>NC_037088.1:53149521-54591396 GCF_002994745.2 Rosa chinensis | reverse complement strand
AAGTGCATTAAGTCCCAATGATATTATAGTAAATCTAAGCCTAGAACTTGTAACAAAACTTGGTTTAAACCAAGTACTGTTACAAGTTAGGCTTAGATTTGGTTAGCGGGGAGGTGACGAAATTTGTCTCAAAAAGCAGTACAACTCAAGTTCGAAAAACACCACAGGTTCTATACAGTCCAATACCTGGTGGCTCAAATTGGAACTATATATGGTGATCGATCTGCTCCGGTCAAGTGAAGAGGGTGCAATCAAAAGGGAGAAATCCAGCAAAGAACTAATAGTGGCAAAGTTAAAAGTTTCAGTATACAAAATGAAAGTTGAATGTATTCAATATTATGCACAGAAATGATGGCCAAATTTATGAAACTAGTGACACTAGATGCAATACATTCATGCAATATATATTAAAAATCGCCTTCTCATTAAGGAAAAATGAAATTTCATGTCTTAACAGAATCTCTCAGCTTAGTTACATACATAAAACTTGCTCACTTTTTCATTTCAAATACAAATTAAAGAACTACTTAGTAACTTATGCACTGCATTTAAGCTTGGCTGCGATGTCAGGAATTATCAAATCTGCTATTAACCTGTATGCATGTTGCGTCATATGACTACCATCCCAGTTGATTCGTTTAGCAGGGTTAGCACAAGATTGTACTCCAGGCTTTCCACACATGTTATCCGGGTTAAAACCATGTCCTGGACCATTTTTATGTGTACCGAAACAGCATGGCTTGTTCGCAGGTTCAAACCCTAGACTAAGTGCCTTGGGGAAGAAGGACATGAATGCACTGTAATAATCTGCATATACAATAGTCACATTAGGGTGTTGTTTCTTTAACTCCTCAATTGCTCTCCGAAGCAGATCGTTGTGAGTGGTTGCAACACTATTTTTGCCCTGGTCGCATAGCGATACATTATAACCTGGAGCTTTAAAACAACCAAATGCGTATATTCCTGGGATGACCACTTTCACAGCACCAAAAGCAATGACCCTCTAAAAATTAAAAAGCAGTTCAAAAGAGCATTATCATTTAACCTGCTCTAAAAAGAAAGTAAGTGGTAATAGAAGTTTAATTAAGGAAACTAATTAACATACTGTGGCAGCTTCTTTGATGGTTTGGACGATATCTGGAACCAAATTGCTCTTTACCCATTCTGAAGATTTACGACTCAAGTCCATTGAATACATATAATCACCATGTGCCATTGGTCCGATGAAAAAGAGTGACCTCTTTAGCTTCTCTGCGCGGTCTGTTCATCATACATAAACCAAAAATAAATATCAAGGTATTAGATGGAAAGTGCTACGGTACATAAATGTAGATCATATATACAATAGATATACAATCACGCATGGATCGATCAAAAATGGAAGGGAGTCTAACCTTTACTAAAATAGGGGGTTTCATTGAAGTAAGTGGCCATCCAATCCACTTGCTTATGTAGCGTAAAGTTTGTCATTGTTTCTGGGAAGAATATTGATTTCTCTTTAAGAACACCTTTTGGCAAAACGCTAGCAGAACTAACAGCAAAGTTCTTTCCGTTGTGGTAATCTTTCGCTTCCTGACCCAAATATGGTTTAAGAAATGGAAGCCCAGCTGCTTGTGCTGCAAATGTAAATGGGGATTGTTCATGTGGAGATCGATAACAAAGATTGACCTCCATGCACATATATTTGATACACAAGACATATCTTCGAAAAAAAGAAAGAAAAAAAAAAAAATATATATATATATATATATAGATATATATATAACTAATTAATTAGCAAGTTAGATAACCTTACCTTCAAAATCTATAACCAACATCCCGTCGGAAAATCGACCTTTTGGTTCCCTGGGAAGATTTAAGCCATAAGGGAGCTTAGTAGCCTCTAGAGCTTTGTTTTCACGTATCGCATTTCCGGTGTCGGAGAACGAGTCCCCAAATTGATATATGGCTTCCAAGTTACAAGCTTTCAATGATGCTGCATTGCTTAAATTCCGAAGAAGAAACAAGGAGTTAACTTTTAACTTCCAAAGAAGAAACAAGGAGCTAAGCATGAAAAGTAGGCTTGCTTTGGTTGCCATCGAGGAGAGGAGAAACAATGCTTTGTTTTGAGTTATGCCACAAATCATAACTTTGGGACCAACTAGAACTCGGTAATTATTACAGCTTTAAAATAATAGTAACGCATAAAATTGAAGGAAGCATTAAGATAAAATGAAACCGCTTAACTCAAAAACATGAAAAAGTACCATATAAGTAAAAGAACCATTTATAAGTGGTAAATATCAAAATTGTCAATGAAAAATAGGCATGTGCATTAATTTATGGCAAATAAACGTAAGTTTGACGTTGAGTAACATTTGAGATGAATGAAACACTTTGAATTCCGGTTGTGATCAAAATATACAGAGTTCAGGACTTCAGTTATCAACTTTTCATGCATTTATATAATTAGAGTAGAGATAAATCCCAAATTTCATATATAATAACCCTAAAATCAATAAAAGTATTTAGAGGATGAAAACAAATTCAATCTTGGATGTGCAGCTAGTTGCCTCCTTCAGCAGCTCTAGTTAATAGTTTTGATTTACTTAACTCTGGTTGCCTTCGGGACTTTTCTCTTTAGTTTTGTGATGTAAATTTTTTTGTATCAAAAAACAAAAAAGAGAGAGATTGAAAGCAAATTCGACTGAAAACCAGGACTAAAGCGCAAATAGTGATTTCACATTAGCGACTCTTTACCTCTTTGCAAAGAAGCAAAGCTTTGCATATTTGCAGAGCTGCTACACATCTTCTCTTTTATCTTTTAGCTCTCTGCTCTACCAAAGAACATAGCTTTCATGGTCACTGTAAGTACTCTATTCTCCCTATCTCTTCTTACATATTCTTCTTCACGCATTTGGGTTCACATTTCAGTAATTTAATCTCTCTTTCTACCCACATATGCTTATGTAGATTTTCCATCTTCTTAGTTCATTTTAGTTTCTGGGTTTGTTGTGCTTGGAGTTATTTAACTACTTGAAAGATTACTACTTTCTGGGTGTTAAGCAATCTCAAATTGTTAGAAAGTAGAAGACTTGGGTTTCTTGTGCCTAAGGTGTTTGTTGAAATGCCTAGCTCAAATTTCCTTTCAGACTTCTCTTGACAGCTTACCCCATTTTGATTACTGAAAAGAATCTTGAGGGAAAGTTTTGTTCATGTTTTGTCTCTTGGGTCTTCTTCAAACTGCACCCTGCAGTTTACTTTGCTCAGTGAAAATTTCATTATCTGGTGTTTCAATATGGGCCAAGTTTATTTAATGTGTAATTGGCTCTACTGTGATTATCATTATCTGGGCTTTCGTTTTGGTCTGAACTAGTTCTTACTCTCTTGCAGATATGATTGTGCCAATTCACTTCCAGAGTTTCGTACTCGACTAATCCTATTAGGGCCATATTGTTACAGGCTACGAATAGTTGTTAATATCCAGCATTTCACAGCATGCGTCATTCCCTGTCGTAGTTATTAGAGGCCTTGACAGAGTTTGAAGACTAAAATGTCATTCGTTGTAACCTCATCCTCCATACTCACCTCTTCTTATTTTAACAAACACAGCGTTTCTAAGTTAAGATCTTGTGAGAATGCTTCTAAAGTTTCATACTTTCCCTTTATTCAATGTAAGTATCCATCTTGCATTACTGAGAATATCCATACAGGGTTGAGAAGGAAACCAAATGGTATTTCAATGTCCACTGTGATCAATTGCACAAAACCCAATTTTCAATCCTTCACTGATGAGGACACAGTTTTTCTTGATTTGGGTGATCAAGGAAATGAAGATGGTGAAGATATAGATTCACCCTGGGAAGGGGCTGTTATTTACAAGAGAAACGCTTCGATAACACATGTTGAGTACTGTACAACATTAGAGAGGCTTGGCTTGGGAAACCTTTCTACAGAGGTCTCCAAATCTAGGGCTTCGGTGATGGGGTTACGGGTCACTAAAGCTGTGAAGGATTATCCAAATGGCACACCAGTTCAGATCTCTATTGACATCACAAGGAGGAAGCAGAAGTTGAGGCTTGATGGGATCATCAAAACTGTTATCACATTGACTTGCAACAGGTACGCACTAATTGCTTATTTCCCTGTTATGCACTGTATTGTGTTCACTTTTTGATATGCCCGTGTCTTTGCACTTGAAATTTTTTAAGCTGATTTTTCAGAACCTATCAAATTCACTTTTGCTAGTGCTGTCTTGATCCCCATGTTGGTTAGATCTGCATGACTATATCTGGAAAAGAAAATATGTCTTCATCGAAATGCTCTTTGTATGAGATTGGAGGTTGTAGTCAAATCCCTGTCTGTGAAATAATCAGTTTAGTTGTCCTTGGTTTGACTCGTAGTCCTGTAGCTAATAACAAGACACTTTTGGTTTAGACTTTAGAGACTAGGATGTGTGCCCCATGTCTATGCACTTGCAATTTTTTAAGCTAATTTTTCATTACATGTCAAATTCACTTTTGCTAGTGCTGTTTTGACCATGTTGGTTAGATCTGCATGAATATATTTGGAAAAGAAAATATGTCTTCATCTAAACACTCTATGTATGAGATAGGAGGTGGTAGTCAAATCCCTGTGTGTGGAATAATCAGTTTAGTTAGTTTAACTCGTAGTACTGTAATTAGCTAATAACAAGACAGTTTTGGTTTAGAGACTAGGATGTGTGTCTGACATTTATGTTTGATCTGATAACACCTCTATTAGGTCAGCTGTAGAAACACATTCAAGTAGGTAGCAGATGCTTCACTGGTGGAAATCAGCAGTTTACTTAAGGTGGAAAGCCAATGAGCTTTACATGTTAGATTGAAATTGGGGTAACGGGAGTCAAATATAGATGTAATAAGAGGATATCTATTCACCTCTCCTGCCAAGGAATGTTGGTTCTATTTTCAAACAACTGTGAGCAGGTTGGTGCAAATAAGTTTGATATTGTAATGAAATCTGAGAATTAAAGGGTAAAAGATGAAAGAAAATGTAATTATTTCTTTCCCGCATTTCCATTTATTAAAAAACCACGCTGATAAAACATTTCATGTTTGTGTGAAAGGTGTGGTGACCCAGCAGCTGAGTCCATCTTCTCCAACTTTTCACTTCTCCTAACTGATGAACCTGTAGAAGAACCTGATATCATCAATATGGGAGTGATATATGGAGACAAGGTTAAAACTCATACTGGATTTGGTGACCAAGGGGAGGAAGATGATGACGACTCAATTGATTTCGAGGATCAGCTGTATTTCCGCCCTGAGGACAAACAAATAGACATTTCAAAGCACATAAGAGACTCGGTACATCTGGAGATTACTATCTCTGCAACATGTAATCCAAATTGCAAGGGTCTGTGTCTCAATTGTGGTAAAAATTTGAACACTAGCAATTGTATTTGTGGCAAAGAGGAGGTAAAGAAGACTACTTTTGGACCTCTTGGAAATTTAAAGAAGCAAATGCAGCAAAAATAACTTAAATTTCATGTATATTTTTCAGAAAACAACAGAGTACGTTTGTTCAAGCTCATGTCTTATAGAATTACCATCTCGATATATCCTTCTGTTTTTGGAGTTCTTTTTTCTATTATCTTGCTAAATACATGAAACCAAAACTCATTTCTTTAAGATAACCAACTTGTGTGCCTCTTCTTTGGGTACAAATTTAGCATAGGACTAAGTTCTCTTTCATGGAGGATTTGGCAACTGCCGGCGTTTCATCTTTATAACGAAACTCGAGGGTTTTCACCTTGGTCTGTTTCATTACAACTCTACGTGTGTAACAGTAATTTGTATAAACATATCTGGATGGACAACATACATTGCAACTGCTCAAATCTATTTTATGAACATTTCATAAAGCGAATTCTACAAGTTAAATCCTCAATACCATTCACATAATCCATATCCCATAAGAAGTGACCAGAAAATTGGTCACAAAAAAATCTTAAAGTAATCTAATATCGATCGATCCCACTAATTATTCCTCGCACAAAACTAGCCAGTCAACAATCAAGATGATAAAATTAATTTTCAAAACTAACTAGGGTTCTAATTGTCTACTTTGCTGAGCCTTCTTTCTGTCATATTTTTTGCACCATATCGGATAACCATCTACCAGATACTTTTGCAAATCCTTGCCCTCAAGGACCAGCGCCGGCATGAGTACTGATCGGAACACAACCTTTCCGAACAGTGGTGGCTGCCCAACTGGCCGATGTACGTATACCCTCTCCACACAGTTAGGGCCAAATTTCCTGTCGAATATTAAACACAATTAGATCAAAAATATTGCTTCCTTGTAAAGATCGTATATAAACAAAATGGAAGCTCAAATGTAAAGATGAATACCAGGGCCAGTTAGAGCACACTCCGCCGAGTAGCTTCTGCTCTCCAATTTTCCCATACCACCCGTTTCTATTCAGACAACTTAATTTTCCTTGAATAATGTTAAGGATGCAACCCCCATGACCCCATATGTGTTCAAGGATGTGTTCAAACTTCCTGAATGGAGTGTCGGAGTCTGATAAAAAGATCTGTTCTGGAGAATAATGACATACAATCTCAAATTGTTTGGAAACCATGACTTAAGAGATATCTCTAAATAAGAGTTCATGCTTTTGGAAGAAGTACGTTTATGCTGTATTTATAATAGATTGGGCGACAAAATCAATACAGAGACTAAATTTTATTAGGTTACAGTCAACACTATGACTAATTTCACATGAAAATGTATGTGTTAGTTAGAAATAGATTGAAACCATGACGTAAGAGATATTTCTATGTAAGAGTTCATGTATATTGGAAGAAGTTTAGCGTATTAATTTATAATAGACTGGGCGACAAAATCAATATAGAGACTAAACTTTATTAAGTTACAGTTAACAGTCAATATTCTGATTAATTTCACGTGAAAATGTATGTGTCAGTTAAGAAATATTGACCGGTATGGACATTAAATTAGGTTCAGCGACCACGTAATAACCTTTCACCAATTTCACGTGAGTGTCAGAATAAATTAATGTGTAGTTTTCACTAATTAGTGACTAGAGCAATATAATTTGTTTAACCAAAGATTTCACTTATTTCAACTAATAGTGCATATTATATGGCTAGAGATGTAGCTTTGGGATTGGTTCTGGGTCTCCATGCACACCCTGATCCTTATAAGAAATTATGGGCAGCTATATGGAATGCCAAGGTCCCTAGTAAGGTTGCATTGCATTGCATGTGTGGAGATCTTGTGTTAATATATGTGTTAATATATGGTATATATTCTTTTTGAAATTAAATAAAAGGAGAGAAGAAATTTTTTATTTAAAAAAAAAAAACTTAGAAATGAAAAATATTAGAGGTAAATTTACCACAATACCTCATCTCAGTTATCCCGGTCGATCAATATGATGTTCCTAATAATTGTTTCAGACTTTCAGTGCTCATTTTTTTGCTAAAGTTTCAGGACTCAATCATTTTGGCATTAGTTTTTAGAACTATATATCAAAACACATGAAACATCACTTAGTCGAATCTTGTGTTTACACGAATTATGTACAAGCAATTGTTCGAGAAACATGAATTATGTACAAACAGGTAAATGACTATGTTGCCCTCGAACGCAATGAATAAAAACAGTGCTTGATTTAGGATATGCAGGTTTTGCTCTCGAGTTTACTGAATCCAATAAAGAAAACGCCTCTGATATTGTAGTGCGTTCGATTGAAGGCTGGCATCGATCTTCATCGTTAATACTGGTGGGGCAAGTAAGACAGGTTGGGTTTACGGAGTTTATATGCCATATAATTTGGGATTTTGTATTCTGGATTTGATGTGAGATTTCGAGGAGGAAAGATTAGGGACCTGGGTCTGGGTTTGTTTTGGATTTGTTCTACCATGATTTCTAATTTGTTTCATTTATTCTTTGTTAATGGTTTTAGTTGAAGAGATGACAAGCGTGGACAGAGCAAAAGTAGAGTCGGCGAATAAATCGTTCAAGAGATGGGGCAGGAGGCACCCGTTCATCCGGTACGGACTTCCGATGATCTCCCTCACCGTGTTCGGCGCCGTCGGCCTCGCCCATCTCATCCAAGGCAGCAAAGACATCGCCAAGTTCAAGGACGACCAGGAATGGGAGATCATCGAGACCCGCAAAGCTCTTTCCAGAACCGGACCTCTAAACGCCTACAACCCCAAGAAGATTTCACTCGACCAAGAGCTCAAGGTAACAAGTGTGCTTTTTCTGAATGGCCCCCCATTGCGGCTTTGTAGCTTTTGTGGTCTCATTTCGATTTTACAGGCTTTGCACGAGAAGGTGGACATTAACAACTACGATTACAAGAGGATTCCGCGCCCAAATGAAGATAAGTCACACTAGTTTGTGTTAGTGTCGGGTTTTTTTTTTGTAATAGTTGTGTTGGGTTTGTGTAACTGTAATGGCACTGATCTCAATGGATATCAGTTTTGACACCACGCTTGATGTTTGACGAGCTTTTTATCTCTGCTTTGCTTGTGTTTTTACCTTGTACTGTGAATTATGTGAATGCTGCAAGTGATATAATAATTGAAACAGCGGTCAGTACCAACTTGTAGATGGACCATAGTTGCAGAGAAAACAGAAGCTGTTGAATTTGACAAAGTCACAAAACCGGGGCAATGGGGAGCGACAAGGACCAAAAATGTTGAAACAGTGGTCCAGCTGCTGCTGACAACATTGTTTGGGGCTCCAAATAGTTACTGAAGTTGGAGTAAATTAGTTGCCTACCATGACCCCAATGTTTCAGTAGCATTCAATCAGTACTGGGTACTCAAAAAAGTTTAAATTTCAAGCTGGTGTCTCTAGTTTAGATATAGTGTTGCCTGTTGTAGGTGCACTTGTAGAAGGGGCGAACTTTCATTCCCATCGATTATTTGTATGCAAGTCCCTCGTGTTTTTAGGAATGCGCTTGTGTTTCCCGATTTTCATCTTTGCCTCTTCTTCTTAGCGTATACGCTGTGAAAGTACCAAATCTTTCAAATATCAGTCTGCAATGAGCTTATGGGGTTGACAGAAGAGACGAGAGAAGCGGAGCTTAACAAGAATAGGTGACGCATTTCTGTAACAATGTTTGGTTATGATTCGGTCAGTATTGCAAAAAGTGAATGTACCCTTAAATTTCTGGAGTATTGACAATAACTGGTATATCATCGAGCCCATTCTCTGGTTTGAAAGGGCAGAGATGGCATTCCATACATGACTGTTACATGTAAAGCATCCACACACAGATGGACTTCAAATTCCACCTACTCATGCATTGAAATGGCAAAACTTTGTCAAATGAATTGAGAGGAGGTACATTATACTTTAGGTGAAGAGCTCACCCAAACCATTCTGGCAATTACAAACTTTGTACCCATTTCTCTCAGAGAGAAACTTATGTACACCACCCCCACAACACAATAAACAAGACATAATCTTAATAAACCCTACCTAGTGTTCCTTTTCCCAATATACCCATTTCACCATGTCCTCTTTTTTCTTATTGATTTACATATACAAGGCAGGAGCAAAATCACAGCCAAAAAACCTCTCCTTATCTCTTTTTTTTTTATCTTCCCCACCCAAATAAAATTCAAAATCAAGAGAGGGATGAGTACTCAGCAATCCTATATGATTACCTCGGCTTCGGTTGTGAACATAATGGTCGGATATGCCTCTGAGCTGATGGACTGCCCAACAACATAGCCTGAGATCGAGTAAGCATCTCAACCATTGATGGGGTTTGATAGGACTGAACAAGGCTTGAACCGTCAGTGGAGTCACCTCTTGCTGTTGCTCTTTGCCATGAGTGTGAGCTCAGTCCTGAAAGAATGTATGCCCTACCAGATGCCTCGTATACATGCCTACTTGCCATCCTCTCTTGCATTTCCTTGAGCTCGGCATCCAATGCTACGCACAGGCGGTCATTAGATTTTGCTGACACGGTCTCTGACAATACCCTTCGACAATCTTCAAGGATTAAAGCTGCACCAGCTAAGTCTCCCCGCTCAGCGGCAGCTCGTGCCTGTGCCATTGCCTCAGCAGCGTGGAGCCTATTACGTTGCCTGTCCACTTCTATTGAGACTACTACTTGTCCAGCCACTGCAGGTCTCTCAATTCCAACTTCTTCACTCTCTAATGTTGCCATTTCTTTAGCTAAGGGATCCTTGTAAATGCATCTCACCTTGATCAATGATGTTAGATTGCTAGAAAACTCTGCTGGGACATTAACAGAAACTAGAAAATCCCTCTCTTCCTCAGCATATAGATCTCCAACATCAATAGACCCTTTACGTCCACCAACCATTACACGACTTGGGTAACTTCCTGCCTTTAGTGAACCAAGGCAGACATTCGTATTCACACACTCCACTTCCACCTGCAACTCTTGTACCACAACGCTCAAAAGACCCCCAATGCACTGTGCAAATGCATCCTGGATAACGGCTTCAGTCTCAATGAAAGAAAAGGTCCCTCCAGATATCTCTGAAATTGAATGCATCGATGATGCATCGTGATCTGCACCAAACCCAAATGCATGCACTGGAATCTGGAAGCCTGTGTTGTCACCACTGTGAATAGACAAAGGGAGGAGCAACTGATAATTTGGTTGAGCTTGGTTTGCCGCAGACCCACTGACAGTATAAGTGTCCTGACCATCAGACAACAGTATTATGCTGGCAACAGGATTCTTTCCCCTCCGATCTTCCAATATCTTGCCACCCTTTCTTAAGCCTTCGGCAATGTTGGTCCCCCCATTTGCAACCAAAGAGTTGACAGCTTGCAGAGCCTGCTGGCGTCCAGTGTCGGTCATTCGGCGGAGTGGAAAGAGGCGACGAGCTGTCGAAGAGAAGGCAATAACTGACAGCCTGTCATTGGAGCCAAGATTCTGTATTACAAAACCCATGGCCCGTTTCAGCAATGCAAGCTTAGTTCCTGCCATGCTACCACTGATGTCAAGCACTGTGACCAGGTCTACTGGAGCACGACGATTCTGAGAAAATTGTGGCAAGCTGGATTGATTTCTGCTAGGATTTTGTGTTGTAGTAGAAGCAGCCGCTTTCAGATTGACCAAAACCGTAAAGTTGTCAAAAGATTCGGATTTTGTAACAGCTGAAACCTCAGGGTATGTTTTTATTTCTATTGTTCTAAAAAAATTTTCATCTGCAGAATTTTTATTGGAAGAGCTTCTCTCAGCAGCCACAGTTTGGTGATCCAAGGATTCATCATCATTGAATATGCCTGGCTCAGCAGCAGGAAACAGTGGCACAATGTGCCTTTGGCTCAAGTCTCTTCGAGGAGGAGGTAGCCGGCGAACAACTGTCATCAAAGCATCATTTTGAGGCCAACCTACTGGACCAATAGGTGCCCTTCCAGGGGAAGGGTCCGCAGTGGGACCTTGCACAGGGATTTCCTTCCATTTTGCCCTACAAACTGGGCAGATTTGGTTGCCATGTTTTACATTTGATGCAATGCAGTGGAAATGAAAAGAATGTGAACATTCTGCAGTGAATAAAGCCTGGCCACCTCCTTGTTTCATTTTGGTCAAGCATATCGAGCAAGTCTGCTGAAAACATAAACAAGTGCAAGAGAGAAGTATAAGCAAACCAATTAACTATGTCAACCGGAACTTATCATTTTATCAATCTCTGGTGGACAATGTCACAAGGGATACCCTTTGATACAGGCTAGCCTAAACATTTACAATTAACACTGACAGACAAAGAAAAGACAACGGAAGTGATAACCTGATAGACCTACTTAGATGAAAAAAGTCAATGTTAGGTATCCAACACATAAGGGGTATTATGGGAAAGAAGCAAAAACTATGATGGAAATCAATATACAAAATTTGCTCAATTTAACCCCTTGAAAATGAAGAATAATAAATCAAAAGATCCTCCCCTAATTCAAGTTACTTGATGGTAATTTGAAGGGTATAAAAGAACAAATTGACTAACAAGAAACCATTAGTAAAGTAATTCTAAACTGGGTTCAAATGGTTTTTGAGAATCCAAGAGCCTGAGCTTTCAATCTGAATTCATTCAATAAAAGGGAAATCATAGGTTTTGCTTTATGATACAACTTTCCCCTTTACTTTTACACATTTGATGAAACTCAAAAGCCAGAAAGCTTGCAAATTAACAGTCAAAGAGATGAGGCCAGCAAGTGGCCAAGCAACCCACTTTGTTTTATCCTCTCTCTCTCTATGGGAAGAAGAAAAAGGAAAGGTAAACTCTTTAGTCTTCTTTTACCATCAAGGCAAACAATAATGGCGCTGATAGTGACTTGTGCATTAAACCCTCATTCTCAAACAGGAAAAACTAACATGACTAAATAATTCCCTATATGTACAAATCATTGCGCTCCCAAAATCTGCTAAAATCTGATATCACCAATCAAAGGCTAGATTTGTAAATTTTGAAGGCTATTAATCATAGACCATGGACCAATAAGTAGCTTAGCCTAGCTGAAGTTTAGCTCAAAATTATTACAACCCATCAATCATAAACACAGACAAGTACAGAATCCATTTCAATATTTGATAATGAGATGAAAACACAAACCTTGGAAGAAGATTTGCTCCCACTTCTAGAGAGCTTCAGGCCATAAGAGGACGGTGATGGTGTGGGGGGCCTGGATGAGCCCAAATTGGCTGGTGAAAGCAGAGCAGCATCAGACAATCTCTCTTCTGAGTCCAGCGAGGAAGGAGATGAGTCTTCTAGTGTTTTGGGCAGATACACACAGAGATTCAGACCCAGTGCCATCCTTGCCTTCCTCCATTTGCTTCCCATTTTTTTCTTTTTTTTGCAGTTCAAGATTTCAAGCTCAGAACCAAAACCCAGAACCCCAAAGACTATGACTTTGAGCCTCAAGCTCAATAAAATTTACAAGACAGCTAATAAAGACTGAAACTTCGACAAAACCCAGATCTCAAAGTGCTTATATTAAGTTGCTTTGGCTCTTTTCTCTAGAGAGAGAGAGAGAGAGAGAGAGAATGGGCTTTAAAGAAAAGTTGAAATGGGGAACACGAAAACCGAGAGACAGATTATTAATGGTGGTAACAACTTGGGTTTGGCTTTAAAATGTCAAAGGAGATGAGCTGAGTCCTCTTGTGGGTTTGAGACATGGAGGAGACCAGAACCAGTCACCTTGCCGTTCTTGGCCGTCATGGGAGAGAAAGAGAGAGCAAGATAGGTAGAGAGAGAGAGAGAGAGATGGGTTTTGGTTTGCTTGGTGTGTTTGAGAGGCTTGTGTGTGTTTTTGAGGATGTTGACCTTGGTTTATTATTGGGGGTAAAGTAGCAGAGGAGCTTGAGATTAGCTTAGCTGTTCAGAACGGTAAAAGGGCCATTGATAAAAGCACGTTTTGGTTGAATACAGAGGATAAAAGAAAAGTGCTTGCTTTGTATTATTATCTAAGAGATTTTCATTGAATACCATTTATGGAGGATCCTACTTTTCTCAGACCAAAAACAAAAAAAAAAGATCCTACTTTTCCAAGTTTTTCACTCCCTTTGAGTTTCCTTATAAACTGTATGACATCTGGAACATGAAGAAAATGTCCATAGTATTTGTATGACAATTCTCCAATGCCGCATTTTCTGACTGGTCTCTCTATGTCTCTCTCGATAATTTTATACCATGGAGGCACGGACTAGGTTGATTCAGTATTAATTGCAAGAAAAATCCGAGTAACTGCTAGTATTGGCAAATAGATGAATGTATTAAGAATCCAGAAAGCGACTGCAGACAGGGATGAACGCTAACTACAAGATTTGTCACAATGATCTGGTCTATGGTTGCCGTCTAACATTTTCTTTGGATATAAACCGTACCGCGTATCCCGCAATACAAATATATGACAACATATCTTATGGCATTACTTGCCAAAAAAATTCACGAGTTGTATAAGAAAATGAAGAAAAAAAAATGAATCGAGATAGGCTACATGTTCCTCTAAATAACTAAATGATGGATTTTCAAAGTTGGATTAAGAGATGCAATACAAATAAACGTAAAAGAATTCAAGAATTAGTAACTTTAACTTTTATATACAGTTCTAGAAAGTAAAAAAGTGTTGAAAGTTGAAACTCTATTTACAGCATGAACCCTTTGTAGTTTTCATCCTCATTGACATTCTTCATCATCATATCTACACGTATAAAGGGAATTAGCAATAGCATGTACGCAGTATATTATAGTGTCAGTGGCTGGTTGTCAAATCCCTCTTTCTTCGCTCTCTAACTCAACTGGGAACATATCTTTTTCACTTTGCCAAATAAACTAATACTCAAAACCATTGAGTGGATCATGCCATAATCCCATCTAGAGGCCCTGGATCATAATTTTTTTTCCTTTTGTTCATAATTTTTGTTTTTTCCTTTTGAAAAAACCCCATTAGAACATGAATGGTTAGGCCAATTGGAGCCCTAGTGCAGTAGTGCTTGTGCTATGCATCATCATCATCACCGTTCATCATGAAGAATCATTGTTGTCCATGCATGAGTCAAAATGGTGGCATTTTTCTAATGATGCAATCTGGGGTTTGATGAGTCTTTTCACAGCCAGATGATCATGATGATAAGTATGCCACACGTGCACATCATCATCACCAGCTCGTCAACCCTGTTGACATTAGGAGATCGTCTCATCACATGAGTTGGATTTCTCTTTTGTTTTGTTTTCTCTCTTGTGTTTGTTTTTCCTCTGCCTTTGCTGCTCCTATCATTTCTTTAAGTTTTTCATCTTTGACTTTTTAGGACCCATGAAATGGCAATAATTCATGAAAATGAAATATAACTAATTCAAATCAGCATCATGGCATGAAGATGAATATTCATTAATTTCTTTTCTTCTTTGTTGATTTTTTTCTACCCTTTGCACAATATAATTTCACAAGAAATTGTAAGAACAATCAATTAAAAAAAGTATTTATCTACCTGTTATCAAATAAGCAAATGATTTACCAATTAATTATTACTTTGGCTTTGTCATACTTTTATCATTAATGAAACCGCATAATACATGGGGGGGGGACATTATGCCTAAACCCCAAAAAATAATAAGCACCAAAAAATAATAAGCATTGAGAGAACATCCTGAGATAATAACAGGAGTCTCAGCTAAACATATGTATTCTAACAAGCACCAATTAGCGAAGAGTGCAATATTAGCTACTCTATTCGCTTTACATTTATGGCGACACACCGGAAAGATATTGCTCACGCGGAGCCATAATTTGCTATGACTTTCAGTTTTCCCACTATGTTGCCACCGAAAAAACAATCCGGTAGCACTGAGTTTCATCCTGCTACTGGGAGGTCGTGACCATTTGACGAAGCAAGGAACTCGCCACCTAGCCAGAGCAGACAAGGCACACAAGGTGCGCAGTCCGGGACAAAGCCCACGTCGCCCAACCACAATAGGTTAGGGACTTATTGCCGGCATAAAGCCACATCCTACAAACAAAGAACAATAAACGAAAACATGAAAATTAAAAACAAACCTAAGGCCCAATCTCAAAGCCCAGGCCCAATCGCTCCGAATGAATTGTCCAGCCCAGCATCCAACCCAAATCGCAGTGAGAAAGCCCACCACCCAGGCCCACTGTAGCATCAACACCAACGCCCCCTGCACAGCAACGCCGCCGCCTCCGCTGCACCACCTACACCGGCACACCACCATCGAGTCAAGGCCTTGATCGCCATCCCACCATCCTGCAACCAAACCATACCAAACCTCGGTTGAAAATCCCAACTGCAACTCGTCGAGATCGGGGCCAAAGCAAAAGGATGTCTATATCTCCGATGAAATTACTCTCTACGATGTCAAATTATGTTTGTGACAAAACTCCAATAGTGTCAATCTTGAGGCTAAGATCAACCGCTTCTTTGTCACTAATTTGTGATAACGTAAGACTTCTTGATTTAAACGAAACTCTCTAAATGAGCCTTAACGGTGCTCAAACTAGCAGTGTAACCTGTAGTCTAACGACTTTTCCAATCAACCTCTGTTCGTGTATTCTTCGTTCTCGCATTAATTCACATATTAGAGGGACTACAATAATTTATTTTTATCTTCCTCCATCTTTATCTCAATTATGCATTTCTTTTATTATAACAAGAAATAGAGAACAGAGAGAAGCTTTGAAGGACAAGGTAGGGTTGGCCATGTCTACGGATTATTATCTTGGACTTCAAAAAAACCATGTTTAACTTTCCTAGTAGTATAAACATATCGTAAACTAATTAACCTCCACCTAAATCGAAGTGCTTTTCAAATTTCCAAACCTTAATACGAGTATGATATGTACCAAATTTCCATTTTATAATGTTCCTCTTAGACCTAAACGATCTTGGTGTTCTCCATCTCTGTTTTAAATATCGTATTTATACTCGGTTTCGTGTGAAATTCAAATCTTCAATGCATACAAAACCTTGGTTGATGAACCAAACCATGCACAAACACCATCCTCAAACTTGGCATTTGCTTCAATTCAATATTGTTTTTATGGTCAAAAACTGGCACTTGGGACTTTTCAACAGAACCCTATATACTACTACAACCTCCATGACTTCACGAATCTAAATGACTAATATAAGTGGTCTATATATTTAGGCATTTGGGCATCCATGTGTTCTTCGAGAAAAACAAGTGCTTGAAAATTACAATCATGTTGCTAGCTGCTGCATGGTGCATGTGTTCTTCTTGGAAAGCTGCTGGTATCGGGTTGACTGAGTAGTTTGTCATGTTATGCTAGACCTTCTTTTAAAACTATAGGAGATTCAAAACTTTATCAGGAACATCTTGGCTCAATGAAAGTGTCCAAAGTTCTTTAAAATTAAAGAGGGGAAAGAAGGGTTATATTACATTGCATGCAACATGCTGGTGTTGGTAATAGGACCATTTTGTGAGGAATAAAGGAGTATAAAGAAGCTGATCTTCTCTACCACCACATAGTGTCGATCTATCTTTGTAATGGAGATATACAGTAGATAATATCTGACTATTGATGTCTTTTTCTTTCTTTTTTTTCTTCTAAAAAAAAAAAGACATCAATAGTCAGATATTATCTACTGTATATCATTAAGAATAAACAATGTCTAAATATTGTCATTAAGAATAAGCTTTAAATCTGAAAAGGTATAGATTTCAAAGATCATATTCTAGAAAAAAAAATAGACATTTTAACGTTGTTATGATATCTAAGTAAGCTGATACCATCAACAATATATTATTTATACTAAAAATCCTGAGATGGAAAAATCAAATAAGATTGCAGTAGAGTATTGTTATAGATGAAATTGAGTCAAATATTCCTGGCCATTAACTTTGGAATAGTATTGGCACTTACTGATATTTGTTCTCTATATATAAGCAAATGGGCAATTGGGGAAGTGGGATTGGGATTGGAAGTTTGAAAATGGGTTTTTGAGTGGTGAAAGAATAATGTTGTATCTCCATTATTTTAAACATTTGGTAATAGTCTACTGTGGCATCAAGAACCCTAAAGCCATATACACGACAGCTCAGCTGCTTGCTGAAATTGAGAGTGCACATTGAACTGTCCAAGCATCATATCCATTCTACCAAACACTAAATCCAAATCAAAGACTTAGCCGCAAGCGGAGCTTAGTGATCATTCTAATGAATTGAGGTAGTGGGAGTTCCCTATTCCCACTTTAGCACCCTCATATATCAGAAGACAATGCCTTTCAAAAGGAAAATGCTGTGGCTTTTTAGAGTGCAAAAAGTTATTCCTCTCCCCCACAAGAGAACATCAACAAGGAACCAAGAAAGTGACCCCTTTTCATTTCATACCCCTCCTTTTGAGAGCACACATGCCTCACACAACTCGCTCAGCCAGTGATGAGAAGCAGAGCGGGAAGAAAAAAGAACGAAGGGTTTTCCTAGCAATGAGTGGAGATCCATTAACAAAGAACGAAGGAATCCTCATGAAAAAAAAAAACAAAAATCCCTTTGTTGGGAGGGTATAGGATTCCCTTTACTACCTCTAAATTTGCCAGACTTTCTGGGGCAAGTCAACCAGAAAGCTGACCTTTATATACAGAATATAATTATAGTATGCCAAAGGGAATCCCTCCTCTTATTAATGTGCTCCCCACTTAAGAGGTGAAAGTGATTAAGGGCAATGAATATTTTGCATTTGGGACTACTCGATCAAAATCATGCATTATCTGATTATCTTGTATAAATTTCTAGCTCTAGTGCGGTGGTAAAACTTTCGCCGCCTCCTACATTAGCTAAGCGTTCGATTCTCGTTTTTCATTTTTATATGAAATAAAGTAACTAAATCATCTTAGTTTTACCCCACATAGTGTGGAATTAGGTTTTCTGACCCTACATATTGGTTCTCCCTTTCATGGAGCACATAATTTTGTGTCAAATAGAGTTTAGAGAATATTTATAACGCTACTTCAGTGGGAAGAAGATTATGTCACAGAGTAACACATATCATATGTCTTGAACAATAGATTATACAAAAGTTGGAAGAATCTTTTCCTATCAGGCAGAAATTCCAATTATTAGATACATGCTTCTCCTCTTATATAGCTAACTCTTTAGGATATTTCTCTCTTTTTTCTATGGAGTTTCAACCATGCATATCCACTACAGGGAACAAATAGCCAGTAAGCTTTCGTTAATTATGATGTCACATGTGTGATGATGATCATACAAGTCAAACCTAATCCATGCATCCACTAGGGGTCCATATGTTTAAGGCTTTAAGCTCATCTTTCATTCTGGGTCTGTGCTAGTTGCTATCTAACTTTTTCTTCCTTTTCTTTCAGTATATCGATGTCTGTGTATTTGCTTCTGTACATGTATGAGTAACTTGGGATCCAATAAAAAGAAGAGATTAGCTGTAACCTATTCCAGGAAAAGAAAAGTGGGTGCATCATTGAGTTGGGCTAGATTTGCTCTCCATGAGCTTCATCACGAAGTTTTAACTATGAACTTGCCAATGGTTTAACTCAAACTAGCCCCAACTTGGCCCTAATTCAATCACTAGGGCTCCTTCAAAAGCTTTGGAATTGGAATTGGATTTGAAAAGAGAATGCTTCCTGCCCAGCCAGAATGCCCCAAATTGCAAAACCAAGAAAATCATCCATTTGGCCTAAAAGTCTCCAATTCCACAGCAAGAAAGTTTATGATGAAAATGTAGATGATTCTTCTATGAACAACTAGTCTAAGATTGAAATGTCAAAACATGTATAATATTCAACAATCTCGCTTTGTATTTTCTCTTCCTCCTATTTCCTCATGTAAAATCCCCTGTAGCAACAATTAAAAAGATCAGTTGAAACTGACAATTGAGATCACTTGCCTCACCCCCATTTCTCAAGCCTTAGTCCAACTAAGCTCTACATGCAACTTTCCATTTTTGGAGTTAATTAAATGGTACTTGTGGTTGATCCGTCCATTGCATACCACATCAGTGAGATTAATTTCCACATATCCCAATGATTCCTACGCATAAGGAGATAGTGCAGAGTTCAAACATTATAAAATGGAGTAGATCAGTGGATCAGTAGGAAGAGAATAGTGATGATCACATTTGTACCTTTGCTCTGAAACTAAGGGCTCTGCTTTTGCTCAGGACCTCAATATGGATCTTCTCATTTAGTGGAGGTTCATCAAGCATAAATTGGTAATCTTCATTCCAACTTGGGTTTCGAGATTTTTTTATCACCTGCCAAAAAATAACTAGAAATTAAGACACCAGATAAACTTAACCTTGAGAGTGTTACAAAAGTTATTACTAGATAAACTGTAAGAAAGAATGATAAAGAAAGATCCAATTAAAATCTACTAACATCTGTTAGCAGATTTTCGTTCAGCTGAAGTTGAACAGTGCAAAAATAAAAATTATTTTAAGCCTTTTCATTACTTCGAGTCATTAACTTAAAGTCATCAGCTTTCGAGACATCGACATTTAAAGAAAGCCTAAAATTTCAAGAAACTGAAGTACTTAGGCTATGGAAGATCACCAAGTAGGTATGGTTTTACTGCAGTATATAGTCTATATCTCAGACAAATTGCAACTGAAAGAATCTCGCTAGTTTTGCGTTCTTCGAATATGTGGCAAAGCTGTTTACTTTTGACTTTAATTTGGATAAGTTTGTATTGTGAACTTCACATAATGAAAAGAGCTGGATAAATATTATAGGGAAAATTCACCTTTGTTTTCTTTTCATCTCCTTTAAAGCAAAGCACAGCATAAGGATTGTTGTGATGCTCCCCTTCTACTTCCTCAGCTCCCACGATCATCACTGATAGGAAACCCGCTTCATCCAGGGTTTTGCCACTATCTGATGACTTGCTAATTCCACTTTCAGTTCTCCCATATCCACCATCAGGTCCATTCAATGTAAGGCTATCTGATTTTAAAGGAACATAAGTCAGCTCCACCACAAGTTGTCCTCTATGCTTCTTGTTTTGAGGATCGTTAAGATTTGTGTTCTTGACCAGATCCAGCACAAATTCCTTTGTCTCTCCAGGTGTTAGCACTTGTAAGGGAATTAGCTGCATTCCCAATCTGTCATGTCTGCCAACCTGTGAAGAACACAGAAAAGAAGATCCACCTCAATTTAAACCTTGTCTACAAATGCCAAAAATTACTAACTCTTCTACAGCTTACCACAGGGAGAAAAATTAAGAACTCATGGAGACAAAGAATGAGTACTAGTGACTTATAAGGATTCACCGTTACAGAGCAGAATGGTAAAAAAAATTCATGTATATAGGCGACAAGAAGTTCTGCTGAACTTTCCTACGTTGGCATGCATGATTTTTCTAAAATTATGAGAACTAGCATGTTGAACTTCTATTGACATTAAGAATTACAGTTCCTTGATTTGTGAGAAATAGCTATGCTTCAGACTAAGAAGGATGTAGATTCTAGAACAAATACCAACCTAAGACCAAAGGAACAAAGGCAGTTTGAAAAAGGACATACTATCACATCATTGACAAATATCAAAATTCTTTTTTCTTTTTTTTCAACTACAAATTTCAAATTCCTTAACACTAAGAAAATGAGGCTTAAATTGTAGGAAATAAAGAAAGAGGAAAAAAAAAAAGGATTTTGAGTATCACAATTTGATTATTTAGTTCTAAGAAAAAAGTGAGGGGAAACCTTGTCCCAATCATAGACTTGTAACTCAAGTCCTTGAGTATGGGGGTCTTTCACAATAAGCTTGAACTTCTCATTCCACTCGGGATTCAAAGATTTCATCTTAATAGTGGTTTTCTTTGCTGGCAACCTATCTTCGGTGAGGCTTAGTTTGACGTAAGGATCCGAAGTTCCAAGGAAGTCCATTCTCAAAAGTTTCAGCGCTCGAACAACCTTTACTTGAAGTATCCCAACAGGCTTCTTTATAGCCGCTCTACAGGAAGTTTCAAAAGGGAAAATTAATTTTATAAAGTAATATTTCAAAGAAGAGTACTACAAATGAGTCTTCTCTATTCATCTGTACGACAGCTCCACATCTCTTCCTCATTCAAGATGATTGTTTCATGCCTCAATGAAATGTAAAGTAGGTGAAAATATAGGTATTTCAAGTATACATCTCATAATTACTCACGTTGAAGCATCAAGAATAGGGATATCAAGTGTTTGAGGCCAGAGGTAGAGGCTGGCGACTTGTCTTTTGATGGTCTCCTGCAAAGCACCAAGAATAGTGAGCATATATCATCTAACAATTATCCAAATTCAGATAATTTATAGACTGAAACCAAAAGCCTACCCAAAAAAAGAATTACTGGTGTAGCACCTGAATATACAGATAGAGGCCTGGAATGGACAAGATGTCCCCTCCCAATATGTTCATCCCAAAATCTACATGTGGCTGCAACAAGATCACAGAATACCACCTTATCAATGTCACATAAACTGAGAAGGAAAAAAAAATGTGAAAAGAAAACTATGCTTCTATAGACCTTTTCCAATAAAGAAACCACAATGTTTGCGAAACATGGAAAAGTTGGCACAAGAGGCTTCAGAGTTATCCGCGGTGCTGCAAATACTTGCAAATCCACTAACTGAAGAAAGAGCACAATCAGTGTTCTGGATATAATGGATGAACATTGCAGGACATATATAAACTTAGTCTTCTCTTTGAAAATGTCCTTAGTCTCTCACCTGGATTTTAATTCTTAGAGACAACAGCTTTACCACCAGAACTATGTTGGGGTTGCCAGCCCACCTAAAAGCCGGTTCCATGACTAGTTCTTTCTCATTAGTCTCGCAAACTTTCAGACCTGAAAGATTCAAAAGGTAACCAGAAAATATGAGAGAAATGAGGGTTGATGCATGGTATACCCTATTCAAAACGGTTTTTCTTGTGACTATGACTTTGACATGCTATGCTCAAATAATTGTATAACCATTACTGATGTGGAGATGAACATACCAAAATGTGCATAGGAAGTAATAGATAGAGCAGCACATACTGCAACATGCTTGTTGCTTATGTCTTAAAATTTAAGCATATTGAGAGGGCAAACAAATTGCATATGAAATTTAAATAATCTTAGATTACAAAGTTTCAGAATAGGTTTTTCCCCCAAAAAGTAATAAGTAAAGTCATTTATGTTATTAAAGTGAGTACACTAACCATATATTATGGGTGGCAGAGTTCCAAGACTCAGTTCGTCGAATTCAATTGCCTCAATGTGATACTTCCCAACGTACTCTGAAAAGATAGGTTGTGCCATGCTTCTTATTGTTGAGCAAATTCCCTGCACAGCAAATAAAATGAGTCCCACATACCCTTCTTTTTTTCTAAATAAAATGAAACTACATTATCACCTTGTCAAGGTAAGGCCACATATCCAAGACAAACTTGTTTAGCCAGTCTACCTACACAAGGAAGAGCATAAGGAGTACTGAGATATTCTTAGCAGCAGTTAGAGAAGGAAAGAGCAAAAGTTCAATGTAAAAGGATAGGATGGCGATACTAACTCGATCGTAATCAGGGCATTTTATCCACAATGGAATTTCATTTAGAATATCTTCCAAGTTACTTTTCTCCAGTTCATGTAGTGGCCTGATTACTGGGTCCTGCAACACAAGTATTTTAAGCACTACACAAATTAAGACCAAAACATTTCTGCTAATTTCTTCAGAGTACTTTTCCTAGCAGAGTTTAATATTGTACTCTAACCAATCTACTCACAGTAAAAAAGAGACAGCTAAATAAATAAATAAATGAAAACGTCACCAGATTCTACTCAAATCCCAGAAAAAAAGAGTACTAAACCGCATGTGATCCTCTTGAAGTTCAAACATATAGGACTGTTGTGGTTCAATTAACACCATGAATTGGACAATGATTTCATCATTCAAGCTTAAACACATTAAAAAGTCAATGACAATTCCCATATTACAAAATTGGTTGCAAACAAAGAACTCAAATACAAGACTAGAATTACAATTAAAGAACCAAAATTCCTCATACCCATATGAGATGCAGATGATACCAAACACCATTGATACCCACTTCAGCACATATCAAGAAAAAAAACACAGGATCCAAGATTCAAGACTTGATCTTTGCATAAAATTCTTGCATGCATAATCTCAGAAACCCAGTAATGAAATGCTGCAAGTCATTTACAGAGCTTACCTTCACTTTTTTGGGCTCTGAATAGATGAAAAGGTAGAAACCCACCACCAGTCCAATCAAACTTCCAATGCCAAAACCCAAAACCCCCAATATAGTACCCAAAAACCCCATCTTTCTGATCCAACAAACACTACTGCTGTCTCAGAAAGATGCAAAATTTTCATGTAAATTTGAGAGGGGCCCTCAGGAAAATGGGTTTTCAGTGAAAAAGATTTAACTTGGGGAGGTATGAAAAGGGTTGCAGTAGTAAGAGCGCCAAAGAACAAAAACAGGGTTTGCGTTTGGTTGGCTTCAAAATTGGCTTTGGCTCTGCCTTTGCCTCGAAGGAAGCTTTGTAGTTTTGCTCAGGCTCACATGTCACTACGTGTACATTACAGTCTTAGACAGAACGTTCTAAATGTCCAAAATGACATTGTCACCCTTTTTCTTTGTGTAGTAGCCAATTCAAAGGTTTGCTTTGAAATTTCACTTGACAAAACAGGCTTTTTGTTTTTTTTTATTCAAAAAACCAAGGAGGTTGGCTTTGAAAATGAAATACCCAATAACAAAATTCAATTTTATTTATTGAGTTGGGGTGTGTCTTAATAAATAATGAAAGGGGCAATAAGAGAAGGGATCCCTTTGCAATAATTATGCAGATATATTGCAATTTCATGTTTTATTAATGAAATGTAATAGGTAAAATATCTTGGATATTTATTGTGTTCTAATCTTAATTTGTTTTTCCATATAGTACATTGTTGCTCGCTTTAGTTTTCAATAAATCAAATGGACATAAAGAGAACTAACAACAAGACTCTTGATATTATTTCTGCATGTTCTCTAGATGCTTAGTGTAATCAGAGATTTAGGCTTAATGTCCCCCCTTATACTTGATAGTTTCATTAATCAAGGTTTGAAGGTAACCACACCATCCCTTTATCCCAAAAAAAAAAAAGAGCTACCAACTAGTTTTCAGTTTATTAGTAAGATATTTTTCTCTAACAATATATCACACAATTTCGACTCCTTACTCTCTCATTGATCAGAAAAAGAAGAAGTTATGTTTGCTTTAACATGAAGCAACATTGGTGAGCTGTGGTTTGTTAATTATTGGTAAAATCAACATTGTGAAAGTCACAAAATTTGAATCTCACTGAGATCTAAAGATGGGTGAAGTGAGGATAAAAATTGTCATTTCTTCTAATAGTTCACAATTAGTTTCTATTAATCTTGAGGCATCTTGTAAACCTTCTTTTGAGTGTTTCAGTTGGTTTGCGTTAGTGTAAAACGAAGACCAGCAACAGCATTTGTGCTGGACTTCATTATATCGACATATTTGATTATCCCTTTTGCACACTTGATAGTGGGGCAAATAATATCTTAAGACAAGCGTTGCTACAACGTGCCTTAGAAGCATAAATTCTCTCATAATCCATACCCACAAATTTATTCTAACATATATTAGTAATCATTATATTAGTCATCACTTGAAACATAATGGGATATGTCTATGTTCACTTCATTATTGTCAAATTTTATCTTATCTACTTCCTGTTATGACATTAGTCATCCTCACTTAGATAATTTTTTGGCTATCAGTCTAGTTGTAAATTTCTTTCTTTTGAATATCCCTCCTCAATGTCAAGTCATGTAGATACTTCCTTTTTTTTTTTAATATTTAAATTGATACTTGTAAATTGTAATCAAACAGAACATTAAATTGATTATTGATTGAGGTGAAGTTGCGTTTGATGGGATATGATTGGCTTAATTTATTCGACACGTCTAAAGAACCTTCTCCTCAACAATGTCAACATAAGCAAATTTGGACATCAAAATAAATATAGAGGAAACAAAACAAAAAAGGTCAAGAAAGGGTTTTCCAGTCATTGTATTTTGTAAAGCTCTCAAAAGAGGTCAAAAAAGGGCACAAGTCATTTCCACTTGTAAAGCTGTCACCTTTCCAAGCATCATCTTTGGCCTTTCTGCATGGACAAAGAAATTCATTATAATATTTTTGACCTTATTAGCAATTCTTGCTTTAATTAATTAGTACATAATTTTATAACCTGTATATATTGTTTACAATATTCATTGATGCTCATGGGTTTGAAAGTATTTTTACTTTGGCCAACCAATATGCGAGCAGATGTCGACCAGAACAAGAAGAACATAGAAAAATATGACCGTACATAAACATTCGTCAAAACAAATCCCAATGTCAAGAAGATGATTTACCGTCTTAGTTGAAGATTGGTATGGTTTACCAACTAAGTCGGTGTCTTGATTCTTCTGTATCACTATTTCCTAAAGTTTCAAATTAGTTGAGGTTGACATGAATTTGACCTCGTCAAAGTTCAATCACCCACCATAAGAAAAACTAGTTGGTCTCTTGTTACAAAATGAAAAATTTAAAGCTCCAAACAAACCATTTGGTCTAATGACATAACTAGTAGTGAAATTTTGGATAGTAATGAGAATGCAGTTAAATTGATATATATATATATATATATAACAATGAAATCCCCATTTGTATTAATAATATTAAATATTTTTGTTTGCAAAAAATGAAAGCTCGTATATCTCTAGACTCATATACATGATATAAGACCATAAATTTGCAGCTTCAGTGTCATTAGCATATGTTTTTGTGGAACTGGTATATCTCTAGACGCATTGGCATGTACAATGTAATGGAACTTGAGACAAAAAGAATCCTTCACAGCTTGTAGAGGACCTGTATTTGCTACCTCACTATAAATTGAAGCGTATAATGCCAACTCCAGGAGAGTATAGTACGGAATGTACTTTAATCATTCACAGAGACAACAATGTTCTCCTCTAGTTCAATTTCTAGGTTTCATTCCTCATATCGTCTTCCAGCTGATCTCAACATGTATAACTCCATTCTTCGAATCGATCAAGTGATATTTCTGGTTGATCCGGCCGTTGTGTACAACATCTGCAAGAGTAATCTCCACATATCCCAACGACTCCTACACAGCGAAAGATGATGACGAGCTGTTAAATTTTGTGCTGCAAATAGTATAGGCTACCAGAGTACCAGTACATATATAACAATCATATGTGGAAGCATCAGTGCTTGAACTCACAACCTTAAATCGAAAACCAATTCCTGTTCGCTTGCTGAGGACCTCAATGTGAATTATCTCATGTAAAGGAGGCTCCTCGAGCATGAACTGGAATTCTTCATCCCATCTTGGATCACGAGTTTTTCGAATCATCTGATCGAAGAAACCAAATTTTACATTAATATGAGACCTAAGTAACAAAGAATGGATGAGTTAATATCTTTGAAACCCAAATTTTACCGTTGTTTTCTTCGTTTCTCCTCTAAAGAGGATCATAGCATAAGGATTGTTGTGACATTTGCCTTCCACATCCTCAGCTCCTTGGATCGTAACTGATAGTAAACCAGCTCCACCTAGAGTACTCCCATTACTTCCATCATCCGATGACAATGACACTTCGTTGATTCCATTTTCGTTAGTAGTTCCATTTTCCTTTGGCTCAGAAAAATCCAAAGGTCCACTAAACCTTCCCCTTTCCTCTTTGAAAGGCACAAACTTGAGCTCAACCACCAGTTGCCCTCTTTGCTTCTTGCTTTGAAAACAAGTAGTATCCTTACTACTGTCCCTGAGCAAATCAAGTTTGAACTCCTTCATCTCGAAAGGTGTAAGCGTTTTGAGAGGAACCAACTGCCTGCCTATCCTATCATGTGCACCAACCTTATCCCAATCAAAGACTTGTAACTGAAGAAACTGGGAATTGGGATCCTTCACAATAAGCTTGAACTTCTCATTCCACTCGGGGTTCAAATTTTTTTTCTTGATACTTGTTTTCTTAGCTGGTAATCCATCTGCAGTCAAGCTGAGTTTGACATAGGGATCAGATGATCCTAGGATATCCTTCTTTAAGAGTTTAACCGCTTGAACAACATTTACATGTAGTATTCCCACTGGCTTCTTTACAGCCACTCTGTATCAACAAAAAGCAAATTATAAAATTTAAGTTGGAGAAAATAACTGAAGCAGAAATTTGATTAACACGAATTAACTCACGTTGAAACATCAAGAATAGGAATTTCAAGAGTTTGAGGCCAGAGGTAGAGGTCTGCAACTTGCTTTTTAATAGTTTCCTGCAGACAATATGTTTCATGGTCAAATCAGATCTGACCTACCATCCAAAAATCAGATGATTTAGATAAAACCCTAACTCCACTATAAAAGTATTATTGGGGAAGCACCTGAACAAAATGGTAGAGGCCAGGTATAGACATGATATCACCGCCCAATATTCTCATTCCAAAATCTACATGAGGCTGTAGATAGTTCAGAGTAGCTCAGAAAGAAAGTGATCTTATTTACTATTCGACCTTTATGAAGCACGAAAGAAATACACCAGAACTAGTGTCTCTGCTTACCTTCTCCATCAATGACACCACTATGTTAGCAAAACATGGGAAGGCAGGCACAAGAGGTGTCAAAGTTATCCTTGGGGCCAAAAATATTTGTAGATCCTCTAACTGAAAATGAAGTTTAATCAATTTTCGGAAACCATATGTATACACATGAAAGAAAATTTAACTCTTCATTCTTTCTTAAGGAATGATACTCTTACCTGCAATGTAATTGGTATAGACAAAATTTTTATGACTACAACTATGTTGGGATTGCCAGCCCATTTTACTGATGGCTCCATGATTAATTCCCTCTCATTAGTCTCATACACTTTAAGACCTGAAAAGATGTAAATAAATGATAAGATCACAAGGACTAGTGAATTAGATGATGCTTGTTCAGATGAACTCACCATTAAGAACAGGAGGAACGGTTCCCATGCTTAGTCTCTCAAATGCAATTGATTTAATCTTAAACTTCCCAATGTACTCGGCAAATATAGGTTCAGCCGTGCTTCTTATCATACCCGTAATTTCCTGTACATTATGGAGAGCTCATATGTCAAACTTGGAATAATAAAAACAAACAAAAAGATGAATCACAATGACTAGAATCTCGATCACCTTATCAAGGTAAGGCCATAAATCTGAAATGAATTTGTTCATCCAGTCCACCTGCACATTTACAAATGAAACCAATGCAGATTTGAATTATGATCGAGTATACTTACGTGCAGCAAGAGGGTAAAATCGAGTGAGCATTAAGAAGATTGAAAGGCCAAACTAACTGTATGATAATTTGGGTTCTTCACCCACAATGGAATTTCTGGAAGAAGGTCTTGCAAAGCAGTTTTATCTAACTCATGAAGTGGCTTGATTACTGGATCCTGCACCCATAGTGTCAAGTTACTAAAAATTATGCAGATATAGCTAGGCATCAACTAATTTTGTTCTGTGTCCATTTTACTTTTTGGTATAGAGATTTCACCACTACACATGGCATTGAATTTGATTGGCATCGATCCATTTAATGAAGTCAGAAAATGACCTTGATCATAATTCCAAGAAATTAAAAAATGGAGCCATTCTACCATCTTTTGCATAGTGTTTGAAGTTTAGCTTGTTCTCAATTTTCAGACATCCCCAAACATTACAAGATTGAAAATCTTGAGAACTGAAGCCTGATCAACTTTGAATTGCATTATAAGATTTCATTATTATATTATAAGACTGGCTTCATGTAAACAATGCATAAGAAACTCAAAGTTCTGAATTGCAGGCATCATAGAATGTATAAGCACGAATGCATGATCAGTATAAACTGTGAAGCGCATGTCTAGAATATAACCAGCTAAACTCAGTTCTTGGATACAAGTCTAAACCTCAATGTTAAGACCAATTTGACAATAATTGCCTATAAAGCCTAAACATTTCACCATTGCCAACCGGTTCTTGGAAATATGGCTTCAATCAATACATTCTCAGATCATCAAACATGAACAAGAACACATAATGAATTTTACCTCTACTTCTTTGGGCTTTGAATATATAAAATAGTAAAACCCCACCAAGAGTCCAAGAGGAATTCCAATTCCAAGTCCAAGGATTTCCAACAAGCTGCTCAGAAATCCCATCTTTCTTCTTCTAAAACCTCCCAAGAAACTGAAACTCAGATAGTGTAAGCATGCATTGAAAAAGGACTAACAAGGACAAAAAGTGATGAATGAAGGTAGTTCTAATTTCCTGCAAATAGAGATTTGGCCAGCGATGGATTCTAAGGGAGAATGTATAGTAATTAAGATACGTTAGGAATTAAGGTCCCCCTCACATCAAATAAAAACCGCCAAAAAAAGAGAACACGTTTCTGAACAACTAGTTCGAAACAACCTTAAATTCTAGCATAGACATTGTCCCTGTTAAACTCTGTTTCTTATGAAATTAAGTCACAGATTTTAAAAACTCTTGGGGGTCTAGAACGGGGGTTTTATAGTTCAAGCTGGAAAAGATCTGGACCGTTGGTGTATATGAATTGGGTAAAAACGCCACGCAGGAGAAACCTCATAGTATGAACGACCACGGACAATTACATAATTTATATTTTCGGGTTTAATTACAGAGGTTTGTGGGTTGTTATGAAGCTGTCAAATGTCCAATGCAATGGATAATTATACATTTATATATGTTGATTCATCATCTAAATGACTCTTGAGTCAAGAACAAGTGAATATAGCCATATTCGTTCCAAATTTTGGCGTATGTTATTTGATCCAACTCTGGATTTGTCATTCCTCACTTCAAAGTTTCAATCTCATTATATTTTGAGCTACTATTATTGTAAAATAGTATGCATACACGAAACAACATCGAGAAACAAAATAACATTGCTCTTTATGTTAATAGTTGGCCGGAAAACTCTATGCACTATTTTTTTTCACCCTGTCTTTATCATGATTACTTAGTCTTTTACTTTTTCTCGCTTTAGCTATGCCAAACAAGAGAAAGGACGATGCATGTTTTCCAATGCCAAAGAGCCAGCTTTGCTCTTAGCTTATTAAAATAAAGAATGAAGTGAGGCCTTGAAGTGTTGTATTTTGTGCTTTAATCGTTTGAAAATAGGTGTTCCAAATTGACAATCTTCTTTGCTTGCAAATGAGAGTGGCCAACTTTATATCCATAATTGGTTGGCAAGCCTTTGAAGTTTAGACTTGATTGGAGTGTCTTGGCATATGCATATGCTTTGAGAAGGTCGCAAAGATTTTGTCCAAAAATACGACGGATGAGTACAAACTTCAATAAATAAAAAATTAAAAATAGAAGGCGTAATTCCTTTTGTGTAATTTTGTACCAAAATAACCCAAGCGCCTAAGCTCTTGATTAATTCTTTTTTCTAGGTTTTGCTGGTTTAAGATTTTTAGCACTTTCCACCAAATTTCATGACTTAGATTTGAGGAGATGACTATTAGTATTATTTTACATACTTTCGGATCGCCATTTTACATAGATAAGAAAGTATGTTGAGTAAAATATGTAGTGTTTTAATCATCGACTTATGATTTAAAAAAGAAAAATGTGCGATCAACATGCAAAATTATCATATTGTTTTTCTGTTAAGCTATGATCACTTGATCCTGTAATTAGAATCTTTGAAAATAAAAACACAAATGGTTGGTCTTAGCAGCTCTATGAGTGGAGTGTATGAGAAACCCAATCCAGCTCCAAGTCCAACTCCTATGGGCCTAAATAAGTTATAGAACCCTTAGCAAAATCACTAAACATGTTTTTGGGTCAAAAGGTATTTGGGCTTTGTCTTTTTTTCTCTCTCCTTCTTCTTCTTTTTACTATCTCTTCATCACACATTCAATTATTCTTGATCCAAAAGGGATAAGTTCTTCTTGACCGAAGGTATAGTCATATACATTTTTTTTATATACATTATGAGATAATGCAAACAATCTTAAGCATCTACTTAATTTCATCCTTGAATTTTGTACCTAAGAAGAAATAAAGAAACTTGTGTAACTTGTGAGCTCCTCTGTGACAGCTGATTTGGGGCGTCAAGCACCCACCCGCAATCTCGAAAAAAAGGGGGCCATCACAACCGGGAAGCCACCGCCCATCTCTCTATTTAACTTTATTAATAAAATAAAAAAGGAAGAAGAAATAAAGAAACTTGTGTAACTTGAATTTTGTGTTTTATACCCCAAGTGTATTGAAGTTTTTATGTACATTGGCTTTTGATTTAAAATGCAATCAACTGGTTTATCAAAACAACCATGCCTAGTACATTTACTTCCAATTAATATAATTGCTACTCAGGGCATAAGCTTAATTATAATGTATATCAACTCTTGTTCATGAGCTTCGTGGGAATGAGGCAAGAATCCTAGATATTTGCTAAAGGAGTGTGCATTATTACCAAATTTAGTGAGTTCTAGGGGTGGAAGTTCCCCAATTCCTTCCACAACCCTATTGACTTGTCGAAGTGTTCCTATAAGATTCACAGATGTACAACTATTTATTTACTATAACCGTGTGCTAGGTGAGTTAGGTTAGTACAATTTCCTTCCTTCTAGTGCAAAGTGCTTTCCTTTGTCAATGAGTTTGTTGTAGCAATCTCAATTTTGTCATTTAATGCGTAATTTTTGTCAAGGGTATGTTCCTAACTGAGATACTAGATTTAAGGGTCTTTGTTCGATGTATGTACGTATTACTCTGGTTATTAGCTTAATTTTATTATAAATGTAACGCTAAAAAAAACACCATTCTAGCACACCTATCTTTTATAATTATGCCCATAACAAAGAGAACTAAAAGCTCCAAATTAGAAAGCTTCATTGTTTCAGTGTTTGTATTCGCTTTCACCAAAGATGTACTTGGATTTAGCAAACGTAAATAAAAAAATATTTAAAGATGTCTCTGTTGTTTCAAATTTCGTTGAATAAAAATAAATAGATTATGAATGATTTTTTTCTTTTATCGAGAAATTATCTTTAAAGTAATGACTGTTTATGACAATTCTTTGAAGACATACTGTTATTGTACAGTTTGCTGAATTACATGATTAATGTGAATTGTAATAGAGAATTATATATCAAATTACCAATTCTAACTAACGGTCAGATCATACTCATAGAATATTGATAATGTGGGATTTGTTCAATGACAATGACCGAGAATTAATGCAAGTGATCGATAACATTGACCCAGTAGACAAATTTGGCAGAGCCATTCATAGTTTATCCCTTCCACAGTTCCACAACAACTTGATCGATCAATTGCATGTCCTCTGACAGAAGTTAATTTGTTAATGCAGCTTCCAGTAGACTAAATAAGGTGCACAATCTAACATGCTAATTGCTCCGTAATGATTCATGATTCATGCATTATTGTGGGTTTTAATCCAATTATTCCCTCTTGTTTGCAGCTCTATTAATAAAAATAGACCTTGACCTTGACCTTGACCTTGCATGACCTTTTCAGTCTATCTTAAGTGTTAAATTGCTTAGCATGTAAGAAAATTTGAAGTACAATCCGATTACTTATAGAGAAAACAATTTCCGGTAAAGATGAACAATAAACTTGAAAGGTATTGCAAAATTCCCGACATTCTCTCTCTCTCTCTCTCTCTCTCTCTCTCTCTCAAAAACCCTAGGCCAGTCTCTCGTCTTGCAATTTGTTCTCGTCCGGCCTGGCCTCCGGCCTCGCTGTCGTCTTGGGGTTGCTGTAGGACGAGAGATCTACTGCCCAAGGATTTCGTCCTGAGGGATTCTCTCCGGTTCGTCAGATGGTTTGGCCAAGAGGGTGGCGAGGGCGATGGTCGTGCCGCATAGGTTGATTTACTGATCCTCGCAGATGGCTTCTTCGATTGACGTGCCATGGGTCTTGCTCGACGGCGATGGGGATTGCGAGGCCTGGCTCGGGGATGGTGTTTCCGTGGTGATGCAGGTTGCGCCAGCGTGGCTCGGTGGTTTGGATCGCGGAGATGGTGCAGCGGTGCAGATCGTGGCGACACGGCGATGTGGTTGGCCGAAACGTGGCCGGACGGTGGTGCACGATGGGTCTGGGAGTAGTGGTGGATTGGTCCAAACCAAGAAGATGGGCATGAGTGATCTCTTTGGTGACCCGTTTGGGGTTTTGTTCTTGGGTCTCTCTGGTGGTCTTTTTCTTTTGGTTTGCTTAGTTTTTCCTTGTTTGTTTTTTTGTTATACTGTTTAAATAAATCCCTCCTCTTGTGAGCAAGGGTTTGGGTGTTTCTAGGTAGTGTCGTTGTCTTTGTTTGGTGTCTTGGTTGTTTTGGTGTTTCTGGGCGTTTGTCGGTGCTTTCTGGTTATCAGCGTGATGGTGAATCATCCTTACACGTGGTCTAGTTATTTTGGGACAGCGTGTGGTATCCGAATGGGTGGAAACAGTTCATCTTAATGCTGGTGGCCGGGTTGTATCGTTATACATAGGTCTGGTTATTGGTTAAATTGGGTTGGGGTTGAATTTTTTTAGCTTATGTTTGTCCCTCTTGTTAGATTCGATGATAAGTAACCTACTTGGTTATTAATAGACGTTTTATTTTCTAAAAAAAAAAAACAAAAAACAAAAAACTTGAAAGGTACTGCAGTATGCTCTTGTTTTTATGCTTGTAATTGGCATTTATTTTTGACCAATTTTTCTTTACCTGGGATGTCATCTCTTGGACACGGACTCTGATTTAATATATAATTATACACACACGCATATGTATATTATATTATTTACATTAGTTAGTATCGATTCGAAGTCTATGGCCAAGTCATACATGTACTTGAAGTTTAATTTTTTTTATTTGGTCAAACTCATAAGTGCGAGCGCGCACACATATATACATATTAATATTATATAAAAGGCCCTTCCATTAAGTTTTTTTTTTTTGTCATTTTAAGGGATTCTTCGTGGGTCTCTCTTTTCGATCTCATTTCGGCATCTCGACTGTTCAGTTTTTTTATCCTAACGTATAGATCAAATCTGTAAATTTTCAGCCAAATTGATTATCGTTAAAGTATCAAACTAATTTAAATCAATGGATGAACCGGATCTGTCCAACCTAAATTATTCATGTTTATAATTTTAAATCGCAGTTTTCAATACTTTAATAATTATCAATTTGGCTTAAAATTTGCAGATGTAGATCTACTTATATAGACCTAAAAATTAAATGGTGCAGATGTGGATATGTGATCGAAAAGTGGGTCTAATAAGCTGTGTTCCTTAAAATGACTAAAAAATAGATCTCTCACTAAAAAGGCGCTAATTGTTGTACGTAAACACCAAACAGCGTCTTTTCACTATTAATTCTATTTCATTGATTTCCTTGTGCCACAAGGGCACTGCAGAAGATAGCAGGAATTTGATTAGGTTTTGTTTTTTTGCCTGACAAAGAGGAAAGCCCTGGTAATCAACCATGCACTAACTTGAAGTCTCTACTTCTAGAAGTGAACCAAAAAGCAACCTAATTTCTTATCAATATTATCCAGAAGAAGCACTTGGTTGAATACCTATACCCCCCATCTTAAATTCCTGGGTCACAGTCATATCTAATCATTGTTTGTCCAATTATACACACTGCCTGATATTCAAACATAAACAGTCCAATGAGTGGCTGGTAGACCTCTTCTCGAATTTTTGCTGTTCATGCTTTGGTTTGCTAGCTACCACTATGTACATGTTTATAGCTTGCAGGCCAAGAAGAGTGGGAGAAGACCTTTGTTTTATTTTTTTTGGAAATACCTAGCTAGATAGCATGCAAGGCGGCAACAAAGGTGCATATATGCATGTTTATTCATTCGGTTGATGAGAATATTTCGATCACGATGGAACCAACCCCTTTTGGATCAACCAGTCCGGTTAGTTTAATTTGATGTAAAATCTCTAAAACTATTAAAATCTTATGACGAAATTCTAAAAACATTAATAAGTTAAACAATAGAAGGTAGTCTTTCCAAATTAAAAATCACGTGTGTATCTACGAATACGGTTGTCTTGAATTCGTTTGTTAATTTGATCAGTAAACTTTTCAATAGGTACCATGCATCTGCAACAAGTGAGATGTAGGTCTTTTTTTTGTCAAGTAATTATATTAAACAGAAACAGTCACAAAGAGGCCCAACAAGCGAGATCTAGATCTTAAACGAAACGATTAGAGGTTGGGGTTTATCACATATTTTTTGTGTGTGTTAATGAATCATCATGAAGAGACCATCTAACCTAGAATCATATTAATCACCTTCCAAATTAATATACGAGAAACAGAAAAGACAAGTATGAATTCTTGTATTCTAATGACTTTCTGAACTTTCCCTTGTGCTTCTCGTTACTCGAAGAGATTCCGCTCCCATCCTCGCTAGAAATGTCAGTACTTAAGTACACATATTTAGTACCAACCCTACAAATGATGAATATACTAAACAATAAACACAGACCAATTGATATAAAAATTTAAAACTTGTACTGGTTTTAGAGGAATCTTTGATGTATGTTTGCATTCTAAGCATCTAGAAGACTGGTATATCGTATTCTTTCATCTCCATGATTCCCATATTGTTCTTATTTGCATAACCAAAAAGATTAGATATAAAAATGTATGAGATGTTGGTACGATTTATTCTAGTCATTAAGTCCCAAAATTTGGTCAAAGTATTCTAGTTGTACGTAATTTCATATAAATCGTACAGAGTTCAATAAGGATTAATGAAAAGGATATATAAGATCGAAGGCAATTCCCATGAGCAGCTTGATTCCAAGGGAGAGAAGAGATCATGACGATCAAATTTTTATTGCCTATCCTCTTGAGTTTCATTTGAGTATACGGTAATATTGCAGTAAAAAAATCCTTTTAATCGGATCACAACATGACAAATTCTTTGTAATAGTACAGTGACATTAGAAATACAATTATCGGCTTTCTCGTAGTGGTTGATTTAGGCCAGTTGGTTGTCGTAGGTTAAGATATTGCAAGGTTTCAGAGCTAGGATTTCATTTATTTTTGTTTTGTTTATATATTTAAGAGTAGTTGTGAATTTTAGTTAGTGTAGCCTTCTTATAATTTAAAACTAGTCTGTAATCACATGCTCTGCATGTGTAAGAATAATTTTAATTGTAAAAAAAAAAAAAAGTTATCTGCATAATAAATAGTTTCAGTGGGAGTTATTGCAGAGAGAAAAGTAGGGGTTGTGGAATCATTTTTTTTAATTTTCTGAATAAAAATGTATTTTGTAATTGTCCTATTTAGTCTTGTGATTTAATTTATTCTCAAAGTTTTTTAATATTTCAGGGTTAAATCTGTAAAAATTTTCATTTTTGGCTAATAAAGCCTCTTCTCTTAATAATAGTATAGATATCAACCATCGTTTAATGGACTTGTCAAATAAAATAAAATAAACCATCGTTTATTGGAACCCCTTCTGAGAAACCTAACTAGCCGTCCATACCCACGCACCTTACAATTCAGTTTTTGAATTAATGGCTGTTTTATTTTATATCAAGACATGTGATACAAAAATTCAATGACTATGCATAGGAAGCAACATTTAAACAATCTATTTAATAGCTCGTTTAGCAGAAATTAAATTGATTAATTAGCATGCATTATGACTTCGAGCAAGTAATTATTAGAAAGAGTTTATATTTTTCTTAGTCCTGCACAGAAACCTGTTAAACTACTCTTCGAACATGTTAATCCCCACAGACACAAATCCATTATTCTATTTCATGGTCATGGACACAAGTTATTTCATTCTTCGATCAAGATTAATTAACTATGATCGAGTGCTAGCTAGGAATCCCTTTATCCAATATTACTGTTTTTCAAGATTGATTCATTCTGGATGATTAGCTTGTCAGTTTAACATGGCCAAGTAAAATGCGTTAAAAAATTGTCACGCAAAGTGTCATTAGTGGAAACAATTATATATAAGCAACTGATAGAGTGATCGACAGATCAATTCTACCTACAAATAGTAGAATTCCAAACCATGGACAGCGCGTAATTTATCCTATATATGATAAAGAACATGTAACCCTCTTAGAAGCTAGGGAGTTGTTCTTTCTTTTTTTTTGAAAATTAATACTTCATTAAGCCCAAGTGGGGGCAGGACTAAGAAACCTAGAAACCACTACAAGGGAAAGGCAATGCTCACACCTGATTCAAACAAAGAAAATGACCGGAAAACAAAACTAATCATTTGGAATATGATAAGTGATATTTCGAGTAAGTATTTACATAATTCTTCTGTCTGAAGAAATGATTCATTGAAATAATGAGTCACTATTGATATCGACACATCCGAGATCGCCAAATGTTTGGGAGTTCCTCTATTCAATCCTTTTCCTTCTTCTTATTGTTGGATATCTCGTTCGTACACATCTTCTTTTTGTTTTTCGAGCTTATTGTGAATTACAGACAGAGTTCGAAATAGGGCAGAGAGCATTTCCCCGAGCAAAAGAAAATGACTGGAAAATAAAACTAATCATTAGGAAGGTTAACAGCATGAAGATTTGAACCCTAGCTCACGTACTGGCACCTTTGTACTGCTACGAGCAATAGTGAAAGTAGTTTTGAGAAACTTGTTGGCAACCTTAGGTTTTTCATTTAGGGGTAAATTTATGGTGTGTTAATATTTCTCATATATATCGTATTTCATGTAATATTTACAGATTTGAGGACTCATGTAGTAACTAGAAAAATGTCCTCATTAAGGTAAATAAAGTTCTCATTAGAGTAAAATTGGTAACTGGAAGAAATTCTCACTAAGGTAGATAAGGTTCTTGTAGAATAAAGTAGGCTCTCATTTGAGAAATTAAGGACACGTTTGGTTCGCGGAAAATAAGTATCAGGAAAGGAAACTTGTTCCTTTTGTATTTGTGATATAAAAAGAAAGGAAATACTTTTTTGAAGGAAGGGGAAAAATAGTTCATTCCAAACCCCAAAGGAATCACTTTCTCTCATTATTTCATTGCATTTATTACTCACATCACATTATTTTATTGCATTGATTACAAACATTTTAACAACTTTCCTGATAACTTTCCTTATGTTACTAAACATTGGAATTAAAAAAATTTGAGAAATTTTATTTTCCTTCCCGTGGGAAAGACAAGAGAATTACTTTCCTTTTCATGAACCAAACGAGGCCTAAGTCCTAAAAGTGGTAATTGTAGAAGATTTTCATTTGAGTAATTAAGTAATAAAAGTGATAATTGTATATATGTCACATGTTAACATACCGTAAAATTAACCCAACAGGGTGACTTTTGTTTCCCAATTCGAGGCTCTAAAGAAGATCAAGTCTAAGACGAGGTCCGTAGGACAGCACAATTTAGTGCTATCATTGAAAAAATTTATACAATCTACTGCATAATATGTCTCCAAATCGACTGATCGAAAAGAAATTGTACGTACGCAACAAACTAACCCATCATTTGACTGTAAATTCTTTACTTTTTCTTGGTGGAGGTTCTTACCTACAGATTCCAATGTTCATGATAAGACTTGGAATGATTTCCTAATAAATAAGTTCGTTAGTGTTTTTTTTTTTTTTTTAATTGAAAAGGACAGGTCCTTTGTTGGTGTTTCTTACTTAGGTGGTCAGAGGGAGAAAAATATGAAAAGGAGGAAGAGAGGGCGGCCGGGGGTTGAGAGGAATGATCGAATGTACGTCTAACAGTGTTTACTCCTTAATCCGGTGGGATCTGGTGGTGTACGTTAAGCGTGACTGCATATGACAACATGTTTATTGCTTTGCAAAATGCAGAGTGGGTTGGTGAAAACGTTCAGTACGTACCAAACACAATGGAGAGGGATTAGATTACAAAACTCAAATTATTAAGGACCTACCGAGCTAGGATAGCGTCAAATGGATATGAATAAGATGAACTAGTCCTGGTCTTGTCCAACAATTCTAAGATCCTTCCTCTACACTTTTGGTTGGTGTAGTGTCCCTTCTTTTCCGTGGATATATGTGTTCACACTTTCATGACTCTGAATTTGTCGTGAGAAATTGGTAGTTCGATCCGGAAAGTGGTCTTTGTCAAAGTAAATGTGGAAAAGTACAAAATTCGAATATTTTTTGTTTGTTTACTTAACCACCAGTTGTATTGCTTTAAATATTAATTTCTTGTAATGCATGCTTCATCTTACGCACAATTAAGGAAACGCCTCGGAATATCATCACCAAAAAGCCCTTTTTCTTTTGGTATTTTCTTTACATCACTAAAGTTAAGTCACCGAGTTCTTTGACTCTAGTTTGTTAATTAGCTTATATCAATCAAATAGTATCGATCCCTTGTATATTGATTCAACAAATTATTACTTGACACGTATTCAATATGAATCAAGGACATATAGATGATAACATTGGGATATATTTTTAGTAGTGCACTGCATAACTCTCAGGTTTTGGCATTGACACTGATTATTTTAGTGAGCCCAAGGATAGTGTTTAGACGTTCTCAGCTTTTGGGAGTTGATTACACATCCATATTAGTATGAGTATAGTGTTTAACTCTCAGATTTTTTAGCTTTCAAAATATAAAAGTAAAACTCTAGATCTTAATCATATACTAGAGTACTCCAAACACACCCTATGCATGTAGATAATATTCCACAGAATGTAGAGAAAATTACTGCACAGAATGCGTGTGGACATTGTCGCCTATGATTTTTCATACACACAGCAATCCATTGAAATTTAGCAAGGGCGTTAACGTGACAGGAAGCATTATAGTTCTAAAATATAGTCTGTGGGTAGAACTCATTTGTTTAAAAACTTTAACTTATTAAATCCCAGTCATTCACTTACACAAATATATAGGTGAGATGTTGATTAATTGGTTGGTTTCAAACTTTCAAACATATTATTTATACATGAATGTGTCCAAATATGTCTTCATCACTCTTTTTTGGTAGAACCAACTGTGGGAAATTGGAGGAAAATTTCTCATGAGAATTTGGAGCGCTGGTACTAGCTACTATATATGCCTTTGAAAATCCGACATTCATGAATTTCTCATTGGTTTCACCTACCCCCCAAAACAAAAGAGAAGAGTGGGGTTGGTAGCAGCTAGCTAGTGGGCATGACTTTATCCAAATTTCTCCTCTCTGGGTTTCATTTCATTTTTGTTTTGTTTTCCTTTGTTCCATAGCTATTGACGTACGTATCCATTAATTTCCAGTATTGCTCGTTGTTTTGTTTTTAACTTGCTGCACAGATCGATCGCCTTCATCATGGCTCAGAACCAAGTACATACATTTGAGTCTCTGGAAGCTATCGACATTCGTGTCAGCTTTGCCACGTCAAGGACGACCCAACAAAAAAATACATAATTTATAAGTTTGCATGCTAGGTCAAAATTTTCAAAGATAATGGTATTCCTCCTATATATACCAGATATATAGCTCCATCAGAACATGCATGCAAAACCCTATACGAAGCAATGTAACATGCATGTATACCTCAAGGAAATGCATGTTCTAATTATTTATTCTCTCAAAAAAAAAAAAAATTGCATATATACCTCAAGCAGGGCAAATATGGCAAAATTGCACACAATTATACTTTAGACTTTTTTTTTTTTTTGTAGCATGCTATCGAAAAATACTGCACGGATTTGAAATTATAAGTATTTGAGTTGTGATTTATTAGTTCATGTCTATATTGAGCCACCACGATAAAAAGTCAATTTTTAAACGGTTCGCTTTAGTGTTAACTAAATAAATACTTGTTAAGAATAACAACATTTTAGTATGTTTCAATTTTTGTGCTTGATATATTAAAAAATTGTGATGTCAACTAATCCCTCATTGTGGTGTAACTTAAACTTTAAACTAAATTTTTAATTTTTATCCGACGTTTAAACCAAGCTTGATCGTCACTTTGGGTGACAATTATACTCCGGTATCATAATTTTTTTTTAGTCTTAACTGGTCTTAATGTACAGTTTCCTCAAGAGCTAAGGAGTCGTGTTTCGTTTAAGCATTCTCCAAATAATAATTTACTGGTACATATTTATCCGGCATTTGTCAAGTCTAGGTACACCCATCTCAAAAAATTTAGGTTCTGTTTAAGGAAAACTGAAATTGGAAGAGAATTAAGACATGCTTTCATTGATAATATGGGTCTCTTTATATAGAGGATTACAAGACATAAAATCAGAGTTTTACAAGGAAACGTAATATTACAATTAATTGAATATCTCCAAGATTCTCCGATATTATCTCTAATTCTAACTCTATTACCACTAGGTCAAGTAACCTAGAATTTGGGTCAGACACATATTCTAGATTTACTTGAATAAGTTCACAATTTTCTTCTTTTCGAAAAAAGAGAGATTCTACACTACAACCTTATCCAAATTGATCGAAAAAGAATCATACGTGCATGCAACTCTTGAATGCTAGCTTTTGATGAACTAGATGAGGGGACTACTAGTTCTGTTCTGTTGTGTTTTTTTTTTTTTTTTTCAATGCCAAAATCATGTCCATTTATAACACATGCGAAGTTGCTGCCTCCTTAAAATCTGCAGTACAAATGGCCTCATCAATACCGTGACATTAATAAGAACTACCCAGCCTTTCCAATTTGGATAGAACTCGAATAAGATATGAGATTGATTCGATTTTAGTTGCCCAAATCCAAAAAGGAAAGGAAATAGAAAGATGAAATCTATGGATGGAGAAAATCAAGCCATGCCAAACTGCCTACCAAACACAAACCAATAAATTTAGCATTGGGGTGGGTAGGTCGTCCACTGACATTTGCTGTTTGGTATAAAAGAAAATGAGTACGAGCAAATTAAATTGCATGCAATGAGAAAGCAAAGACCATTAATTGTAATCTACTGAATTGCATGGAAAAGTAACCCAAAAGCTTTGCTTAGATTTGTTTTAGATCTTACCTTTTGAGAAAGTGAATTCAACTGAAAAAAAAATGCTTGAATCTGAGAAAGTAACTTTGGATTATGATCTGTTTGAGTACACTAATCTAATTGGGGTTTAGATAAAAATCAGTAATTTACCAAAAGGTAGAATGAGACAAATTGATATACTTCTATACATAACTAATACTAATGTACGTACAAATGCGCACAAATATATTATGTACTATTGTACACCTAGATATATATATATATATATATATATATATATATGTATATATACATATATATATACAGATCCTATCCAGAGCGAGGCATCGCTTTGAAATTTCAGAGCGAGGTTAGGGTTTAGGGTCACTTTTCGGTCGCATATCCACATCTCAACCGTTCAGTTTCTAGGTACTAATGTATAGATCATTTCTGCAAAATTTCAGCCAAATTGATGGTCGTTAAGGCATTGATAACTGCCTTAAAGCTAGTACGGTTCAGGTTGGACAGATTCAATTCGTCCATTGGTTTAAGCGAGTTACAAGGACAATTATGACATTTACAAAATATATTTTTATTAAAAAATAAACAAAAAAAGCCACAATCCACTTTTCTGTCGCATGATCTTATGTCTGCAATAACCGTTTTCTTTATTATTTTTTGAAGAAAAAAAAAATACTTGCACATGCAAAGTATGTGTGGAGAAATGCTAGTATACGTTATGAATAAAGTCAAAATGACTTATCATTAATATTCAAGTCATAATGACCATTACATGCTCTTTCACTGCCATCTCTATAGACAGACAAGAAGTTGTGGTGGTACCACATTGGCACATCGGGACAAACCACTCATTAAACATCTAGTGCTCACTTATTAAAAGCGAGATAAACTAAGGCATGGTAAATAGGACATTGAAAAAAAAAAGACATAGTAAATATGCTAAGTTTAAAATACACAAAACTAAATTTTCTCCTTGCGCGCCCTTTAGGGTAGGGTTAGGAAGTTTGGTTGTGTAAGTTAGCCTTAATTCGAACTTCTTCTACAACACCTTTCCTTGGTTTAGGAGGATTCTTGTTCTTCGATCCTAGACATCTTCCTTGTTTCTTCTTGTCATCAGTTTGTTCTGCACTTCCCATTTCCTCTGGCACCATCAAGCCCTTAGGTGTTTCAACCAAACCAAGCGACTTAGCAGTGAATTTGGAAGAAAACTCAAGCATTTTTACCTTTTTTGCTAGTGCAATAAAACCCCTCTGTGCATCAACAAGATAGTCTTGAGTTTTTTTGGGGATGAGAATGGGGAGGTAGGTCGTCCCCTTTTGACTTGATGTGCTTCTTCAACCGGTATCAAGGCCATTGCATTTTCCTCGCTTGTGGTAGAGCGGATAGCAGCACTTCCAATAACAATAGGTCTTCTATCCATGCTTGGTTCTTTTTGCCCAAACAGAGCATGCCCAATTGGTGGCAGAATGAGAGTTTGGACTCCCTAAAACCTGAATGTTCCATTCAAGAAGCGGTCTTCCACAAAACCCATAATCAGACTGGCCATTTCCAATCTCCTCTCCACCTGTTTCCCAACCGGCTTTGGTACAGACTGCCCGAGAGCCATAGAACATGAACCATCATCATAAAGCATAAGATGACAACTCTGGCATTTACCCATCAGATTCTCAAAATAGAAATGGATTTCCTCTTCAATACCCTAAGCAAACAGATCTATCTATGACGTCAAGGTCGTGGTGGATCTTGACATTGTTAGGCTTCCTTATATCAATCTTATTACAGAATTGAAGACTGACATCAATCCTGAAGTTTTGAATTTTCAAGAAGGTGCTATATATAGGGGAAGTAGCTGAGGTGGTGGAGGGTGAAAATCTCTCCTCTACCTCTATCTCTTGTACCATTTAATTTTGGGAAAATCATCCGTACAGTACCTGACCTTTGCCCCATTCTAAACTTCAGTACCTCACATTCAGAAAATATCAGAACGGTACCTGAGGTTCTGACCCCGACCGAAGAATGGTACTTGGAGCCGTTAGCTCCGTTACAGAAGCTGACAGCTGGCATATTTTGATAAGTAAATGACCAATGTACCCTTTTTTTTTTTGTTTTACTTAATTTTCTTCATATAACTTCCTCTCTCTCTCTGACTCCCTCCCCCCCCCCCCTCTCTCTCTCTCTCTCTCTAAACCTCGCTCATCCACCCGACTACAACAAACCCTAACAATGGGCTCCGATGACCTCTCCACCGTGTTCGCCGCCACTGACGATGAGAAGTACAAGTTCAAGAGGCCGGGGAGACCACACCGTCCATAAATATCCATCGTTGTATTCCCAAGTAAACATCAACACCAACATGATTTTCTTCCACATACTTTCACCATAGAATCCGAAATTTGCCATTCACCCAAGTGAATACATGCTAAAACAACCTTCACCATCGTCACCGCATCAACCCTCACACTCTCCATTACTTTCATCGCTTCAAAAAGACCCAAAACCTCCTTATACCTACTACACTTACTATACTCACATATCAAAGGTTCCACCAAACCAAATATATCTCACGCATTTCATCAATCACTTTCTGGGCACAAACCAAATCACCACAACTCGAATACATATGAACCAATTCCATTCAATCCAAAATCAACCAACTCTAGAAATCCAAAGAAACCCAATTGAAATCCGAACCCAACTCTTAAGAATCCCAGGTCAATTCTGTAGTGCATTTTCGAAATAACGGTTTTGCACAACCTAACCTGCAATTTGATTGAGGGTTCAACTCTTTCTCACGATTAAGGAAACTGCAATCCAATTTGCAGCAACATAATCCTTGGAAGTTGCAATGCATAAATTGGAAAGGAAAATTAGGGAAACAAAATTGCTCATAGAAGATGAAACAGAGAGCCTTCAAACTTTCTCACAATTTCCTAAAAAACTCACTTCCTGCCTCACTGTTCCAATTCAAACCCAGCAACATATTGATGGCAATTATCTCAACATCGCGTGGATTGATCATCACAGTACCCAATTTTTTCTCCCTCTTTCTCATAGCTTCCAAATCGACTTCTAAGGTGGCAGCAAGGGAAGCCATGGCCTTCTGGAATCGTGTCGAATCGACCTGGAGATCTTCGACGCGGTCAGTGAGCTTATCGAAGGCTTTGCTCTGTTGCTGCAAGTCCTTGGAGTCCTCGATCCTATCAATTCCTTTTTCGGGTTAGTGAAGGTTGGGTCCGATCTGAGAGACTGTAGTGATATTGGTGGCTCCATTGAGATTTGGATTCAAGAAAGAGAGAGAGAGAGAGAGAGAGATGAAAGTTGATGTCGGAGTTTAGGTCGGTGAAGGCTGATTCCGATCTGAGAGACGGTGGCGAAGTCTGTGGCTCCGTTGAGACCCAGGAGAGTTGAATGAGAGAGAGGTGGAGAGTTGAATGAGAGAGAGAGAGAGAGAGAGAGAGAGAGAGAGAGAGGAACAGTATGGAGAAAGAAAAAGAAATAGAAAAAGATGAATTAGATAAAAAAAAAATTGGATTAAGACATGAAAAGACGAAAATATCCTTCAATTGTCAACTTCTGTAACGGAGCTAACGGCTCCAGGTACCATTCTTCGGTCGGGGTCATAACCTCAGGTACCGTTCTGATATTTTCTGAATGTGAGGTACTGAAGTTTAGAATGGGGCAAAGGTCAGGTACTATACGGACAATTTTCCCTTTAATTTTAGTTTTGGTTGCATAAACTTAGGACTCTGTTGATTTTTTTAGTCTGTTTCTGAGTTTTAGGTTTGTGTTTGTGAGCTTATTCCCAAAAGAGTGTATATGTGGTGTACTGGGTAGCTTGTTCTACGTTAGAATAAGTTAATTTGGTATACTCTATAAACAACTCTTTCTGATGGCCCTGACATGTCGTTTCTTATACTGCTTGCTGAACTTCATTAATGGATGACCTCCTTTGATTAAATAAAAATGAGTTCTCTTGAATCATTAAAAAAATAAAAACACACCTAAATTGCAAAATTAAATAGTATTGATGTAAGCTAGTGATAAACTATGTAATGCACTCATGACCCCAAAAAAAAAAACTATGTAATGCACAATAAATAATAGTAGAGTTTATTATAATTGACAGAAATCATCAGGCCACCTGGCTCAAGGTGGAGCATGCAATCCCACGTGCCACAAAAGCCTTGGTCACCTATCTTATATAAGACGGTCATTCTCAGTTCTTAAGCGATCACTATTCTGTCTCCCAATTGATTACAGTAGAATTTGACTATTAGATTCACGAGGAAGGATTCAGTGCACCGACGTGCACTTCTATAGATTCACTTAAGAAATCAAAAGCAACAAAACGACTATCAAGTGAGAGATAAGAAGGAATATATATAGTCCATGAGGTGAATTATTTTGACGGAAGAGATTTATTTATGTTTTTTCAAATTTTTTTTTATTAGTATAACAGAGTGAAATTTTTTCTAGATTGGGCTCGTAATTGCCGCCTTCTGTCATATCCTGCGGTTCCGGACTCCCACATTGAGTACAGGGTGGGTAGGCCAATGGGTTAGTTGAAAACCGCATACCGCCTTTGGATCTACACAGCCTTAAACAGCCTACTAACCAATAGGTCACAACTCACCGACATATTTTAAAGTAAATCTTAGTTGAACAAATTCTTTTTCTCTATAAGTTTTTTTAATTTTTTTTTTAAAGGGGCTAGTGCGGCTGCCCTAAAGCCTTGATTAATGAAATTACAGAATACAAGTTTTTCTCTATAAGTTATTCTCTTCTAGATTTTTTGGATTAGACGATTAGTGATAAATTTTTTTTATCACTATTAAGTTATTCTTTTTCTCTATAAGTTGAACAAATTCTTTTTCTCTATTAAGTTTGTACACATTTTATTATTATTGTCTTCTCTCCGAATTTAATTTTTTACACAAGGCGCCATGATGTCTTTTTATGGGATCACCAGCGTTGGCTTCTTTTTTGTAGTAAATTTTCGAGAGATATAGGTTATGGTTTAGGTCACCAGGTGGGATATCCTTCATCTTCTTATAGATCAATGATATTCATTCCGTTAAATGCATAATAATCCAAGAGTCTAAGGTAGTTATGCTGTTCTTTTCATCATCTAGAAATTAGAGGTCAGTCAATTGGGACATTCTATTTTCTCGTAGAGGTGAAGAAGATATTAAGAGCATGTTTACTTACTTGGAATGGGAGGGAATGATTACAGGGTAAAAACATTCATGCGTTTACTAACACATAAAGGAATCAGAATGATTCCGGGTAAAAGACTAACACATGAAAAAATCGGAATTGATGCAGGTCCCATCTCCTTATCAGGAATCGATTCCTGAATACTCAGGAATTTGATTACGAAGGGGGGAGATGAGTTTAGGAATCAATCTTCCGGAATCAATACCGATTCCTTTATTCTCCTATTCCACTTGTCTCTGATTCATGATTATTTTCTATTCCAATCAAGTAAACATGCCATAAGATATTCATTAGTTCAGAGAGATGAGGCCAATATTTGGACATAATGAGATTCTGGCACCACCGGAAACAGTCAAGCAAATTTCAAAGGAGTTAAATTTTTTTTTTTCCATCATATAGATTTTTTATATTGTACTAAATAATTTATCACTTCCAAGATTTGCTTTTAATTTTTGTTTTTAAATAAAATATATCCTTCAAAGATGATACAATAATTAAGGAGCTAGATAGCCAATGAATATATATGGATGAATAATTAATGGTGTAAAAAGCAAGTTTCAAAATACCTGTATTTCTTACTTTCCTTTTTTCCTTTTGGTAAAAGAAATTTACTTCCTCATTAGTAACTTAAATCATTATATACCTCTAATCCCTTTCCTAACTCCAAAATTAAATTAAAGAAAAATATGACGTGCTGCTTTCGTGCCCCCTCCTCACCAACCCCCCTCTCCCACCTTTTCTCATTGACAAGTAAAAACCCCGCGTTTCGAAGACCACCTAATACACACACACACGCACATTTTCCACGTGTCACCCCAATCCTCCGTCCCTTCCCATGCCGATCCAACGGCCCCGTTTGGCTTTCAACTAACCCATCGGCCTACCCACCCCGCACTCGCCTGCCTATAAAAGCATCCCCATTATTGTTGAACCAACTCAGGAAAGATTTTTACTCTCTCCTTGATCACTAGACAAATCTGAAAATCTCTCCGCCCCTCACCTCCTCCTACCCCCACACAAAAAAAAAAAAAAAAAAAACTCCTCCGCTCGCATTTTCTTCGGCGTTCGACAATCCATTGTTGTTGTAGTAAGTTGCATAAAAACACACAAACGTACGTCATGGCACCCAACACCGGCAACGGGAACGTGGCATCAGTGGAGTCATCATTTTGCCAAGGAGGATACGACCCGCTGAACTGGAACATGGCCGCGGAGTCGCTGACAGGGAGCCACCTGGACGAGCTGAAGAGAATGGTCAGCGATTACCGGAAGCCGGTGGTGAAGCTGGGAGGGGAGCACCTGACGATAGGGCAGGTGGCGGCGATTGCGAACCACGACGCGGGCGTGCGGGTGGAGCTGTCGGAGGAGAAGAGGGCTGGGGTGAAGGCCAGCAGTGACTGGGTGATGGATTCAATGGGGAAGGGTACAGACAGCTACGGTGTGACCACCGGGTTCGGTGCAACATCTCACCGGAGAACCAAAAACGGTGGAGCTCTCCAGAGAGAACTGATCAGGTAAGTTTTTATTTTACTGTCTTCTGTAATAAGTAATTAATTTTGCTTACGTTTTTTTTTTTGATCAGGTAATTTTGCTTACGTTAGTTAATTAAAATTTGAACAGTCGACTTTGGACGGCCATTTATTGGGTTTTGACGTTCAAACATAATTGTCTCACATCATGATATTCCGTTAAACGATAATTGTCTCACATCATGTAGTTATTGATGGATGTTATAAGTTGGTATCATATTAATGATGAATTTCGAGGAAAATATAAGTTTCTATATTCTCATCTTTCCAAAGTTTATCGTATAATTAGTATATTTATTTTTATTTTATGAGTCAAACAGTCCGATAAGTATAATTTAGAGAAAAAAAAATGTAGAAGAATTACTTAACAAGTAATTGACTAGCAATATTTTGAGAAAGATTTTCACTACAAAAATAAATATTAAGTAATTACGTAATAAAGGTTTTTACTACAAAAATGAATATTAGTGATTACGTTACGTAATAAATAAATATTTAGTAAAAATCTCTCTCAAAATATTGCTAGTCAATGATTTTTGACGGCTGAAATTGATTATTTTGTTTTTTCCCTTGTTTTGAGTGGTCAAAAATACTTTCGGATGAAACACGTCCATACAAATATGTATCATATACGTACAAGCAAGGGAGCAACACACCAAAAATACGTGAACAGAAATTTTTTCTCATTTTTCACAAAGCACCAGGACGTACTTAACAGGCTATGCACGTGGTTTGTAGGAAAAATAATTTCATGATGGCTGCTTTCATAATCACCAATTTTAGTGTACATCACAATCTGGTCCAATATGGATCATACCCAATGGTGTGGTTCCATACTTTCACCTACTGTTTTGGGTTTTGGAGATTACTGACGTGATTAGTTATTATGAAAAACAACACATAATCACTTTAGGCAAGAATTATTAATTTTGGTCGTTTTTGTTACTTTGCCACTCAGACCAACTTATTTGTTATTTACTTTCTGATTGGACAGATTCTTAAATGCTGGAATTTTTGGAAGCAGCTCAGACTCAAATCACAAATTGCCTCACACCGCAACTAGGGCGGCGATGCTAGTGAGGATCAACACCCTCCTCCAGGGTTATTCCGGGATTAGGTTTGAAATCCTGGAAGCCATTACCAAACTCATCAACAGCAACATCACCCCATGCCTGCCTCTTCGGGGCACCATCACCGCGTCGGGAGACTTGGTTCCCCTCTCGTACATTGCTGGGCTTTTGATAGGCAGGCCCAATTCAAAGTCCATCGGGCCTAACGGAGAGACCCTAACCCCAGCTGAGGCCTTTAAGTTGGCTGGAATTGAGGGTGATTTCTTTGAGTTGCAACCCAAGGAAGGCCTTGCTATGGTGAACGGCACTGCTGTTGGGTCTGGTATGGCTTCTGTGGTGCTGTTTGAGGCTAACACTCTAGCTGTTCTCGCCGAAATCATGTCTGCAATTTTCGCTGAAGTTATGCAAGGAAAGCCGGAGTTTACAGACCACTTGACTCACAAACTGAAGCATCACCCTGGGCAGATTGAAGCTGCAGCCATAATGGAGCACATTCTTGATGGAAGCTCATATGTGAAAGAAGCGAAAAAGGTTCACGAAATGGACCCTCTTCAAAAGCCCAAGCAAGACAGATATGCTCTAAGAACCTCCCCACAATGGCTAGGCCCCCTGATTGAGGTGATCAGAGCATCAACCAAAATGATTGAGAGGGAGATCAACTCTGTCAACGACAATCCATTGATCGATGTCTCGAGGAACAAGGCTTTACATGGTGGAAACTTCCAAGGAACCCCAATTGGTACTGCCATGGACAACACCAGGCTTGCCATTGCCTCAATTGGGAAACTCATATTTGCACAATTCTCTGAGCTTGTCAATGACTACTACAACAATGGCTTGCCTTCCAACCTCTCAGGTGGCAGCAACCCAAGTTTGGACTACGGGTTCAAAGGTGCAGAAATCGCAATGGCATCTTACTGCTCCGAGCTTCAGTTTCTTGCCAACCCTGTGACCAACCATGTCCAAAGTGCTGAGCAACACAATCAAGATGTCAACTCATTGGGACTGATCTCCTCTAGGAAAACATCCGAGGCTGTCGACATTTTGAAGCTGATGTCATCCACTTTCCTAGTTGCATTGTGCCAAGCTATTGATCTCAGGTATGTGGAGGAGAACTTGAAGAACGTTGTCAAGAACACTGTAAGTAATGTAGCAAAGAGGACCCTGACCGTTGCCCCCAACGGTGATCTTCACCCCTCTCGATTCTCCGAGAAACACCTGCTCTCAGTCGTGGACCGCGAGTACCTTTTCTCCTACATTGACGACCCCTGCCTTGCCACTTACCCATTGATGCAGAAACTGAGGGCAGAGCTAGTTGAACATGCTTTGAATAATGGTGACAAAGAGAAGAGCACAAACACCTCCATCTTCCACAAGATTGCTGCTTTCGAAGAGGAACTGAAGAATGTCCTGCCAAGAGAAGTCGACAATGCGAGGATCGAAATTGAGAATGGGAAAGCAGAGATCGCAAACAGGATCAAGGACTGCAGGTCTTACCCATTGTACAGGTTTGTGAGGGAGGAATTGGGGACTAGTTTGTTGACAGGTGAGAAAACCAAGTCGCCTGGAGAGGAATGTGACAAGGTGTTCAATGCAATCTGCGCCGGAAAGCTCATTGATCCTCTGCTGGAGTGTTTGAAGGAGTGGAATGGTGCCCCACTGCCCATAGCTTGAGAGTACAATCTGCTGGAGTGTTGGTGGAAATTTGTTTTATTAGTTTTCATGTTCTATTGGTGTCTATACAAGGCTAAAGCCTTGAAACTGAATTAAAGAGTCTGTTTTTTTATTTTATTTTTTATTTTTACTTTTTTCTTACTTTGTTGCTTATAATGGTGCCCTTGTAAAAGTTGATCTTCCACAGATCACACTAAAGTGTATTATAGGCAAAAAGGCACAAAATGTGTCTTTTCCCAGTACAAAAATAGAAGTTTCTTTATTACTAAACTCTCTCTGTCTCTATAGTAGTGATAACTTAAGAACCCTCAATCACTGCATAATGCACATTAATTCAGTAACTGCATAGCTGTTCTTAATGATAAAACCTAGTCTCAGAAGTTCACCACACACATTCTTAACGAAAATCGATATCTCGATTCTGTCCAAAGAAGAGTATGAAACATATAAGGTAAACAAGGGGAAAACAGAATGATAGAAACTGAGAGATTCAGCTCCCCATTGGCCCATTTTGCCTTTTCAAGTGAGAATTAATATTAAAGTGTGCGCCTATCTTTTATATACCAAGTCCAATGGATGTCGAGAAGAGAGAGAAAGAAAAAAAGAAGAAGAAGAAGTTGGATTTCATGATTCATTGGATGGAAACGTCAAAAGCATTACTATCAATCTGAGTTCTTTCAACACTTTGGTAGGTGATCATTGTCATCAGGTTTGTAGGTGAGGGGTTTAGGTGCACCAATCCTGGATGGAAGAGGTGTTGGTTGTGGCGGATTTGGCTTAGCCTGTGAAGGGTTGTTTTTTGCCCAAGCTACTGAACAACCGGACCTTGTTAAGGGTTCCAAACAAGCTGTTGATATATAACGGTTCTACTCAGATTGAATGTAGAGCAATGGAGGTGGTACCATAGTCTAACCTCCTCGTAGGCTTCAGTTTCTTCAATGGTTCAATCTTTTCTCCGAACACAGCTGTAAAAGGTTGCTTGATGAATAAACTTTCGACTTCTGATTAAAAAAGAAACTATTGGTGGTGGTAGGTGAAGGTGAATTGGCTAAGGTCTCAATCAAGACGAACCCACAAGCAATACAATAGCTGCCAGAGTTAGGTGGATAATGATGGATTTCTTATAGTAAGAGGTGGAAATAGTCTAAAGCAGCAAAAAATTAAGAAGATCCAAAAATTCTTCACGAGTAATACAGTATAGGATTAGTTCATTTGAATAACATTGAACAAAATGATTCAAACCATAAATAATAAGAAACAAGAAAATTGAAAAGATTTTAAAGTTCTTCATGAACAACAAGAAGTATTGGTATAGGATTAGTTCATTTAAATAACATCGAACAAGACGATTCAAACCTAGAATAATAAGAAACAAGAAAATTGGAGATCAGAATAGAGAGATGATGATGATAACCTAGTGGGGCGTGTGATTTGTGGACGGCAGATGACATAGATGAGGCTTGAGAGTAGTGAGCATCGTGGGGTGGTAGGTATGAGAGGATTATTGAAGGACATAACAAGACTTTTTAGGGTTTGGGTTACTCGATCTTGTGTGTTTAAGGCATTTTATTAAACACTTAAAAATCGAAGGGAACCAAGGAAGGGTTATAGATAAGAGTTTTCAATGAGGGCAAGTCCTCCACTGTTAATCTTTACCGTTAGTTTTCATGGGTTCGTCTACGGTACATTAAGTAGTCCAATTTGATTCAAAATAGCTTCATGCATTAGTCAACTAGTTTGTAACTACTTATTTTTGTATATATTGAATTATTTCTGTATCCACCCAACTCTATTTGATGTATTGGTATATTGATGTACACCATAGAACTTGTCAAGTTCTCACATCTCTTGTCACTTGAGCTATAATCCGGAACAATACGAAGTTGTACAACATGTCAATGTACTAATATATTAAGTAGCTTAGTTCGATATAAAAGTAAAATAATTTGATACAAAAGCAGAGTAATATCAAATTAGTCACCAATAATACAGCCAATCTACATTTGAATCAATTAGTTTATGTGATGTGTTAATAACTTAATAGTTAATACATTGATATACCATATACGAATCATTGAAACTATATCATTTTCATTCATCAAAATTTCCACAAGAAAATTTAAAAACAATTCTTTTTTATTATAATGTCAATAAGGAAAACTGAACAAATCATAAAAAGAAAAAGATATATAAGAGAAAACCTAAATTTACATTTCAAATTGGCTAGTAAACATCATCCACGTATGCGAAACAGTATATCTATTAGGTAAACAAACACACTAATCATTTTTATTTCATAGCAACTCAATCAACATCAATTCATTGACCCAAAAATCAATACAAACGATTAGCATAACCATATATGAGGATGCAAATTTCATAACTGATGCTTATTTATGCAAATTTACGCTATTCTAACACCATTTTTGTTTCACTCTCTTTTTAGAAATCCTCACATCTCAATAAAAACAAAACAAAACCTTTACCAATCTTCTCAGAACATATTTCGAATTGTGTGCTGTGTGAGTGGGTTGGTGAAAAAATTAAAAAGATAGAGAAAAATGAAAATTGAGTTGGAGGTTGGTGACGTCCAGTGACACTTCACCAGTTTCACCTCCAAATCTCCACGTAATATGTAAACCTTTCCAACACTATAAATACCTCGTAAAACCAACTCCCACTTCGTGCTCAGCTCTCTTCTCTCTTAACGCAACTCTCGCTAATTCAATCCATGGCGTACGAGCGAATTCTCTTGGGGATGGGCAACCCCCTTCTTGACATTTCTGCTGTTGTGGATGAAGATTTCTTGAAAAAGTAAGACCCTTTATATCACTTTGATTACATTTCCCGTCCACTGTTACTGTTTTGTTGCCCAGAAAAAAAAAAAGAAAAAAAAAAAATGAAGGAAAGATGATGATTTGGGATCTGTTGTTGTAAAGTTTCAATCTTTATTGTGATTAGCTTGATGGGTATCGTCTGTTTTGTGACTGTGTTGTATGGGACAAGCTCATGTAGATTGATCTAAACAGATCTGCATGGTTTAGTGTTTTTTTGCTTTGTTTGCTGGGCTTGAATCAGGACTGTGATGCAATTGCTACATTGTTTTAGGTACCCAGATGAGTATTGATTGAGTTCTTGCTAGTATGGATGTGGTGTGATATATTGAAAGAGAATAATGTACCCCTTGTCACTGATGTTGGGGACTGTGTGCTTTGAAATAGTATTTAAATGGTTTTCCTATCTGGGGTTGCTCTGTTTTGACGTTCAGATGTTTCTAAATGCTGATAGTAGTTTATTTAGTTTTATTTCGATCTGTGTGACACTGCATAACATGCATTGTTTGGTAGGGAGGTCTAATTGAAATGATTGGTTTGTTGGCAGATATGATATCAAGCCGAACAATGCTATTCTTGCTGAGGACAAGCACCTGGCCATGTAATTTTACTTCATCCTTTGTTTTTCTTACTTTCTCTTTACTTAGTGACGAAAGGTGTAACTTTTAAGATGTTAAATTTTAAAAGGGATTCGAGTTTTGTGAGTGGTTAATTTGGTTATGAGATCATGTTCACTTTATGGCATTTGCAACTTCCTAAAGTATTGCACTTTTCGGGTACAATCTCATGGTTATGGGGATGGTTTTTAAAGGTATGACGAATTGGCTGCCAAGGGCAACGTAGAATACATTGCTGGAGGTAATGTGACAGTTTCTTCTCTTTGGGTTATGTTATATGTTGTTATCTTGTTTGCAAAATTTGCTCTATGATGAAGCCTGTTTTCCTTTGTAAAACGGTTAGACTGATGGACTATATGTTCATTGTTCTATCTTTTAGGTGCTACTCAAAATTCAATCAAAGTTGCCCAGGTTTGTTAATAGTTTATTACAGAATTTTGTATTTTTAATGTAATGATCTGCTTAATTATATACAATCTTGCTACAATCTCTAAATTTGTGTGTTTTGTTATAGTGGATGCTCCAAGTTCCTGGTGCTACTAGTTACATAGGATGCATTGGGAAGGACAAGTTCGGCGAGGAGATGAAGAAAGATTGTACAAAGGCTGGTGTTAATGTGAGTTTCTCTAAATATTGGCTTCTTACTTATCTTTCAACTATTTGTATTTTCTTAGTGTATAATATTATCTATATATTTGTAACCAGGTACAATATTATGAAGATGAAAAGGCTCCAACAGGCACATGTGCAGTTTGTGTAGTTGGTGGTGAGAGGTAAGTTTCACATCCTGTATGTTTTAAAATGATCAAAGTAGGGCTATGTTTGTTATATCTCCCTGGAATTCTGAATTTACAATTCTTATATGCCAATTTGTAGCTCTACAAGAAAACTTCCTGGCCATCTCATGCTGCTATAACTGGCCTTTGTTTCCTGCATAAAGTTTTTGCTCATGGCTTGTTGAACAAAAGAATACCTGCATATAGTTGTCATTCTTTTTCTTGTGAAATAGTCCTACTGTCTGTCATACTTTGCTGGGCTAAATGTCTCGGAACAACCAATGTACAGGTCTCTTGTTGCTAACTTATCAGCTGCAAACTGTTACAAATCTGAGCATTTGAAGCGACCAGAAAATTGGGCCTTGGGTATTACTTCCCTTGCTCTCTTTTTTAATGAAGTTTGTTCTCTTACTTTTGTTCTTATATTCTTTTAGACTCACCTTTATTTGAAATTATGCTTGAACAGTGGAAAAGGCAAAATACTTCTACATTGCTGGGTTTTTCCTTACTGTGTCTCCAGAGTCAATTCAACTTGTTGCTGAACATGCAGCTGCAAACAATAAGGTACCAGTAGTGTAGATTATTTTTGGACCGAGAATCAATAACAGAATTGCATCTTTTTCTCTTCTATTATAGAATCAGTAGCTTCAGCAGCCTTCTCTTGCATCTGCAGGTCTTCATGATGAATCTTTCTGCTCCTTTCATATGCGAGTTCTTCAAGGATGTGCAGGAGAAAGCCCTACCGTAAGTTCTTCCAAGTCATAAAAAAACTCATAATGTTCTTAGTGGAGAGTTCTGAATTGCCTTTTTGTGTAGGTACATGGACTATGTTTTTGGAAATGAGACAGAAGCAAGAACCTTTGCCAGGGTTCATGGCTGGGAGGTAAACTACTCGATCTTTGGTATTCCATCTCTAATAGCAGAACTTATAACTACCAGTTACTTATGATGACTTTCGCAATCAGACTGAAAATGTTGAGGAGATCGCTATTAAGATTTCCCAGTTGCCCAAAGCATCAGGGACACACAGGAGGATTACTGTTATCACACAAGGAGCAGATCCTGTTGTGGTTGCTGAGGACGGGAAAGTGAAGTTATATCCTGTTATCTTGTTACCAAAGGAGAAGCTGGTTGATACCAATGGAGCTGGTATGTGATCTTTTATCTTTACCTGGATGTTGTTTATAATTTAATTTGTTAAGGAGAGCCAGAGCTTTTAAAATCTAATGAGTAGAGAGGCTGTTGTACAATAAAATGTTACCCAATTGAGGTGAGTATCTGGTTATCAATTAAAGAAAAAGAGAATTATAATAGGATTATTATTTTTTATTTTCTGGGAATCAAAGTCTTAAATGATATAAGCTATTGGATATATTGCTAGCTGTTAGTAATGGAGTGATGGTATTGTTAATAAGTTATTGATGTTGCATTCTTGGTGAAATAAGTTGATTGAGAAATCTGGATCACAAATCATGAACAGATTCGGTTCCAATTAACAAAAACGATGATTCTTCTTGTGCCAGGGGATGCCTTTGTTGGAGGATTTTTGTCTCAGCTGGTTCAGGAGAAGCCCATTGAAGACTGTGTTAGAGCTGGTTGTTATGCATCCAATGTTGTCATCCAAAGGTCAGGCTGCACGTACCCTGAAAAGCCTGATTTCCATTAGGTTCATTTCTCAAGCTCCTTCTAGTTCTTTCTGTGGTAGAGTTGGTTTTCTTGCGCGATTTCTGCCAATGTAATCGTGGCTGCCTGCGGCCTTAGTCTCCTAAACCCATTTATCTAGTTGAGGGGTTTATTGTTGTTGACGTTACTTTGGTTGTGGTCCTTGTCACAAGAAGGCATTGAATTATTTATCTTTATATTTAATATAAAGAATGCTGAAAAAGATAATTTCACTAGTCTGTTTCCATATTTTTCTGGTTTAATTTCAGTTCCTTGCATTATCTTAAAGCGTGGTTGATCATTGATGCCCCTAAGAATTCTTCTTCCAGGAGTACGATTAATTTACAAACTTGTACAGTTTTCGACATGAAAAGTAGACCCTGCTAATATGGTTATCAATTAATCATTCAAATTATAGGTTGTACATTATACAAGCCATTCAATTGAAGCAGGATTAATTTAGTGGACTAAGCTAATCTTGAAAAAGAAATTAAGAAAGCAAATAGGCGTCTTTGGTAACCATGGCTGAAAATTTTTCACCAGTAGAATGGTTGCTCAGTTACATGCGCAATTCCAGTTACAATTGGCCTAGGAAAGCACCAGACTCATAGGTCATAATTCCAGATAGATGCTTTGACTTGAGGAAGCTCTACACTTGCAATAGCTGGAAATGACTCGATGCCAAACTCTATATAACTAGGTGGGAATATGCCATAATACAGTACTTCACCATTAAGGAACGTAGACTGGAGTTCCTAGTTGAGCATCCTAAGCATGAAGTGTGGCTGGTGCCTAACCAACAATGCAAAGTTTAACATGTGAAAGAAATAAATTGAGATTCTGTGAAGACTTATAGAACTGAATAGCAACGTTAGAAGTGGCATGGTGGGAAGGGGGAGCACATAGCATATAGATAAAGCAGTAGATTAGGCGTTTTGCAGTTTGAGGAATAGCGCGTTTCACCCACAAAGTTACTTCTTCATAAGCCTATCAGATCTTGATTCTTATCGTAGTCTAGCCCTCTAGTCTATGACCAAAAGCAGGCATCAAATTTATGACCTTTGGATGGACTAGCTAAGCCTTACTTGCTTAGGGATTGATTGTGCTTTACACAGTGGTTGGTTATTCTGATTTGGGTTTAGTGTGATGACTTTCCTTTAGAGAAGCTATTCTAGTTGAGAAAGTAATAGTTCTTTCCTTGATGAGGCATCAAATTGACCAATGCCTTCTTCTGTTCACATTAACTCTATAATCAGTTCTTGCATTAATGAAAATGCCAGTTACATTGCCTCTGAACAGGTTAAATATCTGAGCTTGATTGTCTTCATACTTGTTATACCTGCTAAGTACTAAGCTAGAGTTTCTCGCACTAAAAACAACAACTTATGTAGACTCTAGAGAGACGTCAGATCATCACATGAACTAGCTTAATTTATGAGCAATATAATTCATAGCTGTGTTACACAATGTACAAGCACAATATAGATTTATATGGATGCAGATCTTCTCTCATATCTTATCTCTCTGAAAGCGTCTCATAGAGAACGAACACCTTTGATCTAGGAGTTCAGAGCTAATGCACTGAAGAACGCTGAGGAACAAGTACTCGCTGCAAGGAATGCGGAGTTTTGATGAGTTGGTGGCAAACTGAAACACTTCCTCAGCCTGATCCAGCAATGCCTGGAACAAAGGATGGCTGAGTAAGGTAATCTTGATCACAAATCTCCTGCATTCTTCACCAACATAGACCACTAGGTGACCTTTTGGGACATCTTTGGGGATATTATAATTGTCCTCTTCAGAATGCAAACAGAACCACTTAATATCTCTATTGAAAACATGATCCCAAGATACAGACTCTAGTGCTCTAGCACCAGCTTTTCTGCACCTACCAAAGCATTCTTTGAAAAACTTGCTCTTCATGATCAACATCATCAACATTGAGCTAGAGGGTGTTTGTTGAAAACTTGAGGTATATATATAGGGGTGTACGTCGGTGGTATATGAGAGAGACTGCAACTCTTTTTCTAAAATGTAGCTAGAGTGGCACTGTGTGGGAGCTAGAGGCTGAATAGATAAATGAGATGATAATCAAAGAAAAGATTTGGGATGTTTTGTCATGTAATTACTAATTAGGAGTAAGTTCATTCTTTTAGTAATCAAGAGAACCCACCATGCATGTGACTGTAATAAGAAAATCAAATAAAGAGGGAGCGTGGGTTTGAGCAGGTTGGAAAAACTTCATAAATTATTATCTAAAGTCCAATTTGTTGTAAAAAATTTATAGCTATATGTCTGTGCATATATATATATATATATATATATATATATAGATATATGGATTATTCTGCCCCAGTTGAAACAGAAAAGGATAGAGTAATGATGATTAGTGTTATAACAACTATACAACATGTCTTAATTTTTGGTCAGATAGACCTTATGTGAGAGGACAGCAATGAAATGAGAGGACTGGATGCAAGTATTATTGTAATTAGAAACCTAGAAATCCAAAAATGTAGGGATTTCAGAAGCTATAAGGGCAGTGTCAATCCTCTGCTTACAACAGTGTCAGTGTTCCATTTTTATGGAGCAATCTTTATCTTTATGAGTTGGAACTTGCAACTTGTAGAATAGTGAAAGCTTAAACAATCTCTGTCATCAAAACACAATAATCGTCTACTTGGTGTTTTTTTCTTAAAAATGAAGCTAGCACACAGTTTCAGTCAAAGACAAAAAGTTTCCCTGGTAAGTTGGTATCAAGTATAAGATCCTCAACATGACACATCATTCAAATTAAAGGCCAACAGATCTGAAAACTTGGATTCATGTCGATTGTTCCGTCTGATCCCTCTCCCTGCACCCACAGAAAAGAGAAAAAGAGAGAATTCCATGATGGAATGCTCGGAGAGGTTAAGAGGTCTCCCTCACATGATAAAATGAGGTTGCAATATATTATTGCATTATCCCTTTATCCTTGGTTTGCAGAGTTAGAGATTCTCAGGGGTTGCACAAACCAGAGATCGAAAGGAGAGCAAAAAGTTTTATTTTAGTTCCTGTTTTCGGCTAAATTTCCTAACAGTGTAAGGCAGGCGAATCATGCATTTTCCGAATGAACATAGAAAATGTATGTCAAGGAAGCTGATCTGCGAAACAAAATAGACCTTGCGACTATATACAGGGAAAGATATTAAGATTAGCCTGATTTATTCTTTCTCAAGTTCTCTATGACTATGAATTGTATAGTATCATTCAATTTGATTTTATCTTCCATCATGTGATTTGGCATTATAAAGAAAGTGCAAATAGACCATGTGCCCTTGTATAACATTCTAGTTTTTAAGTTCTTGTCAAGTTGAGAGGGAAGTTAATTGGAAAATTAGTTGCAGCTGGTGGAAGAGAAACTTAAAAGTTTTAGTGTGTTGAGTGGGATATTGGAGAAAACTACTAAAAGTTCTAGAATTTGGTACCTTCGTGTGCAATTTAATTGATATTTCGTTTTTTTTGTCTCAATACAAATCAAGTCCAATCCTCATAATGGACTTTGCATCCTTATATAAAATGGTGAAACCTAATTAAGGAGGTGAGGTGACTCAGATTGGAAGATCAGTTAATTAGGTTTGTTCATAACCACATGAAAGTGATGCAGTAACTTAGGACCAAGTTTTAGTAACGAGAATACCAAATTAAATTTCACTTGGTACGTAAGGGATCCTTTTCAATATATGAGAATGTGTTATACTGCTAGTTCGATGCTAAAGGACAAAAGACGAAATGGGAGGGTTGAGTAGGGTAATTGATAATAATATTTTAAAGTTTTAAATTAGATTATGTTTGCAAGCGTAAATTTAGATTATGATTTTTTTGAGAAAAAAAGTAACAAATTTGAGAGTTAAACTATAGCAAAATTATTTCTAAAACAACTATTGTACCTTTGTAAGAGGAATGTGATTCAAAGCCTCAACTTTCGTGCAAGAATATTTTGTAAGAGAGAGAGGTATAATTATTATGAATTATTAAGCACAGATTGGCATGACTCGTGCATGAAATATGAATTACTAGAATACTAGATAATCAAAGAATGTTATCTCATTATCAGGATATACTTTTAAATTGCAAATTGTATGTTTAGAAGATGAGAATACTAGTTTCATGCGCCTAACGAGATATCAGAGAAATTTAAATTAGTTAATTATGATATGTCTTTTTGTAGCCATACTGCCATGGGTACATGAACATGGTGTAATTATTTACACCTCAAAGTAGAGTTCGCTGCATCTCATCATTTTTAATTTATTGAATTATGTTTTTACTCTAGATTCCGATAAAATTAGAAATTGACAATACTTTTGAAAGTTTGCTTATAACACCATATCAGCTTGGAGGTTTGAGCAAAGAGACATGAAAGTTAGTCCATATCTGTCCACTGAGATATTGAGATATTGCTGATCAAATGAAAAGGATGTTTAGATGATTTAACACAATGATAAAATAATGAATGATTTCTTAATATAAGGCATGGAGGCACACCTTCTTGGTTGATGTTATTAAAGTGTGGAAAGAAAGCAACTTCTTTGATCTTTTTTTGCATGTAGCTAGCTACAGTGGCTAGGGAGGATGACCTTGATTGGTTTGGGGTGGTGGCGTGGCAAATTTGGCATGAGCGCAATAAGAGATCTCATGGCCAGCAAGTGTTGGGTAGTGAGGAGGTAATTGTGAAAGCTGCTGCTTGGTGGGATTTCTATGGTAATTATGGCAGTATGGAACTATGGATTGTAATGGTGAGATGGGTAGGGGTGACGTGTTGGGTGAAGATGGGATACATGACATAGGGTTGTTTGGGCAGCGACAAAGTAGATGGGTGAAACCAAGCGGGGGAGTCATCAAACTTAGCATCGACGGGGCGCTGGAGGTAAAGTGGTAAACAAAGGGGTTTTTGGTACGGGAGCAGTTTGCAGGGATGAGAATGGTACTTGTATTGGGGTCCTGGCTGTCCCAATGGTGGGTTTTGGGAGTCCACAAACATGTGGATTTCTAGCTTTGGTAAATGGATTGCATTTCTGTCTACAAGCGGGGTTTACTCGATTGGAAATAGAAGAGGTGATGCTCAGAACATTTTCAAGGCTTTAAACTCTGATCAGGAAGACCTCAGTTCAGATGGCGCACTAGTTGATGAAGCCAAGGTACTTTTAAGTTCTTTTCAGTCTTGTAGTTGGGGGTACATCCCAAGGGAGTGTAATAATGCTGCTCATTGTGTGGCAAAAGTCGCGGTATCTCTACATTTCCCTACTTATTAGTGGAGGATGGCGTCAGATTGGATTATTCCAATTCTAGTTGATGAGTCCTTGTAATGAAGTTAAAATGGAGTGCGGTACTCTTCCCAATCGTTGTGGTGAGTTTAATGAGGCCACTATATACTCCTTGATGTAGTATTTATTTGATAAATGAATAAATTCATTTTCGATAAAAAAAAAAACCTATTCAATTTTTTCCTAGCCATGTCGTTGCATGTTCTTATATCCGGTCTTCAATTTCCATCTCTTATGTATACTAACGGAAACCTATATATGCATGAACAAATTAACACTATTACGGAATATATTGAGTAGTTAATAATGAGTTTTATATAATTATACAATTAACTTGTATTCGGTTATGCATAATTTTCGTTGGATATAAATTTAAGAGTGGAGAATAATAAGCATTCCAACTGTCTTATTATTTTCACATTCGGATTTCAATCTGATGATTGAATACAAAATCAATTGAGCACCTGAGTGGGACTGCCGTAAGAATACAATGCAGTTGAGTTTATATATGCAAATGGATGTGATCCTTTTCAATGTTAAATCCGTGGTCTGCAAACTTTGATCATGTTCATATGATTATAATGCTCAATATACGTTTAAGCTATTCTAAAAAAAAAAAAATATACGTTTAAGCAAAATCATGGGTTCTAACCATTAGTACAAAAGCGCAACGTACGTACAGTTGAAAAAGAACATATAATTATAAATAGAATAGCCTGGCCTCTAACCATTCTAACACTTCACAACATTAATCTTATTCACAGCCAAAGTGAAATTCATTCTCAGCAAACATGGATGGGATGTCTCTGAAGTCTGAACGCCCTTTACTCCATGGGCACCACCTTCGTGGGTGTCACTAACGGCGGCTGTGTGGTCGACTCTAGAACTAGCACTCTGACAAAATGTCAAAATCGCGCAGGTTACAGACGATGCCTCCGTTTGTCGCTCCGGATCGGCTGTGTTGGAGAAGAAAGATCTCATATTGGAAAAGTGATAAATAAAAATATAACTTATAAGTGGGTGGATCTCACCCAATTGTACTGAGGCCTTTTGTGATTAGAACCCAACACCTATCGGGTGGTTAAGTTGGGACACTATCGGTACAATGGTGGGTCACCGGGCCACGCTTGTCGCTGTTTAACAGGCTGCGGGTTCTCAGGCTGTTTTTGGGGGAGTCACCGGAAACTACTATGCTAGCAACATACTTCCGCCCTGGCATGAGGAGTTGGAGCCGCAAAATTCGTTGCTGGGATATGTGGGGTAAGTGGTGCTACTGTGCCTAGCTATGAAGGAATAAAGATCTGTATTAATAGGCTTCTGCTACTTACCCTTAGTAATATATCATATCAGGTTTACTCACCTAAGGGACAGATGTATCTCAACCACAATTGCTACCAAGTACACTAATAGGCTTCTGCTACTTACCCTTAGTAATATATCATATCAGGTTTACTCACCTAAGGGACAGATGCATCTCAACCACATGTATTAAATATAAAAGCATAAATAATAACACCTTCAAACTGTGCATTTATTTTCAGCAGTCAGATTCACTTGTCCCTCACAGGCTTTCATATCATATGTATGTGCATGCTTATATTAATACCACGAACATAGTTTGCAGTATGGCAAGTTACAATTTTTTTTGCTCTGCTCTATATAGTGTATTAGAAATTGAATTCGAACGTATCCCATTTTCAATCCTCATGCCAATAGTATGTCAAAGTAGAATATATATATATATATATATATATATTATATTATTAAAAGAAGAGGGTTTGTTAGCCCAGATCTAGAATTTTGACAGAAAAAACCCTAGAAGATTAATAAATTTTGAGAATTAGTTAAATCAGAAGAATGATTAAGACATTTGCAAAATATATCTCTACTATTATTAAGAGAAGAGGGTTTGTTAGCCCAGATCTAGAATTTTGACAGAAAAGACCCTAGAAGATTAATAAATTTTGAGAATTAGTTAAATCAGAAGGATAATTAATACATTTACAGAATATATTTTTATTAAAAAAAAAAACAAAAATAGTAACCAGAACCTACGTTTCTCTGCAATAATTAACTTTTTTTTTTTTTCTTCTGAAAAAATAATAATAATAACTTACACATACAGAGCATGTGTGAAGAAATACTAGTATATATATAGTCCAAGACCTTATGCATGTCCAATATGATATATCAATCAGAATTTGTATACATCACCCTGAATTTGTATACTCACCTACGGTGAGCAACGTACTTTATTTTTTAGCAAAGGAAAACAAACAGAAAAACAAAAACAAAAAATTGAGGCTACTATTCTTGTTTAAGTGATCGAGGACTCTAAATTTATGACGTCTGTTAGAGTTTTTGGAGTAGAATGTATAATCCTAACCTCATGTTTCTTGGTTCACCATATTTTGCTCCAAACCGCTTATTAGAATTGGAAACTAAATTCTAAACCACGACGCCTTTAAATTCTATGCATGCAGCTAATTCATTCTATCAACAACGCCTCAATTAATTCGCTAGAAGATCAAGAACCCTAGCCAACAAAGCTAGATTAGCTCGTGATCAAAAGATATGATGGCCAATAAAACCGTCGTTAACATTCCGGTGAAGCTTCTGATCATGATCTGGGTGGTAGTGGTTATCGGATGCAGCAATAACATGCTTGTGACCGAAGCAGTCTCAGATTGTGCCGAGCCATGCATGCCGGTGTGTCTGAAAGAAGAAGGTGCAACTTTACATGTCTGTGAGATTGCTTGTGAGAATTATTGCCAGCAGATCAGTGGCAGTGGTGGTATTGCCTGACTTAATTAACTACATTGTATCTATATGGAGATTGCAGCACGTACCTCCGCCATTTGCACTTCTCAATTTGTTTGTAAATAATGTAACTAGCTGTGATTACCAAGCATAGCGGTAGCTAGTTGGTTCCATTGTAGTTGTAACTTGCCAGAGAAGCAAATAATGGAGATGGTTAATTAAATTTATAGGATTTGCCTATATATCAATAAGATTATTTGGTGCAACTTTTCAGTTAAAAGACGCTGATTTTTTCGATCGTTTGTTTTGTTTTTCGGTTAGTAAATAAAAACAACATTGATGATTTGTTTTTTTTTTTCCTTCTATTTTATCAAATGTAGGATTCAAAATGTACAACACCAAAAAGTCCTATTTACTAAGCTAAGAATTATGCAAGAGGGTGATTGGGATTTGAAAATGAATCTCCTCTCTATTAAAAGCTTTTGATCACATTCTCATTGTAATCTTCATTCATTAATGAGATTTTCTTTGATTAAAAAAAAAAAAAAACTTTACCAATAAATAAGTCGTTGAAAACGTAATGCACATATTTGTTATTCCTTTTTGTTCATTTAATTTCTATTTTTGCTTATGCAAGACCCAAATAATTGAGGCAAAAATATGCCTGGTGTTAAGAGTTTTGATGAGGGTCCCGCTTTTCTGGAATATTATGTTGTACAAATATAAATTATCGTTGGATCCCACAAATCATGTCATAATTAACGAGCTTCGACCTGAACTTTAAGGCCAATTTAGTTTCCACTTCTAGAATCGCAAGCGGATCAAGAAAAACTCATAAATGAAACTCCTTTACTAACAAGAAAATCCATCCATAAAAAAATAAAAAATCCAAAAAATTGATGCAACACTTTTGTCAATAAGTAAGTGATGAACAATTAACGAACAACAACAACGTGTACTCTGTATAACACGAAACATCATCAACTCACACAAATCATAACCCTCCCAATCTAGTTCCTGCTCCTCATTTAATATCACAACATAGTGGAACAAGACATTGTTGGCCCTCCCTAGTTCTTCATATCAAAGGGATCGTTTTGATGTGGTTAGTGATGGACAAATCTTTGTGGGGTTCACAAACACGCATCGTCATCTTGCAAATGAAATGAAACTTCACCTCTAAATCAGCCAGAGTCCTTACACCATAGGCATCCCTTTCTATAGCTTTTAGTCACGCCCTACTACATGCGCACGTACGCGCAACACTAGATCTCACCCCAAACTTCCCTTCCCTCCCTTCCCTCTAACCGCAACCCAACCCCCAACTCGTACGGTCACAAAAGCACTCACCTTTCCCTGTCAAATTAGCATAACCCCTGTTCTTCTTCTTCTTCAAAGTTCAAACCTTTATGTACTGGGAAGCAATGTCTCTCAAACCCTAGACAAACCCAGAAGAAAAGTTCAATACTTTTTGTGTATATTGGGACTGATTTTGAAGGCTAAATTCAACCAGGCTGTGGCTCCATTTTCAGGTTCTAATTGCTGCTTGGTTTCCCAATCTTGAAAATTCCACCTTGCATGTGTTTTCTGCTCTCAATTTCTATGCTTTTATGTATGTTCAACCACAAGAAAGTAAGAAACCCATGTTGAAATTTCCCCCCAAATTGTTGCATTTTTCTAGGGTTTCAGTAGCTACTGGATTGAGTACCAATGTGCAATTAGCTTGAATCTTGTAAATGGGTGATGTTAAGATACCAAATTGGCTTAAAGGGTTGCCATTGGCGCCCGAGTTTCATCCAACCCATACCGAATTTGCTGACCCAATTGCTTATATATCGAAAATTGAGAAGGAAGCCAGTGAATTTGGTATTTGCAAGATTATCCCACCATTGCCGAAACCTTCCAAGAGATATGTTTTTAGTAACTTGAATAAGTCACTTGCTAAGCGGCCCGAATTGGGTTCTGATTTGATCCCTGGGAATGATGGTGATGCTGTGAAAGTGGGTTCTGGGGATGGTAGTAATGATGGGGAGGTTAGGGCAGTGTTTACCACTAGGCACCAAGAATTGGGGCAGACTGTGAAAAGAGCGAAAGGGGCGGGTGTTCAGGATCCGCCGCCATCGGGTGTTGATAAGCAAGTGTGGCAAAGTGGGGAAGTTTATACTTTAGAGCAGTTTGAGTCCAAGTCCAGAGCTTTCGCAAGGAGCATTTTAGGTACAATTAGAGATGTTTCTCCATTGGTTATAGAGGCAATGTTTTGGAAGGCAGCTTCTGAGAAGCCGATATATATTGAGTATGCCAATGATGTGCCTGGGTCTGCTTTTGAAGAACCGGAGGGTCTGTTGTGCTATTCACGTAGGCGGAGGAGGAAGAGGAATTCCTACCACAGAAGTGGACCAAACTCTGATAGCAAGAAAAGTGAAATGATTAGCAGTTGTGAAAGAAAGTCCCAAAATGGTGAAGTTGAGGATGCTTCCCCTAAAAATGTTTCACTTACATCCGTGGAGGTACCCAAATCATCTGCTTTGCCAGGAATAGTGTCAACAGATGAAACTTCTCAATCTTCTAGGAAAAAAAGTCAAAATTCTTCTTGTGACGTGGAAGGTACTGCTGGTTGGAAGCTTTCAAACAGTCCATGGAACTTACAAGTCATTGCACGCTCACCTGGTTCACTTACTCGTTTCATGCCGGATGATATCCCAGGTGTTACTTCTCCTATGGTTTACATCGGCATGTTGTTCAGCTGGTTTGCTTGGCATGTTGAAGATCATGAGCTTCACAGCATGAATTTTCTGCACAATGGATCTGCAAAGACTTGGTATTCTGTTCCTGGAGATTATGCATTTGCTTTTGAGGAACTTATTCGCACTGAGGCGTATGGTGGTACTGCTGACCGTCTGGGTATGTGAAATTTTATATGGTTCATTGTTTGGTAAACACTTCTGAGCATTTAAGCTGTTCAAAAGTCCAAACAATAGTATTTTTTTTTTTTGGTGAAATTTTATTGGTAGTGTTGTTAATGGTAGGACTAACTGCTAGCTGATAAGACATGTTCAGAATGATAGAAGTAATTTTTCACTGTTCTTTTCTTCTTTAAATTCTGTTCTAGTAATTTTTCATTCTGAAATTGTTTGAGTTATACTTCTGTAGCCCTTTTGTAACTCGGTTCTAGTTTCTTTTCTTGCCAGCTGCTCTCTCACTATTGGGTAATAAAACAACTTTAATGTCACCTGAGGTAGTTATCGCATCGGGAATTCCTTGTTGCAGGTACTCTTTTTTTTACTTTGTGTTACTTCTGTGATCCATCATAATGTTAATTCAGTTGAGGATTTTTTTCCTGGCTTGATTAAAGTTGTATGGGTTTGATGTGGTCAACCATGTCTCTGGTTTGTCTTCTTTCTGTTTGTCCCTGATGTTCCACTCCTTTGTTCTTTAGGTTAATACAGAATCCTGGTGAATTTGTTGTGACTTTTCCAAGGGCTTACCATGTAGGATTCAGTCACGGTAATTGCTTTACAGTATTTGTGCAGACTGAATTTTAGTGGACATTTGGATAATTTTAACATTTTGCCCTCTGAATACTGTTCTTACTTTCTTAAATATTTAACCTGGCATTTGTGGCAGAAATGTATTGGCAACTAAATGTAGGATGTATAAGTTTAACAAAATTTGGATATATGCATGCTTAAATTATAAAAAAAATTCAAGAAGGGTAGATCCTGAAGGATTCAATTCCTAAATGAACAAGTAGCCTATGAGACTAAACCTGGTTTTGGCTGTGCATAAATAGAAAGGAAAAAAAAGTGATCAGAGGGTTAACTTTTCTCTGGCAATGCAAAATGGATTTGTTCTGCAATTGAGCTTATCCAGTGATATAATCAAGCAACAGCTTTTATGGTTGCTTTTGATAATGATATAACAAGCTCAAATGGGAAATTATCTGGATTTGTTGTGTTAGACAAAATATCTTTTGAATCTTATAGGAAAAAGAAAGTGAATAAGATACTTAGAAACTGCTATGGGTTTACAGTGTTCATTCTTCTCCAATTGTTTATAACTATATGTAAGATATTATGGTTGCAGTTTCATCATATCTTGCTCATCTTGATTTTTAAATGGATTATTATTGTTCTCCTTTCTGGAACACAGGTTTCAATTGTGGAGAAGCTGCTAACTTTGGAACACCACAATGGCTTAAAGTGGCTAAAGAAGCTGCAGTACGTAGAGCTGCTATGAATTATCTTCCTATGCTCTCCCATCAACAGCTGCTATACCTCTCGACTATGTCTTTTGTTTCAAGGTCAGCTTAAGCATCTTGTTGAGTTTTAGTTGGCCGTATAAAAAAAGAAGCAGCAAAAGATACTCTGTTTATGCTTTTACCTTTATGAACATTAGGTAGTCATGATATTGCACTCTTATTTGTTCTAGTGGTTTATAGATATTCAGGTAGAAATGTATCAAGCATCATTAACTCTCTCAAACTTGTGCACACAGACACACACACACACACACAGATGAATCTGCCTACTCATATCCGATTCTATTATTTGTTGAGGATTCTCCTTTTGTGGTATTGTTCTATGTTTAAGATAAGATACTCTTGGTATAAATTGAAGGCACTTTAGGGCTATCAGCTAAATCATATAAGAATTAAAATGATTCTTATGCTTGTATATAGAATGGATCTATCATTGGATCAACAGAGAAATTGTAATCTGGATGGGCGGTGCATATCAACCTCCTGTTTCTCGTTGTCTGCTCTGATATTCTTTTCTTTGATGGCTGCAGCTCTCCTTAGTTCTAGTTGGCTTATGTGCTGTGCATAATGTTAATAGGTCATAGTCAGTTAGCACTTGATGTCCAGGATATAGTCAAGTTAAGTTGAATTTAGTGATCTGTCTTGTGATATAATTATCCCCCAACTGTTTCACTGGATCTCTGTTTTTCCATTAGTATTTAGTTATCCAGGCTCTTATATGTTCGTCAGATTTGACAGATTTAAACTCTCTTTTCATGTTATCTTGATAAAGTTGGCGAACTGAGGGATGTTTCTCATTCCTGGTTTTACTTATATTTTATAATGCAGAGTGCCGAAGTCCCTACTACCAGGTGTGCGGAGTTCCCGTATGAGAGATAGGCAAAAGGAAGACAGAGAGCTATCAGTAAAGAAGGCTTTTATTGAAGATATTTTAAATGAGAACGATGTGTTATCTGCTCTTCTTGGGAAAGAATCAAGTTGCCGTGCAGTATTATGGAATCCTGATTTACTTCCAAATGCAAGTAAAGAGTCTTCCATACCCACTGCAAGTGCTCCTGTTGATACGAATTCAAAAGAAAATGCTACGGATACTCAGGGTGGAAATAGTACTAATGATCAGAACTTTCTGGTAGATGAAATGAGTTTGTACATGGAAAATCTTAACGACTTATATTTGGGCAGTGATGATTTGTCTGATGACTTCCAAGTTGACTCAGGAACATTGGCATGCGTGGCATGTGGGATACTTGGGTTTCCATTTATGTCTGTGGTGCAACCATCTGAGAAGGCGTCAATGGAACTTCAGCCTGAATGTATTTTGGCTGAAGAATTGCCTGGAGTTTCAGGCAATTCTCATATCTCTCCAGAGCATAGCAAATCTTTCAAAGGCTGTGCTACAGGTATTGGAACTCGGATCCACTTTTGCCTTGCCTGATATTTTTTTCTGTGTGAAGTAACTTTCTGTTTTTATTTATTGTCCTATTGAATCCATGGTAAGGCTTATCCCAAAATATGTCGGAATTGTAGACTGGAAGAGAGAATATTTATTTGGATCTGTAACGTTTTCACCAGCTTGTAGTTGAAAATTTTGAAATTGAATTGGGACCAGTCCTGTTAGTGCTTCTTATAGATTGATTTATGCATTAAATGTGAACCGTCTTCAGGGCCCTCTTGAAGTAGTTCTTTTTCTAGACATGGGTCTCAGTTTTGAGGTCCTTTGGGAGTTTGGTGATGTTACACAGAATTGTGATATGCAGAACTGCGTTAAATTCTACTTGCTAAATTTGTATCTCCTGTTTCTGTTTGTGATTTAGGACCTTGAATCAGCTAGTTTTCAGAACACCTGTATTAAAACTTGTGAATATGCTCTCCTTTTTGTGTTATATCATATGATTGCCTATGTTTTCATGAACTATATAAATTCCTTAATATGAATATTATCTAGGCCAAACTTTATGTATACTGTACTTCTAGTGAGATTCTTCTACATAGTTTCCCATGTTTTTTCACAAAAGAAAATGGTTAAGTCAACTTTCCTCATTGTTATGCAGAGGATCTCTCTCCTATTTCCAATGCTTTTCCACATGCAAGGGATCCCGTCTTACCTTGCACAGCAAGGTTTAACAACTGTTGGAATACTGTTGATAAATTTCTGAGACCACGGAGTTTCTGTCTTGAACATGCTGTTGAAACTTTGGAGCTGTTGCAGTGTAAAGGTGGAGCAAACATGCTTGTGATTTGCCATTCTGGTAAGATTAGTTTTGATAACGAGTATAAGTATATAATGTTACTTGTTATTCTCTCTGTAACTTGTAAACCTGTGGTATTTGTGGTGACGTTATTCTACTCTTTGGATTTCTGCAGACTATCAGAAAATAAAGGCTCCTGCTGCAGCCATTGCAGAAGAAATTGGTTGCCCTTTTAACTATAACGAGGTTCCATTGGACATTGCCTCAAATGAAGATTTGAACTTGATAGATCTTGCTGTCGATGATGGACGTGATGAATGTGGAGAAGATTGGACCTCAAAGTTGGGTATCAACCTACGGCACTGTGTCAAGGTCAGAAAAAGTTCTTCCTCGAAGCGAGTCCAGCATGCATTGGCATTGGGTGAAGTGTTCTCGAAACAAAGTCGCAGCTCAGAATTTCTGGCCGTTAACTGGAAATCTAGAAGATCTCGGACGAAGAAGGTTTATCTAGATGCCCCTTACAAACAATGTGACAGCATTGACAAAAAGAAGGAAGAAGTGGTGGAGGCAAAGTCAGCAGATGCCACCTCTTTTAAAAGGGAAGCAAAAATAATTCAATATTCAAGAAGGAATAAGCGAAAACCAAGTACTTCTACGGGAGCAGGTAGGTTTGTTGAGCACCCCGGTACTTCTGAAGAGCTTGATAAACATAGCAGGAGGGCATCAGATAATAGCATTTACAACAATGGGAAGTCCACCAGCATATGTGCAAGGTTGGACTCATTTACATCAGATAGTACTGAAATGCATCCTGATGTCCAGATGCTTGAAGCCACCAGGGATATCTGTTTGGACTCTACTCTTTCACAAGTTGCAGATACAGTTGCCTTAACAGCTGGAAGTGCTGATGCACAGATTGAAAATCGCAGTTTGGAAGAGAGGAACATGAATGGTGGAGGTTGTAATCTAGCAGCAAGCGAGTCTGATATGCAAGATGAGATCAAGATCCTTAAAGAAGCCAGGCAAAACAACTCAATCATTCCACTTGTCATTGCACGTGATGAAAGGTCTGAAAAGCATAGAGGGGAACAGGAAAACGAAAAATTGAACAAAAATGATGACAATTGTAATCTGGTGTCTGAAGGGCAGTCCCAACTTTGGTCTCAGGAGGATGTTCTTATGAATGTGGTTTCTGTTTTCACCAAATCAACAAACTTATCTGCTGCTGACTCAATTGTGACAAGTTCTGAGGAACAGATAGTCAATGCAGTCATTGAGAAATCTTGCGTGAATAGTGAAGTTTGTGAATCTATGACTTTGGGTGATGAAGTGCAGCAAGAAATCCAAACTACTAACAGAAGTAACGACAAGGCACCGGTTTCATGTAGTTCCACGCTGTTGAATGATCCAACCTTTGCTGCAGCTGAATGTCATGTTGAATTTGACAGAGAGACTCATATTGTAGAAGAATTTAGCAATGTTGTTTCTTCAGAATTCAAACCAGAAGAAGATATTGAGATTCCAAAAGGAAGATATGAGAAACCCAGTTTAAGTCCTACCAGACGAGTCGGTCAACACTCTCCTGCTTCTACAGACAGATTGTCTGGAGTTGCAAAGGCGTTCTGTGCTGCAGCAGATTTTCAGCCAGGCCCAACTTCACATGGTGAAGAATTTCAGGCAGCAGATAGAACTAGTGAGGGGGAATACATCTCTACTTCAATGATAAAGATGGAAGAAACTCATCCCTCGTCATTGGAAGAATCTTCTGAAGTTCCAAGAGGAAGCTCTTTGGAGGAAGGCACGAGCAGTGGCGTGACTTCAGCCACTCTAGTTCAGCAAGATGCCCAAACTACAAATGCAGCTGTGGAAGCGCCCAGTCATAATTTTGTTGTTCGAGGAGAAAATCAGCCTATACCTGTCTCGGTTGAAGATGAAGTTCCCAGAGTGAGCTGTGCAATAGATGTGACCTTGGATGATAAAGAACGGTGGACAAACTCGTACAGTAATAAGGAACTCATTGCTAGTCATGATACTTCAAAATGCGAGCCGTCTCGTGTTACAATTAAAACATACTTTAGAGTTAAAAGAGGGAGCCGTGCTGCTCGAGAATTGCACAACGGTACTGAAGTTTGTATATCACAACATGATAGAGAGCTGGGAAACATTGAGCCTTCCATTTTAGACCCCAGACCAAGTCCTGAAATTGGAAGTAAAAGAAAGAGAGGAGTGGGGCAGAAAATGGATGACAACTCCAACTTCAATGGATATATTAGGGGGCCATGTGAAGGTCTGCGACCAAGGGCTGCGAAGGATGCAACAGTTAGTAGGATAGACATCCACAACCAGGTCGAAGAGCAGCCAGTGGCAAAGAAGGTGAAGAGACCTTCAGATGTTCCTGTTCCTCCCAAGGATAAGAAGAAAGAGCAAGTAAGGAAGCCCCACAGCTGCAACCTAGGGGGCTGTAGCATGAGTTTTCAGACAAAGGAGGAGTTAATGGTGCACAAGCGTAACCGCTGCCCACATGAAGGGTGTGGTAAGAAGTTCAGTTGCCACAAGTATGCAATGGTTCACAGCCGTGTGCATGATAGTGCTAGGCCCTTCAAGTGCCCATGGAAGGGTTGCTCCATGTCATTCAAGTGGGCATGGGCCCAGACTGAGCATATACGAGTGCACACTGGAGAAAAACCATACAAGTGCAAGGTGGACGGCTGTGGCCTCTCTTTCAGGTTTGTATCAGATTTTAGCCGTCACAGACGGAAAACAGGGCATTATGTGAGCTAACGTTTGTATGACATTATTTATTTTTGATTTAGGCTACTTGTTGTAACATATGGGTATAAGCAAAAGGGGTTTATGGGGCCAAAGAGGCCTACATGATCTCTCGGTGTAATCTTGTATGTGATCTTAGTTGTACAACTAGGGAGGAATTAACATTTCTGTAGGAGCGGTTCACCATTATTTGAGTTGATTTTTTTTGAGCCACAATCGTTGTCATTCAACTCATGAATTTTTTTTTTTTTTTTCCTTTCCTGTTACAATGGAATTCTGATCTTGCCTTCACCTCATAAAACTCATGCCACTTTGGCCAAGGATTGTGGGAAATTTGCATTGAAAATAACAACAAAAAGTTCTGGATTTTCCACTTCTAAGTGGTAAAGCACGAGAAACAAAAAACCGAAAAGCGGTTTGAAAGGGTTCATACCAGTAGCTGAGTCTCTATCGATGTTTGCTCAGCTAGAGGCAATGATCATCCTGCATCCCTCAGATATCCTCTGATCCTAATATCATCTCGATAAAAAATCTTCATCGTCTCCGATTGAAATTCTAAAAGTTAAGGGTTAAAAGCTACCCTCCCTCCCACCCTTGGTCTTCAAATAAACACTTTGCAACGGAAGCAGCTGTTGAATCTCAATTCAATCAGAACTCCGGGACAGGATAGCCAAAGAATACTATAGAAGCTTTCAGAGCTGGTAATGGTGATCAAAATGCTGTTCACGACTGCTGCTGTGGCAGCTCAAAATGCTGCTATTGGTGAGGTGAACTTGAAGATTCAGAACTTGGTATTATTAAACTTAGGCCTGGTTCCATAATTTCAAGCCAATATGAAATTTTGGGTCCGTTATGGATCAGGTAAACCACAGTCCAACTCCAATTGTATCGAGTTACCCAATTCCAGATTATGCAGTTAAGTGGGGTAACTAGTTGTGGTCAAGTAGCCCTGCCCTTCATCGTTGGATTGAGCTTATATATAATGTGCCTCCTTGCATATCTAGTAAGGGATGCATCTGTTGGGAAAATATTCTCTTCGGCTTATGCAACTTTTGGGTTTTAAGAAATTTACTTGAGCAAGTGTTTGATGTATATTAGTTTTGTGGATACTGGTTTTATGTCTTCAAATCTTCAATTTGCAATAATATCGATATCGATGGAAGACCCTTGGTCTTGAAGAAGTGGCAACCAGGCATGATTATTCCAAAGTTACAACGGATTGCGTTAAACTCTTCTATCCATTTGATTACCAGACAAGGAAGGTTGGATTGGCTTTCATTTGGCAGCATATTAGGTACGTTACTCCTCTTTGCTTGGATGTTCCAACTGCCACGATGAGCAGGCTCAAATCTGCTCGAACGTATGGAGATTCAAAGTGGTTGATCCCCTATATCGATGTCTGGATCGAACTCCATGGAAATGTCATTGAAATGTATTGAAGCTGTGCCTAGAAACCTAATTGTTGCTTACATTCCAAGGCATTTGGTCATGCGAATACCATTTGCCCTTTTTAGGATGAGCCTAACTCTAAATGGGTTTGGAGGATGGAAACATGCATTTTAAGAAAAATATTGGATTGGTTTGCTATATTATCATTCCAAACTCCACATCTAAAGTTAACTATATTAAAACAATATATTAAGCTAGAGAATGAATGAAGCTTACAAGTTGAAAACAACTTAATTCGTTCTATCTTGCTAGTGAAACTGGCACAACTTATTCTTTCATTCGTGTTTAATGATCTATAGATATCTAATTAAAACTGGTATTCTATCCATTCTTACTAACTCCAGCTGTGAAGAAGGTGTCATCCAAGTCAAGGAGTCCCTGAAGTCATCAGGAACATCTCCCACTTCTGTTGGAGGATTCGGCATCGTAAGCATTAGCTGGGCGAGTCTAGGCAATGGTTTTGAAGAAGTGAAGGTCCTTCTGAAAATTGCTGGAAATGTGAGAGCCTACAACACAATCAAATATGAGGATTAACAATTGATACAATCAAACAACTTATAAGGAATAACGACTACGTACTACTGCAAGCTGAATTAGCTGGGTTGTATGTGAGTACCTTAAAATCACGAGTGAAGAGGAATATATTTCTGGAGCAACCGAATACTTCAAGAAAAACTCTCAGTGCTGAATAATGTTCCCATGACAAGTTACTGGTTTGTTCTTCCTCCCAAATTTCCCCAAGTATGATCCGAGCTGACGATAAATGTGGAGAAGCTTTGGACTTCATGAAGTGACCATAGAAATCAAAGTGAAATAGATTTGGAGTGTTAATTATGGCCTTCACACTGCTATGACATCCATGCACAACAAGATCTTTCAGGTACCGAGCATGTATGTTAATATGTTTCAAGTTGTCGGTGTTATTCAAGACTATACCTTCCATTCTTGATGAAATAAATGTGAAAGATTCAAGAGTTTTAGCTTCATCATGAACATGAATATTAGATCCTGCCTTGCAATGCTTGACTTCCAAGAATTTCAGACTGGAGGTGAACACTAGAACTACAGGTTTGTCAAAAGAACATGAGATCGATCAATGACAAATGCTCGATGGAAGGGCACTCTCGAATCAAGTAGTAGAGAAAGTTGAAGTGCACGTTCTTGAGGCACATGCATGGTTTTCAAAGAGGGGAGAAGGGTTGTAGATTTAGGCAGGTTCATATCACATTGAAGGTCGACCTCTTTTATTCTCATGTACTCCAACTTTAGGGTAGTTATAGATTTTGCATTAGCAAGTGTTGAAGGAGATAAGCAGAAGCAATAGTAGCTATTAACCCCACCCCGAGCCCAATGTGATTTACTAACTCTAAGGCTGATCTCCAACTCTTTGACGCCTCTCTCAAAGGAAAAACTTAACAACCTATCTACAATGGCAGTGTCTTCGGATAAATACATCATGTGAAGCCTGAATTTCTCCAAGAGCTGTTTGTGCTGGTTTTTGTCACAGCGTTCCAAGTACCTTTTCAGGATATTGTTGATAAACTTCCTATGTTGTTGTTGAAAATCGTTGCGATCAGAGTTATGAGGCTGCTCACCACATTCGTTGAAATCTAATATGGGAACTGAAGACAATACCTCTTCCCATTGTCTGGAAAGAAAGCTCATGCGAACAGCAGCTTTAGTGGGAAGTAGTCGAATAATTTGCTGGATCACTAGGTTGGGTATGTGAGGGTGGACTTTGTTGAGGGCCATGACAGCTTAATGTTTATGTGAATGAGGTAATAAGAGCTCACATATATAGCGAGTCAAAATATGAAATGGAAAGGAAGAGATATTTGTGAGTGATGAATTTTCTCATATTGATTCAATGGTGTAAATGGGGTTATGTATACAAGCCCTACACTACTACGGTACACATCTTGATCTCCAAGTGTACTTGTCCTCCAAGTTTCCTTCTTCTACAAGATTATATGCAAGCAAACTTGTTTTACACAACATGACTCACAAGTCAACACTCCCCCTCAAGTTGGGGCATAAATGTCACGAAGACCCAACTTGCCTAATGAGTCATGGAACAACTTGCTAGATACAGCTTTGGTAAGTATATCCGCTAATTGCTCCTCGGTTGGAACAAAAGGAAAGGAGATTAACTTTGCATCCATCTTTTCCTTAATGAAGTGTCGATCAACTTCCAAATGTTTCGTTCGGTCATGTTGTACAGGATTATGTGATATGTCAATAGCTGCTTTGTTATCACAGTACAATTGCATTGCTGACTTAGGCTTAAAACCCAAATCTCGAAGTAAATTTCGTAGCCACAGAAGTTCACACACTCCATGTGTCATACCTCTATATTCAGCTTCAGCACTTGACCTTGTAACAACCTTTTGCTTCTTACTTCTCCAGGTAACAAGGTTTCCACCCACAGAGGTGAAGTACCCAGATGTGGACTTCCTGTTTGTGATAGAATCGGCCCAATCTGCATCTGTATATCCACTAACATCGAGGTGCTGACATTTACAAAACATTAAACCTTTTCCTGGTGCTGACTTTAAGTACCTCAAGATTCTTACCACTGCCTCCATATGCCGTTCACTTGGATTATGCATAAACTGACTCACAACACTAACTGCATAAGCAACATCAGGTCTGGTGTGTGACAAATATATCAGGCGTCCCACTAACCTCTGGTATCTTAGTTTATCAATTGGAACCTGATCAGGATATTCTGCTAGTTTGTGGTTTTGCTCGATTGGAGTGTCAATTGGAGAACAATCCAACATACCTGTCTCTTGCCGACGCAACAACTCTCCCTTGGCACTGTCATGTCTAGCATCTAATCCACTCAGAAACTGGTGCACACGCTCCAACTATTCTCCTTCTGGTACCAAGTAATATCCTTAGCATTCTTCAATTTGTTTGGTCGCCGTTGATCAATCTCGGCCCAAATGTTTTTCAGCTGGGTGTAGAACACTGAAACTGCTTGCCCATCCTGCTTCATCCTTGTTGCCTTGCACAACAATTCATAGATCTGGGAAAAATCAGATTCATTCAGATAGAGATCATTGAGCGTCTTCCAAACTTCTGCAGCAGTATCACATCCAATGATTAATTGGATCACCTCATCAGTCATGGCCTTGTACAGAATTGATAGTACAAGTCCATCAACATCTTCCCACTTGACATACTCTTCACTTTCCTCATTCGTCGGTGCCTTAATGGTACCGGTGACATGACCCATCTTATGGATTCCACGAAGGTGAGCGGAAATCATCTTCTTCCATGTCCTATATAATTCCCAGGTCCACTCAGTTTTGCTCCTCCGAATGAACCTGATGAAGAATCTGGGTTTTGAACTGAGACTTCAACTTTTTTAATATTGGAATTGCTGGTATTCCCTCCTTCTAGAAGTGGAGCATCAGGGCCAGCCATTGGAATACCGACAAAAAAACAATATGCAGCGGAATTGAGACAGAAGGTATGTTTGACAAGTTGAGAGGGATTAATCAACTAGTCAAGAAGTAGTAGTACTTCCTAAGTAAAGAGAAAAGAAATCTAATCCTTGGGTGTTGCCTATCGCGCAACCTTTCGGTAACTCCTTTTAATGTGACCAGATAAGGAGGGTTAAGATTTTGGTGGAGCAATGCTCACTTTTCAACCTTTCAGTTACCTTTCTCTTATTCGATCCTTGGCCTAGACATCGCATTAATTGGATGGACCTAGTGGTGTTGGGCGAGTAAGCTCGACGTTACAAGGATAAAATTCACCTTCTAAAAGATAGAGAACAATCCTAACCTCCGAATTAGAGGAAGGAACAATCTTACCCCGTAGTGTGAGGAAAGAAGAATGAAGGAAAAATAAAGAGACAAAGTCCTCTAGGATCTTAGCTCTAATACCAAGTCAAAATATGAAATGGAAACGAAGAGATATTTGTGAGTGATGAATTTTCTCATATTGATTCAATGATGTAAATGGGGTTATATATGCAAGCCCTACATTACACATCTTGATCTCCAAGTGTACTTGTCCTCCAAGTTTCCTTCTTCTACAAGATTATATGCAAGCAAACTTGTTTAACACAACATGACTCACAAGTCAACATAGCGGAAGCGAGAGCTTCGAATTCTTAAAGAAGATGGAACTCCAATGCTTTAACATTGTTATTGTCAAAATCCTGGTAATTATTGGAATCCAAAATTGTTTGGAATTAGTACAAAAAGAACAGTCTTCTTTGGAAAAGGTCTTGAATATGGGGTTTGAGAAGTAATTTTATGAATCAAGATCCTAGTTGGAGTTGCCTTACCACAGAATCACTCCATGTATGGGATAACGCCCGTGTTGTTGATTAACAATATAACCATAGTTTACTAGCTCATGCATCATTTAGCGATCTAGTTACGAATAATATAAAAATACAATCATACTGCAAACTATCAGAACTTTAGTTATCTAATCTTTATTGTGGAATAATAATAATAATTCACATATTTCTATGAATAAAACTGAAACGAAGAATGTAATTATAGGGCTCTTTGAATGATGAGTTTTTTGTTAGACTCACTTTTCGATCACATTTTCTAAAATTAACTGTTAGATTTTTAAATATTTATGTGTAAATCATTTATGCAATTTTTTAACCAAATTGAAAATCGTTGAGACATCCATAATTTTTATTTATTATTTATGAACATGAACGGTTCATGTTTGACAGATTTGGTTCGCCAAATATTGATTTGATTTAGTTCGATACTTTAACAATTAGCAATTTAGCATAACATTTTTAGAAGTGAGAAACTCATGCATACATAAACATCTAATGGTTGATTTGCCGTAATGTAATCAAAAAGTGGATATTCAAAACTGTTGATTAGAAAGTCCTCAACTAATCCTCATTTAAGTGATCATCGTTCAACAGGCTCCTTTTAATTATATATTGTCACAATTTTCAATTTTATCACAATCGTTTCACAACAATGATTCTTAAATGGTGACATTAGATAGTTGACTGTGAATAAGAACACTTTACTTTGTGATCACACAAAGAAAAAAAAACACCTTTCTCTGACATGCAATATATGAACATGATGACCATCTATTTTGAAAATCATTGACCGTAGAAGTCTGCCACTCTTCTCCCTTCTTGAGCGGTGAAGATTAGGGGTTTTTAATGTCTCTTTTCGTGATTTGATGTAATCATAAAAATTTGATGTTAGGTGTGTGAAACCTTTTATTTAATATTTAGAATTGTGTGAATAAAATTTTTCTTTAGTCATTTGGGTCTACTTGCGACTAAAGAAAAACTTGTCTATATAGTTGATCGACATAATCTCATCATCATGCTCACAACCGCTAGTCCAAAAAAAAAAAAAAAAAATTCACAACCTCTCACAAAATACTATTATGTTAAAAGTACATTTGTCATACTATATATAGGGGTTTTTTTTTTTTTTTGAACCAAGTAATTCATTCATCTCAAACCAAAATGGCACGGATACATACCTTCCCTTGCCAAACTCAAGGGCAAGTTTAGAACGTAGTATGCTAGCACCACTCATTAGACAACCACTGCACACTTATTAAAAAACAAACCTATAAAACTATGATAATAAACATAGTACATAGACCCATCCCAAAACCTAAAGAAAACAATGGCAATTAGTTGAGACAATCCTCCTGGATCCCAAATACGAAATCCCTTATAGCCCATTAGTGTGGTATGTGGAAGAACCCAAGTCCAGAAGACATTCATATATGTTGGAGACACCCCCAGAGCTCATTGAACTACAACATCCACACCGATTTCGGCTTCCAAATTAAGTTGGGCCACCAACCTGTTTTGGTCACCTCACTATAGGCAAGCCCCAAAACAGCTTTCGACACCCAAAGCATCCGATTTGATTTGGGCCACAACAATGATCTGGGCACCCAATTGAAGTTGGGCTTCGTAGAACTTCAAAATAATAAAGACTAAGGGAGGACTTGCTACTGTTCTCAAATTACGATCGGTCTTTACGTAGTGCGAGTACATAAGTCTCTCTCAAGAAACAAAATGTGATTGGTGACTGGATCGTGTGAAGTGGCAAGATGACCACCGGTGACTCTTTTCCTACTTTTAAGATAAAAGCTTAACACTAATGAGAAATACTTTCAGAGGGGCTGCCGCACCACGTGGCGGTGTAGCCCGCCAATCAAAAACAAGAAAATTTTCCCCCTTTCCGAAACTGCTCCTGCTTTTTAAATGTACAATACCCAAAAGACCTCCCTGCTGAGCAGTGATTGGTCAACCACACCGCGGGTACCCCACGCAAGTCTTTCTCAACACTAATTATTTATTATGTCTTTTCTTTCTTTTTTGAGAAAAATTATTTATTTTGTAATAAAATTGAAGCTTAAGAGTCTTACTCTCTAAATAACTGCACATACTCGTAACTAAAACGGCTAAAAGGTATGAATTTGGTTTAATTTAGGGTTTAGTTTTACAATACTTACTACTAACTGAACCGATAGTTTTGATTTTTATCTTCCAAAATTGAAATCTTTTGGTTAACCCAATATATTCGTGAGCTTTTAATGAGGACCTTATAATAAGTATTAAGTGAAGACTTTTGAATGAACGGTTGGATGAGTTTTTTCAATTTTCGTTGATATTTTGATCTTTTAACATACATGCCATCCAACCGTTCATTCAAAAGTTTTCCCTTAGTCTTTATTAAAACGTCGTCAATAGAAACTCTCCCACCAATACATATATGTGCAGTAAGTTTATGTGAAATCCCGAATTTTGAAATTAGTCAAATTTTATTTTTGAGGTTAAAAGTGGAAAGCAGAGGTCGCCACGAGTACTTGGCATTTTCGGTGAATTTTTTAGGTTACGAACTATTTTTAAGAAATTTTTGAAATTTAATTGAAAGAAAATAGAAATGCTAACTTAGCGAGTTCTGTTTGGTTGTTGGGTGAAAAGTGGCACTGGGAGGAGGAGGCGGCTCATGCTGATGTCATCCATGTGAATGTTGATGACATCATCATTAGCCTAGTCATTGGACACTTGGCAAATTGTGGTTTTGTTTGGGTGGTGTTGTATGTGTTGACATGTGCCAACAAGGCCACTAATACGTGTCAATTGCTTGTCTATAAATAGTTTGACCAGCAACTTTCTTTCATGAGAGATTCTGACATAGGACAAACGTACCACGTGGCGGTGGGGCAGTCCAATCAAAATTCAGAAAATTTTAAATGTGTTCTGAAACTATCCTAACTTATTAAAATGAAATACCCAAAACACCTCCTTGTATTTCACTGATTGGGCAGCCTTACCAACCACGTGGTACATTTGCCCCTATGTAAGAATTTCTCTTATTTTATAATCTCCTAGAGAAGGTTTCGCTCTCTACTTTCTTTCTACATTTTTTTCTCTCTAGTTTCTCTAAATCTTCGACGTCTCATAACTTTTGATCTGTAACTCCAATTCAGGATCCGTGAGAAGCTACAGATTCGTCTTAATCAGGGGTGACCCTGAGGTTGTGCAGGCAGTGTTACCGCACAAGGCCTCCGAAATTTGGAGGCCTCCGACTTTGAGTTTCGAATACATATATGCATATATGAGCGGATATGTTTAATTTAGTTCTGGCCTTGCATGCAAAACTTTGCGCAGTCCAGCTGGTTGGCTGGCTGAAGCACGCGCATGCCTTTATACTCTTGTCATAGTTTCGAGTCCCAGACTTCCATTTTTAATCTTCTTTCCTCTTCCTTTTTTTTTTTTTTTGACTTTCCGTGTCCTTGATTTTTTTTCTTCCCCTTCTCTTTCTTTTTTAATCCTCCTTTCTTTCTTTTGGTACAAATGTTTACTAAGAGTTTCAGTTATTATACCTTTTTTTTTAATCATTATGCAATGAACATAAGGTCTCGGTCAAATTTTCGCACTAGGTCTCTGAATTCTCAGGACTGGGCCTGGTCTTATTGTGCTCTTTCTATCCATGAATGTTTAATTTGGATCCAACGATTATTTCTAGAGGGCTCATCTTAGGCGGCTCAAATTACGATCGGTATTTTGGGAGATAAGGATCCATAATGCGAGTAACGATGTTTTTAACTTTGAGCAACATTGGAGTTGAAGCTTGAATCTAGGTAGGGTCTATGATAATAGAATTATTATTGAAATCGGTGAATTGTTTGACATTGATTGAATTAAATCTTGAATGTCATCGCTTTATATAAAAGCATGTGTTATAATGATTATGATGTCATTCATAATACATTTGCATTAAGAAATGTGCATATAAACTGTAAAAGAAGTTTGGAAGGATATATGAAGTACGGAAAATGAATGCTTTTGGTGCACCTATAATCATCAATTTAGTTTTAGCGGACAAAGTCTAATCTATTTGCAGAGTAGATCTTATTGTTCTACAGTATTATTTTGGACAGTCTTTTCAAAGAACTTTTTATATTAAGAGGGTTATACATAAAATCTACAACGATGACCAACGGACAAATCATTTTCAGATGAGTGCATTTTTCACATGACTAATTCTTGAAAAGAAACCTAAAACGATGACTGAATTGCATTAAGAGTTGGTTAAGCTGAATGTCTAATAAAAAACGAGACATTTTTTTGTATGGAGTCTCATGCATTTAGAGGGCAGTTTGGAGCTCTTCCTTCACACAGTTATTCCCCCACACACAAAGTTCGCTCAATCATCTTGAGCAAAGCTTTTTGCATGTGTATAGATATCACATGAATTGGTTTTAGTTCTTGAATAAAAATCACAGGAGTCTTAGTTATCTACCATTAGAAATGACATTATAAAAGGAAGTTAGACTAATACATTGAATCTACCATTAGAAATATCTCATTTTAATGTTGTAAGGCAACAATTGGTATAGTTTTTCTGAGTATATCAGTTAGACTAGTGTTTGTGAAGGTCAATGGAAAGTGGCTGAAGTGTCAGAAATTCTTCAATAGATACCCTCCATTCTAGGGGACTAAATATCTTCAATGTAGATTCAATGTAATCTCCAGCTTTTGGTGTAATCTTAAGCTACAGAAATGAATTTAATAAGCAAAATATAAGTTGCATTTTTGTTTTGATCATGGCAAAATTTATCACTCCGGACTCAAATATTCTCAAAATAATTCAGCTTGAACTCATTGCAAAGAATAATAAGCTTACAAATTTTCAACCCTGTGGTTGTTGAAATATCCAACTACAGAGGAATCGAAAACGCCCCAAAAATGCATTTCTTAATCTCTAATTCGACGAAAGAATACAAGGTAGAAGGAGGCATGTATTTACAGTAGAGTTTATTCTGGGTGAAAATAATTACCCTTCTCTGTACCAGTAAATATGGGGAAAAAGAATATGGAACAAAATGTATAGGAGAAAGAAGAAACAATTCCTATGCCAAAAATAAAGCTTCCAAATAATCATCCGTATAAGCTAGGCACGGCCAGTGGTCGGTTCGAATTCGTACCAATGTTGAAACATCACACACTTCCATTTGGAAGAGGAGATGGAACCTTGGAGGTAGAAATATCAAAATGAGGAAGCAGCCCATGTTTTTCTTACGGGTATTGACAACGCTGTCCCTTTCGTCTACATCATCATTGTACGTAAGATGAAGAGGACCTCTATCGAACTCAGTACCGGAGGTAGTAATATCAAGTGCAGAATCGGAGGCCTCATCCCTCCATATGACGTCCCTAATGATTCCTCCCTCTCTAACAGCACTAACAAGTGGTTCGCCAATCACACTTACAACAAATGGTGCCAAGTAGCGCTCAGTTGCCTGAATCACAGAAGATGCAGGAACTTCAAGTAGCTTGACTGAACGGGTTCCAGCTATAGCTGCAACCCCTTTCCCTCCTTTCAATGGGAAGGTCTCCCGTCCAGTGTTGGAATTACCGCATGCCTCCCAAAGAGCATTGAACAAGTCCAAGTAATAACCAGCTGAGGCAACTTCTGGGACGTCAGGTGGTATAACAGCCTTGAGAAACATATCCTCTATTCCTATAGTGATACTGTGAAGCTGACCACGGATTATATGACCATTTTCTGCATTTGTTTCAATGGAAACATCAATCAGACCAGGAGTAGGTTCCCGTGGTTCCAGTTCTATCATTACTGGAGCTCTGAAGCTATCCTCTTCTCGAGAATCATTTTCTACAGAAACAATAGCTAAAGCGGCTGCTTGATCTGATATATCAGTTTTTCTGGGAGGTTCACCAAGAAGAAAAGGTATATGATATGATGCAATAGACCCATACGGTGCAGACGATGAAAAGTTTAGCACAGTTGCGTATAAAGCAGGGAGGGCATCTAACTCATCCAACACACCAGTAGGGGAATCAAGTCCCCATATACGAGATAAAGTCTCTGATTCAAACCTCAAACAACATGATATTCTAACCTTAAATCCTGGCATATGTCTGAAATCAGGAATGCATGAGAAATGCCTCCTTAACGTTACTAATATCTCTGAAATCTTTGCATCCATGACACGCAATGGTTCCTGTGGTCGATCAATTCTTTCAGATTCTGGGGTAATTTGCATGGTACTACTGCTATCAATATCACTCTCCTCTATTATGGGTTCACTGTCTCTGATGCCTTCTGGGTAACCAGATTCATGATTCCCGAAACCGAAAGATGAAAAAGACAAGGACCAAGACTGTTTGACAAGTAGGGGAATCACGCGCTCAAGGTGGACATACGAGGAGATGCTCCTAGACTTCTTAAGATTGTCAGCAGACAGAGGAGACTGGATATTAAAACTGGGAAGTGCTGATGGTGAAATACCGAGTTCTTCCCCAAGATTTAGCATGTCCCTGAGCTTTTTTCCTGGTACACAGATCAGCAACCGAAGGTAGATCCTGCAAAGGCCAAGATGAACAATAGCATCAGCTAATAATGGGAATTGAACAAGTAGAGTGCATAATCCTCGTATAAATAGGAATGTAATATTCTGAAAGTAAAAATACAAGATGAGGGAAAGGAAGTCTGCTAATCATACCTTGCATTGTCGCGAACCTCCAAATCGGGAAAGTAAAGGCAAGTGAATGCAAAAAGGTGAGATAATCTGAGGAATAATCTAGAGCTGTGGTGATGCATCAGAAAGGTTCGACAGATGCCAAGAACTCTGCTTCCCTGAGACCATGACCTCAGTCCTGTATATGGGCCATGTTTGACAACAAGGAAGGCCATGAACTTGGTAAGCAGCTCTAGCAATCCTCGAGGAGGAATTGTATCAGATTCAGCAATTTTATCAAATATTGGGAAGCAAGCAACCAAAGTATAATCCAATTTGACTTTTGGAAGCAAATGCTGATCAAAAGTCTGCAGCAGACGCTCTCCTAACCAACGGTGCTTTTGACAACCGAACAAGCGATCAGTTAAAGCAACAATCACTGGAACCAATCTCCGACACTCCAACATCAGGTCCACCAGTATCCCCTGAAAAAATAGAGAAACAAAAATGACACAGACATAGACATGAACCTTTTGCCCCTTCTCTAATGACGCAAAGCGGTGAACCAATTGCCTAGCTGAGATTTTAAAATGAACAATATCAAAGTTAAAGAAACAATATTTCTTTTACACAATTTTCATTTTCGTGGTAGTTGAACTGGCACTAAATATATGTAATTGATCATTATTCTAAGCTTGAACAGTATCACGCAAAACCATTGCTTCTTTGCATTTCACATCACTCAACCATTCACATTGGTATACTACACAAAACTAGTTCATAGGAAGATTACAAACAACAGTATACAAGATCAACCGACAAGGATAGACAATTACCTGTATGGAAGTGAAGGTGGTGGAGTCCATGAGACTTCTAGTGGTTGAAGGATCATTGTCTAAATGAGCTGATGCCCCAATCAAGAACCTATGCAAGCTTCGAAATGCTACTGCAGTTTCCGTGCTGTCTGGACGTAACCATTTGAAGGCAGATACAGAAACAAGTCCATCTTGAAACACCTTCACCACCAACTTATCATTCCCCGTGTCCTCACCCGAAACACCTTCTAATTTCAACATATCAACACAAATGGAGCAAAAGGCAAGCAGGTCAAGCTTCAACGCTTTCAAAGCCAGTGGATCAAACACACTGGGATAAAATCTCAACCCCATATCAACAATGCCCTTCACTTTCCTCACTTCTCTACTCAACACCAACTCACTGAAACCCAACAACCAATGCAACCCCAGCAATCTAAACACCAACTGCTGCTGCGTTTCCCTCGAAAGCAGCATAAGCCGGCTCGCAATCTGCCCCTCCTGCCCATCAAACGCATCCAAAAACGGCCGGTACATTGTCAAAACAACATGGCAAAGCAAAGGATCAGAGGAATAAATCATTCCGAAAAACTGAACCTTCAGCATTGAAGCCTGCAGCTCCAATGCCATGGCCACCGGCATTATCAAAGCCAAGAACTCAACCATCCCACACGGCGTCAACACCTGCGGCCACTCCAGCAAAAACGACATAGCCCTCCTCAGCTCCTTGTAGTTCAACCCACCGGAACCCTCCTTCCCGGAGCCATTCACCAAAACCTGAGGAGCAGTGAACGGCACCAGAGGCACCGTCGTATTCAGAATCGAAACGCCGAGCTTTTTGGCGACGATGTTATGAACGACGGTCGTAAACAAGAGAATGTAGCTCTGCGCGGCGTGAGTCCTCTCGCTCTGGCACAGACTCCAAAGATGGCCGCCGATATCGGAGAGCAGGCACGGGTACGACTTCTCCAACTCGCGCAGGCACTCGCACGCGACGGCACGCGCCTGGCGGTCGACGCCGTGGTTGGGGCGGTTAGCGACCGTGAGCAGCAGCTCGACCAGGCCGTCGAGCATGTAGTCGGCGGCGATGACGATCGCGGTGACGGAGAGCATGGTCTGCTCCTTGAGCGCGAGGGTGACGTGGACGCCATCGGCGGGGGTCTGGATCAGGGCGCGGAGGGTTTCGATGAGGCGGTGGAGGGTTTTGGGGAGGGAGTCCGGGTCGGATGTGAAGAGCGGGTCGGAGAACTCTTCGAGGAAGACGATGAGCTGGAGCTTGAGAGGGAATTCGCGTCTGTTGAGACAAGAGAGGGCTTGGTCGATGAGGATTGGGTACGCGGAGGTCCACCGGTGGCGGCGTGCGCCGCCGTGCTGGAAATCGTCGATTAAGGACTCCCAGTCTTGGAGCGTGACGGGCTTCGACGGCGGCGATAGGGACGGCTCCGGTGGCTTATCGGTCATGCTTTTAGTCGAACCGAAACAAACTAGGCCGAGTCGCCTAGCTCAGAGACTCAGGCCGGTTCATAGAAATCGGATCAGATTGAGGCACGTGTGGGAATGTGTGGATTTGAAAGGAAATGAGAGGGAATTTGGAATTTGGAATCTGGGATTTGGAAAAGTTGGAATTTCCAGGAGAGAGGGCTCACTAGTCACTACAAGAGGAGGAGGAGGAGGCTGAAAGATGGGAGCGTGGTTTCCCGACCGAGTTGCAAATTAGTGTATCTTCTTAAAAAAAAAAAAATTAGTGCTTGGGCATAATTGTCATGATACTTAATTTGGGAATTTGAGAGTGACGCCTCTGTGTCACACTGTCGGTGTGTCTATCCATTTTATCCAATAATCTGAAAAGTTACTCTTTTTATCTTACTTTTGTCCAAAAATATCTCTTCAACTTTCTCGTTCTACCTTCCAAAATTGTTCTACTTAATTGAAATTATTAATGATGTTGTATTTTTTGTTCATTTTAAACTTTTTTTAGACTGAATTTTGAAAATAAATTTGAGTGAAATTTTCAAGTATTTAACCTAAGTCTAGCTCTCAAGACTTTAAGAGGTATATTTTTGTTAGAGAGTTTATGATTGTAGCCTGTGCTAAATACAAAATAAGCAAATTAAGTCAAATGAAGTTACATTGTGATTAAGACTAATTATTCAAAAGTTTTACGAGTGAACTACAAAACTTAGTTAAAAATCGACTTACTTCACTTATAATTGGCTTTACTTTGCGAATGGAGCACAGAAACCTGACTTGCTTCACTCATAAATCGAGCCTGAACGAGCTAAGAACAAATCGATAAATAACTAAATACAAACTCAAGTCAAATCGAAATTCGAAACTATGAAGAAAAATCACAAAAACTAACTTTAAAGAGAGGGTAATATAAAAAAAAAAATGTTTTTCTTGCAAGGATAATGACAAAGTACCTTTCATATGTGGCGCGGTACGAGCCGTTGATCAAACCTCCCAATCGCTATAAAACCCGAAACCTGCCTCACTAGCCACTCCCATTTCCCACTCTCCCCAAAAATCCGCAACCGTTTTCTCCCACTAACCCAATCACCAAAAGTCCAAAAGCCCCTAAAACCCTCTCTTCGAATGGCCGCCGCCGCGCCTCCGCCGCCCCCAGCCCCGGTCCCGGAGGCCCCCATCGACGTCCCCAGAGGCTCCACCCCAATGGGCTACCCTCTCTTCGCCCGTATCCGCCTGGCCCACCCCACGGACGTCCCCCACATCCACAAGCTCATCCACCAGATGTCCGTCTTCGAACGCCTCGCCGACCAATGCTCCGCCACCGAAGCCTCCCTCGCCGCCACTCTCTTCACCTCCCCTCCCTTCAAGTCCTTCACCGTCTTCCTCCTCGAAGTCTCCTCCGCCCCTTTCCCCAACGACGCCCATAGCTCCAACCAGTTCTACCACCCCACTGTCAAAACCCTCAATCTCGACCTCCCGATCGACGACCCGGAGAGCCATGTCTTCCGATCCAGCGGCGGTGACGCCACAGTCGCTGGGTTTGTGCTGTTTTTCCCGAACTATTCTACTTTTCTCGCCAAGCCGGGGTTTTATGTGGAGGACTTGTTTGTGAGGGAGTGCTACAGGAGGAAGGGGATAGGGAAAATGCTGCTTTCGGCGGTGGCGAAGCAGGCGGTGAAGATGGGGTTCGGGAGAGTGGAGTGGGTTGTGCTGGATTGGAATGTGAATGCGATTAAGTTTTATGAGGAAATGGGGGCTAAGATTATGCAGGAGTGGAGGATTTGCAGGCTCACTGGGGATGCTCTTCAGGCTTATCATGATGCATAGGTTTCAAATTTCAATGTTTTTCGAGAAAAATTGAAATCTAAAGGCTGGGTTGATGTTCTTGTTATGTTTTTATGTTGTTGTGATGAGGAGATTTATGACTGTGGGTGCCATTTGATCTAATGGGTGTAAATTTTTGGGCTCTGGTTGATGGTTTATGCTTGTACCCTGTTATTCTTCTCTAAGAACGTATTATTCCTAATGACATTTCGCTAATTTTCGGTTTCTTTGGTTTTGAATTGCTATTTTGCTTTTCTGGGTTTTTGTTATGGCCTGGATGATCATTTGGTTTTAGCAGCTTTGTCTGGGCAAAGAGATGAAATCATGAAATTTGGTTGCAATTTAGACTTGCAAAAGTTTGGTCCTGTAAAGAAATGAGTGATGTTAATTGGAGTTGGTCTTGGCCTAGCACTTTCCTCATTCCTTTTTCGGTGCTGCTTTTACCCTAGTTGAATGACTTTCCTCATAATCCCTTTTTTTTAATGGTTTTGCCCAATTTGAACTCGTATGTCTGGATTTTTCCACTTTTGGTTAAGTGTTACAATCAAAATGGGACTCTTCTTTCCTTTTTCTTTGGACAAGCGTGAAGAAAAAGAGTTTGAATTGTTAAAGACACCGGAACCTTTCTGAATTCTCTTCCTCAATGGTGATGAGTATCAAACTCATTTTTGTGAAAGTGAAATGGAGCCAACCTGTGATCATTATCTTCCCCTCTGATTTTCCGCATACATGTTGTAGGGCTCACAGTGAAGGCGATGTATGTGCTTGTGGGTTGTGGGAGCAATTAGGACTGGTTTGTGATTTCTATGACTTAAAAAAATAAGTTTTTACTGCTGTGTTGTGAGAATAATCTAATTATGAATTAAAACAATTCTCGTTTGATAGATAATATTTTTAAAAGTGTTGTCAGTACATTGAACAACTTCAGAGTGTGTTTTTATTCACAGCAGCTTCTAAAAGCAATTTTTGAACTGCTTTTAAATTCTGCTGCCAGTGACTTATAATTTTCAATTAAACCTGTTTTTTTATCTATTTATCAAACACAATAAAATTTTAAATTTTAAATAAAAACTAATTTTTTTTTAAAACAAAGCAATTACAAACGAGATATTAGTATTTGAAGCCTTTACTGAGTTTTCTTTTTTCTTTTGAGGAGGGGAAAATTAATTTGAATCCCCTATTGTTACCAGATATCCTTCTTAGTCCTTTAATCGGTGATTAATTAGTCCACTGACCCCATTCATCCATGTATTATTTGGGTTTATCAAATAATTTAATCTCATAATAATGAAAGCGACCTATGAATATGAATATGAACATGAATATGAATTTGAAGACATTGGGAACCGAGACAAAGAAAACCTGCCGTAGAAATATTGTTGGCTGCTGCTCAAAACTCCACGCAAGGTATTTGAAGAATGTGGCATGCATACATTTCAGCACCGTCACATAAATTATCGCCACGTTACAGAAGAGATGGGTCCACCGTCCACCCGGTCGACTTCCAACGATGGAGAATCTAATTTTTATTAATATTTATTGATTGTGATTTCATATTTTTTAATGAAGTTTTTTTTTTTAATGACATAAATAAAATTATAGAGAAAATGAAAAATCGCGAACAACGCCCCATCCCAGCTGATCTAATTGGAAGCTAGGGACACAGAAAAGGGGAGATAGAAAAATCATACATTTGAATTCTGATAATTATAGGTTAAAGTTGCAAGATGATCTGCGACAAAATTAGGTTGTCTAAAAATTATAGACTGAAATTGAGAAGCTAGCTTCTTGATGTCTGATTTTTATTCCTCGGAACAATTGCAGCACCCAAAATGCTATCGAGCAGTAGCTTCGAGTCGCCTTCCACTGTGATGTGGGAGATATTTTGAAGAAAAGCTGTATGAAGCCTCTCTCTCAAAGCAATAGTTTCTGCAACCAAAATATTTGTAGATCCTATAGTTCTGCAAGCAGCAATCAAAGGCTTCCCATCAGTATTTATAATAACAAAACCGATACACAAGTCTTACCGTCTTTACCACGATCCATCAAAGTTTAGTTTGACATGTTGATTTGAAGGAGAATGTCATCTAATATGAAAAAGACTGAGATTTTAGGAATACAAGGCTTAGCTCATCTGTTGACCTAATAAAAAGGCTTCATAACAGACTACAGAAGGAGAGAAACGACAAATTAATTTATTTCTAGCATTCCATATAGACCATTCTGAGGTTAATTTTCATTTGAAAGGTTTAGTAGATATTACAAAAGCTTGTCAAATAGTGGTCCAATAAAATAATTTTTTTTGAGCGATTACTAATCTAACAACCACGTGATCACTCTTGATCCAAATTGATTTGAAGTTTGATTATTTTGTTCCTTTACATCTGAAAGAAAAACATTTGATCACTCCCTGTGAGACCCAATTGTCAATACGTTTTGAGATGTGTCAACGCATCTCTATTCGGCCAAAATTTAGTTTATAAGTCACTTACAACGGTTACTTAAATAACCAATCATTATGAACGATCTTGATACACATTTGACAACAGTTAAAGGCCACGCAAGGAGTCCAGTTCAACTAGCTAATTCGAGTATAGCTTCCTCTTATGCATTATAAACATCTGTTGAGCTTTTACATTTCTTATCTTATTTTCATTAAGTTATTTTTAAGAGAGATTTTCTTTCTAATTTTTCATCGGATGTCCACCGAGAGACTACCAGGGGATTTTCTTGTTACTTGTGGGAGTGGTCAACTTTTGCTGGGCTCGCAATTAAGGCGATTAACTCCGTAGTTAGTATGACATTAAATTTCAGTCATGAATGCGGCGATTATTATGATAATAATTACGCGATCCTGGTCAGCTCCCGCTCCAGTCCGGATTCATTGGTGAGTCAAACTCATCTACAGAATTTTTCATCACAAACAAGTGACACCGTCTGTGGGAACCACTTTTCCCTAAAAAGTAATGGCAGGAGCTGCACGTCAGGAAATATCATTTCTATCACTAAGGACTGAGAGTGATGGAATACAAGCCCCAAAGAGACAGAAGTTCGGGTAACGTAGACTAGCGTTCTTTCCTTCGTAACCATATTTCTGATTTTTGCTTCCTTTTATTCAAAATATATTTGTGGTCGGTGTTATCGAAATGTATGTGTAAGGCTGGTGGCCAAATTAAATATCCAAGGCCCCTGGCCAAAAAGAATAAAACATTGTTTATCAGATTCAAAGGGATATGGGGGCAATTCCATGTCTCATGCTGAAAATGAATCTTCACCTCGAGAAAAGAATCGAGGTGGCTAGGGTACGAGGAAAGAATCGAGGTGGCTAGGTACGAGGAAAGAATCGAGGCGGCTAGGGCACGAGGAAAGAATTGAGGCGGTCAGGGCCTGAGGAAAGATTCAGGGTAGCCAGGGCCTGAGGAATGAATCAGGGCAGCCAGGGCTTGAGGAAAGAATTGGGACGGCCAGGGCTCGAGGAAATATTCGAGGCAAGATTCGAAACAATCAGAGAATGGAAATTTTTCTCTTTGGACACTGTGATTTGGGGACATTGTGGGAGTGGTCAACTTTTGTTGGGCCCGCAATTAGGCAATTAACTCCGTAGTTAGTAGGACGTTAAATTTTAGTCATAAATACGGCGATTATTACGATAATAATTACGCACAATGATTACGGTTATGAATGCGCAATGAATGACCGTCGTAAATGAGTCATGATTAACCGTCGTCAATGTAGCAATGATTATCATTGTAAGTGTGAAAGTAATGGCGGGAGTAATGGCGGCTTGTCCTACAAGTAAGTCATCGCCTACATAAAGGTGGGTCGACGTTAAGGTAAATCATCCCATGCTGATTCTTCTTACTAGACTCGACTAAGAAATGTACTGACTTAGGTATCAGAGGGTTTTTTACAGGTACCCCCCTTTTCGAGCAAGCGGTCAAACTCCGAGTCCACACCCAAAGGAAGCTTCTCGATTGTTCCTAGTCAGCTCTCGCTGCAGTCCATATTCATTGGTGAGTCAAAATCCTCTACGAAATTTTTCGCCACCAACATTACTAGAGTGTAAAATTTTCCAAATTTGATATTTGTTTCTCGAAAAGGATTTTGATGTGCTCAACTAAAGCATCTTTCATTTTCTAATAATATCAATCAATAAAATCACCTATCGACGTTCTTGCTTGTAATCTTTAATCATATTAATTCCCTCTCTCTAAATAAAAAAAAAACATTTCTTTGGTCGACAATCAAAAACATGACCGAAATCTAGCCCCTTATGGGTCACATGAAAAAACAAAATCCTTCTCCTTGGCCTGCTTCTTTCTCCCGTCGCTGTCCTTTTTCTCTCCAAGTCTTCGCTGCTCCATGACGACAAGTCGACAATGACTCGACTCACACAGTCATACCAACACAAACTTCCTAGTACTCAACTTTAGCCCTCCTCCTCCAACACAACTAGATCCACCGTCCCTAGTTCGAACCCCTCCTCGATATACTATGATACGGCGTCGTCTCAGCCAGCACCTCCACCCTCAACCCCATGTGCAAGACCAAAAAGAGCACGCAGGCGATTGAGCCCCGGAGCCCCCTCAAGCCACGACCCTCCAAGTCCTTCTCCTCCGACCCTTTATCCGGCAACTGCAGCACCACCGGCGGCAACAACTCCAGCTACGGCAACTTCTCCAAATCCTCCACCTCCTCCTCCGTCGCCTCCCTCAAGTCCCTCAGGTCCTCCCTCCCCGAAAACCCCGTGATCTATGATACCTCGGAGATCTCCTCCTCCACCAACAACTTCCTCAACCACCGCCTCTCCTCCTCCACAGCCTCCTCCTCCTGGCGCTGCACCCTCCGCGGCAAAGACGCCGTCGTTTTCCAACGCAAGTCCCGAACCCCGATCGACCTCCCGGACCTCCAGCAGAGCCTCTCCCTCATCTCCCGCAGCCACCACAGCAGCCTCATCAAGCTCCTCGGCGCGTCGCTGTCCGGCAGCTACGTCTACCTCGTCTACGAGTTCGTCGCCGGCGCCAGCCTCGCCGACTGCCTCCGCAACCCTAACAACCCGAGCTACACAGTCCTCTCCACCTGGCTCTCGCGGCTGCAGATCGCCACCGACCTAGCTCACGGCCTGGACTACATCCACCGCTGCTCAGGCCTCGGCTCCGGCTTGGTCCACAACCACATCAAGAGCTCGAGTATCATTGTTACAGAAGCAACCCTGAACGCCAAGATCTGCCACTTTGGCACGGCCGAGCTCTGCGGAGAGAGCCGGGCGAGGTCGAAGAAGGTAGAGGGAACAAGAGGCTACATGGCGCCGGAGTTTCAAGTGAGCGGGGTCGTCACCCAAAAATGCGATGTGTATGCTTTTGGGGTTGTGATTCTGGAGCTGGTCTCCGGGGAGGAGCCGTTGAAGTATAAGATGGAGGTGGAAGACGGCGGGTATAAGAGAGTGAGTGTTATAGAGACGGCGAGAGAAGCGGTGAAAAGTGTTGGTGGAGTGAGGAGGTGGGTGGATAGGAGGTTGAAGGACTCGTTTCCGATGGAGGTGGCGGAGAAGATGGTGCAGGTGGCGCTGGAGTGTGTGGAGGATGACCCGGAAAGGAGGCCGGATATGGGTCGGGTTGCGGGTTTGGTTTCCAAGTTGTTTTTGGAGTCGCAGAAATGGGCGGAGAATATTGGCTTGCCCACTGACATCTCTGTTTCATTGGCTGCCAGGTGATTCATTAGTCATTACTTCATTCATTCAATTTGAGGTTCCATTTTGTTTTTGCTTTGGGGTTTCAATTTTCGAGGTGGATTCACATTCTTGTGTTTAGAGTTGTATATGCTTTACATAGAAATTGATTCATTTTTCTAAGGATTGATGACCAAATCTGGTGCATGTTAACGACCATAATCTTCGAGTTTAAACTAAGAAGCATGAAGTTATAGCAAATTATTGTGAATTCATTTGAGCAGGATTTTTGTTCATCTGCACACAACATGTATATAGCATGGCAAATTACCATATCATACTCTATGAGTTTTAACATATTATTCATGTAATATGTGAGAGGCTATGAAATATCCTGTTATGAAGATGCGCGCCTTGAAGTAGACCAAAGATAGCAACAATTCTTTTATTATGGATGGATAAACTTTGATCAAATGAGATTTTGGGAGAAATTAATAACATGACTAGAATGAGTGTTGAGAATTAGCGTTTCAAAGCTTAAATACCTATCCTTTAGCTAGTACTATCATATTAGTTGATCCAATTGTTCATCATCTCCGTGCACAAAAAACTGAAATTGTGTTGGTCAGCAATTTGAAACAAATACATATTCAACCATCTTGTGTCAAAGGTGAATATGTGCAACATCTTCTCAACACTGCAATTCATAACTCATCTCTTTAGAAGTAATTCTTAGAGTATTGTAATGTTGTTGAGTTTGCTGGATATGTTTGAGACTCCTACATTGTTACCATCATAAATTCAAATGGTTGAGATTGGAATAATGAGAAAAATGTTAGATTAAAAATACATATGTTTGATGTACCAAAATTAAAATTACCCTGTATTTGTATTTATCAAGTGTCTCCATTTATTTCAGCAAATATTGCTTATGTGAAAGTAACTCGGACCTTTGAGCTTTCATGTATGCGTAATGATGCTCTAGTCAACTGATTAGAATAAGGTTATCCATTCTATTAGACAAGAATCGGAAAATATATTCTCATAAACAAATATGTTGGAGAACATCTTCTGTTTGGGAATAAGAAATGAGTAGTAGTAAACATGCACACTATACAGAAGCAAACGTACTCGTAAACCGTTACGTCTTCGTCTAAGCGGAGAGCAGAGTATGGAATTGCAATAAGTAGCAAAGGATAAACTAATTAATGTCTCCGTTAACACAAAGCTTGTTTATACTAACTAATAATGCCAAATTAAGCCGCTGACCATTTGTATAATTATATTATTTTCTATTAAGTTTTGATTATTCTGCGCACACCAAGTGAGAATCCATGGTTGAGCATCTGCGGAATGCATACTTGAGCAGGCTAGGTAGTTATTGATGATTAAGAATTAATATTTATGACATGGTCTAATGGTGTTTGAGAGGAATTAATGTAGTCTTTCAGATTTATGAACCAATTAATATTATATGCAGTTCAACACTTCGGACTACGTTCGTAACATCTCTATCAGTTTCTTAATTCGAAATTAAAAAAAAAAAAAAAAATCTCCATCGATTTCAGACATGAAATGCGTCGGCTGGGAATCTTTTCATGTATGCAACTAACTATATAAAAACCACCATATATAGGTCAAACAATTCCATATGAGATGACACTTATGATTAAAATGATTTACATCAAGATGAAAGAAAGCAAATCTTCAAACAGACAACCTTGAGATGGAAGCACAGGTGGTGGGAGGAAGCCGGTTGTGCAGGAACCTCGGAATTATACATATGTATTATGTAGTAGTCTATTGATGAAAAATGTGATTAGTTTCATTAGAATTTGGATCATTCTGACTGACATAAATTCTGTAACGTTTTGAATTTAGGTTTTATATTTATCTCTTTGATTGGTTAATGAATATAAAATTTCTTTTTAAAGAAAATAAAATAAAAAGAAGTCTACCAAATTTCTTCTCACATAAAGTGGCCATCACTCGGTAATTACTATGATAAGTTTGATAACCATTCAAGTAACATGTGACTAATGGAGAAAGAGAGAATTAGTAAAATTCATAACAGAATGTTAGAATGATTTAATGGAACTAATTAGATTGCAAGGCGTTCACAAAAGACATGCTCACCAATTCTCTAGAATATCACATAACCCACAATTTTAGGTAGAAATTATGGTGTTGGTTTTTTTTTTCCCCTTGAATAAAGTTATGTAGTCTAATTTCCACGAGATTTAGACATGAAACTATCTATAGTTATACAATTTTTCTTTTTCATCATGACAATAAAAAAAACTAAATACACTTAATGTTAAAAATCACTAATTACAGGCTAAGTAGTATATTAAAAATTAAAACCTTAGGATAACACCAATGATCATGCATGTAAAATCTTCTAATTTCCTGCAATTTAACTAAGACATGCTGTGCTACAACAGATTTTGGACACTTGGGATATGACTCTTCATATAACTGAATTGGCACAAAATGAGTGAATCCTAGTTGGACTGAGACTAACCTTGGATTAACTGTATGACCAACTTGTGAGTCACGTAAAAATCCAACGGTAAAAACAAATTTACATTTTTTTTTCAAGATATATTATTCCTATATTCGGCCAGAAAAAAGAAAGAAATACCCTCCAGTCCTAAAACCCTGCTTCTCTCTATAAACCCATCTCTCTCTCTCTCTCTCTCTCTCTCTCTCACCGCAGAGACTAGAGTGAAATTCACCATGGCTGCTCGGATGTTGCAGAAGAGAATCGGCTCACTCCTCTTCCGCAATCAGCCTTCTCTCACCCAAGCGATCAAAGGTCAGTCCCCAGCTCTCTAATCTTGTTCATAATACCATGGGGCTCTCTTAGTTTGTTTTGGTGTGTTTCTATCTGTGTATGAATTGAAATTGATTGGAATTGCGTCCGTATCTTTGAAATTTTGAGTTAATTTCAGCTTCTGGCATTTGGGTCGTGCCCTAATTGCTGGTTATTTAGTTCTTTTGGAAGTTTGGAAGTTGATTGAAGGAAAAAGTTTGGGGCTTTTTGATCTCTTGTTTCGTTATGAGATAAAAATGAAATGTATTTGATGAATGTGACACTCGATTCTTTATATTGTTCTGCTTGGGGAAAAGTTCCAATCTTTTACTGTGTCATTGGTAAAGGTAGTCCTATGTGATTAGTGTAGTATTGGAGTTTTGAAATGACTGTTTAAAGGTTTAACCTTGAAGGGAATTGGTTAATGAACTGGGCTGTTTTCGTGATGGGCTGATCATGAATTCAGTTCATTGTGTTGGGTGTGGATTACTAATTGAGAATAGAGTTTATGAATATGATGTTATAAGAACTGTTGGAAGTGAGATTGCCAAGAATGTTTGTATTTCGTGGGTTCGAGTTTAAGCAGTAGGAATTACTTGAGGGCGCTGGACTAAAATGGAGGGTCTCAGTATCTAAACCCATAGCCCATGTATACACTTTCTCTATCTGAAGAGTGACGAGAACAATATGTCTATATCTGTTTGCCTGTAACTTTGAGTCACCTAAGCTTTAGAAAGAAGTCTTCTTCAAAACCGAGACAGCCTTGACCATCCAATGACTAAGGATTCCCAAGGGATTTGTTGGAACTCTCCCTGTGATGGTCGAGAGTTGAACTAGCTCATTCATGCATATGATGTATTCTAGGATAGAAAAGACAATAGTTTACACATGCAAATGACGATGGTTATGTTAAACTTTATTGCAAGTTCTGCTTCGGTAAAGCTAAGACTCATTCTGGATGTTAATTTTAACCCTACTACCTGCTTTTCAACTCACTGCTGTCCTCATAGCTTTAATCTAGTGGTAATGACCTAATTCTTTTTGGAACAATCCATAAGAAGGAATGTGAGGATTGAGGACTTCATCAAGTATTAGATGGTTTATCATATGTTCTATATTCATGGTGCTGGGAAAAGGGTGCAACAATGCAACTGGTTGTTATGTGTTTGTTCTCACACACACAACAGATTAAGATATTGACAAATACTTGAAGTTCTTTTGGTCAACCAAATTCTAATACAATCCATCTCATTTTCTCTTCTCTGTTTTGAATATTTTGTTAGTTCATCTAGTCATTTATATGTTTTACATGTATGCCTTTCCAGGCTAAATATTTCGAGCTTATTGTATACGATATTGATAATTTTGTCTGTCCATTTTGTTGCTCGCAGAACAATCTGTTCCTTCTGCATATTCTATCTTCAGCAGATTTCAGCTTGGTAAAAGAGATATTCAGACGGAAACGAAGCCAGCTAATCTTACAAATGAGGATCCTAAGTTGGAAAATCATGAAGCTGATAGTTTGAAGCCTAGGTGTGACTCAGATGACCAACCCTCTCACTGCCAGAAAGTTGTTGAGATCAAAATGCACGCTGAGTACAACTTGAAAACATCCCCAAGGCATGACCTTTGTATGGTTTTCACTTGCACAATCTGTAACACAAGAACAATGAAGACAGCTTCTCGAGAAGCATACGAGAAAGGTGTGGTGGTAGCGCGCTGTAATGGATGTGACAACCTCCACCTGTTTGCTGATCATCTTGGAATGTTTGGAGAGAAGTGTACCGTTGAGGACTTTCTGGCTGCTCGTGGGGAGGAGGTGAAGAAGGGTACTACTGATACACTGAATCTGACTATTGAAGATCTGGCTGGAAAGGACTTTGCTGGCAAGAAAGTGGAAAATGCTTGAACTTCAGCCCTCGGAATTTAACATATAATATAAGCTCTCATTTTAAGTTTTCTCTAGTTATGTCGAAAATCTGTGGATCGTATTAGCAAGCACTTATGTAGGGATCCTATGACCTAAGTAATTCGTATCGACTTTCCTTTTCTTCGGCACATAATTCTCTGTCATCCGATGCCAATATATCTGATCAAATACAAGAAAACTTGCTTGTAACAATGAGCAAAAGGCAAAAATGCTTTTGATACAAGAAGCCCTTCTACTCTCATCCACAACAAAACTTACCCACTAAAATTTGAGGGGTCTTAACTTGAGAAAAAAGAAAAGAAAAGCAAGAGGATACGGGTTACGGGTCAAGTAGTTTAGATCCACCCGAATTTTCTTTTTGTTATAGGTGGGGCGGCAGAGACTAGAGAGAGTTAACTATATAAAGAGCCAAAGACTGAAACCAATCTATGTTACGAGAAAACAATCAATGGCGACTAGTACGTGTATTCCCTCCACCTTCACACCCATTCTTCAAAACTTGACTTCCAGAAACTCCATTGCTATGGTGGGTTTGCTCTCTTATGCTCCCAAAACCTTGAAGCCTCTCTCTTATGCCCAGAGCTTCGGTTTCAGTTCACTCTCCACCGCCAGAAAACCGCCCAGAAAATTGCTTCAATTCCAAGGTAGTTTCTTCACTATCAAACTTCAATCTTTTGTGGGCCTGATGGGTTTTGTGTTTTGGGTTATCTGTGTTGGACCAAAATTGGAACTTTTGGTATTGATTGATGGGTTTTTTAAGTATGGTTGTAGTTTGGTTTGTTTGAATTTAGTGATTGAGCTGTATTGGATAGTTGGTGATATTGAAGTAGAAGTGATAATGTTTGAAATAAAAGTAGAAGGAGGAGGAGATAGTCTGGTTTTTGCGCCAGAAAGGTTAGATTTTTAGTAGTGTTTTGATGGTGAATTTATGTGCCAACTGCGGCTGAAAATGCATGACAAGGTTTTCTTCTGGGAAAGAAACTGATAGCAGGTTTCATATTAGAAAGATTGGAGCTTTGGGACGGAAATTGTGTTTAAGACTCTTGTATATGGGATTATTGGCTCTAAATTGAAAAGGAACTCAGATAACCAATAAAGAATGAATGTAGTGTGTAAGAAATTAAGAATAGTGAATGATGGAAAGAAATTGTTCATGTGTATTTGAAAGTAGTCCCGATATCAGTTTACCCTTTTCATGCAATTTCTTATCTTGACCGTTACTACTTCCTGTACAGCTCAACAGGTGATAGTAATACGGTTGAATTTCTTGGACTATGAGTTGGCACTTAATGCGCTGGTTATTGAACTAAGTCACCAAAACTTTTGGAGAAATACGGTCATCTCTTCATTAAGTGTAGTATAGTCGGCAAAAAATAATTACAGAAAAATGAATTTCTCTAAGATTATCAAGTTATTTAGTGTAATATAGTGGGTTTCATGGTTGTATCAGTCATGGAGTTGTTCTTGCTGGAATTTATATGTAGGCAGTATGTAGGGACTAGGGAGTTGTCCTTGTTTTATTCAAAATGCCTATGTGCCTCATGAGACCAGGAGAAAAAAAAAAAAAACAACAACAACAACTAAGTGCCTCACCAGTTTAGAAGGATAGTCTGATGTCTGGATCATAAGCTTATTGACTGTGCATAGTGGAGCTTGACAGAATAAGATCCTTTTCATTCAACTATGTTTTCATTTTGTCAGTGAGATCAGTGGCCACTCCTGCGGAAGCTATTGCTGGGTTTGAAGAGATGGTTACTGGGACTCAGCGAAAGTATTACATGCTAGGTGGTAAAGGTGGAGTGGGAAAGACGAGCTGTGCAGCTTCACTTGCTGTAAAGTTTGCTAACAATGGGCATCCCACTCTTGTGGTTTCCACTGATCCAGCACATTCCTTGAGTGATTCCTTTGCTCAGGTTAAAAATGATTTTCTTTGTTGATGTTTTAAAGTACTTGTGCTTTCCCTAAAGTGGAACCTAGTATTGTTCTTTGTGTGTGGATGTATGTTTATGTGTTGACACATATATGTGCATTTTATTTTATCTAAAGGATTTGACTGGAGGCACGCTTGTACCAGTTGATGGGCCTGATGCTCCACTTTTTGCTCTGGAGGTAAGAGGGACAGTGGGTTTAGCTTCCTAAGCTAATTTTTTTGTCACCTATTTCTGCTGTGTAGTGAAGTATTTGATAAGATAGTTACTATGATGAAAGGTGTTTTTGTTTCTCTTCTGATTCTTGGAATATTTTAGTCTGATGTCTAACTCATAGCTGTACCGCAGATAAACCCTGAGAAGGCAAGGGAAGAATTCAAAACTGCAAGTCAGAAAAATGGTGGAACAGGGGTCAAAGATTTTATGGATGGAATGGGCCTTGGGATGCTTGCTGAACAGGTAAAGCTCTATTTGAAAATGTCGGTATTGCAGCACACTTGATTGACTTAAGCTTTATGATAATATTGCTTCTCTGACATTTTCTGTTTCTTCATTTTTGAAGTTGGGAGAGTTAAAACTGGGAGAACTGCTAGACACACCTCCTCCTGGTTTGGATGAAGCTATTGCGATTTCTAAGGTATGAATTTTCTGGCTTGCCCTGAAAGTCTTTCTTGATTTTCTAATAATGGTCAATCTTAATCCTCTTTACAGGTGATACAATTTCTCGAATCACCAGAATATAACATGTTTACTCGTATAGTCTTTGATACTGCACCCACGGTAAGTAATATTCAATTTTGTGACCGCCACTTAGATTTTTTGTTTTTTAATATTTATTCTAATACACTATGATGGGATATTGTTAACAGGGCCATACATTGCGACTTTTATCCTTGCCAGACTTCTTGGATGCATCAATTGGCAAGATATTGAAGGTAATGCTGTCAACTTGGATGAATCACAATGGATATGAGTTTGAGTGTGTGTCTTCTTATTCTTTTGGAACTAAATGGAATTAAATATACTGTATGACTTGAGAAGCTAGTTATGAGATAACTCATGAGCAATTCAAATCTTCTGCCTTGCTTTCAAATTTCAATATAATGAGTCTCTAGATCTGTTTGCCACGAATTGCTTAAACTTTAGATTTTACAACTGATTGACATTTGATGCTATGTTTACATTGTCTGTTACAGCTTAGACAAAAGATATCTTCTGCCACCTCAGCCATCAAATCCGTTTTTGGGTCAGGGGAAAGCAATTCTGGAGCAGTAAGCCTGATGTTTTGATCTTTCTGTAATCTGCAATCTATAGAAATTTGCTAATTTATTCCAAAACTTCAATGCAGTCAGACAAATTAGAGAAACTACGGGAGAGGATGATTAAAGTGCGGGAGCTTTTTCGTGATACCGATTCCACAGAATTTGTCATAGTAACAATACCCACGGTAAGAATTTTGTGATTTTATGTGAATTGTTCTTTTTCCTATCTGTGTAGTTTACTCCATTTTGAGTTTTACTTTGAAAGAGACCACTTACTTGAGCCGTAGTGGTACATTTTAGTGCGTACAAGTTGGTACAGTGGTCAAATTTGGTGAAAATTGCTTCTAACTGATTTTTTCTCGTGTTCTTTTTCCTACTCCTAAGGTCATGGCAGTCAGCGAGTCATCTAGGTTGCATGCCTCTTTGAAGAAGGAAACTGTTCCTGTGAAGCGACTTATTGTTAATCAGATTCTTCCCCCATCTGCCTCAGACTGCAAATTTTGTTCAATAAAAAGAAAGGTAAGAAACTAATTGCTGTCCTTTTAGTTTTTGGGTAGAGAATATGCCATCTTCTTTTGGCTGAGAAGTATGTATTGTTGTAGCATTGTGTAAACTAGTTGAAAATTAATAACCAGTCTTTCTTTTTTTTCCTTTAATTACTGGCAAGTAATAACCAGTTCAATGCAAGACTAGTTCAAAACTTGCAGAAGTTACTTTGTGCTATTTTGTTTGGAAACAAGAAATTAAAGTCATCTTTTCTTTCCAAATCCCTCAGGATCAGATGCGTGCTCTTGATATGATCCGGAGTGATATAGAGCTCTCTGACTTGACATTGATCCAGGCTCCACTAGTTGACATGGAGATCAGAGGAGTGCCTGCCCTTCGATTTCTGGGAGACATGATTTGGAAATGATCATCAATCTGCACACTCCACGCTGCACAGTCATACAATTGATGATAAACCGAACACCTTTTTGTTCAACGACAGCCTTCCCATATGAGAAAATGGGTTAAATTAAATGTCCCCTGTATTTATCCAGAGAATTCATTTCATCTTAAATTTACACTTCTGTATGAGTAGAGTGACTCAAAATTTGACTTCTGGCAGTTCAAAAATTCGACAACTTGAATATTGGCATTTTCAAGCGTAGCACTAGATACCAATACAAAAGCTACTTCTCTCTAGACTTTGAACTCTCTGAACTTTGCTTGGTCACGTGAAGATGAAGTTTCAGCTAGGTTGATGTGTATGGGATACCTGTGGATGGCAGCCAAGAATCTCCGTCAATGAAGTTGGTGGCCGTAAACTGATCGGCCTCAGATGGATCAGTATGATGACCGAGCCATCTGACCCGCCCTGCGAGCTCGGAACCTGGCCCTTTATTCATGAACTCACCATAATACAGTGTCAATGCCACGGTTTCCATTCCATTCAATCCAACCCTTGGGAGTTACTACACTACCTAGGGTCGATTGCATGAAAACTGTAAGTGGAGTAATTACCCCAAGGTCGACCCAAGCATATGTGGGTGTAGCTGTAATGTTGCTCAACAAATCAGCATCTGCAGTCACGTCAACCCGGTTGATTCTTCTTCGAAACGACCGTGGGCAGTAACTGGCCATGATTAGGTCTTTTCTTCGCAATATTGGTGCACATTTGGAAAACTGCAGTGCTGTAGCCGAAGATGAAGTCGACAGTGCCACTGATCTTGCATTCCCTAAAGAACTGGCGGCTGTTGTGTGCATACAATGTGTCTTGGTATCCACTTATCTTGCATCGGAAGAAAGCTGATTGGTTACCCTTGACTAGAAGTGCCACTGCCTGGCCGTTGTGTGGTCCGGCTGTGTTCTCAAACCCTATATAGATTGCAATGAAGCCTTCTGCCTTCACAGCTATACACAACATTGATTCACATACAAAAAATAATTGGTTATGAATTGCAGAGCTGAAAGAGTGAACATCATGCATGTTATAAAAGTAGCCATGTATGATAGAAAGTGTGGACATTTCTTACTAAATGTTGCCGAGGTAAATGTACGCCAACCAGTACCATTACTCTTATGTCCAGTTCTGGTCGCAACATCCATGCCCTCTCCAATCAAAACCAAATTAGTCTTTTTCACATTGATATCCACATTTTCCTTGTAAACTCCTCTGTTCACCAAGATCACAAGACGCTTCCGGCTATGATCCGGTACAGCCTCTACTGCCTGCATTATCTTTTGGAAATTTCCAGTCCAATCCCTAGACACGATGACGTTAGGGTTATTCTTCCAATAACTGATTTGCTGGAACTGAGTCTGATGTGATCTAGGTTCTAGATCAAGAGCATTAGGCAGCTCAGGCAACATGCCAAGGACCTCAAGGATTAATGCATGTGGTCACTAGTTTGAAGCCTAATGCAACAATGGAATTGTTTGTGCGATCGAAAGCTCGTATACATGTCTTATGCCTTGTGACTGAAGTTTTCAACCAAGTTCTTGTATGGGATAGGACATCACCTGTGTTATAGATTTTTCTCTTTCATATTAGTTGAAACTGAGAAGAGAGTGGAGAGAAGTCAATCACATAGAATAGTCCAAGATTATGCATTTGCAAACTGATACTGGCACTTGATGTATAATGAAACACATGATGGTGAAATGAAGAAAGCTAGAACAATATTAATGTAGCTTGATTTGAAGCTCTTGAGAAAGTCAAGATCAAGCTAAGTTAGATCTTAAGAAATTGACAGAAAAGAAATTAGATCTTATAATAGGGAGATGAATGTGCCCTTATGTATATATGTTATGAACATTAGAATAAGGAAAAGAAAAAAAAGAAAAAAAAAACTTTTAGCTCATGAATTGTGGAAAGGGACCAATTCAAGGCTTGACCTGTTGAATCAAGCAAATCCTCACAGTATGAAATGACATTATTAGAATTCTGATCGTGATCAACATGCAAAGTGGACAAGGTAGAGCTCACATTTTGCACAACTGTAATGATTTCTGGAATGACTGTTTGAATACAGGCAAAGGAACTTTGAGCAAGTTGGAGCTAACATTACTGGCATTTGGATTTATGGATACATGACCTAAACATATTATGAAAAAAATGAAATGGTACGACTTCATGAGTATTATATCTATACACCAAAATTGTAAATGATGAGAAACTGGGACTAAGTTAAGTTAAACTATGAAGACCATCCTATGTTAACCTATGAAGCTTATATATATATTTTTTTTGAATGAATGGTGTCAACCCTTTATTAATCGAAAAGAAAACTAGTTATTACAAAGTTCATGGGCAATAACCTCATGAAGAAAAGAAGGAACAGAAGTGTAAAAAAGAGCTTGATTTGTAGAAGAAGCCTGCGCAGCAACAAGGTGTGCTGCCTTGTTTGCATCCCTCCTAGTATGCACAATCCTAACATTTGGTAAAGCCTCCAGTAACACACCGAGGTCTTCATAGATCCTTCCCAACCTAGAAAGGTTCACTCCAGCGTTAGAAAGCTGCTGTTTTATGACTAGGGAATCGGTTTCCACAACTGCAGGCTGTAGAGACTTCCAAGATCCATTCCAAAGCCTCCTGACAAGCAGTGAGCTCTGCATGCTCTGCTGAAAGTAAGCCAGAACCTTCCCACCTTTAGCAGCAAGGAATGTCCCCGAGCTATCACGAAGCACCACCCCAATACCCCCATTCGCCGAAGCCAACATGAAGGTTTCGTCAATATTAAGCTTAACACAACCAAGAGGAGTGCCTTGCCAACGTACCTCACTAGAATCCCATCTACCTTGACCAACAGTCATTGAATTATGGTAAACATAATCTTGTATTCTAGAAGTTGCCATCAGAATCACATCATGGACTCTGTTTGCCTTATTCTCCCAAACCCTTGAGTTTCTTTCCTTCCAAACAGCCCATAGTAGAAACATCATTAGATCAAAATGCGAGGATGCTAACTTGTTAGAGCAAAATTGTAGCCATTCCAGTCCATCCAAAGCCTCGGACTCGCTTGTAAAACACACTTGATTGAGAGCCACACATGATTGAAAAACTGCCCGAGTAAAAGGGCAGTTTCAACACAGATGAATGGTAGACTCAGTCCTCCCAACACAAAGTACACATAGTTGTGACTCCAAGTGAACATGTTTAGTTGCTAGTCTTTCCAGAGAAGGAAGTATGTTGTGACAAATTTTCCACACATGCACTTTAGCAGTACAAGGAATTTTTGCCTGCCAAATCTTCTTCCAAAACTGAATGGTAGTATTGTCAAGAGGTAGCATCCTCTCATTATTTAAAGCAAACACATGTCTATAAGCAGATTTAACAGAAAACTCACCTTTCTTTTCCAATTTCCATGCAATTCTATCATGCACAACACGCCGAGATAATGGTATAGCTAGTATAGCCTCTGCTTCCGCATCATTGAATATAGCTTTAACTTTGGCCTCGTCCCATAACCTTGTTGAGGCAAAAAGCTCTCTTACTCTCATATCTATGTTGTTAGACGACCTTCCTGAGTGATGCACTAGAGTAGGCATACCGGGCACCCAATCATCCTCCCAAACTCTAGTATCTTCTCCATTTCCAATCTGCCAATAGGATCCAGACCGCAACAAATCACGTGTCCCATAAATGCTCCTCCAAGAATAGGAAGGTGCACTGTGAGCTGTTGCTGACCAAAAGGAGCCAACTGGAAAATATCCCGCTTTGTAAACTCTAGCAATGAGGGATTCCGGACTACATAGCTTGGTTAAAATCAGTAAGGCTCCGAAACCCTAGGCCACCCTCCTCCTTAGGGTGACAAAGAAAATCCCAAGTTTTCCAATGAATTTTTCTTCTATCCTCTGTGCTTCCCCACCAGAATCTTGCACACATTTGCTCCAAATCTTCACAAAACATTTTTGTTAGCTGAAACACACTCATAGCGTAAGTTGGAAGAGCTTGAGCCACGACCCGAATTAGAATATCCTTGCCTGCACCACTAGGCATCTTTCCTCGCCAATTTTAAAGCTTTTTGGCCAAGTTATCCTTGGTATATTAAAGGTTGCAGTCTTCTTTCTTCCCACATGAGTTGGAAGACCCAAGTATCTCTCATGAGAATCCACTACCTCCACTCCCATTAAAGAATCCACTTCCTCCTGCACCTCTGTGTGGACATTCTTACTAAACACAACAGAACTCTTGTTGAAATTCACAAGTTGCCCTGAAGCTCTACCATACGTACACCTCTATCACATCCTGTATTTCACCACAAGCCTCTAAAAAGGCTTTAGCATACAACATGCTATCAACTGCAAAAAGGAGATGATTAACAAGTGGGGCTTCTTGACATACCTCAATACCAGGCAGAAGACCTTGCACTTGCTTCTGTTGCAAGAGCGCCGAGAACCCCTCAGCACCAATCAAAAATAAGTGGGGTAATAGAGGATCACCCTGTCTCAGTCCCCTGCTTGGTGTAACAAGGCCCCTAGGTTTCCCACGAATTAGAAAGGAAAATCTTGGAGTACTGACACATTGCATTACTAGCTCGATCCAAACTCTTATGAAGCCAAGTCTTTCCATTACTTTACTAAGGAACAACCACTCCATTCTATCATATGCCTTGCTAAAATCCAACTTCAAAACCATAAAGCCATCATGCCCCTCTCTCTTATTGTGTACAAAATGTGCTATTTCATTAGCAACAATAATGTTGTCAGTAATCAACCGCCCATGTATAAAAGCACTTTGATACGGGAAATAATATCTGGAAGAAGAACCTTTAGCCTATTTGCAATAGCCTTTGAACAAATTTTTTAGAGGACATTACAAAGGGAAATAGGTCGGAGGTCAGACATTCTCTCCGGATTATCAACTTTCGGAATTAAGCAAATATGTGTAAAATTCACTTGTTTCAGCAAATTACCATTGTGTAGAAAATCCTGCACAGCTACTGTGACATCCTTCCCCACTACATTCCAATACCGTTGAAAAAAAAGTGTTGGCATTCCATCGGGACCAGGAGATTTTGTAGGGTACATTTGGTATCAAGCACACCGTATTTTGTCCTCTGAATACTGCCCACATAATGAGTTATTCATAGCCGGAGTTACACAAGGTTGGATGGCCTCCAAGGTATGATTCATAGCTTCCATGTCAATGGGAGAAGCAGTAAACATATCTGCAAAATATTTAGTAACAACCTGTTCCACACCCTCATCATCCTCACGCCACACCCCATGCTCATCAAAAAGCCTATGGACTACATTTTTGAGTTTTCTATTTGCTGCCTTTCGATGGAAAAACCTAATATTTCGGTCACCATCCTTAAGCCAACAGACCTTGGCTCTCTGCCGCCAAAATGATTCTTCTTGTGAGAGAAGAACTTGGAGTTTATCCATAAGAGTTTTCTTTTCAACCTGTATTAATGTCGTAGCAGGACAATCCATCAATTCCTCAAGCCTAGCCCGTACCCCCAACATCTGTTGTTGCCAGTGATGAAAAGCCTCCTTCTGCTACTTATCCAATACAAGCCATGTATGAGTAATTTTTCTCACCACTTGAAACATTGGAACTCTAGTAAACTCACTCTGCTAGCTTTCCTTAACCAAAGGATCACAATCCTTATGTTGTAACCAGAAAGATTCAAATTTAAACCTGTGATGCTTTGGCACTTTGGAATTGGAACTGCACTAGCATGAAGCAAGAGTGGAATGTGATCAGAGTCGCTGGGTGGAAGTTGAACCACCTTAGCATATCCAAAGACATCAAACCACGATGGAGTACAAACTGCACGATCCAAACGAAGGTGTGTTTCAGCGTTCCACCATGTTGCCCTAGAACCCTGAAACCCTAGATCAAGAAGGTCACAGTGACCGAGAGCCTCCCTGAATCCCCTCATCTGTCTCTCTGCTCTAGGGGGTCCATCAAATTTTTCTTCATTGTTGAAAATTTCATTAAAATCTCCAATCACCACATATGGCAGTGAATCCATGTCCCCCAAATCCTTCAGCAATTGCCAAGATTTGTCACGATCAGCTGTACGAGCGTACGTAGCCATAGAAACCCGTAAAGCGCCAGTGTGGCTCTTCAGGGCCGCCATGGATCTCAGCATTGATATGACGGGCCGATCTGGTTAGAATACGCAGATCAATTTATGCACTCCAAAAAAGCCCTAACCCTCCTGATTGTCCGTCACTGAGCACTTCTTTGAAGTTGGGACACCCTACAGACCGATGCAAGAAGCGAAAGTCATCTTCCCTGCTGATCTTTTTCTCGCACAAGAAAACAATTTGGGGCTTATTCTGGATGATCAAATCCTTCAATGCCCTCTTGGTAGTGTCATTGCAGATCCCTATGCAATTCTAGCTAAGAATTGCCATCAAAGATGGTAGACAAAACCCTCCTTCTAGAACCCTATAAAGAAAACCCTAGCAGAGCAATACTAGGTCAACTTCTTTGCACCAGATCAACATTATTTCATGTGATCACAAACACAAACACCAAATCAACATACTAGTCCAAGCATATCTAGGTTTCCTATTAACAAGCTTCTAAACTTGCTAGTCCATTAGATATAATGCTAGCTTATTTCTCTGAACATGATGGGGTGGGGGATTGAAAGCACATGCAACCAATTACAGCTAGGAATTAGAAATTAAAGTAGTGAAATTTAGACCTCAATTCCAGCACTTATTATAACTAATAACTAGTAACTCTTCTTTACCCTAAACTCAACGCCACCAGATGTCACAGTCACTACTTCGTTTCCTTTGAGCACGTCATCGCAAGTATATGGACTCTTCACCAGAAAGTAGCCAGCGCTAGGCGTAACACCACTAAGCTCTTCCACTCACACAGTTACTGCCAACTCCCTAAACACATAGCCTTTTTGAAGGCATCCTTCGACACAGTCTTGAAAGTAGGCCATGTGACGTACATATCTCTCTCACCTGATACAAAAAAATGGAGTATAATTAGAAGCAGAACAAGTGCTAAGAAGCTTATATATATATGAATGTATGTTAACTTTTGAAGCTCCTATATTTATGCATTTAGAAGGTTTATGCATTGGACAATAATGAAGAACACAACACTGCTTATATCAAAGTAAAAATAAGAGTTATGACTTCATTTACTGTAAATATGTTTCCTATTAAGAATGAACTGAGGCATTTAATTATCTGTTATAGACATAAACTTTTATTCCTTCACCAAATTCATAAAAGAAGCCCGTTCGAATGTTACTTCTTTTGATTTCAAGGTTATTGTTCTTTAATTTACATGTACATTCAAATTAAGAACGAGCTAAACACACCATTCAAGTGCATAACATTAGCAAAATCCCATCAGTAGAGCTATTACCTCAGTAATCATACATTTACTATAGACTACGACATCTTCCTTAGTCCGAAGATATTGCAACATCTTCATCCATTACAACATAAAAAATATAAAAAATAATGTTAGGTGATGAACCACGTTTATATGCATTTGGATGACTTCCGCTACATCTCGAGCCCTTCTAGACAACTCAAGAGGTTAGAGGAAATGTTTAAGAATCTTATTCAAAAACTCATGGGAGATTTCAAAAAGTAAGGAGCACATAGCCATACACAAACAGTTAAATATTTTTAAAAACTTCGGAAGATTAATATGAACTTTTTCTATATTGTGGTCATGCAGGTGGTTCCTGCAATTCAAGAGTGTAAAATTGCCTTCACATCAAGTATGGATGCAAAATTAACTCTTGATGCCTGTTGAAGAATGTGTCTTACATAATCATAAAATCACTGACATAAAAAAAATTCTTCAAATATATATATATATATATATATATATATATATATTTTGTATGTAAGCTTGAAGGCCATACAAAATATTGATAGAAATGTCAATATTTTGCAATATTACCCCATGTACCATTTCTATCAAGAAGGTTCACACATTTCTAACATAGAAGATTCAAGCAATAATCACATGTCACCATTAATTGCAAAATAAATCTAGCTCTTTCTCTTCAAAATCATAACAAATTTGTTTAATTCTTGTGTATTTGAGTTGGATTTGTTTTTTAATGCAAAGCGAGTCCATGTTTTCATCATTGGGGTTGGAAAGATAATGAGATCGGTCATGTTTATGCCATATTGGTGTTGAGGGATTTCACGCAGCTGAAGATTTGCTAAAAGGTACTTATACGTTTTTTTAAGGTTAATGGGAAATTTGTGAGGGAACGTTGATTCTTTGTGCAGTACCATGCGTGATGCATAGTATACCCTCAATCCATTAGAGATTCCTTATCGGTTAGGACTTCTAACTTTCTTTTAATTCCACGCGTCAAATATCTTGTTTTCATATTTGCTCCAATCAAAGTAATGAACATAAAAACAAATAAATTGCTAGAAAATATAATAACCTAACAAATAATGCATAGAAATTAACAATATTAACGTCGCATATTATGCTGCCATCAATTCTCCACATTACAAGGCTCAACACAACCTTCTCTAACACACTCTACTTGACGAAAGTTCTGATTATATTGTGTAATATTAAAATTGGTGGCCTCATGTGACTGCCTCAGTTGCACCCTTTCCCCTGCATAACCAAGCAAATCCGATATCGAGTCCAATCATGATCCATTCAGAGTGGAGTTTGTACAATTTGAGTTATTATCATGGGTAGAGTTTAAACTTTCTTGAATCGGAAAAAATAGTATCCAGACTTTTAAAGTGATCAATTAGGTATTTGAACTTACAAAAACGCGTTACTTAGGTACTTTTGTCAAATCTTCATCCACTCTCCGTTAAAATTGAGGGCAAAACAGACATTTTACATACTTTTGTTTTTCTTTCAAGCAAAAAAAAAAAGTTAGGAGCTCTCTATCATTCTCTCCTCCAGTATTTTGGATTAGTCGTATTCCAATTCTAAAAAGTGTGTTGAAATGTCAAATTTACCCCCAATTTTAACGGAGATTTGATAGAAAGTTGACCAAAATACTTAAATGATATGTTTTTGTAAGTTCAGGTACCTAATTGATTCTTTTAAAAGTTTGGATACCATTTTGTCCGGTTCAAGAAAATTTAGACCCCACCCATGATAAAAACCCGTACCATTTTATTGGTTTTCTCCAATTTCTGAAAATAGATAAATTTCTTTCATTTGTCCTCAAGAAATCATTTACATACTTCTTTGGTAATGTTAAAGCCAGTTCACTCGCTCAAAAATTCTGGGAATCTTTCTGTATTTCTATGAGAATTCGAAGGCTGACATCACATCAAACACTTCAATAAATTTGTATAATGCTATTGGTGATCCCTGATCTCACTTCTTCTGAAAAGTCACCATGCAAAGGAAAGCTATCACACGGCTAACAAACCCTGTGAAGATGAGGACTATTATACAAAGACTCCAATCATTCAGATTATAGCCACTTTCCAAAAGTGCCCCGCACCGAGTTATTAGCCATACTCCAGAATACCTGTAGCACAAAGGAAATAGTTCATTGATGTTGAGATCAGAGAAACTCACCAAAGTACAAAATTCCGTACACTATCAAGAGCATGTTGCATCCTGATTGATGTTATCAGTAGGGTACAGCTGCAATTAATTTCTTTAGAGAGGGGGAAATCGTGCAGTACCTTTCAGCATTTGCAATCACAAATGCTTCCAAAGCCCACTTAGGGTAGCAGACATTGGCTAAATTCTTTAGAATCTGACCATCTTGAGGCCGTGTTGCTATAAGTGTCAAAACAACTGGAAGGAGGACCGATGACTGCAAGAATAACAGCTCGTCAGTAAAATATCAGATTAATGTGCAAAACTGAATGCTGAGCAAGAGTCTTTTGAGTGTTTCTTTTACTTACTAGCTGGGCTGCACCTTGTTCGAAAAATATTGCTAGTGCATAGGCTATGCCAGTTACACAGTACACAAGGCAGAGCAGAACAACATAATTATCTGCAAAGCTAGATCTTGGGTTGGTGAAGAAGTAGAACATGGACAGATACACGAAAGGTTTGATCAATGTATTAAAATGGTCGACTGTATCCTTAGCAAGAAAATAAGCCAAGCTGCTCATCCCAGATGCGCTCTCTCTCCAATATTGTAATCTATCCAGGGAAAATGATCTCAAAGCCGCAATCTTACACAGTAGAGCTGAAATAAACAACAAGACTCATGGTAAGGAAACAAATACTTTATACATATGCATGATTGAAGTTAAACTTGCATTAGCAATAAAACCGACTTATTAAAGCAAAGAAAATGACATTAATAAACAATGTAGGAATGCATCTTTCAGATTGCACCAACATTAATACTAATATAAATTATATAATGTCTCTTAATGAAAAAATATCAGTAACTTGGAGCACCTTGTGTCTAGAAATGAAGAAAGCAACTTATAGCTGATTGTACTTACAAACTGCAATGATGGTGTATGTGTAACCAAGTGCACCAAAGTTCTGATCGCTCACTTTTGCAAGTGATCCTAAGCAGGCTCCAGCAAGTAATAAAATCAAATAATCTACTGCCTGTATCCGAGCTTCTCTAAGTCTCTGCTTACCAAGTCTGACATGACATGATTATAAAGAAGATCAAGAATTGGTAATTTAAAGAAGTGTACAAAATCATTTAGATAATATCTAATACTTATATCTATCTTCTCTCAGGGGAGAACTCATAGTCATCCAATGAAAAGATATTTACCAGCATGGCAGAAAAGATATGGCATGTTTATAATGTTTCCAAGTTGTAGGTAAATGTCACGGGAAGTAGGCAAGTCAAAGACCTACTGTATACAACACATCGGATAGACCAATATGGTTCTCAAATTAACAACTCGGAAGGAAAAAGAAAAAGAAAGCTTGCTTGAGTGGTTCAAAAATGCTTAAAAAGAACACTTGCAATTTCAGGAAATCAGGCTGCTTTGAGAAAATCTCTCAGAACTTAATTGTAAAGGTAGACTAGCTAAAAGACACTTCTGACAAGCATTTGAGATGTATGGGATACCATATATGTTTTCCAAGATAAGGCAATTATCTGATAAATATGTAATATTTAAATGCATGTCTAAATTATTGATTATATTTACCTTCCTAGGAAGTATCTGTATTGCAGAAATACACCTGGAGTTCTCCGGTTAGACATATCCTTAGATTTCAAGAAATTGAGACGTATCTTCTCACGATGCAGCTCCACATTAGTTCTTACATCTTGCCATAACTCTTCAGCAAAAGATTGTTCCTCTATCTGAGCACCATCAGGATTAGTTTCATGAATTAAATTTTCATCCATTGAGGGCAATTCAAGTTGAGCAGCACTTGGCCTCATATCGGGGGGTACTGAGTACCCATTATAAAGCATCCATCTGAGGGGAAGATCTCTATAATTCACTCCTGAACTTCTTTCTGTTGTTACCATACCCTCCAAAATGTCAATGTAGTGGTCCGGAGGGTTGATGCGGTCTGGGACATTGATCCCAAGGCTTGAGAAGTATTCTTCTACTTGCTTTGCTGATCCATGATAGACAGTTAGGCCACCTTTTGCCAGGAGTACTAACTCATCAAACATCTTGAACAAGGCATAGCTGAAGCAGAAATGTTACGCATTAGTGATTAACTGATACTACTAATTATTAAAAAGAAAGAAAGAAAAAATAAAAATAAAACAATTTCGAACTGGACAATCTACAAAAAATTCTGAAGCATTATCTTTAATTGAGGGGTATCACTAAGGCTTGCTTGGCACATTCAAGGATCCAAAGAAAAGTAGAAAGAGCCTAGATGCCTCAATCTAACACAGTTAAAGGTCATGTGGCTTAATGAATTAGGCACATTTTTTTCTGCATTGCATATCATCTTGGTGAGCGTCTTAAACTCCACCAGCATAAAATAATAATAATAATAATAATAATAAATAAATAAATAATAAAATACTGCACACTATGTGGTTGTATATATGTAATAGACCCAAAGCTCCCATTCCACTAATAAGAGATGTATATTGTTCTAGTACCATTATTCAAGACAGACATTTTGAACCAGAATACAACTATACAAGGACTCATTCCACAACAAAAGAGAACTCTAGACAGTGGATTTTCAAAGTACAAAAAGCCTTGTTTCGGAAGGTTACCTAGGTTGGTGAACCACCATGCAGATGTTTACCCCTTCAAGAGCTTCCCGTCTAAGTGCTCTAAGAAGTAGCTGAGAAGAGGCACTGTCCAAACCAGATGTGGGTTCATCCAAAATCAAAAGTGAAGGTTCCATAACCATTTCCAAACCAACATTTACACGTTTCCTCTGGCCTCCAGATATCCCTCGCTTTTCTACTGTTCCAACCAAGGAATCACGTACCGTCTGGAGCCCTAAGGACTCGATAGCTCTTTCAACCACTAGAACTTTATCTGGTTTTGATAAGTCCACTGATAACCTTCAAAATAAAAAAAAATAGCAGGAGTCAGTAAAGTAATTGATAAAATTCACAAAATGCATATAATGGGACATTATATATTGACCCTCTTTCCACTCAAGCTTCTTTGGAAGTCCTGAATATAGCCATTCAGGATTTAATAGAAAGAAAAGAGTATTGATGCAACCAAGAGAAATTCAAAATCAGAATTTTGAAATGTTAAAAAAGGCTAACTATTCCAAAGCATTTAAACAACTATGCTTTTCTCTGGGCTATTAGCTTTGTTTTGTAATTAAAAGCTAGTGGTCCAGGACATCAGCATATTCCAAGCAAAAATCAAAGTTCCACACTGTGAGTGTTTGGGGTTGATGTGAACATCACTGCTTCATAGAAAACCTTTCAGTACAGGTTGATGAGAAACTACAACAACAAAATTCCAAATATAGCAAAGATATGAATGTGGAATGATATCAGCTATTGGAGAGAAATTAGCAGAGAACTGAATCTGGCATACCTGCACTTTGCACTGAACCATAGATTCTCTTCCACGGTCAAGTTTCCATGCACAATATCATCTTGTGGCACAAAACCTATGATTTTCTTATATGAATGGATTGATACATTCCTACCATTTACAAGAATTAAACCAGTCATATTGCATCCAATCGCTTTTCCAGCTAGGGCAGAAAGAAATGTTGTTTTTCCAGCCCCTGATGGACCCATGACTGCAGTAATGCGGCCGGGCTTTATTTTACCAGTTACACACCTCAGTAGATGCTTATTTTTTGATTTCAAAGTCAGTGTAAGGTCCTTGAAAGAAATCTCAATTAGAGGCCTTTTCCGTACTTCATTGTTAGTAGCCATTTTAACCACCCCAGAGAAGGTAAGATCCTTGTAGTCTTGCTGCTGAGCCTTCTCTTTCTCAATCTGAGCATAAGCATAATCGAAGATTTGTGTATGAGTATGTATTTGCTTTCCTTTCGGCACATTTCCTACATTTGTGTCCTCACCTCCAATACTGAAACCTTTATAATTCTCCGGGTCATCTTCAATTTTACGCATAATCTGCATGAGCTCACTAGGTTCCTTTTTCTTTCCCTTTGGTGGCACAGATGTGGATGGTGAGACATTTGATCTACTTGGCTGTGGAGGTGTAGGCAGATCATCATCCATGTCCGGTTTTGGCTCATTCAAAATCTTAAGTTTCTCAGGATCTTGAGTGTCCTTTTTCCGAGAAAATGTGCGTGATAAATGAGCTTGCAAACCACTTGCATGCTTCTTAGCAGCATCTTTTGCACCTTTCCATCTTTGGCGTGCTTTGGCCATTTCCCTTGCACTTTTGGCTGCTTTCTCCCGAGATTTGGCCAGTCTCCTCCCCCTAGTGATGAGTACTTGGTCAGAACAATTGTAAATAATGAGCAGCAGAGTGATCAAAGCTGCCTGCATGAGCAATTGAAGAGCATAAATTTCAGACTATGTTATTGGTGCTTATTTTCACTTGTGAGGTTGTGCCAACTGCCAAGCTATAAGTATGCTTCCTCAAGTATACTACAGAATTGAGAAGTGTACAAAACAAAGTAAAGAGAATGCAAAATATCAGGTTTTTAAAAGACTTCAAAACTTTGTTTTCTTTTTTTTCAGAAAGCCCATCATATAGGCAGTGTGCATTCTACATAAATAATCAATCATGTGGGTCTATGGAGCCTGCAGATGTCAAGTTTTTTGTTTCTGAAATAGAGTGCAAACTTACAATAAGCATTATCCCGTATGCATGAATATTTTGATTTGCAGTGTTTGCATCACAGGAAGTCAACTTGAAACAGCCTGCAACATGACAAACATAAAATAATGAAAGGTCTGTTATGCAGAATGAAGTACTACAGAAACTAAAGTCAAAATTCCAGGTGGGACAAGATGTCATGATCATTAAACACACTGCAATTAGGGACATATGAAAATTTTGTTCTAAATATAAACTACCATGAAACTTACGTTTCTCATCTGTAGAACCCATCCGGCAGTAATGTCTGCAATTGCATGAAAAGTAAAAAGGATTTAATCGCTTAGAATACTATTTACCAATTCAAATTTGATTTATCATCAAAAGCATAGTCAAACCATTACACAGAAATATAAGGAGATTGCAACTCACTAAAGAGTCAACAAGTTTGATAAATAAGCAGGGATGAAACTTAATACCCACTACTGCAAGGAATTCTTTTCACAGTGGTTGGACAATATGATCCAGCTGAACAGAATAATTCACCACTACTCACAACATCAGCCCATATATTTGCTCCTCCACAAGTATGGTTTGGTTGCCCAGGAGGTAGCTGGTAAATGTACCTGCAGAAGCATATCAAAGTATAATTTTCCGACCTTATAGGCTGTTGAACACCATAAACAGCGATTGCTAAAGCTGGAATCTGAACTTACGGTTCACAAATACCGGTTGCTCTGTTCAGGGTTGCCATGGGACAGTAAGCACCCGATGGGCAAGCTTCAAGAGCATGACATCAATTGGCAGAAAGAAAGGAATAATCAGATACATTACATTAGAAACAAAAGATATCCAAAGGGTTTCAATCATTAAGAAAGGAAGTACTGATTACTAAATATTCGATAACTCACGTATCATGCATGTGAGACCATGGGGACAAAAGAAACCCTCACAACAAGGCTGGCAGTTCTGAGTTCTAGGAGGCACGTTCTGTGCATTTTTGAGGTCAACCTGCTGATCTTGGCCAACACTACAAGCCCATCCTGGCTCACACCCAGAAACCCAGGAGGTTATATTACAGTTCTGGTTAGGTTTCAAGTAATTTGCACTCTCAGCCTTTACAAAGAAATTGTTGAAATAAAACCTCATCTCTGCTGCTGTACACAAGCGCTGAGTAATATCTCCTATTAAGCCATAACAACCACCAGGAAAGAGAAATTATAACCAGCCCAAATTCACAAGTACATTGCTAAATAATCAATCCTGTAAGTGCAATGAAGAAGCATGAAAACATCTATATTTGATTGCCAAGATAAACCCAATGCTTAAAAGTTTCAAATTTTTCCATCCTCTACATCACTAAAGAACCAGACAGAGCAACATTCACTATTCTTTGTAATTACAAGTACTTTCATACCTTTAGTCTTTTGAATGCATGAAGTTAAGAACTCCAAATTGTTCGAAAAATTAAATGCCTGGTTCCAATCAGCTTCCCTAGAACAACAAAATGACCACCAAAATCAATCCACATTCAACCTCTGACAACCTATCTACCAATAAACAATCCCAACAGTCTAGTCCAGTAAATATAAGCAGTAAAAGCATAAACTAATCTGAATTGACTTCTCACACCAATTGGCCAATTCTATATCCTTCAAAGTTCTCTACTTTACTTTCTTTCAGGCATTTTCTCAAACATATAGTCAAGTACAAAAGTGCTTACGGGTCTTTCACACAGAAGCTGGAACGATTGCTAATCTCCCTACTGAGAACTGCTGTAACATTTGAAATTCTTCCATACACAATCTGAGTGATCAATGGAAGAACTGCAGGGTTGTCAATTCCATCATAGTCATCCACATCTTGGCTCTGCACCAAGTTAACCAAGCTCAAAGCTAAGATTCCCAGTACAAGAAATGAGCCAAAGTTTGAAGCTTTGAGCTTCTTCAAGCTCATTTTGGATGGTTGAGACTAATGGGTTGTAGAATTTGGAGAGGATTCAATGTGGGACTTGGATATTGAAGTGGGATTGTTAGAAGGTTGAGAGAGAGAGAGAGAGATTGAGAGACAGAGCATCTGGCTTTTGGGTTTCGGAGTCAAATTAAATGAAATGCAAAGACAACGTGGGTAAGACAACAGAGATGTAAACAAAAACCACGTCCGAACTACTACTTCTTAGCTTAATTAATGCCGGCTCCCAGACAAGTCTTGTTTTGTTGTCTGTCTGAAAAGGAGAAAAAAAGAAAGAAAGTCGAAGAAGAAAAATCTGAGATCTTTTGCCATTTGGGAGGCAATGAGGTATTGAGGCATAGGCGTGTTACATGATTGTAGGTTGTATGGAATAATGTAATATTGACGTTATGTCATTTACTTGTAATAAGCCATAAAGGAATACAAAGCCCTACAAGACGATCGACAATCATTGTTAATTGAGGTTGTGTGTACTTTACTTCACTATGCGTGTTTCATTCAAGGACTTTGAATGATTCGTGAAGGTTTTCAGACTAGGGTTTTACTTGTAGATAGCACCGAACTCATGATAATGCAGCGGTAAGCTAACTTGAGGTTAGAATATTGAATATTGATGTAAGACTAAAGTGGATTTTATCATTAGTTTACATTGAGTCATCAATAATTTATCAATTTATGCGGAATAAATAATTGAAGAATCTTGAGACTTTAATCTTAGATATTTTATTTATGGTGCATCCAAGTAAATAAAGTAGGACTCTAATATGACTTAGTTATTAAGTTAACCTATTAAGATATGCAATTATAATAGAAATTTGGATTTAAATTGTTTCCTTTATGGGAGGTTACAAAATATCAAATTCTCTATATAAAGCTTAGATCCCTACACTCTCTCAAATAGTCCCGGTAAAATAGTTTCTTGCCCCTTGAAAGAATACCAAAATTGAGATGTAATGCAAAAGACTTAAGCTTGGATTGAGTGGCCATTCACTTTAAAGGTTCATGATTCATTTCTAATTTATTTCTTGTTCTTACCCTTATACAATTATATTTGTATTCCTTGAGAAGCGATCTAATGAATTTTCAGTTTAAGATTACAATTGAATCACTCCCATGATTAATTATGCTGCAATTTTTCTTTTCTTTTGGAGCCAAACTAAAATATAATCAAAAGGGCGCATAATACCAATTGATTCCGTTGATTTGATTTAGTCACGAAAGTTTATTTGAGTGTTTAATCCATCATAATTGAAAAGAATGTGAGCAATGACAACATAGAGTTTGCACTATGCAATATCTGTTGCTTATTATAAATGTGGGCAATGATAAACATGGAGTTTGCACCCTGGAGTGTGAATACATACCTACACCTTTTTGACCAAGAAGAACTCTTGCTACTTGGTTTGGTTATCAAACCGAGGGTACCAAAGAGCGATGGCTTGAGAACTGTGTGAAATAATGCAAAAAAGCTTTTTTGAAAATGACTCATCTTTACAATTGAGAAACGAATTAAAGTTGAATCTACCATCTCTGAAAAGTTCAATAACCGAGAGAAATATATCTCTCTACAATCTAAAAAGGAAAAGCAGGACTTTCCTAGAGCTAAAATATTGATAACTTCTTCACTATTCAGTGTGATGATAGCTGGAACAATATTGTACACATTGCTGATTTTTTTAGGGTTCAGATAATTGATGCACACGAAGTTGCAGATTATAAAGTATTGCTATTTTTTCGTCAACGAGAGAAGAGAAGTATTATATTGCTGTTGTGAGGGATGATTGAGAATATCAATCTAGAATCTGATTTAGGTGGCAGGCATATAGGCTCAGAATAATCCCTCCATGCAATAATCAAACTTGGGATATACATATCACAGACCCACCGGCCACCTCAAGGTTCTTATGTACGGCACCTCTCTCACAGTGATGTAGGCCTTATGATGGTGGGTTACATCTGAGAGAGATTGTTATATAAAACAGGCAACGCTTAAGAATTTCTATTGATGGTCAAATAATTACTTCATATATTGATAAGTTTTTTTTCTTCATTTAAAATACAAATCAGAGTACCAAACGCAAACTACACTAAATTAAACCGAGTTACTGGAATTGGTTAAATCAGCGTAATTGAAGAGACAAACAGAACTTTTTGATGGAAATTTGAATACTTGAGTCAAGTTAATCTATGTTTAGGGACAAATCATGATCCTTTATGTTCTAATCTATGTTCCTATGTACAAGCCACGTATTAACACTTCTAGATGGTAAAGGGGACAAAGTATCATCATCTTCCATGTTCATAACAATCTGGCGAATAAAACATATATATTCTCATGTGCAACTTCTACCTTCTCCTGTCGAAAGTACATTATTTCTGAAGTTATGGGATTTGTAGGGTACCACAGAGAAGAATCAGAAAGTAGGGAGGGAAGTGCTCTCCAACTTTCAACGACTTTTTGAAAAATTGTAAACCCATTAAATAAACCAACCCCTAGATTGCCACTTTGCAGTTTGCAGATGATGACTCGTTCTGTTTTGCCTTAGCTTCATGGCTCCTTCTCTTCTCTTTTCACCTTTCCCTTTCTTTTAAACAAAGCTACCGAACCTATCCATCCAAGCTTCTCACTCGTTTATTCGCTTTCACAATCTTCCTTTATTAATATTTTGGGTGTCTTTTGCTCCCGTCTGTTATATCTATTTTTGTAAAGCGACTCCTTTTTAGTTTTTCCTTTTTTGGTTTCCAATGGGGTTCTTAGTTGGTGAGCTAGACCCCGCTGCCCTGTATTGACTTGCCTTAGATCATGGAAAGCTCGTTGTTTTCTGGAATACTCTTAGACCTCTTTACATGATTTCAGGTCTCTTTTCAGAATTGATATCGTCCAGAGGTTTGGCAACCAGTCTTCCATTGGAGGTGAACATTTGTGAGAGGTGAGTTCTTTGAATTTGTCTACTTTTGAGTTCTGTTTTGGATAATGATGTGAGTTTTCTTGCTTTTCCTTCATTTGGTGTCTTAGAATTCAAAGAAATTGGGATGTCATGTTAATGAACTAAACTGTTGGTGAGAATTCAATTGATCAAAAATGGGACTCTGAGTTTTAGAAAATTTTGACAAATGATTTGACCGAGTGACCCTTGAATTGTAGGCTATCTTTCCCTTTATTTTCTGGTGCCTTACTGTTTAGGTGAAAGAAATGACTGACCAGATAAAAGGTTACTTGATCGTCAAGGTCAAAGGCGTTTTTGTTTCTGGCATGAAAATCTAGGTTGACCTAGTAACTGAAATTTGATATTTTGGAATGTTTGATTAGTAGTAGACAAGAAATAGTCGAATTCAAGTTTATTTGATAATCTTTGGCAGGTATAAGTTTTCAATGTGAAAGATCATTATTTTTTGTGTTTATGATGAATTATTTGGACCATTTAGATTGCTAATAGAATATGTGAAGAGGCAATTGGGGTACAAAGATTTGGATTTCATTTTCATACATAAGGGTAGTACTTTTAAATGTGAAATACTTCAAATATCTGTTTATCTGTTGCAGATTTGGTGAGCAAAGCAATCAGCTTTTCTGCAGACAATGAAGTGTTTTTATTTCTACAACAAAGAGAAGAATGATGAACCAAAGACTACCAAGTCTCCTTCTGGTCATTCCACTTCCTCTTTCTTTTCACTTGATCGCGATCCAAGAAGATCAGAGTTTAATTCTCAGGATGTCTCGGAATTTAGCACAACATCCTCTGTCAAATCATTTGCAGCAATGTCTCAAAGACAGAGCAACCTAAGAGAATTCACATGTGCGGAGCTGAAAGCAGCAACAAAGAATTTTAGCCTCTCCCTCATGCTTGGAGAGGGTGGGTTTGGTGGTGTGTATAGAGGTATCATCAGGAGTGCACAAGATCCACATAAGAAGATAGATGTCGCTGTTAAACAACTGAGTAAAAGGGGATTGCAGGCAAGTGTTCTTCTTCTATGTTTGAAAATGATGTTATTCAAACAAGTTTTCTGCATTGTGGTAAAAGTTATAGGTGGATTAATTATGTTAACAAGATGATTCATTATTTCAAAGCATTCCAATAGTTCACATAAAAGATGAGGAAGTTTTGATATCAACCTAAATATCTCAAACTTTGAAGATACTGACTTGTACAGTTGTCTTACTCATTATGGTTGTGATAGTGTGAAAGCTATTAGAATGAATTGAAACATTCGTTCAATTTGGAAAGTTGTCTTTAGGTGTTTGATATTTCTACTGGCTTTTCTGTAACAGGGCCACAAAGAGTGGGTGACTGAAGTTAATGTTTTAGGGATTGTTGAGCATCAAAATCTTGTCAAATTACTGGGCTACTGCGCTGAGGATGATGAAAGAGGGATCCAGAGGCTCCTGATATATGAATACATGCCCAACAGGAGTGTACAAGATCACTTAACAAGCCGGTTTCAGATTGCACTCCCTTGGGTCACAAGAGTCAAAATAGCACAGGATGCTGCTCGAGGATTAGCATACCTCCATGAAGAAATGGAATTTCAGGTACTTTAAATGGTTGATAAACTACAGAATCTCAGTTGTAGTATCATCTAGAAAATATAAATTAGTACGAAATGAGAAAGTGCTTATCTTCAATATGGTAAAGCTTTTAACAGCACCGATTTATAGCCTAAAACCATTGGCAGAGCAACTCCTAGTTACTTTAAGGAGCTCGCTTGTTATTTTCTAGAAGTAAACAGAATTTTCAAGTGGAAAAGGGCTGTAAATGCTTTACTAGAGTACAAGAAAGTACAAATTTTGGCGAAGAAGAATGATACAGTTTGTCATCTGTCTATAACTCTTCTTCATGACCCTTAAATAGTTGTGCCCTGGTCCATATGCATTAACTCTTCTTCAGGTCTTTACATTTGGTAGCTTTTCCGGATGATTTTCCCTTGGATATTAGTGTCCAATATACTTCCACTGATTTACTTTCTTACCAAAAAAATACCATTTCTGGCACAGATTATCTTCAGGGATTTCAAGTCTTCAAACATACTTTTGGATGAACATTGGAATGCAAAGTTATCTGACTTTGGATTAGCACGGCTGGGGCCTTCAGACGGAGTGAGCCACGTCTCTACTGCCGTATGTTCCCTTATACACCAGATTATACTTGCATACAACACCTTAGAATCTATTCTTATATTAATATTCATCAAACATGACATATTGGCATTATACAGGTTGTTGGAACAGTTGGATATGCAGCTCCTGAATACATTCAAACAGGACATCTCACGTCGAAAAGTGATGTGTGGAGTTACGGCATTTTCCTTTTTGAACTCATCACAGGAAGGCGGCCTGTGGACCGAAACCGCCCCAAGAATGAGCAAAAGCTCTTGGAATGGGTGAGAGCACATCTGTCTGCAGATTCAAAAAAGTTTCAGCTTATTATGGATCCAAGGCTCGAAGGGAAGTATTCCCTCAAGGCTGCACAAAAGCTAGCAGCTGTGGCCAACCGGTGCTTGGTTAGACAGCCGAGATCACGTCCTAAAATGAGTGAAGTACTGGAGATGATAAATAGAATTGTGGAGACGACAACAGATATGGGAAGCCCTCAAAAACTCCCTTCAGAGAGTTTAGAGCACTCCAAAGATGAATTTTTGACAGAATCCAAAAGGGAGATTTTGAGAAGGAAGTTTGTGGATCCACTTATTGGAGAGAATGGTTGCTTGAATTTGCAAATATGGAGACCCAAGATATTGAAGACATGTTGATGGAAGCACAACAGGATCATTGTTATAACTGTTTTGGTTGTCATGGGAGAAGCTGGCTCATATAGTAGTGAAATTGTAAATGGAAGTGTTCAAGTTGTATAATTGTTGGCCTCTTGAAGCAAAAACTCTTAGAGGCTCCCAGGGGAGATTTTAGATTAAGGGTATAAGATCATTGCATAGGCTGCTATAGCACATCACAAATGTAACCTTTCTTCCTACCTAATATATATAAGTATCTTTGTCTTACACTTTGTACCTTCTCAATTTTATCTACGTGATGCCGGTTGATTTTAGTCTTAACATGTTAATCCATGTTAACCTCAACTAGCATTTGGTGACATAAATGTCTTCAACAAAGTTTGTAGAAATTAAATCCCAAGTTCTCTGAGAAAAAAAAAAAAATTAGAGCTCTCTTTCTGAAATCAGTAAAGGAATACTAAATTGAGGGAGGTCAGAGAGGTATTGGCTTAGTCCCCCTCCATCCTTTTTTTTTTTTTATAAATAAATTTTGGGGGGATTCTCTCTTATCCTTCTATTGAGCTGCTAAAAAAAAAAAAAAAAAAATCCATTGAGGGAAGTACTACAAAGCAGAAGCTTGTTCCTAATTGATGGAGGATCAGGGTAATCTTAATTACGATTATATTTCCTGATTCATAAAGCCTTGATAGGGAGTCCACATGACAAAAAAGAAAAAGAAAAGGAAAGGAAAACAGAAGAGCTAGGATAAACCTATTAGGATTAATATAATTCCTGATTCATGAACCCCTGATAGGGAGTCTATAAAGAGTTGGGTGCTGCATTCTTCACACAACCAAACTTCAGAGAAAGAACAGGTACAGATCAAGTGCAGCTAGCTATGGATCCCTACACGCAACTCACCAGTACACACGGCCTCAGAGTCTTCCAACTCTCAGAGCTCGAGAAGGCCACCAAGAATTTCAGCTCGTCTCGCTACGTTGGAGGGGGAGATTTTGGAGCTGAGATCTTTAAGGGAGTGATCAAGAATGCCAACAAAACAAAACTTCATGTACTGGTCTATAGGATCACCCGAGGACCTACTCTTGAGGCAAAAGTACGTATACATTAATTGTTAACTCATTAGTTCTGGCCAACTCATCAAGTCCTTCTCCACTACTTTTGTTCACTCATTCGAATTAATTCCGATAATGTAATTGACAGAGCGACGAAGAGTGGGCGGGGGAGCTCACAAAACAAGTATCAGCTATTGACGATCATCCAAACTTCGTTAAAGTGGTGGGATATTGTGCCACTCGATACAAGAAGAAGAAGGGACATGTAGAGCCTGTACGATTTATAGTGGAAGAAGATGCATGCAATGGAAATTTACATGACTATCTACATGAGGGGCGGCATCAACCTCTTTCATGGGCAAAGAGGCTCAACATACTCCGAGATGTTGCTCGTGGTTTGGCTTATTTTCATGATTCATTAGATAACAAGGTACTTAAGTACATATCATCCTTTAACTAATTAACTAACTAAATTATTTTACTTCTAGTGGATTGATGCTTAATTACTCTGGCTTTCTTCATGGATCTTGCAGATACTGTCTTTTAAGTCCTCTAACATACTCTTGGATGAGAACGTAAATGCCAAATTGTCAGAGTACGCGACAGCAACACTAGGTCCTTTCGATGAAAACTTGATGGTATGTCTGGTTCGATCATTAAACGTTTGATAATTAACCATTCTGAGCTTATTCCTCTCAACGATGAAGAAAATTTGAATCACATACGTCTGAAAGTATAATCCTTCTAGTACTAATAGGACATTATTATATTGTTTGATACAGGACGTTACATGTGTTTCTGTGAGTTATGAAGCTCCTGAACTCCTTCTAAGAGGCGACTTGACGTCCAAGAGCAACGTGTGGAGCTATGGCGTCTTTATCTTGGAGGTCATAACTGGTAACCAGCCATCTGATGGAAACCTGACGAAAAAGTTGAAGAAATTATGGAGCTCCGACAGAAACAAGTTGGAGAAGATGATAGACCCCAAGCTTAAAGGAAGGTATTCTGCAGAATCGGCAATGGCACTAGCAGCACTTGCAGCTGATCATTGCTTGCAGGAAGAGCCAAACAAGCGACCAAAAATGAGTGAGGTCCTTGCAATGGTGTCTACAATGGCAGAGACAGCAGAAATTTGATCGTTTAAAATGATGGAGAGCCGCTAGCTTGTTTTTGTGATATATAGCACATAGGAAAAGTTGAAAGCATAAATTCTTGACTGGGAATGAAGAGTAGTTCTGAAGTAGGATCGAAATTGTCTTATCTACTAGCAGCTAATCGAAGCCCTGTAACCTAATTTCTACTTTTAGTCTCAGAGTGGAGCCAGGATTTTAATCTGGGGGAGGGGACAATACTCATACACCATAGAAGTGCTATACTGCTATTCACTTTTTCCTTTTCTTTTTTGACAATGAGAATTTTATTGAAATGGTAAAAAAACTAGTAGGGCGCACAACATAAAACATCCAAAAATCATTTTAGTTTATTAAGAGCATCTTTAATAGATTCTTTATTTTGGCTCCTTGACCATTACTAACAGTGATAGCTATCTTCATAGCTAACAGTAGTTAAACATGAAATATAGCTAGTTAGTTTTTGAGTTATGCTCTAACAAGGTAAGCTAAATCTCAATTTAAATTATTTTCAACATTCAAAAATTTAAGTTTTAGTTATAAATTATCTCTCCTCTCTAGCTAAATATAGCTAGAGAATTTAGTAAAAGTTAAATTTAATTTTTGGGTATTTTGCTGGAGTAGAATTTTATCCTAAAATCAACTAAATTTTAAATTTATTTTAAAATAAGTAGTTTATTGGAGATGTCTTTAGCTATTTTGAAGAACATGTTAGGTTTTTAATATTTTTTTTTTCTTTCATTTTAGTAGCTGCATCATATTTTGGAAGTCAAATTTCACTTTTGCTAAAATGTCCAGCCAAATTTAATAAAAAGTTAAACATTTTCAACTTCAATTTTTTCTAATTTACCTTATAAATAGCTAACACTGTTGAAGAAAAAGTTTGAAAATATAGCTAATAAATTAAGTTTTAGACAAGTTATGACTTTCACTGTTTGGAGATGCTCTACATCAATAACTAGTGGCACTAGCACATCATTCTTGAGAATCATCACCAAAAGCACCAGAGGACAACCAAATTCATTCTCTTTCTACCTTGACAACCAAGCCAATCAGCTGCATCATTAGCTAGCACACCCAATGAGGATTTAAATTTAAAACCTGATAATTTATCCAACATAACTTTCTCTATCTAGCCAAAAAAAAAAAAACTTGGTAAAAGCCTTCAAGTGTAGTATAAGCGGGTTCGAATTCCAATAAATTTTTTTTTTTGAAACGATCCCAATCTATCATTGGTGGCCGGAGTGGGGGGGGAAGCGTTTTAACATAACTCCCGACACAAATTAATCTTGGAGCGTAGATATTCTTTAAAAATTTCGGGTGATCTCGAAAAAAAAAAAAAAAAAAAAAAAATAGTATGAGATCTTCTTGATTAAAGCCCCAAGACTACAATTTATTCAGGTTGATTATGTGCGCAATTAATTAAGAAACAGGACAAACTAGCCCCACTAATTTCAAGGGTCAAAGATTGAGGCTACATTCGTCGTCCCCACCTTATAGGCTTCCCAATTAGGCGTGACACACTGACACTCCATCAGACTTTATCTCCCATCAAAAAGCTAATCTCCTTAATACCCTTTATCAATCTTAACACCCGACACGTGTCATCTCAACCAGGTTACCGGCAAAAACCCGGGTTCGCCACTGCTCGCCCGTGTCCCAAATGATAAAGCGGCGGTTTCGCTTTCACACCACCGGGGGCCATGTATATAAAACCAGACACAACTTTTGGATTTTCAACAAAAACCAACTAACGTCGTCGGTTTCTTTATTTCGAGTTCCCCAAGTTTCTGTCTCTTCCTCGGTCCTATATTATTCTTTTCTTGTCCCAAAGTTTCCCGGCGACCAAGGCAAGGTGGCGCGTGCATTACACTGCCCGTTCATCCCAAAGGTTATTTCATCCTGAAAGATCCTGACTTTGATTTGAAAGGTGCGTTTTACATCATCGCTAATGTTCAGAATCTTATTTCTTGTTCTGGGTATGTTTTAGATTTCATAAAGTTTCAATCTTTTTGTGGCAGTTTGATTTCTGTGATTTAGGTTCCGTATGTGTTTTGATGGGTGAAGTTTGGGAAGTTCAGACTTTGATAGTGGGGTTGTGATTGAGATTTGAGATGGGATTTGAATGTGGTTATGAGTTTACTTTAGATTTAATCATTTGCAATATAGCTTATGAGGACTATGGTTTGTACTGTTTGCTAGGTTTGCTTGATCAGGTGGAATGTTATACAAGAACATGGCAAATTGGAACCTTGATCAGGATGTTGTTCGTTGGGGTTTGCATCATCTCTTGGATTGTACCCTTTCGAATGATTTTTCTCGAAGTACTGTTACTGAATATCAATGGGACTCTAGTCAAGTAGAGTGTGTAAACGAAGGTTATGTTGAGCCTTGTAGTGTGGAGAACGATGAGGTTTTAGCTCGTGCGTTGCAAGAAGAGCTATCTAGACTTGCAAAGGAAGAGGCCGCGGGAGTTTCTAGTTACGGAGATGCGCCTTTGCAAGCGTCGATTCTTGCACAGGATTGGCTCGGTCCTTCAAGCAGACACAATGGTTCTGGTATGGGAAAAGATTGACATTCTCGTTTAGTTCAGTTGTTTGTGTTGTGTATTTGTTGGACTTATTGTGATTAGATGCTGCACATCTGCAGGGCTTGAAAATGTTCAGGATGCAGTGTTAGATTTTGGCAGGATGATGGACAACGATGATTATAGAAATCAGGAAAATGAGGGGGATGGTCCTAGGAGAAATGGAAATGGGGAAGCATATGAAAACAGTGATGGAGAGCACTCGGTGGATGGGGAAGACTTTTTGCATCCGTGGGATATAACAGATGAGTATGCTCTTGATGGTGAAGTAGGGAGAAGATTGAATCAGATGGTTCCTGTTCCTGTAAGTTTATTTGTTCCATTTTATAAAAGAAGGATTATTTGTACTGTGCATTATCTGCAGGCATTTTTCTCTTCCAGTGGTTTTGCTTATTGGTCCTGCCTTATGTTTTTGTATCAGATCCCTTTCTTCTCCCAAGAAAAAAAAGCAAAAGAAAAAATAATAATGGAATTGATAAAACAATTGCATGCACCAAGTTGTGAGCTACATCAAGCATGGGAGTAGTGTAATTACTTATGTAAAGGATCTAGCACCTAAACAAACTAGACAATATGTATGAAAAATCAAAGCTGCAAGCTTATAACTTGAGCACAGCTCAGCCCAGCCTGTGACATGTGGCAGTGAGGCAAAATCTCAGCCTCACTCAACACAGACTAGAAGTCTATTTTTTAAATTGGTTCAAAGAGTCTCTTCTATTAGTTGGGATGAGTGGGCATGTATCAGATGTGTATTCTTCAATTTTCCGTTTTCTCTGCAACTTTATTGCTTCTTAGTTTCCAGTTGCTCACAATGTTAAAATTTTAATTGTCTTCCCTTTTCTTTTTTGCAACAAACTTGGATTCACATAATCATGATTCTTTTGGCAGCATATTCCTAAAACGAATGAGAAAATACCCACAGTTGATGAAGAGATATCAGATCATCAGAGGCTTATTGAAAGGTGTGTTGTGTTATTTCTACTATCTCATCCTTACTGTGTATGAGTGATGAATTGTCTACAGGGATATATTGTCAAATCCTTTGTGTATTCAATTTTATTTATGTTTTTCAGTAAACTTGCCAGTTTGTTAAACTACCAAAAATAGCTAAATTGAGATAGGTTTCTCAGTGGTGATGGATGGACTGCGGACTCTAACGTTGCACATTTCGTTAGATTTTTTTTATAAAAAAAATGAATTTATTATTATCTTAATACTTTCAAAGTTCAAATATTTTATGTTTTTCATAACTTAGTAATCATTTGTTTTAAAGGGTGATTATATTATTCTGCACGGCATGCAGTCAAAGGTCTAGAACAATCGAAAGTTTAAAACACAGAACCTTAGCACCATATCTGGATCAGAAGGGGTGGAGTTGGGAGCATATATACACATATAACGGGGAGAGAGTAATGAATTGAGGAATGTTCTGGACAGAAGTGCTTATTTTCTTTCTTCTGCTGCTTTTGACATCACATCAAGCACATTACTTCCTCTGTCTGTGTGCCTGTGTCTGCATCCTTGGGGATATTCCAACATCATTTCCATTTACATTCTGTAATAGTTGCTGTCTTTAAAAAATTTCTCGAGATGGATATTCAGTGCCTCCTTTTTGCCTGCTGTCTGTTTCTATAGAATTCGTCTGTGGTGCTTCACTTCTGATCTATGGTCTTTTTCTTTTCAACTTTTCTTTCACTAGACTGAAGTTGTATGAGTTGGTGGAGTGTAAGATCTCGGGAGATGGGAACTGTCAGGTTGGTGTTAGTTTGAATTTTTAGTTTTCTGATTTGTAATAGTGTGGAATCCCTCTACTTAATTTGAGAGTTTCTCACTATTGGTGTTTTTCCAGTTTCGCGCTTTATCAGATCAACTATATCGTTCTTCTGAATACCATGGCCTTGTAAGAGATCAAATTATTCAACAGGTTGGTTGGCATTTCAGTGAGTGGATATTCAGTGATTCAAAGTAAATAGTTTTGCAGTGTTTATTGTTAATTTACTTTTTATCATCATCTGATTTCTGAATGACTCTTGATTTCCTCAGCTCAAGAATCACCCCGAAATATATGATGGTTATGTTCCGATGGGTTATGTTGATTACATAAAGAAAATGAGCAAGTATGTGCCAATCTTTGTATTCATTGCTTTCTATCCTAAACCTTATGATTAGTTTTTTGCTTACCTATTTTCTGTTTGACGTGGATAAATTAGGAGTGGTGAATGGGGCGACCATGTCACGTTGCAGGCTGCTGCAGATTCGGTATAAGACACTCTTTTTTGCTAGTTTGTTCTCTTAGTTGTTTTAAAAACGCACCTTTTCATTTAGGCTGCTGTGATCAAACTCAATGTTTGTACATATGTAATTTTGCTATTGGAAGTTGGGCCTTCTAATAACTTAGAAGCAACTTTCAGCTCTTAAGTTTGCTACTTATTCTCTCCTCTATGGTGAGATGCAAGCAATTACAATTGCTGGTACTTTTGTAAAAGTGCTAAAAGTAGGCACCATAAGTGTATATTACAAGTTAGCGTGTTATTACTTTCTTAATTCTATTATTGATACTGATATGTCCTCTACGTTTTAATTTCTGCAGTATGGTGTCAAGATATTTGTTATCACTTCTTTCAAGGATACATGCTATATTGAGATCCTTCCACATGTTTCAAAATCTAGTAGAGGTAACAATTTTTAGAAGTAATACTCCCAACATTACTTTGCTGTCGCCTTCCATTGTCACTGGATATGTGTACTTATACTTTACTTTGTGCAGTTATCTGCTTGAGCTTTTGGGCTGAGGTGCACTACAATTCTATCTATCCTGAAGGAGGTAAAGGAATAACTGGCCTTGTGTAAGATTTCAGCAAGATTCTTTCGGGTGTCAACTTATATCTTTTACTCTTGTTTTGGATTTTGTCTTCAGAACTTCCTCCGCCCAGCTTACAGAAAAAGAAGCATTGGTGGAACTTCTAAGCACAAAAAGAAGAAATGGTAGAACTTTGGAAGTGAGTATCCCGCGATTGACACAAACTATTCTGTTGAGGAGGTTTCAATTTGTGTTGGCATTTTCATACCTTCGGCTCCCAGGATCAGAGGCTGAAAACTGTTGCATGTTCAACCTTCAGAATTGGCTTTGGCATGGTTCCCTTGCTTCCTCACTGCTTTAGTTCCACAGTAAATAGTATACATTCTTTGATTTCTTTTACTTACCTCACCTCTGATTTAGGTCATTTGTCATTCATTTTTGTACATAAACAGTTCTCTTATATTAATATTATCTTTTCTATTCCCTAGTTCTTGCTGTTCATTCACTCGTGCCTTGAAATTATTTGTGAAATGCATAAAACGTGGTTCTATACCCTATTTGATTTTGACCAAATAAAAATCACCAGATAGCTCCTCTAAGCTGGTCAACGTTGATTTTTCCATTACCACACGTGGACGGCTATCTAGGAGCGGATTTTATCTATTTATTTTTCGTAGGAGAATTCATCCTTCTAAACTAAAACACATAAGACAACCACTATCAAATTGATCATATTAAAAGGCAGCAGTAGCAGACAATGGTACTCTAAGTGCTCTCTGAAGCAGGTCGTTGTGACAAGGGTGTTGTTTTGTTAATGGCTTTTAAGACCACTTTCACAGCACTAAAGCCAATGACCCTCTAAATATAAAGCAGTTCAAAAGAGAAATACCATCGTCTGCTACTACTGCCTTTCGTTAATGGCTTTTTCCAATCCCTGAAGAAACTTTCACAACCACTCACAACGACCTACTTCAGAGAGCAATTGAGGACTTGAAGAAACAACACCTTAATGTGATTATCGATCGTTATACAGATTATTACAGTGCATTCATGTTCTTCCCCAAGGCACTTAGTCTAGGGTGTGAACCTGGGAAAAGCCTGGAATACACGCTTGTACTAACTGTGCGAGACGAATCAACTGGGATGGTAGTCATATGATGCAGCATGCATACAAGTTGATATCAGATTCGATAGTTCCTGACATTGCAGCCAAGCTTAAATGCAGTCATTGCAGTGCATAAGTTACTAAGTTATACTTTTTAATTTGTATTTGAAATGAAAAAGGGTGTAAATTTATGGAACTAAGCAGAGAGATCAATTCTGTTAAGAGATGTCATTTCATTTTTCCTTAATAAGAAGGGGAGTTTCAGTACATAAACAAAATTGCATGAATGTATTGCATCGTGTCACTCGTTTTGTGAACTTGGCCATCATTTCTGTACATAAATTTGCCACTATAGTTATTTGCTATGATTTTGTGTACTATGAGTCTATGATTTTATAAATTTTCCATTACAACTTTTTGATGGTTTTCTGTCCCTTTTTTTTTTTTTTTTGGAGAATGATGGTTTTCTGTCTTCTGATCGCTCTCTTCACTTTAAAAGACCAGACCGATAGATATCGTTCAAGCCACTATATACATATATATATATACACACACACACAGATCCTATCTAGAGAGGAGCTCCGCTTTGAAAATTAACATGTGAAGTTCGAGTTTTGGGTCACTTTTCGGTCGCATATCCACATCTCGACCGTTCAGTTTTTAGGTACTTGTGTATAGATCGTCTCTGCAAATTTTCAGCCAAAATGATGATCATTAAGGCATTGATAATTGACTTAAAGCTAGTACGGTTGAGGTTGACAGATTCATTCTGCCAATTGGTTTAAGCGAGTTAGATACCTTAACGATCATCAATTTGGCTGAAAATTTGCAGAGATGATCTATACACTAGCACCTAAAAACTGAACGGTCGAAATGTAAATATGCGACCGAAAAGTGACCCAAAACTCGAACTTCACACGTTAATTTTCAAAGCGGAGCTCCTCTCTGGATAGGATCTGTGTATATATATATATATATATCAAGGGCGGACGTCCACACTGTCGCTAAAGTGCGGAAGTCGACGCAGTAGGCGGCTTCCAGGCGTCGACGGTGGCGTGGGGCTTGCAGGGCACCGTTTGAGGTCGGAGGAGGTCGGGCTTGCCGATTTCTGGGCAACCACCTCACCTGTAACTGCAGGTTCTGTGCAGCACCGCAAAACCAGTCACCGGCGACTCCACCCGACAGCAGACTACCCCTGGCCTCCCTCCGGCAAGCCGCGCCGCGCCGTCACCGCTCGATCAAGGTCGGAGTAGCAACGTCCACACTTTTTCTGGGTTGCGGGCGTCCGCTCTCGAACGGCTATATATATATATATATATATTATCCATAGTGGAGGTCCGCTTTGAAATTAAAGTGTGAACTTCGAGTTTTCGGTCGCACATCCACATCTCGACCATTCAGTTTTTAGGTATTAGTGTATAGATCATCTCTGCAAATTTTCAGCCAAATTGATGATCGTTAAGGCATTGATTATTGCCTTAAAGCTAGTACGGTTCAGGTTGACAGATTCAGTCTGTCGATTGGTTTAAGCAAGTTAGATACCTTAACGATCATCAATTTGACTGAAAATTTGCAAAGATAATCTATACACTAGTATCTAAAAACTGAACGGTCGAGATGTGGATATGCGACAAAAAAGCGACCCAAAACTCGAAGAAGCGTGTTTATTTCAGAGCGGAACTCCGCTCTGGATAGGATCTGATATATATATATATATATATATATATATATATATATATATATATATGTATATGTATGTATGTATGTCCATCAACTGTATTGTGAAGTAAACAAAATGGTTACTTGATTAAACTCTCTTTACATCTATGTTCAAACATAAAACTCTCTCTACATTAGGTGATAGACTGCTTACCTTAAGAAAGTAATGTGTAGGTAGGTAAGAACTTGAGTAGGCTTCCAAACTATATAAGAAGGTAAGCTACCCGGCCAGTACCACTTCTCCACACTACCCCAGCTAGATTTCATCAAACCTTGAGAACTTTGGGGCCTCGCTCTCTATAAATACCCTTCATTCTTCTTTCAACTCAAACAAGAAACACAGATTGGCAGATACAGTTCCTTACTTTTCAACCAATATGGCAGGCCTCAAGCATTGTTCCCTATTATCTATCATGGTAGCAGCATTGTGTTTGTCAAGCATTGACATGAGCTTCGGCGCCAGGCACCTGTTGCAGACATCAATTCCATTGATTCCAGTTCCCAAGGGTGCAGTGCCTCCACTGCCTATGCCAACTCCTCTGCCACCACTGCCAAAACCCACAACACAAATCCCACCTCTGCCAAGCACCCAAATCCCATCTCTACCTAATCCAACATTGCCAAACCTTCCCACTGCTCCCAAGTTCACTCTACCTCCACTTCCGGCCACTACATTCCCCACCTTCCCCACTACAATCCCTTCACTTCCCAACATTCCAACCACAATTCCATCAATTCCTTTTTTCTCACCTCCTCCATCGAATTAAACACTCATCCTTGGAAATCACCGAACCTGCAGTGGTTCTGCATGCGAGTAGACACTGTAACAGGATATATTGATCGAGTCTATACTTTATACACGTTTGTTTATCTTGTGGAATTCTTTCTTTTCTTGCATCCATCATAGATGCATTATGTTTTAGTCTTCGGATCAGTTTCGCTTGTGTAATACTATTGTCATTCTGTTGTATTCTACCCTGTTAATAAATATACGATTCTATATCTGTTTCGATAAGCTCCTCTCAAATTCAATCATTCAAGCAATGATGAGTGCTAACAAACTAAGAATCAGCTACAAACTTTAGGAAAACTAAAAGACTCGCAAAGTTTCAAAATAAAAGTTCATTGTCAAACTACATCATTTCCAGTACACTCAAGTTAGCCTCAAATCCATGCACAAATACATTCATAATAGACAAGTTCATGAACAGAATGAACCAATTGCTAAGCTATGAGCCAACTCCATTAGTCCTCATCAACCTCAAGAACCCCAACAATCTCATATTGGCTCAAGTCTACTGTCTACGCAGAAATAAAAACTACTATGCTATAACCCAATTAGTCCCCATCAACCTGAACAACCCCAGCAATCTCAATCCATTTCCGTCTCCTGAATTGTCTCGAACCTTCCATCATAAACTCCAATGTGAGAACCAAGCTCTACTACTTCCATATCACCCTCAGTAAAACCCGCAGGGTCCCTAACATCCAAAACCTTAAGCTCCCTGCACCCCTTGATCAACACAATAGGGTCAATCCGGCCAATCTCGGCCTTCTTAAAGCAAACAATTTAAAGTGTCTACTGTTACAGGATTGAGCTAGTCCATGCACTACACGTTGTCTTGGGAAATTCTTTATTTTCAAGCATCGATTCTAGATGCATCCTGTTGTAGTCTTTTGATCACTTTCACTTGTGTAATATTATTGTTATTTCTGTTGCCTTCTCCTTTTGTGTTATATACAGATTTGCTTTTTACTGAGCTCCTCTGAAATCTCATTCCTAGTTAGTGGTTATCAAATCATCCATAAACACTGAGCATCTTCAGATTAACCAAACCATTCATTCAAGCAATGAATAGTACTAACAAATTTGTTTCGGAATACAAAAGAACCTGCAAAGTTTCAAAGCAACACAGTTCATTTTTAGGTTTCAAAAAACATCATTACTATTACACTGACATTTGGATGAACTCATCAACTCTATGCGCGGCAATGAGATCACTGCTATGCTATGACCAAATATTTCTCATCAACCTCAAGAATCAAATTGCTCTTCACCCATTCTGAAGATGGTTCATATAATGCATAGCAGTGAGCACAGACAATGCAAATGATGGCGGAGACGATTACATTGCTTTGGATGCAACTACGATTAGAACAGCTCTGACCTAACTGGTGAGACAAAGTTGGGAAGTTCCTCCTTTTGATCTTGGTTATGGATTAGTTAGTGTTTGTCAAGCTAAATGATTCGGCAAGTACAAGCTCATCTAAGTACATGCAACTGTTCTTCTAAAAAAAAAAAAAAAAGGTACATGCAACTGTTTATAAGCTTCCTGATTGAATCAAAATTTCCTCATACTTCAAAAAGACTAGAAAAATATATCTAGACGAGAAAATTGAAGTATATTTACACTATATTTCGTTCTTAAAGTTGAAGACCCTACTATACATGAACACTCCCCTATTATTTACCCCCTCTTTCAAATTCGAACTGCAGTTTACCATTTACACTTTAAAATTGTTATATAGACATGCACTCCCAAAGCCCAAAAACAGTCTTCAATACTAACTTGACCTTCCTTCTCCAGACAGCCTAGAACGATCCTCCATGTGATGTCTTCATGGTCAGATTAAAATCAGCTTTGCTAAAACTATACAATAGAAGGAGAATACGCAAAATTGACATATGGCAGGGGACTCTGGATTTCATGCTTATTTACAACAATAATTTCTCTTTGTATTATTGAGATCGACACGGCAAACTTGCTATGGTCACTGTCCACGTTAGCTGTACAAAAGGTGCATACTTATTGATGGTGGCTAGATGAAAAATGCCTGCCTTGCTCCAAAATTGGATACCTCAGGAAGAAGAAACTGAGGATGACAATCCTATGCGCCTTTCTGCAGATGATGTGGATCAAAAAATTGTTAGCGTGGTTGTTAAACTTTGCAAATCTGTAACACAGAAAATGAAAAATGAAAATAAGGGTTCCTCACCTCCAGTTGTGATGAGTTTCTCAACACGGGAAACAATATGTTTACCATAGGTGTACTTCTTCAAGGCAGTCAAATGAACCTTAATGCGAGAAACAATCAACTCAAGACTCTGATCATCACAGGTCTCCAGAACCTTCTGCACGACGTAGTTTCCAAATGGATCTTTCATCATGGCCTGCATATATTATAGTATGGTTAGATGTACCTATATGACATGCAAGGATTAGACTCCAAGACTCTGGTTAGGCATGTTGACGCAATTCAAGAACTCTTATCTCATTGTTTTTTTCGACCAAAAATTTTCAGTAATCCTGTTATATGCAAAGTTGGGCTAGAAATCTGATTAGGCTTGATGACATAAACAAAAACTGTTAGTTAATCATTCTTTCATAAGGAAATTTTACTAACCGAGTAAAACAGGTTGATACAATTATGCCTAATATCTAACTGGTTGATTTCCAAATCATTGTCCATTTCTAATAAAATGACTTATCTTCTGCAGAAAAAGAAAACAAAAATAAAAATTTACATTTAACACAATTAATCATAGCACAGACCTGCAACGGCTCATTTTCATCAGTGGAACCAAGCATCTCTTTCACCAACAACTGGCGTTCCTCAGGACTCCCAAAAGTCAAGCACTTTTCCACAACATTAGAAGCAAACTTCTGCTGACTCATCTTTACAATTTGCCCAGCAAGCTTGTGAATAATTGCAGACCGTTCATGTGGTTTACCATGTTCAAGGACATGCTACAAAGAGAGGTTTATATCAGGTACACACAGATGATAGTGTTACACAAAGTATAGGTTTTCAAAACAAGTCAGAGACATATCATAGATAGTATTGGCTTTCACACATGTAAATAATCAAAGAAAAAATAAAATCAAGTAGGGCAGCATCCAGCTTATGTGTCAATGGTCATAAAACTCTCAACCAAATAACAAAAGCGACATGTCATATACACTTTCATCTGGAACTTAGATGACTTAACAAGATACAAACAAAGAGTTAGAAACAAATCCAAATGTATCTAAAAAAAAGAAAACCTTGTAGCTCAACCACATGCATACCAAGATCCAATAGTTTTGAATACCTGAATAACATAATTCCCATACTGATCCTGTGCCAGAATGCATACAGATTGCATGACTTCATCCATGATAATTTCTTGCGTCTTTGAGTCATCACAATGTTCCAGAACCCTCTATAGGCATCCAAATAGATTACACTAGTAAATAGTGAAATAAAATTATACTCCCTATTAAATGAACAAGAATGCAAACAAGTGAACAACTAACCTGTATGACACGGCAGCCATAAGGATGGGTGGACAGTGTGACAACTTGCCCATAGAAGGATGAAATGATGAACTGAATTTGATCTTGAGGGATACACTCTATACTCTTCTGAATGACATGATTCCCATTTTGATCCCGGACACATTTCATGACTGAACCATCGAGTTCTGACACCATTTGAGCCTGATGATCCTTGTCAACCACTTCCAAGGCCTATTGGCAAACCGCATTAGTCTCCCAATATGATGCCTCTCATATCATACTGAAACATTTCTTAAACAAAATGATGATTGGGTCTTTGTTTTTCTCAAAGAACCAAAGTGCCTTTTCCATCAGTGGGGAGCACAACAAGACATGGTCATTAGTCATAATGACAGTCATATAAGGAACAAGCATATTGTTCATACACATAACATGTAGAAGGTTTTTATATAAACCAACTCCACTTTTCCATAAACTTGCATTCATCTTTTTATTTTGCAAGCAAGATACACATAACATGATACCATTTGCACATGACAATGAAGCAATGAGATGAATAACATACGTTACGACAATACATTATCAAAGCTATGCAAAATCTGAGACAGATCAAAGGTGTAAAGCCAACGCCTAGCTAGAAAGGCATTATGTAGATATAAATTGGAATAAAACCAAGAATTGAGGATCAAGAGATCACCTTCTGAATCACTCTACAACCATACATTTGCAGACTGAGAGGCAAAACATGGCCAGTAAGTTGGTTCGTCAATTCGTTTCTTTGGCTTTCTGTACCATGCTCAAAGAACTGCAATTCACACAGAAAGATATTAATAATTATAGAATGCAAGGAAGGCATCTTGAACTTTTGAAATACAAGGTTTATACTTTCTGTATGACATAATTTCCAAAAACATCAGTCATCAAGGTGCGAGCATGAGGAATAATCTCAGGGAATATTTTCATTTTTTCTTCTACAGTGGCAGTTTCGAGTTTCTGCTGGATAAAGCGACTTCCATACTGATCGGTACTGCATTTAGAACACAATATAGGAAGTAAGAATCCCAGCCAAAGCACACTAAGAATAATACACAATGAAAGACTATACATACCTGAATTCAACTACGTGATCAACAATATCTGCAAGTTCAAAAGACTTATTCTTGTTGTTCTTGAACTCATCTAATAATGATGATGCATGTCTTCCTTCTAAGTCATTTCCAGCATCTGAGTGCCAGGTGCTGACTGAACCTCCCACTGAACTTCTCATCACCGAATTAAAGCGGGAAATCTTCTCATTCTGAAACATTGAACTTCCGGATCCAACAGAAGGAAGAACAGAGTTTGCCACTGAGATTCCTGGATATGTCATCCCAAGGCCATAAGATGGATTCCCAAAATAACCATGATCAAACCCCCCAGATTGACTTAAAAGGGACAACTCGTACTGTTGGTTCCTTTGAGCAAGTATTGCCTCGAGGTATGCTTTCTGAAGCCCCTCTAAGTCTCCATGCAAATTGCCAAAGTTATTTTTACCCAGAGAATAACCACTTGGACTAGCCAGAGCATGTGCTGCATAATCAGTTCTTTGCATTAACTGAATATATGATGGGTCCACAAACGAAGAATGAAGGCCAGGCCCTACTTTGTTCCCTAATCTGTTGATACTTTGTCCGTCACCACTACCAGTAAAACCTGCTGCACCCAAAAATAAATTAAAAAGAGATTGATGGGGTAACCAACTATTCAACTAAGGTTCTAGGATGCTATTTTATATGGAATGCAGAAAAATTTTCAGAAACAACAACAATTACCTGCATTGAGATGATTGTTCAACTTCTGATTTACAGGATATGCCCCGGCAGCATGACCATCAAAGTCGATTCCTGGGGTATTTGCATCCAGGTAATGAGCACTCAACCCTTCCAAAGTTCCAAGTCCTGAAGAACTCCCGTTTGAGTAAAGACTGGGAGAAGAAGTTCTTCTAGGAAAATGAACATGCCCATTTGATGCATTACGGTTTGTTAGAATCCCATTTTTATTTGCCAAATGAGCATAATTTGTAGAAAGGGAAAAGTTTTCAGCATTTGACTTCTCTATCAGTTGCTGCTGCAGCCTCTGATTCTGACTGTTTGGTGTGTTGAACAGAAAATCACACTGATTATGAAGGTCCATACGAAGCTGAGACTGAAGACGACTATCTTCATCTGCAGATCTAACTTTTGAGAGGCTTAAGCCAGATAAATTTGTTGTCATATTGGGCAACTCAGTCATGGCAGGCAAACTATCATTTTGGATATCTGCACCAGCAACATTAGGAAACGCTCTTCCCACAGGAGGAAGACCAGAACTTCCAAATAATTGTGGTTCAGGGGTTCTGCTTCTTGACAAAGAAGGACCTCCAGCAGATGCAAATGAATGAGAAACTGGGGTACCATGGCTCTGCATTCCTATCAAGCCACGTGGAGCTGCTCCGGTGTGCAACCCCTCTATGGAATCCACTCCATTACACAACCCTACTGGATGTGGATCAGCCATGCCGGTTGAATTCATGACATCACCAAAAGCATTACGGCTTGATGGCCTTGACAGAGGGCCTGACAAGGAAGCTGGATGATCATTTCCTTCCTGCAGCACATGCCATTTATCAATGTAATAGGACACCAAAATAAAAAGCAAAATAAAACGGCCAAGCACTTCATCACAATAGTTGTGCATCCCAAACTTTCCTACACGATTACCTGTAGAATGTCAGCAAAACTCTTCCTCCTTGCACCAAGTCCATTTGTAGGGAATCCAGTCAAACTATTCGAATTTCTGTCAAGCCACTCGGATGACGTCTGTCTATGCATACTACTCCCATTGGCATTTCTAAATTTGATCAAGTCATTATCTGCCTTCTGTGCAGAAAGCCCGAGCTGCATTGAAAACAACGACTTATCACCATCGCCAACTAAATTGTTCTTCCTCCAATCTCCAGCACCTTCAAAAGAAGACCCACTCTGAAACCTCTGCGCAACACGCCAATCCTCTCTTGACAACAACGGGGGAGGCAATCTTGGGTTGATATTGTCATGTGAATAATAGTACGAAAGGTAAGCAGGATGTGAGCGAATCTCATCTTCAGACAAACCCCCATTGTTAGTACTAACCCTACTTCTCATGTCCCTATCCCTAAAATCAGAATTCCTAAACAGACTACCCACAGCACTCAGCGATCCTTCCACAGTTGGCGGTGCACTGCCACTCCTATACATATTCATTTCCCTATCCCGATTAATGGCGTGCTGATTGCGCTGCTCCCTTAGAATCAGCTCAAGCTCACTCTGCAAAGCATCTTCTAAATTCCCATTTGAACCTCGCACATTATTATCTAGCGTTGATAGCATATCTATCTTTCCCCCACTAGCCATCTCCAAAACTCTAATCCATCAAAAAAAGGGGGAAAAATTAACAGAACATAAAAATTTCAACTGAAAAAGGCCGAAACTGATAACCAATTCAAATTCTTAACTACTCTCAGTTTCAAGAAAATGACAATCCGCAATAACAAACATAAAAATTTCCAATTTTGGCTACAGAATGACCCAAAAAATCATGAAATTATTTCACACCGTGGTAATAGCTTCTGTATAGAATCTAATTTTCAATACAATTTAAAAGAATTGGAGCCATAAATTACGTACCTTTAGAGTGGGGAGAAATCCTCACATCGATCAATAACAACAAAATGAAAAATCAGATCCTCCTCTGCTAGCTGCATCATCAAATATATATAGAAACACACCAAAAATCAGGGAAGCCGTACAGCACACAATGATTGCAAAAAAAAAAAAAAAAAATTGAAACTCTATCGTAATATTCACGAATAGGAAAGAAATGGGTACTGAGGGAAAGGATCAAACTCCATTGTCGTCGGAGAAAAACTTACGTCGTGGAACGAGCTTCAATTCGTGTGTGTATGTAGAATCAAAAGAATACGTATTTATGTATGTATGTGTGAAAAGAAAAGCTTTTGAAAGCTTTTCTGCAATCGAAAATATAGGGAGGGAAAGGGTTAATTTTACAGAGGGAAAAGAGGGGAGCTAAAGCCTTAAGGGAGGAAGAAGAAGAAGGTTGGGGGGATGATTATAGATCGCGTGGGGCTGATGCTATTCTTCGAAACGGCCGCTTTTAAATGTTTTCGGTGGGGACGAGGTAGGAAAGGGAGGGAATGTGAGCCGCCTGATCGGGAATCGACGATGATGGGAGGGGGGAGGGAAGGGGTACGTTGCATGGGAGTTGTAGCAAAGTTATTATTATTTGTGTTCTAAAAGGAATGCTAATATGATGAGATCATATATGTTCGATTTTGTGATTTTGTAGCGTGGACTTGTAAATAAATAAAGATACGAAGGTGATCATATCGGGAAGATTAAATCGCGAAGGCTTGTAACGGAATAAGATACGTGATTGTGCACAGCGCCCTTTAGCCGTGAGGGTTAGTTAGATCAGGGCATCCATGCACTATGGATTGATAGCAATGAGTGAATTATAACAGAAAACATTCGATTACAGATGGTTCAGGATTTATCCCCTAGGATCTAATAAGTTAATATGTTATTAACTTATTAGAGTTCCAACTTATTATCATAAATAGATGGGAGAACTGAACTCAGTAACAAATAAATATACGAACACAATGTTTTGATTAAGTCTAATATGGATTTTGATCCAAAAACTTCCTCAATACATACACTAGAAATGAGATCGTTCACATATATAGTTTCAATCAATTTGACTAGCTAGTATATATATCCCAACGACATCATCTGAAGATATTTGAGCTCCATAGCCAAACTCCAGGTTTGTAAGATATTTTTGCTTATCTAGCGACCTACATGATTTTTGTAGGTATTTATTGGGATGAAAAGTTTGGCATTATCTATATATGGGTCCCTAAACTCACATAATGATGAACCAAATAAACAGTTCAACTAATTATGGCGAGTTTTTCTGCCGTGCTCAACCGTCCAAGCTTGTAAGCCATTTTGATGTCGGCACGATAATCTGAAGGAAAAATCTATAGGCAGCTTTGGCTTCAAGGAAAGGTGGATCTACCAATCCATCAGGTTCTTCTGATTATGTTTCACAGGGTCTAGATTTCCAAGATGGTAGACTAGCTCCGCCCGTTCCTTAAAGTAGTAAACTACTTTTTACGCCGGTGGAAAAATTATAACGGCATGGAGTTAACCGACCTCTAGCTTTACGGAGATAGTCTACCACTAACAAAGAATTCATGCTTGATACAATTGTTTCCCGTGTTTATGTTCAAAGTTCAGAGTTCGTGTTACCAGACAACTACACCAAGATAAGACTCAGCTTTAGAACAACATCAGATACTAAGCTTAGATCCTACGTCCACGATGTTGCCTCAGTTATAACTTTTAAGTAGTGTGTGTTGTCGAAGAAGTTGCTGATTGCTTAGAAATAGAAGAAGTTGTTAAAAATATCAGCCTTGTCATGATTTAGCTGCAGTTGTTACCGATTTTAATGCCTTCATTTAATCGATCTCTAACTACTCCCAATAAAACACAGACTTTGCATTGCATCTGCAGACACGTACGGGATGCACTCATCTACTATAGAAACAGCTCAAATTCTTACTCCATTGGCAGGCATCCATCACAAACGAAATTGGATTGATATTGGGCTTATATCTAAATTGACATCACTGAGGAATTCATATTCAAGCATTTTTTAGAGTATAAGGTTAGTATTTAGGATTTATATAGAACGGAGATAGAATCGGAGAGAAGCTTGAAATGACATGGTTTTAAACATAAACTCCACATCAACAGAAAATGAGAAGACGATGTTAATCGAATAAAATGAGTCTTCATTCTAATCAGATAATACCAAGGCAGAAAATGTATAAATGCCTTAGAAATGGAGGAATAAGGTAGTGATCGTCTCGGGCCATTCAATCCAAGGAAGAAAAAAAATGAAGACAAAACCATGTATATCATTCATTTACTGCCATACCAATGTAACATGAAAAGCCACCCCAACTCTGCTACTACATTTTTAACAATGGATGAGTTCAGACCTCAAATTTTAAGGGTAGGATCGATGCAATAGTGGGAGCTTTCCGCACATGGTTGACCAGAAAAGAAGGCTTTCTACTCTCAACTCTATACTTTATCTCTCAAAACTCTTAAAAAGGTAAACTGCGTTTGCTAGTCTATCAGCCATTTAAATTTAACACGAATATTAACACTATACTCGCAAAGAAAGGCTGCCACACGTATAATAAGGGAAAAATCATGGTTACGCAGCTAATAGGGATTTCATATCTAGCTAAGCCAAGGAGACTGCTTATAGCAAACTGCAGAAAGCAGGAACTTGACAAAACCGTATGTGAGAGCTTCCCTAAACTGGTAAATTTCTGGAAAAATTTACAAATTTGATTTTCATGTGTGTAGAAGGAAAAGAAACGTGTATTTGAGATTGCCCATGATACTGGAGGAAATGAAATGTGTATTTGAGATTGCCTATGATACTAAACCTTATGTGCTATCGTCTGTTTCAATCATTGCACGAACTTCATTAATCACTAAATATGCTTTGCCATGACCACCAATTACCTCAGCTGATTTCTTGCCATCTTTCCAGAGCTGCAACATAATTATTCTCATTAATAAGGAGAAGGAAATTGGAAATGGGAGTAGAAACAGTACGAGTTCCTCAAAGATAACTTATCCGTGTGCAATTTACCTGTATAGTAGGCATTTTCTGCATAGATATGAAAGCCCACCATGTAAAGATGCACAGAAAGGACATAACCGTTAGTCAACATTCTGCTCATTCATATGGTAGAAGCAAGGCAAAGTAATAGGATGGACAAAGTTTAAATAACTCCCATGGTTGTATTATTATCACAGAAATACAGAATTCGGAACCCCATCATGCATTGATGCTCGAAAAAAGATGGCTTTAAAATGGAAAGTAAAAGATACATGTGACTTAATCTTGTAAAGTTGACATAGCATTCAAAACTAATATAGCTTTTCACATGAGTTTATAGACATAACATCACATCAATACATCAATCAATTCAAAGACAAGACACACTAACGAGCAGACCTTTTAAATACTCAAACCTCACAAAGTAACTTAGTTGCTATTAGCATCCTCAAAAGCATAAGTAATATCTGGCTTAGGTTCCTATCCACGATACAAACTCAATTTAGAATAGCATATGTTCTAAGCCTGTTATTGTTTCTCCAAATAGTTGTATAAGAGAATGATTACATGAGGAAACACATTTGTTATCTGGAATCATTTATATCTCATATATAGTAAAACATGAAGAATAAATACATATAAAACCTATTCCAAGTGTGATGAAAACTTACAGTGACTTCAGCGCGAGCAACAAGCTTGTGTGGAACTGAATTGACATCAACACTGTAGAACAGCAATCTACAGAAATTCAATTTAGATTTAAATTTAGATTTGGTTGCAAGACAGCAAGTACAATACCATACTCTTATCACAGTACATGCATTCATTAATACATGTATAGATAAATAACATGCACGTGCACAAAAATATGGAAGGTACAGAAGAGGAACGCGGATTCAACAAAAAAAAGTATAGAAGGGAATGCTTATTGCATTTGTGTTTTTTTTCTGGTATTAACTAGATATATCTAGTTGTACCAAATACAATGAAAAGTCCGAATCACTTTTATAGACTGTATATGGAAACCAGACCAGGAGATCATCACAAAGACAGTACCAAAAATGATGGCTCTGGTCTTTCTGGAAACAACAAGGCTGGATATCATCAGGGCAAGCATCTTACTAGAGTTTCAAGCTTCATCTTAAGCTCCCCAACAAAGGATCATCAATGTTTTGACAAACTAAAAGAATTTAGTTAATGAAAACCTACTTTTAATGCATACAAAGATAGAACTCACAAAGTAGAACAGCTTCAATACAGCGAAATATCAATAATCTGACATTGTTTTTAACATTATTAAAAGTTCAGTAACTCCACAGTGTCAAGCTACCTTGGATAGTACTCGGCTGCCAACTTCTCCAACTTTGGTTTCAAATATATGCACTTCCTGCACCAGCTTGCCATCCTACACATACATAAACCCCATTTCATTAACACATTGCTATATCCCACATCACCAACAAATCAAACTAACCAGAATACTGATTGTAAATGAGAGCATTAAACATTACATTCCACACAGAATAACCAAAAACCCCAAAAGCCTGCAACTTTGAACGTAATCAAACCCATTAAGACCCAGAAACGCACCAAACGACGACGAACGATTGCTGGAGCTGTTGGGCCTCGGCGACGACCCGATCGAACTGGGCCTCGCTGCAAATGGGCGCGTGCTCCACGGAGACCGGCGAATCATCGAGCTCTCGCAACGACCCTTCTGGGCTCAAAGCCCTTATCATCGGCCCCCGGATTTCATCGAATTTACGGGACAGCACCAGCGAATTTGGCGCCCTGAATCCCAAGATTGAAACTTTGTTGAGCGAAGAACTGAAGGTTGGGGAGTCACGTGCGGTCCTGGTTCTCAGGTACCTGAGAGTAGGATACGTCGGAACTACGGACATGTCGACCGGAGAAACAGAGAGAGGTTTTTTTTTTTTTTTTTTGGGACTCTCCGTTATTTGCTGCAAAAAGAAAGGTCGAGGGTTTAGGATGGTGACGGAGAGTTAGGTGGGACCCGCGTGACCTAACTAACCTAACGGACTGGGGACTCGCGTTGACCGTCGGATCAAAGGAACAGGCCGGCGCAGTCAAAATGGGCTAAGCGCGCGCATCTGCCACGTCGGACAGCAGTTCGTTACTTCGTTATCGCGCCTTTTTTTTTTCTTTTTTCTTTTTTTTCCGTCGTTGAAGTAACGGCGTCTCTTCTTTGTATTTCGTTTTTGCACAAAAATGAGTTTATCCGCACCTATCGTTGGAAAACGAAATTTTTTTTTAGCACATCATGATATTTAGGGAATGAGATTTGCTTGCTCTGATGTTAGTCGTACGGGTGGAGATTTCCGATCATGCTCCTCTTTATCGTCCACCTACCGCATAGCGACTCTTAGTACATTAATTTAAATATTTATCGCTTGGAAAATGGTCACGATTGCACGGGCAAGCGGCAACTAGGGTAACACTGTCGATGGAGTATTAACCAATCCGACTTCAAATCTTGTCCTCCCTCAGTCCCTCTTCCCTTTCTAGGCGTAGGGCTCTTGCCAAACCCTAAAATCGTTACAGTTATCTTCACTGAAGTATACGAGGGATCACGGATGAATTGTATTATACCACCAGTCAAATGGTGGTACCAACTTATTTAACGATGAATACCAAAATGTATTACTGCAAATTATGGAAACAATTAAAGTAGCAGGGACGGGGGATACATAACTTAGATGTAACTCAAAATTGCAAATGAACACCATGAGATTATACAATACTCTTAACGAATCTAGATTACAGAATCATGGTGTCTCTCACTGTTCCAGAAAAGTAAATCCCCAAAAACTTCAGCTGCTCAAATTCTCTACGATTTTAGTTACAGCTGAATATGTTCCGAAACCAGATGCTACGACACCTACTGTAATAATTATAATACAAAGTATCATCTGCAAATTGGAAAAACAGAAGCTTATTAAAAACCAGTGAAGCAAGCAGAGTATATAAAATCAACAGGAGGTAAAAAGATTATGATGACATGAAAGCACTTGCGTTTGTGTTTCTTGTCTGTCAAGTGTGACACATTTACCTGAAAACGAGTTACTCGTCCCTTGAGGATACTCAGATAACAAGCACAAGGAAGTATCAAGGCCTGCAGTAAAAATATTTGGTTAGTAAAAAGAGTTGCTGCCACTAGAAGAGACAAAGTGGTTAGATTGCAAACAGAAATCAACTTACTACAAGCATTGTGAATAAAGATCCGATCAATGACATCATGAGACCTGCGACAAGTTCAAATAATCGAAGAGGTAAAAACTATTGTACTAATGGAATAGCAAGGCCAATGAAGAATGTTCAAGGGAGATTTACCAAAGAAAGGTACACAAAGACCGACCACCAGGGTAGAGAGCACCAGCCCTGTTCTAATAAAGATAGAGTACATGCGAGATTTGTCTGATGGTACCAGCTCCTCCAGACTCATTGCCACGGGAGATATAGTTAATGCATATGTGGTTCTAATTAAGGAGAGACGTATATAGTTTTTTGCTATCTTTTCCTTTTTTATTTGTGTCTATGCGATGTAGTTCAATTTCAGAAAAGCTGAAGGATCGCTTTTTTTTTTTTCCTGATATTGCACTCCAGTTGAATGATCAACTGCAGAGTTATATGTGCGTGTCTGTGTGTGCGTGCTGGTGCATCAGTTATCATACAATATCTGCGTAAATTGCAACAAAGGATATTTGGTAAATGGGTTGACTACCTGCAAAAGCACATGAAGAACAGATTTTATGTTAGCAACCACTACATTTCCTCTCGAAACACACAGAAAGAACATCCACAGCAAGAAAATTTTATTAGCATATACCGTAGTCCACACAGCGATCTTTGAGGCAACCAAATTGTGAGGCATGTTGAGAGTGAACTGTGACAATGTTGCTTCTCCAAACATTGTGTAACCCATGACAGCAACTCCAGCATACATGAAAGTACATATGCAAAAGCTACATGGAAAATAATAGATCAATTAAAATAAAATGATGGAATGACGAGAAAAATTGCCAAAGGTGAATTTGCTAATTTACCATGTTAAGAGAATTGCAGGGTATTGGTTTGGTTTTTCCAATGAAGTATATATGTTTGGGAATACAGCGTGTCCTGAGTAGCAGTAACCATAGAGACCCATAGCAACAGGAAGAGTTGCGAGGTTCAGTGGAGTCCCTTTGCTCTCAAAGCCAACACCATCTACTAGACCAACCCAAAACAAGCAAAGCACTACCAAGATCGACGCAATAACTCCACCAGCTGGAACCAAAAGAAGCATAATGTCAGAACTTTGCAAAAGATTCAGAGTGTACATCAAATTGGGTTTGTTAAAACTCACCTGAGATATAGCTAAGAACACTGAGGTCTCGAAGCCAAACAGTAGGTAGAACAGCAAGGGCGGTCAAAATTGCAAACAAAACGTGTGCATTTAACTCAAATCCACCCAAGTTCAGGTGTGCATTTGGGAATAGCGAAGACAAGTTGTCACCCTCCAAGATTATATATTCTATGCAACAAGCCTGCAAGTAGATAAAAATTCATAATAGGTGATCCATGTGCATTAAAAGTGAACTAAGACTCTGCATGTAAAAGATGATTTGTATTCAAAATCATAAAATTTGTAGGAGTATTAAATGAGGTGAATAGGTGATTGTTTCTACACAGACAAATTGGAAACTATGGTAACTAAGCACCAAGACACAGAACAACCATAGCCACCTTGGCTTTACTTTACTCATTTCTGTGATGGATTAGTTAAAAACACTAATACCAGATCCAGAATGTGGAAGGGAGTTTTAAAGGGGATAAGACTCAGTCAACCAGATCGAGATGTGGCACCAGGCAATAAAAGGATTGGCTCCACAGGAATCCCTTTTTTTGATCTCCCATTGCTTTCTTTCTTTTGCAATCATGAGTAAATTTTAAAAGAAAGAAAAACAATACTCACTTTTCAGCCAAAGCAGTAAGGAAAATACTCACTCAGTCAAGCCAGCTGTACTTACATATAATTCAACGTACAGTACTATCTGCAGGCATAAAAAGAGTATTTAAATTAAACACTGAAATCTGTGATATACTTCTTAATTTGATTTGGTTAAATGTATAGTTTAGAACTTTACATTAACAGTCTAAGAACACAACACATCCAGTAAATGCACATTGCTCTACAAACTACATAAGACTTTTGCAGTAATGGATACTAAAAGCCAGCTTACCGAGATAGCAATTCGGCCAGGTTTACCAAATGCAGCTTGGCCAATGTCTGGGTAAGTCTCAAGCCCAGGTTGACTATCCAAGCAGTAACGCAGAAGCAATCCAGTGTAGAACGACAGCACTGCAAAAATAAACAAAATGGAAAGCCCGATCCATCCTCCTTCTTTGAGTGCATATGGTGTTGATAGAATTCCCACTCCACAAAGAACATTGATTCCTGAATCAATAGAATCTATGAGTGAAGCCTGATCAAGTGAGGGTAACTTTTAAACCGTAAAGGTTAAACAGTTATTTGGCACTGGACAGACCATGCAGTTTTGTTCCAAGTTAGTTCCTGTCATGTGCACCATGTGCTATGATGTTCTAAGCCACCACAAAACTCATGCAAGATGATAAATACAGGCTTGCTTCTTTGTTTGAATGCCCATAATTGAAGACAATAATAGGCAATGGACAAAGCAATGAGCTATTTTCTGCACTACAAACAAATTATATATTATTAATCTATATGAAGTGTAAACCAATCCGTTTGTCAGATTTGAGTAAGTTTTCTGGTTGTTATATTTTATACGTCACACTAATTTGGGAACTTGGAGTATGCATTAGCTAATTAGGATGCATCTACGTGCAGGTCTTGTATATGGACATTAGCATCAGATCAAGCTCAAAAAGTTCAGTTTGGTGAATAAATTATGCAAAGGTTTTGGAACTTTTGGCGGGTTTTGAGAGACTTTATCTTGAGAATGTGAATCTGGGTGATGGCAACAAAGTAATCAATATCCACTATTGGGTTTATTTAATATCACATGATTGGCTATGTGGTCATTGAAATTGAGTTGCTGGCATATAATGAAGCTATCTAGTGGTTGCTAGTTGCTGCTGTATCTAGTTGCGAAGTCCATGTTTTGGGTTTGTGCTTACTGTAATCGTGTGCTTCTGTAAGAAGTAACCCGGAAAGCGCTTTAAGCTATTTCTACGTAATAGAAAGAGATTTGATTAATGACCAAGAAATAATTAGACTTGAATGAAGGAGAGTGAAGGAATTTTATGAACGGATAAATGATTGCAGTAAATGTGAGGAATGACTAATAACATATGCCATACTTACCATTAACCACAGCTTGTGCGAATGAGCTGTGGCGAGGCATTGGATGATGTTCATGAGAAATCCTGGATTTATCATCTTTTTTTATTGAAGACCTCCTTGAAGGAATTGGTGGAAGTAGAGAATGAGAACTTTGTCTCTGCTGTTGTTGCTCAGCAAGGGTTGGTACCGGAGGTTTTGTCAAAAAAGGTAATGTTTCGGGAGTGTGCCTTCTCGTTAGTGATGAGGAAAGAAACGAGCTTCCTAATCTTGACAGTGAAGGAGTGCCTAGAAACCCAATACCAGGGGATGGTACACTACTATACAGGTCAATGGATTGCCTGAAACAGTGATCAAAAACTGTAAGTATTTGGAGCTGAAGATACAAATTCTCATTCAGTACTTTTATCCAACAGTTACCAATCATTGTACAAAAGCAACAAGACTCACAGATCTTACTTTCCCTATATAAGAAAGCGATTAAGCAAAAGTACTTGTCATTAGCACCCTTTCCATCAAGAAAATACCCCAAGTGTCACCAATCTCACTTTCCCTTTCCAAGGAAAAACTACAGTTTTTAAGTTTTTACCTCTAGCCTCAATGATCCAATATGTCAAAGCCAGTCAAATAATGAAGCAGCTCCCAAAGCTTAGAGATGCCAACTGAAATTTTAGCTAAATTTGTCATTTTGCCTCTAATACCTTTATGCAAGATTACTATTCATAGTAAGACTTCATCATCATCAAATTCAAACAAAAACATAGAAAGCTGGCAGCTAATCCCTACAAAAAGTCTCTGAAAAATACTCCAGTGTGGTAAAAAAAGCAGGGTAATAATGAAAATCATGGACAATTAGAGAACCAGCAAAAAGTTTCAAAGAGCTAAACAGAGCAAAAGAACAGAGAGATGAGAACCTGTAACTCTGAGGCCATTGGGTATTGTAAGAACTGGGCTGAATCTGCTGCTGCCGGCGGTGCTCGGCTTCCGAACCCGAAGAATCAGAATCATTCGCGTCTTCTATGCTTTTGTTGTCCTTCTCCTCATCATCTTCTTCTTCACTGTCAATGTAAAAACTGCGATCCGACACCGAGTTCTTCATCTCCTTATTCAAATCTCCCTCTCAAATACTTACCCTTCTTCAAAACATGCACACAAAAATCAATGACAGCTTTCATAAGATTTATACAAAGCTTTTTTCAGATTTGTAGGGTCAATTATCAGACTTGAAAACAAAGTTAGGCTTTTAACACATTGCTTTGTTTATGGAAGTAACAGACCCCAAAATTGTACCAAAAAAACAGAAAACTATTCAAATAGCCAGCTAATTATATAAGCTTATATGGCACTAACAGCTCAGACTAAAAATCACACCAAAGAGAGAGAGAGAGAGAGAGACCAAATATGTGAAAAATGCATTGCATGAGAGAAAAGACCAAACAGTTTTTGAGGGGATTGGAATTAGAATATAGTCATATTTTTAGAGACACACTGAAACACGACTTTAGCAGAAATTCTAGCAGAGAGAGTTTGAAGATGTCAAAAGGTCTCCCTGCATGTAATAACACTCTGTTTGGCTTCCGCGAAAATCAAGCCAAATATTGAAACCTGAATAAGCTCCGGAATCCATTCTCTTGTGTCCTCGGTTTTCTCGGAAACCAAACTAGAGTGTGACACAGAATTTAAAAACGCTGATTGAGCTGAATGTAATAAAGAGCCAGAAAGAGAGAGAACCCAAGAATGAAAAGTACCGTACCTTTTTCTCTCTGTTCGATGATTTGGATTCTTCTGCTTTCTGGAGATTCAATGACTGGGTGGGAATAGCGAAGAAAAAAAAGACTGGCTTTATCCGAAGCAATGAGAAACTGAGGGAAAAGGTAACACACAGACAGAAGATTGCTGTCTACTTTGCTTTGCAGGAATGCAGGCACTGACTGCCCTTAGAAATATTTGTATTTATAGTGTGAGAGAGAGAGAGACAGGTCGCTTCTGTGTCTGTCTGGCAGTGACTCGGATTTGTGAGAAGGTGAGAGAATTCAAAGATGAATGTAACTTTTGGAAAATTCTGATAACTTTTTTACCTAATTAGCTTTGTTGGTGGTTTTTTACATAGTAAGTTTTCCGTTGGAGCTTTGATTGTTTGCCAATTCTGTAATTCAGGCGGATTTGGCTTTCTTTTTATATAAAATTCTAAATAGTTATGGTCTGGAAATACGCAAATGAAAGCGAAATTACGTTTTGCTGTATTTCTAAGACTGTAACAAGTTTAGAAAATGAAGAATTTCTTTCTTTTTTAAAAAAAAATGAAGAATTAAGTAGTTCAAGACTATCACGTGTTTGTGATTTAGGATAATTTTACTCATCATTTATATTCAAATTGATAACATTATTGGATTGACCAAGACCATAAGCAATTCACATACTACACATTAATTACTTCAAAGTGTAGTCATGTCCATAATTTCCAAATTTTGTCTAATTTTGTAAAAATGAATATGCTTATGCCGAATAGGCACCACATCCATCAATCATGATATATTTGTAATTCTTTTACAGTGTTTATAGATTTAAGCGTGAGAAAGATGAAACTTTTTTAACCAAGTAGAATGAATTTAATATTTCAATGTTAGTGGATATGTTAATGACAGGATTATACGTTCAAATCCTATTTCCCACAGCAAGTAAAAAAAAACCCTTAGTGGCCTCTCGTTTTGCCGCACTAAACCCTAAGCAAACGTCGACCTCCTTTTGGCGTCATTTCTCCACCATTTTCAATCCCTGCATCATCTCCTCCTCCAGATCTCACCATGTCCGGTATTGATTCTGTCACCAAAAATTTTGCTACCTCATTGGCTATCGCTACCAACGAGGTTGTAGACATCTCCTCCATGGCAAATGGGGGAGCACAACGAAATGCCCAATCATATCTTCTAGCAATGCCTCTGACTCCAAAGCCAACAACTGTTGCTAATTTGCGTAGGCATTTTCGTCGTCTTTGGGTGCTGAACAAAGGCTTCAGTGTTCAGCAAAAAGCTCCGAATCGCTTTCTTTTCTCCTTTGATCTTCGAGGAGATAGGAATAAGGTATTAATGAGTGGACCGTGGAGTTTTAATCGTGCTTTGGTTGTTATTCAGCCATATGATAGGTGGCGCCTCTGCAATCTGTAGAGATTAGGATCTATTCTTTTGGGTTCGCATGACCAATATGCCACCAGCATATAAGCAAAGGAAAACTATTGCCAACGTTGCTTCTGTTGCGGGTAAATTTATCCATCTGTGACAGGACCCGCCCCGGATTTCACCTTGAAATCCAAAGTGGCCCTGCGGCGCCCCCACCTTAGAAGAAATTCTACCAAAAATTTGGCGGAACTCCCTCTAAAAGTGGACTACCCAAAACCTGTAGAAAAACATTTACACTTCTAAAATAATCCACCCTTAATCTTTCGGAGCCACCATGCTCCCTAAAACACAACATCTCCCAAATCACAAAAAAATTATGAACTACTTAAAAATATTAATCTCATAGGTTATCAGAGCAATCTAATGTACAGGTGTACAAGAGAATAGAATACAAGATAAAGGACCGAGACTTTTATAATGCGGAAGCTATGACAGCTATGCCTCAACCCCATGTACGCTCGACCTCAAGCTAAACTGGCCTGTAAATTGGGCATTTGAAACCGAAGGGCCCAGGGAAAAACATTTAAAAACCGTTAGAGTGAGTGGACGAAAATAAGTAATTTCGAATGTATAAGTAAAACTTAATGCTTTCCCAAGTTATTCTCTAAAAACTCGCATGCAGTAACAATCTTGGAAATACTCTTAATATATCATCATCTTTACTGCAATCTTAATCACGTAAAATAGAACATCTTGCAATCTCTTAAAATCTCCAATCCCTCATATAAGTAATCATATTTTAAATATCTTGTTAACAAAACCGACATGCAACGAGATTTCACAATGTTTCCAACTCAATCCTTCTCTTTTTATTTTTTGAAATATCCTTTTTAGAAAACCTCGTTTGATGACTAGAAAGGACTGCTGACTAGTCATCTCATGCCATCTGGAGGGGACTGCCGCCCAGATGACGCATCGGAAGGGACTGCTAACAGGATTTAGGAGGCGGTGGTTAGAAGGGATTGCCGACTAATTACCTCATGTCACTTGGAAGGGACTGCCGACTAGGTGACTCACATGAAGTGACTACCAACCGAGATGTAGTTTGGAAGGGACTGCGACCAAACTATTACCTAGAAGGGACTGCCCACTAGGTAATGTACGCATGTGCCGAAGATAGCCTCCTTGATAAACTGGAAACAACCTCCTCCAATTACTTGCTTTCGGAAAGAACTTGATATTACTTCAATAAATCATTAATAATTCATCGAAAGAATTGCTCACGATTATCTCGCTAACTCAAACATCAATATCTCAATAAATCCTCGAAAACATAATTCAAATACTCGGTAAATCAATAAATGCTTCCGGAAAGAAATCTCAACCTAACTTAAAAGCTGATAGGTGTGGAGCTCAAAACTCAAGAAATCTCAATAATTCAATCATACTCAAATATTCGATGAAACATTCGTACTCGTAAATCCTCATATACACTGCTATTCGAAATCAATAATTCTCAGAATATTTTCTTAATCAGTCACTTCCCGAAAATCATTTCCCAACTCAATAACTCATAAATAAATAGCTTAAAAATCTATTGAAAGCCCTCGGGAAGGAAATCCACTAAAAATCCTGTAACTCATAGAGCATAATAAATCTCAATAAATCAAGCTCAGAAAATCATAACACTCAATAATTCAAATAATAAATTAAACCTCAATTAGAAAATAATAATATACTGCATGCACATTTAATTTAAAATAAATATTCACTCACTGTACTATTTAGGCGACCACGCTACCAGTTTCCTACGTCGAGCAGTGGCTCGGCATGTCGCCCTGTATATAATTATAATTCGTGAATAACAATCCGGAAATTAAATACAATTCCCACATCAAATCCTCATAAATTAACATTTTTATTTCTTCTTTGAATAAACCAAGACTTTATCATTTGCACCAATTCTTTAATTGAAGGTTTCTAGGGCAAAACTGAGAGAAATCCGATAGTGGAATTCTCATAAATCAATAGCCAAACTATTGAACTTCGGAAATTCCGATTAATATCCAAACACCTATCCATAAATTCGTAACAATATATACTACTCAATAGACCAAAACAACTCACCAGGGCCCTCACGCACCGCCACAGGCGATTGCGCCTGGGCCCCACTCGCCGCCGGTCAACCACCATATCTGGCTACCAAATTTTACCAACATCATTAACTCAACATTCTAAGCATCTTTCATAACTGTGGCCAAGTTCAATTTCAAGTCTAAAGGGTTGAAATTACCTCAAATCTGTACGGGTTTCTTGCCGTCGATCCGCCCTAATCCGGCCAAATCGTTGATACCCACTGTCATGGATCAAACCACGAAGACGAGGACTCCATGCTATGGGTGGTGGAACGGCCAGAAATTGCCGGAAAACGGGAAATCGCTGGAGACCCGAAATGCCACCGCTATCACTGCCTTTCTGCACCCCCTACAGCCCAAATTGCGCCACCAAACTACCACAGACGTGCAGAGGAGGAAGAGAGGGTTCCATAGCCGCTGACCTTGTCCAAATCCGTTGAGGGACGAGGGAGAAACCGCCGGCCGAAGCTGACGGGGTCGAGGAGAGAGAAACGGAGAGGAGAGAGAGAGTTATGGGCTGGGTAGGTTCTGACCTACCACAGTAACTTCTCATATATATAGGAAATTACCATAAACAGTAATTTTACCTTTTCGCTTATAACTTTCGCATACAAACTCCGATTTTTACGTACCACATATGCCCGCTCTCGGTTTAACGTCCTCTACAACTTTCATGAAGAACATTTTCTCAAATTTTGACCTGAACAAAAAGCCAATTTTTAGGGCCCCCTAAAATATCAAAACGGAGCCAAAAAGTAAATGTAAATGTCGTTTACCCATCGAAAGGCTCGTAAACTGGTAAATTTAGGTTCAGGACGTTACAATCTGGGTCAAAAGTTATTTGATGCAATTCAGGATATTAGGGTTAGGGTTTCTCATGCAATCTCGAAACCCTTCTTCATGCAAAAAAGCATAAAGTTTGCCAAAGGGGTTGAGCAAGAGGTGCACTTCTTTTTTGAGAATCTTGTGGGCAAATGAAACACATACCTTTGTGTGTATCATAAGGGTGAAGCATGTAAGGCTGAAGATACCGCGCCAGCAATCAAGGCTACTCCTACACCGGCGGCAAGGAAATTAGACCTCAATGGTTCCTTTTTAGGGTTTCAGGGAAATTAGTTTAAGGATGGAATGTTCCACTTCCAAGGTCTTACCACTCCCATTCTTCCACTTGTGGTAAGGTCTCTTTCTGGAGGAGCTGAGACAAGTAAGGTACGAAAGCCTATTGTTATTCGTAATGCAGAAGAAAAAAAATTAATGAGGACAATGCTTTGGCCTGGGTACCCGTGGACACTGACCAGTCTACTAAGAGAGATCGGTCCTTCCCATCTCCAAAAGAGCTGCAATTTTTGATGTCTGATTTACTAGAGGGTAAAACAAGCCCTATTGCCCCCTCCAAGAAGGTGAAGATGCCTGAGTTCCCTACTAAGTTCAATGAAAAATCTCTGGGATTAGTGGAGACACCAGGTGGTATGCTAGTGCCTGCAGAGGTCATGATGCCTAAACCTGTGCAGGTAGAGCTTCCTGGTGGAAAGAAGAAGAGAGGTAGACCGCTGGGAGCCAAGAACAAAAATCCTCCCAAGGCAAAAAAGATTCCTGCTGAAGAAGTCCTGAGTGTTTTGTATTTGGGTAAGCCTCCAAGCCCTAATCTAAAGGGCAAAGAGAAGATATAGGATTTTTTTCTTTGTGTTTAGCCTATAATCTATGTAAATGTCTAGCATAGTTATAGGCTCGCTTTTCATAAGTGAGCGATAAGTTCAAATATAGTTGTCTATCTTATGTACAACTGTGGCTCCTCCACGAATTCTTGTCTGGTCATTGTTATGTGTCAGCGGATGGGTATGTAATGGTATTCTTGGCATGAGTTTTATCAAAATTTCATTAGTTCAAAAAAATATATATTTCAATGTTAGTGTCTGTATATAGTGATTTCATTAAAAATGTCTGTAAAATTCTATATATATATATATATATATATATATATATAATGTGTGTGTGTGTGGGTCCGGATCAAGGGACACATTATTTGACACAATTTTTTACATTTAATTTTATCCCTTAGATCTTAGTTGATCAAATGGTTGTTATTAGTTGATCAATTTTTTACAATTAATTTTCAGCCAAATTAATAATCCTTAAGGCATTCATAACTGCAATTTACAATTATAAACATGAACGGTATAGATTGGACAGATTCGGTTCGTTCATTGATTTAATCTAGTTCGATACCTTAATGATCATCAATTTGGCTGAAAATTTGTAGAAATGATCTATACATTAGGACCTAAAAACTGAATGGTCGAGATACCGAAATATGATTGAAAAGTGGGTCCCATAAGGGATCCCTTAAAATAGCAAAAAAAAAAAATGGATCCTTAGTGTGTGTGTGTGTGTGTGTAAGACTCCTAATTAAAGAAAAAGAGTGAGTTTTGCAATAAAGATAAAAAATTAAAGGGGGAGAATTTGGGGGAGGGGGTGTATGAACGTAGCTTACTTGATGCACTGCTTGCATGTAAACTGGTTAATAGTATTGAATAGTTTATCTCTTTTTTCTTTTGCTAATACAAGTTACACATGCCAACCTTGAACAGTATTAGATATTCCAAGTTCTAATCTCCCAAGATATCATGTTTGTATTGTTTTGAATTTAGTTATAGTAATGAGCTGCTTCATGTACTAGTACAAACTGGTAGTCCAAGTTCATTGTATAATTGTTCAATCATATATCTTGTTCTATATTTAGTGACAGGCGGAATGGGGGCCAAAAATATTGATAAATTTTTTTTTCAACAATTGATATTTACTATAAAATTCAAATACAAACAAATATTGAATTGTTTTAGAGAAACGGGAATTGAGAGAAAATTGTTGTGTATTCTCATTGATAATAGGGGCCTCTTTATATAGAGGATTATAAGGCATAGAGTCTTAATCATACAAGGAAAAATAATCTCTAGATTCTTCTAATTAAACCCTATTACCACTAGGTCAAGTAACCTAGAGTTTGGGCCAAACACAAATTAGGATTTTACTTGAACACTCCCCCTTGTGTTGCGCAAACGCGGTGCTTCTCTCGTTGCCTCGCTAAAAACCTTGTCGAGTAACAAAAACCCAGTGGGACAAAAATAACCTCGGTCGAAGGGGAAAAAGAGCACAACACACCCTTCACGTTTCAAGACCATACATGTAAACACCTCCCCCTCATGATTACGGTCATTGGAGTTCAGATAACTTCTGCAAACGATGCTACCAACATGTTTCTCGAAAGTGAAATTTAGGCAATGACTTAGTGAGCAAGTCTTGCCATACTGTCCTTAGATCGAACCTAGTTCACTTTGGTATTTGAGGAGAGTCTGTTGTTGCTGATTATGCTTGGTGTTGTCGCTTTTGATGTAGTCTTGCTTCATTTGTTCAAAACGAACAACATTATCCTAAATGCTCGTAGGCTCATCTTGTGGTAGACTTCAAACCACAATTTTTCGAACATGCGTAATTATGGATCCAATCCATAAACATTCACGAACCACTTCATGAAGAGCCATAATCTTTGCATGGTTCGAAGATATAGCGACTAAAGTCTGTTTTGTAGACCTCCAAGATATCACAGTCTTTTACCATGGTGAACACTTAACCAGTATGGGAATGACCTTTGTATGGCTCAAAGAGATACTCAATATCAGCAAAACCTTCCAAAACACTTATGTCGTTTTGGGGTGGGGATAGAGAATGCAGGCCAGCGTTGGCGGCGTTTCTGGTGTGTGATGGGTCTAAATCCATCATCTCTTTATAGGGATAGAACAAGCCCATATCAATCGTACATCTCAAGTATTGAAAGATGTCTTTTACACCAATCACATGGTGTCGCATTGGCGCAGAGCTATATCTAACTAACATGATCATGGCAAATGAGATGTCCGGTCCTGTGCATTGAGCTAAGTACAATAATGCGCCTATTGTACTTAACTAGGACATTTCTACCCCTAGCGCATCTTCGTCATCATCCTTTGAACGAAGAGGATCCTTTTTAGGATCAAGACTACGAACGATCATGGGGGTGCTTGAAGGCTTGACCTTGTCAAAATGCCTAAGCATCTATCAACATGATACTCAAGTTTCAAACCGAGACATAATCGTGTTCTCCCAAAATCCTTCATCTCAAACTCGGATTTCAAGTATTCAGCGGTTTCCCTTAACTCTTTAAGGGCTTCTAATGAAGATCATGTCCAACATGAACCGCGATGGAATCTAAAACTTGTTATGGAAACGCATAGGCATATCCCTTCCCAATCAAGTAGTCATCTTAGTGAGCGTTTCAACTTATTGTAAATGCGCTCCGTGGTCTAGAGCCACTTGACTTGGGTATATGAAGTTCACCATGAACCTTCGTGTATATTCCGTATCTAGATCCCCATAGAGATACATAGTGACCACATTTGTAAGTTGCATAATCGGTTATTCAGAAACTACCAAACTGATAGGGTAGTGGAGTGCAATGACATCCATTACGAGAGAATATGTCTTATCGTAGTCAATTCCAGGGCGTTTTGTGAGAAGCCTTGCGCCATAAGGCGAGATTTCCATCTCTTTTTCTCATCACGCTTTCTAACGAAGACCCATTAGTCAATAGGTTTTATGTTAGGAGGTGTTGGCATCACTGGCTCGAAAACCTTCCTCTTCATTAGAGAATCTGTCTTAACCTGGATCACATATTTCCATTTAGGCTAGATTTCTCTACGTTGGCATTCATTCATCAACGGAGCGTGGTTCAATATCATGGACTCAACAAACTCATGCGTAATGGAAAACGCGATTACGTCATCAATTGTGATGGAGTTTCTATCCCACGTCTCATGTACACTAGTGTAATTTTCATAGAGCTCTATATTCTCAAGAATATGTTCTGACGTTGATGCATCCCCCAATGATAACCATAACCCGGAAGATTCTCATAAGATGGATTTTGAGTCTTGATGATCAAAGGATTGGAATGTGCCAAAGTATCCTTCAAACTCAAGGACCTCCCACGCATCCTAGCTGGGGCCATGTCTTATAACACCATAGCGCCACTCCCTTTGGCATTGGCACCATGCCTACCTCCGTGTATCCTCTCGTAGGGACTCACTTCCTTGCAGACATGTTTGCAGCATATTTGTCTGATCTCGTCACTTTAACAGGGATCAAGATGAGACATAGTGGGGACATGCCACGACAATTCCTATCGTTCCTGCTGAACATCCGTGTTCTTATCTCCCCCTAACGACGGGAAGACTATCTCATCAAAGTGACAACCCGCAAATCTAGCGATAATGAGATCGCCTTGCAAGGGCATTAAGTGGCGGACGATTGTTGGAGTCTCAAATCCAACGTAGTTTCCCATTCGTCTATAAGGACCCATCATAAAGCGCTATGGTGGCGTAATTGGCACATAAATGGCTCACTCAAATGTACGTAAGTACGATATTTATACCCAATCACTAGCTGTAACGCAGAGGTACATTGAGTGGCGGTGGGTCGTAGACAAATTAGCATAGCTGCATGCGATATTGCATCACCCCAAGTGGATATAAGGAGATTGGTGCGCATTACCAATGTCCGGACTACCATTGTAGTCGTTTCTGTAAGACCATAATTTGGGTGTGTACATGGGAATATGATGTCCAATATCAGTCCCATTGCAATATCCATCAAAAGTCTTTCGATGTAAACTCTCTAGCATAGTCAAATTCAATTGACTGAATAGGATAATTTGGGGAGTGAGCCCGTTGTCATATGATATGTGCTAAGAGTGGAGCATAAGCAGCATTTATAGGTGGACAATAGCACAACATGTGACCAACGTATTTGCGTGTCAACCAATATCATGAAATATTTAAGCGTCTGCAAGTTGGTTGAATTAGTCCACAAAATCCCCATGGATTCTATGTAAGAACAGAATGAGTATGTTCATTTCCTTTGCATAGGACGGTCTTAGTCCTAATTTCCCTAAGGAACGGGCTTTGTAAAACGAGCGAGAGACTTTAGAAGCAACCAATGAGAATTTTGGTTAGGCCGGAGCGTCTAAAACGCTATTTGAAGCAAGTTGGTGATTGCAGCATCACCTGGGGCGCCATCTCCATGATGGACGCCATCCATGGTGTTATGGATAGGGACTGCGCCAGCCCTAGGCTGGTGGTGGATGGAGGTGGTGCCCTAGGCAGCAGCATCGGTCACACTTAGTCTAGGAATCAACTTTTGATTCATGCTTCATGTCACTCGAGAGAAAGGATGTCCATGTGAAGTCTTTAGTAGATGGATCATCATATCATGACTAGGATGACCTATCCTGTCGTGACAAAGCCAATATGTGTCTAAATCCAAGAGATCTTCTCTCATAACTTTATTGGATTTAATAGCTCGAATAGTGACATAGAGTCCACTAGAGAGACGCATAAACTTCTCTAAGATGCGTTTTTGTTCGCAATCATTAGAGGTATTGCAAAGGAACTCATTTCCGTTCTCTACATGCTTTTCCGCATGAAATCCGTTGGCAATTCATAGGTGCGATTTGCCCTAACAGCGTAGAGAGTTTTTGCGACAATAATCAAGGTGCCTTTTGGCAAGGGGAACTTGGGCTATTCCATGTCCTTGAATTAATACTAATGACCCAGCCATCATAGTCACAAGGTAATATGCTCAGAATCAAAATTGAGTCATAATGAAAAGAACTCGAAATTTTATTCATAAGCCAACGGAGTTACATTATTGTCTCTTTAACCAAAAAAAATCTAATCCAAAATGCTAGCTAATGCAAAACAATGGTAGTCGTCTAACTTATTTCGTTAATTCCAAAATAAATGTGACCAGGTGAGTAAAGAGATGTCGGTGGAGCAAGGCTCGCTTAAGTACCACTAATCTCAAAACCTTCCTAGACATCACATTTACTTTGGGTGAGCCTACTTTGAAGAAAGACTAAGCCATTGGCATTTACTACAAAGTATATGGCAATTGCCTATTACATCTCTTGGAAAAATAAAGACTTAAACAGAATTAACGATCTATTGATCCCAGCTAGATTTGTAGACTTTAACCCTTCACTTTAGATCATCTTCATGATCTTCTTGTTCCACATAGTGAGCTTCTCTTGCTTCACAATATGCTTTGTAGGCGGTGACAATTTCTTCACGAGCTCTACAAATGTGTGCCCAATGATCAGACACTCCACATCGAGAACATATATACTTCTCTTTGCTCAAACTCCATTGATTGAGACACTTTGAAAGCGTCATTTAAATGGCTCTTAGTGTTGGTGGCGCCACCAACATGGCTAGAGGCATTGCCTCCCTCTCTCTTTCCACGTTGACCTCTTCGGTTCCGTATTCGCCTATTTTGGTGGTTACCTTCCTAAGTAGAGCGATAATATGGACCAGAACGTCCAAATGTATCCCTAAGATTAGGGTTTCGCTCTTGGCGCCTTCTCTTAGGGGCGCGACTATAATTGGATCCTGGAATATGCTCTATTTCCATGGATTTCGAATTATAGTTCTTCACAAAGATGTTGTCATGCTTTTCAGCGACATTCATAGCTCCAATGAGCTCATGAAACCTTGTGATCTGTCCTGCAGTAACATCAATTCGATAGTTCTTAGCAACCATCAATGCAGAGACGGGGAAGGTAGAGAGAGTCTTCTCAATCAACATCGCATTTGTGATCTCTTTACCACAGATTTCCATTAAGGATTTAATGCAAAGTGCTTCCGAGTTGTAGTCAAAAACTGACTTGAAATCACAGAAGCGGAGGCTATGTCATCTCACTTCTAGGTCAGAAAGCAGGGAGTTACGGACGTTGCCTAATCTTTCTTCGAGTGAGACCCACAGCCTTCTAGGGTCTTCTTCATTCATACACTCGTACTAGAGTGAATCATCCATATGACGAGTCATTAGGATGATGGCTTTCACCTTATTTGCCTCTAAGGCTGCTCTATTTGCTTCCAAATCTTGAGGTTGCTCAACAGTTAGCACGTCCTGGCTAGGCTCGAGAATCGTATCCAGGATTCCATCGGCCTTGAGATGCTAGTGGACATCATGAACCCACCTGTGATATCCACAGCCAGTTGTTCCCAATGGAGCAAAGTCCAATTTGTTCAAGTTACACATCCTAAAAGAGAACAAGAAATTAGGGTTAGTTTCGAAGCGTAAAAGGCTACTACAAAAACATATAATATTTCTGAGCGTAGTTGATCCCAAGAAATTATGAATTTCTGAGCGTAATCGCTTCCAAGAAATTAAATTCCAAGAGGTATTGGATTAGATTGAAACAATGACGTAAGTAATCGATCATAAATTCTCTACAAACTCTAAGTTTGGAGATCTCAACAAGCTCTAAGCATGGAGTGAGCACGAACCCCGACAGTTCGGCTTAATTTGGTCTCCCCTATGATGAAGAAAGGGGGGTAGAAGAAGGAAGGTTGCAAGTCTCAGAAAAAGAAGAGAAATTGAATTAAAAACTCTAAAAAAGGGAACGTTTAGTAAAAAATACCTTGAAATAGGTCGCAGGATAGTTGATCAGAAAGTCGCCGGAAAATTGTTGACCGGCGTTGGCTTTGTTGACTGGTGCTTACGTGTCTAATAACGTGGCACTAGTGCTGACGTGGCAGGATGACGTGTCGTGCTGACGTCAGCGGGCTCCTATTCTTGGGTCAATGGGCTTCTGGGCCGAAGGCTTGGGCCAGTTGCAGTGGGCTTCTCCTTCCTCCTCTTTTTTTCTTTTTTTTCTTTTCCTTCTGCCTGTTTTCTGTCAGCCGGTTCAGTGAGTTTTAGGCCAGTTTTAAGGGTTTTTCTTCCGGCTCTGGATTTCTGGTTTTGAGATGCTACTGTTGAAAAATTTTGGTAGCAATTGGAAGTCCGGAAGGTGGTGAACAGGTGGAATATTTACTGCGAGTGGTTTGGAGCTTCCGGTGGCCGTTTCAGTAAGTTTCTAGCCAATTCTTGGGGTGGCACCGCCGGTTCTGGACTCTTGGGAAGGAGGGCTTCAAGATGTGTGGCGGGGGTCGAAGGTTTCAAGGTTTTGTATTCAGATTTAGGGTTTGGCTATTTGTTTCAGGGATAGGACGTCGTGCTGATAACGTGTTTTAGAGAAACAAGAATTGCGAGAAAATTGCTGTGTATTCTCTTTGATAATAGGGGCCTCTTTATATAGAGGATTACAAGGCATAAAGTCTGAATCATACAAGGAAAGATAATCTCTAGATTCTTCTAATTAAACCCTATTACCACTAGGTCAAGTAACCTAGAGTTTGGGTCAAACACAAATTAGGGTTTTACTTGAACATGAATAACAAAAATGGAAAACTATTTTTCTTCATTTTCGCTGCCATTTATCAAGCATGCATTAATATTCTCCTTTAAATGCACTTATTAATTAATTTCTATAAAATAGAATTCTATAAGATAAATAAGTCAACTTATGAAGGTAATTATTATAATTATCTGTTTACAACGAATAATTAGTATTAAGACTTCATTCATTCTCATTCTAAGTAAGTAAACGTGCTTTGAGCGTTATTAGCATCAACACAAATCAGACTCGTCTTTCCATTTACTCCACCGATCTTCGTGGCTCTAGTGCTTATCTCCTTCAAACATGCTATTTTTCTTCATTTTCGCTGCCATATATCAAGCATGCAATAATATTCTCCTTTAAATGCACTTATTAATTTCTATAAAATAGAATTCTATAAGATAAATAAGTCAACTTATGAAGGTAATTATTATAATTATCTGTTTACAACGAATAATTAGTGTTAAGACTTCATTTTTTTTTTTTTGGGGGGGGGGGGGGGGGTTAGAAACACAAGCCAACCAATAGCTTAGCAGCATTTTCCAAAATAATTTTGTTGGGGACAATTTCTAGGTTCACCCATTAGGTAAATGAGCATATTCACCATCTCTTGCGATTAACGCATAATAACTTTATAATTTTCTAATCCAACTATTCATGTTGTATAAAGTAATACAAAGATTAGCTCTGTAAAAAATCAACCAAATTGAAGACATTTTAGTTATTCAATTATATGAAATACATGGACGGTTCATCATAATAGTTGTAAGTGTTGTTAGAATCATTCATTTATTTGATTCAATTAGATAATTAAAAGGTTTTCGATTAGATTGAGTTTTTACAGAGATGATCTTTAAAGACTAATTTAATATATGGACTGTTGGATTATAAATTTATTAAGTAAAAGTATGTTAATTAACAATAAGGGTGAATATGTTTGTTCACCCTAAGAGTGTACCTAAGAATTGTCTTTTTATTTGGAGGGGGAGCTAGAGCCCACTCCGGCTCCCATATAGTTCCGCCATTGGTGACTGGAAAATCAAAGGCATCAAGAAATTTCAGGTTTTCATTTTTTATTAGGAACTGTGGGGGGAAACCATAAGCAACCATGCACTAGGCTGAAAAATGAACAATGATGAAAAACTCCGGATCAAAACAAGTTGCTTCTCTAAAAGCCATAAAATGATGATAAAATGAACAATCAATCATTTATTTTAAACCACTGCAAGTGGCCTAGTGGTTCTTGCCTAATTGGGTGTGCTCCCCAACCTAAGTTCGAACCCCGAAACTGTCAAAGTGGCCAGGCACTGTGCTGCAATGCACAATTGGAGCATTTCACATGCGCCGAAGGGGTTTATCTTGGGCCTAGGAACCCTTTAGGTTCCCCTTGACAAAGTCAAAAAAAAAATCATTTATTTTAATATCTATTATGTATTTTTTCGAGACTTCTCATTTCATCTAGAATTATATCTCTATCTAAAAAATCGACTTCAAGATATAATGCAATGTAGGAATGAACCGAGTTTAATAATTTCATTGTTCACCTCTACTCAATGCATTTATGCCTCTACGGCTCTACTAAGAGCAACTCCAACAGCTTCCGTATAATTTCTGTATTATAGGGAAGCAAAAGTCAAAACTTTAGCCTCTTTTTCTTCTCCAACTCCAATAGATTCCCTATTTTACAACAATCTCTAAAATCTCCATATTATTCCTTAAAATTTTAGAGTTTGCTGTAAATATAGGGAATTTAGTTTTCTCTTTCCTCACTTTCTCTAAAATATAGATAGTTATAGGGAATCTGTTGGAGCAAAAGAGACTTATTTTTCCCTAAAGTAGAGAAAAATCAAAATATAGAGAATATGTTGGAGTTGCTCTAAAGACCAACCACGCTCACCTAAATCGTGATACTAGACCTAAACACGACCTCTACCCAACTACAATCGAGTAACGTTGTTTTTGAATGTGATTTGACACAGAAACTTGAAGAATAGGTCACATGCATGAGCAAACCCTAGTGCTTCAATAAATTTGATGATATATACACGTACACGACAAGATCTACTCTCTCTCTCTCTCTCTCTCTCTCTCTCTCTCTCTCTCTCTCTCTCTCTCTCCCTCCCTCCCTCCCTCCCTCCCTCCCCTAGTGCTTCAATAAATTTGATGATATATTCACGTACACGACAAGATCTACTCTCTCTCTCTCTGCTTAAGATGAAGACGAAATCCATGTCGCAATTTGTAGAATTATATAACTGCTACTTGGTTGTCAAGTTGCAGCAGCTAGCTATAGTCGATGATGACATTTACATATATAATATCTAGGTACCACATCACAAATGTGATATGATCCTTCTTCCACCTAAACAAAAGAGAGAATGGGTGAATTAAATGAGAGGTTTTCGGCATCTAATTTTTGCATCTCATTCATCTCATATCATATCATGTCATGGATAGATAAGATCTCATCTTGTCTGTCTGTCCAAAAATATATGAATGAGCAGGAAATCTTGAATCACAATCATTCATGCATTTTGGATGTTTTTCCTTTTCTTATCACGAAATTCAATATTATATGAAAGTAGACCAAATGTGTTTGGGACATATCTTTTTCGATTGAGAAGGACTTGGGAATCCTAGGGTTTTCAGATTTCACCACATTTTCCTTAATGAGAATTTTCCCCAACTCTTATATATCACCTTGGTGTTACTAAAAAGCCTAGAATGCACTCACGTTCATTCTCTCTAGGTGGCCGCCTTCTCAGTTATCTTTGCGTTCTTGCCTGAAGCTTGTTCAAATCGTCTCCATCCAGAGACTCCAGAGGGCAGAGGTAAACTAGTGCTCCGGTCCAGCATATCTTAGCCCTTGACTGTGTTCTCTGGAGTCACTTAGGGGCATTATTCGTACATTTTGATCATGTGTTTGACCCTTTGATGTTGTAAGGAAGTGGCAAGAGAGTTGATTATTATTTTTTCTGTGCTAATCTTTGAAAGATGATTAGAAAATAAATGGGGCAATTCTAGTGTAGTAGTGGGTATCTCATACTCACATTTACAAAAGTGAGAATAAATTTTGTTGTCAAAGTTGTAATTTGAGTCCTACATTGTGTAATCTTAGTTCTAATAATGGTAATTACACCTCTTACGACATTTTACAAGTTTTTGAACAAATTCGTTGTCAATGTTGTAATCTTAGTTCTAATAATGGTAATGACACCTCTTACTACATTTTTACAAGTTTTTGAACAAATTCGTTGTCAATATTGTTATTTTTGTTTAACTATATGTAAATAGTGTAAATGAATATGGTAACTTTTGTTCTCAATATTATAATTTTGGTTCTATTTACTTGTAAATTTTTATTCAAATAGTTGTAAATGAGGATATCTCATACCCAGCAGTACACTAGTTTGTCTCAAATAAATTATACCAATTACAAAAGTGAAAACAAATTTACAAATCATGTTCACGTTGGATGATAAATCGAAAAGTTATCTTCCAAAATTAGCCCAAAATAAACTAGCAATCTACTAACCTAGCATGTTATAGTACTATGGATATATAGTTGTCAAGTGCTAGTAGCAATAATTGATGGTTATCACCCCACATCAGCAGAAGGCACGATATTGACAGGCCCCCATATACAATTCCAATTTACATTACAACTGTCCTTGAAAACCATACACAATAATGTACTATATATCACAGTTCCTCTCTCCCTCTAAACCAAGCTATCCACCATCACCAAATCCGAGTTGATTGGTCTGCCCTATCTCTATAGTCTCTAGGCTGCGCAGTTTTGCGCAAGCAAATCCATCAATTCACTGGTCTTGGACCAGAAGGCAAGCCAATAGAGCAGCAGACTGTGTTGCTTCTCTTGCTCGACGGAGGACGCGCCCGGCTACTTGGCTTCAACAGCCCCCTTCCTCCCTTCTCCACATTCTTCTGTATGATCCGCACATCCTCCCCCCCCCCGGGGGCCCCCTGGGGCGCCGTTTAGTTTCTGCCTTTTGTTGTCTTCTTTACTGTTGTTGGTTGTTTGTTTGCTTTTAATGAAAGTTCTTCTATGCATTATTTCGACTCCCACTGGTCAAACGTAGGTGTGGTTTCTGTTGTATATTAATCATATCTTAAATCCATATAATATGGTCTCTTGATTTTGTCCATTTCTCTTAATTACGACATTTGCATTAGATGTGAGGTGTGACTGCTGTGTTGTAGTGATCCGAGGCAGGCAAAAGATATATTTGTATATAACTCCTCTAAAGTGAGGAGGTTGTGAATTTACGTCAATTTCATTAAATCTTGATTCTTTGTCTAATCTAAGGGTCATTACAATTAACACATCACTTTTCCATTAATTTTTTATTTTTCATCTAAACTCTAGTTAACTCTGCTTTTAACTCTAGAAAAAAAAAAGAAGGGGATTTTGATAACTAGCTTAAGCTTAAATAGACTCTTGGCCATATGCAAGAGTTTCTGGCTTCCATCAATTAATTAAGAATTCAATTATAAATTTTTTTCCAGTCGAATAGGCAGTTTTACCAGAAGAACTTACATCCATAGCTAGGGCATTCATAATCCCACCAGGGGATTCTCAAGGTAGCAATCAAATAAGCTATTTCATTATTCCTATGAGGGATACAAGAGAACAACACCATTTCAAAGTTAGATGCCAAGACTTTGGTATCAAACTGGAGAGCCTCAATAGAGGCATCAAGTTCTTGCAAATATTCAATCACCAGTTTAACTGAAAGCTTGCCAACCCTAATTATTTCGTGTATGTGATTCATTAGGTTTTTTAATTCTATCTGGATAATCTGAACTCTGAAGTCTTCAAGGTTCACAAAGACCCTCAAATTTCATGAATTTAATCGCTCTAATAAAACAGAAAAATAGTTGAAAATAATATCGTCAAAATTTTAGGGAAGTATTGGGAAGATTGCAAGTTCGTCATGGTGGTGGGTTTTGGTTTGCACTCCTCTTGTCGTCAACTCTCGAACGCAGAGGAGAAACGCTTGACGAATTTTTATTTTTTTTTTCCTCCTAGAGTTAACCGCATAGTTAACTAGGGTTTAGATAAAAAATTAAAAATTAATGAAAAATTGATGTGTCAATTGTAATGACTCTTAGATTAGACAGAGAGTCAAGATTTAATGCAATTGACGTAAATTCACAACCTCCTCACTTTAGAGGAGCCGGATCCATTATCATGCAGTGTAATTAACTTATTATTCCCAATTCTCCAACCAAGTTGGTCCAATTTTGCACCAAATCTAGAACATGAGTAGTTGTATACGTATCCGGTCTTTTTGATTCGTATCTGTTAAGAATATGCTGTGCCAACTTAATCAGTCAGTGTGTAATTGTGTATTTGCTGGATGTGTCCATGCATATGCACGCATCAATAGTGTAGAAGTATTTCATTTATAATACGTTAGAATTCATAAGATAAAGTTAACTAAACCTGTAAGACACCTACATGGATGGTGTTCTCGCCCGAATCGTCTAGTTTTCTTATATGTACGATCATCAAACAAATGGAAAACAATGCACATACAGTTTGATCTTCATAAAATATTGAAATGATCTCAATTAATAATAGTTAATCAAATAACCAATTGAGATTTGCTTAATTCTTTGTACTATAAAAGAAAGTCCTAAAATCATGATGATTTGAGTTCTGATTATGTGATGAAGTCGTGGTAATGATAATCTCTTTTAATTTCGCATTGAAAAACTAATTGGTTAGCTCTATAACAAAATTTTGTGCATGTAAAATACGTGCACTGTAATTAGGAAAAAAAAAATTATCCTAGCATTTTATGATTCTCAAAAGACGAAAGGAGATGACTGTAATTTGATGGCACGTTTACTTACTTGTAATGGAAAATAATCATGAATCGGAGACAAGTGGAATGAAAGAATAAAGGAATCAGTATTGATTCCGGAGGATATTGATTCCTAAACTCATCTCTCCCTTTCGTAATCAAATTCCTGAGTATTCAGGAATCGATTCCTGATAAGGATGTGAGACCTACACCCATTCCGATTCCTTCATGTGTTAGTAAACGCAGGAATTCTTTTACCCAAAATCATTCTGATTCCTTTATATGTTAGTAAACACAGGAATTGTTTTACCCCGTAATCATTCATTCTCATTCCAAGTAAGTAAACGTGCTCTGAGCGTTATTAGCATCAGCACAAATCAGACTCGTCTTTCCATTTACTCCACCGATCTTCGTGGCTCTAGTGCTTATCTCCTTCAAACATGCTATTTTTCCTTTACTTTGCTCGTATAAACAATTCCCCAACTCATATAAACCATGATTAAGGACATAGAATTTTGGCAACTTAATTGCTCCTAGCTTCTAGGAACCCAATTGGCTTTGATTCATGGTTAAGATAACCAATAACGTCATCTGCACTATCCCAGCTTTGTGGAATGGACTCTGCATAGATTTACATTAGTCAAATTCTTCATGAAGAGTCGAGAAAAAGGTGGAACACACTTGTGAAGGATTTGATTTTCAAGTTCAACTTTATTCACGAGAGGAATCTTGTTCATTTTTTTTTTAAAAGGGAAGGAATCTTGTTCATTGTTAATTATAATTTTGGTAGGCTTAAAGAGAGTGATTTATCATTCTAAAAAAAAAAGAGGGTGATTTATATTATTAAAAAAAGAGAGGGTGATTTATATATACAAAATGTGATCCAGGTGTAAATCACAACTAGCTTAATCTTATCAAGTTGTGCTTGATTAGAAAAGAAGCATTGGTTTTCATTGGAGGAGAAAATAGAAATTGTCCATATGTTCTACTGCATCATTTTAATTTTGATCTTCCTGCAACTATGGAATCTTTCATCACATTTTGTTTTCATCTTAGTCACTTCAACATGTTTGTTGCCAACACCTCCAATCAATCTAGTCCTGTGTTCTTCTTGTTAATGATGATTCCTGGTGACTGCAATATTTATTTCTATGTTTTATCAACAATGCCAAAACACCAAATCCCTAATTTGCTTACTCTTTGCGTAATTCATTTTGGCAAGTAACTTCATTGTTTCTATGAATCCCACTATAGATGATGCCATGTGATTTCATTTATGCAAGTGGAGATTGAAAGAAATCCTTATTTCTTGAGAAGAAAATGACAACAGCAGGGGACCAGAACAGTAAGAATAATACATTCTTGGCTATTTTAATCAATATGACAAACTGGAAGCTCTTTATCGTCAGTATAGACAAGAATGGCTAGAATCCTTTTCGGATGAACTGGCCTAGTTCGTCCTGGCTTTAATACGTGGTTTGCAGTTGTCCTCGGTTGTAAAATATCTGATGCACACATCTATTTCAAATTGCCAAAAGAAACCAGAAAAAAAAAAAAAAAAACCAAAAACAAAAACAGAAACAAAAGACGGGTGGGGTGGGATGGGGCATTTTGTTGATCAATTGTTAGTTGACTAGTTTCTACTTGATTTCAATATCCAGCATCTTCCACTTGGCTGCTCTAGTCCTAGAATCTTCTCATACTGAGAGACGTTAGTAGATCAGCATGCTTCACATTCTTTGTACACTCAAGCAGCACTTGAGCCACCAAAATTGATTTTGAGCAGAGGAAGAAGAGGACTTATGAATTATCACGCGGAGTAGGGAAGACAAGTCCATCTTTTAGATGACTTACTGCTACAGGCCATAACCATTTCAGCATATTTGGACCCAAGACCTGGTTAAAAGGCAAATGACTTGCGATGTTAATCTTTTTTCTTTTATTTCCAGATACCATAAAAATATAGAATCATAGATAACTAATATATGGACATATATTGCACACAAACACACACACACATATAGCTAGAGAGAGAGAAAGAGAGAGAGAGAGACCGAAGTAATGTTTTTGTAGACACTTTGGTTGTATGGATGTCTGTAGCTCTGCCCAGATTTCCTAGCCAGCCATTCAGTCCGTATTGCTTCATAATACTGGTAAATGATCCACATCCAGCTATGTATCAATAACTACTCCAAAATAATAGTTCTACTTCCATTTTCAAAATGTCACAGTTTACCTCTATAGTTGTCATATTACGGATGATGAGGTAAACATGCCATCCTAGAAGAGTTCCGAGCGTTAAGGTCAAGGCAGCCATCGTTGCTGCACATGTAACCTAAAAAACAACAGGACCTCAAAATCTGTAATGTCCCATGAATATCCAAAACAGGTACAATATTAAGATAAGTGGTGAGGCAACAAAAGGGGTTTTAAGTTCAGGTAATTTTGATGTGCACCATAAATTCAGTGAAAATTCAAACTTTTAGCACAGTCAACCAAAACCAGCAAAAATTGAATGTACCAACTCACATAAAAGACTTTGAGGCTCCCACTTCCACTGAATTCCCAGTCCTTTTGCAAAGCACAAGTTATAATAATGGTCTAAACATGTCAGAAGCTTCTGTCAGAATTTTAGACTGCTTATTACCGTATTAACATGTAAAAGGAAGACGAGATTAAACTTACTGTAGAATACAAGCTTCCTATTGTTGCATATAAGACTAGCGTAAAGAAGGCTTTGTAGTTCCAATAACCGACACAGTTATTGACCCACAGACAGTGATGATCCTGCACCCAATTTTCACAGGAAAAAGTGAACCAAAAAGAAAATCCATGTGCAAAACTAAGAATGGTGAGTACGATGACAAGGAACACGATCCAACCTACCATCCTTAAAACACACCTTCTGCAGACCCGGCAATGATGAGCCCTAGGAGGCTTGTATGTTGAACACTTGTCACAACACCTTGATTGTATAACCTATCAGAAATCAAGATCCAAAATATCAAAACTAACTACACGGCAGTACTACTAATGCGCGATTAGATTCACAACAACTGGTACCCTAAGGCCTGAAGTAATTGTTTCACTGTAAATGCATACCAACATGTTGACAAGGGCGTAGCATAATAAGCTTTAAGAGAAACTGTACACTATTACAGAAAGCGTCCCAGTACTGATTTAGCTGTTGGTACAACATTTTTTTATTCATAAAAACAGAAAAAAAGTTATTCCGTCACGACCTCTGAGGACTATGTATTGCTGACCCTAACCCCAAGTGCAAACTTATAAGGGAGTTGGGTAGTTCTTGACCATGCTGACTCGTCCTTATAACTTATAACATCTTAAAGAGCTCCTCAAAAAACCGGCATGTAAAACTTTGTAAGAAATCCTGAACCAAAACAACATTCGGCAACTGCTTCCCTCCCTCTCCTTTGCTCCTTACTTGTTTAGAGCCTCAAACTATAATTATTGGTTCAGCATTACATTATTCAGTAAAATTTCTAGCCTTTACCAATTAACCTAAAAAAGACACACTTTTAACTGCTACCTATATCCTATGTCCTATGTCCATGCTCCTACCATTGGAATAATATAAGAGAATTTCATGCCACTAGTCACCTAATATCTAAATATCTCCATGTACCACTCTCAACTGCACCAACTAATAGCCTCCTTGATGAAATAGCAACACATCAATAACTCGAGTTTCAAAGCTCCTTTGATCAAGCAAGCAACAAATAGATAACTCCGATATATTTCTAACAGTCTTTCGTCATAAACTCCATAAATCAATCAAGGAACAGGACTAACAGACAATGCAGTGACAACAAATACTAATCTATCTTGCAAAGACTCTAAAGTCTTATTCTTTCACCTCAAGACTCTTAATTTTCATTGTTTCTAACTTCATACCAACAAATTCACTCAAAATAGTCCAGGGTAGGTAAATTCAATTTCCATTCTACCTAGATTCATAATCCAATTCCTTCTCCTACATTTTCCCAACAACCCAACTAAGCCTCAGCTACAAATATCATGGAAATCATTCATCAACCAATATTCACTCTATCCAAATGCCAAAACAGAAAGCAATAGAATAAAAACAAAGACCCAACTATTACAAACGTTTCTAAAAAATAAAAAAAACAAGCTTACATTTTTCTTCGGCTCCTGATCAGAGACTCCACTATCTTCAACATCAGGGATATATGAAGCTGGGGTGTGACCTGGGTCGATGAGAACACAAGAAGAGAAAGAGAAGAGGCAAAGAGAGGCCAAGACAGTGAAGATCAGAACGTTCAGATAACCAGCAGAGCTCTGCAACCCAACCCAGTCGTCGATGAAAATAAAGACCGTGATGTAACAGATGAAACCCATCAACAGAAGCACAGCGATGATTGGGATCGATAGGAATCTCTGGCACTTCATCGTGGGTTTGAGAAAACTGAACAAGAAACAGAATTTCTGCTTCTTAGAAGTTAGAAGTGGGGAGGTCAATTTCCCGGCAACTTTTTTCTCCTGTCTCGGGGTTTCTTTTTCTATCTGTAGCGGAGATGACCCAAATTACAATGGGCCTAATTCGGATCCGAATGAAAAGATGTATTCTAAGTATTCAATTCAATAGCCAGAAGTCGATCAAAATCATAGGCCAATTTTAAGTTGAGCAAATATCACTCACCACGGTCATATCTTGTTTTTTGAGAAGTAGAAATTGCATATTATTAGAGAATATAGATAGGTACATCAGATATAAGTACACAAGTACACCGAATAGCTAACTAAGCACGCGCTGCTTGAATACATTTTCTAGAGCATATGTATAAATAACTATAGGGAAGAAGCGGAAAAAGACTGTCACTTCTTCTATTATATCAATTGCAATTCAATAGCAAATAATTACCGATGTCAACAGTATAGTGGTAACAACAGGAGAAAGCTTCAATACAAGTTTGCCAAGGCTGGCAGTTTCATTTTGGCGAGCAACTTCATATTAGAGGAAGATTAACGAGTATCTAAATCAAAGACCAAATACCATCTAAGTTTACCCTCTTTGACTACTCCATCGACCCACTATACCACCAACAACAACATGGTGAAAAGGAAGAAACAAAACCCATGACCAATCTGGAAACTTTAATTAGCATAAGTGGGTGGCGGCCCATTGATATCAAAATTTCACTTTAAGCCAACAGAACATCCACAGTCATATCTAAGTTAGCAAAAGCGTATTTCATAAAGAATACTGTCTCTACTAAATTGATTAACATTGCAAGTACATAATTGTGATAAATACAAAAACCACACCTTAATAAACAATTTAGCAGTAAGTGCTTGAAATCACCAATCAAATCTGAGATAATTATCACGTAACATAATTTCATCATCTGAAACATCAATAATGTGCATATTAGAGATGTTTTAGCTCCATTAGGTCTTTGGAATTTGAAGATATCAGTGAAGATTTGGCTTCTATTCCAAATTCTCGTTTGGTTCATGCTAGGAGGGAAGCCAATAAGGTAGCCCATCTTCTAGCAGCTCATGCTTCTGCACATGATCTAGACTTCTATTGGTCTCGTGCTCCTTTTTTTATACAAGATGTAATAGATGAAGAGAAATTTGTACCCTAAAGTTTTTGATTATCAATAAAGTCTAACCTCCTTCAACTCAAAAAAAAAAAAAAAAAGGTCTTTGGAATTTGATGTTAACCAGAAGTAGACATTTCTATGGCTCCGATTTGTATAGTTATTTCTAGTCGTAACTTTACTCCGTGAATCAATAAAGTCTCTTTTTATTATGAAAAAAAAAAAAAAAAAAGACTAATAGAATTGATGTACCGGTAAAGAAAACTTATTGAGGGCATCTATGACTTTTTAACTTATCCTCGGGCTACTTTTCAGTTTTCAATTATTTTAGAAAACAAGGTTTAGGGTGGTGGTTTTGGTGCAGGGTTTGTGGTCTGGACTAGTGGGTTGTTGCAACTCTTTATTGGGCCCAGTTGGACTGAGGCTTTATTTCTAGTTGTTTTGCTAGTTTAGTTAAGTTTTTAATTGTTAATGTAATAAATTGCTGCCATTTTTTTGTAAAACAATGTGGGCTTGATTTCGATCTATGCACTCTGTGTGTCTGTTTGCTCTAGATATGTGGCGAGTTCTTTGCATTGGCAAATGGTCGCAACCTCCTAATGGCAGTAACATGTCTACTCCAGGTAGGAGGTGAGTTTTTTGCTTGGCCAAATGGTTGTAGCCACCTAGTGGCATGTGAAACTAAGTGTCACCAGAGTTGTATACCGATGTTAACATAATGGAAAAGCTGTACCATTGGTAATGATGCTTCTTCATAATAGAGTTATCTTTTCGGTATGTCACCACAATTGTAAAGCTAATGGAGTAGCCAGTATAGCACTTTTCGCTAGTTGGTACTTGTTAAAATACATTGTTTTAGTTGAGACTTTTATTAGTATCTCATAAAGTTCTCTTTATGCATATTGTAATATGGGGTTTAGGCACCCTGTTCCCTCCCCCCCCAAACAAAAAAAAATGTAGTGAGTGCTTGTCCTTCACTCAATTACCTAAGAGTGATGCGGTGAGATCAACGGTTAGCCTTAATTTTGTAAGAATCTAATAAATTTTAGTGCATCCCGCATGACTATTAGGGTAAGAAAGAAAATCTTATAAGCATCTGAGTATTTGTAACCATTATTTCCTCTGCCATGGCGATTAATCAAGCCATACATCTTGATGAATGGTTTGCTCTTATAAATTAAAGTATGTGACGATTAATCAATAGATAACATCTTGATGAATGTTTTGCTCTGTGAGGGCAATTTTGTATTTTGGATCTTTTGCAGCAGGGCCCTCTTGATTAAGCGAGACTAGGCCCAAAATTGATCAAAGGTTGGACCTGAGAACAACTTCGCTGTGACCAGCTAGAAACAAACAGCAGTGATTAGACTAGAAAATAACAGCAGCGATTGGATTGGATGATAACAGCAGCGATTGGATTGGATGATAACAACAACGATTGGATTAGATGATAATAGCAGCTATTGGAGTTAGTTTCACGAGAACAGTGCTTATAGGTGGATATGGTGTGGGAGCTAGATGCCTGGGAGTTTAGCAGAGAGAGTTCCAACAATGGCATGGTTCTGGGTTTTGGGTAGATTGGAGGAATTGATGGTTAGGGATTCAAAGATGAAACTTGATCTCTTGCTTGATGTTTTTGGGTTGTTGTGATCTGGTTTCCAATGGCAGTGAACTCGCTTTTTATAGCGGAGATAGGCGGGGAAGATTCGTGCTAAGAACCGGGGGTTTTGAAGTGGTATTCTTAGTTTTGGAGGGATAATCCTAAAGCTCTCAATTTTTGTTTTCTCCATGAAACCAAAAGGGTGAAAGCTGGTTCTAACTATGAGGGTGAAGGTCGATGGTATAGGCATAGGGCGGTGAAGATCCCAGATTATGTACTGCTGTGATCTTTGAGGGATTCTAATCCCTTATTTTCTACTATTGTAAATTGTGATCACAAAGTTTGAGGGCTATTGAAAATTGAAACGGGATTGCTGGGTATATGAATCAGAAAGCTTCCCCATAGATTCTGGGTTCTTGCCAGAAATGGTGAAGCACTAATCCCAGCAGCAATTAATTTTGATAGAACGACATTCTGGTTTGGGGAAGAAGATGGTTTCAACGGGTTTGGGCTAGAGACTGTTGTAATGGGCTTTCGGTAAGGAGACAATTCTAATGGGTTTTGAGTTTTGCTAGGCCTGCTTTCATCTCTCTACTAGCCTTTGTTAAGATTTTAACCCCTGAAGCATGAATTTTGGCCCCCAAGCCCAAAATTGTTGAGGGCCTTATCTTAACAACAAGCCTCACAGAATCCGTTACCTTCCACACCACACCCTTCCGTATGAGCCCCAAAACATAGCTTAGGTCTACATGTATCGCACGGTAAATAAGTGTGTCAGCTTCTTTAAAAATGCATGTTAGTCTTTTGAATGTTCGGGCTTGTCGTATCTCTTGCTAACTAGAGGCCCTCCTTTTGACATGAAGTGGGCTTGCTTGAAGGCCTAATTAGGTCATGATGTTGATGACTCGCCCCCTTTGCTTGTCACTCGTTAAATTTGAACTTGTGGAAATTTAGGTATCAACATTAGCCCCCTTGATTATATAGGCCATGAAGAACATTGTAATGGGCCATATAATCAAATTCTGAAATTGAGGCCCAATAGCTAAGCATAAAGTTTAACAGAGTTTGCTTGGCTTGTCTCGTCTTTTCCGAATTGAAACATTAGTAGCTCGTCAAAATCTCCTCTTTCTTTTGTTGATATTGGAGTATGGATCAACATGAGTGCTTCAGCAGGTCTGGTTAGGATTTTCTGTGTTGTCGCTATTGTCACCATATCCCTTAAAATTCATCGACTGCTCGTTGTTATTTCAACGTATATTGGTTTGCTACCGTGATTGCTTCCTGTCTTGTTAACTGCTGTGATTGAATTTGAAGCCTCACAATCTATAAGCCACGTGTTCTCTTCCTTACTCTCTTGATTATTTTAGCAGCATAATGCATCATGATTATCATGACAGACATCAGCATATGCGATCTATAGTATTTTGCTTGGCGTGATATTTGAATCCGTCAGAATTCTCAATTGTCTTCAAATTGACCGTTTTTGATGTTTGATGGTACCGATAAGTTTCTTATGTATTTACGTTGGGATTTGAATGTGCTCAACAATTTTAACAACTGACCAAATGTGAATGACTCTTGATATTGCATTCGGATTGCTCATCGTGAAGCTCCATCAATTTCAAACTTATATGCTCTTGTTTTAGTTTTGTTTGACAAAATAGCAGTCTTGATCTTAGCATGGTAGTAGTTGGAGTAGAGCGATACTTCTGGTATTTAAACCATTCTAGCATTGATCTTCTTGCTTGGCTTCAGTTGACGATTTTAATAGTTATTGCTTGAGAGTTCACCAAGACTGCTTGGAAACTTTTCTTGCATGAAATAAGATATGGGAATAATTGCTGAAGCATGTGGTATTATCTGCTCAACTAATACTATGTCATAGCTTTGCTTGAACTGTTTTGCTTGATTTCCTTGGCTTTGTTTTGGCATATTTTGACTTGTTTTTGTCCTAACAATTGTGGGTAAGTAACTGAGGCTTGTGCAGGAGTCCTTGTAGATCAAGGGTTGTCAATTGAGAGAGTGACAAATAAAGGAAACAAGTTGTGAAAAGCTAGCGAATTAAGATCGAAGTGTGTTGGGTACAAGAGCTCAGGCTAAAATCGGAAAGAATAACTAGATGCAAACAAATACCACAAGACAATGAAGAGATTTTTAGTAAAAGAATTTGGGTGAATATGAGAGATCTAAACTTGCTGTTGCTTATAATAGAGAGAAATGCTGATTTTGCTTGAGGGAATGTGTTTTTACTAGATAAATTTGGTATGTTTGTTAATGTTAGTCACAGTTTGCTCGATGAGGCTTACATGCATGCTGTAATCTACAAATTTAAATGCATGTAGCTTGGCATGTAAAGTCTTCTTTGCTTGGTTTTGATTTCTTTATTTTGCTTGCTTAGAGTTATTTAAGCATGTAGTAGATTTGCTTGGGCATGTGCTTTGGTAGCTTGAGCTTGTGGCTACCTTAAGTATTTTGAGTGATCAATTGAGAGCGATTCGATATTGAAAAGAATGAGCATAATTGCTTGGCATGACCCTCATATGTTTTGTGGGAAATGCACGACCTTAGGGAGGAGCTTGGCATGGCTTTGCATGTATGTTTGATGCTTGTATGCATAGTATCATGCTTGCTTGGATTTTTTTTTTGTCTAGCATGAACTTGCTTAAAGGCTTGGCGTGTTCCTCTTGGTCGTGGATCTGCTTGGCTTGAGCATGTACTTGGCATGATGTTTGGGTGGCATGAGCACAAGCTTGGAATTAGAATGGAGTTGGCATGAATTTGAGTTAAGAGTAGGTATAAGCCTGATATTGAAATCATAGCATGTGACGGTTCCTGAATTTATATATGCATGTATTGTCTTTGATTTTTTTTTTTTTTTTAATATCTTGATCGCATTTGTAAACATGAGCTTTGCTTGGTCAATGAGGACCTTGATCACTATGGTATAGAAGTGAGGCTTGAAGGTATTTTGGAGTAATGATGCCTGCATTTATTGTGACTTCTTCAAATATTCTTTGAACTTTCCTATCAGAATTTTTTCTCTTTTTTTTTGGATGAGATTGCCATGCCCTGATCTGAATATGGAGCATTTGCTGATAGCAGCTTCACTTTGGCACAATGAAGGAGATAGAAAACATCATATAACAACCTCAATCACAGCAGTAACTATAGTAACCATGAGCAAGGTCTTAATCACTCAGCCCCCAAGTGTCTATGCAAAGATTTGAGATGCCATTTTGAAATAGGAAGGCTTAGGAATAAGTTAAATTGGTATAGGTTCTTCAAAAATGAGGAGAGTAGTTGTAGCACTCAATTGGTGGTTGGAAAAAGCATGCTGTGATATGAGTAATCAAGTCTTGAAATTTGATAGTTGTTGCTTTGCATGTTGTTTGGCTTCATTGCTTATTATATACATGATTTTTCCACTATAACTCTATAAGCTAGTTTCATATTTGGTAGAGAAATGGCTTGAGAGGGGAACTCTCCTAAAAGAGCATGAATAGATTGATTAACTCTTGGTACATGATTTTAGGCTTAATGGAAAATCTTAGTGTTATAATACTGAATAACTGATAATAGTTTAGGAAAAGTTTAAAGCAGCTCATAACTCTACAAGTTGGTTGATATTTGGAGTAGGCTTGGCTTGAGACCGTATACCTTAGGAAAGAGCGTGAATAAAAGCTTAAGTGCTAAACTAGCTCTTGGTACTTATTTTCAGGCTTGAATGGAGGACCTTGGTGCCATGTATAGTACTGAATTACTAGCAGTAGCTAAGGGAATGTTAACAGCAGCTCAAATTTTGGCTATGAAATCTACTAGTTTGAAAGAATGCATGGTGGTACAATAACATGGCTAGGAGATCAGGTGTTAAAGTAGGTTTACTAAGATTTGTGTGTTTGACTATGGTTTTGGGTTTAAAGAAAGTTCACAACAGCTCATATTTCTGTAAGCTAGCTTGATATTTGGCATAGGCATGGCTTGAGACAGTATTTCTTAGGAAAGAACATGAATAGATGACTCAGGAGTTTGATTAGCTCTTGGTAACTCTTTTTTTTTGTGTTTATCGATGACCCCTTTCTTTGCTTGGCTTTGGCATGATTGAATATTCTTTGCATACCCTTATGATTCTTTTGAAGTTTGATCCAATCTTCGGCATGGGTCTTAACTAACTTGGCTTGGCTTCACTTTGAAGAAGTACCTTCATTTTCACATCTCGATCACTTTGTTTTTATAGCGGCTAAGTTGTTGATTGAATGATCATGACACACTTCTTTTGGTTTTCTTTTATAGGAGCATCAATAATTGAAAACTGGAAAACAAAGCTTCATTCCAGCAGTAAATTCTATCAGCTCAGCCCCCACGTAAGAATGTATAGTGCAGATGCTAACTTTCTTCGATTCGTATTAATCCCCCTAAAAGAAGCTTGCTTGCTTTGTCATTATCAAGTCATTCGAATTGGCATGAGAATGATATAATTGTTAGCCTGAAGAATTTGAAAATCTTCAGCCTTGGATATGTGATTTGGTAATGACGGCTCTTTTAAATATTCTTAAGCATGACTACTGATTTAAATGAAACACAGCCACCTTTAACAATGGCATAAGGCTTTGCTTGTTGGCTTGTTAGCTTGCTCAAAAATGATACTTCTAATTATAAGCTTTTAGTTGATTTAGGAAAACGGTGATAATAAAGATGAAACTTAGTTTTAACTCATCAGTGAAATAATGCCTAGTTAAGGGTATGGCTTTAAAAAGTGAATTTAAATGGAATGAGGACCTAGTTTAGGACGATATATTTTCCTTGCATGTTGGTTTGTTGCTGTGCTTGTTTTGTTCTGTGCTCAATGTGTAGCCTTAACATATGCACAATAATAAAAGATTCTAGTACTAAGGCTTGCAAGATCTCAATAGTGGTTATCAGGATGTCTAGCATGTGGACCTTGGATGCTAATAGGAAGAAAAGATAAGCATGGGTAGGTAAAAATGGGGATGACTATGTCAACATGATTAATGAGGAGCTTTTATGTTAACGCTGACTATATAACAAATGAGGGTAAATGGTTCCTAATGATGGAAATTTTGGAATTTGGTTTAGTGCATTTTAGTTTTTGTACTGAGAAGCTTTTTACTTAATGAAGCTAATGGTGTTGAGTGCTTAGTTACAAAAAAGGCATGCAACCTGCTTGTGTTGTAACAATGATGGCTTGAAGATTGATCTTAGGAATGTGCATGTTTGCTTGAGTAATTAAACTACAACATCTGAAGGCTTGGGGCATACTTGAATAATTGTTTGTCAAAATATATATATATATATATATATATATATATATATATATATAGAGGGCTTCCACTAAGGGATCCCTTTTTTTGGTCTTTTATAGGGATAGGCATTAGACCAACTTTTAGATCATATTTTCACATCTTAACCCTTCAGTTTTTAGGTCCTAATGTATGGATCACTTCTGCAAATTTTCAGCCAAATTGGTGATCGTTAAGGCATCCAAAACTGCAATTTACACGAACGGACCGAATCTGTCGAACCGGAACCGTTCGTGTTTATAATGGTAAATTGCAGTTTTGGATGCCTTAACGATCATCAAATTGGCTGAAAATTTGCATAAGTGATCTATACATTAGGACCTAAAAACTGAACGGTTAAGATGTGAAAATATGATCGAAAAGTTGGTATAATGTCTATCCCTATAAAAGACCAAAAAAAGGGATCCCTCACTAGAAGGGCCCTGTATATATATATTACTGCATCATGAATGTCTTTTCCAGCTTTTCAGAATCTCCTTTGTAACTGGTTCATGATCTTGCCTCAGATTGGATCAGTATTCCATTGAAGATGAAATGTCAACTTCATTAGTGGATACAAGTTACATTAGCAACTATCTGCCCCAAGCATATTGACATGAATGGGGGTTTAGAATGGCATCTTAGCATGATTGGATGTTCTCTCCATTTGACACCAAGAGGGCTCTGCTTGTCTTTTGTGTATAGTTTAAATAGAATTTTTGCTTCTTAATGAAAGTCACAGCTTTTGAACATTGTGAATTTGATAGGGAGGTTGCAATTGGAAGACAGAGTTTGCATGAGTCACAGCCTGGTTCCATGGGAGGAAAATGAAAAGATGTGATTTTTTTTTTCAATACCCAACCTTAGCTCTTGGAGAAAATAAACCACTCTTGTACTAATATATTTTTCTGGTGTATAACAGAGCTCATAAGAGGGTAAAAGAGTGGAAAAAATGAATCCAAGTTTTTAAAAGTGAGAATAAAATAAAGTATTTCCTGACTAAGCTTGTTTGCATCACTTTTAACTAAATTGATATTCTACTTGATGTATAGCTGGCAGTGTTGTGACATCAAAAGCTTGGATGTTTGAAGCAAACTCTCATCTTATCATGGAACAACAACATGAATTTTTTTTTTTTTTTTTGCATCATGGAGCATTGCTGTGAAATTGAGGAAGCCATGGTGAAATCACAGCATGTTTTTTTGAACTTCATTAAGCAAAACCCTAAAGTTTGCATGATGCTTGAATATATGCTCTTTTATTCTAGGCTTCTAATTACTTTCACAGAGGAGGATGGCTTAAGAATGAGTATGCTGAGCTAACTTAAGCCTTTATTTAAAAAGCAAATGTGTTTGTAGTGATGAGAAGCTTTAAAAGGTAAATGATTCCTAGAATGTAAGATATATTGCAAGTGTTAGCAAACAAAGATTGAGATTTTTCCATGTCGCAAGTAAGGTTTACTAAAGGAGTAAGTTTTGTAAACAAGCTTGACAAGGGTGATATGGTAAAGAATTGGGTTAGAATGTGTAGTGCATTGATGTTTGCAATGACTGGGGGGTGTGTGTTTGTAAAATTATTTTCCGCAATGGTTCTTGATCCCATGAACAGAGCCTGAGGGATAGATTGGGATCTACTGTTGTTAAAATATTGTAGCTTGAGATACATTGCAGTGAGGAAGAAACCACCATCTAGAGTCACAACCTAGTCCCCAGTGAAGTCGCCAAAATGTTAGGGCAATTTTGTGTTTTGGATCTTTTGCAGCAGGGCCCTCTTGATTAAGCGAGACTAGGCCCAAAATTGATCAAAGGTTGAGCCTGAGAACAACTTCGTTGTGACCAGCTAGAAAATAACAGCAACGATTGGACTATATAATAACAGCAGCGATTGGATTAGATGATAACAATAGCGATTGGATTAGATGATAATAGCAGTGATTGGAGTTAGTTTCACGAGAACAGAGCTTATAGGTGGATATGGTGTGGGAGCTAGATGCCTGAGAGTTTAGCAAAGAGAGAGTTCCAGCAATAGCATGGTTTTGGGTTTTGGGTAGATTGGGAGAATTGATGGTTAGGGATTCAGAGATGAAGCTTGATCTCTTGCTTAATGTTTTTGGGTTGTTATGATCTGATTTCCAACGGCAGTGAACTCGCTTTTTATAACGGAGATAGGCGGGGAAGATTCGTGCTAAGAACCGGGGGTTTTGAAGTGGTATTCTTAGTTTTGGTGGGATAATCCTAAAGCTCTCAACTTTTGTTTTCTCCATGAAACCAAAAGGGTGAAAGCTGGTTCTGACTATGAGGGTGATGGTCGGTGGTATAGGCATAGGGCGGTGAAGATCCCAGATTATGTACTGCTGTGATCTTTGAAGGATTCTAATCCCTTATTTTCTGTTATTGTACATTGTGATCACAAAGTTTGAGGGCTATTAGAAATTGAAACGGGATTGCTGGGTATATGAATCAGAAAGCTTCTCCATAGATTCTGGGTTCTTGCCAGAAATGGTGAAGCACTAATCCCAGCACAATTAATTTTGATAGAACGACATTCTGGTTTGGGCAAGAAAATGGTTTCAACGGGCTTGGGCTAGAGACTGTTGTAATGGGCTTTCGGTAAGGGGATAATTCTAATGGGTTTTGAGTTTTGCTGGGCCTGCTTTTATCTCTCTACTAGCCTTTGTTAAGATTTTAACCCCTCAAACATGAATTTTGGCCCCCAAGCCCAAAATTGTTGAGGCCTTATCTTAACAACAGGCCTCATAGAATCCGTTTCCTTCCATACCACACCCTTCCGTATGGGCCCCAAAACGTAGCTTGGGTCTACGTGTATCGCAAGGTAAATAAGTGTGTCAACTTCTTTAAAAATGCATGTTAGTCATTTGAATGTTCGGGCTTGTCATATCTCTTGCAAACTAGAGGGCCTCCTTTTGACATGAAATGGGCTTGCTTGAAGGCCTAATTAGGTCACGAGGTTGATAACTCGTCCCCTTTACTTGTCACTTGTTAAATTTGAACTTGTGGAAATTTAGGTATCAACATGCTCTTACATATTAAATTATGTGATTTACATTCATTGAGCTATCGCAATATGTTTATGAAATTATGAAGTTCTGAATCTTGGAGGTAAGGAATCTCAAAAGGCTCACCAATGCCCAATCTCGTACACGATAGTTATTAATCTCCAGAGACTTTACTAGAGCAAAAAGTTAAAGATCGAGGATTATTGTAACAATAATGCAAATACAATCAATTACGATACTAAAGGCTAAACCCTCGATGTTTTTAACTGGCATTATTTCTGACAGTTAGTTGGCTTTGTATGCTTGAGTATTTATATGTGTATGTATTGTATGAAATAAATGATAAAGCTAAGGAGATCTTTTAAGTTAATTTCGTTAATAAATACATGAATGTTATACGTACATTAAACATATAGTTCATCGATCGCTAGCTTGCATTTTCATATTTTCACATATTTGGTACGTATGAAATTATAAAGACGAAATGAATTTCTCACCAGTTATTGAACAGACAATAAAATCCGACCGGTGATCTTCAATATCCGAGTGATCTTGCCTCAACCAATTTGGATTCAAGCTAATAGCTGTAGCTAGCCTGCACAACTTAAATGGCGCAACCTATGACTACAAATAGGTTCCAAATGCCATTAATATTGAGAATTCATGATCATTTGGCATATATATCTAAAGCTTCCCCAGCTAGATCCATAATTATGAAGAGCGAAAATTATACAGCTGGAAATTATTACGCGGTACAGGATTAGCTATTACCAGAAAGCTAACGTTAATTTGTACAACATCTATCGGTTTATAATGTTGTCATTACTTACTACTACACTTTGTGGTCTCAAAGAAGAACAGTACAACTCCAACGTTAGCATCACTCAAACTTGACTATATCTAAAATGCCACATCCACACACACACACGAGGTAAATTCAAAACATTCAAATCAAAACATAGAGTTGGTCATAACTAAGTTTGAGGAGTTCGAAGGTAATTTCACACCGAATGTTCAAATTATTAATTTATGGATTGGATAAAATTGAAAGGGTGGTGCTATTCACACACCCATTTTCTCTATTCACACACCCCCTCTATTTTTCTATTACTTTAATTCAATTTATTTTTATAAATTACCCTAACTACCATCCCTTACAATTCTAATTTTTTTTTTTTTTCTATTTTACAACTCAATCATCGTCAAGTTCTAAATCCTTATTTTCCCGCAGACGAGGACTTTAAAACTCTTTGTGATTCCTTCTTATTTTGACCATGATCTTTAGATTTTGCACGTAGAAGTTAAGTTTTGGGTCATGAGGAAGTAATCAATAAAGTTTATGTGACTACTGATATCCATTATAAAACCCTGCATTGACTAACATTTTGCTCTTTCTGTTTATGTTTTGTTGCAGATTCGTAGTGCCATTACGTAACAACAATCTTTTAACTGGAGTGCTATTGTATTTTCTTTGGATGCAATTTTGCAACATGTGAGATATTATTGCATAGGATCTACTTGTTACACACCGGAAATAATGTACTGAAGTCTAGTTTTTTTTTTCAGCCTAATGTTGAACTTTTATTTATGGGTGAGTGTTCTTTCAATGCAGTTATCTCAAATACATTATATTAAGAGTTTCATAACATTGTCCAATTTTCGCTTTTTTTGTTTTTTTTTTTGTTGTACCTAGAAATTTTGTAAATTTGCATATTACATTTGAAAATGGCTTATTGTCAATATATAAGAGACGAGAAACTTTAATAAGTTAGGTGCAATATTGGAACCCCAGAGGCCCAGACAACAAAGGAGTAAAACATGTTTCTTACCTCTTCTACTCGTATGAGGACAAACTTTGCAATTTAGACGATAATTGATTCATGACTGACTTGCTAAATAGAAAAAAAGAAAAATAATCAAAATTTTAAGAGAGGTTAGTTAGGGTAATTTATAACAATAAATTGAATTAAAGTAATAGAAAAATAGAGGAGGTGTGTGAATAGAGAAAATTAGTGTGTGAATAGCACCACCCTATATTATGTATATATATCAGTTTTTTTTTTAATGGAAATGTAACTATATAAGTTATATATACTTTTTAAGCTGTAATAGTACCACTGTGTAGGTGATCGAGGTGGGAACACACCATGTCGGGCAAGGGTATCAATCGTACGCTTAAAAAAGCGATCATGCTGTGCTGCAATCTTCATGGGGCCATGACCAATGCCGACCCATGCATCAATATATCTTCCTCTGTTTCCTCTTCTGTACTGTACTGTTTCTGGTGTGAAAATTATTGAATACGAATGCATGGTTAGAACTTAGAACCAAAGAAGTGGTGCAAATCGATTTGCTTACAGTCCCATATATCATATATGCACTGCTACTGCTAAAGCTCTTTTTTTTTTCTTTTTTTTTTTCAAAGGGACCATTAATCATCTTGGTATCCCATAACTTAGGTGCGAATGATCAGACTCGTAAAGAGTCCAGATCCTCAAAGTTTAGGATTCAATTTAGTTTACTCAAACGCTTATCCCAAATTTTCTGTGATTTGAACAGAAGCATATTTTAAAAAAAAACATAAATAAGCAGACAGTTTACTGAGGCATAGTACTGCCATTGCAGAATGCAGAAAATTCACAGGAAAAGATTATTAAAGTTGAAGCTAAAGCTCAGTCATTTAAACACCTGACGCTGCATGCACTGAGTTAAAAACTGCCCTTATGCTTTTGATGACCTTGCTTTTGGTGTCTATAAGACTATATATTTATTATATCATGAACCTCTAATATACACTAAAATCTAACTAATAAAAACTAGAGTGCATGGTTTCCATTCATTAGACCTAAAGGAAAAACTATGAACAAATTTTACTGGAAGTTTTATGTGAATTTAGCAATTATCGAACTGATCTGAAATATTAACTTTTATCACAGGGCATTACATGAACACAGTACGGTTTCCTTTAATTATTGGTGGTCGCAGCAGCCCACATTGGAATAGACATTACAATTCTTAAACCACATCCCCCCACAAAAGGGAATCAATAAACTTAATTTGGTCCACCAAGAGCGAGAACCTTTTTGCATTTTGACATATATGTATAGTAAGTGGAAGATTTCAAATGTATTTAGAAGCCAATAGTATAATTAATTGCATCTAAAATATAGGAATTGGTCTTGCAGTCTTATTTTCATCACTGCCTGTAATCATATATAACTCTCATTAAGTAGTGATGCTAGCTAGCTCTATTATAGAGATGGATCCAGTCTTGCCCAATTAGATCCTAAATAATCTGAGTAGGATCGATCAATTTCTTTCAGATTAAGAAGACTGAGAGCTTCTATTCAAAAAAAAAAAAAAATGACCGAAAGGTTAAACATATGTCATACTCCTGATCTTGAGTATTAATTGAAACTCTGAAGGCATAAAATGTTAGAATATTAATCACTATTTACAGAATGTTTTATAAATTGACTTATTCCAACAATTTACGTCTTCAAAATTTCAATATTTTAAAACACTATCAAACACTCTTGACAGCTTCAATCTAATTAACTAGGTTTATGAGTTCCTGAAATCAAGGATCACTATTAATTACTAGGCTAATTAGCTCGAGTTTGCACTATGAGAAGTCATGCATTATTCAAGGGGAAAAGGCAATTTAAAGGAGAAACTTTCATATTTTTAGAGTCACGAGCCAATTAAACAATCTAAAGATTTTTCGTTTGGGATTAAAGAGAGTGGGAAATGTAAAATATGTTACTAAAATATTTCTATAAACTAGACATGCACATGCAAGCATGGAGGTTACTAATTAATTAAAAGGAGCTGAAAGATGACTTACATGCAATCTTATCATAGAAAAAGGTGTAGTATTAGATTACCTTTTGTGTTATAAGATTGCTTAAGTTATCTCATTCAAGATTCAGGTTACCTTTAATGACATGTGCTTTCTTGAACTTATTTAACTTAACTTAGTAGGCAGGCCATTGTTTATGACTAACAACTGTACCTCATTCTTATAGATAGATGGAAATATGTAATGTATAGTTATCAAAAAAAATTAATTACCTCTTATTTTTGGTAGTAGTTATTAAGGTTTTTATTTAAAAATTGTTAATGAGGAAGGGTTGAGGACTTGAAAATTGAAGTTTTTTTTTTTTAATAAGAAAAAGACAGAATAAATTAGAAGGAGGAGCCTACGATATTTAACGTTCAAGTTATTTAAATATATAAATAACCTGAAAAATGTAGTTTGGTCACAGCAAAGTTATGTTCGTTGGAATTTTTTTTTTTTTTACATTAAATACACCATGTGGCAATGCTCAACAGTGAATTTATCAAATTGTTGCTTGATGTAACTAATTGTTTGTTATGAAATAAAAATGCTTGAGTGTGACTTTTGGCAGAGTCTGAATTTCAGGAGCTAAATCGTAATTCCTAGGTAATATACTCTTGAACTCTTGGTTGACGTATAATTATTCGTATCAAGCATATTCACCAGCAAAATCACTACACGAAAAATAGAACGTTTACACACGCCTACTAGTCATGGTGCATGTTAGGAACATTAGTAACATTAAGTTCAAATTTAGAACAAAAAAGTGGCAAATGAACTTAGATTTTAGATTTATATCATCCACGAACACTTAAAAAAAAATAAATTAAAAATCTATACAAAAACAGTGCATCTCGCAGCTTAAACTTCAACTCAAATTCGGCGAAGGCATACAACCCTATATCATTCTAGCTAAGCTTATATGCATTATTTGCACAGCATATATGCAGAAGCAGCAACTTTGTTTTGGGATGATACAACAAATTATCTTGTGGACCTTGAGAAGTATGAATGATTCGTTTCCCTTCCTTTCACTTGTCAAATTAAATGACATAACAGCCAAGCTCGATCTTGTCACCAATGTCCCACATGACATGGCTCAAGATTCTTCTTCATAACTGTTCTATGCTACATTAATTTACCAGTTCAATTTCTACAGTAACTTGTTGGCTCTTGGGGTCTAGATATTCCTACTACTGCTTGATTCATCTCAATGCAATCTCTGATCAATTTAAGAAAATTTAATCTTCAATTTTTCTGATATCTAGACTCCAGAGTGCTTAAGAGATAAAGTAGCTTTCAGCGAAGAATGTAACAGAATGTTACTAATTGCAGAAAAAGAAAACCCCTAGTTTCCTCGAAAGGGAAAATCTCAACGTAGTCACTTGCAATTTAAGGTAAAACTGAACCTTACTATATATTGTTCTTGTATGATGCTGCTACCTCTTTACTTTAGATCATACAAGTTTCCTATGGGAAAACAAGATAAAAGACCATAAGTAATCATGTTTCACTTTTTTGAGTCCTGGGTGAAGCTTCAACTCATACCCAGAGAGGTGGAGACAATCCTACATCAAAATGTGAAATTTTACCTTACAACTTACAAAAGTACTCACGGAGCTGGGAGCATCTCTAACCATTGGTTGGATGCTTCAATATTGTGTGAGCACATATATATCTATTATCTATCTATCACTTTATAGATGTAAACATGAATTAACAACCAGTTGATCAACAATATTTACGTTACACTCTTCCCAAGTCCTAGCAGCCAGTAGTTATGCTTGTTGGTGAAGTTAAGCAATGAGGATTTAGAAGATTCCTCAACGTACAATTAATCATCAGTCTGAGAGAAGCTTAACTAAGCACATTATATATAATTGCATGAAATATAATCAAGCTTAGTTATAATATATAGGACGCAGACATATATAGGTGCATATATGCATGCCATAGAGATGACAAAAACGCCATAATTTAACGACCAAAAACACAAAACTTCATAATTTCAGTATACCAATTAGCTAGCTAGCTGCAGCTGAGCTGCTTGGAACATGTTCAAAAGTAAAGAACTTAAATTAATTTATCGATTACATACATATAATAACTAGCTATCTCAGGTTTTACTCCCCACTGCATAATCCCTTTCAATTACAGAAAACATGACCTATATTAATTGGCAGTAGATTTGGTCTCAGACAGGTCTGTGATGGATCGATTTCAACGCAATTGGGGGTGTGAGTTAATTCTTAATGAAGAAGGTAGGCAGGGAGAAACATAGGCTTATTTAGCTTCAGCTAAACTAATTGACTGCTTACTCTATCAACATGATTCGATTTGTTAAGGATAAATTACTATTTATCTATAACCTGGAAATAGATACATATGAAGAGTACTAAATCTGACATTAAATAGTTGCCCCACCATTATTAATTTGATTCATCCAAAAGTGTTAAAGAAACTCCCAATTTTCGTAGATCCAAAAACTTCAGACATGAACCACAAAACCAACTGGAAGAAACCCAAAAATCAAATGTACTCGATAAATCAGCAGAAATTCTTCTTTCCATGACAAACCAAAACCCTAATTAAACTTACCCTTTAGTTCTGTGGACAATCAAAAACCCTATCTAAGAAACCCAACCGTATCACCTACCCCTTGTATATATTTTTCCGTTTAAAATCTATGGACATGGAAACTGAAACAAAACGAAGCCCATATTTGTTCAAATAAAGAAGATCGATCCCATTAACATTTAGTAGCAGTAGTTAGAGGGAGCAAGAAAAACCCATAAGATTATGTAAAGCTAAGGAAAGATGAGGGGTATACTATAATTTGGCAAGAGTACTTCACCTTGTTAGTTTGGATTTCAGAATCTGGAAAATATTTTTGCAGCTTCCAGCGGGCATATATAGTCATATATGGCTGATGCAGCATCATCAAGATTCTCAACTCCGATCAAGACATCTCAAGATTCAAATGATGATGTCAATATTAACACTTGTGAATCTGGATGATGCTGCACCAGCAAACAATGACTGCATCAATCAATTTGTCTTCTGGGCGAGAGAGAAGAAGGAATATTTCACGTACTTAAGAAGACAAAAAAAAAAAGTACAAATAATGCGCGCAGAAGTTTTTTTCTTTTTCTTTTGGTTGTGTATGTGTTCGTCAGCTTTAAGCATTGGCTGACGTGGTTAAGTGGGATCTAACAAAGAAAAGAGCGTAAAATGACCTGAGCGAGCCCTAATTGAATACAAACAACAACAGCTAGCAACAAAAAATCCTCAAAAGATGGGGAAATTTTTTTAAAAAAATGAAATATTGGTTTTTATTTTATATCACGAAAAGCTAACAGTACCAACAACTTTTCCTTTTGGAATTTATGGATACTGGGTTTCAGAGAATTGTGGTTGTGGGTGATACAGTACGATTGTAAAGATATGACGAAGAAGATGAGGAACAAACGAAGCAAAAGTTTGAGAGGAATAATACAATCAAATATTACTAACTTCACTCACAAGAAGGAGACTGCTCGAGATCTATATATTCCTGTTAAACACTGCAGACGAGAGAAACACAAAAGAAAGAGAGAAGACAGAGAGTCAGAGGGAGAGAGAGAGGATGAGAAGAGAGAAGAGAGAAGAGAGGAGAGCGAGAAGAGTAGGTGAGAGAGGAAGGGTTTGTTCGAGGTGTTTATATACACAGGACCTCTTTCTGGGGAATATTTCCGTCACTGCTGGATGGATGGAGTTTCTGTGTGTTTAGCCAACGTATTTATAGGCTTAACGAAAAAAATCTCACTTCTTATTGATGAGTGATCTACTGGTAGACCACGTAACTGTTGGTGATAGGCACTTATCTGTGGAAGAACTGTCGATGGCATAATTGCTGAAGCAATCAACAAATCATAAAACCGTTATTTAACATATTATGATTTTTTTATTTTATTCAAATGGAATTTCATTAACAAAACAAACGGGGTAAAAACAGATCGAGAACATAAGCTGCTGCTGCCCCCATTGAAGAAAAAAAAACAAAACTGCTGCCCCCAATCAATTACCTAATAGACTCCTCAACTAGATCAATTATGTAACAGACTCCCCCAATCAAAACAATATCCAACTCATTGTCACTATTTACATTTCATTGTATCTTTCGTTGTAATTTGATTAATTTTAAATGATCTAACCACCACATGTGGTGGTTGAATTGGCAAGAGCCCCTAGTATGGAACCCCCACAGTCGAGTTCGAATCCCACCGACACTTATTGAAGTTAAATCTCAATATATCCAGAGGAGGAAGCGTTCTAACATGATCCCCCGGCACAGATTAGTTTTTGGGCCAAGGAAGGCCCCGTTTGGGATGCTTCACTTTAAAAAAAAAATCAGTTTTTGTTCAAAATTTTAGATTTTATTGTGTTTGGTAAGTAAATAAAAAGCAGCTTTAAATGAAAGTTATAGGTCACTAGCAGTAGATTTTAGAAGCAGCCCAGAGGTTGCTTTTAGAAGCTGTTGTAGATCAAAACACACTCTGCAGTTGTTTTATGTATTGACAACACTTTTAAAAATATTATTTACCAAACACAAAATTGTTTTAATTCACAGCTGATTATTCTCATAACATAGCAGCAACAGTTTTTTTTAAAAGTCACAGCAATCCCAAACTAGCCTGAAGTCTTTAAAGAACCGTGTGATCTCGATAAAAAAATATATATAAATGATCTGACATTTTTAATACAAAAAACTAAAAAGAAACTTCTATCTCTATATAAATTCGATATAAATTGTTTTTACATTTTTTTTTTTTTGTTCAAGGGGATCAAACCCTGCTCATTAATTGTTAGGCTAAATATTGGTTATTACCATGTAGTTTGGGTCCAAAATTAATTCAGTTTATAAACTTCTAATTTTATCAAAGACACCCATGCACTTTCAATTTTGATACATTAAGTCAAATCCATTAGTATTTTGTTAAGTGAATCCATTAACTTACTGATGTAGTTCATGTGGGGCTTATATTTTATGACGTGGCGATGAGGTAGCATGTATAGTCAGCTTAGGAGTGGGTCCCACTATTAGAAAGCTATCAAATAAAAAGTTTTTAATATATTTCTAATGGTGGAAACTGAAAGCTAAGCTTGAAAAAGACAAAAATGAGAGAGAGAGAGAGAGAGAGAGAGAGAGAGAGAAATATCTGTAACTAATTTTTGGTGAGAATGATATTTTGGACTACTGCCCGCTATTACAGCTGGACATGAGTATTTATACTAACAGAAGACCTAATCTAATGCACAAAAATGCGACACTTGTCAATCATCTATTCAACTTGATTAAACCTTCTAACAACCTTCTAACTAATTGTTCTAATCCGTTTTACACTAACAGCCCCCCTCAGCTGGATGGAGGTGAAATCACCATCAAGCTATTACAGAATATACATGCTGAGGAGAACACAGGCCTTTGGTAAACAAATCAGCAAGTTGTTCAAGAGTGGAAACAAACTGAAGAGTGATTGAGCCATCTTTAACCTTATCTCTGGTGAAGTGGACGTCAACTTCTACATGCTTTAGCTTGGAATGATGTATAGGGTTTGAAGTTAAAGCTAAAGCCGAAATGTTGTCACAGTGAAGAGTTGGAACTTGGGAAAGTGGAAGCTGCAAATCAGTGAGTAGGTGCTTCAGCCATTGAAGTTCAGAAGTAGTATCTGCCATACTTCTATATTCTGCTTCTGTAGAAGATCGAGACACAACATTTTGCTTTTAATTACTACACCATGAAATAGGAGACTGATTCAGTAAGATGACAAAACCAGTTGTAGATCGTCGGTCATTAGGGTCTCCAGCCCAATCAGCATCACAGTAGGCTTGTAAAAGCAATGGTTCATTGTGAGCTTGTCGCTTGAAGAGAATGCCATGATGCAAAGTGCCTTTTACATACCTTAATATTCGTTTGGCAGCATTAAGATGAGCATCAGTGGGAGTATGAAGAAATTGACAACCAGTGTTAACACTAAATGCAATGTCTGGCCTAGTAAACGTTAGATAATGAAGGCAACCAACTAGACTTCGAAAATGAGGAATATCACTTGAAGCAAGTGGTGTGCCACTATCTTTGAGAAGTTTGACCCCTGATTGCCAAGGTGTGAGATGAGAGTGACAATCATCCATACCAGCCTTGTGCAATAGATCTTTGGCATATTTTTGTTGAGATAGAAATATACCATTTGGTCCATACTGAACCTCTAGGCCGAGAAAGAAATGCAAATCTCCTAAGTCCTTCATATCAAATTCATGTTGTAGAGCCTGTTTAACCTCAGTAATCAAAAGCTCATTGTTTCCAGTTAATATGCTATCATCAACATACAGTAGAAGATAGACTTTGGAGGAACCTGAATGTTTAATGAACAAGGATGGATCTGCATGAGAGCACTTGAAGCCAATGGATGGAAAAAAAGAAGTAAATCTGTCATTCCATGCTCTAGGTGCTTGTTTAAGACCATAAAGAGATTTCTGCAGTTTACAAACATGAGATGGACAAGAAGCATCGTCAAAACCTCCAGGCTGAGACATGTAAACCTCCTCATGTAGCTTACCATGCAAGAAGGCGTTCTTAACATCCATCTGATGCAATGTCCATCCATAGTGTGCAGCTAGACCCAGGATAAGTCTGACAGTTGTATGTCGCACTACAGGAGAGAAGGTTTCTTCATAGTCAACACCATATTCTTGACTGAATCCTCTGGCATCTAAACGTGCTTTATGTCTAGCAATGGTGCCATCAGCATTTCTCTTGATTTTGAAGATCCATTTACATGACACAAGATTCTTGTCAGGAGGTAGAGGCACAAGAGTCCAAGTTTGTTGCTGCATAAGTGCATTATACTCTTCTTGCATGGCTTATTGCCACTGAGGAACCTTGAGAGCTAGCTTATAACTAACAGGCTCAGTTTGGTTTGGATTAGTTGAATCTGTGGAGGTAGGAGAGACAACTGAAAGAAAGCATTTTTTCTTAGAAATGCCTCTTTTTCCCCTTGTAAGCATGGTGTGGTCATTGTGTACTCATTCAACCACAATGTTACATGTCATAAAAAAGGAGCCCACCAAGCCCTTGTAAACTCCTAAGTTAACTGGTATGCTACCTCATTGCCATGTCATAAACATGAACTCCAGCTGTGCCACGTCAGCAAACTAACAGATTTCTTAATGAAAGATTAATATATTTGACCTATTAAATCAAAATTAAAAGTGCATGGGTGTTTTTAATGAAATTAGAAGTTCAATGACTGAACTGATTTTGGACCCAAACTATAGGGTAATAATTAGTATTTAATCCCTTAGTTGTTTATACACAAAGTGTTAATATTAAGAATTATAAACTAATGTCTATGAAATTGAGGGTTGAGAAGGCGCTGCTTATGTAAGCAAAACAAACCTTAATGGCTTAATCTATACGTATAGAATCAGATATATTGATTCTCTTCTAATCAAAAATAGATCGATCAACTGTCTCCTTGATGGATCTATAATAAGACTATTATAAGAGAAATGAATCTTGATGTATTATTAACTTATTTTCTAATGGTTTGTTGATTCAAACTTTATATTATATTATATTATATATATATATATATATATATATGATTGGTTAACATATGTTAATATGTTATTTTTAGTTATCCATGCCAGTACAATAACAATTGGTTTTTAACCCAATTATCTTGTTTATATCAACGCTCTGTTTCTGAAACCAACCGCGCCCCTAATGGAATGTATGCATGTGTGAAAATCCAAAAATTTCTACCATGTTCTCACTGACGAGAGTTTAGACCATAATTTTGGGATTAATGCAAGTTTGCTAGCTGCACTAATAAAGAAGCAATCTGAACTTATCACGTATGAATGATTAACCTTTTTTTTTTTTTTTTTTTTTTTAACAGGCCTAAATCGGGCGACTATCATTCATCCAAAGCCATAAAGGGCCATTAGCACAATGATACATAGATTAGATCCAATCATTTGACCGTTCCATGCTCGTAGAGGATGCCTACAGACTATTAACTATTACATAGTAAATAGGCAGAGTAAACTAGACTCGATGTCGCTAACTAGAAAAACTAGAAGAGTAGCTCCCTAGCAAAGTAGGGAATTATTAAAATCAAAATGACTAAACTAGAAAACTAATGGCCCAAAACCCCTAGTCCAAATGAAAGGCCCAATGGGGTAGTACAGGACGAGAAAGCCCAAACCGCCCAGCCCAGCAGGATTTGGAGTCAGGCCCAAACAGCATAACCCAAGTGTGTTTGCCAGTGCCGCACCAGGCGCCGCCACCAGTCTGCCGTGTTCGCGCCTAGCCAGATGACATAGTGAAATGACGCACCATCGCACATTGCCTACCCCACCGCGCACCGCTCCAAATTTAGAAGACGCCGCTTGGATCCACCAGATCTTCATTGCCGCACTATCCTCGAGAACCACGCCGCCACTCCTCGTCGGAAACCACGTTGCTACCCAGACCTGAAGAGCCGACGCCGAAGTCTGCCACTATGCACAACACAACCACACTGAGAGTTTTCGTCTGGGCCTCACCACCTCCACCTTTCCAAAAACCTTGAGTTTCAACTTCTATCTCTCGACCTCCTAGAGCAATTAGCAATTCCTGTCCGGCAACAGCCCATTAACGGCTAGGCAAACCTCCCCAACCCCGAGCACCGCCGGACGAGCAAACTTCTCAACCTAGGGTTTTTTTCGTATTGTAAGTCTCTTTCCTGCTAGCTATGATTATAGCTGAGCTATGAATGATTAACCTTGAGATGTGGATCTTTGAAGATATGTTGAAGATTTTTTTTTTTTTTGAAAGGCTTTGATGATATGTTTTATTTTTTATTTTTTTATTTTTTTTTCAAAGAGGATCAAAAAATTTCACTCCTACCCCCATGCTTTAACAAGATGTCATACTTTTAACTAGATTGTTTCCAGATCTTCTGTGGAAATTATTCTATGCACCGACGGTGTAAGTGACCCAACACTTATAAAATAATCTCAACCCTTGATATTTATTATCAACTTTATTTTTAATAAACAAAAAGTGTATTTAATGCAATCTAACCATTCATTTATATTGGTGCAAGTGCACGGCGGTGCTCTGAATAATCTCTCGATCTTCTGATCCTAAATTATTTTTTCTTTAAAATAAAGTTTGAGATTCAGTTAAACTAAAAGACGTCATGAAGAAATAAAGACCAAGGAATGTAAGGTCAAGGACCCTCAAAATTAGAGGTCACATGAAAATCATATCTAATTTAATTGTAGCCTCAACATTAATACTCACATGGCTCATGAATGTTTTTTTTTTTTTTAATTGTAGCCTCAACATTAATACTCGAAACTCATCAACAATAATACCTTTCACCACAAAACTACAATTTTTGCGAATCAATAAGAGATAAGGATGTCCAGCAATCAAACTCAACGGTTAACGGGTGAAAATAGGCAGAAAGCTCCCATCAATAGCAATTAGTCTTCTAACCTACTTTAATAGCAAGAAGCTCAACAGTTAAAACAATGATATAATCACTAGCTTCTTTCTTCTTCTTTTTCGTATCTGGGCTGAAGTAGCGAGTCATCTCGGTTACATTAGCGAGTTAGTATTACGATTAAGGTCCACGAAGGTATCCCTGCAAAACTAGACTAATACCCCACCCCATGTGCAGTGAGAGTTGAAACTCGAACACTATACGTACATGAGGGTTCCATATTAGACTATTTGACTAACCTTACCACACTTGGTGGTTTCGATCACTAGCTTCTTGTTTCACCAAAGCACCCAAAATCTACCCTCATGATCACAAACAAAAAAACCAAACACCTGTAAAAGTCATCCAGCACCAATTCTGTATAGCACGAGGTGAGGGAGTCATATGAGAGTGAACACTTCAATTGGCATTTAAATCGTCCGTATATGGCAAAACTTGTTGTATAATTAAAGCAAACGGCTTAGGGCATTTCCAACAATGTAGGTACCTTCATACCTAAAAATAACTAAAAATAAAATATAAGTAGTTTATTTATTGAGTTCTACTCTAGCAGATTATCTAAATCTAAAGTTATATTAAAGTTTTAATTAAATTATCTCTCGTCTCTAACTAAATATAACTATATTTTTGAGTTAAAGTTAAATTTAACTTTTGTTTAACTAATATGTTGGAGATCAAATTTAACCTAAAATTACTTATATTTAAAAAAAAAAAATATATATATATATATATATATATATATCATGTCGGAGATGCTCTTAGGACCGCAGCCTGATAAATCAGAAGCACAGTGCTATAATAATGGAAGATTAGTTTTAATAAAGTGAAGGTCGTATTAACTGGGCAGACTAGGCAGAATAGCAGCTAGCTAACTTTGGCTGTATTATTCTTTTCTGGGCTGACATAATTAAATTTCTTAACTGAAGGTCATGCTAGGCCAAGGGCCTAGCAGCTAGCTAACTAGCTTTGTGGAAATGAAGTGCACTTAACAAAAATGACATACTCGTGTACAACACTACAACCTAATTCTATGTATGACTTATCATACCAAGTAAATTTTATCCTTGAAGAGGGTTTCAAATTTAAATAAAAGTTCAAATAATTTTGTTTCGATCATATGCACTTTATCTGACTTCTAAATGGGAATCCGAATCCGAATAGGTGGAAAGTGGCTCGTAGTAGCCTCCAAGTATGAATTATAAATCATATTAAGCTTTACCACTTTTTTTTTCCTGGGAAGTGAATTAAGCTTATGACTTAAACTAATGGAATTTTACTAGTCTTTGTATAATGAGCATGATTGGTCACTGCCTCACTGGTCAATTAATTAGTCCTTTTACCGAAAGCTCGTCATGTAACATTTAGATATATATAATTATATATAGGTAAATTTAACTTCAATTATGAAACTCTGAGAATAAGTTAAGCACTGAGATTAGGATAATGACATATAAGATTTGTATGTGGGAATTACTTATATTTATAAGCGACCCATCAATCATCAGATGCAACATCTTATCTCCGCTGCCGCCACCACTAGTGCTTGTCAGTATCATTGTTTATCATCATGGTACATATACCTTCTAATTCATTACTGTCTTGCTAGGGTTACCCAATTTTAATTAATTATTGTCGATATCATCATCTAGTACTCATTACGTGCATATATTGTATAGTTAAATATAAAGCCTTCCTAAGCATAGCCCATCAAATATGATTACTTTAGGAATATGGTTAGGAGATTAGGAAGTGCTAGCTTAAGAGAGAGAAAAAAATGTTCACTTGTCCGAAATAAGGCCGAAGTACATAAATTTACTTCTACGCCAGCTGTTAGCGTCAAAAGTCCAAGCAAATAAAATTGCCAAATACAACTAACCCAAAAACGGTCTTACCTCATTTGAAACTAAATAAACAAGCTTGTAAAGTTAGATCAAAGAACCAAACTAATAGATAAAAAGAAAGAAAAAAAAAATTCACCTATTGGCGCATAGAATAGTCATGATCAATAGACTCAACCAAAAACTAAGTTTTTATCGAGACTTATTCAAACTCTATACCACTCTTGAGAGAGTTTTCTCGTTGGCCTCCTCATTCGGTCTGTGGCGGCGATGAACATTTGATCAGAAAGGAGGGGCTTGCCCTTCTCTATGGTCCAAATCTTGGTGATGACGACATGCTCCTCCTTTGACGCTCCATGCTTTCAGGCGTTTGCCTACCTTTTCCCCTTGCGGAGATGGTCGATATTGGCGGCAGTGTAAGTGATCTGGAATGTGACCAGATCTGGTTTGGTGGAGACATAAAGGATCCTGCTTTTGGTGGCAGCGCTTGGGTCGCGACTTTAAGATAGGCGGTGACAGTAGCTAGGGCTTGGGACGAGGAATGTTTCATCTTCCCTACAGATACGATGGTGGCTTGTCTTACTGGATGGCCGCTGGCAGAGTCCGTTTAACTTAGTGGTTTGGCAGGGAAGCTTCTTAGTTCGAAATCAAGCTGGATGGCGAACGTCGGCGTCCAACATGGCAGGGAAGACAACGTTGACACGTCTGTGTTGAGCAGTAGGGATGTCCGCAGTGGCTGCGGGGTGTTTCCGTCGACTGCTAGGGTTTCGGGAAGGTTGAAATGTTGGGCTCCACTTCAGGCTTTGGGCTTAGGCTGGACCAGGCTAATATAGGTTTTGTTTATTTTATTTTGCATTTTAATTTTAATCTCTCTTCTTTCTATTTTGAAAGAAGTTATGACTACTTTTTTAATCCTTTGAGTGGAGAGAGATCGCAAAGACCAGATACTCGGTTGGTCTCTTTATATCATTGCCTCTGAGTATCTAGGTTTTAGAATAATGGTGCGTGAACTTTCTAAAATGTGGGTGCACTCTGGATTGCGATTTCTATTTGTCTAGAATATGATCTTTGTAAGTCCTAAAGGATGGCTCTTTACTATCAACCCATAGGGGTGTGTCGTTTGGTACTGCTTGCTGAATTATAAAATCGAGCTGACCTCTTTCGATTAAAAAAAAAAAAAAAGTAGACTCGACCAAAAGCAAAGTAATTCAAAGAAATCAAGAATTCATTTAGTAGGTTTCTGACATTACTGCTCTGCTAGGTTTACTTGTTGGCCTCCCGTCTATGACAAAATTATCAAACTATATGATTGTCGCCATAGCTGGCCTTGGCCCGATCTTTCTAGTTGTGGGCATTGCACTTAGTGATGATGGTGATGTGGTTCTCTAAGGGTCAGGTTTGACCAGGTTTACTAGGGGCTTGTTCCTTATAGTCGCTGCTGGTATAGAGAGTAGTGAGTTGGCTCCATGTGCGCGTTCTAGTGTTAAATGGTGGAACTCAGGCCTGAATAGGCCCTTGCCGGATCAGAGGTTTGCTGAACTAGCTTGGTGGATTCACTAGTCTGATAGAGATCGTTAGCTTTTGACTTATTTTTTTATTGGACCCGAAATCTGGTGTTGAGGTCTGGCTCGAGGCAAAGCTCTACTGCAGTTACGGACATGGATTGAGTTTTGGTTATTGCTAGTAGTGATAGTTGACTTTGATAGTCTGGAGACCAATGATGGCAGTGGTCGGGGCAGGTTTTCCTCGACTATCAGTGGGTGTGGTGGTCCTTTTTGGCCTACAATTGTTTGTGATGATGGCTGTTGTGGTGACATTGATGTTGTTGCTCGTGGTGGTGCTATGCTGGGCAGCTGAGACTTGTAATGGAGGAGGACAAAAATTGAGACTAGTTGGTTTGGGCTGCCTTGACTTCTAATTGGGTCAAGATTAGCTAGAATGGTCACCCTTCTCTTTGGGCCCCTTACTTTGGGCTCAAAGAGCTAAGGTCTTACATGGGTTGGGCTGCCCCTTTGTTGTTGGTTTGGTTAGTTTACGTCTATAAGGCCTAAAGTACTATTTAAATTTTAAAGGTCGTACTGATGAACCATTTAATCTGCTTCGGAGAACTAGGTTTTTTTTGTCTTAATACAAGTACGTATATCTAAAAGGTGGGTGTACTGGACTATTGGGAGTATGTTGGGTGCTTATTCTATTCTAAAATAGGTTTTTTTAGTGTGCCCGGTAAAACGACTCTTTTGACGATCCTTAAGAGTAACATATTTGTACTGCTTGCTCCAATTTCAATACAGGTTGACAATTTCAATAAAAACTAAAAATTAATCCAAAGAAGTTAAGACCCTTGATCTTTGAATTGGGCTTGAGCACATATTTATGATATATGATGTAGGTGAGATATTTTTGAGATATTTTCCTTATATTCTCTACTAAGTTATTGTTCTTGCTTTCTGTACGTTGGATTTTCATTTATAGCAAAAGACACCTCTTCATAAATATAAGAGTATCTCCAACAGTTTTCTTAATAAATCCGTATTGTATAGATTAAAAAGTTAAAAGTCCTATAATTTCTCTTCTATAATTCCACCAGCTTCTCTATCATATTATATAATAATTGTCATGTATTGTCAAAGGAAACAAAAAACCCTAAGCCGCGAGACTTGCTACGCCCAAATTCTAAGCCTTTTGGTCTCTTCCCATTTTTTCACGGCAACCTTATCAGCATGTCGATCATCAACTCTGTCACTACCTCATTTTGCGGCTTTCCTAGCCCTCATTGGCGGCGAGGTGATCGACATCTCAATGATAGTCGGCGGCTCTCAGCCCCGTGCGTCGCAGTCGTACCTCCTGGCTCGTCCCTTGGCAACGAAACTTGCTGCTCTGAACAATATGAAACCTTCTTTAAGCGTGTTTAGGTGCTTGATAGGGATTTCAGGATCTAGGAGAGGGTACCAAATAGATTTGTGCTAAGTTTTGATCTACTTCGGGACAGGAACAAGTTTTTGAAAGGGGGACCTTGGAGATTTAATCATGCTCCCATGGTGGCATTACACCAGTGCAAATAGTATATCTCGTATCGAAGACATTCCACCATTGTATGAGGTACGTCATACTATTAGAAACATTGCCTCTGTAGCCAGTAAATTTATTGAATTGGATGATAAGCTTTTTGACAATTTTGGGAAGGTAAGGGTTACGGTTTACATGGGATTGACAAACCTTTCTTCCTTAAAAAGACTCTAAAACTAGATACTAATGTTGAGGCTGAAATTTCATTTTTCCTTGAGAATCTTGTTGGAAAGTGCAAGGCTTGTGACCTCATTTTTCATGAGGATGGACGTTGCCCTGTGGCTCATGGCAAGGCGGCATCAAGGCTGGAACAAGGCGGCCTAGAAAAGAGACCTGAAATCCCTAGTTCTTCTTTGGGTTTTGCTAACATCAGGTTTGTCAATGTAGAGTTCAAATTCCAATGCCTTCAAACACCCATCCTGCCTCATGTCAGTAGGTCTCTCTTTAGCTCTACAGAATTTGCTATTGGCCACAAACCGGTTCTACTGCATGACTAGGATGCCCGGTCCTCCTCCAATGCAGATGATTCTCTTGCACTTGTTCTAGTTGATGATATGGAGCTCACCAAAGGGACAAACATGCTTCCCCGTATTCATCACCAAAGAAATTGAAGGTAATGTTGCCTGACTTGTTTAGCACACGAACATGCATGGATATGCCTACAAAGAAGTTGAAGATGCCAAAATTCACTACCAAGTTCACTGCTAAATCACTTGGGATGGTTGAAGCTCCTGGGAGTATTTTAGTGCCTAAAGAGTATGTGCATGAGGTGATGACTGAACCAAATAAGAAAAGAGGAAGGCCTCTTGGGTCCAAGAATAAGAATCCTTCCAAAAGCAATGAAAGTAGCGGAAGACAGGAACTCTGCCTGGCCTATCTTACCAAGCTTCCAATCCCTAGTTTGAAGGGCAAGGAGAAAATTTAAGTCTTTTATTTTTTAACTTTGCCTATTTACTATGCTTTGTTTTCATAGTTTATAGGCTCGCCTTAGTAAGTGAGCATGTGATGTCTTAATGAGTGGTGCGATCTTGTATACCACTTTTCTTATCTGCCCTCTGTATTCAAGGCAGTGGAGAGATATATAATGTACTGTTCTAGCTTGTGCTAATGGAAATCATTTTGATTTGATTCAAAAAAAAAAAATCTATAATAATTTATTATCTATGATTGTGTGTGTGTGTGGTGATAAACTTAAAATTTTAAAAAATGAACTAAATAATAAATGATGAAAGTAAATATAATTTAAATCGAGAAGATAATAAATCATATCAAAAATAAAATAAAACCAAGAAGAGACTAAAATTTTTCTAAAAGATGATTTCCTATCATTTTAGACTGCCCACATATAGGGATTTTATTTTCTCTCTCTTCACAAAATAGAGTATATTATGGGAAAGTTGTTGGAGCAAAAAAACATACCATTTCCCCCTTAGAGAAAAAACAAGATATAATGAAGTTGTTGGAGATGCTTTAGTATGCATACAATACTCACCAAGATGATTGTCACTTCATCTACCCGTACGTATTTTCATATCATCCAATGAAAACTTAGGGCCCGTTCGGTAGAAAAAATAAGAGCCATTTTTCATTTTTAAAAATAAAAACAACAAGAAATTGTGTTCAGTAGAATATTTTTGAAAACATTAAAAATGAAAATTGAAAATATTTTCTAACTTTACTCTAACAATCTGAAAACGTCAAATTAACGTTTTCAATATTTTCTCACACTTTATTTTCATCTCACAAACCTCCAACCCCCAAACTTCATATGAATCACCAACAGTCGAAAACTCAAAGATATGACACTGTCTAAACTCTTTTAATACTCACCGGATTCCGGGTTCCGACAAACTCACCGTCGTCAAACTTGTGTCCTCATCGGATTCCAGCCAAACCAATAAAGCACACATGAAACCAGTCAGTTTTGACATCAATCATTGATTAGATGCATACTAATTTCTTTGGAAGCATTTAAATCTTTGCTTCTGTCTTTCCGGTATTGATCTTAATTAAGCTCTCTCAAGTTATAAGTGGATCTTACATTCTTGGATTTGAACTCATAGTAACTGGGAAGAAGAAGAAAGACATAATGCACTTGTATAATTAATGGCGGATGAGAATTGAGTTAATTGAATGGGAATTGAAATATTCTGAGATTGATTGTGGTCTCAGATTAGCAATTGAAACTGTGGGATGATTATTGGTGCTCTTGGTATAAAAGTCTCTTTGAAGTCTGCGTTAGAAACTTGAAAGAATAGTGCACGTCTTCTTTGTTTGTGAAGATGGGTTTTGGAAAAAAAAAAAATTAAATGGTTTTTTAAGATTTGATTACCAAACACATTTTTCATCTAGAAAATGCATTCTCTATTTTACTTTTTCATTTTCAAAAAACAATTCTGAAAATATGTTTTTGAAAACATTATCGAACGGCCCTTAGCTTTCTTAGGACTTGGGAGAGACTTCTACCTCTTCCCTAGCAACACAGCGCATGTATATAACTCTTACACTAAGCCATTTTAAGGAACTAATATGGAGAGTCAGCTAAAAATATTCTTAAATCGGTGACAACTAAATTATTTTCTATTTTATGGGATGTTTACTTATTAAAATTGGAGAACTCATTAGAAACAAGAGACAATAAATTGGCTGAGGAAAAAAATCAATGATCGATCATCTGTCATCTACTAACCAAATTAAATTAGAATAGATATATTGAACAAAATATGTTATTTGCCTTGTGTTACGGAAACAAAAATAAGGAGAACAATCATAATGTGGCCAACAAACTCCACTAGAAATGTATAGATGTAATCATGTAAGTGGTTATCGACCTTATGCGGCCAACAAACTTGTGGCTTCCGCACCATTTTCAACAATTAAAAAATTGGTGAGGGGGAGATACGACGTGCCCACTAGTGGCCAACAACCTAGTACCATTCTAGATTTCTAGGTCTTTAATGTTACGACCCCAATAATGAATAGAACCCCAACAAACCTCTCGATTTTTTTTAGGATTCATGAGGGAGATGCCTTTTGCTTTTGGTTAAAGCTTTGGTTTCAAAACCACATTATTCTGACTCTCTATTATAGTTTGGTTCACTATATAATGCAATGAATCATGATTAGTTGCTCTAAACTTCAATGCAAAAGTGTTTTGGGGTCGATCAATAAATGCCATATTAGGTTAATCTACAGAGATAATTGCCAGTAAATAACTTTATATAATGAATGATTCAATTGTATATAATTTATAGTTCATATGAATGACTATAATTTATGCGCATGACTGTTAAATGTTAGTAATTACAAAAAAAATATAATTCGTAATTTGCTACCTTATATTTTATTTCAACCAATTCGCTATCATTCTGTCAAATTTTCTACTCAAGATTTTTCAAATTAACCAACTTGCTTCCCTAAATATTCAAAATTAGCTATGTTCTACGGTTCTACACTAAGTTTTCGAAATTAATGTTTGGACTAAGGAAATGATAAATCACAAGGAATTAATTTGACGGAAGCTATGATAGTAAATTAGCTAATTTGAAAAACCTAGGGTTCGACTGAAATAAAACTTAAGGTCGCAAATTGACTAATTATGAAAATCTAAAGTAGCAAATTGACTTATTCTAAAAAAAAAGTAGCAAATTGACTATTAAGCCTTATAAAAACTATGCCTAAAATACGCCTAATTTTTTTTAGGGTGCGGCTATTGCCACCCTATCATTTACTTTGTTCACCCTACTTGCTCATTACACCCTACATTTTAATTTTAATTATTAAATTTACTTATCTAACTCATTTCTCTTTCCAGAAATATCCTTATATGACATATCCAGTTTAAAAAGAATTTTTTTTAACGAAAATCTCTCATTTAATTTATACCAATAACAAAACTAAAATATATTAAAGTTTTTATTAACATAATCTGATTTACTTTTTTTTTTTCTTTCAGTTTCAATGTTCGTCTATTTCAATCTATATCAAAAAATTAGTAAGTTAACAACTATGAGCAATGAAGATAAGATTGATTTTTTTTTCATGTTTTAATTTTTTATTTTCAGTGTTCATAAAGAATATTGCAAAGATTTTGTTGAAGCTAACACTAATGGTTTTGTGAATTGAATAATAAATTAACCATGAGAAGAGAACAAAAAGACAAAAAAAAAAGTACTAAATTCAAATTTAAGTGGAGAAGAAGAAGATTAATTAACTGGTTATGTATTTAGTTTTCTTTACAAATTTAGATTTTAGAAAATTAGTGTACCTATTAGTCATTTTGCACTTGGGTAATATAGTATTTCAATAATTCAAATGTTTATAGGGTGAACTAAGAAAATAGTAGGGTGACAATAACTGCATTTTTTTTTTTTTTTTAATCTCAATAGTATTACAATTTTCAATAATGAGAACTTGATCTACTAGCGATCTTGCGATCATCGATGCACATGGCTCATGTGGATGAATTATGATTTATCCCACAATTGTCGGGTCTTTTTTGTTGAAAATCTGCCACATTACTCGTTATCTGTTAGTTTTTTTTAAGTAATATTAATAACGGTGTTGCTTAATACCGATGATTAATAACAAAATCCTTGAATGCAAGTAAATTATAATGTTTTGTTCATGTAATCATTGAGTCTTTTTTAGTGTTTGTCTCGTTGGTTACTGATTATTCGTTATTTTGTCAAATGACGTTAAAATAGGTGTTGATTAGCCAATTAAAGTTGGTGACAGTCAGTAACCAAATTTGCGAAGTCACGACACATTTATTTATTTTAATAAGGTCATATTAATTGATTATTGCTACCTCATCTTGTAGTAATCCCACCAGTTAAGTACCTTTTAATAGTTTAATTTGCTTAAACAGTTTGGAAATTTGGGACTTAAATATCCTAATCCTATGCTTTGTTGGAGTGGCATATTCCTAATTGTACTGTGGTTTTGCTTCCAAAACAGTGGGCTTAGCGGGTTTACATTTTATAATCACATAAATCTTTCTTGGGACCTTGCTGGATTCTAAAATTGCCAACCTATAATATCCAACAAACCAAATTCATGGGTTTATTGCAAGCTTGGAAGCAAAAAAATCCTGGAAGCAAAACTTGTTTTAGCGTTGCTTTAGCACATCTTCACGTGGTACACTTCTGTCTTATAAGCTGTAGGTCAACAAATAAATAAGAAACGTATGGTTGCTGAATGTTATAAACAAAATATAAAAAAAAGAGACGTAGGTTATAGGTAAAATTGGAAATATCTTGAGATTGAAGTCTGATATTATTTTATACTAGATTTCAAATACACTCTATGAGTGTGGATAATTATGTGAGAAGTTATTCCCACATAATGTAGAGAAAATTGCTGTATATATTTTGTTTTTGATTTTTAATTTTTTTTATTAAATTTTTTTTATTTTTTTTTATTTGTGAATTGATCATTTTGTCTTTCTCAAATATTTCAGTTCAAATGTTTTTTTAATATGCCAAAACTAACTCTATGTTTTCACAAGTTGGGTCACTATTCAGTTACTAGAACCAACGCATTTTCTAAAAGTTTGATTTGTTCAATATCTTAAGTTGGGGATCTAATATTTTCTCGTCTTCAAGAAATTACTTGAGTTTGTTTGTTTTTTCCTTTTTTCACTTTACCCATATTCTCATCCTCATCTTTATATATCAATGACATTTGAATCCATTAACTCTATGATATTGGTTTTACCAATAACTATTATATCACAATTCATGTTGCTATTAGAATTATTGAAAAATGCTTATCTTTTAAATGCAACTTATTTAACAATTTCACTAAGAATTCTCTGAATCGAACTTCTCTCTTGCTTTGGTCTCTAAGAATTTTCTTGAAATACAGTTTCCTATGAAAAGGGCAGAGACATGACTGTAGATTCATGGATAGAGTGACGGTTCAAAAGCAAAAGCCAACTGGATTAAGATTTGGTATTCCATTTGACCTGTCTTCCGAGTATATTAATTATTGTTTTCTCCTTTGGATTACTAAACCGACTAATTAAAGTCCACTCAATTAACGAGGCTTCACACACTTCAACAGAAAATTTAGTGTTCACACACCAGGCTGGCAGTGACTTTCAGATAAAAACAAACAAATCTAAAGCCTCCAATAAGAGGGCTATATGGTAACTTATAGTCCTTTTTGTTATAATATGGAGCTTTTTGTTATAATATGGGCTCCAACAAGAGAATGGCCAAAGGGCCAAAGATGAAGAGGGGGTGGAGAAAGCTACATTTAGCCCTATGGGTGGCCCTTTACCCCTTGGTGGGACCCACAGAAATCAGCCCAATTAAGGGGTGTGGTGCAATGCATGGTTTGATCCAATGGCCAATAATTAATAACATTTGCAATCCAACGGTATATAATTAAGTATAACTTAATATTATATATATATATATATATCTATATTTTATATTTTATAAAGATGAATTTTAGTTATATAAATTAGTTTCTTTTAAGTGCATGTATTTTTTAATTAATTTATTTATTTTGTATCATGTTAATGAAGTTTATGTAATATTTATTTATGTAATATTTTGTATCATTCAATCGGGAATCTACATATTTGCTTCCGAAATGGCACATGGCACTTAAAACATCTATTCAAAAATGTTATCAATAATACAACATAAATACCTCATCCAAATATACATCTTAAAAATTAATTTTTTCCTTAACAATTAATTTTAGTCTAAATTATAATATTATTAAAATAAAATAAAATCATACAAATTAGAAAACATAATGTAAAATCATAAAATACCTGAAAGGGCTAAAATTTAGCCGTCCCTTACTGGAGATGATTCACTTGTTCATGAATAAACAATAATATTTATGGGGGCTAAATTATACCCATGTACCCAATATAGCCCCTCCTTACTGGAGATGGCCTAAGGAACGCTGTTCTCGCTCATATACAACTGTGCAACAGAGAAGCACTTGCAATCTTCACAATGTTGGTGGCTTGTTTCTTTCTTTTATTGATTGGGACAGAGGGACTAGGGGAGCCACTTGTAGTCCACTTTAGCATTCACATATGAATTTTGTTTCACTAGAATTAAATAATCTTCAACGTCAATTTGGATCGAGTTTCTTACTTCAGAAGTTTGCGGTTACCATTCTACATAGTAATTCCACGAACTGTGGCATATCATAGAAGACTACCGGCTAGTCTTTAACCGGCAATTATGGATTTGCTTTTTAATTAAATTCAAGATAAATTTACAATTTTATAGTAATGTATTTTGCGGATAAAGTTAAAAAAGCTCTTGTTCCTACAAACGAGCAATTTTTAAATATACACGTCCAATAAGCTAAAACAACGATATAGTGCGATCTACTGCATTTTCATTAGAATCCAACTTAGAGTCTGTTATATTTCAATATTTTTTACAAAACACTTCTTCCAACAAATAGATACATCACAATTACTAATTAAGGTTGTGAATTGGCCCCATCGGTCTCTCTATTAAAATTTAAAATGGAACAGACTCATTTAAAGTGCATTTAGTTTTTTTTTTTTTGCTTGCAATCCTTCAGACCTTTACCCCTTCTTACCTATGTCACATAAGCCAGGAATCATATATTTTTGAATGGTTTAAGAGTAGCTTTTGTTTCTTAATGTTGAAGTGTTCCCGCTCACTTTTTGGACGGTCATAATTCAATAATCTTAACAACGTACTTACACTATTCTAATACTCGTGCCGTGAACGAGGAAGATCGAAAACCAAGTACCAAGTACGTGTCTAAGTGAGTAACTATTTTGTTCTTCTTAGATAGAGATGTAGACCAGAATAATATTGCATGTACTTGACCAATTAGTTTATGCAATAGTATATTCTAGTAATTTTTTTCGATGTTCAGACGGAGCTTCTGCTAATTTTCGTTCTCTAAAGTTAACTTGTTGTGTTGAATTCAGCAAAACCAGCCGGATTGAAATTCCGTTAAGTCAGTGTTGGGGTTCTGGTTGTGATTGCCCGAGCCAGATTTAAACATTCTCACATATGCATGTTTAAGGGCACATGCATCTTCTGTTCTGTTGCTGTTGCTCCCATCAGAAACTTTATACACATCACCCCAAATACATAAGGCTGCTGACGAGATTAACAGATGATCAAATCGTAATAATTTTTCTTTATAACTAATTTATAAGAGAATTTGATATTCTCACCTTCTCCAACAACTGTGTATTCCATGGTCAACACTTTGTCAATCTTAATTTAGATTACAAGAGATCTACCGTCCTATTTCCGGCCTTCAGCTTTAAGGTCGGACCAAAAAGTTCAGCTTTAAGGTTTTATAACTTATTGAAAAAAAACAATGTGGATTGCATAATGTAATAGCTCAGCCCAACTGATCAATGGGATTGACTGTATTATCATGTCCTAGAAGGCCCAATATCAAAGCCATAACTGATGCGTGCTAGATTTGTGTTAACAGTATATATGATCAGACCCATGATCAGAACACCAAATATGGTCAATATAAAGCAATTCATGAGTGCTTGTGGAGTGTGACAATGTCCAGTATTAGTGATAAACCATGATATTCAAATTCAAAATCATCATCAACTTTGGCTGCAAATAACTATACGTAGTCTTACTTGTTAGCTTGTAGAGATAATTTTAGAGTTTACATAGAATTGTGGTTACATTGAACGACAACTCTGCAAACACTTGTATAAATAGAAGCCTTCAGTGCTTCAAAGAATCGGATACATTCTCTTTATGGTATCACAGCCTCTTTAGTCTCACGATCAGGTAGGATATGGCATAGTTGGATCTGTCAAGCTTCATGATCATTAAGCTTGAGACAACAGGAGCAGTAGTGGTGGAGGAGGCCATTAATTTGGATCGGAAATGCGGGAGAAAAGAAAAAAATTGCTTAATTTGATGATGATGAATTGGATGATTATTCATTAAAGCACCGAAGGCTTCTATTCATACCAGAGTTTACAGAGTTGTTCAAAGCAACACAATTCTATCTAAACAATTATCTACAGTTACCTATACAAACTAACAAGTAAGACTACGTATAGTTACAAGTTATAACTAGATAACATGATCAAGTTATAGTTTTAAATTCAACTAGTATGATCAGGTAGGATTAATTGGAGCAGAAGATGATGATTTTGAATTTAATTTCATAGTCTTTAAGTAGGTGGACTCTGGACGACAAACTTGTTAATTAGTAGGGACCGAAGCCATCTTTGATCAGAAGAACGAAACATTTTCAACGCAAAAACCTAGTCTGCAATATGCATCCATGGAAGCAGCACAAGCTAAACTTTGAAAGCCAAGAGCCTTCGGTCATGTTTTTTCGAAGATGATGTGTTGATGAATAGTCTGATGGGTGTGCGCAACTAAATATTGACCGTAACGGTGTATTGATCAATGAAGATAAATATATGAAAAAAAAAGTTCTATAGTATTCTGTAATATATTATATGGAGCCGAAAACCGTTAAATTGAACAATATTTAAGGTGTGTCTTATGTACTGAGTCAACTCAACTGTTCAAACTTTAAAACTATAAATTAAACACCGTCGTGAAAAACCAATTTCGACCAAGAAGCTAGCAGTAAAGTAGAGAAAGCGCGCAGGACACTTGTAGCTTTCATTAAATCATAGCGTCCTTTGTTACAGATTTGCAACTGGTTGTTGAGATCCCCCACACAGGCAAAATATTTGAAGATCGAAAGTTGGATTTCAGTATGTGGCAGAAGATGAGCTTAGCCAGGTATATCAGATAATGTCTCAAGGATAAAATTGATACAGTCGGCAAACAGGTAAGCTACTACTTCCACATGTCCCCATAGCAAAGGCTCTACTTGGTACCTTTGATGGTGATTGGGTTGACTTGGACTTCAAGTCATCAATCATATAGAATGCCTAACAATTTTTTCTTTTCGGATAATTCATCCAAACGAACTTATAATTATCATTAAATGACTAAAGAAGTTCAAAAGTTTTGCATTCTAACTTGATGAAATGGCATTTTAAAGTTTCATTTTAAACTCTCAATCCAAATTAAATGCTTCATTTTTTAAGTTCGATCAGAACATGTCCGCATTGTTTGGGGTGTACTCTAAGAGAACTTTTGTATTGATGCTTGAAGTTAAGGTTTTATGTCCCTCTCAAAGCATCTTGATTATTCTAATACAATAAGTCAGGTGTAGGGATGAGCCTCCCAATTTGACTGGTTTCCGAACTCCTTTTTTTTTTTTTTTTAAATGTCCGCATTGACATAAACATTAAATGACTTGAATAGCAAATATCGATGGAGTTGAACAATTAGATTTGTTCATACATAAGTTTATATGAAGGGTTCTTGAACAAAAACACCAAAATGAGCCAAAATTATTTCACTTACCCCAGCAACAAATTTCTATTCCCATGCATTAACCCAATTTAAAAGTAAATGACTATTAAGCCCTCAATCTAATTAAATAACTACTATCATGCCACTCTCTTTCTCTCATCCCTCCAATCTGCACTCTCTTTGAATTCAACAGTTGACGTCTATTGCCCACAGTTTACAAAAAAGAAGAAGATGATTTGGGCACCAAGAAAATGATATGGGCACCCACGTCTTCGACGGTTGCCCAGATCATTTTCTGGGTGCCCAAATCATCTTTTTTTTTTTTTTTGTAAACTGTGGGCAAAAGTCTGAGAAGGAAAGAAAAAAAAGTTCTATTGCAGGGCAATAGAGGTTTATTAAAGGTCCATTGGGGGGCAATACACGTCTATTGGTTGGGGACAATAAATGTTTTAAATTGATGTAATCTCCTCGTTTTTTTTTTCCTTAATCAAAGTTTTATTTGTCTAATTTTAGGGAGATTAGTTTCAATTTCGACAGTCGAAAGGTCTATTGGAGGGCAATACAGGTTTATTAGCGGGGGCAATAAACCTCTTCGGCCTCATATGAGATATCCGACAACCTCTTTGGGGACTTCCGACGAGATTTCATAAACCTCTATTGCCCAATAGAGGTCTATTTGGGGGCAATAAACCTTTCCGGTGACCTCTTTGGGGACCTCCGGCTAGGTTTTTAGAGAAGTCCGGATTCCGGCGATAGGTTACCGAAATCTAGCGGCCGGTGATCGGACTCCGACGAAGTCTCCTATGGCTTCTCTCTCTTCCATTCTCTCTCTCTCTCTCTCTCTATGTAACAAAGGGGTGGAAAAAAATAGTCTCGAAAAAAAAAAAAAAAAACTTAATGGAGTATATATTAGAGAAGACCTCCTTAGAGTGTTTTGGGTAACGGAGAATTAAAAAAACTTAATGGGGTAAGTGGAAAAAAATTCTCTAGAATTAAGGTAAATGAACAAAAACCCATATGAAATTAATCTTATTCTTTTGAATTTTGATATGAAATGAAACTTGCAAGAAGATACTAATTAACATTTCATATTATTATTTACTTTTGCCACTAAAATTTGCTAGAACTTGCTATTTCAAAATCATAACAATATATTAGTTTTATCGTTATCATTGTGATCTCATGATGACAAAAATGATGAGGAAAATCAAAGAGGCTGACTTTGACAAGAAGAAACTTTGGGAAAATAGTAATGGAATGCACGGGCATCCTTACCATGCCAGCATTATTATTGTCAAAAAGTGAACAAATTAAACGTTAGCCTAGCTACCAACAAGCTACCAACAAGTACAATGACCAGCATGCAAGCTTTGCTAGCTAGCCTGAGTAGTTGGTCGTCATCCATATCCAGCTATATTTTCCACAGTATGGTTCTCGATTCTCATGACCCTATTTAAGGCCTCCCTCTTACTCTTCAACCTTCACCTTCTTCTTCTTCCATAAGCTCAAACTTACCCAGATTCTGATCAAAATGCTCTTCTGGAGTAGTACTACTTCTTACCCAATGGCCCTGCTCTACATCTTGTTGATTCTCTTGGCTCCTCCTCTCACCCAAGTGAGCTCTGAAGCTAGAGTTATCGCTTCCATGAGGTCAGTGGATCAATCATATAATTCAAACCCTTCGACTTACGTATCCCTTCGACCCAATAAGGGCCGTGTTCCTAAAGTGTTTGGAAACCCCAATATCGTGGAGGGTTGCTTGCCAAAAGGATTTCGTCGCTCTTCTGCACCTAGCCACTATGTGAATGATCACCCTCTGGACTCAACACTGTGTTCTTCTTCAAGCAAGGGCATGAACAATCCATGAAAAAGAATTGAAAGGGTTGTATCATTATGTAATCGGGAATATGTAATGTATCAAAAGCTTAATTTGTGGTTATTATAGACGAAACCATGGAGATGTAAATTTCCATGGTTCTACATATAGAATTATAGATAGTGACATTATAATTGTTCAATAATATGGAATAAGGCAATTGACATAAGACTTAGATATGTGTGTGTGTATTATCTTTTTATGTTCGACTCGTTCAATCCCCTTGATTTTTCTTGTATGATGACCTTCATAAGTGGTAAAGTTATGCTACATATTAGGCCACTAATTAGCATCACGTACATGGTATACAACTATACATATGGGATCCCAATTCCACCAGCCTAAATACTTTAAAACAAGGTTTGAAAAAGTTCCCTACTTTACTTTGATTTCTTCGCTGAATTAGATTAGGATTTTGTAGCTCACCAAAAATTATGGCATAGTAATTGTTATTTATTGTTACTTATTTCACCTTAATGTAAACTGGTTACATAAACATCCTATGGCCAATCTTGATCAACTTTATTAGATGAGTGTCGATGTTTAATATGTAAATGGTCTGTTATATTAATCTAGAGTAATATTAAACATCCCATGGCCAATCTTGATCGACTTTATTAAATGAGTGTCGATGTTCAATATGTAAATGGTCTGTTATGGCATAGTAATTGTTATTTATTGTTACTTATTTCAGCTTAATGTAAACTGATTACATAAATATTGTCTTGATCGACTTTATTAGATGAGTGTCGATGTTCAATATGTAAATGGTCTGTTATGGCATAGTAATTGTTATTTATTGTTACTTATTTCAGCTTAATGTAAACTGATTACATAAATATTGTTTTGATCGACTTTATTAGATGAGTGTCGATGTTCAATATGTAAATGGTCTGTTATATTAATCTAGAGTTTTCCTTTGAATTAGGCGGGGCTAGCTAAGAGCCATGTGAATTCCTATAGCTTCTTGGAGGTGATCCTAAGGAAAAGACATTCCTAGCTAGAAGGCATCTGGGAAATAAGTATCTAATACCCACTAGGTCACTAGGACTTGTTGGGTGGGAGTTGGACTAGATTTGAAAGAAGACCTAACGCGGAAGGCAGAGAAAGGCCGGGGGAGTAAAGCCTAAAGAGATAGGTAGATTGCATTATATAATTATGGGGTGATAATGTGTTCGAGGTTCTCACAAGCTTTGTCTACATATATACATAATCTTCACAGCTCAGAGCCTCAAAACACGTGGACATGATCTAGTATCTACGTACACAAGATCATCAATAGGCAAAAGTTTATGCCTTTACAGTCAAAACAAAACCATAATTCTAGTACTTAAATACATTCACTTCAAAATCCGAAACTTCAAGTTCAAATGTTTAATTATTTCTCTGATTTTCTTTTGCTTGAAATCCAAGACCAAAAATCCAAAGTGAAGAACTAAACCGTCGTTTCACTCCATCATAGTTCAATACAATATCTATGTATCTAGAAGAATGAGAAAATGATCATTTACCTAATTTCAGCTTGAAAATTGTCTATTTGCTCCACTAACAGTTTTTTAATCTCATTTACCCAAAACACTCTAAGGGATTATTTCCCTAATACCTAATTAATTCTTTTTTAATTCTTTTTATTTATTTTTGGGACTTTTTTGCCCTCTCCTTCTTTCTCACTTAGAGAGAGAAGTCATCCTCCACCTTGCTGTGCTCCGGTGACCAGTGGTCGGTCGCGGTCTCCTGCGATCGGTGACCGGAGTCCGGCATCCACTGACCGAAATCCGATAACCAGTCACTGAAATCCGGCTGCCGGACTGGTGACCGGATTCCGACATCTGAATTTATTACCCCCAGTAATCATATTATTGCCTCCCAATACTCATATTATTGCCTCCCAATAATCATATTATTGCCTCCGATAATCATATTATTGCCCTCCAATGAATTGCATAAACTCCTAAAACAAAAATGAATACACTACAGGCACAATTGATCAATTTATATGCATATTATTGCCCCCCAATACTCATATTATTGCCTCCTAATAATCATATTATTGCTCCGCAATAGACATGTATAACTACTCAATAAAACTTTTTTTTTCATTCTTCCTTCTTTTCAGCAAGAAAACACTACAAAAATTGCATCCAACTGCAATGTTAACCTATTTCTATTAACAAGATATTACCCAACTATTGTACTTGTTTTCTAAAAAAAAAAAGAAAAAAAAAAAAGCCTACTGTACTTGCAAATCATACAGAACCAACGGGGAAAGCAAGCTCTAGAACAACTTGTGCTGAATATTATGAGGCTATAGAACTGCAATGCACTTTCTCTCATTCTTTGGCCAATTCGCCGACCAACCCCCTGCAAACTATCAATGGCAGAAGACGAGACCACCTCAACAACACCACCACAGATGGAAGAAGAACAAGAGGCAACAACCGTGCAACCACCGGGAAAGAAGAAGAGGAGGATGCATCCCTGATCCGACCCGAATCCGGAGAAGAAAACGCATTCCAAACCGTATCAGAAGAAGAGGAACCACCGGTGGCTGAAGAAGACGACGCAGCCACGACCCGATCCGAATCCGGTGAAGAGAACACAGTCGGTCCAACCCCGACACCTACCGCATCCACTGCCTCCACCACCACCGCAGCCCCTCCCCGGAGTAGCGGAAGCGTGAGCGGCGCGAGTCGACGATGGAGGACGAGAAGGACCGGCAGAAGGTGGTTCAGAGAGAGAGAGAGAGGCTGAGGGGAGTCGAGAGAGAGTATGAGGGCAATACTGTCAATAGATATTAGATTGGGTAAATGAGGTTAAAAATCTCTTAGTTGAGTAAGTGGGTAATTTTTAGACTAAAATTGGGTAAGTGGTCACGGCCCATCTAGAAAAGTATGGGTAAAGTAATTGGTCAAGGTTTAATCGATCGATCTCCATTCTCCACTAAATGTGAAAATGCATACCCACTCTGATCGGCTGCAGCTTCTTTTTTTTTTTTTTATGCATGTCAGATTACTCATCACTGCATTGTATTGGGAAGTAGCCGCACATGCACATTAACTTGTACTTCAAAGTTTGATTATCCCTAGGACCTAGCTGCCCTGGCTCTTTGACGCCTTCTATATCTAGTTCTATGACTTCTATCAATATTATTTACGTGCATCATATAAATGTAATTCTTGAGCATCTGTAACTTACGATTGACCGAGAGAGGGAGAATTATATCATAATTAAACTAGAATTGATTTGAGTGATGTGGTTAAGGAATATTTGGGTTTTGAAAGTTCCAAGTTGAAGCAGAGAGTGAGCATCTAATCTCTAAAAGACAGAATTTCAAATGATATATATTTGAACACACAACTCAATATATTCACATTGGACTATAAGATCTGCCATATCTATCCAGTATGGAATAATTATAGTGATAGCTTTAATTTCTACGATGTTCAATTGGCCAGGAAGGAAGGGTCGGTGACTTGCATTTTCATAAGAATAATGGTGGATATTATTGCAGGTCTCTTGGAAGTTTCCCTTTGAGTGGGCTGATTCGTTACACCGTATTTGTCAAATGCGATTTTGATTTTTGCATATTTTTTGAGAATGTAACTAGGTAGCTGACATTTTAGTAAATTATAGTTTCGTTTGTGGTAGTTAGTTCTGTTTTTAGTTTCAGGAGGTTTGGTATTTGCTCCCCTCTTTTTATAGAGAGATTATTCAGAGCACCGCCGTGCACTTGCACCAACATAAATGAATGGTTAGATTGCATTAAATACACTTTTTATTTATTAAAAATAAAGTTGATAATAAATATCAAGAGTTGAGATTATTTTATAAGGGTTGGGTGACTTACACCGTCGGTGCATAGAATAATTTCCACTTTTTATAATTTCTTTTCCTTTTTTAATGAATTCTAAGGGTTAAAAGAAGGCTGTTTTGGCTCCTGATTTCAAGCTAAAAAATAGAGAATATAGGGAGGAATCAAAACTATTTATTGACTTAATGGAGTTCTAACTCTGTTCTTCATCTTTTAATTATCTTTTTAGTACTTGTATTTGAGCACGTATCGATCTATTTACATAGATGTTAGACATATAAAAGGGTATTCAATATAGACAGAATCATGTTGGACGAAATTTGAAACTTTCATTGCTAATCTATTTTTATTTTCTTTAATATATAAGATCTCTGTGGTTCTCACGGGTGAGATTCAACTATGTCTCTACGCCATTCATATCTTGTCACTTGTCCAAATTAATCAATCTAAAACAAATCAAGAACAAACTTAATTTGATCATGGCTCGTGCACATTGATATATATATATATATATATATATATTATTTTTTTGAATTAAAGATATTTATTTATACATACACACGTGCACACACACACGAGATTGCTTACGTACCGATCTATTGATAATCGTTAAGACATTCATAACTGTGATTTACAATTATAAGCATGAACGGTTCATATTGGACAGATTTGATTTGTCTATTGATCTAATTCGATACCTTAATAGTCATCAATTTGGCTGAAAATTTACAAAAGTGATCTACTCATATAGAGCTAAGAATTGAATGATCGAAACCCCAATATGTGATAAAAAAAAGTTGGTCTAATAAGTGGTTCCTTAAAATGACTAAAAAAAGAGAGCTCCCACTAGAAGAGCTATACACACACACACACACACACACAGTGCTTCCCTGCTGAGGACTTCTGCTATAAAAATATGCGGATTTCCTTGATAAACCTACTTTTCGATCTCATATTCACATATTAACCGTTCAGTTTTTAGGTATATATGAGTAGGTCATCTATGTAAATTTTCAACCAAATTGATAATCATTAAGACATTCAAAACTGCCATTTATAATTATGAACATGAACGTTCAAGTTGGACAGATTCGGTTCGTTCATTGATTTAATCTAGTTCGATACCTAAACGATCATCAATTTAGCTAAAAATGTGTAGAAGTGATCTATATATGAGGACCTAAAAACTGAATGGTTGAGATGCGGATATGCGATCGAAAAGTGAGTCATATCAAGGAAATTCACTTTTTTTTAATATATGCGGAGATCCTTATAAGGATATCCTTACCTTAGCTTATGGAATAGATTTCCATATTTTGACCACTTTTCGATCGCATATTCACATCTTAATCGTTCAGTTTTTAGGTCCTAATGTATAGATCATCTCTGCAAATTTTCAGCCAAATTGATTATTGTTAAGGCATTCAAAACTGCAATTTACAATTATGAACCAGAACGGTTCAGGTTGGACAGATTCGGTTCTTTCATTGATATAATCAAGTTCGATACCTTAACGATCATCAATTTGGCTGAAAATTTGCAGAGATGATATATACATTATGACCTAAAAACTGAACAGTTAAGATGTGAATATGTGATCGAAAAGTGGTCAAAATATGAAAATTCGTTCCATAAGCTAAGGTAAGGATATCTTTAGTAGAGAAGACCTACACACACACACACATATCCTATCTAGAGCGAGGCCTTGAAATTAAAGTGTAAGGTTGGAGTTTAAGGTCACTTTTCGGTCTCATAACCAGATCTTGACCGTTAAGTATCTAGGTACTAATGTATAGATCATCTCCGCAAAATTTCAGCCAAATTGATGATCGTTAAGGCATTAATAACTGCCTTAAAGCTAGTACGGTTCAGGTTGGATAGATTCAGTTCGTCCATTGGTTTAAGCTAGTTAGATACCTTAAAGATCATCAATTTGGCTGAAATTTTGCAGAGATGATCTATACATTAGTACCTAATAACTGAACGGTCGAGATATGGATATGAGACCGAAAAGTGACCTTAAACTCCAACCTCGCACTTTAATTTCAGAGCGAGGCCTTGCTCTGCATAAATATTATATATATATACAGATTTTATCCAGAGCGGAGCTCGGCTTTGAAATTAACGTGTGAAGTTCGAGTTTTTGGTCACTTTTCAGTCGCATATCCACATCTCTACCGTTCAGTTTTTAGGTACTACTGTATAGATCATCTCTGCAAATTTTCAGCCAATTAAATTGATGATCGTTAAGATATCTAACTCGCTTAAACCAATGAACAGACTGAATCTGTCAACCTGAACCGTACTAACTTTAAAATAGTTATCAATGTCTTAACGATCATCAATTTGGCTGAAAATTTGCAGAGATGATCTATACACTAGTACGTAAAAACTGAACAGTCGAAATGTGGATATGCGACCGAAAAGTGACTCAAAACTCGAGCTTCACACATTAATTTCAAAGCGGAGCTCAGCTCTGGATAGGATATGTACACACACACACACACACACACACATATATATATATATATATATAAATCGTTAGCTTGTGAAGACAAAATTAGTCCTCATTGAAAAGCATTATTAAATCTATCTAATTCAAGTGCATGCACGTAAGCTTTGGCTTGAATTGTGTAGACAAACACATTAATATTTTGATCAAATCTTCTGGTATGCAACAAAAATCTATTCCGAGTCAAAACCCAATCCGTGTATTGATCTGAAATCCACGTTTTTATTTTCACATGCGCATTTTATTCCCAAGTGATGCATATAATTAGAACCGTGTTCCATTGTATAGCAGGAAGAACCATGTTCCATTGTATTCCCTTTGCATACTTTGAAAGGTAACCTTTATGATGTGTTCCTTTCCATTTTCCAAATAGGCAGAGGCAGATGGTCCAACTAGTCAAGCAACATGTGAGCACGAAATTAGGACTTAGGCCACGTACGATCTATGGCATCAAGTTTCTCTATTCACGAAAGGATACAGGTGAGAGTGCAATTGTGCAAATGCTTCGAAAGCATGACTCTCCAAATTGATCACGAGGCCGAGTCTCAAGCTTGTTTGGATTAAAAAAGTAGGTAAAAGGAAAAAAATAAATCCGATAACGATGTTTCACAAACTCAGGCACAACATGCTATATACTCTTCATTTTAATTACTGACGTTGCTAAACAAATATGAAATCAGACCAAAGGTCTTGATGTTTTTATATATAAAATAAATAAATAAAATAAAAAATCTTATCCCACCCTTATATATGCAAGAACCCATGACCTTTACAATGTTAGAATTATAACTTACCAATAGGTCACAGCTTACCGGCTCTTGATGTCAACGTGTGTTTCTTTTAATTTCTTTTGTATTTTGATGGATTAGTAGCTTAGGAAACCAAGATGATGCGGTGTTACAAACGACTATAGTATAATAATTTTTTTGACATTCTTATCGTAAATTAATATACCTTAATATTATGATTGGAAATCGATATCTACAGGGGCGGAACTAGGTTCGAAAGTTTTGGGGGGTTCAAAATGCAATTTTTCTTAAATGCAAGTACCAAATATTCAAAATAATAAAAAAAGCTAATTAGCCAAGAAGTAATTAATAGTTTTATACCATAATTTATGTTTGAACAAAAATTTTAGTAAGAAAGAAGCTTAAATATTTTATAAGGCTTTAATAGTTTCCAAAAGAAAACACAAGTTTAATCTAAATTCATACCAAATATTAATTATTCTGGGTTGTGATTGGTTAATATATTAATTTTGGTGAGATAAGTATGGTATATATTAATATTCTATGAATAAAATATCTAAATAAGGAAGATATTGAAAAAAACTTGCAGGGGTCCGGACCACCCAGACCCCAACATAGTTCCGCCCCTGGATATCTATTTGAAGATGTTCAACTACAATCTTGAATAAAAGATAATTGGTGACAAACTCTTTTAAGTTATATATATTATTAATCACTAGAACAACAAACTCTAGTAATTCTCAAATCGATTTCTTTTTTCTAATTTTAGACTACCTATGGCCGACTTATGATCGTGCTCATAATTGGATGATACCCCAGTCAATCTCTAAGGGTCGGTGTTTATTTTCTAATCCAACAATAAAAAGTTGAAAAAAAATCCAAATAATAATAATAATGATTAAATACTTGTTACTCTCTATAATTTACTCCAGAAAATAGTTCAATCTCTCACCTTTTAAATTAATAATTTAGTCATTATTCTCTTGAATTCGCACAGAACATGTCCAAAATGACTATTATACCCCTTACTTCTTTTTTTTTTTCTACCCCTCTCTCTCTCTCTGCGCGCAACGCAAGACAAGAGCAAAATGGAGCAAGACCCTTTTTTTTCCGATCTTCAATCTTGGGTTGCGGGTCGAGTTGGGGAGGTCATACCACTCGCCGTCACAGCCACCTCCGTCACTGTAGATTTATTGGTGAAAAGTGAGCTCAGAGCAAAGCGAAATCTGAGCATCCTAGAATTGTGTTGGTGGGCATCATCAAGTTCGAGATGCAGGTTGTACTCCCAGTTCTCCGGGTCTAGGTTGTTACAACCGGCATCAACGTTTGGGCCGAGAAGGAAACCGAAATCCTCCATTTTGCGAGTCAAATGGGGTGTTAGATGTGGATCCAATTTGGGGGTTGGGGTTTCTGGTTGGGATTCGGTGGAGCAAAAGAGGCAGAGGAGGGTGAGAGATTGGGGCCTTGAGTAAAGGGTTGGGAGTGGAGCTCGGTGGAGGCGAGTTGGTTGGAAATGAGATTGGAGCTGGGCTGGTCGGAGCTGGAATTGGGGTTGGGGAACTGGAGCGAGAGAGAGGAGAGAGAGAAGCAGAAAAAATAAAATAAAAAAGGATTACAAAATAAAAAGATAAAAAAGAGAAAAGAGAAAATTAATAAAAAAAGAGCAAATAGGGGTATAATAATCATTTTAGACATGATGTGGACCTATCGTGTGAGAATTAGAGAGAATAAAAAAATATCCAGTTTAATTTAAAAAGAAGGAGACTAAACTATTTTTCAAGAAAAAATTTAAAGACTAACAAATATGTAATTTGTTATAATAATAATACAACAATATGAGTATATGACAACCTCGTTATTCTCTAAATCTCTTACTACTATCTTGACATCATCAACCAAACTAATAATACAAACAGATTCAATAATTTCCGATTGAAAAATGGGTGTACCCGTGTGCAAGTGGAGGACAGCTTTAGCTTATAACCAAATTACCTTATAATCCACCACGGAGTATACACGGAGACTACTATAGCACGGATAAACTCGTCTTTTCAGCCAAGGAGACCTATCTATAAAAGTCATATTCTTCCTCATTAAGCCACTCTGTCCTTACTGAATCAGTCTTCACCACTAAACAAAGAAGCGTCTCCATCTCACTCTCTCTCACTTGCAAGAGTAAGACAAAGTTTCAAGCACCGTGTTGATAAGAAGAAGAAGAAGAAGAAGAAGAAGAAATTACTGTATAGGTATGAAGGAAGACCAAAGCAACAGCAGCAGCAACAGAAACTTCTGCAGTAAGCACGTGCAAGAACAAAACAGCAGCAACAGCAACTTCTGCAGTAAGCACGTGCGAGACCCGTGCAGATCGTTTGGGCGGAGATGCAGTATGCTGGTGAAGGAGCAAAGGGCAAGGTTCTATATACTCCGGCGCTGCATCACCATGTTAATGTGCTGGCGTGAGTGTGGTGATCCATGATCGAGTACTAGTTCATTACGGAATGAATATATACCAGTGTGTGTGTGTGTATATAGATATGTGGGCGTGTGTGTGTGTAGCGTAGCGTACAACTATCCGAAGGAAGTTTTGAAGTACAATCTTTGAAGCAATTTTATATCTTACAATTTTGTTGAATCTCTCTCACTCTCTCTCTAGATTTGGATGAAAACCTTGAAGTCAATTAGTTGTAATATTGATGATGATAGAATGATGGTTGACGATCAATATAGGTAATTCTTCATCACGTAATTGATTGATTCCGGAGTTCTTTAATTTTGGTCCAGATTGTCAGATTGCTGGGACTTCCGGTTTCTTTGAGTTTTATTATGGAGATTTCTGGTTATATTACAATGAAAATAGATCGAGAGTATCTAATTATTCTTTCACTCTTTCCACACTTGGCTAATAAAGACTCTCTACTTTTCACTTTCGGTTCCAGAAATCAGATCCCTAATTAAACTTGCTGCCATGTATGTTATGTATGAGATATATATTGTGTTAATTTGTTATGGTTGATATATGCTTTTCAATTATTGACCAACTTAATTTGCCTTTCCTATCTCAAGGAGACTTGCAATTATCACCTAGACATACTATATTCCTACCACAAAATCAAGTGATTACTAATCTAAAAGTCTTTTCATGATTCATTGGCCTAATATAGTATTAGTGGTTCCTAATTCTCTTTATCTATAACTGAGCTGTGAACATAATCTACTTTGTAGAATTCGAAAATGATATGACGGCTCTGATGTTTCTGAAAATCGTTGAAGGATGTTGAGTTAATTATGGACTAATTGGTTTTCTTAAAAAGTCTTAACATGACGTTTTTCTTCTAGTTCGTTTTGACAATGGAGTAAAACCCTTTTTACTACAGTAATAATTGACTTTCTCAGTTCGAAAGCTTCAGATTTTCTAGAGAAGAAATAACAAATAAAATAAAAACGCATGCAAACCGACAGCAATATATGGAATTATCGACTTGATTCGCTTTCCCTCGTGCGGCCCTTAGTTTTTCACTTTCTCACTCCCTGTGTTTGTGCCCTACTCTACTTTTACTGCTATTAGAAATGTCCACCTTGGTTTTCCCAATTACTAAACTAAACAGCCCTTTTTCAAAAAGAACAGATTCTTCTTTTTTTGTTAGTTGGCCACTTGGCTGGTGTAGTCTTTGGTCATTCTTACTTGACTAGCTACAATCCGTTTTAGACATTTTATCGAGCAATTTGTGTGCTGATCTGATACAATAACTCGCACTTGAAGAGTTGAAGTTATGTGTGTGTGTGTTTTTTTTTTCCAAGCAGTCACAATAATTAATCTTCGTTCACTTGCCCTCATAAGCTAACGCAAGTTAATATGTTAATGTTCGTGTGATTGTCTGCACATGTCTATAGGATCAATTAGTACTGGATTATCATATATCATCTTCGGCAGACTAAGAGCAAGTTCACCTGTTGGGTCACCAGTTCACCTACTATTCACTGTTTTTGAGTGTTTATTTTCACTATCTGGGTCAAGGACACAGTTTCCAATAAGATCTGGGTCACCAGGTTAGCTTGTAGATCACCAGAGTGACCTAGAAAGTGACCCATGGTGACACAGGGCGACCCAGGGCACAAAATACATTTTGCCCATGACCCAAAGAGTGAAAATACACATAAAAAGCAGTGAATCGAACAGTAGGTGACCTGGTAACCCATGGGTGAACTTGCTCTAAGAGCAAGCTAGTTCACCCCTTGTATTACTAGGTCACATATTATTCACTGCTTTTTAGTGTTTATTTCCACTCTCTGGGTCACCGGCTCAGTTTCCAATAAGATCTGGGTCACCAAGTCAGCTTGTAGGTCACCAAGGTGACTCATGGCACGAAATACACTATGCTCATGACCTAGAGAGTGAAAAAACACATAAAAAAACAAGGGAAAAACATACAAACAGTACCCAACCTATGGCCGACTCCAAATTTTTGTACCCAAATTTTCAAAACTATCACTTTGGTACCTGAAGTTCGGACCCCGACCCAACTTTAGTACCTGAAGCCGTTAACTCAGTAACGGCGTCTGACAGGTGGCATATATTGAAGGGTAATTTCATCTTTTCATATTTAATTCATTATTTATATATATATATATATATATATATATATTTTCTCTTCTTCTTCTCTCTCTCTCTCTAACCATTATCAACGACCAAAAAAAAAAAATTCTTCCAGCAGCCCCGCGCCTCCTCCTCTCCAGCCCAGCCCCCCGCCGCAACCCCTGCCGCGAAGCCCCACAGCCGGCCAGACCAGCACACCAGGCCGAGCGTTGCCCAGCCTCGCCTCGTACATCTCCCTCTGCGCTACTGCCCCAGCATCAGCAAGCCAACAGCCTGCCCACCAGCGCCCACCCTCGATCTACCAGCAGGCGAAGGAAGAAGAAGAGAGAAAAGAAAAAAGGAAGAAGAGAGAAAGAGTGGAAAAAAAGAAAAAGAAAAAAAAAATTGTGACCCAGCCCAAAGAAAAGAAAAAAGAGAGAAAGATGGGTGATGTCTAATCAGATCCAAGAAATGAAGTTAATTTGCCCCAATTCTGGGTTTCATTCTTTTGCTAATGGTCTGGAGAAGATGATGACAGAGTTAGGAGGAAGAAGAAGATGAAGAGAGCTTGAAGAAGAAGAAGAAATTTAGTGAAAGGACGAAAATACCCCTCAAAGTTTGACAGTTGACTAACTCCGTAACGGCCAACAGTGTTCTAGATACTAAAGTTGGGTCGGAATCCGAACTTCAGGTACTAAAGTGATAGTTTTGAAAATTTAGGTACAAAAATTCAGAGTTGGCCATAGATTAGGTACTGTTTGTATTTTTTTCTTAAAAAACAATGAATAATAAATGACCTCATGACCGACGGATAAACTTGCTCTAAAGAAAAAAAAGATGATGACCAGAAACTCGAAGAATAATTTAAAGCAGGGGGATGGATTTCCATGGATGTAGGACCGATTTAATGCATAACACGTGCACGATTGAAAGTAAGGGCCTGAATGCAGCAGCAGGGTGTCACATCAATCAGTGGAAGGCATCAACCAGCAGTGGAATCGCTTCGATCATAATGGTTATCGAAATCAATCAGCTCGATCTTCTTCTTAATTTGGGAATGGAGTGTCAAAGTGGCTTCAAACCTGCAGCTTTTGCCTTTTCCTTGTTAATGCAATGTATGTGTCATTTATTTCTTCACCAAATTGTTCACCATGTAACAGAAGCTTTGAATATTAAGCTTAGCTCACAAGACAACCAATTACTAACTGACATTGTTTTCTATTAAATTACTAACTGACATTGTTTTCTATTCTGGCATGGGAACAATCCCTACCTCTCTCTAGGTGCATTGATTTTGGGTGTCCGTATGTTTGATTTCTTGATTAATCTGTTTCGTTTTTCTTTGGAAATGAATAATATATAAACGTTCAAATTTAGTAACATTCGAGTATTACATACACCAAAACCTAGATTCTTGTTGCAATAATGTTTTTATGTATTCGGCCACGTGGGGATCGGAGTAAATCTCTAACGAAGAACACCTATAATAGATTGAAAAGCTTAGGGGAAAAAAAAACACACTACATTTGCAGCACATACCTAGCCTATTGAGTATTGACTCTAATGACACGTTTACTTATTTTGAATGAAAAATAATCATGAATCGGAGACTAATGGAATGAGAAAATAAAGGAATCGGTATTGATTCAGGGGGATTTGATCCCTAAACTCATCTCTCTACTTCGTAATCAAATTCCTAAGTATTCAGGAATCGATTCCTTACAAGGAGGTGAGACCTCCACTCATTCTGATTCCTTCATGTGTTAGTAAATGCGGGAATACTTTTATCCGGAATCATTCCGATTCCTTATGTGTTAGTAAACTCATGAATATTTTTACCCCGTAATCATTCCCATCCATTCCAATTAAATAAACGTGCCTTAAAAACTATCGAATACTCAAAATTTTGGTACAAGACATCTTGGAGGTCTAAGGAAACTTGCCAAAGCTAATGAAAATTATGCAGTTACCTAGGGTTTCTTGATAGACAACGCCTACTCATGCGCTTTCCCCTTTCTTTTAGAATCAGAAGGAACCGGAAATTAAAACAGATGAAGCCTCAAGCTCCTAAATAGTGGACTCCAACTGCTTAGGTTTGTTACGGTTACCTCTTGGCCGTCCTCTAGCTACCACATTGAGGCTCCGATTATGAGGTCATTTCCAGCTCAATCCATCCTCTTTAGTCTCAACCAACCCTAAGGTTTTAGGTGTTAGCTCATATAGTCGGGTTATATATGGCCAATGTGTCTCGAACATGCTTAGGTCAGCCAGTGGGCAAAAAGCCCCAACATTATTCAGTGAACCACAAGCAATGCACCGACCACCAATCTCTCGTACAAATTATACCTCATTTTTATTTTCAGAATATTGTTGTTGTTGTTGTTTTTTTTTTTTTTTAACTGACTTTTCAGACATCGACCACTAATGTTAAAAACTGTACTTTTTTCTTTGGCAAGGGAAACAGCCCTATACTTTGAGGGATGGTGCAAGTTATTATCAGCCCTCAATTAGTGAAGTTTTGAAATTTGAGAGTTAGGTGTCGGTCACTGCCAACAACTAAAATTGGGTTGGAATTAAACCAAAGCCTACATTATACAAAGACTACGTTTGAATGAATGCATGTGGAGCCTGCATCATGCATGCTACAGTTATATTGATCAGGAGGTAAAGGACCCATTTGCTTTCAGTCTTCGATAAGGTTGTTCCCCTTAAAATGTGTTAGTCTAATACTCTGATCAGCAAACTCCAAATATCCCCAAAGACGACATAAATGTTACTTCACCAGTTCTCCTACCTAGCTACCAGAATTTCCAATGACTTGCATGTTACTTCTTGTACTCATTTCACACTGTATTAGTGATGGTGGTTTCAATTTGGTGTGAGGAGTATGTACGTAGGTTTGAGATGCAACTAAGAAATAAGAGAACTGAAAGTTTAGAGTAGTACGTTTTGGTTAGGTTTGCACTTTGCAGTGGATTGCAGGTTGGACACGTACTTTTAAGAGCTATCCATTTCTGTAAATTTTGTGCATCATGAAAGTTTTAATCGTGTCAAGCCTATTTTTAATTTCAAAACCAGCGATATATATGCATTTGTGAAATGTCACAAATGTTTGATGGATTAATTTGATGTATAATGATATATTTATAACTTTTAACTGTTCTATCACATCATTTTTAAAATTATAATAGAGCTGTATTATTCAAAAGTAATGATAAAAAGCGTGAATATCGCTCTCTATGTTTATAAAACCTCTATACTTATAAAACGTAATAAGGAATAAAGATATATAATGTCTTAGACATGATAGATGTTGTCTATATAAATGATTTGACAAGCATCCTACTACTTGTATTCCAGCTATTGTGAAATTGCTGAGGGAATGTCCCTAACTAGAAGGCGTCCTAAACGAGTTGGGCAAAATACCAAATTATTCTTAAAAGTATAAAACCATAATTACCACATATTACACATAATAAGTATGTTTAAGAATTAGTAGCACCTAATTAGCATCCTTCTAAAATCTTTTGTCAAGAATTATTGGAAGCAAAAGAGGAACTAACTATTGATCAACAAACATAATGAAAATGAAATCTGAACTAGATCTAGAAGTTAATGCTGTAGTAGTAGTACTCCATTAATATTATTGAAAAGTGGTTGGATACACCAACACTACAGTTTAAGGATTGGAATGTTAAGCTAGCTAGCAGCCTAGCTAGGAATTTAATTAGATATAAGCAGTATGTCTTTACTTGCTTGAAAAATCAATGATGCTACCCAAAAAAGGATTCCAATTATTTCAGTTCAGGTGGAATTGTCTCCTAGGAAGTTGCTTAGTATAATCTGAAGCTCCAAATATCACCCGATTAGAATGTCCTGCTAGCTAGTCCAAAGCCAATGGGATTCACATTATACATGATTTTCATTCCATATGCTTTCCACTATAGCCTACATTTTATGGCAAGGTAGGCCTTTTTGACACCAATTTGTAGTGAGAATGAACCTATTCAAATCATAAATCATCTAACCAAATCTGCATACAAAAATATCAACCTCACCAATGGATTTTTAACCTTTTACACCAAAAGCAATTTGGTGTCTGAATTGTGGTGATATTGTGACTTTGTCTATGAATTAAAATTGTGCAATTTAGGTTTCTCGGTATGTATTTGAATTCGTTGTCATGTTGAAATTAACAGGTGCATCGATGGGACGGCAAGAGACCAAATTTTTGATATTCCTAATTCTTTGCATAAGCATCTTATTCAGACATATGTTATACCACTTAGAAACTTACAACGAGAAGAACAAGGAAAAACAAATTGGTTATAGCCAAACTTGAGTATTGGCTCTCAACGTCTTGAAAACGAATTATGTTGTAAACTGATCTTCCAACTTTTTTTTTTCTTTGACTAATTTCTTGCGTAAGCGGCTTGTTCGAACCTATGTTATACCACTTAGAAACTTACAATGACAAGAACAAGAAAAAACAGATTGGCTACAGCCAAACTTGAGTAGTGGCTCTCAACATCTTGAAAACCAATCATGTAGTAAACTGATCTTCCAACTTTTTTTTTTTTTTGACTAAAATATAACCGAATTATATTGAAATACCAATGAGTAAAGTGAGAAGCTATAAAGCTTCGGATACTAGGAGAGTAGGAGGGACTTCCCCACTCCAAGTCAGACTGAAACTACAGTACTAAGCAAGCTTAACCAAATTGTGAGCTGCCAAGTTTTCTTCGCAGTATACATGAGTCAAGGAAGACCCTGCTAACAGCCCTAACGAAGAGTTGATATCCTCCATAATGCGACCCAAATGTGATGTTTCCTCATCTCTAGGGATGACAATAATCCTCATCGGGTAGGGTACCCATCGGGTATTCGACTCTAATTGGGAGAAATTTGGGTGACGGGAATGGGGATCCCCAGTATTCGAATTCTGAAATTGATTACGGGGCGGGGATAGTATTTTGATCCCCATTCCCATACCCACCCAATAAGAATTATCTAAAATATATATATTGTTATAAATATTATATAAATGTGGTTGTCCACTGTAAATACTCATTAGTTATGTCCTTATGATGTAAACACTACTCCTATATAAAGGGGTCTAATGAGAATGAAATAAACACTTCTACCTCCTCCTACACTTTGTTTCTCTATTCTATCTCTCTCTAATTCTCTAGTTTATAACACGTTATCAGCACGAATTTGCTCTTATTTTTCTTCTTCTTCTTCTTTGAACTCCATGATGATCCGCAAGCCTTATGGTGCAACATAGTTGCTTATGACCAAGGCTAATGATCTATGAGTTTTTCTTCTTTCTCTCCTAGATGAATATCAATTTTCATTATGCGATCATTTACATATATTTGTATGTATCTTTTATATAATCTAATTGTTGAGATTTATGCTTCATATTCGACTTTGAGAACCATTGTTCCAAAAGTCAAGACTCGAGTCCACTGACCGAGTAGTCTTAGACCTATGGCTCTATAGACATCACACGAATGTTTTTCTCGTGTGTTCCCTATGGGATCCATTGTTCATATTTATGAACTCTTCGAAACCTTTGTTTCGTATATGAATTTTTCATAGAACATACTGTTCTAATAATTATGGATCCTAATATATCTCATCTTTTTTGTTTGTAGAAAGATGACGCATCTAACAAAATTGGACTTTGATCCTCTTAAAATTTCTGACAAGAACTATTTGATGCTGAAATTCACCTTATGGCTAAAAACCTTGGAAATTAATGCCATCAAAGTTGACAATAAGTCATCTGTGCAAGATCCCGCCAAGCCTATGATTTTCTTGCGTTATCATCTTGATAAAATCCTAAAAGATGATTACCTTACGGTGAAAGATCCACTTGAGATTTGGCAAGCATTGGCTGATCGATTTGGTCACCAGAAAACCATTGTTCTATCTAGAGCACGATATGAATGGACGCATTTTGCGCCTTCAGAACTTTAAATCTGTCATTGATTTTCAATTCCGCTATACATATGATTACCTCCCAACTAAAATTATGTGGAGAATCTGTCAGTGAAGATAACAAGCTCAAAGTCTCTGATTTTTTCTGTGGACAATGGAAAACATATTGATTACATGATTAGCGGCGGTTTTCTTGACACCGATAAATTTTAAGCCTATGTTTAGGCGGTTTTTTTTTTGTCTCTATTTATTTTGTTTAGTCATTTTAAGCCTATGTTCTGGCACTGATTAAACATAATTACGTTTTCTTGTCTTTATCTGTTTAATCACATTTATGACGTTTAAATTACATTCATTACAATTCTTTCATAACCGAATTTGTCATGAGAATTTGTTGCAAGAGCTACAATTATCATGATAATATTTTTAATTGCCATTATCTTGTAGTTATTGTTAGTAATAACTCATTTTATTATCATCCTATTACCATTATTTGATACTTACCATATTTATTTTATGTGATCATAATGAACATTTGTTATTTATGATTATTTTTGTCATATCTACCTCATATGATTATGTCGTTTGTGAAAAAATAACAAAATTATTATTCCATTGCTGGGACTTGAACCCAGGTCTTTTTAGATGCGAACCAAATATCCTAACCAATTAGACTACAACAATTTTATTGATTATTTTGTTATAATGTTATATTAATGCATGTTTCAATTAATGACTCTAAATGAATCTGTCTCTATTTTGGAATATTCTGTTACTCACCAATTGATATCAACAATATCAATTATATTTTCAACAGAATCGAGGTATGCATTTTCATGAGTTTGACAACTTCAATTAATTTCCTCTTATTATCTTATCTGATTATTTAATATAAAATTGTCATTTTATAATGAGATCGAAACTACATTTTCTTGATCCAATTATATGAGGACTTAAAATTCCTCGACTGATTGTTATACAATCAAATAGATCGAAACCTCTTGTTTCTTGATCTCCAATTATGTCTGGACATTTGTCCCTTCTCTTTATGAGTACATGCGAACCTCTGTTCACTCCACTTTTAGAACATGCTTCTAATTGTGAAGACTCAAACCAAATGTTTTGAGTATGAGGGCTATAGTCCCTAAATCTATTATTATTGGAGTATATGTTTATACCCATATGGACTACTGTCCCAAACTCGAAATTTGAGTATATCATTTTGACATTTTTCAGTGTCAAACAATAATATGAACCACGTGTTCATTAATAAATTCATTTTGAACCATGAATGTTCATGATAAATATAATGACAAACATAGTTGTCTTACATGCATATAATGCAACTATGGATATGATCCATTGCAATTGTTGATAATTTTTCACAAATGATGCTTCCAAAAGCTAAGGTAACAATCATCTCAAGAGCTGCAGATCTTGATTGATGGCCGACTCCAACTGAGCTCATATTATGTTACATATATGGAATTACCACTGTATATATTGGTGATGAAATTTCCACCGACTTTCTGTTGTATTAATCAACTATGAGTATACTACTGTATACTATATCATGAATTAAAAATTTCATTGAGCCAAATAAAATTATTTTGGTGTGACCAATGTGTCTTTATTTTATCTACTTTGTCATGTAGACTCATCTACATACATACTTTACATTGTTGTTTAATACAACAATAATTGCAAATCTTCCTAACGAAGATATTATAATTTATCGCATATCTGCGAGTTGTCATTTCAATAAGACAATTCTCCCGTCATTAGGGGGAGAAATATTATGAAAAACGATATGAATTGGTGTGTGATATTTATCCACCATGTCTTATTATTATCTTAAGAAAAAGTCTCAATCAATTATGAGAAATTGAGAAAGTGACACTTATTAAAGACAAGTTTTTGACCTAAAAATTGGTTTGGGCTCGCCACCCACCAATGGATTTCCAACCCAAATTTTTTGCACGCATATTTTGCGAATGGTCAAACTAGATGGTCTTCCCGCCGTTAGGGGGAGGAAACACTATTGTAACGGCGTGCATTATGTGGGATATATCCACCAAGTCCAATGTTTTAATCTCCCTATAAGGGAAGATTATACAAGCCCTATAACACTCGTTATGAGGTTATACAAAGATCCACATTCTTTAATTAATTTGTCCTTGAGAGACAACAAATGCCCTAAAAGAGGCATGGGTACCGGATATGAATAAGCTTATTATAGCTAATGCATGCATATATTTTGAATGTGTGATAGATCTCTAATTGATGATATCTCATCTATAGTAGCGCTACTGAAAATCATCAGGGGCTGTATACTATACCACGTTTCGATGTGTACATCGACAAATTATACTATTGGCCAAATTAGAAAGAGGCAATTCCAATGAATTTGAATATTGTAAACGTGATGATATATTTGGACTTTATAACCCCTAAAATATAAGAGGGTGTTCATTCCAGTGAATTAAAATCACTGTGACACAAGTCTCTTTATAGAGACATGGGCTTATCATTCTTCTCCAAGCGACAACTTTTCTATAAGTACAGTGTTATATTGACGAGAGATTTATGGCATGTTGTCTTGGCTAATATGAAGATCTTAAAGGAATATTGCTAAAAGCAAATCCCCAAATCCTATGTGTCATTATAAGCATATTGCTTAATCAAATCCTTGACCGATTCATATTGCCAAAGGCAAGTCCATTAATGAATGAGCTTAAAGCTCACTCATGGAATCAAAAGTCTAAAGCTCATACATACTCATTCAATTATGGTCAAAGTGACTTATTGCCTCAATGAGTACTATGACAAGACTAAGAAATCGAATTCGAATCATACTCATAATGTTGCAACATATTCCAACTTTCGCGAAGTTATGAACTTATTTAGAGCTCATATTGAGTCTATATGAAATTATCAATTACACTAATTGATATTTATGGCTAAGTATGCCATACATAAATTTCAATGCTCGGAATATTGTATAAAGGTAAATGTGTCAATTGTTGTTCCTTTATATTGTTATTCTTTGCTAATATCTTTATCTATAATTTGAGCATATGAAATTTGTTCTACTTGAGGTAAGATTTATTATCATAGTTTTATTGGTATTACCCTAACCTTTTACAGGAATTGCAATTCATGATGAGTCCCCTTTATGCAAAGCACACATGGTCTCACCTATGTGATCGACACACCATATCTAATATACATGGTGCATGTATTTTATTATATACATGATTGAAGCTTGCAACAATCAGGGGGAGATTCTCATCAGGGGGAGCATTCAAAATTATGCTACCTAGGACATATGCGCGTTGTACTCTTTTTCTCATTCGACCAGGGTTGTTTTTGTCCCACTGGGTTTTTTGTTACCTGGCAAGGTTTTTGACGAGGCAACATTAAGCGCGTCCAACACCATATCATTTAGTGGTGGACATCCAAGGGGGAGTGTTATAAATATTATATAAATGTGGTTGTCCACTGTAAATACTCATTAGTTATGTCCTTATGATGTAAACACTACTCCTATATAAAGGGGTCTAATGAGAATGAAATAAACACTTCTACCTCCTCCTACACTTTGTTTCTCTATTCTATCTCTCTCTAATTCTCTAGTTTATAACATATATATATATATATATATATTTGATATTATTTATAAAGAAATATCTATGTAAACTTTATCTTTTTGTTAATATTTAAATTCTGTTAAAATATTTTTGATATTATTCAATTCACCTTGTTGGAGTGAATGAGTAAGTTGTTAAGTTACACTAAACAGTTGATTGTGGAATTTTTTTTGTTGAATGCAGACTTTTATTGTTCTTTTTTAAGCGAGACTTGTATTTGTTTTTGTTTGATTGAAATAAAGAATCTATTTTATGTTGATGTTTCATTTTAACTTCATACGATATAATCAATAATTATTTATATGAATTGTTATATAATAAATTAGTAATATTGTTAACGGGGATTGAGGCGGGTACAAAGACCTAATCCCCAATAGGGACGGAGACGGAGAATCCCCAATTTCTTATTACGGGGATTGGAGCGGATAAGGAGATGAGAAATGAAGTTGGGTATGGGGAAGATAATTTAAATCCCTTACCCTACTCTCCCCATTGCCATCGCTACTCATCTCCAGCCTCAATAGCAGAAGCTAAGCATTGTCTTCCAACTTATCCAAATCCAAAAGAACCTAGACACCAACATAGCACCATTCAAGTCAAAAACCCAATCCGAGATCCATTACCAGCCCAAACCCATAATGAGAGTTGGGTCAGTTTCACAACCCAAACTCTAAAACATAACTTTACTCCAACGAAACATACAAAATACTATTAACATAGTAAGATACGAAGGTCTGCGAAGGGAAGAAGTCGCGCCATTAGCGACCCAGAAGACTTTACCTCCAAATCTCCAACAGCCTTCAATCTCTGCAATTTCACTCACCTTCCCTCTTCTCCATATAAGCTCTAGACCCTTACACACACACACACACACACACCTATACTTACAGTTTGTGTATATCTATATATACACACATACGCACACACTATTGTAACAGAGGGTCTCAGCTCGCAAATGGGTTGCTCCTCCTCCCTTCCAGGTAAATTTGGATCCTTTGGAGCTTTTACCTTTTTGGGGTTTGCTGAAAAATCTGATGACTCTGAACTTTTCTTCTGGGTCTGTTTGATTCGATCGGTTTCTTTTATTTTTGAGCTGAATTGAGAGAGGTGGGGTTGATTGGTTCGATTAGGTTTTGGGTGTCCACTATTTGATTCGAAAGTTTGGTTCTTTTGAGGAATTTGTATTTGGTTGATTGCAGATAGAGGTTCTGGGCGGTTGGTTGGGCCGAATGTGGAAAACGGTGGAGCTGCAGACGCCAAAAATTTACGCGTGAAGGTGATTTCTAGACCCAATTTATGAAAGTGATGCCATTGTTTCGAGTCGAAAGTTATGAACTTTTTAGTTTTGTTACTCTCTGCCAATAGTGGTTAAGTTGGTGTGGGTGTGGAAAAGTGCAAACTTGAAGATTGTGGGTTAACATTTATGCAATGTAATAGTGTGTTTTGACACGCTACTAGTTTTCCGTATAAACTGATACATTAGAGAAGTGAATCCTGAAAACATAGGATTAGAGACTATTGGTGTAGATTTGTTTGGGGATGTATGGTTAAAACTCTATCTGATTGCATCAGGCAAGCGTGGCAGTAGGCAGTGGTAATTTATTGTAGATGTTTAGTGGAGCAAATGAATACATAGGAGAAATTATAATGAGATGCATTTAGTAGCCTCGTATGCTTTTTTGCTGTATAACCTTGACACTTCTGCATTGAAGTTTCTACTAAGAAACAGAAATGGACTCTTGCAACAGCATAGGAGAAGCCCATTTTCTTTTCCTTGCATTCTTCTTTATTCCTACTTTGCTCAAGCAAACAGGGGAGATGCGGTTTCTATCAAAGTGTCACTAACCTCTCATTCTTGTCGCTCTTCAGCTAGTTTTGTTGGGTGATTCTGGTGTTGGTAAGAGCTGCATAGTTCTTCGTTTTGTTCGTGGTCAGTTTGATCCCACATCCAAGGTAAGGGACATATTTGCTGCTATATATTAAACTTGAGGTCCAAGTGCTTTTGTGAAAACTTTTGGTCTATGTTGCTCCTTGTTTTTGGGAAAGCCTCTATCTTTAAGATCCATAAAAGTCATGTATGATGCTGGTTTTTATTTAATTTCAGGTGACTGTTGGAGCCTCATTCTTGTCTCAGACGATAGCTTTGCAAGATTCTACAACAGTTAAATTTGAGATATGGGACACTGCTGGCCAAGAAAGGTATTGTTGGCAAAATATTTCATCAGGTGTTTTTGTTTCTAAGACATCCACCTTCCCCTTCCTTACTCATCCTTGGATATTGCTCTGCGAATGCACTCCTTTCTCTGGAGAATATTAATTGTTGATTGTATCCTATTCAGGTACGCTGCATTGGCCCCCCTTTATTATCGAGGTGCAGCAGTGGCAGTCATTGTATATGATATCACAAGTCCAGAGTCTTTCAACAAAGCACAGTATTGGGTCAAGGTATCTTTTATATAGGTCATGAAACATTGTGTCATTGTTTTTTCCTTTTTCTGTATAGGTACCTATGATTCCTTTTTCCTTATTAGAATATATCCGCATGTTCTGGGTTCAACATTTTAGCATGTTACAGCTAATCAAACTATCTAATAATTTATTAGGCTTACAAAATGGTTTCGATGACAGTTTTTTCGCCTCATTGATCAATCATCAGCTATAGTTTATGATCAAAGTTAAATGAAAATATTTCATCTTAATGCCTGGACTTTTACATGGGATACTGTAGCATTTTTGAGATATGAAATTTACACTTCTTAATCAATGTTGAAACTCTTCTTATAAAACTTAATGTAGGACAAGCTTTGAGTTGGCTGACTAAGCTGCTCTAAGGCAGATTGTTGTTGATGTCTCAGAATCTTCATTTTCTGGAGGAAGAGCATTTAAGCTATATATCACTGGGAATAATAAATGGATAGCTACATATCAGTGGGCACATCATTGGCAATTTAAGCACCATCAAATTTCCTATTTTTCCCTTGATAATATGCCTCGGCAGATGGATCCCTTACACAGTTGAATTTTGTGTGCACAATAGTTGTATTATGTGGTGCTGTTAATAGCTGCTTTTTCTTGGTGCAAGTTTGCTTTTTACCAATTGATAAACATTGGCTCTCCACAGGAGCTGCAAAAACATGGGACCCCTGATATTGTCTTGGCCTTGGTTGGTAACAAAGCTGATCTTCATGAGAAACGTGAAGTTTCTGTTCAAGTGAGCTCAATACCACTTAATCCCATGCATCTTCTTTCCGTAGAGTACAAAATAGTTTCATCATATAACTAAAATAACATGCATCTATTGTATATTCTTTAGGATGGCATGGGCTATGCAGAAAAGAATGGGATGTTCTTTATCGAGACATCTGCAAAGACAGCAGATAATATTAATCTGCTGTTTGAGGTAAACCTGATTACATTTACCTTTTGATCGTATATTATTTCTATTGTTTGCTATTAAATTGTAATTATTGGGAACCTTATATACTTTACATCATCCAGTCCATATAGCTAATCTCATAAATGAGGAAAATCTGATACTTTAAATTTGGCAGGAAATAGCCAAGCGTCTACCCCGTCCGGCTTTATCATCATCCTCATCAATACAGAACCCATGAAGCTGATTACTTTACAAAAAACAGTTGGTGCTATGGAAACGTTTGGTTAGCGTTCTGTAATTTCAAGATGTGTGTATATTGTGAAATAGTCTGTAGCTTTTGATTTCCAATGGTTTCAGTTGGAACGTTAAAAATCATTATTTGCACGAATGAATGACCTGGGCACCATAGAATAGCTTTATGTTTTAGGGGTGTAAGTTAACCTGGTGTCCCTATGGACATAACTACTTTCATCTATTTTTTATACACGTTTCTTCCCACTTCGCATTACGGATTAGCTTTATTCTACAACAACCAAAATAGAACCTACTACTGTACTAGTAATTCCTCGAGTTCCAATACATATCAGAAACATAGTATAGCTATTCTATTTCCTGCAGAATGGAACCGTCTTGGTTTCAACATCCCGAGTCCAGACTGTGTATCTGTACCAACCAGAAAGCAGGACCCGGATGTTGAAACCAAGACGGTAGGGAGGTGATAAAAATGAGAGGAGAAGCGGAACTGGCGAGATATAGCAAAGCTACCATCCAAAAGAGCAACCTCCATGTATTATCTAGACAGACTAATAACAAGCTCTATAACAAAAATCGATGGATTTCTCTCCCACTAAAAATCATTCTTCAGGCATCACCTCAGAAAAAGCTTCCTGGAAATCTCTTTAACTGCTTTCCATCTAGCCCTATCGCATTTGTTTCGCTCATATGATCCCCAATTCCCTGATGTCCAGATAGTATGAAGAGTACATGAGGTGCAAGGTAACGTCTAGGTCGAGTCCCTCAACAAATTCGGTGTTTTTGACCTTTGCCTTTGCCAGGTAATTAGAACACCACTCTTACCAAAATTATTGGTATTCCACAAGTTCACTGATTTTCATACAACTCAGGCTGGAGCCTCATTCTTGTCACAGATGATAGCTTTGCAACAATGCAACATATTTATTTGAGATATTTCATCATCTGCTCTTGTTTCTAAGGAATCCGTCTAAACTCTACTCCCTCTTTTTCGAAATACACTCCTTTAAAACGAGGTTGCATGTTACACTGTTGCCTATTGGCAAAGAATTCCCAATACACATACATAGGGCAATACTATTGGCACCATAGTCCTTTTACATCTACATCACATTTTAGTGTTTGAAAACTAATAAAGTATGGACTTTGGACTAGGGCAGCACAGGGACTATGGACTGGTTGAAAGTTCTGAACCAAAGAAAGCAATTACACAAAGGACTAATGCACATTTTTTTATTTTACGTTGGGAAAACCTTATTTTGAAGATGCAACAGATTATTTCTTTATAATATCACCCTTAACATCAAACAATCTTGATATTAGTGTTCTTATAATAGATAATTGCAGAAGATACACCAGTATATATAGGCTGATGAAGTTCCACAAGTATTTTCACTTGAGAAGCTAAAATCTTTCACACTGTATCTAGGTTCTCTTGTAGTTTTAAGTTTTAACTCGAGGCTCCTCTGGTTCTTCATGCTATGTCTCGGTTCCGAAAACACTTTCACACTTTCAGATCTTATTCTTTTTAAAATCATTGATTGCATGAAGCTGTGCAATTGAGCACCATAAGTGTGTAGTCATAATGGCGACCTATTCCTGTTGACAGCAATTAGAATGGTGTTGGGTGGGTACACAGGTCATGAAATGCGGGTAGAGCTACAAGGAAATTTGAAATGGGCTCGATCAAATTTAGTAATTCCATGATAAAGAAGTTCATGTTGATATATGACTTGATTTCTTATAGCTGAGAGCTGATTCAACAGATCATAACCCTGTTAATTGAATAGAAAATCATAAAGCCATTAAGTGTAGGTTTTGCTTGTTCGATCTATTTCAGTTGGTAATCTACAAAGATCTGTTTCTGTAACAATTCTACCACATTTTGCTTATTATTTCCCCTCTTCATGACAAACCAGTGATGATTAAATATGTGGCAAACGAACCCTTAGTTTCTCAGAAATAATGTTGTGATCAAGTCGCGTGAAACAACTTTGCGTACTGAAGATTCAGAGGATTCCATAATCATGGTGAGATCGATAAAAGAATGTGGATTCCCTGCATGTGGCTGATGAGATGATTAGAGACAGAAAGAAATCTCTTGTGCTTATGTCTACAAAACAACCAAAAAGACGCTAATCAGTGACCGGGGATCAGCTTCTCTCGACTCACAATATGTCTTCATTGTCAGAAAACTTTGATGAGTTCAAGGCTCATAAAGAAACTAAACTATAAGAGTACGTGGTTGGCTTGAATGGACCGACAATATTCTAAATAATCCCATAGGAGCAAGTGATCGATGCAGTCATGCAGAAAGATATTAGCCTGTATAAATTGATGTGTCTTCCGTGAACGGTCACAGCTATGACAGATATATCGCGGCCAGAAATTTTCCCTTTGCCTCTGATTGTTTTGGAAGTGAATTTAATTTAACTACCTTAAAAAACTGGATGTGAACATTCCTAGTTGGTTAATGGTATGATGTAGCAGCCGTTGACCAGCAAGCAATGCCTTGGATCAGAGAGAGAGAGAGAGAGAGAGAGATGGACGATCAAGTGATCAACACCAGAGATTGTGACTGGTGCAAGAGGACCGTAGAGGGATTAACCACCTTCCAATACATGTATGGTCCAAGTTTCACCCAGAAGCAAAGAGATTCCACAGTTGAGACAGTAGAAAGTCATACGCCTAGTGGGTTGTATAAGCTAATTAGATTGTGACTGGGCTCCAGCATTATGAGAATTGGGAAATCAAATCGCTAGGTGCATAAACAATAGATTGGACATCGTTAAGTAATTCTCAGTCAACCAAACGTAGCACCCTACGTCTCTACTAGAGTTTTATAATAACAATATAACAATATTATCTTCACATATTTTGTCACAATAATTCGAAATTCTCAGAATATTGACGTTACATTAACCAACAATACATTTGGGTAATAAACTGGTTTCCCAAGAAATATAAGAAGGATACACCACTCCTTTTCTTCAAAACACAAGCAATATCCATGAACGTCTATACGGCCTCTCCAGGAGGATCGATAAGGCTCTCACGAAGAGAACTAAGATCTGCATCTGGAAAGGTTCAAGACATCAGAAAATAAACTGCAATTTCGCCACATCTTTTAAAGGGTGATTATTTTGGTCCCCACAAAGCACTAATCAGGCAGACTTTAATTTACTGTAACTCCAATTACATGGTGCACATTTTGAAGCTCGTGTAAGCCTGTCCGAAGTGAAACAAGTAACACACACATCCCCAAGCAAATTCCAGGTACCCAAAATAAAATATCAGAAGCATACCTGAAGATGGGAGTAGTCTTTTCCACTTCATAGTGCCGCGACGCTTACCTACCATAAAAGGAAAAAAAAAAAAAAATTGACATTCAATTACTTGAGAAAGAGCCCCCAGATAATATTTTAAAACAAAAATCAAAAGCTCACCGGAAGTGGGAGGGGTATTACCTTCACTGTAAAGTAATTTACGAAGCCAAGCACCTGTTTGTAGTTAAAGTGTCAGACCAAAAAAAAGAGAGAGAGAGAAAAGAAAACAAAAAATAGACAACCCGTGAAAAGTGCTATGACCACATGACACTGAACAGTACCATAGGAAAGAAAAGATGAATGTATGATGAAACATGAGAAGCTGCAATACAAAATGAACTCCCACAGAAAAATAGTATTACTTTATGAGTTTTAAAAGCTATGGATCATGCACAGATCAAAGTCAACGATTAGTTGCCGACCCTGATGAAGGTCAAATTCACTCAATGTCGGGTATGCATCATGCAGAAACGCATATTAACATCAGTTTTTTACTTCAAAACACAAGCCAGGGAAATTTCCAGTTAATCTCCTCACAGAACCAAAAACAAAAGTTAAAAGCATAACAAATGACCAGCAAACTCCAAGGAGAAATTGCAAATGCAAAGATTGTATGAGTAAGGAAAGAGAAGGGAGAATGGTGAGAGATCCCCCGGGACAGAAGGGTAGGCAGGGAAGGAGTTGCCTAAATATTAATCTTAGTTTACATAAATGACTAATTTCTCATAAAGGTTTAACTAATTGTTTCTGTTGAGTCTAGAACCCACGCCGTAAAATAGAGGGGGTCCACATTAGCCACATCAGCTTGCAATGGAGACTATGGAGGAATTCTATAATAATACCATGGACTGAGAAATTGCTCAGCACAGGAGGAAGTGATTAGATCAGAAATGAAAATACAAAATTGTTGGTAATAAACTGCAACTAGCAATAATATTTTAACTGTTCACCGAGCTTTCCTATTTATTTTAACTCCATTGACACCCAAGTTAATCAAGCTAATGGTAAGGGTAGCCAAGGGTAGTTACGTGGAAGTACCCACAAAAACATGGGATAGTATTGTGTAGTCTAGCCAATCAAAAAAAAAATTCCTTCTTAAAACACAAGACCACAGCAAATTCTAGGTAACTGAAAACGAAAGTGAGAGGCAGCCACAAGCTCTGTGAATCCCCCAGGGTCGCATAACATACAGCCACAAGTGCTCTTTTGGTCCTTGCGCAACCCGTTGTCGGGTATTATTAAAATGAAATATGTTGATCTAAAACCAAAACCATCAGAACTGGTGTAACAATGAGCTGTATGAGTGAGTCATACCAGGTCGCATGACATACAACCTCAAGTCCTCTTTTGGTCCTTGTGCATATACGAAATATGTTAGATCTAAAACCAAAAACATCAGACCTGTATGGTAGCAGTTGTATCGATATTGTCAAAACAAATGCAAGAATGAATACCTCAAGTAAATTTTAACAAATATGACTTATGATCCCATTAACAGATAGTTGCACAGTGCATGCATCATGCAGACTGGTCAAGGGCTGCAAAAGTTATATGCAAAAGCTATTGTAAAAACCAAAATGACTATGCGGGTTAAGGGCGGCGGGTGAAGTTGCCTTCAGAAACCAATTGTTCTCACAGTATCTTGACCAAATACTAAAACAAAAACAAATGAACATTCATTTTCTTCAACACAAAGAATCCAAGGAAACCCACAGATAATATTCCTCGCAAACAGAAAAATATAAAGCTTACCATCAGAGAAGTCCTCAATGGCACCATTGGAGTTCTCATTGAGATCAAGACGATCTAAAGAAGGCACCTCAACTGTTTCAGACAAAAAATGAAAATCCAAAACAAACAAAAAATGCATAAGTGACACTGTAAAAACCAATAAAATCAGTACTATGACCATATGACACTGACAGACTGACTAGTACCATAAGAAGAGCAAAATGAGTGTTTGATTAAACATGAGGTGCTGAAACACAATAGGATCTGTGATCCCATGAAAAGTAGTATACTTGAAGTGTATCAGCTATGCATTACAAAAGGACTTGAGTGGAGAATTCGAGTCCTTTTAAGTTGTTTGGGCCAGTATTTCCACAAACAGTAAACAAGCAAAACTAAAAGAGAGCCATACCTTGATGGGGAGAAGTGGCATTATTTGGTTCTACCGCCTTGGTGCCTGTTTCATAGTAACAGTGTTAGGGATGAGTTTAAATCCAATGGTAGGTGACCAGGTGCACACTACTGTCAAAAACTCTATTATTTAATGATGGGTATGCAACATGCAGAAACCAACCAAAAATCATAAAACAGATTGATCCAAAAATTTGGATATCCTCTAACCACACCAACAGAACACATTGTTTCTTCAAAACACTATATCACAAAACAAAAATTAAAAGCATACCATATGGAGCAAGAAACTCAAAGAGAAGCAGCAGATGCAATGTTGAATGAAATGTAAAGAAAGAACTGAGAAAAGAAAAAGAAATCCCCAGCGCGGGAAGGTTGGGGTAGGTGTTATCTACATGTAATCTTTCCATTAATTATCGAACTAAGTTCTTTAATATTCAAAAGACATTACATTACGTCAACTCTAAAACCCACGTCACCACACAAGAGATGGATCCTTTATTGATACCAAGAATTGCATAAAATTGAACCAATTTCCAGCGTTAACAATTTTCAAATTGATCGAAAAGTTTATCCCAGAACTTAGATAATATAAATCAACACTTAATAAAAATAGACCAGATAGACCGGTACAGGAAAAACAAATGTTTGGAGCTGCAATGCAAAATGATCTATGATCCTATATTAGAGCATCAGCTGTTCATCGTGCAGAAACATCAAAATTATTTTAAGCAGCAACTTTTTTTTTTTATCTTCAAGACTCAGATTGCGGATACTGTTCCTCACAAAACTTAAACCCTAATACCTAATGGTGCAACAAACGAAAAAGGTTGATATATTCAATGACAAAGAAATTGTAATCTACCTTGAAGCTTATCGTTTCTTTGGACGAATTGAGGCCCATCGGCCTTGAGCAATTTGATTTCACGATCCCCGGTTGTGGAAGCCATGCCTGCCAAATCGCAATTTTGGGTTTTCTTTTTCTTATGCGAAATTTGGGGATTTCGGGTTAAGGCCCTTTCTTTTCTTTTCTTGGTTGGGATCCGAGATGCTTTTATATAGTTTTGTGTTTTTTTTTTTTTTTTGTTGTAGTAAATTACCACTACCTACACGTTTAGTTCATAATTTACCATCAGCAAGCATGCTTGAATTCCCATGCGGTTGTGCAAAATGCCCATGCGCAAGCTGTAATCCCTTGCGGTCAGTTTCCTCCCCCTTTTGAACTATCTCTATTAATAAGTAAATACTACCCTTATGGTTTGGATGATGTGTATTAACACTGCTGAATGTCAGTAGCATTATGAAGATTTATCTTTTGATGCTATTGTTTTCTTTTGTCACTTGGCCGGCTGCTTCGTTGCTTAGCTTCGCCCGAGCCCTCGATCGATTTAGGGAGGATCTGGATTTTGCGAAGGTTTCCATTTTGGAACCATTCTGATTTTGGGAGAGTGACATGTTTGGTAATTTTTGTAATATTTGAGTGTTTTTCTTTAGGATGGGCTAACAAGCCGTTGCAATTGTTGGCTGCATGGGATATTAGTTTTAGACTCTGCTATTGGTAAATAATAGTGTCATTTTGTAGTTATTGGTAAAAAGCTCTATTTTTTTCGGTCTGGACAATGCTTTATACGTCTCTTGAAGCTATTTGGTAAAAAAGAGAATGGGTTTTTTTTTCTATATTGAAATTGCACGTACATGGATAACTAAGAGCATCTCCAACAATGGAGTCAAAAGCCAAAGCCACTTACAAAATTTGACTCCCCTAGAGTCATCACTATTTCTTCATATTTTGCATCTCCAACCATCTTTAATAAAAAACCAAAGTCATTTCATAAATTAATCATTTTAAAAAAGCAATTAAGCCCATGTGTGGCCAGGGCCCACATCTCCCCAATCTCAAGCTATTTGACTTTCGTTCTTCATTCCTTAGCCAAAATAGCTAAGCTTTTGACTAATAAGTCAAAACGACTACACAAAGTGAATTGTTGGAGATGCTCCCAAAAAAAAACCAAAGCCATTTTGGCTTTTGACTACACCGGTTAGAGATGCTCTAACCAATGGCGGAACTATATGGGGGCCGGAGTGGGCCCTGGCCCCCCCCAATTATTTTGAAAAATGCTGCTAAGCTATTGATTGGCTTGTGTTTTTATCCTAATTAAAAGTAAATTTAACTATAATTTACAATCATGGCCCCCCAAATTGAAGTCTTAACAATAATTACTCCTTGTAAACTGATAATTATAATAATTAACTTCATTAGTTGGCTTATTTAGCTTATAGAATTCTATAAATTATTAATTAAGGCACATTTAAAGGAGAATATTAATGGATGCTTAATATATGGCATCGAAAATGAAGAAAAAATAATTTTTCGTTTTTGTTATTCAATATTTGTTTGTATTTGAATTTTATAGTAAATATCAATTGTTGAAAAAAAAAATTTATCAATATTTTTGGCCCCCCCATTGAGAAGTTTCAGGTTCCGCCACTGGCTCTAACTGTTAGAAAAATTATTTTTTTTTTATATAATTTTTTATTTTACTATTTACCATACTACCACTCATACTATCACAGGCGGCTACGCGTGGGCTCCACGCGCCGCTAGTTCCAACCCTTAATCGGGTCACCAAAATTCATCAATATGATTATCTCAACATTCCCAACCATTTTCTCATCTATGACAATGCTTAATTTTAAGTCCAAGAGTCAGAAATTATCTCAAAATCCCTAGATTTTTTCTCGTCATCGATTCTCCTTCCTCTGACAAAATTGGAGCTCCCCACTAGTTTGGTTCGAACAACAAAGAAGAGAGCTTCAAAATGTGGGTAGTGGCGTGGCCTGAGGTGGCCGGAAAACTTGCTCGCTGCGCTTCCTACCGCAGGAATTAACGTGCGTCACTACCACAAATAGGAGGAGGAAGTCGAGGAGGTCCAGCTTGGAGTGGTATCTCAACCTGAGGTGACCGAAATCTGCGTCGGCGAGGCCAAGAAGTTTGGAGCTGATTTGGATTTTATGGGTTCTCTCTCTCTTCTATTTCCCCAAAGGATTTTTGTCCATTTATCCTAATTCTAGGGATTTTTTTCCCACTTACCCCATTAAGTTTTTTTAATTCCCCTTTACCCATGAAGACTCTAATAAGGTCTTCCCTAATACCCAATTATTATTATTAGTTTATTTTTTAGACTATTGTACCTTCACCCCTTTGTTACAGAGAGAGAGAGAGAAGCCATAGAAGACTTCGCTGGAGTCCAGTCACTAACCGATTGAGAAATATGATCCTTCCTGGCATTTGCTACAAATTCTGACTTAGCTAGCTTCTTGAAGTATAAGTTGAATTTGATTTGATAATCTAAGTAACTGAGACTTGCTAAAAGATATTTAAAATATATCATGTCTGTAACCTCAATCCCGAAGGACAAACAAACATCTAAACATGCTGTCAATATAGGATTAAGGTTAACAAATAATAGCTGTCAGCATGAAGTATTGGAAACTTTGGAAACTTTGATACTTGCTTCTTTGTATATTTCTGTTATTTGGGATATAACTCAACCACAGCTACACCTATCCTTATAGTTGGGGGTTTCCGGTTTAGGAGGGACTTAAACGAAGGAGATGTTCAGTTAACTTTCTCCATGTTACTTCTGTAGGAAGGTGCATTTTTCATTTATTTATTAATTTTTAGGAAAATTAATTATAAACCCAATTTCTAGAAAAGTTAATGGAAAAAACCCACCTATATATTATTTTTTTCAATCTACACCCAATTATTGCCAACTAGGATAAAATATTATCTTCCTTTTTCCTAAAAAGTACACATATTGCTACTATTTAAATTTGATAAATATTAGTCAATTAGCAAAATTAACGTCCTCTTTAAATACTTTAATTATAGAATTTTTATTGGTCCCATTATTCTAGCAATTTTCCTTCTACTCATCATTATTGCTAGAATTATGGATCTTTCCTTACATATGTATGTTTTTTGAATTCAAAGATTTTGTAGATTTAAATGGCCATATGGACATAACTACTTTCATCTATTTTTTATACACGTTTCTTCCCACTTCGCATTACTGAGTAGCTTTATTCTACAACAACCGAAATAGAACCTACTACTGTACTAGTAATGCCTAGAGTTCCAATACATATAGTTTAGCTAGATTCTATTTCCTGTAGAATGGAACCGTCTTGGTTTCAACATCCCAAGTCCAGAGTATATGTAGAAAACAGGACCCGGATGTTGAAACCAAGACGGTAGGGACTAGGGAGGTGATAAAAATGAGAGGAGAAGCGGAACTGGCCAGATATAGCAAAGGTACCATCCAAAAGAGCAACCTTCATGAATTATCTAGGCACTGATAACAAGCTCTATAACAAAAAGAAATCTCCCACTAAAAATCATTCTTGAGGCATCACTTCAAAAAAAAAGCTTCTTGGAAATCTCCTCAACTGCTTTTCCATCTAGCCCTATCCGCAATTGTTTCGCGCATATGATCCCCCAATTCCTTGATGTCCAGATAGTATGGTGTACATGAGGTGCAAGATAACGTCTAGGTCGAGTCCCTCAACAAATTCGGTGTTTTTGACCTTTGCCAGGTGATTAGAACACCACTCTTACCAAAATTATTGCTATTCCACAAGTTCACTGGTTTTCATATAACTCAGGCTGGAGCCTCATTCTTGTCACAGATGATAGTTTTGCAACAATGCAACATATTTATTTGAGATATTTCATCATCTGCTCTTGTTTCTAAGGAATCCGTCTAAACTTTACTCCCTCTTTTTTGAAATACACTCCTTTAAAACGAGGTTGCATGTTACATTGTTGTCTGTTGGCAAAGAATTCCCAATTCACATACATAGGGCAATACTATTGGCACCATAGTCGTTTTACATCTTCATCACATTTTAGTGTTTGAAAACTAATAAAGTATGGACTTTGGACTAGGGAAGCACAGGGACTATGGACTGGTTGAAAGTTCTGAACCAAAGAAAGCAATTACACAAAGGACTGCTAATGCACATTTTTTGTTTTTACGTTGGGAAAACCTTATTTTGAAGATGCAACAGATTATTTCTTTATAATATCACCCTTAAAATCAAACAATCTTGATATTAGTGTTCTTATAATAGATAATTACAGAAGATACACCAGTATCTATAGGCTGATGAAGTTCCACAAGTATTTTCACATTGAGAAGCTAAAATCTTTCACACTGTATCTAGGTTCTCTTGGAGTTTGAAGTTTTAACTCGAGGCTCCTCTGGTTCGTCATGCTATGTCTCCTCCGGGTCTGCAAGCTTTTTCTGGTGCCGAAAACACTTTCACTCTTTCAGATCTTATTCTTTTTAAATTAGTGATTGCATGAAGCTGTGCAGTTGAGCACCGTAAGTGTGTAGTCATAAAGGCGACCTATTCCCGTTGACAGCAATTAGAATGGTGTTGGGTGGGTACACATGCATATAGGAAGGTCATGAAATGCGGGTAGAGCAACAAGGAAATCTGAAATGGGCTCGATCATATTTAGTAATTCCATGATAAAGAAGTTCATGTTGATATATAACATGATTTCTTATAGCTGAGAGCTGATTCAACAGATCATAACCCTGTTAATTGAATAGAAAATCATAGAGCCATTAAGTGTAGGTTTTGCTTGTTCGATCTATTTCAGTTGGTAATCTAAAAAGATCTGTTTCTGTAACAATTCTACCACTTTTTGCTCATTATTTCCTCTCTTCATGACAAACCAGTGATGAAATGTCTTATATGCTTTGAAAAGATGCATAGATTCTCCACTGCTGATGGCTTTGTGGAGATAACTGAATGCTAATTAGGAGAGATGATTAAATATGTGGCAAACGAACCCAAAGTTCTCAGAAATAATGTTGTGATCAAGTCGCGTGAAACAACTTTGCGTACTGAAGATTCAGAGGATTCCATAATCATGGTGAGATCGATAAAAGAATGTGGATTCCCTGCATGTGGCTGATGAGATGATTAGAGACAGAAAGAAATCTCTTGTGCCTATGTCTACAAAACAACCAAAAAGAGCGCTAATCAGTGACCGGGGATCAGCTTCTCTCGACTCACAATATGTCTTCATTGTCAGAAAACTTTGATGAGTTCAAGGCTGACAAAGAAACTAAACTATAAGAGTACGTAGTTGGATTGAATGGACCGACAATATTCTAAATAATCCCCCATAGGAGCAAGTGATCGATGCAGAAAGATCTTAGCCTGTATAAACTGATGTATCTTGTGTTACTATCTGTTCCGAGTACCGTGGATGGTCACAACTATGACATATCGCGGCAATTGAGATTTCCACCACCAGAAATTTTCCCTTTGCATCTGCTTGTTTTGGAAGTGTACCTTGACTGCCTTAAAAACTGGATGTGAACGTTCCTGGTTGATTAATGGTATGATGTTGCAGCTGTTGACCAGCACGCAATGCCTAAAACAAAGGGAGCTGAGAGAGAGAGAGAGAGAGAGAGAGAGAGATGGACGATCAAAGTGATCAACACCAGAGATTGTGACTGGTGTAAGAGGATCGTAGAGGGGTTGACCACCTTCCAATACATGTATGGTCTACGTTTCACCCGGAAGCAAAGGGATTTCACAGTTGAGGCAGGTCAACAACAGACTTGATCACTGGAAAGTCATACGCCAAGTGGGTTTATACCTGAATATACAACAGCTAATTTGATTGTGACTGGGCCCCGGCATTATGAGAATTGGGAAATCAAATCGTTAGGTGCATAAACAATAGATTGGACGTAATTCTCAAGTCAACCAAATGTAGCACTCTACGTCTCTACTAGAGTTTACAATAACAAAATTATCTTCAAATATTTTGTCACAATAATTCTAAATCCTCAGAATATTGACGTTAAATTAACCAACAATACATTTGGGTAATAAACTGGTTTCCGAAGAAATATAAGAAAGATGCACAATTCCTTTTCTTCAAAACACAAGCAATATCCATGAACGTCTACACGGCCTCTCCTGGAGGATCGATAAGGCAGTTCCGAAGAGAACTAAAATCTGCATCTGGAAAGGTTCAAGACATCAGAAAATAAACTGCAATTTCGCCCCATCTTTTTAAGGGTGATTATTTTGGTCCCCACAAAGCACTAATCAGGCAGACTTTAATTTACTGTAACTCCAATTACATGGCGCACAGTTTGAAGCTCGTGTAAGCCCATCCGAAGTGAAACAAGTAACACACATCCCCAAGGAAATTCCAGGTACCCAAAAATAAACTATCAGAAGCATACCTGGAGGTCGGAGTCTTTTCCACTTTATAGTGCGGCTACGCTTAGCTACCACAAAAAAGAAAAAGAAAAAAAACAATTCACATTCATTTACTTGAGAAAGAGCCCCCAGATAATATTTTAAAACAAAAAATCAAAAGTGGGAGGGGTATTACCTTCACGATCAAGAAAATTACGAAGCCAAGCACCTGTTTGTAGTTAAAAGTGTCGGACCAAAAAAAAATATATGAGAAAAGAAAACAAAAAATAGACAACCTGTGAAAAGTGCTATGACCACATGACACTGAACAGTACCATAGGAAAAGCGAAGATGAATGTATCATGAAACATGAAACATGAGAAGCTTCAATACAAAATGAATTCCCACAGAAAAATAGTATTACTTTATGGGTTTAACAGCTATGGATCATGCACAGATCAAAGTCAACAATTAGTTGCATCATACTATTCTATGTAAGCTATCACCAACACTGATGAAGGCCAAATTAACTTAATGTCAGGTATGCATCATGCAGAAACGCATATTAACATCAGTTTTTTACTTCAAAACACAAGCCAAGGTAACAGCTATGGATCATGCACAGATCAAAGTCAACGATTAGTTGCATCATACTATTCTATGTAAGCTAGCACCAACACTCATGAAGGCCAAATTAACTCAATGTCGGGTATGCATCATGCAGAAACGCATGCTAACATCAGTTTTTTACTTCAAAACACAAGCCAAGGAAATTTCCAGTTAATCTCCTTACAGAACCAAAAACAAAAGTTAAAAGCATAACAAATTGATCAGCAAACTCCAAGGAGAAATTGCAAATGCAAAGATTGTATGAATAAGGAAAGAGAAGGGAGAAGGGTGAGAGATCCCCCGGGACAGAAGGGTAGGCAGGGAAGGAGTTGTCCAAATCTTTAGTTTACATAAATGACTAATTTCTCGTAAAGGTTTAACTAATTGTTTCTGTTGAGTCTAGAATCGACGTCGTAAAATAGAAGGGATCCACAATAGCCACATCAGCATGCAATGGAGATGATGGAGGAATTCTATAATAATACCATGGACTGAGAAATTGCTAAGCACAGGAGGAAGTGATTAGATGCGAAATGAAAAATACAAAAACTGTTGGTATTAAACTGCAATTAGCAATAATATTTTAGCAGTTCAAAAAGCTTTCCTATTTATTTTAACTCCATTGACACCCAAGTTAATCAAGCAAATGGTAAGGGGAGGCAAGGGTAGTTACGTGGAAATACCCACAAAAACAAGGGATAGTATTGTGTAGTCTACCCAATCAAAAAAACTTCTTTTCCTTAAAACACAACACCACAGGAAATTCTAGGCAACTGAAAACGAAAGTGAGAAGCAGTCACAAGCTCTGTGAATCCCAGGGTCGCATAACATACAGCCACAAGTGCTCTTTTGGTCCTTGCGCAACCCGTTGACGGGTATTATTAAAATGAAATATGTTGATCTAAAACCAAAACCATCAGAACTGGTGTAACAATGAGCTGTATGAGTGAGTCATACCAGGGTCGCAAGACATACAACCTCAAGTCCTCTTTTGGTCCTTGTGCAATACAAAATATGTTAGATCTAAAACCAAAAACATCAGAACTGCATGGTAGCAGTTGTATCCATATTGTCAAACCTCATGTAAATTATAATAAATATGACTTATGATCCCATTAACAGATAGTTGCACAGTATATGCATCATGCAGACTGGTCAAGAGCTGGAAAAATTATATGCAAAAGCTATTGTGAAAAACTGCAAACGAAAAATGAGTATGCTGGTTAAGGGCGGCTGGTGAAGTTCCCTTCAGAAACCAATTGTTCACACAGTATCTTGACCAAATACTAAACCAAAAACAAATGAACATTCATTTTCTTCAACACAAAGAATCCAAGGAAACCCACGGATAATATTCCTTGCAAACAAAAAAATATAAAGCTTACTTTCAGACAAGTCCTCAATGGCACCATCAGAGTTCTGATTGAGATCAAGACGATCTAAAGAAGGCACAGCAACTGTTTCAGACAAAAAATGGGAAAAAAAAAATGCATAAGTGACAATGTAAAAACCAATAAAATCAGCACTATGACCATATGACACTGAATAGTACCATAAGAAGAACAAAATGAATGTTTGATTAAACACGAGGTGCTGAAACACAATAGGATCTGTGATACCATAGAAAGTAGTATACTTGAAGTGTATCAGCTATGCATTACACAGAGCAAAAGGATTTGAGTGGAGAATTTGAGTCCTTTTAAGTTGTTTGGCCCAGTATTTCCACAAACAGTAAACAAGCAAAATTAAAAGGGAGCCATACCTTCATGGGGAGAAGTGGCATTATTTGGTTCTACCGCCTTGGTACCTGTTTCATAGTAGCATTGGTAGGTGACCAGGTGCACACTACTGTCAAAAACTCTATTATTTAATGATGGGTACGCAACATGCAGAAACCAACCAAAAATCATAAACAGATTGATCCAAAAATTTGAATATCCTCTAACCACACCAACAGAACACATTGTTTCTTCAAAACACTATATAACAAAACAAAAATTAAAAGCATACCATATGGAGCAAGAAACTCAAAGAGAAGCAGTAGATGCAATGTTGAATGAAATGTAAAAAAAGAACTGAGAAAAGAAGAAGAAATCCCCAGCGCCGGAAGGTTGGGGGAGGTGTTATCTACATGTAATCTTTCCATTAATTATTGAACTAAGTTCTTTAATATTCAAAAGACATTACATTACGTCAACTCTAAAACCCACGTCACCACACAAGAGATGGATCCTTTATTGATACCAAGAATTGCATAAAATTGAAAAGCAAGGCAGCAGATGCAATGTTGAATGAAATGTAAGGAAAGAAATGAGAAGAGAGTAAAGAATCCCCAGCGCTGGAAGGTTGGAGTTACCTACATGTAATCTTTCCATTTATTATTGAACTAAGTTATTCAATATTCAAAAGACATTACATACTGTCAGCTCTAAAACCCACGTCAGCACACAATAGATGGATTCTCTATCGATACCAAGAATTGCTTAATTGCAGCAAGGCAGCAGTTTGATTAAATTAGATCTGAAGATTCAAGGATTCTCAGGAGATTATCTGCAATTCGCCCTAATTTTTGTTGAAGTGTTTTGCATATTTTTAATTTACTTTAACTCTGTCCAAATGGTGAAACATTGGACCCAAAACATAGGTACCTGTGTAGTTTATTCTCCTCTTTCATAAGACACACAGACCAAGCATATACCATGTTACCGAAAACAAAAATCAGAAGCATGCCAAGAGTAGACTGAATTGAGAATTTTCAAATTGATTGAAAAGTTTATCCCAGAACTTAGATAATATAAATCAACACTTTACACTTGGATTCAAAAATGACAGCCAGCAACGAAGCAGAGATCCATGATAACTTTACTCACAAACTCTAAAAAAAAGAATAAGCATACCCTCGGGGAGAAGGGAAGTGGCAATCGTTTGCTCGTCCGACTTGGTGCCTGTTTTCCTTGACCCATCTGTTCATCGGTAATTATTTAATCATCATGACATGACATGAGATGATATTGATATGCATGTTTGTCAAAACAAAACCAAGAATCAATCACTGACTAAGACTCTAAAACTGCAGAGGCAATAAATCCATAATTCCATCAACAGATGGTTAACTGTTCCGTAGACCAGATAGGGCGACCGAGATTATTTGGCTCTTCTATAATGACTAACTACGATAACTAGTATTCTATTTCTGGCCATACATAATGACAATGTAAAAGCCAATGATCTATGATCCTATATAAAAACAGCACACTGTATTTAGAGCATCAGCTGTTCATCGTGCAAAAACATCAAAATTATCTTAAGCAACTTTTTTTATCTTCAAAACTTAGTAGATTGCGGATACGGTTCCTCACAAAACTTAAAACCCCAAAATCAAACGCATACCTAATGGTGCAACAAACGAAAAAGGTTGATATATTCAATGACAAAGAAATTGCACTCTACCTTGAAGCTTATCTTTTCTTCGGACGAATTGACGCCCATCGGCCTTGAGCAATTTGATTTCACGATTCCTTAGACCCCCGGTTGTGGAAGCCATGCCTGCCCAATCGCGATTTTGGGTTTTCTTTTTCTTATGCGAAATTTGGGGATCTGGGGTTATATATAGCCCTTTCTTTTCTTGGTTGGGATCGGGATCGGATGGATGCTTTTATACAGTTTTGAGTTTTTTGTTTTTGTTTTTTTCTCTCTTTCTGGACGATGCTTTACACGTCTCTTAAGAAAATTCTATTTTACTATTTACCAAACTACCACTCAATTATTAAAAGTTAACTAAGGTCTATGTGTTATAAATATTATATAAATGTGGTTGTCCACTGTAAATACTCATTAATTATGTCCTTATGATGTAAACACTACTCCTATATAAAGGGGTCTAATGAGAATAAACTAGACACTTCTACCTCCTCCATACTCTGTTTCTCTTTTCTATCTCTACATTTTTCTCTAGTTTATAACACGTTATCAGCACGAAGTTGCTCTTATTTTTCTTCTTCTTCTTCTTCTTTGAACTCCATGATGATCTGCAAGTCTTATGGTGCAACATAGTTGCTTATACCAAGGCAAATGATCTATGAGTTTCTATTTTTCTCTATAGATGAATATCAATTTTCTTTATGCGATCATTTACATATATTTGTATGTATCTTTTATATAATCTAATTGTTGAGATTTATGCTTCATATTCGACTTTGAGAACCATTGTTCCAAAAGTCAAGACTCGAGTCCACTGACCGAGTAGTCTTAGACCTATGGCTCTATAGACATCACACGAATGTTTTTCTCGTGTGTTCCCTATGGGATCCATTGTTCATATTTATGAACTCTTCAAAACCTTTGTTTCGTATATGAATTTTTCACAGAACATATTGTTCTAATAATTATGGATCCTAATATATCTCATCTTTTCTGTTTGTAGAAAGATGACGCATCTAACAAAATTGGACTTTGATCCTCTTAAAATTTCTGGCAAGAACTATTTGATGCTGAAATTCACCTTATGGCTAAAAACCTTGGAAATTAATGCCATCAAAGTTGACAATAAGTCATCTGTGCAAGATCCCGCCAAACCTATGTTTTTCTTGCGTTATCATCTTGATAAAATCCTAAAAGATGATTACCTTAAGGTGAAAGATCCACTTGAGATTTGGCAAACATTGGCTGATCGATTTGCTCACCAGAAAACCATTGTTCTATCTAGAGCACGATATGAATGGACGCATTTTGCGCCTTCAGAACTTTAAATCTGTCACTGATTTTCAATTCCGTTAATCATATGATTATCTCCCAACTAAAATTATGTGGAGAATCTGTCAGTGAAGATAACAAGCTCAAAGTCTCTGATTTTTTTTGTGGACAATGGAAAACATATTGATTACATGATCAGCGCCAATTTTCTTGACACCGATAAATTTTAAGCCTATGTTTAGGCGGTTTTTTTTGTCTCTATTTATTTTGTTTAGTCATTTTAAGCCTATATTTTGGCACCGATTAAACGTAATTATGTTGTATTATCGTTATCTGTTTAATCATATTTATTATGTTTAAATTACCTTTATCACAAATCTTTCATAACTGAATTTGTTATGAGTATTTGTTGCACGAGCTACAATTATCATGATAATGTTTTTAATTGTCATTATCTAGTAGTTATTGTTATTAATAACTCATTTTATTATCATTATTTGATACTTACCATAGTTATTTATTTTATGTGATCATAATGAACATTTATTATTTATGATTATTTTTGTCATATCTACCTCATATGATTATGTCGTTTGTGAAAAAATAACAAAATTTATTTTTCCATCGCTGGGACTTGAACCCAGGTCTTTTTTGATGAGAACCAAATATCCTAACCAACTACACTACAACGGATTTTTGATTATTTTGTTATAATGTTATATTAATGCATTTATCAATTATTGACTCTAAATGAGTACCCTTTTTTTTTTTTTGGCATATGGTACTCACATATTGGTATCAAAAATATCAATTATATTTTCAACAGAATCGAGGTATGTATTTTCATGAGTTTGACAACTTTAAATTAATTTCCTCTTATTATCTTATCTGATAATTTGATATAAAATTGTCACTTTATAATGAGATCGAAACTACATGTTTCTTGATCCAATTACATGTGGACTTGAACTGATTGTTATACAATCAAATAGAACGAAACCTCTTGTTTCTTGATCTCCAATTATGTCAGGACCTTTGTCCCTTCTCTTTATGAGTACATGTGAATCTTTGTTCACTCCACTTTTAGAACATGTTTCTAATCGTGAAGACTCAAACCAAATGTTTTGAGTATGAGGGCTCTGATCCCTAAATCTATTATTATTGGAGTATATGCTTATACTCATATGGACTACTGTCCTAGACTCAAATTGAGTATATAATTTTGACATTTGTTTTCAGTGTCAAACAATAATATGAACAACGTGTTCATTAATAAATTCAATTTGAACCATGAATGTTTATAATAAATATAATGACAAACATAGTTGTCTTGCATGCATATAATGCAACTATGGACATGATCCATTGCAATTGTTGATAATTTTTCACAATTGATGCTTCTAAAAGCTAAGGTAACAATCATCTCAAGAGCTGCAGATCTTGATTGATGGCCGACTCCAATTGAGCTCATATTATGTTACATATGTGGAATGCATTGCATATATTTGGTGATGAAATTTTCATCTAAATTAAGTTGTATTAATCAACTATGAGTATACTACTGTATACTATATCATGAATTAAAATTTTCATTAAGCCAAATAAATTTATTTTGGCGTGACTAATGTGTCATTACAATGTCATGTAGACTCATCTACATACATACTCTACATTGTTGTTTAATACAACAATAATTGCAAACTTTCCTAACGAGGATATTATAATTTGGCGAGTTGTCACTTTAATGGGACAATCCTCCCGCCATTAAGGGGAGCAATATCGTTTATGAAAAACGACATGAATTGGTGTGTAATATCTATTCACCATGTCTCATTTTAATTTTGAGAAAAAATCTCAATTCATTATCTTCTTCACCTAAAAATTGGTTTGGGCCCGCCACCCACCAATAGATTTTCAATCCAATATTTATGAACACATATTTTTGTGTGGTCAAATCTGATAGTCTTCCCGCCGTTAGGGGGAGGAAAGACTAATGTAACGGCGTGAATTATGTGGGATATATCCACTAAGTCCAATGTTTTAATCTCCCTTTAAAGGAATATTATACAAGCCCTATAACACTCTTCATGAGATTATACAAATATCCACATTCTCTAATTAATTTGTCCTAAAGAGACAATACATTCCTAAAAGAGGAATGAGTATTTGATATCAACAAAGCTTATTATAGCTAATGCATGCATATATGAATGTGTGAGATCGAAATTTGATGATATCTCATCTATAGTAGCGCTACTGAAAATCATCAGGGGCTGTATACTATACCACGTTTCGATGTGTACGTCGACAAATTATAATATTGGCCAAATTGGAAAGAGGCAATTCCAATGAATTTGATTATTGGAAACGTGATGAAATATTTGGACTTTATAACCCCTAAAATATAAGAGGGTGTTCATTCCATTGAATTAAAATCACTATGACACAAGTCTCTTTACAGAGACATGGGCTTATCATTCTTCTCCAAGCGACAACTTTTCTATAAGTACAGTGTTATATTGACGAGAGACTTATGGCATGTTGTCTTGGCTAATATGAAGATCTTAAAGGAAAATTGCTAAAAGCAAATCCCCAAATCCTATGTGTCATTATAAGCATATTGCTTAATCAAATCCTTGACCGATTCATATTGCCAAAGGCAAGTCCATTAATGAATGAGCTTAAAGCTCACTCATGGAATCAAAAGTTTAAAGCTCATACATACTCATTCAATTACGGTCAAAGTGACTTATTGCCTCAATGAGTACTATGACAAGACTACGAAATCGAATTCGAATCATGCTCACAATGTTGCAACATATTCTAACTTTCGCGAAGTTATGAATTTGTCTAGAGCTCATATTGAGCTTATATGAAATTATCAATTACACTAATTGATATTTATGGCTAAGTATGCCATACATAAATTTCAATGCTCGGAATATTGTATAAAGGTAAATGTGTCAATTGTTATTCCTTTATATTGTTATTCTTTTCTAATATCTTTATCTATAATTTGAGCATATGAAATTGGTTTTACTTGAGGTAAGAATTATTATCATAGTTTATTGGTAATGTCCTAACTTTTGCAGGAATTGCAATTCATGATGAGTCCCCTTTATGCAAAGCACACATAGTCTCACCTATGTGATCGACACACCATATCTAATATACATGGTGCATGTATTTTATTATATACATGATTGAAGCTTGCAACAATCAGGGGGAGATTCTCATCAGGGGGAGCATTCAAAATTATGCTACCTAGGACATATGCGCGTTGTACTCTTTTTCTCCTTCGACCAGGGTTGTTTTTGTCCCACTGGGTTTTTGTTACCTGGCAAGGTTTTTGACGAGGCAACATTAAGCGCGTCCAACACCATATCATTTAGTGGTGGACATCCAAGGGGGAGTGTTATAAATATTATATAAATGTGGTTGTCCACTGTAAATACTCATTAATTATGTCCTTATGATGTAAACACTACTCCTATATAAAGGGGTCTAATGAGAATAAACTAGACACTTCTACCTCCTCCATACTCTGTTTCTCTTTTCTATCTCTACATTTTTCTCTAGTTTATAACACTATGGATTTTATTGTTTTTTCATGTCTAACTAGCCCTTTAACATGTGCTCCGCACATGGCAATTGGCTTTTATTTTGATTTTTTTAATTTAAAAAAGTTATCTTTCCTGATATTTGGGAAGTTTCTCCTTTTTTAATGGGAAGTATTGCAAATTTTTGAAATATGACACAGTAATTGACTATCTTACCCTCATATAGAAATAATTTATTTATTAATATCTATATTATGTGAGGACAAATATGGTAGTTCAAAAATTTAACCATTCCTTTGAGAATTGGCTTAATTATATAAGATTTAGCTAACAAAGTCTTTTCTTTTAAATATAACTAGATGCCCCACACACTATGTGTGTGAAAATTGAATTTTTTTATTAATAGGGAGTGAGAAGTTATTTACAGGAGTAGGTTTTATTGTTTTTTATTAATTTTTCTGTTAGATAAGAATTGACATAAACACCCCTCTGCTATTATTAACAGTATCAGATCCAGATATGTTCTCTGTTCCAGATAAGGGCGGAGTTCCACAGGCTCTGGCCCACTTATAGTCACGAGCAATGGTACCCGCGCTTTGCTGCGGGATTTGTTGTTGGTAATAATTTACAATAATGAAATATATAATTGAAATTATTTTTTTTTTGTAAAACGGGAAAAATGACTTTATTATTGATCAAACTGATAAAATACCATATATTACATCAATTGCAAAAGTATTTTTGTGAAGAGACACAAACTGTTCCTGACTGAATTGCTCTAGAAAGTACTTCCATATCATTTGATTCCTCCAAGCCCTTGATTTCCATTACCACATTGTTCTGTGATAGAATATGTATCCCTCTAGACAATCAGCTTTCTGTTTTAGCTGTGCAACAGTTGCATCCAGCGGCATTAGCAGTACCTCACCTGGACAGAACTCCCTTTTGAATTCAATTTTCTTATCAGTCAGACTTGATTTGGCAAACCAAAGTCATTAACTGCTCTTTCTCATCCCCAAATAGATATTCTTTTACAAAGTAGTTGGTGGCCAAGAAGAAGCCTCCACTTGATGTCTCGATGCATCAACTTTGGTTCAATGGAGTCGTGTAAATAAGCCAGACTGTAAAAAGTATATCTTGTGACTTGTTGAATAAGAACAACACGTTGGCATCAAAGGCAAAGTGAGATATCTATGGTGACGAATACCTCCATGATCGAAGTTACTACTCCAAGTTTCCATTGTTGACATACATGCAGTATATCTGAGATAAACATAACTCGCGATACCACGCTTTGCCGTAGGTAGTATAAATGCATTCTACTCATATAACAATTGTAAATTGCTTTTCTCCTAACTGAACTAACAACTAACAAAAATCAAACAAAGAGGATTCAAATAAGAAACCAACCCAAAATCAGAAAAGAACATTCAAAGGTTAAATATTCTGCCCCACTTCTAAATGAATTCTGTGTCACATTCTCACTTCCCATTCAGTGAAGATGACGACTCTTTTCAACTGATCCAATTGTTCATATGTGAAAATTTTCAAGTTAGGCACCTTCTTTTCCAAGCTCTTTAAAACCTCTGATAGTGTTTTGTAATCTAGTAACTCCTCTTGATTGTGTGTAGTCTATGATGGGGAAGCACACGGTTTCATTGAAACTGGTTCATTACACTCACTGTCCAATTCACCACCAAGGCAAGGAAAAAATATCCTTTCCTGATCAATGAAAGCAGAGGATATTAGTATTCATCATGGCACTGCATTTGACTTCAATATAGAGGAAATTAATATTAGTACAATTAAGTGTGGTACCTCAACGTGTGTTGGGGTTGGGTATTCAATCATTGATTCAAGTAGTTGAGAAGCTACATGATCAACCTGAGCAATCATGACTCCATGGGAAGCCTTGTGAATGGCTTCGAAGCTCTCAATTTTCACCAAAACTCTAATAGATCTGCAAACAATCTCAAAAGATAAAATCAATTTTATATAAATAGAAAGAATAGATCTTTCAAGATTAAAGAAAGCTATACATTAGCTGCTACATAATAGAAACCAAAGGCGTATTCCCAAAAAAAAAATTATAGAATTTTTTCTCCCTCTTCTCCTCTATGCAAAAATATGATACCAAGTATAAGATGATTTGTTATACCACACCTTCATTCTTAACAACTCATGGTCTTGGACAGGAAGGGAAGATCTCCACAGGGGATAACCCCCTTCAACTGTGATGATAGCAGCTTGGACTGCAGCGAAATTATTTAAACCTTTTAAAATGTATGCACTGAAGTCTCATGGGCTTTAAACATACTACTCAAAACTAATTGAAATAAATCCACCAAAAGAGACAATCAATATTTAGTACATTAGATAATAGTGTTCGAACAAAACCTCATTGTTAATTTCATACATTGGCAATCAGATCACTCCAGTTCTTCCAATTCGTCATACTGCATAAAAATTAGAGAACAAAACAACAATACTTTTTTAGTATAGTAATCGACCAAACTAATGCAGCAACTTTCTTTACATCATAAATGATATACTATTACCTCAGTTGTAGGAAAAGAGTCAGATGTGTAATTACTAAAAGATAAATTTGTGCTGCTTAGACTTAAAATTGCAATGATAAGCATAGACTTTGACCTCATCAAGATCAGTTCATCTTCTCTCCAAAGTAGAAGTATTCCTGTTTAGCCCCAACCTTTGAAATTCAGCTTCAAGTTTAGCCTCTATTTTACTCATCGAATCTGAACTTACATGAACTCTACCATCATACTTGGTTCATTTTCTGTTCAGGAGATTTGTTCTAATTCGAATATCAGTAACAATCATCATGTGATCCTCTGGTGTGCTGTTCCAAACAATAACCTCCTAACATAAAAAAAAAAAAAAAAAAAAAAAAAATAATAATAATAATAATAAAGGAGAAGCTGATAATGAATCTGAAAAGCATTTAGCTAACGTTTCCTTTAAAATATATATGAAGCCACAGCTGTGATTCTTTATACCGGAAGATACGTAACTATGTGATTACGTACCACTCTCCATTTCCTGCCCTACAATATTCCCGGAACTGTTGGCATTCAGATGATGTACTGAATACAAATTATACTGACAGATTCTTTTCAAATAATGATGAATGCAGAATGCCTATTATAGAAACCTTAGATACTGGTATATTGTCTACCGCTATCACTTGTAAATTTAGGGGTAGGTTTGTTTAATCAAAATCTAATGAAATGAGATAAAAAAAACCAACCTCTATTTCTCTGTTTAGCCAACACAAACAAAACAAAAGGTGCAAGCAAGCAATATAAAACAAAATGCCTCACCCTTGATTTTAAACTGTAGAGCTTTGACAATTTAGCTGCTGTTCCGTTTTAAACCTGCAGAAAAGAGGCCGGTCAGCTACAACCTTTGGTACTTCGTAATACAATTGGGGTATACTGCCTTTTACGTACAGAAATAAATTGAAAGTATTTTGTGAATTAAACAAAAAAGAATGAATCAGTGGTATCATTGCAATTTGAAAGAGGAGTTCCAATTAAATGTGCTGCTATCTAAGCATTTGTAGTACCCAACCAAACAAAAAAAAATTAACAAACAAAAAACAACAACAACAGAGCTGGAGGATAGAAGTTCTTAACAGTGGGATCCTTGTCTAAATATGAAAAGAGAAGAAAAGAAGAAAGAAAAAAAAGAGAAGAATGAATGTTCTGATATACATAACACAAAAGAAGGCTTAATTAACAAACTGCAAGCAAAGTTCTTTCATACTCGGCTTAAGAACACAAAGGAAAAAACCAAAACAATCAAAATGTTCAATGAAGATAAAGAAGTTTGGCACTCCAAAAAGCCTGTCCACTCACAATTGAACTGGTTATTTTATTTGTTTATGTGATGGTCCATAATTCCATATTCCAGCTGAAGATGTAAATTCCAACATTAAATAACAAAGATATCTATTACAGACATGAATGAAACATAAGAATAGTTTCACCGAAAAAAAGAAAAACAGAGGCAGTATAGAATAAAAATTAATACCTTTCAATTGACATGGTTCTATCAATAAAGAAACTCTGATTTGCAACTGGACTGGAACGTGAATGTCAACCTATTTGCAAAGTTTGGAAACAGTTAGTTCGGAACCATGGTCAGCACCAATACAAACCATATTAACATTTATAAAGTAGAAGTAAACATGGAATAAAAAACTGAGACATAAGAATAATCCAAAATATGATTAGCATCAATACAAACCGTATTAACATTTATAAAATCTATACCATGAATACAAACCATATTAACAATTCCAAAACCAAAAACAAACTGAGGTGAAGTACAAAATAAAAATTCAACTCTACTAAAGATAAATAAAAATGGGTTGGTTCCCCTGAATGAAAATTTTCACAAAACATGGGTATTCATTACCAAAGGCTTAAATCTTGTCCTCCTTTTTGCCTTTTTTTTTCCCTTTCGAAAAAAAGAAGAAAGAATTTAGAAACTCTATCTATATTACAGATTGGAAATGTAGCAACAAACAAACATAGGAATAAAGCAAACATTGTAAACAGAAAAACAAATCAAACCAAATCGAAAGTCAAAACATCAAGTAAAGGAATATATAGCATGCATCAACCATCAGAGCCCCATAAACAGAAAAATGAACCACTGAAAATTTTTACCTTCAGTCAACAGTGATGTCGATTCAATGTCTACAAAATCCGTAATCGTTGCCTCAGTATTCCTATAGCAGACCTGCATAAATAGACAAATTAGAGATGTTAAACAATTATCAATTGTTTATTGGCTCCAATCAAGATTGTTGAAATAAACATGGTGTTTTAAGGCAAGGACAGCTGAAAACACATTCCTACACTTATTTCTACATTTTGGGAGTTTGGTGCAGAACTCGAATTGTTAAATTAGAAAGCTGACATTTTAATTTCCAAAATTTTGAATGTTAACTATCTTTGTTCCACACCAACATACAGCAACAAACAACTTTCCAGAGTAAAAAGACCATAAGCATTTTCAGGGATTAATAATGATTATCAAAAGCTACTTAATGTCTGACTGTAGAACACGACGAAATCAAAACCTTAATGCGGAGTACTTGTTTTGATAAGACCACAGCAACAATATCAATAACATATCAACAAATACTAATTCTTTGTATTAATCTGTATTTGGAGTTCTTGTTTCCAGAGAAGAATACACACATGTAGAATTTAAAGAATGATATCGCAGAAACAGGCGATCAATGTTTTAACTTCTGACTTAAAGTCACAGGAACTAATGACTTTATGGATCAAAGGCAAGTAATCCAAAACAAAGCCAGCATCAAAAAACTTAACCCATCAGAAGCTAATCTTAAACTTAATAAGACAAAAAATGAGAACATCTTATTGAAGCTTGCATAAATTTCCTGAGTAATAAAAAAGAAACAAATGTGATTCAGATTGAAGAACCAAAACTCAACAATATTCATGTGGAAAAGCAAAAGAAAAAGGCTCAATTCATTGTATAATGAAAGGCTCAAAACAGGTGTAAAAAAACGTATAAAGTTTATAAATATGAATTTATTGCAGATTAATTTTAAGGTGTTCAAAAAAAAAAACAAAAAAAATGCTTAAGATCAAAATACTAACAGAATTTGGCAGAGAGCTAATACAAATCTAGAGTAAGGCAATCAAAGTTAATTAAGTATATGCATTTGTAAAATTGAGTTTAACATTAGACAGAGAGAGTGAAAACAGTTGAAACCAACTTAAATGGTTGATTTCAATAAGCAAGAGATGTTTTTTAAAATCCATTTGAAAATCATAACAACAATTTGAATAGACCAGGCCAATCAGAAATATCAATTCTTTATTACCAAAACTACTGAAAACAGTGATTTCTAATATCTAAAGCACACCAACTACATTTTGTATACAAAGAATTTGAAAATCTATACCTGAATGCAAGACAACTGAAGAACCCGCCTGCAAACTGTTCCTAAAATCTGCAAAATATAGTGGCAACAATCAGAGAATTTAATAATACCATCAGTATACACACTATAAACTAAGTGGAAAAATTATCTAATATAATTTTACAGTGTATAGCTGAATAACAATAAAAAAGTAAGATAACACTGATCGATAGACATAGGAACAGCAGCAGCAAAACAATGCTAAGATTCTTTTGCATAAAATCTGTAGAAGCCAAATAAAACAACAATGAAACATTGAAATTGATTGTTAAACTACAAACACTAATTTCAATACAAAGTTTCTGTATGCGAAAAAAGAAAAAGAAAAAGAAGTTAGTTTTGATATCAGAGGCCAGACAGAAATATTTGATTCATTTATTGTTCAGACTATACGAACATCGGAATTTTAGTTTGATCTTACAATTTATGATCAGTTTCCTTCCATACTCAATACATTGCCTATACTTAATTACTTTCAATCTATGATGGATATTAATTTTGACCATAGGTCGGATGCTAAAGGTACTGCAGAGTGGGCTGTAGACAACTGTACTATTGCCTAAACTTACATACGTAGTAACATAATTGCAATTTACTAAATGAACTAAAGTAATCGGACAATATGACAGATAAGGATGAAATTTCAATAAATGCTTATTATAGCATCAATTTCAGAATCATCAACTCCCATGCCTGATTTTATAATCAGTTTATAAAACTTATCTCACAATTTATAATCAGTTTCCTTCTATACTCAATAACTCATTGACTGATACAAATTGTGATAGACGACAATTGTAATCATTGACAGAGAAAAAGGCAAACTCAAATGGAACTAATTCAGATTGGATCAACAAAATGCAGAGGACACCAAAATGATTTAGCAGTGGGTGCCTATTTTAATATATTGGAGTCGACTAATACTATTTCGTAAAGATACTCTAGTTTGAATATACACAGTTGATCATTTCTGTTTAGGATAAATGCAGAAACTAAGCCTTAATGGGTGTGTAAAGGTATAGCTGCCAAACAAAAGAAAACAATTCATACTATGATTGTCCTATCCAAATTGATATACAAAATCATATCTAACTTCGTTAAATTGCAGACACAAAAACAAACTCGCATTATTAGGGAATTATGTACTTCAGTGCTTTCTAAATCAATTGCTAAATTCATAATTACGCTCTAGATCCAATTCCTCGGTGACTGCCTTTGTCCTAAACATCTTACCTCTTAAAGGAGCTATCTCCCTCACTCTCCACAACCTAGCTTAGGAAGTATATAAGAAAGTCAAATTATGGATCAATTCTTCAACTGTAGTTAATTGTGAATGAAAGCCTTTTTATAGTAGGATGTAAGATTAAGAGAAAAAGAGATCATAATAATGATAAAAAAAATGAGAAAAGAAAATCAAACGAAGATAGGAGATTAGAAGAAGGCACACTTGGTCTTCCCATACTTGTACCATCATTCGTTCAAAGATGCAGGGGTCCCTCTTAGAATTAAAATCTTTATTTTTATTAGTTGCTGAACTGAACTAAACTCAATAAATCCCCTTAAAGACAACACCATCATTCGTTCAAAGATGCGGGGGTCCCTCTTAGAATTAAAATCTTTATTTTTATTAGTTTCTGAACTGAACTAAACTCAATAAATCCCTTTAAAGACAATAACATTCTTTTACTTCCAGTAAAACCTGATCACCCAAAAACAGTAACACTTTTTTTCACAATTCTTCTACTTATTTTTATTATAAATTTTCTCTTATTGATAACTCTTCCTTTTTCTTCTTCACGGTTATATATAAAACTCACACAACAATATACCAGAGAGACTTTTCATTTTCCAATAAAAAACTTTCATATTAGTTGCATATTTTTCATTTCGGATATTCCTTGTTTCGTGATTTGCTGCCATGGATTGAAATATTTCAGCTCAAGAAAGCAACCACAATATCTTAAAAGCTGCGTTGAGAGGTACACCCCAAGATTGAAATAGGGCGAAAGGAATTGACAGACCGTGCACACATCCATACTCCAGGGTATGCAGCTCATAGGCAAGTATAATTCAAAAAACAACTATAGTCATGTATAACATGCAAGAAAACAAAAGACTCAGACCTCAAATTGCACCAAATTCATAAACAATACTTCCCACGTTTGAAATTTTTACAGAGATTTGTTTATAGCCATAGCAGAATCAAAGCCTAATAATAGTGAATAGTCCATGGAGATAACCATTCCTCAGATACTAAGGTCTTTTTCCACTTAATCGAAGCATGTAGTAAACACCAAGTAGCCATTATAATAGCAATTTGAAAACTAACAAAATCGTTTACACAAACCACCTTTAAAATCAAAAGCATAGATGGTGGCTCATTTTAAATCAGATTGGTTAACATTGATTGCTATTGATTTTCAAATGCCTAATGTTTAAAACACTAATATCTGAAGCTGCCATAAAATTTAGGCTAAGCAAATTATACCTAAAGCTTTAAAATTAGATAATGGAATCAGATTGGTTAACATTGATTGGCATTGACTGTCATATATCTACTATTTAAAACAGTAATGTCTAAAGCTGCCATAAAATTTAGACTAAGCAACTTATGTCTAAAGCTTTAAAATTAGATTACAATTGGAAAGCTTTCAAGTTATATATCTGGTACTATAATTAGGAATATGAATATATCATTATCACAAAATTGGGAATCATATTAAAATAGCAGAGGAGCTTACCTAAGCTCTGAGATTGTCTTGTAGAAATTGATATGCAAAATGACATTTAACCTTGTTAACCTGCAGGCAGGAAAACAGAGTCATATTTCCAAGTAATCAATCCTCAATATAAGAAAGTCAAATTTTCGATCACTCCTAATTACAGACCACTGAATGAAAATGAAAAAATGACAGAAGAAAATGAAAAAAAGACAGGATATTAGAAGAAGAGAGACCTCATCTTCTTATACTTCAACCATCATTCATTCAAACATGCACGGGTTAATCTTACAATCAAAATCTTTATTTATATTCTATTTGGACGTGGGACAACAATCTCAGTGAATTATAACCATATTTTCAAATCATTTCCATTTCTCACATGTACGTAGAATAGGTTGGACATTGTTGTTATTTTGGAAAACAGTTAAGTAAATACATCAAATGTATACAAACTGATCCGAAAAGTGCTAAACCCAAAATATTTTGAAATACGTAGATATAAAATTTATCAAATGTATCAGTTTTTATAATATTTGAAACAACTATACTCTTTCTTTCAGTGCAATTAGAAACAGAAACATAAGTTTATCACAAATTCAGGAGTACAAATAAAAAAAATAAAAAACTCACAGCTCAGAAAAGAAAAACCAAATCGGCTTAGAAACAACTAACCTTCTACTCAGATGATGACGTGAAAATTCCCTTTTGTGAACATCAGCTATCTGTGCAAAGCAAAGCAAACAATCACACCCAATCTCTCTATTTCTTTGTGGATCATTCTTCATAAGCTATCAATTTGAAACGGATAGCACAACCAAGCTTTAATAATTTCACAATGCATTCTGTTCTACAAACTTTTTAACTGATTCTACATGTAGTGGTCTAATTCTTTTTATTTGAAGAGCAATCAATACGTGTTCTTGTTAAAAAAGACCAAGTCCAAAGATTCAAACACATTTCTTAAGTTGCTACAATATTGTATGATACTACTTGCATTAAGCAGAGGTTTTTTTGACTACATCATCTTACTGACCTAGTGGTACTCAATTTTGTATCTGCGAAGTAGTAGTACTCCTACTTGCATTAAGTGGAGGTTTTCGGCTACATCCTCAATTTTGTATGTGCGAAGTAGTAGTACTCCAGTTTCTATATAAACAGCCCTTTAAAATGAACACTTATTGTCTCTAACCCATCTTTTGTCTAATATACAATATTCATAAGAGCAATGGCAATGGCAATGAAAGGAGATTTTACCAAACATATACCCAAATCAAACACACACCTCTTCCAAAACCCAGCAATCTCTTCGACCAAATTCTTCAACCTCTCCACTTCTTTCTCCTACCCCAACAATCTACCATCAAAATCAAAAACCTTACATCAAATCGAGAGGAATAGACCCTACAACTTCAAATCAAATTCAATGAACCAAGAAAAGCCCCAATTCAATCAACCAAGAAGACCCCCAACAAAAGTATCATCCCCCTAAAAAAGATCTAACAAAAGAAGAAAAAATCCAACAACAAACACCACAGAACGATTCAAACCACAAATCCAATACCTTGCAACTGGTCTTTTCTTTCTTCTCTCTTCTTTCCAGAGCTCATAGATCTTCTGCTTTCGTCTCTTCTATTCCTCTTTTCTCTCTGCTCTCTTCTTTCGCTTTTGTTCATCTTGATGGTCTTTTCTTTCTGCTCTCTTCTTTCCACGGCTCACAGATCTTCCGCTTTCGTCTCTTCTATTCCTCTTTTCTCTCTGCTCTCTTCTTTCGGTTCTGTTGATCTTGATGGACGCCACCCCGATCATTATCCCTATCCAACACAGAGAAGAGAAAGGACATAAATGACTTTTCGACCAGCTTGATATTCTCCTCAACAGTGAGGACACAAACGGCTTTTCCAACACTTCTTATGAACAGTGAAACAGTGTTATTCTCCCTTTATATATAGTATAATTGCCTCATTGGGCTGTCATTTTAGGCTCAAACATCTCTCATATTTGTTTATTGGTCAAACCCAGCAGCCATTTTCGTAAGGTGGAAACTCGCGGCTTCTTGGTCCAGTTACTTTCTCCTCTTGTGAGTCTCAAGCGAGACTTTCCCTCACTCCCGCCGACCAGTAGTAGTAGGAGTGGGTGAATACAAACCCTCCCAAAAACCTCCTTTCAATTTTTGATTTTTCCACAAGTTAACACATTCTTCTCGCTCAGCTTTTCAGCTCTCTAACAATGGCGGCGGCAGCAGCAGACGAGGCCATGCACATTGAGAAGCCCTACCTGTTCGGCGAGCGACTCAACAAGTCCCAGGTCCCCTTAATTTTCATGATTTTTTTTTTTTTTTTTGGATCAAGGGTTTTGGGGTTTCATTGTTTTGTTTGTGGTTTCAGAATATGAAAGACTACCAGGGGTTTACCAATGCGGCAAAGATGAGCCTGAAGTACAGGCAGCTCGCTGCACAGCTTATTCAGAGGGTGTTAGATTTCTTCCCCGAATTTTCTTCGTCGTCACCGGCAATAGATATTCACCTTGATTTAAGTGAAAGACAAGTAGAACAACAGCTGGGGGTTAGTTAATGTTTATATACACAACTTAAACAATAATCTGAGTGCTAATAGGTATATATGCTAACTGGAAATTATGGAATTCTTCTTTAGAAAACGTAATTGTGTCTTTTAATGGATCAATGTGTCATAGTTGAAGATATGTATATTATAATTGCTATATTACTGTTATTTACGTCTTATAAATTTTGCAATTCAGTTCTATATTTGCCTTTTTGATAATTCATGTAATGTGCAGGTTCGAGTGCAAGCTAGCGGGGGGCATCCCCTTTTCTTGAAGGACACCCGTGAATATATCTTGAAGATTGTACGCATTCTTGTGCAATCCCTACAAGCTGGTAATTTTTTTTTTTTTGGGTTATGGCAGGGGAACAGTTATTATCTAGGATGTATATCGAATGTTTTATATGACTTGATGTTCATATACGTTGATGCTTTTTAGATGAGTATGTCGAGCGTGATGCTGCGCGTAAGGCTCTTATGGCCCTTTTGAGGAGCCTGGATGTGAAAGGTAAATTTGGTCCGTTTCTGGAATATATATTGAATAAATTGGATATAAGCTACATCTTCAGATTGTAGGCTGAAGTTTGTATACATAGATTGCTTTTACTGACTCATTCATGGCCCTTGTAAGTTTAATAAATTATTTTAATCTCGTGGCCTGAGTTGCATTCTATACCAGTTTGGCCTAAGCTGAAAATAGTGGCTTAGGCTTGCCTTTTACTATGAGTTGATTCAGTAAAGTTGCCTCAGTAGGCACGGTTGTCCTTTCCTACCATACCAATTGTGAGTGAACTGTTATACCAATGTTTGAAGATGGGGTTTTTATTCTCCGCTGTTTTAACTTGTATTTTGGTGGGAAGATGAGAAGTTTATCTTCTAGTCTCTATACCTTGCTTCATAACTGTACTTAGCTTCATAGTATTTAAAGGATATTTTATAATACAAATGAGATTTTTAATGTTTCCCATTGGATATTCGTATAACTCTATAACCTAATCCACTTATGTCCATTCATCTACGTTTTCAATTATTGAAAATTCTCCAAATTGTCTTTCATGATAAACCTTGCCTTCTTGAATGTGCAGCTTCTTTTACAGCCTTGTTCAAGCACATCGGGACTGTTGATGACCCAAGCCAAGATGATGTTATTCGTGAGAAATTCCTAAGCTTTATCAGAGATAAGGTGAGAAAGTCACTATGAGTAATGCGCAATCAAATACTATGAGTGTTATCACGTGTCTCGTTATGTTAAACATATTTTATATATATATATATATATAATTTTTTTTTTTTCAACTGTAGGTATTTCCTATTAAAGCTGAAGTTCTGAAGCTTCAGGAGCAAATGGAGAGGCATATTACTTACTTGATAAAAAAGGTGTGTTCATGATATTTCAAGAAATTTCATGTGCAACTTTAGAGGTGCCGTTTCCTTCTTCGGTCTCGTGTGAAAGTCACATAGACCTTTTGATTGCCATGACGTCAGTTCAGTCTGAAATGTGGTCCTTTTTCCTTGTGTTACCTGTAGCAGTGAAAAAAAAACCATGTGAAAATTATGATATTTGAGTTTTATTTTACTTTTCTCCTTAAGGTTGTTAGATGTATGGCTAACTTGATCGAGTTCAATTGCAGATTCTAGAAGATGTAACTGGAGCAGAATTTAGAATGTTTATGGACTTCTTGAAAAGTTTGAACATTTTTGGGGAGAAAGCTCCGAAAAAATGCATGGTAGAACTAATTGGAATCGTTGAAGGACAGGCTGATTTAGATGCTCAGTTCAATGTAAGTTCTTGTTTAACCGTCTTGTTTTAAGGAATATGAAATAATAGCTACTAAGAAAGTTCACGATGCAAATTTTTCTCTCAATAAGTAATGTGGAAGGAGTGGTTTTTTATGGTGCTACTTAATCAGACCAATAATACCATAAGATGGTTGCCCTTATTTATCATCCTCAAGGGCAATGCATCGAATTAGATTAGGATTAGGAAAATACCAATTGGCTGCAGGAACTCCCTTGTCTTGATATCTTATAAATCATACTACTTTGTATGAATAGAAATAGAAGAAAAAGAAAATTGAGGCTGATGGAAGTACAGCAACATATTTTAGAACCATGCCTATTCTACTTTCTTTTCTGAAGACCGTAGTTGGTTGCCATTACGTTTTTTCTTTTTTGGTGCTTTTAACAAATTCAGTGCAAAACGGTTGGCATGCAGGTTTCAGATGCAGACCATATCGGCAGGTTGATATCTTACCTATTTATGGTCCTGCCATTTATTCTGGTGTGAACTCTACCATCATAAATTTTCCTTTATATTATTCTTGATGTTAAATGTTTCTGACAATCAACCCTGTTTATTCAATTCATATTTTCTATATAGGATGGTGCGTCAAGCAGCAAATTTCTCATCCTTCCTGTTTTGGATAAGGTAACATCTACACTCAACTCCCTGGCATATACTCTTTGAGCATGCATGTCAAGTTTCTTGGCTGAGCATTTTATTAGTCTAGTTTTCATAGATTGAGGTCAAGGTAAAAAAGTCTGTATCTAAATACACACACATATGTTATTTGTGAGATCAATTTACCATACTATGGCTCCGTATACACATGGTATACTAACAAAAGCTTGTATTATTTGAGCATTGTATCAATATTACTTCATGTTTGTGCTTCCATACTCAATTACTTGAATAAAATTTGGATCAAATAGTTTATGTTATTTTCCATATCAAGCCAAAAGTTTTCATATATACACAAGTCATAGCATCTTCTTTGTGTCATATTCCTTTTTTGCTACTCTTTAGTTTGGAGTACTTAGACAGGGTTGCTAAATTCTGAAGTGAAAACAGACAATACGGTGAATAGGAATAGGAATAGGAAAATAATCTGCCGAATATAATAGTACCTCTAATGATAAAATAAGTAAACACATCTCACTTTTTTGTAGTATTTTTTTTTATAATTTTTTTTAATAGAATACTCAACATTGTTTCTTTTATCTCTGATGCTCTTTATGGTCTTTTTTTTTTTTTCTGGTTCTCCAATGGCAAACCTAAGATGACCATTCTGACATTATTTTTCTCTATCAGCTTCCAAATGAACGAAGGCTAGAATTGCTCAAGGCCCTCGCAGAAGTTGCACCATTCACCACACCAGAAGATTCACGTCATATTCTTCCGTCTGTGGTTCAGCCTGTAAAGGTATATTAAAACTTGAACTTTGATGATTTATGCTCGATTTTTTTAATCCATAATCATATAGATAATATTCTTTTGTGGAGATATTTTGATAGCAATTATCTTTAAAAGGTATGTTTTATGATGTGCAGCAAACTGAAAAGCCGAATACCACGACTCAGTGGCGAACCTCCAATGACATATTGGCAATGACTAAGGTGAAGGGAATGAAATGTCCAAGAGTTTTGGAATACATGGTTATGAATACAAGAACATTCTAACTGATCTTTGAATAATTTTAAAAATCTTTAGGTACTGCTTTCAAAAGAACCTTCATTTATTGGAGACAAGAGCCTCAACTTGTCTTGGAAAGAACTGCCTAAAGCTGCTGTGCCTTCTAACAGACTGGCCAAAAGGTAAGGCTTATGAAATTTCATTTCAGCAAATACTTTTAGCATCTTTAAAGCCTCTAAATACCGCTGTCACCAAGAGAAACCAGATCCTTTTTCTAGTCAAACACACAAAACATAATGTAAAGCATACTGTATGTAGATGAAAGCTTTACATGGTATGCTTTAAAATTATGGGATATCTTAATCTATGCATCTTCTTATGGAAAATCCATTTGGACCAAGTGCTTTGCCTGTATGTGTTCTTTGTTGCCCATTACATATTCATTTTGTATTGTAAATGCCTGATGAGCAAGATGGATACCATATGTTTATGACAACCACTTTAGTGAAAAAAACCGACATGCTAATGACTTTCTGGTGACTTAATAATTTCAGTTCAGCTTGTGTTCTGTGTTCTGAATAAATTATTGGATTTATAAACAGATTCAAAGGGACTAGTACAGCGGCTGTTATTGGAAGTCATGAAGTGTATCTAGTAGCAGAAAGCAGGTCATCATCATCTGAAGAAGGTGAAAAAGGACGTATTAAGTCTGGAAATGCGGATAAACTACGAGTGATAAACGATTATATTGTTGCTGCTTTGGCTGGAAACAGTGGAGAGTCGATAAAGATGATTGAGGAGGCACAAAAAGCAGTGGGAGAAGAAAATGATATATATAAAGTACAGACGGCATGTGAGCAATATATTACTGAATGGAAGGGGAGACCAGGGAATAAAGACAAAGGATTCCCAGCTAGAGTTACCCTTTGCGGGTGGTATGGATCAGAATTTGTGATTGTTGTGGTGGGATGGGAGAAAAAGGTGGAAAAAAACAAGGATGTTTTAGTAGCAACTGGGAGCGGACAGGAATATGTTGAAGAATATGTAAATGATCAATTGAGAGGGAACAAGTTTAATGGTGATCAAGATTACTTAGATTGTTTGTGTACAGGGGTTGCGTATTCATGCATGCGCACATCATGGAGTGGGGGCATTATCAAGGCCGCTGTGGTCCCTATGGGAGGCAAAGTAGAACTTTTGTGGCTCTCACATGCATTAGCAGCCCTCTGGTTATATCATCATGATCTTAAAAATTATTGGGACAAGAGTTTGTTGTGTGTGAGTAGGGGCTTCAGATATTCACACAAGCGCGAGATAGATTTAAAGCATAAGATTGTAGGGCATGTGGGAACAGTAGTGGCATTCCATGTGTTAGGTGTTAGCACTGACTATATAGTTAGGGTAATAGAATTTCCTACTATTGATGCCAAGGGGGCTGCATTCCGTACTTTGGCAGTTCAGTTTCTTCAAGAGAAAGACAAGTTTAATGTCTACATACCCACAGCTGATGCCATTAAATTGGTTAGCAAGGAGTTCGAAACTATAATTCCAGAATCTGATGACTTTTTGTAGAGTTCTTTCTGCTCAACTCTTTTTACTCTTTTTTCTTCAAAACATGCTCTTTTTTGGTGGTATACTTTGCTCTTCTTTGCATCATTGATTGTACCAAATGATATATGATAAAATCAGAAATCAAGGGTGATGTAAATGCAGATGTTTCTCATACGTTTAAATTTACCATAGATAAATGATTCTCTTACCATAACTGATGGAATTTTGCCTTTAACTAATGCTTGGATACCATAAGTGTTATCTCTTTCTTAAGCTATAGCTTTAGCCATGTCTATCTTGATCAATTTAACATTTCCCCCATTGAGGAGGAGATATTGGATTCCTTCTAAGAGTAAGAAAGAAAGATAAAGCTTCAAATTTACCTTTGACCTGGAGTCACAGTAGTGGTGGACTTAGTTGTCTCTTTGAGGCATTTTGTCCAACACATTGCACTCAATTCTTAAGAAATAAAACCAAGATTAAAATTAACAATTAGTTTCAAACTATATGAGCCAGAGCAACTCCAATATTATCCTCCTTATTTTCATCAAAAAAAAAAAAAAATTATCCTTATTTAAAGGAGCAATAGCACTACTTGAGGAAATTGGAGTTCAATGAAAAGTTACTAGCAATGCTTAATTTTGCAGTTTAACTCTTGAAACCCTTTTAGTAAAAACAATTTAAAACCAACTCCCAAATAGATAACATAAAATAACACTGAAACTCAAATCTTGAATATCAAATTATCTTTCTATTAACACATCTGAAAGATAGTCATCAGAGCAATCTAGACAAATGAACTGAAATAGAGTACAAGTAGGTTAATATGTAACATACAAAGAAGATAGACATGGTGGTCACTATGCCTCGACTGCTACGCAGCTCGACCTCATCTACTCTGTAGATTGGGCATGAAAAACCGAGAAAACCAGGGAAAAGTAATTAAAAACAGTTAGACTGACTGGATGAAAATAAATGATTTCAAAGGAATTAAAAGAAAATTTAATGCTTTCCCATTTCATTATCTTAAAAACCAGGCACGCAGTAAGGTCTCGTGAAATACTCTTAATCTCTTTATTGAAATCTCAAAATCCTTTCAAACACTCCCATAAAGAAATATCTCAAATCACTTTATAAATCTTATCTCAAAACCCATGAAATCTCAATTCATATAGGAAAATAGGCGATAACTAAAAGGAACTGCCGACTAGTCATCTCATGCTACATGGAGGGTACCGTCGACCAGGGACGCATTGGAGGGTACTGACGACCGGATGAGAAGGTGATGGTTAGAGGGTACTGCCGTCCAACTACTTCATGCCATCTGGAGGGTAGTGCTGACTAGATGACGCATCGGAGGGTACTGCAGGCTGAAATTATATTCTGGAGGGTACTGCCGACCAGACTAATGCATGCATGCGCTAACATAGTTACCTTCTCAACTATATTGAACTCAATAAATCAATAAATATTTAACTCATGAAATCCCGATATCTCAAATATTCGAAATCAATAATTCTCATAATATTTTCTTAATTAAACACTTTTCGAAAACAACTTCTCAAAACTCAATGATTCATAATTTAAGTACCTCGAAAATTACTAAAACCTTTTGTAAAGGAAATTTAATATTAATCTCGTAAATCATAAATAAATCTCAATAAATGAAAACTCATAAATAAATAAATGCTCGAAGAACTGCATGCATAATTTATTTTAAAATCTAATGTCCACTCGCAGATTTACGCTATGACGTCCGTCCAACAATTTCCTCCCGTCCAACAATTTCCTCCTCCAGCTCGATCCACACGTCGTCCTGAACAAATTTGATAATTTAAACAACAGTTTCTTGATAATCGAAATTAAATTGAGTGATAATAAAATCGAAACCATGAAACCAATAACTCATCGGAAGTCCGAAATCAAATTGAAACGAGCTCAAACTTCATATGTTATATCGACTAAATAGTCATAACGACCTATCAAAAGCTAGGGTCGATCCAACGGTTGGATAAGGGCCGGTCCTGAGGACAGCCGCCTCAGGCCACTGGCTCCCGGAAGCCTTTGGAGAAAAGTAATTATATATATTATTGTTTGAGCTAATAAACAAAAAGTCGCGCGTTGCTCCTGCAGAAGGGAAGTTAGACAGCATCCTTGTCCACCAAGTTTTGAATCACGTTCCTGATTCACTTCTCTCTTTAATTTTTTTTCAATCAATTAAGTTATTAAAGGACTTGAGTACCTTTTTTCTTTTTTAAATCGCTTAAGGTAATTTTTCTTGGACCCGTGGCCCAGCCCCTTTTTTTTTGCCTTTTCCTTTTCTATATAAACTTTTCCTTTCATTTTTCCATATGAATAACTATTCATTTTCCTTCTCTGTATGGAAAACTAACCCAAATTAGAGGAATGCTAGCAACCTTTCCCTTTCTACCCCACTTATCTTGTGTCATGTGGATTCATTTATCATTACAATCTATGTATTTACTACCTTGAAAAAACAACTAATTTCATTCCATGTTTTACCCTTATTTATGTTTAACCTTTATTAAATGTTCTCTATTAATATGAAAAAAAAAACTCTTGACTCTTATATTTCCTAAGTTTTTCAACAAAAAATTTTCTTTCATTTATTTGGTCATGTTCCATAATACTAATTCTTTTTTATATAAAACCCACCAAAAAAAATGGTAAACCTCACTGACATGGCAGCTGCAAACCTTTTTTTTTTTTTTTTCCTTTTCGTTAGAACACATGTTAGATTAGATGATTATATAAATTTTCTCTTCTTTTTTTTTAGCATTCTCTTTGATTCATGTATATAAGTAAAGCAAACGTTTGGCCATTTTTTTGGTTTCAATTCTGTGTTTTTTTTTTTATTTTAGGGAAAAATTTGAAGTATTTTGTTAAATATATATGTACGTACTTCTTATGTAAATACGTATGTAATTCCAAAAGAGTAATATAAATTGCAAATAAAAAGGATTCACAAAAGAAAAGAAAAATTTTGAGAAACTAAAATTAATTACTTAATTAAATGCATGTGAAATTAAATAAGGGTATAGAGGAGAAGTGAAACCTTGTTTTTTAATTGTATTAATTATATTTCAATAGTGGAATACACATGACATGCAATGAATGAGGAATGTAGAAACGGAAAAGTTGGAAGGGAATGTTGCTAGCATTCCTTCCCAAATTAAATCCTATATATTGATTGTGTATGCATAGAAAATTTCTCACATCAAACAACATCGATTCTTTATTGTTAAGATGCCTCCCATTAGAAAAAACAAGTCTGGAGCTCAAAAGAGAAAAGAAAAGGAATGACAAGAAGCATTAACTCAATCTCTAGCTGGATCACTTGATAAGTATTTTGCGGGAAACAAAAAAGCAGGAACGTCAGTTCAAAATGTGGTGAATGATCAGGAAGATGAGCATAATAATGAACAACAAGATGAACCCATGAATGCTCATGAGAATCATGGTGAAGAAGAAAGAGAGCATATAATTGACACTGAGAATGAAGATCAACTCATGGATGAGGAAGATAATGATAGTATGGATCAAGGTGTCCAAAATGAAGATTTCAATGAGCAAATTAACTTTCCTTTGAATGCTGATGACCCAGGTAATTGGGATAAGATTGTTTTTGGCTAAAAGAGGTCCTCAAAGAGACCATGATTACAAGTTCCCCAAAGATAGTAGAGGCAGACATTTTTCTTCAGAATATTTCTTTCGATATTTACAACAAATGGCGAGAAGCAAGATCGGAATTGGCTATAGATAGAATATTTTGCTTTTGCTTCAAGTTGTTTAAGAAGGATGGGCAAAAAAATAATTGGCAACATAGCTGGTGTAGGATACAAAGATTGGAAGAACCTTGGTTGGAGGCTTAAGGGTCATGAAACAAGTAATGTGCATGCTTATTGTATGAGTAGATGGGTTGAACTGAAAAAGAGACTAGAAAAGAATAAGATAATTGATAAAAGCTAGCGAGAACAGATTACGAAAGAGAAAGAGCATTGGAGACAAGTATTACTTAGGATAATTGTTGTTGCCAAAAGACTTGCAAAAAATAATTTAGCATTTTGTGGAGATAGTGAGAAGTTTATGTGGAGAATAATGGAATTTTTTGCAAATGATTGAGATGATTGCTGAATTTGATCTAACAATGCAAGAACCTGTTCAATGCATTCAAAATCATGAGACACACTACCATTATATATCTCAGTCACATAATTCAAAATGAAATGATACAAATGTTAGCAAGTGAGATAAAACAATCAATTGTTACAAGTATCAAAGAAGCAAAATACTTTTCCATTATTGTGGATTGCACTCCCGGTGTAAGTCATGAAGAGCAAATGTCTCTTGTAGTATGGTGTGTGGATGTTTCTTCAAAGCCTATAGTAGTAGAAGAGTTCTGGTTAGAATTCTTCAAAGTAGATGATACATTAGGTCTTAGGCTTTTTACTGATATTACAAATGCATTGAGCACTCTTCAATTTGATATTGATGATATAAGAGGACAAGGATGCGACAATGGAGCTAATATGAAAGGAAAACACAAAGGTGTTCAAAAAAGGCTACTTGAAGTAAATCCTAAGGCATTCTACACTCCATGTGATTGTCATAGTCTAAATCTTGCACTTTGTGATATGGCAAATTGTTGTATAGGTCATGAAACATTGTGTCATTGTTTTTTCCTTTTTCTGTATAGGTACCTACGATTCCTTCTTTTTTTTTGCTCAATGAAAATGTACTCAACATTATAACATAAATCAGCAGTACCAAAACACAGAAAAAGAAATTGGAACACCTCCAACTACTTTCCATAGCCCACTAATAATAGCCAAAATCACTCTAGAAGCTACTTAAAACTCACTAGACTCTTCATTCAAGCTCAGTGCTTGGCAGATAGCTTTTCCTTAGCCTTCTAAATCTTCAACACCTTTTTCACAATCTTTTGTTCTTCAACCAAAAAGGCGCGGATAATCCTCTCCTTGACGGCAGCTCCAGACAATACTCCTCCATAGGCACGATTAACAGTCCTCCGATTCCTAGACAGCCTAGACCTCTTGTATTCAGCAGGGCTCAAATGAGGGATCCCTTGAATCCTCTTGCCAGTAACAGGACACTTGGGCCCGCTTGCCCTCTTCTTAGTGGTCTGGTACACTAGCTTACCTCCAGGGGTTTTGACGATCCTGTGCTGGTTGGACTTGGTGGGGTAGCTGTGACGCGAGCGATACACGAGACACTGAACCATCTTCGCAGTCGACTCTCTCTGTCTCTACGATTCCTTTTTCCTTATTAGAATTCAACATTTTAGCATGTTACAGCTAATCAAACTATTTAATAATTTAATATTAGGCTACAAAATGGTTTCGATGACAGTTTTTTCGCCTCATTGATCAAGCATCAGCTGTAGTTTATGTTCAAAGTTGAATGAAAATATTTCATCTTAATGCCTGGACTTTTACATGGGCTACTGTAGCATTTTTGAGATATGAAATTTACAGTTCTCAATCAATATTGAAACTCTTCTTATGAAACTTAATGTAGGACAAGCTTTGAGTTGGCTGACTAAGCAGCTCTAAGGCAGATTGTTGTTGATGTCTCAGAATCTTCATTTTCTGGAGGAAGAGCATTTAAGCTATATATCGATCACTAGGATATAATAAATGGATAGCTACATATCAGTGGGCACATCATTGGCAATTTAAGCACCATATCAAATGTCCTATTTTTCCCTTGATAATATGCCTCGGCAGATGGATCCCTTACACAGTTGAATTTTGTGTGCACAATAGTTGTATTATGTGGTGCTGTTAATAGCTGCTTTTTCTTGGTGCAAGTTTGCTTTTTACCAATTGATAAACATTGGCTCTCCACAGGAGCTGCAAAAACATGGGACCCCTGATATTGTCTTGGCCTTGGTTGGTAACAAAGCTGATCTTCATGAGAAACGTGAAGATTCTGTTCAAGTGAGCTCAATACCACTTAATCCCATGCATCTTCTTTCCGTAGAGTACAAAATAGTTTCATCATATAACAAAGATAACATGCATCTATTGTATATTCTTTAGGATGGCATGGACTATGCAGAAAAGAATGGGATGTTCTTTATCGAGACATCTGCAAAGACAGCAGATAATATTAATCTGCTGTTTGAGGTAAACCTGATTACATTTACCTTTTGATCGTATATTTTTTTTTTGAAGTGCTCGCGAGCGAGAAAATATATTCATAAGCCAGAATAGGCTGTTACATACCCTTCCACTGCCATCAGACAGACAAGGAGTTAGTGGTTGTACCCACAGTGATACATAGAAATAGGCATACTCATTGTACAATGACATACGTAGAAACATAATAGGAGCCCCCTTTGGTACTACGCCGGAGGCGCTAGAAGGATCCGGCCCTCCCAACCTAACTATTACCCAGTAATCTAGTCGCCTAGAGACCTCAATTGGTGTACAACCAAAGACACTGAGAATTAAGTCGACAAGACCAAAACCAATAGCTAAAGCTAGATGCACACAAGTGCCTAGACTGTCCCTGAAAATAGGGAATTATTGAAACAAAACTGACTAAACAAAATAAATAAGGTCTAGGTCAAACAACCCAGCCCAAAATCACAGCCCAACAGCCCAAGAAGAAGATCCCAGCTCAGGCCCAACAATGAAAGCTTGACCCAAGCCCATCGTCCATCTGCAATCTCCAATGGACGATCGCTGCCACCCGAAAACCAGATCCCGGACCGAACCACGTCGAAACCAGTCCAAAGCAGCCCGATTCCGGACGTCGTTGCCACCGTCCAACCCCTCCACCACGCTGCCGATCATGGAGATCCAGGAGGTGCCTCATCGACCCTCAACTCGCGTTGCCCCGCCTACTGAGCCCAAGATGTCTTCCGGTGCTCGTCGCCAAACCCAACCAGTGCCGGACTCGAGCCGTAATCCCTCTCCAAGAAACTGCCGGACCACTAGTTTTTAAATTTCCGTCCGGCAGTCACGTCGAGCAGGCGAGGCGAGCCAACGCTGGCCAAGCACGCCGCTGGACAAGAAAAAAAGTTGCAACCCTAAACCAAAAGCGATTCCGGGTTTTGTGGAGCACTAGAGAATAACTTTAAACTAGCAAGTTTATTACTTTTTCACACCTTTTGATCGTATATTATTTCTATTGTTTGCTATTAAATTGTAATTATTGGGAACCTTATATACTTTAGATCATGCAGTCCATATAGCTAATCTCATATATGAGGAAAATCTGACACTTTAAATTTGGCACCCCGTCCGGCTTTATCATCATCTACATCAATACTGAACCCATGAAGCTGATTACTTTACAAAAAACAGTTGGTGCTATGGAAACGTTTGGTTAGCGTTCTGTAATTTCAAAATGTGTGTATATTGTGAAATAGTCTGTAGCTTTTGATTTCCAATGGTTTCAGTTGGAACGTTAAGATCATTATTTGCACGAATGAATGACCTGGGCACCATAGTACAGCTTTATGTTTTAGGTAGGGGTCGTCAACGGGCCGGGCCGGGCCTGGCTCGGCCCATTCATAGCGGGCTTGGTCCGGGCCGGGCCTTGCTATATTTTTAAATAATTGCGGGCCGGGCCGGGCCGGGCTTTATTAAAAATCAAAGGATCCAAGCCTGTCCATATAAAGCGGGCCTTGCGGGCTTTATTTATAAATAAATATTTAAAGACACAAGTATTTTTTTTTTTAATCAAGCTTTGGAAATTCAATGGATAATGATCAAATACAACCAAAGATAACAATCTATATAACTATATTGTACCAAAAAAAATCTATATTTATATATAGATACTAATTTGTTGATAAATAAATTTTTAAAGACACTAATTTTTTATAAATCTATATTTATATATCATACACTCCAAAGAGCTACATATAGCAATTCAAAGAAAATGAGAAACCGACCGTTGGATGAGTTTATTACAATAAATTATGAGCGTGGTAAAAAATTTAGCCAATTTCACCATATTTTTGAATCCGATCGGATTGGTCAACCGTAGTCACTTATATGTTTTATTGGTTGACCGATGGCGTGGCAACCGCGAAACGTGCTTATTTTTTCACATCACGTTTGTATATATTCCATCGATGGATGTGCGTGGACATAAGATAAAAAAAAAATTAATTTTAATTACAAATACATTGGACTATACCAATTTTATTCCTAAAGTTATATGACTTATACATTGCATTTAAATTGTTTAAGTTCATTCTAAAGCAACCATGAAGTGGAAAATGAATTCGGAGAAACCAACTACTTGATGGAGAGATTGTAATGTTTTATGGTGGTTGTAGAAAATCCAGCCAATTTGGTTCATGTTCGAATTCGATCAACTAGGTCAAACGTAGTTACTCTTATAAACCTATATTTATATATCATACACTCCAAAGAGCAACCCCTATCAATTCAAAGAAAATGGAAAAACCGACCATTGGATAAGTTTATTACAATAAATTATGAGTGTGGTAAAAAATTTAGTCAATTTCACCATATTTTCGAATCCGATCGGATTGGTCAACCGTAGTCACTTATATGTTTTATTGGTTGACCGATGCCGTGACAACCGCGAAACGTGCTTATTTTTTCACATCACGTTTGTATATATTCCATCAATGGATGTGTGTGGACATAAGATAAAAAAAATTAATTTTAATTACAAACACATTGGTCTGTACCAATTTTATTCCTAAAGTTGTATGACTTATACATTGCATTTAAATTGTTTAGGTTCATTCTAAAACAACCATAAAGTAGAAAATGAATTCGGAGAAACCAACCGCTTGATGGAGAGATTGTAATGTTTTATGGTGATTGTAGAAAATTCAACCAATTTGGTTATCGTTTCGAATTCGATCAACTAGATCAAACGTAGTTACTCATATAAATCTATATTTATATATCATACACTCCAAAGAGCTACATATAGCAATTCAAAGAAAATGAGAAACCGACCGTTGGATGAGTTTATTACAATAAATTATGAGTGTGGTAAAAAATTTAGCCAATTTCACCATATTTTCGAATCCGATCGGATTGGTTAAAGCATCTTGTTGGATAATCAAAGCCGAATCTTACACTAAACAAAGCACATTGATACAGATTATCAGTAAACAAAAAGATTACATAGTTGAAAGTTTCTTGTTTTACATGTCAAACCTCTTCAATAGTGTCCATGTGCTCGTTCAAAAGCTCCTCTTCAATAATAGGCTCCAAGTGCTTGCTCAAAAGCTGGCTGAGAAAAGACAACAAATTAAACACACAACTCATAAAAATTGGGTGAACGAATAGCATTTTACTGGAGATAGAAAATCAGGATGAAGTGATTACCTGACCGGGATGGCTAGAAGACTCGGCTCTGATCACCATCCAATAGGATAAGGAGGCCAAAGCCTTATCTGACCAATTTATGCAGGTTCAGGCCGTCTTTAAACATGTCATCTGTCAATCTTTTGCCTATCAACATCTCAAATAGCAGGATTTCATAGCTATAGATGTCGCCACTTGTTGACACCTCCATTCCTATGCCATACTTTGAACTTCATTTCCAAATGTACAAAATAATAAGTATACAGCCTATAAACTATCATGTTTGTGTGCATCCCCACCTGAAGTCCTCGTCTCTTAATGATTAGACTGGGCCAAATCTAGGACCTAGATGCATTCTTTGACAACCCAAAGATCACATTCTAGATCAATAGATCACCTTCTAGCATATTTATGTATGCAACATGAAAAAGAAAAAAAAGAACAGCAAGCTTTAATAGTTCTAGCAAGCTTTGACAACAGAACAGCAATATAGTTGGATGTCAAATAGGGACATTCATAAACACATTGGGCTTCTCCCAACCTACTATAAAATCCCTCTATAATATATTGTACTCTTCAAATAACTTCTATCATAATCAGACCCTCAAAATCTGTAGTCACATCTGAAATACACCGAAGAAAAAGAAGCTCAAACCTTACTCTTTGATACTTCCAGCTACACTCTTGCCAAGTCTTTCTTTGAGATAACTTCAGTTTTCCACGGCCTTAGATCACAAAAAGAAAAAAGAAATAAAATATAAATTAGTAAAAGGAACTATAAATCTAAAACCACCACATTGAATAGCACAAGCCATTTAAGTAACATGCCAATAATTTGAAACCAGATCATGGTCATTGAAATAGTGCAAGTACCTGTTGTCATGCAATGAGAGAATCCTACGCATTTCTATACACTGACCATCATATAATGAATTCTAAATCTTTTAGAAACCCACACATGACAGAGACAACAATAGGAAATTGAAGTGAACAAAAACTATAACAAAGTTTTCTACTTAGTCATCGATTCAAGAACAAATAACGGACTAACGGTACAAAGAATGATATAGATATTTGGAAAATACCACTCCAGCACAATAGCAAGCTTTAAAAAGAGAACAAACAACAAAACTGAAGTAGTCTTATACTGTCTTGAACCAAATCCTGCCCACCATAGACAGGCACCCAGACCAACAATTTTTCAGCTGTTCTGTTTCATTTGCATATTGGCTATTCAAGCATTGGCATAAAACACAATCAATTACCGCTGCCTAAGAATGTGCTGTCTCATCTACCAAAAATAATAAAGCAACTTCTCCAAAATCAAAGAAGCAACCAACAAATAATGCATAGAATGCCAAGTAGTTGTTTATATCCGGCCAAATTGTTCAAGCATGAAGCATGATCAGAGTAAGTAATATGAAACAAAGCCAAATGACAGTAAACGGATGCAAACCTCAAGATTTGGGACCAGAATATCAAAATCTATTGAACCTAGATCGTTTCCTATATCAATCCCATCATGATAGTTCTCCATTGACAAGACAGTAAAACTAATAACAAATGCCGCCTTTTCTGATACATCACAATTACTGTAAGATCAACAATTAAACAAACAGTAGCAGTAAATGCTTTTGGCCCGACTTGTAATTCACAATGAACAAGTGTACATGAATTTAGAGCAAAAGAAAACACTAACATGTACAGTGATGGTCTGGGATATAATGCTTCACCATTTCCATCTCCTAACCTAGGATTAGAAGAAGTAAATCAATCAAGTAACAGTGACTAGAATCAAGACAGGACGATAAACAATGACTCGAAAAAGCCAGAAATGAAGACTTAGAACGCTTAATACCTCCGGTGCTCTTCAACTCTTTGTAAACAAACCAATTTGGTTCCTGAAATTCTAAGACCGTCCGTTCGCAAATAGGCTTTGCATTGTTTGAGATTCAAAGAATCTAAATTACTCCCTTGTGCAAAACACAATGATCAATTTAGGGTTTAAGGTCCTTAATCGAGCAAACAAAACTCAAATTCCGATGATAATCAATTCGAATGTTGAAAGTAGAAATGTTGAGAAAATCAAAACGAGAAAGAGACAGAAACCATTGAGGAAGCGTATGCAGAGAGACTTTGTTGCAGAGAAACCACATCATTGATTGAGGTCGCTCGATTCGCAAATTGGTCCGACTCGTAATTCACTTCCGACCCCGTCTGAAGCCCGGGAGAGGAGCTGCCAAACGCCCAAACCAGATAAGTTTTCGCGGTTTTGATGAAGAAGATGCCAACCCAATTGTAAACCTCATCCCAGATGTCAAAATACCAGAAACCCCTCTTCGTTTTACCATCACGGCACATAAATTAGTCAAATTACTCTTAACAGACCCTTACCAGTCAACAAAAAGTAATCAATTTGTGAGGATGTTAACTTGCCACGTCAGTGGGGCCCCTTTGGTCTATAAATGTTTTGGTTCATTCCGGCCTACTCCTGACAAGCAACAGTAAAATCCCTAACTCAACCGAAAACGAAAGGAAAGAATCGAGAAGAGTACCTTCTCGAACTTCCTCGCCGGCGGTCTGTTCTCCAAAAACTTTGAGAAAACATCCAGTCAACCGGAGCCGCGAGCCCCTCTCCACAGCCGTTCATTTCTCTCACCACTACTTATAATCGCGAAAAACTTTACCGAATCATGAAAAGCATGAATCAGAAATCTATCATGCGTCGATCTAAAAACCAAAGCGTGAATCTCACGGCGAGATTAGGGAACAATCAAGTGGACAAGCACGACGATGAGGTCGTAAATCTCACCAGAAAGAGAAGGAACTTGACGCCGGATGCGTCGCCGAAGCCGAGCCTCGGCGCCATTGTCACTGATTTCGAGCAGATAGTTCCCGAAAACTCAAACCCTAACCTAGCCTCCTCCTCCGTCGCCACCGCGATGTCATAAACTCCTAGTCCGATCAAACCCCGACGAATTCAGAAACAGTGACTTAGATCGCGGCGATTGCAATCGCATTATCAGATTGTATTAACTAAATTTTAGTGACACTTGTATTAACTAAATTATAATAACAATATAACAATATTATCATATTTTGTCATAATATTGATGTTACAACAATACATTTGGGTAATAAACTGGTCTCCCAGGAAATATAGGAAAGATGCACCACTTATTTTCTTCAAAACACAAGCAATATCCATGAACGTCCATACGGCCACTCTAGTAGGTTCAGGGATTTAAAGAAAGGTAAACAGGAAAAACAAAATTGCATTCTTCATTCATGATCCCCAAACTGGGTTGTAGCTTACAATTATAGGTGTGTCTCATACAACCTAGAGAAGACATGTGGCACAGGACCGCCACTATTCAGATGGAAACAAAATGCAGCTACAACCAAGCAGATGGCAGAACTGCATAATGGAGTGCAAACTGAAGATGTACTCTTGCACCAGATGAGCAGGTGTTGTCTCCGGGTACATGGATTAATTTGGCTAATACGGTGCTTGGGCTTAGGGTGTCGGCTTGGTCTCAACACACTCCTGGAGGATCGAGAAGGCCCTCAAGAAGGGAACTAAAATCTGCATCTGGAAAGGTTCAAGACATCAGAAAATAAACTGCAATTTCGCCACATCCTTTTAAGGGTGATTATTTTGGTCCCCACAAAGCACTAATCAGGCAGACTTTAATTTACTGTAACTCCAATTACATGGTGCACATTTTGAAGCTCGTGTAAGCCCGTCTGAAGTGAAACAAGTAACACACACATCCCCAAGCAAATTTCAGGTACCCAAAAATAAAGTATCAGAAGCATACCTGGAGGTGGGAGTCTTTTCCACTTCATAGTGCGGCGACGCTTACCTACCACAAACGAAAAAAAAAAAAACAATTGACATTCATTTACTTGAGAAAGAGCCCCCAGATAATATTTTAAAACAAAAATCAAAAGCTTGCCGGAAGTGGGAGGGGTATTACCTTCACCATAAAGTAATTTACGAAGCCAAGCATCTGTTTGTAGTTAAAAGTGTCAGACCACAAAAAAAAAAAAAAAAAAAAAGAGAGAGAGAGAGAGAAAAGGAAACAAAAAATAGACAACCCGTGAAAAGTGCTATGATCACATAACACTGAACAGTACCATAGGAAAAGCAAAGATGAATGTATGATGAAACATGAGAAGCTGCAATACAAAATGAACTCCCACAGAAAAATAGTATTACTTTATGAGTTTAACAGCTATGGATCATGCACAGATCACAGTCAATGATTAGATGAAGGTCAAATTAACTCAACGTTGGGTATGCATCATAAGAAGAGCAAAATGAGTGTTTGATTAAACATGAGGTGCTGAAACACAATAGGATCTGTGATCCCATGAAAAGTAGTATACTTGAAGTGTATCAGCTATGCATTACACAGAGCAAAAGGACTTGAGTGAAGAATTCGAGTCCTTTTAATTTGTTTGGGCTTTAGCGTATTTCCACAAACAGTAAACAAGCAAAACTAAAAGAGAGCCATACCTTCATGGGGAGAAGTGGCATTATTTGGTTCTACCGCCTTGGTGCCTGTTTCATAGTAACATTGCTAGGGATGAGTTTAAATCCAATGGTAGGTGACCAGGTGCACACTACTCTCAAAAACTCTATTATTTAATGATGGGTATGCAACATGCAGAAACCAACCAAAAAACATAAAACAGATTGATCCAAAAATTTGGATATCCTCCAACCACACCAACAGAAATTAAAGACACATTAATTGTTTAGATAGGCAGGGAAGGAGTTGCCTAAATATTAATCTTAGTTTACATAAATGACTAATTTCTCGTAAAGGTTCAATTAATTGTTTCTGTTGAGTCTAGAACCAACGCCGTAAAATAGAGGGGGTCCACATTAGCCACATCAGCATGCAATGGAGACTATGGAGGAATTCTATAATAATACCATGGACTGAGAAATTGCTAAGCTCAGGAGGAAGTGATTAGATCAGAAATGAAAATACAAAATTGTTGGTAATAAACTGCAACTAGCAATAATATTTTAACTGTTCACCGAGCTTTCCTATTTATTTTAACTCCATTGACACCCAAGTTAATCAAGCTAATGGTAAGGGTAGGCAAGGGTAGTTACGTGGAAGTACCCAAAAAAACAAGGGATAGCATTGTGTAGTCTACCCAATCAAAAAAAAATTTTCCTTCTTAAAACACAAGACCACAGCAAATTCTAGGTAACTGAAAACGAAAGTGAGAAGCAGCCACAAGCTCTGTGAATCCCAGGGTCACATAACATACAGCCACAAGTGCTCTTTTGGTCCTTACGCAACCCATTGTTGGGTATTATTAAAATGAAACATGTTGATCTAAAACCAAAACCATCAGAACTGGTGTAACAATGAGCTGCATGAGTGAGTCATACCAGGTCGCATGACATACAACCTCAAGTCCTCTTTTGGTCCTTGTGCATATACGAAATATGTTAGATCTAAAACCAAAAACATCAGAACTGCATGGTAGCAGTTGTATCGATATTGTCAAAACAAATTCAAGAATGAATACCTCATGTAAATTATAATAAATATGACTTATGATCCCATTAACAAATAGTTGCACAGTGCATGCATCATGCAGACTGGTCAAGGGCTGGAAAAGTTATATGCAAAAGCTATTGTAAAAACCAAAATGAGTATGCTGGTTAAGGGCGGCGGGTGAAGTTGCCTTCAGAAACCAATTGTTCACACAGTATCTTGACCAAATACTAAAACAAAAACAAATGAACATTCATTTTCTTCAACACAAAGAATCCAAGGAAACCCACAGATAATATTCCTCGCAAACAAAAAAATATAAAGCTTACCATCAGAGAAGTCCTCAATGGCACCATTGGAGTTCTCATTGAGATCAAGACGATCTAAAGAAGGCACCTCAACTGTTTCAGACAAAAAATGAAAATAAAATAAAAAATAAAAAAAATGCATAAGTGACAATGTAAAAGCAAACAAAATCAGTACTATGACCATATGACACTGACTGGTACCATAAGAAGAGCAAAATGAGTGTTTGATCAAACATGAGGTGCTGAAACACAATAGGATCTGTGATCCCATGAAAAGTAGTATACTTGAAGTGTATCAGCTATGCATTACACAGAGCAAAAGGACTTGAGTAGAGAATTCGAGTCCTTTTAAGTTGTTTGGGCCAGTATTTCCACAAACAGTAAACAAGCAAATCTAAAAGAGAGCCATACCTTCATGGGGAGAAGTGGCATTATTTGGTTCTACCGCCTTGGTGCCTGTTTCATAGTAACATTGTTAGGGATGAGTTTAAATCCAATGGTAGGTGACCAGGTGCACACTACTCTCAAAAACCTTATTATTTAATGATGGGTATGCAACATGCAGAAACCAACCAAAAATCATAAAACAGATTGATCAAAAAATTTGGATATCCTCCAACCACACCAACAGAAATTAACAACACATTATTTCTTCAAAACACTATATAATAAAACAAAAATTAAAAGCATACCACATGGAGCAAGAAACTCAAAGAGAAGCAGCAGATGCAATGTTGAATGAAATGTAAAGAAAGAACTGAGAAAAGAAAAAGAAATCCCCATCGCGGGAAGGTTGGGGGAGGTGTTATCTACATGTAATCTTTCCATTAATTATCGAACTAAGTTCTTTAATATTCAAAAGACATTACATTACGTCAACTCTAAAACCCACGTCACCACACAAGAGATGAATCCTTTATTGATACCAAGAATTGCATAAAATTGAAAAGCAAGGCAGCAGATGCAATTAATGTTGAATGAAATGCAAGGAAAGAAATGAGAAAAGAGTAAAGAATCCCCAGTGCCGGAAGGTTGGAGTTACCTACATGTAATCTTTCCATTTATTATTGAACTAATAGAACCCAGAACTTAGATAATATAAATCAGCAACTTTTTTTTATCTTCAAAACTCAGATTGTGGATACTGTTCCTCACAAAACTTAAACCCTAATACCTAATGGTGCAACAAACGAAAAAGGTTGACATATTCAATGACAAAGAAATTGTACTCTACCTTGAAGCTTATCGTTTCTTTGGACGAATTGAGGCCCATCGGCCTTGAGCAATTTGATTTCACGATTCCTTAGATCCCCGGCTGTGGAAGCCATGCCTGCCAAATCGCGATTTAGGGTTTTCTTTTTCTTATGCGAAATTTGGTGATTTCGGGTTAAAGCCCTTTCTTTTCTTGGTTGGGATCGGGATGGGATGGATGCTTTTATATAGTAGTAGTTTCTACCGGATCAGGATCGGGTAGAAAAGCTTAATTGGAATAGATCGAAGTGGGGTGATATATATGCAGATGCCGATACTTGGGCAGTTTCCTAACTTTAATTGGAGCAGAACTATATTTCCTTCTGTGTTCTTTTCTTTTCTTGTTGGTAAAGAACTCTCTTTAGGAGAATAAAATTAAGCCCCAAGTCAAGCGCGCACGTGCTTAGTCGTTGAGATTAAACACAATGCCAATTGAAAATTAGAAATGTTACGCAATAAAACACAAACATATTTAGGCAAATAAAATCTAATACAAAACCTATAAATAATTAAATACTAGCCTTGCTCCACACATTCTCTGCATGTGTAAGTAAAATTTTTTTTTTTCAGAAAATAAAAAAGAAAAGATAATGGAAGAAAACGGTTATTGCAAAGAGAAGTTAGTGGGAGAGAAAAATGGGTTGTGGGATTTATTTTGTTTATTTTTATTAATAAAAATATAATTTGTAATTGTCGTAATAGCCCTTGTGATTTAATTAATTCTCAAAGTATTTTAATCTCTTAAGGTCATTTCTGTCAAATTTTTTTATTTTGGCTAACAAAACCTCTTCTCTTAATAATAGTATAGATATATAACACAACTCTCGGATACCAAAGATGTTTTTTTTTTCTCTCAAATACATCATCATATACCTTGGCCTAGACCGTACTGCAGACCAGGTAATGCATGCATGCGCTCTCACATTTACCTCCTCGAATAAACTGAAATCAATCTCATTAAAATACTAAACTCTTAAATTTCTCAATAACTCAATGCTCTGATTACTCGATAGAGTTATTGAGAAATATGATCCTTCCTGGCATTTGCTACAAATTCTAACTTAGCTAGCTTCTTGAAGTATCAGTTGAATTTGATTTGATAATCTAAGTAACTGAGACTTGCTAAAAGATATTTAAAATATATCATGTCTGTAACCTCAATCCCAAAGGACAAACAAACATCAAAACATGCTGTCAATATAGGATTAAGGTTAACGAATAATAGCTGTCAGCATGAAGTATTAGAAACTTTGATACTTGCTTCTTTCTATATTTCTGTTATTTGGGATATAACTCAACCACAGCTACACTAGTTGATTCCTCTAGCTATCCTTACAGTTGGGGGTTTCCGGTTTAGGAGGGACTTAAACGAAGGAGATGTTCAGTTAACTTTCTCCATGTTACTTCCGCAAGAAGGTGCTTTTTTCGTTTATTTATTATTATTATTATTTTGAATCCTGGGAGGTTGCATCGTATGTAAAAAGGGGCAGAAGTCTGTGGATCATGTCTTTCTTCACTGTCCAATTAAGTGCTAGTCGAAACTATATAGATCTAGAGGTGAATATTGACTGGAAATTATAACAAGATTAAGTTTCGGAGTCCCTTTTGGGCTACAGTCACTTATGAGTTCACTAGCTATCTTAACTCTTAAACTCCTGTTGTTATGGCCAGGAAGGCCGCAACTAACTAGGGGAGGTTTGTACTTTCATCTTCAAGTAGACTAACTGATTGCACAACAGACGAGTGATTATTTATATCACGATATATTGTTCAATTTTAAGGGTGATAAATAAAAGAAGTTCCTGTCAAATTCTTATTCTTTTTTTCAGTATTGATGGATGAGGTTCAGATAAATAAGCATAAAGTAAACTTACTAATGACGAAACAATTAATGATACCATCGACGATGTTCAAATTAATCTCCATTAAGTAGGAACTTTTACAAACAAATTGAAATTTCATATCTAGAAAAGAAGTACAAATCTTTAAAATGCAGTCAAGGAACAGATAATCATCTGAAGTAAATTGGTGTATAAAAAACACTCCTTTGATTTTAAAGTGCATAAAGGGTCGACAGTTGATGTCATAGCTAGGTCTCGGCTCATATGTGATCTCCCTTAAAAAGTCTAAATCTGGAGCCACCACTGTAAGAAAACTTAATGAACCCGACATTGTGTAGAACCTAAGTATATATTCATATATGATTTAGTTTTGAATTCAAATGTCAAGTATAAGTTAAGGACTTAAGAAAATCATTTTGGTCCAACTAATCACATCTATTAAAATTTGAAATTCATAAATATAGTTATGACTCATGAGAGTTTATCTGGTTTTTTGAAAAAGCAGTTGGGATGCATTGTCAGTTTCTTAATGGAATAAACTGACAATACAATGCTTTATATATCAAATATTTTGGTCCCTTCTGATGCACGAATCATTCTCATCAATTAGTCCCATCACTAAGAGGATGCTAAAGGTGAAATCAGGAGAAGCCTAGGATGGAAAACTCAACTGTGTCAAGAAAGTCAGTTCTATCTGTTTTCTGGTGTTTATGTATTCTGCAGATACATGATTGATATAGCGACTTCAATCCCAAACCTAAATGCAGAATCTGATGGTGCACGGTGATTTCATTTATCTTGCTTTACATATCATACAATTTATATACTTTGCAGATATTAGGATATATATGATGTTTCAGTCCTATATTAGGATACGACTGGCATATCAATCATAAATGCTAATTACGATCATTGCTGCACTCCCACACATATATTTACATAGAAATGATTGTTTACTTGTGTTCATGCTAAGATAGATTTACTGTAGCAATAGAACGGAGCAAGTTCTAACAACCACTACTTGCGTTTTATAAAACTCTGCTGTCTCTTTCGCCATTTTGATGTAGGACGAGATTTTAGCCAATTTCAACCAAAAATCTTGAAAAGAAAGAAGCGTCTTCACATTAAGAAGAATAATTGGAATATTGGAAATTGGTATTCAAATAGGCTTCTTAATGATGGAATTAATCATAAATTACTCTTTTGGATATATCAGGATTCTCGGGCAAAATCTTGATTGGGATTCCAAGCGTAATATTCTTTAGTATCTAGGATTTTATTTCTGATTTTTATTTAATGGGGTTTAATTAGGTTTTCTAGTTTTAGTCTATAATAAATTATTCTTTTTGTTTTCTAGTTGTATTAGGTTTATGCTATGTGCCCTATATATAAGGCACCTCTTAGATTGTAATTTTCATTCAAGTTATCAATAAAAACCCAAATATTAGAGAAGTTTCTCTATGTTTCTTACTGCTGTGTCCGTAATTGCTAGTGGATTCTAGCTTATATCATATGGCTTTCGACGCTTGACGGAGCCCCTTACTATTGTGTTCACGCTTCCCGCATCATTTGGTATCAGAGCGGGTATCGCCCGCTCCTTAGCAGACGATGATCCAAGGGAGAAGTTCACTACCGCCAACCTCAACGACGCTGGTCGTAGAGTATCTATCAAAGAAAGTTTCGTTGAAGAGGAACATACCAAGGGATTTGCCCTAGGACGACCTCATCAATCCAAAAAAAAAAAAAACATGGAACATTGGATATTCACAACGCCGAATTACAACGACTTCCGAACTACATGTGTCATCAAAGACAAGGCATGCTCTGTAATAATTGACAGTGGTCTACGAGAGAATTTTGTAGCAAACAAAATTGTGGATTATTTTCAATTGCCGACAGTGAAGCTGAATAATCCATACTGGATTCCATTTGGAGAGGATGAATATGCACAAGTAACAGAGGTTTGTAAAGTTCCTGTCTCTATGGGAAAATTTTATAAAGAAGAGATTACTTGTCATGTGATTGACATGGATGACACTAATGTGCTTTTTGGAAGGCCATGGCATGAAAGCGTCAAAGGTGGTTATTGCAAATATGACACATATTTATTTAGGTGGGAATCGCACAAAATTAAAATCAAGCCTTGAAGGAAGAACATCAAGAATGACCATCCTGAGGTGTGTGAAAAGGAACATGAAGAAGCTACTTTGAAGATTGAAGAGAAACTCATTAAGGACAAGGAAGCTGATTCATTAATCACATCGATATCCATGTCATGCATGCCTAATTGTGTTCAAGATCAACCCAAGGAGAAGTCAATGACCATTCCTTTTCAAGTGGAGGAGTTCAAGTTTCAAGATGCTTATTCTAAACTTGTCTACGGTATTGGATTCATGGTGATACCTTTTAATTTCGAGAATATTGAAGTTGATGGCTTATCATGTTTTATTCCTACTAATGATCGAGTTGCATACAAGAGGAACTCGAGGTCGAGTTCCTATCAAGTGGAGGAGACTGATGTAGGACGAGATTTTAGCCAATTTCAACCAAAAATCTCGAAAAGAAAGAAGCGTCTTCACATTAAGAATAATAATTGGAATATTGGAAATTGGTATTCAAATAGGCTTCTTAATGATGGAATTAATCATAAATTACTCTTTTGGATATATCAGGATTCTCGAGCAAAATCTTGATTGGGATTCCAAGCGTAATATTCTTTAGTATCTAGGATTTTATTTCTGATTTTTTATTTAATGAGGTTTAATTAGGTTTTCTAGTTTTAGTCTATAATAAATTATTCTTTTTGTTTTCTAGTTGTATTAGGTTTATGCTATGTGCCCTATATATAAGGCACCTCTTAGATTGTAATTTTCATTCAAGTTATCAATAAAAACCCAAATATTAGAGAAGTTTCTCTATGTTTCTTACTGCTGTGTCCGTAATTGCTAGTGAATTCTAACTTATCTCATATGGCTTTCGACGCTTGACGGAGCCCCTTACTATTGTGTTCACGCTTCCCGCATCACATTTGAACACTCAATTCCTTAATTTTAAGACATTCGGCAGCGAGGTAGAGGTTAACTGGGTCGAGTCCCTAGATGAATTCAGCATCCCATGCTTTGAGTTCTTCCGGGGTGGTGCATTTGCCATGCCGGGGGGCGTGATTCTCGCACCACTCTATCACCATTGCTAGGGTTTTGGATTTCACCCTTTCCACCGGAAGCACAAGGTCGTTCTCGTCTTCTTTGAAATCCACGTAGTTGTTGGTGCATCTCGGGCAATTAAGTCTGCTGTTGATGAGGAAGGACATAGCTCTCTTGCAGTACTCATCTGCTTCGAGTACTTGGTCATCTTTACTAATCAATCTCAATACCTTCTTTCTGTGCCACTACACGGTGATGGTGATCTTGCGCAAAGAGAGAAGAAAGAAGAGCTAGCTGTATACCTTATCGATCTTGGAACCAGAGTAATTTCTTAGAAAGGCAAGGCCAGATGGTGATATTTATAGGGTTTGAAGTTGAAGAAAAATGAAATTATTATTATGTCTCCTTGTCATGCTCGGATATAGAGGTGGCAAACGGGCCGGCCCGGCCCGACCCGGCCCATTTTAAGCGGGCCTAGTCGTGCTTCGTGCCGTGCTTGGGCCGGCCCATTTATTATCGTGCCGGGCTCGTGCCGGCCTATTTACTTAAACATTAAGCCCGGTCCGGCCCGGCCCATGGCCCGAGCCCATATCGTGTCGGGCCGTGCTCGTGCCGGGCTAATAAACGGGCCGTGCTCGTGCCTACCCACTATAAAGCAAGATTTTAAAATTTTAATTTGAATAAATAAAAATTAATTTTATTTAACTATTTAGAAAATTAAAATAAATTAAGTTCTACAATATTTTTCTTAATCTTAACTTTTTAAGATTAGTTTTCTAATATTTTTTATATTCCACTACAAGAAAGAAAGAAAGAAAAAAATAAGTCAAAATATATTGCTTGTAGTATATTATTGTGAGATTAATCTTTATTAATATAATGAAGATTTAGTATCATATTATTATTTCCTTCATTCTATAGTTGTATTATTATGAGATTAGAAAAAATACTTTATGTCAAAACAAGGATATAATGTTTTGTTTCACTATTTTGACAATATAAATAAATAGCATTGGTGGAATTATCATGAGATTTTGAATAAAGAGGTCTAATATTCAAATCTCATCATTGTGGTTTTTAAATATTTTTAAAAACAAAATGAATTTTTTTGTTTGTAATGGGCCGGCCCACAATATGTCGTGCTCGGGCCATGCCGGGCCCATTACGGGCTCGGGCCGGGCCGGGCCAATGGGCTAATATTCGTAGGCCCAACCCGGCTCGTTATTCTAACGTGCTCGGGTCGTGCCGGGCCACTAACGGGCTTGGGCCGTGCCGGGCCCCTTTTAAGCTTGTCGGGCCCGTGCCGTGCTCGTGCTTAGTGGCCCGTTTGCCACCTCTACTCGGATAGGGATTGGGATTGGCCAATATCATGTGGGAAACCTCCACTAAATACATTAATTTTACAAGTTACTAACCGTCTTAGTGTTGATTTAGAAACCCTCAGTCCTCTCTTGTTTTACTTGCAAGGGGATCCAAAATGTGGACCTCACTCATGAGACATACCATAATTGAGGTAGGTTTCCCAAATTGATTCCATCGATCGCATGACCGGCCTCATCTTTAGCCCTTTAGGGCAACTCCAACCATGGGCACCATTTGGGGGTGCTATTCTCATTTTAGCACCCCTTTGTTGCACTATTCATATAGGACTCAATTCTCATCTCCAACCATGAGGTGCTATATGGGGGTGCTATTTTCACTATTCTTGACTAAAATATAATATGAGTATAATTTTGATGAATATTATATTAAAAATATGTTAATTTAATTAAATAAGGTAAAAAAAATAATTTAACATTTTATCATAATATTTAAAAATTATTTTTATTATTTAATGAATTTAAAAAAAGTTTTGAAATTTTTTTTTTGTGTCGGCATATACGACAAAAGTGTCGGCATATACGACAAAGAATCTAACTATTTAGAAGATATTTTGATGTTTTGTGTCGGCATATATGCCAAACAGCCGAATTTCTATGTGATTTCAGCGCCACGTGTCAATTTCTAATTGGCTGTCCAAATTACGGTTGAGTCTTTGTCCGCCACGTGTCATATCTTATCTAATGATATGAACTCAAACCGTCCATAAATATGGGGTCATTGTCATCCTCATCTCTCACAAATTCACAAACACTTCTCATATCCAAATCACACAATTCTTTCTTTCTTTTCCGTTTTGATTTTGTCAAACCATTTATGCAATGAATCGTTTGACGAAATGGTTGCAGAAAGATCAAGAAGAGGCCGTCACGAGAAGCAGTCGACGAGCCTTGATGATGTCTGCCGCTGCCTTGCAAATCCAAACTCTGGAAGATGAGGATTCACAATGGGGTGGTTCTTCAGAAGGTCGTACCTATAAGGCCAGGGATCGAGAGCTGATGGATCTTCGACTCAAAGCTCAATACTTCACTGATCCGTGCAGGTATGAACCAAACATATTTCGTAGGCGATATAGAATGCAACCTTGGGTCTTTGACAGGATGATGCGCGACGTGGCTAACTACGACCCATATTTTGTTCAAACAAGAGATGCTTGTGGGAGACTAAGCTTATCCACTGAACAAAAGCTGACATGCGCCATGAGAATGCTCGCGTATGGCATCACAGCTGATTTCTGCGATGATTACCTAGATATTGCGAAGAGCACTGCCATTGAGATTTTGGAGCACTTCACAACAGCAATCTGGAATGTGTACCATGAGACTTACCTCCGCCGACCAACACCAGCGGATTTGCGATGGCTGCTGGACAAAGCTGCAGAACGGGGATTCCCGAGGATGGTGGGTAGCCTTGATTGTATGCACTGGCAGTGGAAAAATTGTCCCACCGGATGGGCAGGGCAGTATACTGGCCACAAAGGGAAACCGACAATCATCTTAGAGGCGGTGGCCTCCTACGATACTTGGATTTGGCATGCCTTCTTCGGACTTCCAGGTTCCCTGAATGATATTAACGTTCTTGGATGTTCACCATTGTTCAATGACGTATGCCTTGGTGAAACCGCTGAAGTAAACTACCAGGTATGTAATAGGCATTATCGTCAATGTTATTACCTAGTTGATGGCATATACCCTAAGTGGGGGTCATTTGTACAAGCAATCCGAAACCCGAGGACGCCGCAGACACAACACTTCACAAGGATGCAGGAAGCATACAGAAAAGACGTGGAGAGAGCATTTGGTATTCTCCAAGCTCGTTGGGCAATCATAAGAGCACCAGCTCGTGGGTGGAGTAAGGAGAACCTTCAATACATCATGATGACATGTATTATCTTGCACAATATGATTGTTGAAGACGAGCATGATGAAGATGCAGCAGAGCCATTTGATCCGGATGATATCCCAACTAGACCCAAGAAAGCAGAGATATATGACAGACCAATAATTCCCACCGATGTTCATCGCAATCCGCATCAACTAAATCAATTCTTGCGTCGTCATAGGGAGGTTAGATGTCCAGTGATGAATAAAAACCTTCAAGATGATCTAGTCGATCATCTATGGACCATGAAGCTACAAGCTAATCAGAACCACCAGTGAGGAGTATGCCTTGGTGTTTTTTTTATTTTTTTTGCTTTCAATAAGTGGCCATGTAGTCATGATAAGTGGTCATGGCCTACTATGTATTGTGTGGTATGCGTTTACTTTGTATTGTGTGCTTTTAATTTGTGTGGTGTGCTTTATTATGAAAATAAAGTTCAATGCTTTATTATGAAGATGATCTACTGATAAGTGGAATAATTTTTATTATCATAAATTAAAACACAAACAATTCAAGTTAATAATATGAATTACATCCAAGATGTCTCTTGAAGTGAATCATAAGTGGCCAAGCCTGTGTTGTCTCCTCCAGAGGGTGTAGGATCTTGAGATTGTTCCGGGATGCTTGAAGTTTCTGCCTCCTTATCAATTATTTGTTGTTGCTTCCTCTCCCAATAACTCCTCTTTCTTGGGGTGAAAATTGATGGATCCACCTGCATCGTGCGAGCATCCTCAGCGCGTTGCTCAATTAGTTGGCCTTCCTCAAACTGTCTTTGCCTTTGTTGGTACTCGCGCTCTGTTTGTTCATAACATTTCTGCATTTGAACTCGTAGGCCATCCGCATCCTGCTTATTGCCTTTTTTCTTAGCTAGCTTCTGAGCTTTCTGTCCTTGAGGACGTGCCTTCCTTGATGGAGTCGGCTCATCATCAGTATTGGGTGTTCCATCGTCATCCAAGTCAACATGATTAGGAACACTAAAGGGGGTGTTTTCCATTGATGGAATTTTCCCAAACTTTTCCGTATTTTTCAACTCTCTCCAACAATGCTCAAACAAAAAATCACAACCATTTGTGTCGTAGTACGTTGATTTGACATTCATGAGCTACATATAATATTAAGTAAATAAAATATTAATTAAAAAATTAGCTTAGTATAAATCGATCAATAAACTATATAAGAACATTTTACTTTTAACAACTACATGAAAAATAAAAAAATAATTATTATTGAACATATTTCAATATAATTACCTCGTCCTCCATATTTTCGCCGCTTCTTCGTTGAAAATGTTCGACCTTGTTAAGAGCATGGCGCCACTTCATACATGCCGGACTTATTTTCTTCCAACGAGCTTGGCAACTAGAAGTTGTTCTCTCCATGCAACCTACCGGTTTGTGAGCATTGTACTCCTCCGAAACACGACTCCATAATAACTCCGACGTTTGATCTTTTCCGACAGCACCATCACCCCCAACGGTGATCCAAGCTCGGCAAAGAATAACTTCTTCATTGTGTCTCCATGAATCCCCTCTTGGAGCCATTTTTCACAAGACAAAAAAAAAATATATAGATATATTTAAGAACAAGAAGATGTGTTTATGAATGGAAAATTGTAAAGGAGATGGAGTATATTTGGTGTGAGGAAATAGAAAAGAATTGGTTGGTATTTATAGAATTTTCTACAATTTACTGTTCCAACAGATATATTTTTTTCCCACAATTTTCTGGTCATTTTTTTAATTTTTTTTGGAACAAATAGGCCACAATAACCTTTCATTTAATAAGAGCCGTTGATAAATTTTTTTCCCTCAAATCTGAGCCATCAGATTGAAAATAGATCCGTTTGAATAAAAAAAAAAAAAAAATTCAAGGCACATCAGACCGTCCATTTTCAAAATGGAGCGATCTCAGCCGTTCGTGTTTTGACCGTTGCAGCTCCCAACGGTAGGCAGCAGACAGCCCAGCATGGCGGGCCCACTGGAGCAGAAAGCATCAAATCTGACTTTTCTCTCTCCAGCGCGTCTGCGCGCGTTCTCTTCCTCCCCCCTTCTTTTTTCCGCGCGTCCTTCTCCTCTTCAATCTCCAGCGCGTCTCTCTCTCTATTGGGCTGGGTCAGGCGGGCTTGTGGTCCCAGACCACTGTTCATCGGTCTCAGTCCTGGAAAAGTCTCAATTTTGAGACTTCAAATGGCCCCAAGTCTCATTTTTATGAGACCAGACCCCCCTAAAAATCAAGGTTGGAGATGAGAAGTCTCAAACTTGATCAAATTCTGATTTTTAGTCCCAAGGTTGGAGTTGCCCTTAGGAAGTAAAAATGCAAAATTTAGCACATAGTTCGAATGAACTGGTACATATATATGCTCCTCCAAAAAAAAAAACTGGTACATATATATGAGAAATAGTTGATCATGAAATTATCATTTTGAACAACCAGAGTATGAAACTATCAAGCGGAAAGTATAGGGTTTATAAACTTTTAACAATAAATTATTAAATGTTGAATTGTATATATCACTAGAAACGAAATTCCAAGTCATTTGAATGTAATTAAGAAGATATCTTTTCGACATATATAAAAGCCGAGATTGAAGATGGATGATTAATTGCAGTAGTTCTTCCTCTGGCTTGACAGGAGAGGAACAAATTTATAAATCTTTTAAGAGTACTTAAAAGGAAACAAAATGCAGTACTTGATCTCGCTCTTCATACTCTTACAACTGAAAAATTGACATAACCTAGATTGTCGGTTTACTCACTTACTGGCCATCTTCAGAAGGGCCTTAGCATATGCAGCATAAGGCTGAGAAAACCCTTCTTTTTTTTTCTTTTTCTTTTTTGAATAATTTCTTTTCTTTTTTAGATCATAAACACCAAAATTATGAAAATGGGTGGATCTACGAACACAATGACAATTATGTGTGAAATATATATATATGTAATTTGGTTGACACCTGAAAATTTTGAATCTAAGATAGATATCGTAGAACTGCATGTCACCAACTAAGAGAGCAAGATTCTGAATGTGTTCTCAATCCACTCTCCCTTGACAAAATCCAACCTGAAAACCTAATGCACGTTTGCTATTTTCATCGAAGTTAAAGTATATATGATGAAAATGGCAAATGAATAAAGTTCCGCAGTAACTAATATCAAATGAATAAAGTTCGTTCCACAAATTAAGAGCATACAATCTATCCCCAATGTGAGTGACTTCGAAAAATCAACAGAGCCCGAGAAGATTATCACCGGCATGAGGCCAAACACTTGGATCCACATAAGTCCACGTTGCGTCTTGGCCAAGTCTAATGAAAGCCAATTGACACCATTAATTCCTCATAGATGACTAGCATAACGCAATCGTTTGGATTTGATACTGGGTCAGCCGAAATTGTCAGGACAAAATCATTGCAACGTTTAATCCACATCTTCCTCCAAACCGGAGGGATAAGTGGAGGAAGGTGAGTGAGCGAATTTAATTTCTTTGTCTCCTTCCTTTAAGCCTAAAGAATGGAATCAATGGATTCATCTAAGGCTGCTCTGGTTCATCATGCATGCTAAGTCTGATCTGCGTCTGCAAACTTTTGCTGGTTTGGAAATTCTTTCAGATTATTCATCTTCTTCTTTTGAAATCATTGACTGCATGAAGCAGTGCAATTGAGCACCATAAGTGTGTTGTCATCAAGGCTATCTACTATTTGGAAATATGAACCTTACAGTGCATGTAATAGCCTACAAATTAAATTTCTTCAACCCATTATCGTGATCACCTCCATTACATTTATTCAACGCATTGTTCCTTCATCACAAGAAACATGAGAGGTAGAAAACTCTTAACTTATTATTTAATATTTATCAATACTCAATGTAAACCAACTACTTCACCAATAGCTTAATGTAAGTTTACACTCATGATTGCTACTATATATATGTTGTCTTAGTTATATAGCTAATTAATTAGCTATAATAGGGGAAATCAGGGATTAATGGAGAGTCACCTAATTTCTGTTGAGTGGTGTAATTAAATCTAACTGTGACTCACTTGATAGTAATGCTACTGCATAGTCATGGACTGGTAGGCAATACGTTTAGGCACAACAATTAAATCATTACGCCCAGTGGTTGATATTGAAGGTAAGTTTAGTGTTCATCAATTTTTGCTGCTGAAATTTGAATAGGAAGGAAGACAAACTAAAGACCATTATCTATCACAAATGCGAGGTGTCTATAAATTATTGCCAGCAGATGATTTCATTTTATGCAACTCATGCAAGCATCGGAAAGTGCTATGTGAGTTGAGCAAAAGTGCCAAGAGAAAAATTCTTCTAGGCCAAGGTATATGATGATGTGTTTGAGAGAAAAAAACATCTTTGGTATCCGAGAGTTGTGTTATATATTTATAGGTTTTGTATTAGATTTTATTTGCCTAAATATGTTTGTGTTTTATTGTGTAACATTTATAGTTCTCAATTGGCATTGTGTTTAACCTCAACGACTAAGCACGTGCGCGCTTGACTTGGGGCTTAATTCTATTCTCCTAAAGCTAGAGAGTTCTTTACCAACAAGAAAAGAAAAGAACACAAAAGGAAATATAGTTCTGCTCCAATTAAAGTTAGGAAACTGCCCAAGTATCGGCATCTGCATATATACTTCTATTCCAATTAAGCTTTTCTACCCTTCCATAGCCTTTAATTTGTAATTTTCTCTCTTTGCCTTAATAGTCACTTACTTTGATCACACCATGTCAAATGTTGTGAGATTGCGGAGCTCGAACAACGAAGTGTTCGAAGCAGCCGAGTGCATGATAGCCATGTCCAAAACCATTCAGACAATGCTAAATAGGTTCCAAGACGACCAAGTGGTGATACTTCCACTGGAACAAGTGGATTCCAAAACCCTAGCCATGGTAAGAGAGTGGTGTGACAATCACGTCACGAAGAGCACCCTAAAACAGTACCAATTTGTGGAGGGACTCGATATAGACGTTCTCTTGCATCTCCTGATAACTGCAAACTATCTGGACATCAAGGAGTTGGGGAATCATATGCGCGAAGCGATTGCGGAGAGGGCTCAAAGGAAAGCACTTGAAGAGATCGATCCCAGAAGTTTTCATACTGCAGTTTTTTTGAAAGGATGAAGCGCGCACAATTATTGAGCGATTCGCTTTTCGACCCTCGTTTTTGTTATGGAGAGGAGGTGCCTTTTTCATTATAGATGAACAAAACTATAATTTTTGTGTTAACTCTATGTTATTCATTTTGTGTTTGTGATCTTTAATTTTATTTATGAAATGTTACAAAAAGAGATATGGGTTTGCCGACAAAAATTTAATCATAAACAACCTCTAATAATGAAAATGAATAAAAGTTATAAAACACATCTATCTATCTAAAAAATAATGCAAAATGTATTTTTCCAAAACACAATCGGCACGCATGAACATGTTAGAGCATCTCCAACAGTAAAAGCTATTTTTTTAGCTAAATCATTTAAAAGTTAAATTTAGGTAGTAAATTTCTAGCTTTTCCTCCAGTAGTGTTAGCTAAACTAAAAAAATTGAACGTGGAGTGTTTAGCTTTTTGTTATTTTCTCTCTCCTCCTAGCTAAATTTAGCTAGAGATTTTAGCAAAAGCCAAATTTTACTTTCATATAGCTATTATGCTAGAGTGCTAAAATATCTCAAATTAGCCAAATTTATAACTTTTTATTGAAATAACTAGTCTGTTGGAGATGCCCTTACTTCTGCACTCGCGTACACGCACAGGACCGCAAGTGCAAGAAGGCTAGTACTTTACAATAGGCATCTTTAACGACTAAATTTAAACATTGATAAATGGTAGTTGTCCATCAAGGTAATCTTGAAGTCAAGAAAGAAGAATCTAGAAAGCAAGTGTGGTGGGTCTGATCCTCGTCATGGCCGCTCATTGGATGATTCTTCCACATCAGCTAGACGGTGACACGCTGCGTTTTGTTGAGTGGCCGGCGCCAACCCACGCGTAGTATTTGACTAAGCCTCTTGTGGCTTCTTTTTCTTTACCGGCCAAAGCTTAGCAGCTTCCTAGTTCAAAGCTGATTTAGATTTTAGAAGGTGCGTAATCCTTTTCACCCCAAGTGATTTCCATTCCAATAATAACAAAAATACCATAGTGAATCATTATGTTGCGAAGTACAGTTTGGCTTATTTAGAAGAAGAGGTGGTTGTTTCTCAAACATTAGGTTATTGTATATGATGAGGCAGGTTAATCACTTTATATAAATAATTTAAATAATTGAGACGAAATTCAAGAGGCATTTGAAATGATGTCAAAGAAAACATCAAACACCCACTTAAATTAGATCAGAGTTGACAGAGATGGTAAGACACTTACTTGAGTGGAACCCCCACCTAAGTTCGAGTCTCAACATCCACAAGACCCTCATTGGTAGGTTGCCCAGAGTCTACGAGAAGATGAAGATAAAAGTGAATGTGTTAGCTTTATTTGAGATTTTGCAAGTCATAGGTGGTTTATAATGTTTATGGGTTGGTGGACGGTCTCCCTCGTCCAAATACTTCATTGACTTATTGCCAAAAAAGAAAAAGATTAAGATTGTGCTCCTCTGTTTCATCTCAATAGTGATAATAACGTGCATAGAAAAGAAGTCATAACATCAAATGATCTGTATTTTCAAACTTTTATGCACTTTTACTGTAATAGTGTAACACTCGTTTTCTTTCTGTTTTCTTTTTTTCTTACTCGAGCCAGAAAATGAAGTCGAGCCCAGAGCACCCAAGCCGTTGGATTAAAATATAGCTAAATCTTGGCGGTGGTGCTAGGTAATTATGCGCGCGAACTAGAATTTACCCAGTCCACCAAACCAGTCCTCTTCTTTCATTTTCTATATCGGTACTGTCCCTATATATTCTCACTCGAAAACAAATCCACAAACACGTACACAACAATATTCCAAACATTGAAAACATAACCAGGTCTGGTTTCAGATTACCAGAAATATCCAAGGAAGCTTCAAATCCAATTGACTTTGATGGTTTCAGATACATTTTCAAATTCCAAATGCATTTTTAAATTCCAATTCTGCGATTAAAATTCCAGGAATGGTTCCCCTGCAATGGGAAAAAGTCCTGATTGGTGTGAAAGGGCAATTTCGTCACAAAAGTTAGGCATAAATTTGGTCACAAATGATCTCATCTCCCCTTTTGCTTCTTCTACTTCTCAACAGTCAACCAGGATTAGAGTAATTGATTCCATTACATACTCTCAAACCCAATAATTTGATTATTCAAATCCAAAAGCTTTGTTCTTTTTCAAATCCATCTAATCACTCGCATTGTATAAAAACCCACAACCCAAAACCGGTTCTTGATCAGAAAGTTCGAGTCTTTCACCATCCATGGCGTTTATTTTCACATTCCGATTTTGCCCCTCTCTTTCTTGACAATACAATCCCGGTCTTATTACTTCGATTCCATCATCTGGGTCGTCTTAATTTGTATCCAAACCTCTCATTTCAATCTGTTTTCGTCCAATTCGGGTCGGAATCCGACATGGGTCTGACGGAGGACGATCCGGGGAGGTCGGTGCTGAGTCAACTCGTTGACTCGGTGAAGGCGATTGCCGAGTTGCCGGAGTGCCGGAACGTGTTTAGGAAGATGTATGGGAATTTCGTGAGGAGGGTGAAGCTGTTGAGTCCTTTGTTTGAGGAGTTGAGGGATAGTGATAAGGAGCTTGGGGAAGAAGAAGTTGAGGCTTTTGAATCGCTGGGAGAGGCTTTGTGTTCGGCTATGGAGCTCATCAAGTCGGTCAACCAAGGCAGCAAGCTTTATCAGGTACACTGTTTTGTTTTGTTTTGTTTCGGTTATCTACTTTGTGTGTAGTTTTGAATTTTACAGTGTTGAGAAGAAAGGGTTAGGATTTAGGAATCTTTTTCGATTGAGATTAGGAGATTGCTCAACTATTTCTAGGCATTGATAGATACTATTTCTATGCACCAAGTGTTTTCTATAGCATATTGAGTACTTGAACACCATGTCGTCGACAAAGAGTGGGATTGTGAGGTTGAGGAGTTGAGATGAGGAAGTATTCAATGTAGAAAAGGGTGTGGTAGTGATGTTTGAAACCGTTAAGAACATGGTGGAGGATACCGGTGCCTTCAATGTGATGTCATCTGCAAATGTAGACGCCAGCATTCTAGGCATTGTGATGGAGTGGTTTAAGAAGCGTGCAGGGGGTGAAAATACTAAAGAACAACTCAAAGAGTGGGATGCTGAATTTGTTAAGGTACTCGAAGTAGTTGTTCTCATTGACCTCATAGAGGCTGGATACTACTCAACATTAAGGATTTGCTGGATCAATCGATTCAAAGGCTTGCAGATATTATTAGAGAGAATAGAGATGAGGAGATTTTCCAAATGCTTCACATCGAGAATGATTTGTCACTAGAGGAAGATGTAGAAATCTGCTAGGAATTTTTTTCAGTACTGAGAAAAATATCAGACCTGCTTTTTGGTTTATGGAGTTCATAGTAAGAGCATCCACGTTTATAGTGGCTTTTTTATTTATTTTTCTTGTTGGCTTTAATTGGGGATTACATAAGTTTTGTAACTATTTTCTGATTATGAAATTACAAATCTCATCTCAAACTGATTGGAAACAAAGGTTATCCAAGTAGAAAACTCCATTCCCTGACTATCAAAGTTTATGCTCCAGGCATGATTTGATCCAACGTGTTGGCTCCTTGATAGCCACTTAACAGACTGACACTCTTTTAGCCAGTGAAGCAGGAGGCAAATCTTGATGGCCTAATTCCATGAACAAACAACTCCTCTAAAGCTTCATGTTTATCTCAAATTAAGCACATCCATGGAATAATATATCAAAGTGCATCTATATATGCTTCAAACACTAATTTGTATGATAGAAAATCGTACATTCCGTTAATGACTATTTTTTTTTGTCTTGCAAACATCTTAAATGATATAAAGGTTGACAGGGTTTTCTTCATGTCACAGGCTTTGGAAAGAGACAAGGTTATTGCTAAATTTCACCAAATGACGGTTAAAATTGAAGCAGCATTGAGTAAAATTCCTTATGGAAACTTTGATATGTCAGAGGAGGTCTGCGAACAGGTACTGTGGTTCTGCTACTTTTAAGATAGAAGCTCACTATCTTTGTAAACTTCAAAATGTGAGTAGAGGCAAATTATGGGTTATTGATTTTCTAAAGTAGTAACAACAGGTACTGCCCCCTTAACTTTTCAGATTGAACTAGTACATGCTCAATTTAAAAGAGCAAAGGAAAAAATGGACACTCTTGACTCACAACTAGAGATGGATTTAGTCATAGCAGTGCGAGATAAAGATGCTGATACTGCAATAATTAAGAGACTTTCGGAGAAGCTGCACCTCAGAACCATCAACGATCTGAAACAAGAGTCACTTGCTTTCCATGAATTGGTTATAGCAAGTGGCGGAGATCTAGGGGACCAGTTTGAACAGATGCAAGCTCTTTTTAAGAAGCTAAATGACTATGTGGTGACAGAAAACCCAGAAATTGACAGCTCTGAACGTGACAAGGGCACAATCAAGCACAGATCTCCAGTTATCCCAGATGATTTCCGGTGTCCAATATCTCTAGAATTGATGAAAGATCCTGTCATTGTATCTACTGGACAGGTACAACCTGGAAGTTCATTAAAAAAATTACAGGTACAGCTTTATTTTACTCATTGTAGTTAACAATTTTACTGACTTTTACAGACGTATGAAAGATCCTGTATTCAGAAGTGGTTGGATGCTGGACACAAAACCTGTCCCAAAACACAGCAGACATTATTGCACACGGCCATAACCCCAAACTATGTTCTGAAGAGTCTAATTGCTTTGTGGTGCGAGAGCAATGGCGTTGAGCTACCCAAAAAGCAAGGGAATAAAAGCAAAAAACCAGGATGCAGTGTTTCAGACTGTGATCGTGCTTCTATTGATTCTTTATTAGAAAAATTGGCAAAGGGGAGTTCAGATGAACAAAGAGCAGCTGCTGGAGAGCTCCGCTTGCTGGCAAAAAGGAATGCAGATAATAGAGTGTGTATTGCTGATGCAGGAGCCATCCCACTCCTTGTTGAGCTTCTATCCTCCCCAGATCCTCGGACCCAAGAGCACGCCGTTACAGCACTCCTTAACCTTTCAATAAATGAGAGTAACAAGGGAGCAATTGTCATTGCAGGAGCTATACCTGATATAGTAGAAGTTTTGAAAAATGGTAGCATGGAGGCTAGAGAAAATGCAGCTGCAACCCTTTTCAGCTTGTCTGTAGTAGATGAGAACAAGGTGCAAATTGGAGCTGCTGGGGCTATCCCAGCCCTTATAAAATTGCTCTGCGAGGGGACTCCAAGAGGAAAAAAGGATGCTGCTACAGCTATATTCAATCTTTCGATCTACCAGGGAAACAAGGCCAGGGCTGTAAGGGCTGGTATTGTGACCCCGCTGATGAGATTGCTCAAGGATGCGGGAAGTGGGATGGTGGATGAAGCTCTTGCAATCCTGGCCATTCTGGCGAGCCATCACGAAGGAAAGGTGGCAATTGCTCAAGCTGAGGCAATCCCAGTTTTGGTGGAAGTTATACGAACTGGTTTCCCACGGAACCGGGAGAATGCTGCTGCTGTGTTATGGTCATTATGCACAGGTGATTTGCAGCAGTTGAAACTAGCAAGGGAACTTGGTGCAGAAGAAGCATTGCAGGAACTTTCAGAAAATGGCACTGATAGGGCCAAGAGAAAAGCTGGAAATGTTTTAGAGCTCCTTCAACGAATCGATGACCCTGCTAGTCCATAAATCTCCAAGGTTCATGTTCACTTCCTAGCACTATTTTAGGATGAAAGAATGTATAGTTTGTAGATCAACTGCCGAATGCACAGAGAAACTATTGTCGTACTTGTACTATATTGATTTAATTGGTGGTGATGTAAAAAGGGTATACGTAGAACATTCAAGGGATTTGTATGTTGAGCATTCAAGGTGTATTTAATGTAAGAAAAATCTTGATTCTTCTGCTTTTCAACATGGCTGACCTTTCCAGAATCGAGACCAGTAGAACTGGTCTTAAGAACTTGCCGCTAAAAAGTATAATGAAAATGGCAAAAAAAAAATAGAGGTCTAATTCTTCAAGCTTTCTGCATTTGCAGATGTAGAAATGAACACATCCAACCGGATAAGAACTACAGGGAACTACCCATCAATCAGCATTTGTTAAGTTGTTCAGTCTAGATTTATGTTTTCATGATGAGGCCCTCCAAATTGATCACATTGTTCCGAATGCCTTTACACAATGGGGAATGTCTTATTTGTTCATACCCAAATAAATCCTTGAGAAACATGTGAAGACCGAAATTGCTCAATCTATATCAGTATGAGGAAACAGATGGAAAAGCAAACACATGTTTGATCTCAGAACACCAAAAATTGCATTACCATTTATCCATAATGGATTCAATTTCACGCCTACAAGCTTCTATATCCATCTCTATGAGACAGAAAAAAACGAGAATAAGATGTCAAAAATTTACAGGTCATCCATCTTCCCCACAAAAGTTTCCGTCAAGCTATGGCCACTGACTATTTTTGTTGTCCCAACTATCAAATCATACGCCATTCCTTCCTACAAGACCCAAATTAACATATATCAGGAAAACAAGAAGACAACTGTGAGAAGATATAATAGCATGGATTGCCAGACCAAAAGGCCCGAATTAATAAACAAATAAAACAGTTCCTCGAATGTTCTTCAACATATCCAAGTACCAAATTGTTTAAGCAAATGAAATATCATAATTCCTTATCTGCTAACCATTAAGATTACCTGAGAACTGAGAAATCGAAGGGCAGAAATCTCTGCAAATGTTACACCTCCGATGAAGACGACAAGCACAAGGGAGCGCCTCCCATCAGCTACCCTGGGTTATATCAAGGCATGTGAAAATGAAGTACAAGATAGTAGCACGCAACTATACAAAACTCTGCAGTAATACTTTTGTAAAAGCAATGAAAATGGTGGAAGTTGCTTTTAGCCAGATCTGTTGATCAACATATTGCAGAAAACTATATAAGTCTTATCCAAACTACGAAAGTTAGTGCGTCTGAAGTTCAGAATCTGAACCAGGTATTCATGTGAAATAACCCAGCACAATTCACTGGATATCAACAAATACAGTGCTCATTCTAGAATCTTATATTTGACCCAAAAAAAAAAACGTCATTGAAAAAAGAGCAGTTGGCACATACTTGTCTACATTGTTCGCCGCCCCCTGCAAAGTGTCAAATGATGCACTGCTTGAGAATCGACCCTGTAAAGTATTACAAGAAAAAGGACAACTTAATATGTAAATAAAACAGAGGCACACAGAGAAAACAGTAATAGAAAGCAAACATGCAAACAAAAAAGAAGAAAAGAAGAAAAAACAAGAGATAAATGAACTGACTCTCTTTGTCTCTGAATGTGGTCCAGGTAACAGCTTCAGAATCTCTTCAATAGGACGCCTGAACCATAAAAAGTTTCATGTTAGAGCACAAAAACCACATTCATATGGATCAAAGCTAATGCAATATGAAAAGGAGTGAGGGGAAAAACATGATGGGCCTTAAGCTCAGTATAGGAAGCCACAGGAATTTAACCACATGCTTAGAAGAGGCTCTCCTTTTCTATGCAAGCTTCTTTGTACAGTAAGTTGTGATAGTCCATTGCTAAATTTAAAACCTATGGCGAAAACTTTACAGAAAGTGGAGTTTCTATTAAGAGAAAGCCCGACATCATATCACATCAACACTGGCAACCTCTATCTAACTCTAATGAAAAATTCTGGTATAACGAAGTTCTCAAGGGAATAAAGTCAATCATGTATAAATGGGAAACTCCACTTAACACTTGAATTTTATATCCAACCTAGTTCTGACCAAATTGATTGTATTATTAGAACTTTTGATTATACTAAAATATGAGCATTAACTTATCCACTTTCCATGCATACAAACCTAGAAGTTTACACTCATCACATTCAACTTGCTTATATCAGCAATATAATTGGTCCCTTTTACAGACAAAAAACAATATGATTTCACCAAGTTCTGTAGTTTCCAAGAAAGAAATTACAATAAATGGCAAAGAGTTACAGAATATATGCTCATAGTGAAACAGATATGATGAGAACTGTTGAGATAAGAAAATGAACAAACAAAACTAGCTTGCTGCATATTTTAACAGTCAAAGAATTAGGCTCACCATCCAGATCTAACAGCGTGCTGGACGAGGCGAATGCTAAGAGGCGCATATCCAGAAAAGGCATAGGCGATGTCATTGGGGCTGTGAATAAGAAAATTTCCACAAAAGTTTGTCAAGGAAGGATAGTATAGTCCAATAAAATACTACGCAAGTACTTTGACGGGGTAGAACAATAAGTTATAAAAAAAAAATAGAAGAAGAAGTTAGATTAAAAGAAGAAAAAAAAGAGTGAATAGGGGATGTAGATTGACTTTTAAGGTGTGTCAATAACATACCCAAATTAAATGTCAAATTGTTCAATTTTCTGAAGCTAAGGATATCAGACACCACAATACTCTAATGAGAACTCTCTATATTGTGGACTATCATATATAAGACAATGGGTCTCCACTTATAAGCTCATCTCCCACACACCATCAATATGGTACCATCCAAAAAGACACTAGTAAGTATTAAGGATGAATAAAAAGTAGATTCAAAGAGCACAGTACTTTGCAGTGTCAGTGTCTTCAACAACGAGTTGCAATGCACGCTTAACTGTCAGCCAGTTGGTTTTTGTCTCCTGCAGGATTCAGATGATCTATAATAAATCCGATGTTCCTTTTTGTGTTCGCCAGTTATTAACTTATTTCAAGTAAACTAGCAGCTGCTTGTGTAAGTGTGAAATAAAAACGAACCTGCTTTTTAAACAATCCAGCTTTCTCTAGATTTTTCAATGTAACCATGTGCTCAAACCCATAACTATGAAGTAGTTCCCTCCTAAACCAAACAAAAATAATTTAATATCAGACATATAAAACCAAGGGAATTAGATTGGAATAAACAGGAATATAATACAATAAGTGCAATTCTCGCCTCAAATAGTCAAAATTCTTCTTAGGCAACCCAGAATTTGTGATGGAAAATAAGATGAGGAGACGGAGGACAGTTACAAGGGGCTCCTGCTTATGGATCAGTTCTTCAATGTATTCTAAGCACCTGCATAAATAAACCATATCAGTTTCATGGATGCATATCAATTTAGCGGACTGAGCCAATACATACAACAAGTGAGAAGAAATAAATATATTCATGGTTCTCAAAATGAATAATTCTAAAGCAAACACCAAGACCGGGGCATATTTCCTACAGATAGAAAACCATAAAGAATGTATATCAAATGGTGCACATCAGACAAGTAGTTTATAATGATCTTAAACAGGAAATAATACATACAACCATTTCTGACTTACGGATGGATATAAGTACTCAGATGAGTTTATTTGATCTGAAATTAATCCTCTTTATCAGCTACAATTACGTATCTTTTTAGCATACCATGAAAACCCAGCTAAAGACATACAATCAACTCAGAATTACAAGCTGCTGAAACCTTGATTCAGTTTCAAGTAAGGTATAACTTAAATTTGTACAGGAGATATTACATTTAACTTTTTATTGTCTTCATAAGTATAATTCATACATGACTCCTACGAATTCAATTCAACTAAGGTACACAATCATTATCACTGTGAGTGTGCGGCTCAGGAGATACTACGTTTAACTTGTTCAGGCAATAGCAATTTCAATGATCAAGCTTAAAGAAGGTGCTTTTGAAGATAAGAAGCAAGAAAATGCAGGTTAATTGTTACACTGGAACCTACCATGGTATTGGTACTTAAGATTATATGGCTTCTTGCCTCCTAGAAAATTGAAAATGAGAAGCATAATGTTTGAATAATAATCAAAATACAGCTTACATGTCAAAACTCTGACCCTCAATAATTGTGTGTTCCATGTCAAGTTGTCCAAGGAAAGAGGACTTTGATGTGATAGTCGTCAGATGCTGAGCAAGATTTATGTGCCTCTAAAGCAAAAATTTCCAGCAATCAGAAAATTAAACTCTCTGGATGAACTACTAAAAGAAAATGAAATATTACTTACAGTCATTTCTGGCAACGAGTTCAGCTTTTTGACAAAATCCTTCAATTCAGAAACTGTCTGGCTCTATAAGCATTATCATATAACACTTCCATTAGAATGACTAGATTTGGGTAATATATCAGGCTAATGAACAGAAAACTGAGATAACAATGACATCTCATGAGAGGCAAGCGGTCAGCTAGTGACATTCACTTACATTTGAAGTCACCTCAGTGTAGTCCTGCTTCATGGATGTTGCTTTTTGACGTAGAATCTGCAATCGTACTGAAGGTAGCAACTAAGAAGTTGAATTCAAAGGAAGGAAATAATGCTTCTTCTGTTTTTAAAGCACTAGTTTGGAGGAAGAAAAAAACATACAAACAAAGAAATACAACAGTTTTAACAGAGAATATAGATCAACCTGGACAACAACTTCAAAGTTGAGATCTCTTGTCTCTTTAAACAGCTTGTCACTGAAATTAACAATACGCCAATAAGTGACCAGAAAAACTAAGGACAATGGAAAAAGGGAAATCATTTAAAGATTACTATTCACGATGAAATATTAGGATGGTGCCTCCATTTGAGACAATCGGTTACAGAAGTACTAAAAGACTCCAATGAGAGTACAAAATAAGGGAATCACCTTGAATTAAGTGGAACTTTCATCTTCTTTCCCTCTTGTTGGCCACCCATCATGGATGCATCAACCTCTACAGAACCATTACTGATATGCAAAAACTGCAGTGGAACTATTAGGGATAGCTTATAACTATTTCTGACTACCGAAAACAACCATTGTCCTTTATTTTCCATTAACAAAGAAAACTTTTCTCATTAAGAATTATACCAATACAAATAAGAATAAATTATCGGCTTGCACTCCTTGAAGTTCAGTTGCTTACAAATCTAGGTTTAGTTAATCAGAACAGTCCTGATGTCAATATTTACTTTTATGGGAAAGAAAAAAAAATCATTCCAAGAACTTGAGTTATTCAAAAGACTTGCATTTGTTCTCCTCTTTTTTGACCATGCCAATTGAACTAGCAAAGTCACAAGTCGGATGACTCAAAACTTTCACATATCCTTGCCATACCTACTATAGGCATGTCATGTCTTTCACTGCATTACATATTCAATTTTACAATTGCTTACCTCATCCAGAAGCCCCTCGTATGTTAACTGAGTACACATGGGAGTAACCATGTCCACCTACATCCAATGAATAGACCATTTTAAAGAAAAGCCACACAGGATATGATTGCATCATAGAAATTATTCTACAATGAAAAACATATAAAATTTCCATTGTAACCTTGATCAGATCCTTTGGTGACAATTAAACATACAGAGAGAGAGAGAGAGAGAGAGAGAGAGGTTAACCTCACGATCTAAAAGGATGAGTGTATTTATCTCTGGAACAACCACCTGAAGTCACAAACAATAGATAAGTGGAAAGCTTTAAACTTAAGCTTTATATAATGTGAAATTTACATATTTTATCTCTTATGACAAGAACCTTTGTTTCATTTTTAATTTATAATGGAAGGAGCTCAAAGTCATGGTTAATTACATCTGGTGAGTTAACCGGTTCCTCTGCTTGCATGCGGTTTAGAATGTCAGCAACACGTACTGATGCTTTTCCTTTTGCCCTCACATTTGGTATTACCCCAAAAGAAAACTGCAGACCAATATACAAGGCATAAATTTTAAGCTACAAGAACAAAGACAAGAGTAAATACATATATTGTATATGGGAGTTTAATGATAATAGTGCTCTACTCCAAAAACATCTTTACTGTAACATGGTTTTATAGGTTTGTACATATGCGTATATATACATTACATATAATATATGTATATATAGAGTATATATGTAATGTAAGGCTACATTTGTACATGATTCAAATGAATCACATACAGACCCCCCCCCCCCCCCCCCCCCGGAAGAATAAACATAAAGTAGCTGGAAAAAATAGTGTAAGGTACTTTCTACAACCTCGAGCTTGTGAATGGCTTTTGCAATATGCCAAAGTGAGCTTGTATCACCATCAACTAGGCTCTCCTACCATGCAAACACCCAAAAGGACAAGTAAATACATATAGATCAAATAGCGCAGAATAAATTTGAATATCTGACTCTCAAATAATAACAAATGAAACATATCCAAAATATAAATTAGACTTTTCCCTAATACCTTGCTAGATTGATCAAGTTCAAATGACAGAACATCCTCGTCCAACGGAACAGTGTATAGCTGGTACTCCCCTATAGTCAACAAGTTGTGGACTGTTTCCTCCTCGAGGATCTGAAGAACCAAAGTGACAGTTGTCATCATTCAACATTAAAATTCATGCATATTACTTCCGTCAAACTCCAGACTTATGCCAGTAAACTTCATTCATAATAGCCAAGGGATGCATCACCTTCTCACAAGCAACCGAACGGCGAGGGACAAAATAAAGAAAGTATTCTCTCTGTAATCCTTTGGAAATATCATTGTGAATATGCGAGCTAATGTATTTCATCAAACTGAGCTGCGAGCGTACAAGGTAAACCACTTTGGAACAGTCGGTTTGAATAGTCTCAGCCGAAAGATGACGCAGTTCAACCCCTTGTTCCTGCTCATAAGTATCAGTAAAAGCAATCACAATCTTATTTCTCCGAAAAAAAAAAGAGTCTCCTTCACTACAGCTCTGCTCACATTAGCTGAACATAAACAATCACACTACCAGTATGCATAATCACAACTTCTCATCATCAAATTTTAGCTTAAGCAGCATGTAAAACACATCAAAACTCGAATTCTCAATTGATACGAACAGTGTAGTAAAATTACCTTGAGAATTGCAGTCTGGATGATCAACGAGATTGAGCCGCTGAGCTTCGGATCGACCACCAAGCACTTCTTTCCTCGAATCTACAAATTCCAGAACAAAATCACAAACCGTATAAAAAAAGAAGAGAGAATCTTGAATTCTAAACAGAATTGAATTGAACTGAACAAGGAAGGAGGAGGTGAAGCTCGCTCACATTCTTGAGGATGTTCACGAGTTCCTTCTGAGACTGTTCCCTATAGTATCAGAAAATGACGAAAATTCGTTAAGAGAAATTGGATACGAGCTAGAAACGAAGACGATTTGTGTGAGGTAGTGATGAGTGGGGTACCTGAGATGTGTGAGATTGAGAGGAGCATTGTCCAAATTGGGAATCTGAGCCATCGGAGAGAAGATGAGTAACACTAGTCGCCTGAGTTATAATTCTCTTCGGAGTCCCGCCTCTATTTTATTAGGTCGGGTCGGTCGGGTCGGCTATGGACTCTTTACTGGCTCCATGGGTCGTCGGATTTAACATTAAGAAGAAAATAGAGGTTTTTTTCTTTTTCTGTTTTTTTTTTTTTTTTTTTTGATACAAGAAGGAAGAAAGGGGAAATTTTATTCACACATGTCTAAATACTAAATACACATCCCCTACTTAATACATCCACCCATTAAATTTTTTGCTTTAATATTTTACTAAATACATCACCCCAAGCTTCCCCAAGTCCCCAACTGCCATCAATTTCACAAAACATATCGATCTTTTTTTAGTTTATGATAACTATTCTATTATTTCTATAGTGTGACAGTTTTTCCAGACCTATACCAATTAAATTCATCTGAGTAGATTAAAGACATGGGCATTGACAGTAGTTCATACAATCATACTTGATAATTAGGTCAAGGAAAAAAAAAAACTTGTGTTGTGAGCAGTTTACAGACGTGAACACTGAACAACCCAAATTAAAATAGGTTATAGATATTAACTTACTGCTTTCAGAAGTTTATCTTTGTATTGAACAACTAAAATTGAAAATCTAACTTTGCAGTTTAACGTTCAATAAAAAATGAAGTACCAATACCTCAATTAAGGTTTCCAAAACTCCAATTTAAGAAACTATGTCAATACCGTCTCAAATGATGAACGTTTGTTGATTAATTTTGTCAACCATTTCTAGGGTTCTATATTGCAAGCTTAGAAAAGAAGAAAATGTCAATGTGTGAGATTATCCGATCTCAACAATATATGTTCTCTACTTTTTATATATAAATATCTCTTGTGGTCATTTTGTCTATCTATGAAATCTTATATTGAATATAATAAAATAGAGATGTGTATTTAGTATTTTGGGGTATGCGAATAAATTTTCTTAAGAAGAAAATAGAGTTAATGACCAAAAAAATAGCTAAAGAATCGTTTTCTTGAAATTCATATTAAGAGTTTTAATAAAGAAATAAATAAATATCTCTATCAAATATTAGAGTTCGAAATTCGATGATAGATACAAATGTGTGCTAAAACACGACATTACACTATTTCTTATTCTAAAGAAAAATTTGTCATAACTTATATTTTGTATATGATTCAAGCTACTTGGCCAGCACCATTGCTTCCATCGCTGTCGAAAAACGAACAGTCGGGTCCTCCTTCCCAAATCAGTTTGTGGCCGAAGGAAAGAGAGCAATATAGGGTTTTGGAATAGGGGGAAAGAAACAGACGGATTGGGGTAATTGGGGATGCGGCGGTTGTCGGAGACATTGGAGTGGGCTCTCTAATCGGAGTATAGAAGCGGAGCTGAGTGATGGTGGTCATGGTTTGATATAAATTTAGTAATGGGTCTAGAGAAAACCTTGGAAATGAAAATTGAGCTATCTAAATAGGGACGAGAGGAGGAGGAGGAGGAGGGGGCGCTCTAAATTTACCTTAGGTTGCCAAACTTAATAGATATATATATATATATATATATATATATATATATGAGTATGAATTTTGTGCGACATGAGAAATTAAAAATGAAAAATGATGCATTCGAACATATTTTAAGAGAAGCAAATTTTATCATACTGTGCTCACCTAAGCCTTCATTGTAATAGGGAAAAAGAATGAGGAAACTGATAAAGGGCACGTTTACTTACTTGGGATGAGAGGGAATGATTACGGGGTAAAACTATTCTTACGTTTACTAACACATAAAGGAAACGGAATGATTCCTGGTAAAAGTATTATGCGTTTACTAACACATGAAGAAATCGGAAAGGGTGTAGGTCCCACTTCCTTAGAAGAAATCGATTCCTGAATACTAAGGAATTTGATTACGAATGGGGGAGATATGTTTATGAATTAACTTCTTTGGAATCAATACCGATTCCTTTCTTCTCTCATTCCAATTGTCTTCGATTCATGATTATTTTCCATTCCAAGTAAGTTTCTTTTTTAGAGAGAGAGAGAGAGACATAACGCATCAATGCCAATGAGTTTGTTTGAGAGAGTCAATGCCGCTGACATGTTTTGTTTGACCTTCCTCCAGCTTGGGCAACAAGCCACTCTTGCAGTAATTTGATTCCCCTCCTCAGAAAAAAAGCAACGCCTTCTCGAAAAAAAAGAAAAAAAAAAAAACAAGCAACACAACAGAGAGAGAGCAATTATGATCAGAGACCCCTTCGATTTGACACCGGCGCCAGAGGACCCAGTTGTAGTATGTGCCATATACATGGCAGTGGCACGTGCTGTCACGCTCACATCTACCCCGGCGGCGGTGCCACCTCCACCGTTGAGGTTGGGGTTTGGTACCGTTGGTGAACGGGTCCAGGTTTTCGCCAATCACTTCCGCGTGGAGGTTGAGGAAGGTCATCTATATCACTATGATGTGAGTGTTGAATACATACATATATATATATATATATATATAATTTTGATTTGCTTCTACTTTGTATTTGAACAAAATATAATCGAAACCACAACTTGTTGATTTGATTAATTTGCAGTAGCAAATGAAGCATAAACATATCAACTTAACCCAACAAACTTGTGTACTTGAGTTTTTGAACTTGTTCACCCTTTTACATCAACCATCTCCTCCCTTATATATGTTACAAGATTAACCTACAAAATATCTAAAATAAAAGCATATTAAACTAGATTAAAAGTACTTTAGATACAAAATATCTAGCTTAAATTTGAGTTGAGCAAATAGTAATGCAAGTTGCTATAAAATATATTTCACCGTAGCTAAAACTTTTACCGCAGCATGTTTCGCGATAGCGAACAAACTCAACCTTCGCAAATAGACTTAGTTATTCAGCGAACTGTTATTTGCGAACACTACTTCTCAGCGAACTCGCTTCTTACTTTTCTCCTCAGTGACGTCATCCTCGCGAACGCACTTTTAGCGAACATTCGTCACAAACTTACTTCGCAAACTTTTCTCCGCGGTGACTTCATCTCGCGAACGCACTTTACCGAACATTCGCGGATGGAGCAGGAAAGCATTAATTCTATCAGTGAGTTCTCTGTTTTTATCCGGATTTGCTTTTACTTTTGGGTTTTGGTTATGATTTTGCATGTTAACGATTTATGAATTTTGATATGTATTTTGCTTTTGTGGTGATGTTGCGTTTTTGGTTTTGTATTCTTTGTCTGACAGTTGTTTTGAGATGGAAATTTTTTGGCCTCATAACCTCTCTATAGTCACTGCTCATGTTTTCTTCTTAAGGTTATTGTATTATGTGGAGACTTGAACGTTTTCCTCGATGGCCTCAGGTTTCAATTACACCCGCATGCTCGTCAAAGAAGATAAACAAAGCGGTGATCGACGAGCTGGTTTACATGTACCGTTTGAGACATGTATTTCCAGTATACGATGGCTTGAATAGTCTCTACACCACTCTGCCATATCCCTTCTCTTAGAAAGAGTTTGTGGTCAAGCTGTGGGGATCTCCATTCCAATGGTATAACCATATAAGGCCTTCTTTTCTTGTGTTTGGTTTCATTGTTTTCTTAGGGCCTACTATTTTCTGAATCTAATTTGTGTTTGAAACTTTTAATCCTTCTCTTACAGGAAAGAAAGAAAGTTCAAGGTCTGCATAAAGTTGGTAAACAAGTATTATAAGCAACACGAAACACCACAAAACTCAATAATATAACATATACAAATTGGTTGGTTCTAACGTTATATCTTCATACAGCTGCACTGTGATTGGTGGTGATATACAAATTGGTAGGTCACTTTTTTTCAGTTTTGGTACTGGTGGTGATATCGGTGGTGGCTTCAAGTTCGGGAGCAGAGCCAGCACTGATGCTGTGCAAGAAGTGTGACTGCACAGGGCCGCAATTTTTGGGTTAATGCTTTATGTTTATATAATTAAATATAAAAAATAGTATGGAGTAAGGCCCTTTTTTTTTTCCTGCGTTCATTCTCTCTCCCTTGAGTCCCTCCTCAATTCTCAGTGGCCTCTTTATTACTTCTCATCTATCTTTTTTTAATGTTTATCCTTTTTCATTCTGTGATTGCTCTAACAAATCCCAAATTAGAGTAGACCATGTTCTCTCTTAGACTCCCAAAGTCCCACTTCAAGTCTTCATTATTCAATTACGGAGCGTTTGGATGAGAAAATTATAAAATCCGTAGGAATTTATAAATGATGGAATCTTTAATTCTATCAATCTAAAATTCCATTAATTGCAAATTCTATTGTTTGGTTGCATCTATTTAGGATTTGAAATGTGTAATAAATTAAGAAAGTTTAAAACAAATAAAAAGATAAAATAGAAAAAAGTATTGTTTTGGAAATAAAAATTAAATATTGCAAACGAATTCGTAAATGACACATATTTTGGTAGAAATTGAAGTGAGGAAGTTAAATAATGAATTCCTTCATTTTTTTCCATAGAGAAATTTAAAATTTTCAATCTGATAATGCCAAACGAGGGAATTGGCTTTCAGGAATTATGAAATCCTCACTTTCAATTAAATTCCATCATTTTTTCTCTCATCCAAACACACTATTAGAGACTTTGAAGCAAAATGAATCACATATTCTCATCAGTAATTTCTAGACCCTAGTCACAACTCAAGTATGACTGATTGATACTCAAGCATGATTAATTGATTTATGGATCATAAATGAATAAATATTTTGCTTAGTATTTGTTCAATTATTATTTAATAGTTCAATTTGTATAATCTTCCTAATAGTATGTTCAATTCTTATATTAAAAATAATATGAATTAGGGCCGTTCTTTAAAGGGAAGTCTTGATAGGTTCATTACCAGAGAACCATAAGGTTTGGCTGAACATTTAGTCAATGAAGAGAACACTGATAGAAAGGAATCAGTTGATAATACCGAAGAGAATGGGAATGGCAACGAAGTTGTTAAGGGTTTTATGTGAGATCGTTTGTAATTTATCTTGGCTGCAAATTTTACATTTTAATTGAATATTTGGCATTTTTGAAGTATAAGCTTTAGCTATGAATTTGATGAGTTATCAATGATTTTTTCTTCATAATATTGTCATATAAGACTAAAACCTAGAGGGCCACATTTTAAGTTTTCTCATAGGGCCTCCAAAAAGTTTGAGACGGCCCTGTTCTGGAGAGGCTACTACCAAAGCCTAAGGCCAACTCAGTTTGGTCTATCCCTCAATATTGGTATTTTTTCCCTCCATTTTGTTCTTCTTCTTTCGTTTCTCTAAGCCATGTAGTAAGATGCCTCAACTGAAAGTTTATGTTATTTTTTTTTTTGCAGTTGTCTCGGCAAAGGCTTTTTACCAGTCGACTCTGGTGACAGAGTTTATTCAGCAACATTTTAACTATAGAGATATCTCCAAGGGTTTGTCCAATCGTGATTGTCTTGAGGTATTGTTCTCTCCTGCCAATGGATCTGTAAAAATTTAGGTTGTATGTCTCATACGAAGCTACATTGAATTTCTGCATATAATCAATTGTTTGTATGTATTCTTTTCCATCTTTGTGAATGTTGAATGACCCTTTTGGATATCACGTCCTCTCGAGAGAGTGAGTGATTATTTTGTAATTCCCCATCTTTGTGAATGTTGAATGGTCCTTTCGAATATCACGTCCTCTTGAGTGATTGTTCCATATAGCTGAAGAAAAACCTGAAAGGAGTCAAGGTTTACCTTACTTATGCACCCTACCAGACATATTGGATTAGTAGAGTGACTGCACAACCACTAAGAGCAATTGCACCGGTAGACCAATTGGAGAGAAAGAGGGAAAAGTAGAATGCAGCGGCAATAAATTGCCCCACTAATTTGGGAGCTCCACCTGCCTAGACGATTGGAATGACTAAAGATCAACAATTGGATTGCCCAACTGTTGGTGGTGGGCTCCATACCCACATGGGCCTGCTGCCAACGGTTTTTTTTTTTTTTTTAACTATCCTTTGTGCAACGGTCACTTAATTGTGGCTGTTGGATCATGCGATCCAATGGATGTAATTAATTGACAACTGTAAGATTTTTTCCACCCTAAAAAATAATCAGAATTTTTTTAATTTCTCACACCAAAATTTTCAACAATTTTACCTCTCCATCTTCTTCCTCCATCAATCTTCTCTTCATTTCTTTCAATTATCATCCAACAATGGGAGATTCGGGTACCAATTGGTCTACCGACAAGCAAATTCAATTGTGTGATTCATGGGCACGCAAAACTGTGTGCTCGATCACTGGAAAAAAATAACCTCCTCCAAGTTATGGGAAAAGGTTCATGATGATTATGTGCAAAATTGGCAAGGTCCACCTACAAGCCGAACTCCTCAAGCTCTCCAATCTCAGTTTTCAACGTTTGAAAATTCTCAAAGATTGGCACAATGCACAAATGACCTCCTGTAATCGTATAGATAGCGGCACCAATAAGATGGACGAGGTATTGATTTTTCCCCCATTACTATTAATTGTTATATTATTATTATTGTTTATGTTTTTAAGTTAAATATGTCTCTTACAAACATTTGATTTCTAGTGGTTGATTTTTATTGCTTCATTGTCATTGTTTAGATGAATCAAACTCAAGGGATCTTCATGAAAAAATATCCCAAGAAATTTAATAAATTTGAATGTTGGGAGAAAGTTAAGTACCACCCGTATTTTGTTGATCCACAATCTAATCCTCAACCATCGGCATCATATTCGACAGCTACTGCCTCTGAAAATGAGTCTCCAATTGAGTTGGATGATGATATCATTTCGGAGACACCATCAAGCTCCATGCCAAGACCAATGGGACAAAAGAGAGCCAAAGAAGCAAAGAAGAAAGGAAAGAAGGCGCAAGATGCAGCAGAAAGTATGACTCTTACTATTCAAGCCATGGCCGAATCAACCCAAGCTTCTGTTGAGCTAGTGAAGAAAAGAAACGAAGAAGTGGCCTCTCACACAAAGAAGGTATTTGAATTTGAAGAGGCGAAAGAAGATGCAAGAATTATGGCTATGGATATCGATACTAATTCCATGACACCACAATCAAAGGCTTGGTGGAAAAAGAAGAAGGGTGATATTGTAGCAAAAACAATGTCCGATGGTGATAGTAGCGGTTGCTACATTCCCCAATTCGACTAAATTTAAATGTTGTTTAGGAAATCAAGTTTTATTTTTTAATGTAATTTAAATTTCACTTATGTAATTTTAATTTTATGAAATAATTTTTTTGTGCTTTGAATAAATTAAATTATAAACATAACAATAACAATAGTAATACAAGTTTGTAACTGCAATGACAATATTCTATTGATGTCAAACCAAACTTTATTCTCAAAGATAGATAAACATGGGTTAAAATTACAAAGAAAATCAAACATATTAATAAAACACACAAACATAGAATACATTATTTAAAATTACAAATCACCATTTATTCAAATCTAATTAATAAATTATGGTGGTTCTTACTCAGTTACCATCCATGTTCCAGTTGTGCATCACCAAATCATCTTGTAGGCATTTGTGGAGGCAGGTCGACTCTACCTGAAATTCACGATCCATGAATGAAGGAAGATTATGTCCATCTCTCCCCACTGGTTCGAAAGGAATAGCCTCTCCAGTATTAGGATGCACAGGCCGATCATAGACGGTTGCCATTGCTGGATTCATTAGATCATTTTCTTCAAGCTCTGCAAATTCTTCCTCAACAAACTCATCCTCCACAATCATGTTATGAAGTATGATATAACTTATTATGATGGCTCGAAGATCTTCCAGTTTAAACAACCTAGCACCATGACATAGTATGGCCCATCGAGATTGGAGGATACCAAAACACATTTCCACATCTTTGCAGTAAGCCTCTTGTTTTTTGCAAAAGTGTTTCTCCTCTTCTGTTCTAGGGTTCAATATTGTTTTGACAAAAGTTGACCACCTCGGGTATATTCCATCAACAAGGTAATAACCATTAGTGTACCTTTTGTTATTGACCTCAAACTCAACCAGAGGAGCAGTTCCACCTATGACACGCTCGAACACATTAGATGCACCAAGAACGTTGAGGTCATTTTGAGCTCTAGGGGTTCCAAAGAAAGCATGTCATATTTGCATATTGTAAGACGTCACTGCTTCAAGAATAATAGCTGCTCTACCCTTTCGACCCGAGAAAGCTCTAGCCTAGCCAGTTGGGCAATTCTTCCACTCCTAATGCATGCAATCGATGCTCCCAATCATGCTGGAAACTCATGGCGTTGTCCTCTATTGAGAAGCCTATGTAAGTCAGCAGGATTTGGAGGACGAAGGAACCACCCAATGTAAAGAAACTCGACTTGTGTACAGAACTTCTTCAAACATTTCAGCGCTATAGATGCTCCCATTCTAGTGATTTCATCACATTGATCAGCAGCTGCACCGTATGCAAGCATTCTCAGGGCACCTGTCATTTTTTGTTCGGGAAGCAATCCCATTTTTCCAGTGGCATCTGATTTTTGCCCCAAAAAACTATCGAGGTTGCAAAGATCCTCCACTATGCGTTGGAAGACATGTGTTTGCATTTTGTACCTCTTTCGAAAGCCTGCTTCGTCGTACACTGGACGTTCGACAAAATAATCCTCCAGGAGAAAATGACCTCGGACTTCTCTATGTCTTTCGACATTTGGGGCACGGCCAGGTCTTGAACCACTCCCTCTAGGTGTCTCCGATAATTGATATTGTGCCACCATTGCAGCCGCTCGAGAGTTTGTAGCTTGAATCCGCTCGAGCTCTTCCATATTTTCACGCTTCCTTTCTAACAACCATTTGTTCAATTCTTCCATCGGAAAAAGGAGAAATGAGATGAATGATAGATTTCAAAAGAAATGTAGGTGTAGAATGAGAGGAATGTGTGAGCAGAGAATGGAGTCTGAAGCTTATTTATTACCAATATTGAAAGATAAAAAGTTAGGATTAGTACACGTGTCACGTTTATATATAGGTTAAAAATCTTATCACATATCCTAGATATATTTTCAAAAGATAATGATATCTGACGTTGACACGTGTCCAATGAAGATTGGGCGATTATCTTATCAGAAATCATATATATTTTTTGTAAGAAAAAGGTATCTAAAGTCGACACATGGCAAATGAAGATTGGTCGACAATCTTATCAATTGTCATAGATTTTTTTTTTTTATCATAACGATAACTTTTTTTTTCCGGGAACGATATTTATACTTGACATACAATTTTTTTTTTAAAAAACTTATGCATTAATTTTTTATTAAATTAACATTGTATGATTAATCTAATTGTTAATTGTTTAGTTAATTAAATTATAAGTTTAATGAATTATTCAAATTTGAAGTGTGAATAGTGGATTGGTAGTACTAATTTAGTTGGCAAATTAGCAATTGCCCTTGGTTGATGGGTGCATTTGCTCTAAGCGAGTTGACGTGAGTATTCTAATATTTATGAGGGAAAGCTTTTTTTGAGCTATTTTGTTTTTAGTAATTTTACTGACATGTTGGCACTTTGGGATTAGGTTTATTCTTGAGGAGGACAAACAAACTAAAGTATCTGTGATTCGATATTATCATGATAAGTATTGTATTAGCCTAAAACATGTGGCTTTGACTGCCCTTCAATGTGGAAATGATTCAAGGCCTATTTATTTGCCCATGGAGGTGGTTCACTTGTTCTTGAATCTATAGACGCTTTATTTTGTTAATTTTTATTATCTTTTGTTTTCAAATTCTCATACTTAACTCTGGAAGATGATTTATGAATGTAATTTTTTTTCCCCTGCAGCTGTCTGTTATTATTTGTGGGCAAAGATACACAGGGAAACTTGATAAAAAGCAAGTAACAAAGCTGCTGAGAGCAACTTGCTCAAGGCCCACGGCTAGGGGAAAAGAGATAAAGATGGTAGACTTGTGCTTTATGTTGACAACAAATGAATTTCTTTATACATTTAATCTTGTGTTGTGTGCTTATCTATACTATTATTAAGAGAAGATAGATTACTCTCCATAACATATTTTTTTTACGATTATAGCTCTGAAATATTAATAAACTTTAACTCTAAATTAATTATTAAGGATGATAGCGTCAATACATAAAAATACTATTATTAAGAGAAGAGAGCTTGATGTCCATAACAGATTTTTTTTACAATTATAGCCCTGAAATATTAATAAACTTTAACTCTAAATTAATTATTAAGGATGATAGCGTCAATACATAAAATAGTAGATAAATAAAAAGATAAAATAAAAAGAAATCACGTAGCTATAAATATGGCAGAAAGAAACTTCCCACTACTTTCCTATTGAAAAAAACTTCCCACTATTTCATATCTCCCACACACATAGGGTGTGGGTCCTGCTAGTCTTGTTATATATGTACAATGTACTATTGGTAGGTGGCCAATGATATTCATTACCACCAAAACTTAATGAACAGTCAATTTGGAATAAAAGTGAGCAAAGACATGGAACTTGTGGATGCTAGGGCATTACCACCTCCAATGGTAATTACTGCTCGTTTATGTTTCAGCAATTCAAACAACATTGATCTTTCTATTTTAACGAGTGATTATGCTAATTGTCACAGCTTAAATACCATGACAGTGGTCTTGAAACAAAGGATATATACTCCCCGGATGGGTGCGTGGAACATGGACAATAAGGTGAGGTGTTTATTTATTTATTTATTTTTTATTTAGATTCCAAATGTATCAAACATTCATTATGTGTATATTTAAGAGTAAGAGAGCAGAATTATGTACAAGATTCTATATGTTTTATTGTTGGTTCTGACATAGATTGTATAATAAATGCTTTGGTTTTTAGCTAATGAATCTTCTGTTGCACTCCTTGTTTTGTAGAAAATGGTTAATGGTGGCATAGTGGATTTTTGGGCGTTTGTAAATTTCTCTGGAATACCCGAAGAATCTAGCGATCGCTTTATTAAGGCACTCATCGCCATGTGCAATAGTAAAGGGATGGTATGTCTCTGACTTGTAATTGATTCTGTAATGTCCCATTTCTGTCCTGATGTGCTTTTAATTGACTTCTTGACCTATTCCTTTCTAGATGTTCAATTCCAAGTCTCTATTTCCTATGCTACCACGTCATCATGGGCATATTGAGACGGTTCTCAGATATATTAACAAGTGGTCTGTCCATACACTTGAGAATGTTGGACATGGCAAGAGACACCTTCAGTTGCTGATTATCGTTTTGCTTGATGAAAGAGTATCCTATGGTGAAGAGCTAAATAAGACCCAAAAGTGTGCTTTCTTGACCTATTCCTTTCTAGATGTTCAATTCCAAGCCTTTATTTCCTATGCTACCACGTCATCGTGGGCATATTGAGACGGTTTTCAGATATATTAACAAGCGGTCTGTCCATACACTTGAGAAGATTTGACACGGCAAGAGACACCTTCAATTGCTGATTATCGTTTTGCTTGATGAAAAAGTATCCTATGGTGAGGAGCTAAATATGACCCAAAAGTGTGCTTTCTTGACCCATTCCTTTCTAGATGTTCAATTCCAAGCCTTTATTTCCTATGCTACCACGTCATCATGGGCATATTGAGACGGTTCTCAGATATATTAACAAGCGGTCTGTCCATACACTTGAGAAGATTGGACACGACAAGTGACACCTTCAGTTGCTGATTATCGTTTTGCTTGATAAAAGAGTATCCTATGGTGAAGAGCTAAATATGACCCAAAAGTGTGCTTTCTTGACCTATTCCTTTCTAGATGTTCAATTCCAAGCCTTTATTTCCTATGCTACCACGTCATTGTAGGCATATTGAGACGGTTCTCAGATATATTAACAAGCGGTCTGTCCATACACTTGAGAAGATTGGACACGGCAAGAGACACCTTCAGTTGCTAATTATCGTTTTGCTTGATGAAAGAGTATCCTATGGTGAGGAGCTAAATATGACCCAAAAGTGTGCTTTCTTGTTTTAAAGTTATGCTTAGAATATGGAGTTAATTAGATCTAAGTCCAAAACTCACAGCCTATATTAGATGCAGTCCAGATGAATTTTTTATTAATCGCGGTCCTATGACTCAGCTGCCACATTGGATTTATTTCTTTTTTATCTTGCTGACTCAACACCTAAATTTTTCATTCCTAACATACCCTTATTTAATATATTTTGCACAATAAACAGTAAAAGCCAGTATATTAATGGGAATCCTAAATTATTGCAATCTTGTTAATGTACAATTAGCAAATTTAATGTGTTGTCTTTAATTTATATTATTAGTTTCTTGATTGAATTTAAAAGATGATCTATATATATTAAGATATTATTCTTCCTTGATCTTGCCTATCACACAATATTGTCTTCTTCTTCTTCCTCCTTTTCTCTACCGAATCATCATTTTTCCCCTCTTCTTGTTCCATGCGTATCCTATTTCCAACACATATTTCTCATTTCTATGTTTATTTGTAGCTTTTTCTTTCACATTAATATTTTTTTTGTGGCTTCTCCCTTCTTAGATCATTACTAACATGACATCTTCAATTCGCATCTACCTTTATTATAGATTTGGTAAGAAGTTTTTGCTTACCTTTAATATAGAATCGATTATGGTGTTATATCTAAGATTTGTCCTAGAATTTGATTAGACATTTTTATTTCACATTTACATGCCTTATTTATAGGTAAGATTTCACAAGTTTAAAAAAAAAATAAGTTTCTCTATATCTCTATATCTAAGGTTCTCTCATTATCTCACATTTTCTCTTTCATACATTTTATCTTTTAATTAGGTATAAGTTCTATATATACACATATTTGTATCTTTTGATTAGATTGGGAATATATTCTATGGTTTTTTTTCCTTACTTCGTATGTCTAGGTAGATTAAATCTCTACGATACAACTTTAAATACCTATTACATAGATACAAATGAAGCAATAATGTTTGAATTTTTGTTCTAATGTTTCATCCTATAATCTAGGTATATAAGTATTAGACCTACATCTTTTTTTCTTTCTTTTTTTGAAATAGGGCTGGTGCGGTTGCCCTCAAACCTTGATTAATGAAATTGTAGAATACAAGGGGGGGACATAGAGCCTGAACCCCAGATTATAATAAGCATAAATAGAATATCCCGAAACAATACCAGGACTCTCCACAAAATCTATGTATTCCAACAAGCACCAATTAACAAAGAGTGCATCAATAGCTCCTCCATTTTCTTTGATATAGCAGTGACATACCGGAAAGATAATTCTATATTGAAGAAGCATCATTACAAATAGCACAGCTTTCCCACTATGTTGCAGCACGGAAATAAAACCGGCGGCACTCAATTTCATCCTGCCACTAGGAGGTTGCGTCCATTTGATCAAGCAAATAGCTCGCCGCCTCGCTAGGCCAGACAAGGCACACTGAGTGTGCATACCGGGACAAAGCCCACGTCGCCCTAACACAAGATTATAGGGACTTATTGCCGGCAAGAAACCAATTCTACCAACAAGTAAAAAATAATAACAGATAAAATAAAAATACCATAGATATATTGGGTTTATATGAATGCATTTAGTCTTCTTTGTCTGAAAATTATTTATTGATGAATTGTAAATTTTGGAATTTGAATTTAAAATTCAAAATTGAGCTAAAATTGTGATCTAATTAGTGAATTTGAAATTATTTACCTTATTTGGTTCTAAGGGCAAATTGGACTATTAAAAAAAGCAAATGGATCGCAATTAACAAAAAAATATGCGCGGACTAGATCTAATTTTTATATAACAAAAAGGACTTGAATCGAATTAACTCAAGAATCTGTCATCTTTCTATTACAGGTCTCATTAAAAGAATTTGTGAAACAGAGCTCGAAATTGTCTCCCAGTGCTGTAACCCTAAGCATGTATCAAAGTGTAGTAAGCAATACCTGAAAATCTGTCTCTTAAGATTAATGTCAAGGTTGGTGGCAGAAACACCGTCTTAAATGATGCCATTCAAAGGAGCATTCCTCTTGTCAATGATGATCCTACAATCATCATCGGTGCTGATGTCGCACATCCACAACCTGGGGAAGACAGTAGCCCATCCATAGCAGCAGTAAGTTAAATTTTTTTTTTTTTGCTGCTGTTTTCTTTCATCAAATTGTTTGTGCTTTTTTGTGTTACATGTTTATGTTATTGTTGACAGGTGGTTGCCTCAATGGACTGGCCGGAGGTCTATAAGTATAGAGGAGTCCTGTCACAGCAGAATCATCGTGAAGAAATCATCCAAGATCTCTATTAATCAAAAACTCGGGATTCTGGAATAATCAGGTATGGAAGTATAGACACTCCCCCCCCCCCCCCCCCCCCCCCCGAGACTTTGTGATTTCTTGATTACTTATGCCTTATTGTCATTTCCTCAGAGAACTTTTCATTGCATTCCGAACTTCGATTGGCCAGAAGCCACGCATAATCATTTTCTACAGGTAAGACGTGTTTTTCTGTGAATCAAACAAAATCAAGCAACACTTTCTGATATCTGGCTCTCTACTATTTGATAGGGATGGTGTCAGTGAAGGGCAGTTTAGCCAAGTTCTGCTCTATGAGATGGATGTCATACGAAAGGTATCTTGTTGGTCATTACTAAAATTCTTCTGTGTGTAACAAAAAGAGTTAAGAGTTAATTTGGTGTTTTGACTAAATCTAATTATATCCTCTTAATGATGCAGAGTGGTTGCAAGCAACTTTATTTCAACTATTTAAGTGATGTTAACAGGCCTGTGCTTCTTTGGAGGAGGGGTATATGCCTCCAGTTACTTTTGCTGTGGTACAGAAAAGGCATCACACTCGCCTTTTTCTTGCTGGCAACAAGAGCCATAGGAAATGCAATGTTCTACCAGGTTTCATGAATTAGCTGCATTGATTCAATCAATTCCACCCCCCCCCCCCCTCAAAAAAAAAAAAAAAAAAAAACTATTTCAGTCTTTGTGTCTAGGTACCACGGTGGATACCAAGATATGCCATCCAACAGAATTTGATTTCTACCTTACTAGCCATGCTGCAATTCAGGTAGGTGTCAGTGCTTTACTACATGTAGTTCCCTTCTCCCTTTTGGTGGAGTATATTATTGGATGATCTTGTCGGCTAATGTGAATGTGTTCTGTTTGTGTAGGGAACCAGTTGCCCTACTCACTATCATGTCCTGTTTGATGAGAACAAGTTCAGTGTTGATGCCTTGCAGATTCTCACCAACAATCTGTGCTACACGTAAGTATAGCATGATCTCAGTTCTTGCTTATTACCCATTTTATCGTTTAGCAATTTATCAATAAATGTCCTTTAAAAACTTATATTATCAATTAAGTCATTATTGACCCCTTTATTTTGCTGGTTCTTTAATTCTATGTTACTCAACTCTTTCAGATATGCAAGGTGCACCCGTGCAGTTTCCGTAGGTGTGTAAACTAAACCTGTTAATTTCCATGGTTGTGCTTTAAGTTTCATACAAGTATGCTGATTGTTGCACCAATGCTTGATGCTTGTACTGCAGTGCCTCCTGTCTATTACGCTCATCTGGCTGCATCTAGAGGACGCTATTACATTAAGGGTGATGCCTCGAATGATGCTTCTTCAGGTGGCACTGCCGCACAGTTCCAGATACTTCCTGATGTGCATCATCATGTCAAGGATGTGATGTTTTTCTGCTGAATCAGAATCGAGAGAAAGAATAGTTAAATCTCTTTTGTGGAGTTGCATTTTGGGATCAGGCACTCTTTTTGTTTCTAGTAGGCCTCTACACCAGACAGACTGGCTAAATGTAAATTCGTTGTAGTTGGGCTAGAGAAGTATTTTTGTAGGTCAATGGCCTGACCCAGTCCTCTAATGTGGCTAAATGTGAATTCATCATAGTTAGGGCAGTTATAGAAGTATTTTTGTGGGTCAATGGCCTAAACCAGTCATCAACTATTAATGTCTCCCTTGGATTAGAAACTTTTCAAAATGCAATCCAAATTTCTCCCTTTGTTTGTATTTGTTTCTTGCTGTTGTGTTTAGATTGTCTTGAATCTGATGGCAGTGGAGGATTACTCATTGAAATGTTGGCAATTATCATCAATCATCTGAAGATGGTTGAGAGAAGGTTTGATCATTATCACTTAGTGGCAAAGGCTTTGCACCAGCCTGAGTTGGGAATAATCTGTACTAGAAAATTGGCCCATGCTTTACCACAGGTTTTGTTCTTGTAAAGAAATTAGAAGGATCAAATCAAGGGAGGCTATGGACGAGAGATCATGACTGGGTGCATATCAAACAAAGTCCAGACACCGATTAACAAAACTATCAAAAGATGGCAGCCTGTAATTAAGAAACAATGAAAGGGCAAAAATGTCTTTTCATATGTATATGGCAGATGCAAAATTGTGGTTGAAGACCAGGGGTAAAATTGTCAATTTACTATTACATGAACATTTGTGAATAGTAAACTCATCTTTTGGTTGAAGTATAATATGAAAGATCGTAAGTAGGCCGTTGAGTAAAAATTCATTATAAGAGCAACTTCAACCATGAAGTCAAAAGCTAAAATGGCTTCTCCGATCAAAATCCACAATCTCCAACAATAGGCAATATATAGTAAAAACAATTGGCTAAAGATTGCAGAACAAAAGTCATATTGGCTTCGATGGGAACAGACGTGGCCCCCAGCGTGCACTTGCATGTGGGCTACCAACAATTATAAAATCAAAGGCCCCGATTCACTCATTTTAATTTAATTTAAAATGAAAGGTCCAGATTAATTCATTTTATTAATAAAAAAGTAAATATATATTTACAATTTGACCGTGGAGAAAATAACATAGATTAAAATCAACAGTCAATAATAAAATAATTGTGTTTTAAACCCAAAAAGCCTTAAAAAAATAAAGGAAATTTTCTAAAAAATCAGAAAAAAAAAAAAGTTGCTTTATTAACACATGGCACGAATATATAAATTCCCAAAAATAAATAATTTTTTTTTTAAAATTCAATTAATGATGATATATTATATTAAATAATTATGTATGATATATAAACTCATATTATAGTTAAATAATTGTCTAAAGTGGATCTTCTTTTCTCATTTCTCATTACAGTTACATGATGTTGTCATCGAAAGTGACTACTTAGAAGCAGTTAATGAAGTTTCCAGCTCTCAATATGATTTACTAGCCAACGGAGGTTTAATCGATGATATAAAACAAAATTGGAGAAGGCTGCAATAGTGTATTAAATAAACTAGTAACATTAACTCTATCTTCTCCTTCATTGCTAATCCGACATTTAAGAAAGAAACAAATTTATATTGAATATTAGAGTTTGAAATTTGATATAGATACAGATGTATTTCAGTACACAATAGTGTATTATTTTCCATCCTAAAGAAAAATTTGTCATAATTTATATTTTGTATATAATTCAAGTTACGAATTTAAAATTTGGCTAGAGATCGAAGAAACAAACTAATTAACTTCACTTAGTTAATTGATGGCATACATGTGAATTTTTCCATTAGTAGCTGTATCAAATTTGTCAATTGAAATTGCAAACATGGCCAACCACAATTTGAATGTCAACAACCCAAGATTTCCCAAAATTTGACGTTCAATAACAACAATCAACAACCTTCATAAATAAAGGGGAAAGAAAACTCTAGGATTTTAGCAGAGTGTGGCGGCGGACGTCCTTTGATTGTCGACTAATCTAGCAATGGCGGGATTTGTCATCGTGAGTCGAGGCATCACAAGGTGCGTGGTTGACTAGGGCGCGAGAGGCCGGTTTGGAGTTCCAATCAAGGGCTGATTTGGGTTGTCTTCGATCTCAGTTGGTGGTGGTCGGATTGTATTGATCTGTTAGTATTACCAGCAATTATGCATCGCAAAATCCGAATGATAATTGTACATGTTGTTTTATGATATTCAATGGAGATAGGGGTCATCATGGGCCGGGTTAGGGCAGGCCCTACCCTAAATTTTAGGGCTTAGGGTCGGGCCGGGCCGGGCCTAGTCAAAGTCAACAAAATTTAGGGCCGGGTATGGTCGGGCCGGGGCTTAAATATGCTAACCCTTACCCGCCCGAAAAGCCCGATCCGTTAGGGCCGAAAGGGCCGGGTCGGGCCGACCCTCAAATAGGGCCAAATAGGGCCAAAAAGGGCCTTATTTTGTTTAACAAAAAAAAAACATTATTTTTTTCTTCTCAAAATATGGCTTAATGGTATATATTGGTGATAAAAGACTCATTGTTTTTTATTGAACATATTTTATATTCATATAATACTTGTAACTTATAACATTTATTAATATTACTTAAGGTGGTTATATTCAATTAACTATCTATATAAATCTCCCAATATTAATTGTTGTGTAACAAAGAAAATAGAAATTAAAGAAAACAAAACTTATGAAATCAATTACAAAGAAAGAGATAAATTGCATATTATAGAAAAAAGAGAAACGTAATTAAAAAATAGAAAAACTAAAAAAAAATTATGGCTTATTCGGGCGTGCCAAAAATTTCGAAATGGAAATTGATCAATCTGACAATGCTCATGGAGGGTAACAAGCCTAATACACTAGTTATACTACATTACAAGGCATATAAGGATTATGTGCGATCCAAAAATTTTGAAATGAAAATCGACCAATCTGAAAATTCTCATATGTTTATACAACATTGATAGGTATTGTGTAAAAAAATTAGGCCGATCTGCCGTGAATAAGGCGTCCAACGTAGCGGTCAACGCTTTGCACAAGCAAACTTCCCTAAGGGGAGCGGCACCATGCGCGGACAAACGTTGCGGAATTTTGACATCCATAAGTAGACCCTCTACCCATGAGAGTGTGGGAGCTGAAAGATCGAAAAAAGTGAATTGCCAAGGACCGGTTAAGAGCATATTTGTTTTATGTTCTATTTAGGGTATTGAGTTGACCAGGTAGATCGAGGTGCAACCGAAGGCGGAAATTGCTGAAATTTCTACCACTAACATATATTCATATGAAAACAACATCCAGCGGTTCATTTTAAAAAATTCCATTTTGTCCGCCATTTTGCTCATGGAGGGTAACAAGCCTAATAAACTAGTTATACTACATTACAAGGCATATAAGGATTATGCGCGATCCAAAAATTTTGAAATGAAAATTGACCAATCTGAAAATTCTCATATGTTTATACAACATTGATAGGTATTGTGTAAAAAAATTAGGCCGATCTGCCGTGAATAAGGCGTCCAACGTAGCGGTCAACGCTTTGCACAAGCAAACTTCCCTAAGGGGAGCGGCACCATGCGCGGACAAACGTTGCGGAATTTTGACATCCGTAAGTAGACCCCCTACCCATGAGAGTGTGGGAGCTGAAAGATCGAAAAAAGTGAATTGCCAAGGACCGGTTAAGAGCATATTTGTTTTATGTTCTATTTAGAGTATTAAGTTGACCGGGTAGATCGAGGTCCAACTAGGGCTGTCAATGGGTCGTGTCGGGTTGGGTTCGTGTCGGGTCAAAGTATTTGTCGTGTGGCAAGATACAAACCCAAACCCAACCCATTTAATAATCGTGTCAAAAATTTAAACCCAAACCCAACCTATTTATTAAACGGGTTACCCGTTTCCAACCCGCTTAACCCATTTAATAAATAGGTTGTGTCGTGTTTGACAAAATGACTCATTTAAGGGTTAACAATGCGACCAATTTAACTAAAAAAATGCATAAATTGATTAAATTCACTAAAAACTCTACAAGACGAAGAATATAAATAATTATATATAATTCATAAATAATTAAATCCAATAATTATAAAGTAAAATATTTCAAATTGTCTAATCCTATGATCAAATACTCTCAAAGTCTAAAATTTTAGGATGAAGTATAGCATAATCGGGTTATACGGGTTCACTTCGTGTTAGCGGGTTGACCCGTGGCCGACCCATTTATTAAATGGGTCATGGCGGGTTGACCCATGGCTGACCTGCTTTTTAATCGTGCGGGTTCAACCCGCTTTATTTCGTGCGGGTTTCGAGTCGTGTTATCGGGTCGTGTCGGAATTGACAGCCCTAGGTCCAACCGAAGGCGGAAATTGCTGAAATTTCTACCACTAACATATATTCATATGAAAACAACATCCAGCGGTTCATTTTAAAAAATTCCATTTCTTCCCCCATTTTGCTCATGGAGGGTAACAAGCCTAATAAACTAGTTATACTACATTACAAGGCATATAAGGATTATGTGCGATCCAAAAATTTTGAAATGAAAATCGACCAATCTGAAAATTCTCATATGTTTATACAACATTGATAGGTATTGTGTAAAAAAATTAGGCCGATCTGCCGTGAATAAGGCATCCAACGTAGCGGTCAATGCTTTGCACAAGCAAACTTCCCTAAGGGGAGTGGCACCATGCGCGGACAAACGTTGCGGAATTTTGACATCCGTAAGTAGACCCCCTACCCATGAGAGTGTGGGAGCTGAAAGATCGAAAAAAGTGAATTGCCAAGGACCGGTTAAGAGCATATTTGTTTTATGTTCTATTTAGGGTATTAAGTTGACCGGTTAGATCGAGGTCCAACCGAAGGTGGAAATTGCTGAAATTTCTACCACTAACATAAATTCATATGAAAACAACATCCAGCGGTTTATTTTAAAAAATTCCATTTCGTCCCCCATTTTGCTCATGGAGGATAACCTCAATCATTTAAATGCAATGTATAAGTTATACAACTTTAGGAGGCAAATTGGTATAAACCAACATATTTGTAATTAAATTTGAAATTTTTATCTTATATCTACGCACATCCATTGATGAAATATTTAAAAATGTGATGTAAAAAAATTAGCACGTTTTGCGGTTGTCACGCCATCGGTCAACCAAGAAAACATACAAGTGAATATGGTTGACCAATCCGATCGGGTTTGAAACTATGGTGAAATTAACTAAATTTTTAACCACACGCATAATTTATTGTAATAATCACATCAAACGGTTGATTTTCTCATTTTCTTTGAATTGATAGAGGTTGTTCTTTGGAGTGTATGATATATAAATATAGATTTATAAAAAAATTAGTGTCCATTCTCTTTGGAGTGTATGATATAAAAATTAGATTTACATAAATTAATTGGGTTCAAATGTTCAATCTAATACCCATTCTCTAAAATAACATATTTCTTATTTCTTTTTATGTAAATATGTAATATAGAAAAATAATAAAAATAAAATATAATTTTTAGGGCCGGGCTTGGCCATTTCGGGCTCAATCGGGCCGCGCCGTAGGGTAGGGCCGGGTTTCATTTGCATGACCCTTACCCTACCCTATTTGAGAAAGGGTCGGGCCGGCCCGCCCTACTGGAAGGGCCGAGCCGGGCTTCGGCCCTACGGGCCGGGCGGGCTTAGGGCCCAAGGGCCATATGATGAGGCCTAAATGGAGAGAAAATAAAACCGTGTTGTTATAAACCCTAGTTGGAATCTTCTTTATATGTTCTTGATAAGAGAGTTTCTATTGGGACCTCTCAATCTACTTTCTATACCTCCCTCATTTTTTAATTATTAAATGACATATATATCTTTCTATGAAAAGACTGTTACAGACAACAAATTATTAAGAAAAATTATACATTTTTGTTCTCCCTCCAAAGCTTTATTCAAATTTCATTTCTCATTTTCTTTGTTCATGAAAGTTTTTGAAGAAAACAATGATTCAAAAGAAAATGCATTCAAAATCACTAGCTGAATTATACAAGAACAAAACTATAATGCAATAGTAAAAGAATTATAAAAAGGTTTTTCTGATTAGAATAAAAAGATCACAAGACGAGGAATAGTTAGTCATCGTGTAAACTAAACCAAATAAATTTATGAAGCGGCATATAAGATAAAGCTAGATAAAACCAGTAGAATGAGCAAATTTAATTTTGTAAGAGCATCTTTAGCAGACTCTCTATTTTGGGGAGCATGTTTAGCTTTTTATCTATTTTTTTTTTTTTGATCAAATAAGAACTTCATTGACTATGAATCAATTACAATGAGTTGTGGAAAGACTGTAAGCAACCACCAAGATGATGAAATGCCCAAAGTTTTCCATACTAGACTTCACACTGAAAGTCCATACTGACACACTGATGGAGCCACTCAGGCCCCGACTCCAAACAAAGAAAAGGCTGACTAATTTTTAAGGCTTCCTTTGCTAGCCGGTGAGCAATTCCATTGCCTTCCCGTTTCACAAAGTGCCCACTACATGAACTAAAAGACTGAAATAACAACTTAACTTCATCCAAAATATGTCCTTCAAGACTCAAATCTTCAAAACTATTATTGAAACTACTAATGACTGAAAGAGCATCACCTTCCACCTCCAGGTTAAGGAAGCCCACGTGCAACGCAAACCGTAAACCATGCAACAATGCCAAGGCTTCCACCGATCTTGGAGGAAGATTACCAACTTGTGGTACTGCCATCGCGCCTTTCAACTCTCCACGACAGTCTCGAAAAACCACCCCCAGCCCACTGCGACAGTTCTTCATATCACAGGCTCCATCAAAATTCATCTTGATACAGTCAACAGAAGGTGGTTGCCAGGTGACCTGAGTTTGACGAACTGCCACCTTAATGGATTGAACCTTTTGTGTAGCCTTTTCAAATTCCAGTTGCCACTCATTAGTAGCTTGTACCAAGGCATCCGGTCCCAGGCTTTTCTCCCCATGTCTGTGTAGATTTCGGTTACGCCAAAGCCACCATGAGATATAACAAAATTTAGTTAGCTCAGATATAGAGGCAGTAGAGTAAACATGATGTAGAAGGTCAAGGAAGGATGGTTCCTGCCAACTTTTATGGGCCCCACGTAGAAAAGACTCTTTCCAAACTGCTTTTGCCCTAGGACAATCCCACAAAATGTGAATCACGGACTCCAAAAAGTCCCCACACTGCCAACAACTTGGAAATTCAAGAACTTTTCTAATTTTCAGATTTAGACCACATGGTAGGTAGTTGTTTGCAGCCCTCCACATGAAGACTTTGACTTTATGGGGTAGATTGAGACTCCATAGTTTATTCCACAAGGACTTGTTGCCATTATGACTAGAGCCCACCACTGTCCCATTTTTTCGAAATTGCAAGTCTCTAGCCACCCAATATCCTGATTTCACACTATAAATACCAGACTTAGTAAAATGGCTGCACCAGACTCCTAATTGACTCTCCATTATAACTTTTAGCTATCTCACTCCTAAATATAGAGAGCGAGATGAGGCTCTCTATAATTTAATATATTCCTTTTAAGCTATTTTATGTAATTTATAAATACATTTAAGCTATTTACTCTTCATTTAAAAAATAATATAAATTCAAAACTAGCTAAAATAGAGAGCACTGATGCAGACGTATTTCTAAAGTAGCTAGCTAAATGACTTTTTAGCTATTTTGGCTAAAATTTGACTCAAAAATGGCTAGCATTGCTAAAGATGCTCTAACCCAGTTAAAATGGTAGCAACCATAAAACTTGAAACATTAGCGTTAAAGACAGTTATGGTAATTTTTTAATTAGTTACCAAATTATGAATTTTTTCAATAATTATTTCATTTTTTCTTTTTTTAGTAAACAAACAATTATGGGAGCATTAAAACTCATCTTTAATGCTCGGAACATTCCATTTATAAGTAAAAGGTTAAGTTAGGTATTTGAACGAAGTTTAAATCGTAAATTTTACTTTTTAAAAAGTAAATAGGAGGTGCAAAAAAATATGAGAGGTCAAATGAGTGAATGTAGAGATCCCAATAGAAGAGAATCTTACGATCTTAACTACTAAAAATATTTCATTACAAAAATTTTATGTTTGTACATGTTGTCTTATTTTTTGAAGGAAATAACGGAAAGAAAATAAAACCATTATGATTATTATGATAATGTATTTAATTCCATTATGTATATATAGAATTTTATGATCGTAATCACTTTTAACTCGGTGATTTTGATATTGATTTGTATGATGAGATTTAAGGGTAGTTTAGCTAATTTGAGTTTGATTACTGTATTTTGATAAAATAATGAATAGAAAATTTAATTAGGGGTGTAGTGAGTGAGGAGTTTGTGTTAAGTATTAAGAGACGTGTGGGTAAAATTCCTAAATACAAATGTCTGTGTGGCTCTCCATAAATTTTGTTTCCTTTGGCTGCCTTTGACATAGGTCAATTTAAAATCCATATCAAACTTGACTTTTTTAGGTCATGATTTTGACGCCACTCTTAAAATCAGGATACCCAGAGACCTGAATGCTGAGTTTAACAAATTATGGGCATAAAACCTACGAAAAGTCTTAATTAAATCCCAGCTAGAATCCTAATAATTATTCAAAATAAAATTCCACAACAAGCACAAAATTGGAATCAAAATCAATGTATGCAAAACAGAAATGATGAGAGAGAAAGTAACTTGATCGCGTGGGCATCTTCCTCGAGCTTGATCGTGATTATGGAGGTCGCTCGCTTATTTCGAGTTGATGAACTTGGTGAGGAAACTTTGCTAGTTTCAGAAGATATGGAAATAGAGAAGACCGCTTCAAAAGTTAGGAAAGGAAATGATATTGCGTTTGGATGAGACAATTATGAATTCTTGAGAAATTTTGAAATGATGGAATCTACAATTTCATTAATTGCAATTTTCATTGTCGGGTTGTATCCATGTAAAAGTTAGAATGTGTAATATTTCTAAAAAAAGAAGAAGAAGTTAGAATGTGTAATAAATTAAGAAAATTTAATACAAATTAAAATATTAAAAATGAAAGAAAATCTTGTTTTGGAAACTTAATAATGTAATATATAGAAAGAAGCTTTTGTAAGGAAATTTTGAAATGACACATTTTTTTTTTTATGGAAATTGAAGTGAGAAATTTGGACAATCAATTCTTTCATTTTTTTCCATAGAGAAATTCATAATTTCAAGTTTAGAATGCCAAACGAGATAAGAGTAGAAATCCTTGGAACTTCCAAATTTTATCGTTTGACCTCACTCTATTATGAATTATTAATGACATATATATGCTCCTATAAAATTATTATTAAAGACAATAATTATACAAAAAATATTATATTTATTTTCTCTAAACTTTCCAATTCAATAATAATATATTGAAATCTTTTTTTTTTTTTTCCAATTTCAATACATACTCATTAAAGCTTTTACATATATTTAATAAGAATTAAAATTATAATTAAGATAATTTGAATTTCTATCATCATACATGTTGAACACACATATAAAGAGTAAGGGAGAACAGAAGAAATCACATTATGACCTAAATATAAATTTATCCATTGTATTTGCAAAATAAATGAGCCAGCAATAAAAGTTGTTACTGCCCAAGTTTATTAGATTAAACTTGTTACTACGCGTTATTTTAACGAATTACGATGAGTTGAACCTAATAACACCGCAACCCGTTAAAATTCGTCCGTAATCCACCAAAGCCGCTCATTACTCATTTATCATTCAAACAGAAAGTTTATTAAAAATCCAGCCAGCTCAGCGTCACACCAAGATTTATGTTTTCAAGACCGCTGACGCGAGTTTCCTACTTTCATTCACTCTATATCCTCCTCCTCCTCCTCTTGCCTCATCCCATCTCCACACTCCCTTCTCCATGAAAAGTTCCGATCCTTTTTCATCCACGTCCGACAATCCTCCGTCACCGGCGTCTGTCACCCAGTTTGATAAAATCACCCCACTGCAATACTAAGATTTCATTTCAGACCCGGGCGTAAACGACAAAAGTGTCGCGGTTTGACCAACATACCACAGGACACAATAGCGTCTCTCTCTCTCTCTCACACTAACAACCAACTTTTCATCCAAATCCCCGTGACCGATTCCCAACGCAACCTTTGGGAATCGGTTCTTTTCTACTCTCCCTCTTCTTTTTGGTAACCGCAGCCACCTCTCTCTCTCTCTCTCTCTCTCTCTCATTCTCTCTCTCATTGATGGCCACCGCCACGCGCCTGCGGCGTCTGGGAGCCGCGGCGGCAATCGCGACAGCGGCAAGCGGCGCCTTCCTAATCCAACCGTCGTTCACCGCCGCCGACCGCGGCGCCGGACATTCTGTCGCGGAGCTTCGGCAGAGGATCAGCGACCGGAGCGCCTCTGTTCCGCCGAGGGCGGCGCAGGAGTCGGCTCTGATCGGCGCGAACTCCGGCAACCCGCTCGACATTCTGGTAATCGGCGGCGGTGCCACCGGCTCTGGCGTCGCTCTTGATGCTGCTACCAGAGGCCTTCGAGTTGGTCTCGTTGAGAGGGAGGACTTCTCTTCGGGAACTTCGTCCAGGTCCACCAAGCTACTTCATGGAGGTCAGTAACCGTAAACGTATTGTGTATGGTTGTTCGATTATACATGTAGTCGTAGTTGCAGGCTTGTATGTATGTACGTAGTTATATACGTATGTTGAAACGCTGAAAGTATATTTGGTGCTTCTGAGTTACATTGACATTGATATTTTTGTCTTTTGCAAATTGGACGATCATATGGAGTTTTGTACTACTCTTTTGTTGTCATAATTGTTGGTTTTGAAGTGGCTGTGAGCTCTGATGGATATAAATTTCGGCTTTTATATAGCTACAGATTTCATCCTAATTTGTTTCTGGTTATTTTATTAGGTGTTCGCTATTTGGAGAAAGCTGTTTTTAATCTCGACTATGGGCAGCTGAAGTTGGTGTTTCATGCGCTTGAGGAGCGTAAACAGGTTATTGACAATGCGCCGCACCTGTGCCATGCTCTGCCGTGCATGACACCATGTTTTGACTGGTTCGATGTGGTGTACTACTGGATGGGGTTGAAAATGTACGATTTGGTGGCAGGACTACGCCTGCTACATGTGTCGAGATATTACTCTGCACAAGAGTCTGTTGAGCTCTTCCCGACGCTTGCAAGGAATGGTAAAGATAAAAGCTTGAAGGGCACCGTGGTGTATTATGATGGGCAGATGAATGATGCACGTCTTAATGTTGGATTGGCGTGCACTGCTGCTATCGCTGGTGCGGCAGTGCTTAACCATGCTGAAGTGATTTCTTTCCTGAAGGATGAGGAGAGCAATCGGACAATTGGTGCAAGAATCCGAGACAACTTAACAGGTATAATGAGCACACACTTTCACGAGTGATTTATTAAGTGATTATCTTAGATTGCATTTGTGTAACGATGATTATGAGAGGATTGATTTAACATCGCCTCCAGAGTAAAGAAAAGGAAGGATGACTTGCTCATGATATGAAAACTTCTTTGTTAAAGTAGTAGTAAACAGTTACTTATGGCAATTGTTAAAAGAAGAGTCAAGGTTGGCTACTTATCAATTGCTAAGCTCGCATTTAACATGGCATGTTTCTGCAAAGACTTTTTATTTTGTTTTTTTATTTGTTCCCGTCAGATAAGAGAGTCTTGTTTTCAGATAAGAAATTTTCATGGAACATTTTATTTTCAACAATGGACACAGATATAATTTGTCAATGATGATTTAGAAGTTCCTAGTTGAATGTTGTGATTTATTGTATTTCTCAACTTAACAGGAGCAGAGTTTGATACATATGCAAAAGTTGTTGTCAATGCTGCTGGACCATTTTGTGATTCTGTAAGGAAGATGACTGATAAAGATGCAAGACCTATGATATGTCCAAGCAGTGGTGTACACATTGTACTTCCAGATTATTATTCTCCTGAGGGTATGGGATTGATTGTTCCTAAAACTAAAGATGGACGTGTTGTCTTCATGCTGCCATGGTTGGGACGAACAGTTGCTGGCACCACAGATTCTAACACAGAGATTACTCTACTTCCTGAACCACATGAGGATGAGATTCAATTCATACTGGATGCCATTTCTGATTACCTTAATGTCAAGGTATGTGGTTATGAAGTTATCTTCTGTCTACTTGTGTGGGTTATCCTTACCTGCATAGCTTATACGAGTTTTAGTGTTGTGTGTAAACTTAATAGCATGTTCAAGCCAATTTCCTAAATGTGTTATTGGGATTTAAGTATTGCATATGTGCTGGCCTTCTGGGCTTATCATTCTGGCTCTTTCTATTGGTGGCTGACAAAAGTTATCCATTTTTTCAACAAGTAGTATTTTCATGTAATTCATTTTCCACCTTTCTTATATTGTTGTATGGGAGAAGGTTTAAGCAAATAAGCATCTATCATCTATGGTTGATTTTACTTCTCAAGGAGATAAAGAAGTGGGGCTTTGCTTTAACTTGAATGCTAAAAGTAGATATTTGGGTCTTGTGGGGTTTGTATGACTAGACAATGGTACACAAGGACTTCACCAGTCAATAACAAGCTATTTTCTATTGATAAATGAGCAGTTGATGACAAGCAGTGCTCTGTCAAGTTGAATCTTGCTCTTGTTGATAATTGATATCTGAATCCAGTAGCATTGGAAGACACTTAGTGCTGTGACTTACTCTAGGTGTCTTCCTTTTCCTTTTCTACTTGTGGGATCTAATGTGTTGCTGGGAAAATTTAGGTACGACGTACTGACGTTCTCTCTGCTTGGAGTGGTATTCGCCCATTGGCAACAGATCCATCTGCGAAAAACACCGAGAGTATCTCTAGAGATCACGTTGTGTGTGAAGATTATCCTGGACTTGTCACAATCACCGGTGGGAAGTGGACTACTTACCGTAGGTATGCTTATTGGGTTAATCTTACATTATTGAGTTATTAGTTAGATTCTCCTTAGCTAACTTAGGCTACACATCTATAGTGGTTTGTTTCCGTTTTAGTCTAGGCAACAATATTCATTAGTTGTGTAGGTTTCTTTATTTGTCCCTCCCTTTTGGCTGCTGCATTATAATCTATGACCCCTATCCTCCTTTTGTGTGCATACCTATTTTTCTGCCACAGTATTTTGCTGACTAGAAATTTTGCAGCATGGCAGAAGATGCAGTTAATGCAGCTATAAAGTCCGGAAAGCTGACCCCAGGAAATGAATGTGTAACCTCAAAGCTACAGATTGTCGGTGGAGATGGATGGGACCCTGCATCTTTCACAGTTATTGCTCAACAATACAGGCGCATGAAGAAGAGTCATGGTAAAGTTGTACCTGCAGTAATGGACACTGCAGCAGCAAAGCATCTATCCCATGCGTATGGTACTTTTGCCGAACGGGTTGCTGCCATTGCACAGGTTGGATTTTCTTGCTCCTCAATATGCTACTGGCGTCAATCGTCATAGTAGTCCTTTTATTTATTTATTTATTAATCATGTGTTTCTGAGGCTGGTGGTTTATAGCTGATTCTTTTCAAATTTAGAATGAAAACTTGGGGAAGCGACTTGCCCATGGGTACCCTTTTCTAGAGGCGGAAGTTGCTTACTGTGCACGAAATGAGTACTGTGAATCAGCCATTGATTTTATTGCTCGGAGATCTCGGCTTGCTTTCCTTGATACTGATGCGGCAGGCAGGGCGTTGCCACGCATAATTGAAATATTGGCAACTGAACACAAATGGGACAAATCAAGACAGAAGCAAGAGTTAGAGATGGCCCGGAAATTCTTGGAAACGTTCAAATCTTCAAAAAATGCTCAGTTCCATGATGGGAAACACAATTAGTAGTAAGGTACATTGACCTTTTCTTTGACAATTAAATCTCTCTTAGTTCCGATCAGCAAATTAGCCTAGTATCAATGATTCTTATTGACACTTGTCTCTGCTTTTAGGTTTGTGAGTTCAATCTTTGTGGATACATCAACTGACAGCAATTTGTCGTCCAAGTCTGGCGCAATGAAGTATAAAACTATAAATGCCTCTTTCTCCCCATTTCTCTAAGTTACTCAGCTGAGCAGAAGAGCCGGTGTGTCGTACACAGCATTTGGTTATAGTTTTCAAATAGCTTCAAAAATTTACTATTGCTTGTTTTACAGACTTCTGGTCATCGACCAAAATAATTTGTTTTAGAATATCATCTCTCCTCCAGAGTTGGTGTTATCAAAATTGATTCTAATAGGCACGGTATTGGGGTTTTTCAAATTCCAATAGGTGTGCTATTGGGTTTCCCCATTTTCAAATTCAGATTATAATGTTGGGAAAAAAAGAAAAGAAATCCCATTTTATTTTGGTCTTTCAGAGTTTCAATTATGGTTTATAATGTTGGGAAAAAAAGAAAAGAAATCCCGCTACTGTACTTGATCTACCAAAATATGACATGAGCTGTTCTTCTTCACGAGTTATACAACGCTTTTTCATCGATATCCATATATTGCTTTTATGTTTGAATCTAGGATCACGGCTTGTTGCAAGTTCTAATGGTGGCTTTTGAGTTGTGACTCTCAACATATATGAACACATGACACACTCGTTGATTTTGACGTTGTAACTGTTTTGGACGGTCTATCATTGGCTTATTAGGTTTGTAGCCCTAAATTTGTCGAAAGAGAGTTGTAGCTCTCATGATTAGGATCATTTATATCTCTTTTTCAATTGATGTTAATTAAAGAATATCAGTTAAAAAAATTAACCTTGATTGATTATATCCAGTACAGTGGTGATAAGTCTTTCATTTATCAGTATAATGGTGAACTGGTGATAAGTTTTTTAGTATAGTGTCAAAAAAAAAAACACACCGAACACTTTACTATGTAACCAATCTAATTAGCCTTAGCCAAAAAAAGAAAAAAGAAAAATCAATCGAATTAGCCAAATAACAACACATAAGACTGCTTTCCCAACAGATAGCAAATTCAGATTTGGGACATCCATATTCCAAATCGCCGCCCAAAATCTCTTTCATGTCCTTCTATAATTTATTTTTAATTTTAAGCATATTTATACATCAACTCCCAATATGTATTTCTATACGTTTACCTATTTTCTTTTATTTTTCTTTTGAGAAATTCTATTTTCTTTATTTTAGAAAAACAAAAACATATCCATAAAACCTCAAACGAAAACCATAAACCCCTCGCAAACCAGAAATGGCTGCTTCACTAGCAGCACTAGCTTCACTCTCTTCTTCACTCCTCTTCAAACGCTCACTCTCCCTCACCCCCTTCCGCACCCTCCCTCGCCTCACCTGCTCCGTCTCCTCCTCTCTCGAATTCAACATCACCTTCGCCCCCAAGCCCAAACCCGCATCCTCCAAACCCGACCCGGACTCCCTCGCCGACTCCGGCCAGCAGCTCTTCATCCCCTGGATCGTCCGCGGCGACGATGGCAAGCTCAAGCTCCAGTCCCACCCCCCCGCGCGTCTCCTCCACGAGATGGCCAAAGCCGACACCAAGGCCAAGGCCAACAAGAAGAAGAAGGACACCGCCGCCAAGCAGCGCGTGCCGGCCGCCGAGCCCAAGCATTCCAAGGCCGCGCGTAGGTTTTACAATGAGAACTTCCGAGAGTCGCAGCGCCTCAGCAAGGTCCTCGCCGCCGCCGGAGGTAGAATTATCTGAATTATTACATGAAATTACTACATCATTTGATGAATTGCATTGTGGAAATGAATTCAAATTGGAGTTGAGTTTCACTTGGTGTAATGGTTGGTTTGGTTTAGTGGCGTCGAGGCGGAGCAGTGAGCAGCTTATTTTTGATGGGAAGGTCACTGTGAATGGTTCTGTATGCAATACTCCTCAAGTAAGCTTCTTTTACTATATTGGCATAAGTTGAGAGAGTACACATAGTTTTACTGTAGCAGTAACTTGTGGTTTATCTGTAGACTCCAGTTGATCCTGGGAGGGATATTATTTATGTCAATGGGAGACGGCTTCCGAAGAAACTGCCTCCCAAGGTTTATCTTGCCCTCAACAAGCCGAAAGGGTATGCGCTGCTGCTATTGTTTGCGAGACTATCGATATTTGCTTTGGAAATTTTAGCTTTGGAATTGATGCATTTGTATTATGATAGGTACATTTGCGCTGCTGGGGAGAATAAATCTGTCTTGGGTCTGTTCGATGATTACTTAAAGAGTTGGGTATGTTGAGGCTTGCAATTTCATGCATATTGCGTTCTGGTGCATATGGCCTATATAAGCAATTTGAAATTAAAGGATAGATTTTAGGCTTTTAGATTTAGAATCATGTGTTGATAGCATACATGCATTCATTTTGTCAGTTACTTGACTTGTAGTTTTGTATTTTCAGGATAAGAGAAACCCAGGAACACCCAGACCACGACTATTTACTGTTGGCCGTCTTGATGTTGCCACAACTGGATTGATTGTTGTGACAAATGATGGTAGTGTACATTGTCTATAATGAGTTGATATAGAATAGAATCAGTAGATATCTAATGTCAAATCTTATGTTATATGTTTTCAGGAGATTTTGCTCAAAGTATATCACATCCTTCAGCAAACTTAACAAAGGAGTAAGTCCGCATCTTTCTGTTGTTCACTTAGTACTTTCTTTTCTGTGTGAATTTATGTCAGATGTATTATAGTCATGTGAGAAATTGGGAGTTGGTTCAAAAACTTTGGGCATATGTATCTGGAAGGCTATAATGTACTTATCATCTGTTTATTCTTCCTTTTTAATACGTTCTTGTGTACTAGTAATTTGCATGGAATATGAATCCTGATGACTTATTCCTTCACACTAACTGTAGATACATTGCCGTAATAGAAGGTTCTGTTAGTAAGCGAAACCTGATAGCCATCAGTGAGGGAACGGTCATTGATGGTGTCCATTGTACCCCAGATTCCGTGGAGTTACTACCACAACAGCCAGAAATGTCAAGATCCCGTTTGCGTATTGTGGTACTGACTCAGTGACTCTCTCTCCCTCTCTCTCACTGTTGTAATAACCTAAAAAGTTGACATACATTTTCATATGACTTTTGTTTCTCATATCATCTGGTTGTGGACTGTAATTCTCTTGTACGAATCAACCTTTCAAACATGTGATTGGAAGTCTTATAACTCTTATGGGAAAATTAAAATTGTAGTTATACTGAACTCACAAACGCATGCAATGTCAACTGTGTAATGGCCTTCATTTTGTCAAACTGGATTCATGCAGGTTCATGAAGGGAGGAACCACGAAGTACGAGAACTTGTTAAAAAAGCTGGACTTGAGGTTAGATTCATTTATTGATAGGAGTGTTTTGTTCATTGGAAAATGAATTCTGGTTTTGTTCGGTTCTTTTAATTTCTGGCCTCAATCAATCAAATTTGATGAAATTTATGAAGAAATATGAAGGAGGTTTCATGATCCTCTAAAGTTTGACTTGTGTGAGAATCTATATCAATATTCAAGAAATATTTTTCTCTGTTGCAGTAGGATTGTAATCTGTTTAGGGTCAAAAACATATATGTTTCTTTGATGATATCTATTTCATTTTCTTTTAGAATGTTTTACTTCATCATTGTGCAATGTTCAAAACTGCCAGAGAGTTACAGGTGTTTGTATATGTAATGATTTAGAGATCTCTGTGGTTTTATTAATTCACGCTAGAAACTTAAGATATAGTGGTATATGTGACCTTTGATGAGATTTTGGACTTTAAGATTATACTGGTGACATTTTGGGTTCTGCTTGTGGTGCTTACTATTGTTTCTTCTTGTTCCAGATACACTCACTAAAACGCGTACGCATAGGTGGTTTCAGACTTCCAACAAACCTCGGGTAATCATCTATATTCACATTGATTGGAAATGTTTAGTACCTGGGTGAAATAACGGATTTTCAAAATTATGTGTAGACAGTCCTGCACTATTTCAGTCTGATTGGTATTATAACATCTGATGCTGCTTTAAGTTGTACAAGGAGTTCATGCTTGTGCAACCCTTTGAGTTTTCAGCTAATTGTATTCTTATTGTCAGACTTGGCACGCACATGGAATTAAGACAAGGTGATCTTTCTGCCTTGGGTTGGAAAACAAAGAAAGTTGCTGCGACTGCTGGAAGGTAGCATTTATCTTAGCTCTGCCCTGAGTTAATACATCTTCGAGTCACTGTCAAAAAATTCACCAGTCGCTTATCGGTCAGAGATGTTGAATTGGGTCCCCATCCCCCTTTGTGGGGGCAGTATTTGGGTACGCTAGTTGGAATGTTTGCTATGGGTTGAAGTTTATCCATGGCCGATGGTTGAGTACAAGTCACACTTGTAGCAAGTGTTGAGCTGATGTTATTAACCTCTGAAGTCTAAAAGTTGCTGGGCTGCAGATGCATCTCTGTCTGTGTATATTGCAAATGATATAGTAACAAAATGCTTGTTTTGCCGTTCATATGCCATTTACCGATCCAAAACTGAGGCAAATGCATAGACCTTTCATTGTAAATCAAACGAAACAACTAATCACTTCCACATTGGAAGCTTTCAGCTCTTGGTAGGCAACTATCATTCCTGTAACTAGTTGGATTTTAATTTTTTTATCGCTTCGCACTGGAAAAGAAGAATAAGAAAAGGTACCTACTTATTGTCTCATTCCAGCTAGGTGTAGTACATTGCCGGCCAAATAAACACAACCAAACAAATCCAACTCATTCGATTCTCCAATGACCATATGACATTGGTGCTAATGTGGATTAATCTTTGTTAATCAAATGGGTAACTGGGATGAAGAACAGAAGGAGATACTGTTTGTTTGAGAAGCTATAATAAATTGGGTTCCACCAATGCATGTTCATGATGCAAAATAATGAGATGGGACTGTTGTTCTTGAATAGAAAAAGAGATTGGATTGGATTTGAAGGGGTCAGCTTATCACTTAGTTTAAGGGAGAATGACGTTTCAGAACAGACTGGCTAATTTGGGGCGGCAGCAGCTTGTGGGGACTTTGTAAAGTTGTACAAGACAAAATTGACAAAACAGAGACAGAATATTTTTTTGTTACAGGCGTATTGTTTTATTATTAGAATTGACTATCGGAGGGATCGAAACCGTGGCGCACTGGCGTAGTGTGTTCCAAGTATCTAAGTATCTAAGTATTAGGAACACACTACGCCAGTAAATATCTAAGTATATTCAGTAAATTTTTTACACTCAGTAATTTTTCAATAATACCCATATGTTTAAGTAAATCCAGTAAAGATGAAGAATTACAAACCTAGTAGTCAAATCACCAATACCATAAGCACAAAAACTCAACAACACATTAGAGTTGATATAATTACTCGGCTATCTCCAATTGGGTCTTTCAAAAACCTCAAAACCCCCAATTTTAACACCAAAAAACAATTAAAAAGTTGCAAATATTAGACAAAAGAGACAACGGAGGGAGGAACATTTTAGTTTTCTTGGGAAGGAAAACATGGAGCAAGAAACTTGGGATAAAAGGGTTCGTAGAGGGGGAAGAATGTAGTGAATGAGTTGTTGATGGTGAATGATTAGAGAGGCACGTTTGGGTTGCCAAATTTGATGAAGGCCGCGACGGAGATTTTGGGAAATGGAGGATTGGGGTCAGCTTACAAGGATGTGATGGGTACTGGGTTGTCTGTGGTGGTGAAGAGGATGAGGGAGATGAACAGAAGAGTTTGTTGGGTTTGTTAATCTTCATTCCGATGAAGTTTTGCTAAGTTTGAAATAAGGGTATTATCGGGAAATTTAGTATAAAAAGTTTGCTGGGTATTACTTAGATATTTGTTGGGTACATTTAGAAAGACCCTTTAGATAACCTCAAAGATTTATCTCTTACTTACTTTTTACTTAATTCTTGATAATTCTTTATCCTAAACTCTAAGGTCTCGTTTAGTTTATGGAATTAGAGTCTTAAGAAAGAAAATTCAATTATTTCTTGTGTTTGGGATGCAAAAGGAAAGGAAAAACTTTCTTAAAGGAAAGGAAAATATAGAGAATGTGCTTCCTTCCACACTCTAACAAGGATATGGGGAAAAGGGATTCATTTCCCCTCTTCTTTCCTTACATTCATTACTCACTTTCTATTATTTTATCGCATTAATAACAATTTTTTTAACAACTTTCCTAATAACTTTCCTCATATTACTAAATATCAGAAATGAAAGTTCGTGAGAAATTTGATTTCTAAAGATAAAGAAACTACTTTTCTTTTCGCGAATCAAACGAGGCCTAAAAACTTAGGGGATGTAGAGTTTTATTCATTCCAAAACAATTCTTAGGCATTCATAACTTATATGGTAAATATTGCTTTTCAAAATTAAATTTTTGCTGAAACTTCTGAATTTATTCCCACACCTCCACAACCAATACGAATCGACCTCACACGCATTGCGATTAGTGTCTCCTTCTCCCCACTCTCACATATCAAGACAAGTGATACTATGAGAGGGTTAGAGAACATTATAATGTATCATAGTCCGTATAATAAACATGGAAATGTGACGATAACATCATTCATTTGTTTCACTGTAGTGGCCAAAAACACAACATGTGCTCCACCCTAGAGGGTCGCTTTTGCAATCTTCCCTCGCCAGAAAAGTGTCCTAACAAGTAATTCCCCATTTCGTTCATTTTGGGGAACCGACATGGAAGACACAGCTAGCTCTACTCTATTATACAATTCAAGCATCCATCACAGGCCCTACCAAAGGAGACATAGATTCACAACCCAACTAATCGTCCTTTACTACATGACCACACTTTTCTTTTTACCACATTTTAGCTGATGGTGATCACATCATTAAATAATCATACTTCCTTTTCATTCCATCGATTCCAATTGAGGTTTGACTCCACATTTATCTTCATAATGACTCTAGACAAAAGCATAAAGTAAAAAAAGAATCGAAAAAGTGAAAAAGTATAGGTAGAGTAGCTACAAAAAATCTCACGTTTGATTCATCAATGGAATCTCTTTAACATTACATAATACATGATTATTGCATTCTGTTTTAATAAACGACTCGAAAATATCCCAACAATCACGTCTATTTTAGATGTGATTGGTGATTAAAACATGCCACGTGACATGACCATCCAACCGAACTAGACATGTAACAACACAGGTCACAATTCACTTCACCAGTCAAAGACTTCACACGCTTAAATAATTACGCATCTCACGTGAAATAATAAGAAGACACCTTCAACATCTTTCAAATTCAAGTACATAACATTACTTAATTAGACGGTGGGACAATCCTACTGGTCCGACCACTTCGAGACCGACCCCAAAAGAGACGGTAATAATGGCATTGGAAAGGTAAAACAAAGTGTTTCGAAATCCCCTTTGACTCCTTTTTACGGTATTCAAATATTCAATATTCAATTTTAATAATAACGGCCGTCTCCCTCAAATGTAACCCACAACTACAACACCACAACGCGGGAACCAGTAAAGCTCTTCTCTTTCTCTCCCATCGTGCCGGCCTCTCTCTCTCTCTCTCTCTCTCTCTCATATTTCATGACTCCTAATAAACCCCCAAGACTCTTTCTCTCCACCTGAAATTCTCTGCATCTGGATTCACTGTTCGTCCTCGGAGCTCAGAAATTGATGGCTTCTTCGTCGTTGAGATCTTCGTCAACGACAACGGCAGCGCCCGCGGCGAACAATGGCGGAGTCGGAAGGTCCGAGAGGCAGCAATTCCATCCCGCTCGACAAACGACGTCGTCCGTTCGCTCTAAGCCGGCGTCTTCTTCAACTTCACGGCGCTCCGTCACTCCTACTTCTCGGATTCCGACCTCCAATTCCGAGTTTCAGCAAGGTCTGTATCTGTTAATTTGGTTTTCATTGAATTTTTGTGAAGATTTTGAATTTTTAATATTTTTTTTTGATACAGATGCTGGAAGAGTGAGGGTTGCTGTTAGAGTTCGGCCGAGAAATGATGAGGATCGAATTTCCGATTCGGATTACGGCGACAGTGTTGAGGTCCAGCCAGAGGTGATTATTCGACTCTGCTATTTCCCAGCTGCTTTTGTGAATTATGATTCTTGAAAATTGAAGCATTTTCAGCAAGAAATTAACAAGTTGCATTCTTTTTGTTTTTTGTTTTTCTCACTCTAGTTGAAGCGGTTAAAGTTGAGGAAAAACAATTGGATGTCCGAGTCTTATAGATTTGATGAAATTTTTACTGAGACTGCCTCGCAAAACCGTGTTTACCAAGTGGTAGCAAAGCCTGTAGTTGAGGTAAATTCTCAACTTTTTTTTTGTTTCTATTGCATCTCTGGTTGATCTCGGGAGGTTTGGATGTTATTTTAGTTATGTACATTGGCTTTGATTTTGCAGAGTGTGTTAAATGGATATAATGGGACAGTCATGGCTTACGGTCAAACTGGTACTGGGAAGACTTACACACTTGGTAGGCTGGGTTGTGATGATGCATCGGAGCGTGGTATTATGGTTAGAGCTTTGGAGGACATTATTTCGAGTACCGCTCCAGAGTCTGATATTGTGGAAGTTTCATACTTGCAGGTGGGGTAGTCTATGTTGTAGCCATGTTAACGTCTATGTTTGCATTTCTTGTTTTGTTCTGATTTCAACCTATTTGGTGTATTTCAACCTATTTGGTGTTCAAATGTGTCAATGCTCACAATAGTAGACTTTAATGTTCAATGGTTGCATACTTGCATATTCCACCTCGGGGGTGGTTTTTTTCACTACCCCATGTTAAACCTTAATTGACAATGTTTGTTTCTTTTGAGTCGCAATGCTAGTCTGCTAAAAGTATGGAATGAAAGATCTACATTGCAAGTCTTATAACAATTTTTGGAAGTTATGGAAAACCTGGAGATGTAAACTATCAGAACATTAGTTGAAGTGTATTCGTGTTACTGTTATGCTGGATGATTGCTCTTTTCATTCAGACCTGTTTTCTTGCTCCAGCTGTACATGGAATCTATACAAGATTTACTTGCACCAGAAAATACTAATATTCCCATTCACGAGGACCCTAAGACTGGTGAGGTGTCACTTCCTGGCGCTTCGGTAGTAAGAATCAAAGACCTTGATCATTTCTTACAACTTCTGCAAATTGGTGAGGCAAACCGGCATGCAGCTAACACAAATCTAAACACGGAATCTTCTCGTAGTCATGCCATTCTCATGGTGGGTGAACTTATTGATTAATGTTTGCTTTCATATTTGTAGATATTATACATTTTGCACAATGATGATCTGAACTCATTCCTCTATTTTAATTTGTGTATGTTTACAGGTTTTCATTCGTAGATCTGTGGAAGACAAATCTACAGATGAGATCATTTCTCAGGAGAAAGCCTCGAGAAACGGCTTACCTATAATTCGAAGAAGCAAGTTGCTCATTGTTGATCTTGCTGGATCCGAAAGAGTTGATAAATCTGGTGCGTCCTTGACATTGCACACCTGAACTAATACTTAAAGATTGCGTGTCCACCACTTATTTCTCCTCATTAATTATAGATGATTGGCATTTTCTTTTTACCCTCTTTGTAATAATCCTTTGTACTTGAACTTGAGATGTTGCTGATTTGGGTTCTTCAGTATCTTGTCTTTGGAATCATTAGCTATATGTTAACTAAAATCTAGGAACAATCATAACATTTATCCTTACTTTAATATAATCTGCAGTTGTCAGTTTTAAGATTTTGATGTGCTATGTTGGTTTGATGGCATCATTATTCCTGCATCTCATGTCTAATTTCTCATGTTGCAGGCAGTGAGGGCCACTTACTCGAGGAGGCTAAATTTATTAATCTTTCACTGACTTCCCTTGGGAAATGTATAAATGCATTGGCTGAAAACAGTCCACATATCCCAACCAGAGATTCCAAGCTTACAAGGTTGCTACGTGATTCATTTGGAGGTTGTCCCAATATATTTATATTCTTCTCCATATTTTGAATATCCAAGTATGCTGTAGAAGTTGCAATACTTAGACTTGGTGTTATTTGATATGTATTTGGGTTTAGATCATTTGGTCATCCAGTAGACTTCATATGCAAAATACATAAGAACTTTCCTTTCCTCATGCGACACCAGTGATAGATAACATATTTTCTCACTGTAGGTGTGTACACACACACACACAAACACTATATTTGGTTCCATATTGTGCTCTTTTTATTTAGATCGTTTTCTTACCGAAATTGCATTCTTTTAATCTACCAAACAGGTACAGCGAGGACATCACTTATAATAACGATTGGACCATCAGCACGACATTATGCAGAGACCAGTAGCACAGTAATGTTTGGACAACGGGTAAGCCAGATTGGAAACTGTACCTGCAGATACACACTCTCTCCAGTCTCTATAATTATACAGATAAGAGGGTTCATTTATTTTGATTAAACTAGTTTGCATTGACTAATGAGTATGTATTTGTTATTAATAAGAGTGGCAAGTAGTATGCATCATTATCTTCTTAGATTTTGTTGATGGTCTATTTTCTTTCCAATTGATGCAGAGTGGAATGTTGTGGCCTAGATGAGTTTTAAATGTTAGAACTTAATAGCCGTGCCTCCACTTTAGTCAGTGGCCTGGTCAAACAAGTCGAGGCCATTTTGTTATCCTGAACTCCTGATAAATATTGTAGATGATGACCTGCTCAATTAGTTGGTCTTGTCTGGGTTTAAGAACACCAATTACCACTTTATTGAGGAGTAAGCCCCAGTGTGTGTAGCATCAAGGTAGAAGTTTTCAAGGAAATAAGAGAGACACGAGAGGGATTTTATTCATTAAACTAGTCAGTTTTGAATGTAATGCGGTGGCTTTTTTATTAAGACTATACCAAGGAGATAAGCAACTGGGATGAAAATTAAAGGCTAAAATTTAAGGATAATTTATGTTAACATTCATATATGGCTGAACTGAGTTGCCATGTCAGTCAAGTATCTGTTTTGGTTTTGTTCTTTTAACATTCCCAACTGCTAATGCCATGCTGTTTGTTAGCTCATTGATATTGATGGTACTACAACTAAATGTTTCTTGTTTTCTGCAGGCAATGAAAATAGTAAACACAGTAAAACTTAAAGAAGAATTTGATTATGAAAGTCAATGTCGGAAGCTTGAGAACCAAATAGACAATCTCACTGCAGAATTTGAACGGCAACTGAAGTTGAGGGACAGTAAAAAATATGAATTGGAAAGACAGCTGACAGAGTGTCAACACTCTTTTGCTGAGGCCGAAGAAAATCTGATCACAAGGTCTGAGGTAGTTGTCTATCCTAGAAACCATTTGTGGTTTGGTTGATGAGATAGTGGTCTTAAGATGAGGGTTGTGTGATTCTATTCAAGTCAAATTTGAGTCAGTTGACACATCAATAGTTAAGAGTTTTTATTTTTTTATTTTAATTTTTTTCTGATACCTTTTCACGTTTGCAGTTTTTGGAGAAGGAAAATACTCGTTTAGGGTTGGAGATGAAAGATCTTTTATATGAATTGAACAGTCAGAAAGAACACCATGATATGATGCATGATAAGGTGGCACAGCTTGAATCGAGTTTGGAACAGGGCAAGGTATTTCCTTTTTTAATATTGAATGCTTGTTTCCCTTGTATTTTTTTGGTCATTATCTATTTATTGCTACCATTCTAGTGCAAATTTTCTCACTAATTGGCACACATCCTAAAAAATTAATTTCGGGAATGATGGCGATCAGAAATTTGCCACAAGCTCATGCACATCTAATTATATTGTTCTCATCATCTCGTATTGAATATTTTAATCTTTATGAGCCGAACATTAATGTTTCTTTTCTGACTGTTAGTAGCAACACCAGGTTGAAAGTTCTACATATCAGAAAATACTAGCTGATACCACTCAGATGTATGAAGAGAAAATAGCAAAGTTGATGAAGCAGCTAGAAGATGAGCATACTCGTTATGGAAGCACAGAGGATCAGTTAGATGCGATGAGGAAGCTTCTGACTGATGGCCAGAAGACTATTCAGGTAACATATTCAGTATTTATCACAGGAAAGGGCATGTGTTTCATTTTTAATGCCGACACTTTTCTGCAACATTCTTGGAGAAACTAAGATATGATTTCTTCTAATGCATACTTGTTCAAATAAATGATTTTATGTTCATCCATTTTATTTCAATCTTCAAGCTTTTTTGCTGTTTGTTTTGTTGCAAACCATGAAAGCATTATATCTTACCATAAGTTATAGAAACTTGAGCACAAACTATAATGTTTTTTTTTCTTTTGTAGCGACATGAGATGGAACATTCTACATATCAAAAAGCACTTGCTGACACAACTCAGATGTATGAGAGGAAAATAGCCGAGCTAATGGAGCAATTGGAAGATGAGCATTCCCGTTTTGAAGATTTCAAAGAACAAGTTAATTTGGCAAAGAAGCTACGTCATCAACAAAGTTCAATGAAGGTTAAATTTATCCTCAAATCTTACTGAAGGAGCTCATTTTAATATTCCATGGATTTTGACCAGTCCAATGTGCTTTTGGTGGCATTTAGATTTTTTCTTCTCTCTCCTTCTGGACTTAGATTCAATCTCCCTCGGATACTCAAATTTCCCTCATACGTAATAAGATTGTCAAATTCATTGTATATATCACCTTTTCAACTAAAGCATGCCTACAAATTTTATTGTTTACAACTCCCTCAATTAAAATCTCATTAATTGCAATTTTCATTGTCTAGTTGTATCTGTTCAGAATTTGGAATGTGTAAGAAAGTATTAAAAACAATAAAAAAAAACCTTGTTTTGGAAAGTAATAAAGTAATAGAAGAAACTTTTGCTAGGCAATCCGAAATGATACCTATTTTGATGGAAATTGAAGTGAAGAATTCGAACAATTAATTTCTTTATTTTTTTTTCTACAGAGAAATTCATATTTTCTAAGTTTAGAATGCCAAACGAGGTAATTCATGTTTAGAAATTATGAATTCCTAATTTTCATTTTCCTTCATCCAAATACACCTTAAGTTTTCTGTGCATTCAGGACTTGATTGAATTTACCTTTGTGCAACTTTTTTCAGTACCAAGGAATATGTTTTTAAAGTAATTCTTGGTATTAATGCTTTAACTGAACTTGAAATGTTTTTATACAGCGGCCATCTGATTAGCTACTGCTGATAATCCTCTAAATGTTGTGAAAAAGTTGATTATATTTAGACTCCGTTATTTGGTTGTCAAAATTTCCAATATATTGATATATGTATTTTTTTTTTTTTTGATCAGGGGAAGAAGGAGAGCGATGAACTTAGAGTGAAGTTACAAGACATGAAGCAGCTGCACGAATCAACTCTAAACGAATTTCAGTCCTTGAAATCAGACTATTCTGATCTATCAGAAGAGAAGGTATGGTTAACTTATGATATGATGTTAGCGTAGTTTAAATTCCTTTTCCTCAAAATCGGGAAAAAAAAAAAATTAAATTTATTTTTTCTAGATGATAAGAGTTTAGTTTTCAGTTAAAGTTAAAAATACTAAGTGATTCATTAAATGTTGACTATTCAGGCTAGACTAGATGAAGAACTTCAAGATGTGAAGCAAAGACTTCTATTGGAAGAGAAGAAGAGGAAAACTATAAAGAATGAGCTGGTCATGCTAAAGAAGGATGTACCAGAGAAAGAAGATGATTTTGTGGTAAGTTGTTTGTGCATTTTCAAATATCATGTTCATTGTTACTGTATATAGTCTTAAATTCACAACTTTCCAGGACAAGAAATCATATATGAAGGAAAATATATATAAAGGGTCTTCTGCTTTGGGGACTCCAATGGGTTTACACAATTCAAATCCATCAAGGGAGTTGCTATCTAGCCAGAGGGAGACACCTTCTAATCAGAGGGCTACAATTGCAAAAATATGTGAAGAAGGCAAGTTTTTTTTTTTATATCTAATTAAAGGCCTAAAGCCGTCAAAAAGTCTGGACTGCAGAACTTTGTTTATCTTTTCCATTTTCAGTTGCTGAGATATTTCGGTTGACAAGTTACTTTTCTTTATACCTTCAGTTGGGCTTCAAAAGATTGTACAACTGATGATATCTGATGATTTAGATGTCCAAACCCATGCTGTGAAGATGGTAGCCAATCTTGCAGCTGAAGGTACACATTTTCCTGTAGTTTCTGTAACAGAAAGTATGTAGAGATCATATATTTGAGAATTGAGATAGAAATACTTCGGTAAGAGATCATATATTTGAGAATTGAGGTAGAAATACTTCGGTAAGATTCAGCTAGGCCAATGTGATTGTTGACTACAGTTTAGTGCCTTCGGGGAGTTCAGTAACTGAAGACATATAGTGGAAGAAGGGTATGCATGCATACTTTTAATCCCTTTCCAGGGAGTCATATGGATGCTGTATCTGACCCTTGCCTCTTTCCCTCCACATCTTTTACTATAACTTATTGCTTCTCAGATGGTGTTTCTTGTCCTTGCGCGTTGCTATTTTATAATTGCTGAAATTGTCTGGTATTAGCATGATTGTACAAAACAAAAGGACCACTATTGGATAATAACCCTCCCCTGTTCTCATCCCCCGTTCTCTTCATGAAAAAACATGGAATATGTTTGAGTTGTTTAATAAGAAATGGTCCAGAAAGATTGGCCTTTTGGCCACTTATGGACAGCATACATATTTTGTGTCATTTTCATCTGTATGACTGAAATTCTTAAGTCTGGAATTATCAAGATAAGAAAGGGTTAACTTGTTGGCGATCCATATTTTGCTCGGATCTCAGTCAAAAGAAAACTAAATTATTTGCAGATAATCTCTTTAGACAAATATATAGGTCATCTTGATATTAGGCTGTTTATTAAATATGGGTCTGTTTAGATAAGAAGGATTAGAAACACACCAACAAATACCTTTTTTTCATAGAAGGGAACTTCCTTTTCTTTTTTGGTCCAGTCTATACTACAACAGATTTTCTTTCTGTATGTTTTCAGCATCAAAGATTAGAAACAGTTGATATATTTTAAATTTCTACTAGTTTTGATCCTGCACTTGCTACCATAATATTGTTTGCAATATTTGATCTAGGCAATATTTTCAGTGCTAATATTCTTCTGTCAATAGGACAATTATCATGAGGGTCGCGCTAATTACGGTTTTCCTATATATTCAGATATGAATCAGGAAAAGATCATGGAGGAAGGCGGTCTAGATGCTTTGCTTATGCTGTTGCAATCCTCACAAAATACAACTATTCTTAGAGTGGCTTCTGGAGCAATTGCCAATTTGGCAATGAATGGTATTCCTGATTCTGGGCACATTTAGTCAGTAAAGATATTATACTTCTCCCTTGCTTTCCATCGTTTTATCGACCTAGATTGCAGTCCAAAAATATTGTTTTGATTAGCATGCTTGTGATGATGCTAATAAATTTTAAGAAAGTAGTGAACTTAAATACTTGTTGCTACTATGTAACTGCATATTTGTTGATAACTATTAAATGTTGCTTATCCTGTTATGTTGTGGTATTTTAGTAAGATTAACCTATTCTCTGTTTCCGTTCTAACTTTATCAGAGGTAAATCAAGGTTTAATTATGAGTAGAGGTGGAGCGCAGCTACTTGCAGGGACAGCATCGAAGACAAATGATCCACAAACTCTTAGAATGGTTGCTGGAGCACTTGCTAATTTATGTGGAAATGGTAACCCTCAGATGATTTAGAGTCCTTTGTTACAACAGAACCGTAAATTTTAAGTATAAACTTTCGTCTTTGCTTGAACCCAATTGCTATTATTACAAATAGCTTCAATATGTGGTTTCAAGGTCGGGTGGTTGTGTACTTAAAAAACAATAGTGCCTTACTAAGCCATAACAAATGCCATGTTTTAATAAACCTGTTTGTAGTGTTTTTAAATTCCCCGTTTTGTTACTTCAGAAAGATTACACATGATGCTGAAAGATGATGGAGGCATTAAGGCACTCTTGGAAATGGCAAGGTCTGGGAGTAGTGACGTTATTGCGCAAGTTGCTAGAGGAATGGCTAATTTTGCAAAGTGTGAATCTCGCGGAACTATTCAAGGTTGGTAGAAGTTGCCTTTTAGTTGACATGTAGTGTGTTGCATGGGTCTTGAATGTCTAAAAAGCTTAACATATGCAGGACATAGAAAAGGTCACTCCCTTTTGATCGAAGATGGTGCCCTTACTTGGTTGATTGGAAATTCCAATACTACCTCGTCTTCAACAAAACGCCATATTGAGCTTGCTCTCTGCCATTTAGCACAAAATGGTAATCCACCCACCTACTGAGCTTGAGCTTTTTAGTTTTGGATTGCACATTTGAAATTATTCAGGACAACTGCAATTCAATCTTACTTGTGATCTAGTGTAGGTTTAAATCCCTTCCCTAATCAGTCATCTCGCTGTTTTTCGTTTCATGTAGAGGACAATGCCAACGATTTCATATTCAGTGGAGGGCTGAAAGAGCTTGTACGAATATCGAATGAATCCAGTAGGGAAGATATCCGAAATTTAGCAAAGAAGACATTGAGATTGAGTTCAAAATTTCAGACTGAGATCCATGCGGAATAGAAAGATGTACAGATTGCACCCAAATGTAGCTTTTTGTTAATTTGGTCATCTGCGTACTCAACAACCGAAACTCACTTTTTGGACTAAAGAAGAATGAGGGTCTCAGGGGAATGAATGGGCATGGATTCGACTCCATTGTGTAACAGAAAATTGCAACAAAGGAAGGAAGGGAAAAAAAAAAAAACAATTTCATACAATATTCAGTGTCATTACATATTGACATAGATAGCCAAAAGAAAACAAAAGGTGTCATCACCTCCTCCAAATAATGAACTCAATCTCACACAACCTTAACTTGAAAATCAGAATGAAACAATTTAGCAAACACGAATTAAGAGAACAAAGATATATACACAGGTAGGAAATTGAGGTCGGAATCCAGAACATTTAGGTCTTTAACTAAATATGTGCTGTTCCTATTGCTTTTACAACCAGTAAGCTTTAAAAATCTGGTCTCTCTTTTTTTGACCAGTTCAAGACCAAATTGCCTGCTTTGGTTAGCTACTTAGCTTTTTCCCTTTTTTTTTTTCTTTTTCTTTCTTTCTTTCTTTCTTAGTCAGGTCCTTCTTCTTTGTCACAATTATTAATATATATATATATATATATATATATATATCTCTCTCTCTCTCTCTCTCTCTCTCTCTCTCTTTTATGGATTATATTCCTAGTTTTCTTTTCTAAAGTTTCTATTCTTTGACGTACAGGTCTAATTGACTTTGGTTTTGTAATATCTATTCCTAGCTTAATATCCTTCTCTTGATAAATTTTGATACCTCTTAATCTTATGAAAGGGGGTAAATTAAAAGAAAGATGAGCTATCCACTAGGTTTCTCTAACGTTGGAAATTCCTCGGATCAATTGCTTCTAAATGAGGTTATTATAGCAATTTTATTAGCACCCAAATGAGAAGCCATTGTCTTGCCACCTTACCAAATGCATGCACAATTTTTTTTTTTTTTTTTATCATGAGTTCGACTCGAGGACAGTTATTGTTTAGTAAAAATAAAATAAAACATACTAGCTAGATTAAAAGTTAAGTCACAACTAACTCAATGTCAATCCTTTATAGGATGTCAAACACCAGCTAGATGTAAGGGTGGTCACTGCCAAAGGACAGGACTTGGGAATAGCTGGTGCCGGCCGATTTTTACCAAATATGTTTTCGGGTAGCTGAGACCCCTCTTCTTACGGCAGAGAAGTGCATTAATATTGGGCATTGTCAAAGTAGTTCCCAATGTAGCTGAGACCCCTTTTCTGACAGCATACAATTAAACTTCCTAATTTATCACATCTTTTGTGTTGAACTTCATTGACTTCGTCAATTACTCTAACCCTGCTTCATCATCACAAGGGTATATATTTAGCTTGTGCATGTCCTAGAGAATCTTGTTTCATTCTATTGTTTTAGACAAGGAATACTTGGAGGAAAATTTTAAAACAAGAACTACTTGTTGATAGAGCTAGCATATATAAGCAAAGAGGTCTAGCAACCAGCTGGAAAAACGCAGACCGTGGAGCCAGATATATATCTCGATCGCGGTTGATAAGTTACTTCTCTTTCAGTTGGCCGGGCTTCGAAAGATCGTACAACTGATGCGTGATGACTTACATCTGAAGGTTTAGGTGTGATAATGGTAACCAGACTTGCCTGTAGTTTCTATATAGCAGAAAAACAAGTACAAGTAGTCCAGTTAAACTCAGTTGGCTCACAAATATATGATTGTTGAATACAGTAGGTGAAGACATAGAGTGGAAGAAGGGTACGTAATTGCTATTTTAATCCATTTTCCAAGGAGCTGTATCTTTTACTATAATGTGTTACTTCTAAGTTTGTGTTACTTCTATTAGAAACTTTTAGTGAGTTTAGTCCTTATACGTGCTTCACTTGTTTTACTCATGAGGCATACCATAATTGAGCTAGGGTTTTGAACTCTAACGACCTTGAAGTTGGGAATTCGACAAACCCAATTCATTCCATCACATGACCAATCGAACCTCATCTTTTGGAGATAAAAATGCAAAATTTAAACACATAGATTCGAATGAACACGCATATGAGAAATATTTAATCATAAAATTATCAATTTGAATAAGCAGAAAGTATCAAAGTTGTTTTTATACAATTTTAACAACGAATTCTTAATTTCATAGTTAGCTAAATACAAATTATTTCAACTAATTAAAAAAAAATCATGCTACTAAATTTGGGGGTCAATATTTTCGAGTCTTTTCAATTCATTTCGAATCATGCTTTACCAATAGTGAGTTCATGGCACAAAAGACTGAATAAAAATAGGAATTGACATGGTTTGGCATGTCTAGATGTGTCTGGGACTGAAAGTCATCTTCTGAATTCCATGTGTCATTGGAACTTCAAATGTGCCATGAGCTTAGTATTTGACTATTCGTAGAGCATGACTTTAAAATATATACCTAAACTTGCGAAACACAAAAATATCTAACGGATTATCCATTTCAGTATATTGTCAATTGAAACACATTCTAACAATCATGCCTCCGCCATATTGGGGGTATTTGTGGAATGCAATGCATGTCAAAACTTGTTATATACTTTGTTAATACTATTTTTTTCTAACAATTCTCCTTTACCATAAGGCGACCATTTGTACTTTTGTAGAGTAGGATTTTTAGAACATGTTCTAATTGACGGAGCACTAAAACCTTGATTGAATTTTTTAATGACTTATATTATTTTCTAACTTTTGTGAATCATAAAAAAAAAATTGCGTTTTTAATTTTTAATTACGTCTGAGAAGTACTTAAAAATTATTATTTGGTGATGAAAATTTTTGGTGAAAAAATGAAAACATGCAATTTTAATAAAAAATTGTGTTCTATAATCCACTACTTTTGGTAGAAATTATGCTGTTGAGGATTTTTTTAATTTTTTTTTTAAGTTATGGGATCTATATATCTTCCACAAAATTAAGAATAAATTCATTTCAACCTTTTATTTTCCCTTTGTACCTTGAGAATAGATAAGAATTTATAGCTAATATTATAACTTTATAAGTTACTATTAAAGCATAACTCACTAGCTAATTACTTGTTATATTTCACTTTTAGCTACTTTTACATATGAATATAAGTATCACTGTTGGAGATGCTCTTAGGATAACACCACCAATAGGTAAGATCATTCTTGTAACATGGAGCAAATACATCAGATGTATCGTAAATTTTTTGATATATTTCTCATACAACTTACTTGGGAGTAATTCCTAATGGGGTTATAGCATCTTCCATGTTGCATGCCAGTGGAAAAAATCTCAAAAATATTAATTCGCATATACCTTGTGGACAAATTAATTATGGGATTGATTAGTATTAAGGATATAGCATTTTCCTTGGCGATGAAGCTCAACAAATGATTAGGTTTATTTTCCATCAGAAACTTTGAGCTAACAAAGCAACAATACATTTTGCCTCAAAGGTTGGGACAAATTTTGAATCGTCTTCCAATGAAACAAAGAGAAGCACGCTTTCAGTAAATCACTCTCAAAACTAAAATAATTTCAATGGAGATTTAAACTTTAAAGTGCCATTCGACAAAAAGTGCATGGAGCTGTAATGTAGTCCTAGACTATGATCCAACTGACTTCTCTTGAGAATCGATACAACTGATTACAATTATCAACCACCACAAAAATTTACATTGGCTTTCAGACTTTAAAATCAAACTAAGTGAGTTTTGCACAATGGGACACATACACAAAAAATTATTACTACACATCAACAAATTATAGAAACAGAAAGATCGATGTTGCCCTCGTCAGGTAATAGTACCACACAAAAAACTTGCCACAACATACTGAGCAGCAACTTCCACAAAATTTGCTTTGGTAACTGTTTTTGCTGCTTCCGCCGTTGTGAGAAATAATGGCCAACACTTTACATGCTTGTCGGCCCCTTTTTCCAGAATCAATCTTGATGAACAAATAATATATCCAAAATCCAGAATAGGAAAAACTAACGGGATAGAATCTTCGATACACGATCTTTTGCATCTGCTGGAATCTCCCTACCAGGTACCTGGACCTTTAGAAGATTTGCATATCTGTCAGGGAATCAAACATGTTATTTAGCAGCTACTATAACTACTCTAGCTGTGATATATAGATAACAGAGATGTATTGATTAACTCGGCAGCTGTAAACAAGTGCTCATGCTCCGTTATGCAGGCAAGCACGGCCTGCAAAAAGGTAGATGATATTACTAAGGATCTCTGTTGGAAATAAAGAATTTGCACACAATACAAGGAAAAATTTAATTTCAAATGACTCGCCTCAAATGGCATGTTTAGAAGCTCATAGTACGTTCGGACATGATCAAGTCTCTGTTGTACACCTTCACTGTTAATTGCTGGGATAGCAGCCGGTGCCTGCAATGCCAATGATAATGATAGAAAGGTGCAATCGTTGCATGTCAAAATCAAACTCAGAAAACCTGATCTAAAACTCTTTCAACAATATGGGGTAAGAATTTATGGACTGAAGTATACAAATACCCATTAGGTCAAAAGTTGGTCTGGTGGCATCGTCCCGAGTTCAAGTCAAGGAGGACCAGTTATTGATAAAAAATAAAAATAAATAAAAGAAAAAAAGCCAACATGCTCAATGTCAATCTTGTAGAGGATCTCAAATGCCAGCAAGACCAGCTAGAGGTAAGAGTGGACACCGCCAAAAGTACAGAACTTGTTAATATATGTAGCTTTTTGTTAATTTTGTCATCTGTGTACTCAAGTAACTCAACAACCGAAACTCACTTTTTGGACTAAAGAAGAATGAGGGTCTCAGGGAAATTAATGGGCATGGATTCAACTCCATTGTGTAACAGAAAATTGCAACAGAGAGAGAACAAAAAAAAAAAAAAAAGCATTCTCATATACAATATTCAGTGTCATTACATAGATAACCAAAAGAAAACAAAAGGTGGCAGAATGTGTCATCACCTTCTCCAAATAGTGAACTCAATCTCACACAACATTAGCTTGAAAATCAGAATGAAACAATTTGAAAATTCAGGGACATTAACTTAGCTCTTCGATCTGAGGAGACCTGCGAGAACTTTCTGAAAGTGTAGTTCCACAACATCCGTCTCGATGGAAATTTATATTGCACTCTCTGCATTCAAATACTAATCCTTGGCAAGGTTCACCGCACTTCTCACAAGGAAGAATGTTGTCTCTCTTATCGCCTCGAATGGGGCTCTTCCACTTGCTAACAAGAGTGACGGGGTGTTGGACATGAGCGTCGTGCTTGTAAGTGCTCCCCAACTTAACTTGAGGATACCTCCCTATAATGCAATGAGGATGACAGTCAAACTCGCACTCTTTGCACCAGTAGAACCAATGTGCTGGATACCTTTTTCCTTCACATATCTCACAGTAGTATTCACCTAGCTCGTCTTCAATACTTTCATAGGTGAGCTTTAGAGGATGCTTGTCGTACTGGTGCCTAGCAGTAAGAGGTAATCTAACACAGGCTATGCAAAGATGAAAATTGCATCTCTTACAACTGAATAAGAAAAATATTTTTGAACCACAACCCCTGCAACAGACGTCCTCCCAATTTTTTTCGAGGAGGAGGGGGTGAGCATGAGACTCATGTTTAAGATCTCTGTTCTCCCAATAAATGCTGCACTCAAGGTCAAGGTAGAAAGGGTTTTTTCCGGTTGGCAAAGCACATTGATCCTCACAACTGTATACAAAGCCTTGGTGAAAGATACCACATATAGAACATTGAAACACGCCGTCAATAGAAGGCGCCCGAGCGAGGAGTATTAACTGGTGTTGGTGAAGCAAAGGGAGAAGCGTCCTTTCTGGCAATCGAGCACAAGTTTTGTGGAGATAGAAATGGCAAGATTCTTCATCTTGTTTAGTACAGCTGTAGAAGTCTTCAGTGATGGGTCGAATGCAACCCTGACAAGAAATTATTCTGTCATCCTTATTAACCTCCTGACGATGATCATTAGAGACTAAACGATGTTAATGACTGAAGTGTTTGATCTCCGCAGCATCATCAGACTCATAATCATCATCTTCAATACTACCGGTTCTGTTTTTGTTTGCTTCCTCCTGGAAGTACTCAACTGCCATGCATGTAGTGTGGGCAACATATCCGCAACATTCCTGACAATAATATACAGTACGACACTTATCAATAATCGTAGAGCAGATTTTACAAACGTGGTCCTTGGGGTAAATGTCTTCAAGGGACCAGGTTAGCTTGAGGCGGTGTTGGTGCTCCGGTATTTTGGTGTCGCGTGGAAATGAAGCACATTCCTTATGGACCCAGAGCTGGCAGATGCTACAGAAGTAGTAGGCAGCGCGACTCCAGTACTCCCCACAAACGTCACATATAAGGTGGAGCTGGGCCATTTCCTTCCTGGGGATCACCGTAAACTGATGCTCATGAGATTCAGTGTCTATAATTTTTCGCCAATTGGAGGCACAATTGAGGTCAAGGTTGAAATCGCATATGGAACAGCTGTAGCGATATCTGCAAGGTTGGTTGCAGGCATTACATGAGCATTTTTTAACTCTGATATTCTCAATTGTATTGAGAAGAAAAAGCGGATGTTGACGGTGTACTGGGTGCCGAATCTCAAGGGGTAAGTCTGCACATGACTTGTGGAGATTGAAACAGCATTTAAGACCGCGATATGTACTGATGCAAGTGTAACTAGGGCCAAGTATGTGGTTCTGGCACCCATCGCAAACAACTAGTGGACCAGTATATCCTTTCTTCTTGTCGTCTCCTCCCCCCTTCTGGAACATTAATGGATGCTCGTGACTGAAATGTTTGAAGCCTTTCTCGGAAGCACATTTGAGGTCGAGGTTGAAGTCACATCGGAAACAACTGTAATTGAATCTGCGGCTGCAATCTTTGCCACAAGCATCACAGTGGGATTCTCGTGCTCCATTTTGATTGAGAATAAGTGGGTGTTGGTGGTGCATCGGGTGCTGGATCTCACGAGATAGCTTCGCACAAGATTGATGTAGAACAATGGATGAGCAGCTTCTCTCCCTCTCGAAAGGAATTTCGCAAATGTATCTAGGGCCAAGGACTTGTTCTAAGCACCCAGTACACAAGAGTGGTGGTCCCTCTTCAGATTGATTTTCAGTACTCAAGCTCAATACATGCTTGTGACTGAAATGTACTATACTGTCTGTGTTTCTGGAATTGAAAGCACATTTGACGTCGAGGTGGAACTCACATGGGCGACATCTATAGGAGAAGGCATTGGATTGTGCCCGACAAGCATCACATTCAAACCATTTGCCTCTTGAAATCTTCGTCCGAAGTTTAAGTGGGTGCTTGCTGTGCAAAGGGTGTTGAAGCATCTCCCTTGGTAGCTGCGCACATGACTTATGGAGAATGAATTTGTCGAAACATTGGTTGCAACTGTAGTGAGGACCTAGCACTGCATCGCCACATGCCTCACATGAAATTGGTAGACCGCCATATTGTTCCTTCAACATCAATGGGTGCCTGTGACCAAAGTGTTTAAGCTGCTGCTTATCCATTTTTGATTTCTCTTCTATCGTTCGTCAGCTAGCTAGTAATCAATAACTAGGTCAGTATATATACATGCACACAAAAATTATATGCTCTACTTGAAATGAAATGGACAGACTTCATCTTTTGAACGTTCATGTGGAATGTGACAGCCAGGAGGTAATTAATGCTCTAAATATGAAGATTGAGAGAGGCAATTGGAGAATCTATCCTTTGCTTTGAGAGTTTCACCGATTGAAAAATGAGTTCCATCACATTTTTTGGTCTTGGATCTCAATAGAAGCTAACTGCGCAACTGATGCAACGGCCAAGCTAGCCAAAGAGAGGTTGTGCACTTTGTATTGGACTAATGGTCCTCCAACCTCCATGCAGTTGGTTCTCACTAGTGATGATCTTCCTGGTCCACCTTACTACTAGTATTTTTATCTATTGTGTCTTGGCTTCTTTTGTCGGGAAAATGACCCCAACAGTGTCCGACATTTTTTCCATTCTAAACTTTCGTACCTCAACCTTCTAAAACTATCAGATTGGTATATGAGGTTTTCACCCCGACCCAATTTTGGTATCTGGAACCGTTAGCTCTGTTACGGAGTCTGCCAGGTGGCAATTTTTTAAGGGTATTTTCATCTCTTCATGTCTTAATCGATTTATTTTCCTTCTGGGATCCAAATTTGATCTGGGCACCCACAAATGTATTATGAGCACCCATCTCCCCTTTCTCTGAAGCACTGTAGCCAACCCACCCCATTTTCTGTGAAGCATTGCAACCAAATCCCATATTCAGAGATTGAGATTGTGATCAACGAGCTCGATTCCGATAAGAATTAGATATTAATTCTGGTGCGTCTGTGGGGAGGTACGGCGGAGGGTGAACAAGGATGGTGGGTAGAGCTGCAGCATCTCTCTTTCTCTTTACCTATTTCTATATTGGTGAAAGTGAGTGGCAAGCCACGACCCACCCTGATGTAGAACGAATGGCAGTCCAAATTGAAGAACAGTTCGATCGTGCAAAAGGAGGAAAACCCAAGTTACTATTGCAACTTTCGCATTCGGTGTCCGATTCGATCGTGCCATAGCTTTCCGGAAAGGGAATCGCGCCAGGAACAAAACTCGTGGCTATTTTTCGGGTTTTCGGGGTCGTTTAGGGCCTCAAAAATGCAATTTACTGGTTTTTCAGAATTTTCGGTTTCCTAGTTTATTTTGGATTTGTTTTATTTTTACCCGTGGGCTTTAGGGTTTCATTGTTAGTCGCCCTAGGATTTCTTTTCTCATATATATGCAACCTTAAATGGCTGCAGAACCTATCTTTTATCATATTATCAATCAAATTGAGATTTTTCTCTCTTATCTCTGGTGGACTCCAGAACTTTTGTTTTAGGTTTATTGCTTGTAAACCTAGGTGATCTTTCCGACTGAGTCACACCCCTCCCTCTTCCATTTTTAACTCGCCATTGAACATATCATGATAATTCCCACTTCTTCAAGTCATTGCGTCATCACCCTAAAGAATCACCTTTCTGATTCTCTCTCAATCTCTTTCAACTCTTCCAGTTCCCCCCCTCTCTCTTCTTCTTCTTCTCCTCTATGCAGCTTGATATGCTCTTCTGTTAAGTTGACTTTACAGCGTGAAGTACAATCTCTACGGGACATCATAGCTTCAAATTTTTGCAACCTTAATTCCAGATGAATGGTCGTTGGGTTGATCAAGTACAGAGAAGAAGTAGAGAGAGAGAGACAGAGAAGGGGAAAAAAAAGCTTAGAGAAAAGAAAAAAAAAAAGATTAAGACATGAAGAGACCAAAATACCCTTAAAAATTGCCACCTGGCAAACTCGGTAACGGAGCTAACGGCTCTAGATACCAAAATTGGGTCGCGGTGAAAACCTCAGATACCAATCTGATAGTTTTAGAAGGTGAGGTACGAAAATTTAGAATGGGAAAAAGGTCGGACACTGTTGGGGTCATTTTCCCTCTTTTGTCAGAGACATTGGAACTTTTGTTGTTCTGTGTATTTGGATGTAAGACAAAAAAAAAAAAAAACTAATCTATTTCCTTCCCGAGTCCCGACAAAAGATTAATGTAATAGCTTGGCCGGGAAGGAAAGGCTTTGGGAAATGACATTGACACCTTCAAAATTGCAAACACAGCCCCTTAATTTAATCCTTACTCCAAAGCATTCAATACGGCAACAAAACTCGAAGTATAATATCAAGACAGAGATGCTAAGCTTGATGTCTTCAATTTTAATTCACTTCAGATCGAAAAGTGATACATCACATTTGACGGACCAACCAAGGCGCCAGAAAAGAGAAAAACAGACCAGCACAGTTTATGGTCATCCTCAAATGACAATAAAATGAAACATGATCCATAAGACTGTGAAAAGCCTTAAATTATATAACACTGAGAAAAAGAGAGATAAAGAGACACATGATGTACTACAATTAATGGGAAATTTTGGTAAGTAGAAGAAAGACGAACAATGGCAATATTCCAGTTAAGATAAAGAATTATGTACAGAACAGAAAAGATGGGAGTAATTTACGCTATGCGAGCATACCTGATTCAAGTGATGCTTATTGTGCGATCAGTCAATCTATGAGGTTGAGATGCATAGATGTTACATGGATGCCATGGCTGGTTCTGGAGTCCGAAGTTTGTAGCAATGTACGTAGCTAGTTAGTAGTTACTAATTAATAGAGTAAATAGAAGATTTGGAGAGACCAGGGAAGGACGAAACTGTTGCTTTAGTTTGCTTTTTTTTCTCTTTTCCGTTGTCGGGATTCTAAGTCTATTTTTGGGTAAGACACTCAAAGCATCAGGTTCTGAGCTTTTTTTTTTTTTCCTTTTTTTTTTTTTGAAAGAGTTTTCCAAGTCCATTTTTCACTTGTAAGTATCCAGAACAGTTTTGAGGTGAAATTAATTTTTCTGTTGTCCACTGTAAGGTAATGTGCAAGTTTCACCCCTTTAAAACTATCCATGTGTCTGCTAAAAAACAATTATTGGACCAATTCCGGTGAGGTTATAACAATTTGCCTTCACATTCATGCAAAGAATATCACAAACTTAAAAAAAAAAAAAAAAAGAAGATTTTTATTGAAAAACTGCGACCTAATAGGCATTTTGGCACAAAACAGAACAATAACAAATTTTCATTTGATTGTCTTGCCACAATGAGGTTTCCAGAAGTCACGTACATAAACTTTTATCTTTTCTAGCTCGAACCCAATTTCTACATTACTAATTAGCTTCACTATATGGTTTTAAGTTCGGGGCAGTTGTGTACTTGGAAAGAACAGTGCCTTACTAAGAATCAACGTATTCCAAGGTTTTATCAAACATGCATGTTTTTCATTATTTAGTATTTATATACGTACAGAAAGATTGCACATGATGCTGAAAGCTGAAAGCTGAAAGAAGATGCACGTACGGAGGCATATACATGCAAGTAAAGTAGTTACTAATTGAAAAGATATATATATATATATATATATATATATATATATATATATATATATATGCATGTAAAGTAGCAAACACGAATTAAGAGACCAAGATATATACACAGGTAAAAAATTTAAGGTCGGAATCCAGAACATTTAAGTCTTTAACAAAATATGTGTTGGATCATAATTTATATACATAATTGTGCCATAAAACATGGAAATTACTTGTTCTAAAATCCAAATTTAATGTTGACTAATCCAATTTTATTATTTCCCTAATCTTGTACTTTTGGTTAACCTTTGTGTTTATTTATATTTATTTATTATGTTTTTCTTATCATGCTAGGAAATGATGGAGAATAATGGAAATGCACTAAAAAGTCAACCCTAGAACATTTTCTTACTCCGGCTAGGAGAAAGTGAGCTAGACAAGAAATGAGGAGTAGCTTCCTGACCAAACAAACTCCGAATGAGTTGAAACTCTTTAGTTTCATCCTAGACATCCCAAGGATCATTTGTTATGAAGAGTACTAGAGCTAGTTTTGAGTGGAAAGCCTTCAAACAGTCAGTCCAATCTTCTGAAATATGAAAACTGGAAAACCTGACCTGTACGTATTTCAGAAGCATTTACGGTCGAACCACAATGAATTTAACTCTGAGATTCTACCAGGATGATCTAGACTCATGAAGGAACATTTGATATGAAGAAGTCAGAGACCCATTATGAATTCTTGGTGGAGATATAATTGAAGGAATAAAGGGGCAGAAAGTGACCTGAAAAACAACTCAACATATTCCCACCCACATGAAGAAAGCTAGATGCTTTTCCCTTTTCCTTGGATATATTTTTCTACTCCATTCTCTTTAATATATCATCATCACTTCCATATTTCTGCACCTTCATGCTTTGCTTTCATTTCATCATTACTCCATCTTTTTCATATTTTACAAACCCCTTCCATACTCCACTTTCATTATTTTTCTGCCACTCATCATTTCACTCTTCTTTTTCTTCCCTATTTAAACACATTCTCCTCTCACTCTCAAGGACCAATTCCTGAATCCATAACATCTTCTTTCTCTCTTCATCTCCTTCATAAAACCTCCATTATCACCACCATAACCTTCATCATATTTTCCATCTACCCATTCCATTTCATAGACAAAAAGCTTCACTACTCCACTATTTCACCACTTGATCATCTCATATTCCATTATCAACCTTTGAAGAAGAAGGAGAGGAGTCTAGCATCACATGAGTTCATCTACACCATCCTCAACTTGATTATCACTAGTCCCTTCTCTATCCCTACTTTTTAGTTTGATGTTCATAAACATGTTGAAGCTTATTATGTATTTGATTATGAGTGAGTAGTTAGTTTGTTGGGGCTAGGGTTGAAAGCCCTAGCCAAACTTGTAATGAATTGATGTTTGAGTCTTATTTGATGCATTTTCCATGATCATCTTCACATGCTAATTCAAGAAGTAAATGCTTGTATTTGAATCTAGCTAATTTGAATACTTTGTATTTGTCATTACATGAACAATGTTTAGATAATAGCTAGCTTTAGACATTGAAAGCATGATAGCACACTAGGTGTGTATGTGAGGGTAGTGAGTTAAAATCACCTAGATCTAGGATTGGTTTGCTTGCTTGATTATCTAAACTCAAATCTTTATGCATCTAGGAGCAAGGAATTGATACTTATCCGGTAATGTAACTTGTTATTGGGTAGTTAGTTTCACACTTATCCGGTGGAAATTGATAAAATAAAAGGAGTTTAGGCCTTAGTAGTCTTATCCGGATGCTAAGAGGGTAATTGGATATTTGGGATTGCATTACTTATAATTTGAACATCAATGCATGCAAGGGAGGCTATGGTGAACAACCTAAAGCTCTAACTTCCATCCATTTTATCACATCTAGTTTAACATAGCCTAGTTTACATTTCAAGTTTCATTTTGTGTTAATTTGATTCGAAACCATTTTTAAAGCCAAAAATCAAACCACTACACCATCTTGCATATATTCACCATGAACTTTGGTTCACTTGTGAGCTCTTGTTTATGACTTGTACATTTGCATATTCATCTAGCACCCTTTAGGTTTTCCTTAGCTAGAGTGGGTTTTCCAATCCCTTGGGTACGATATCCCCTACTCATAATCCCCTACACTATAATTTGGCCCTTATACTTGAGGGTGGCTATTTGGCTAATAATATGTGCTGTTCCTATTGCTTTTGTTTACAACCAGTGAGCTTTAAAAATCCGGTCTTTCTTTCTTTTGACCAGTTCAAGACCAAATTGCTTGCTTTGGTTAGCTTTTCCCCCTTTTTTTTCCCTTTCTTTCTTTCTTAGTCGGGTCTAATTAGCTTCTTGTTTATCACCATTATTAATCTATATCTATATCTTTTATGGATTCTATTCCTAGTTTTCTTTTGTAAAGTTTCTATTATTTGATAGGTCTAGTTGGCTTTTGCTTTGCAGTTTCTATATATTCCTAGCTTAATATCATTTTCTATTGATAAATTTTGATACCTCTTAATCTTATGAAAGGGGTAAATTAAAAGAAAGATGAGCTATCTACTAGGCTTCTCTAACGCTGGAAATTCCTAAGCTCAATTGCTTCTAAATGAGGTTATTATAGCATTTTCATTGACACCCAAATGAGAAGCCATTGTGGCATTGTCAAACACACGCACCCAAAATAAAAAAGAAAAGGGAAGTTATCATGAGTTCGACTCGAGGACAATTAATTGTTTGGTAAAAATAAAATAAAACAAACTAGCTAGATTAAAAGTCAAGTCACAGCTAACTCAATGTCAATCCTTTATAGGATGTCAAACACCAGCAAGACCTGCTAGATGTAAGGGTACGTGGGCACTGCCAAAGGACAGGACTTGTGAATAGCTGGTGCCGGCAGATTTTTACCAAATATGTTTTCGGGTAGCTGAGACCCCTTTTCTTACAGTGGAGAAGTGCATTAATATTGGGCATTGTCGCTGTGGTTTTAGCATGAAAACATAAAAGACAATTAAACTTCCCAATTTATCACATCTTTTGTAGTGAACTTCACTGACTTCTTCAATTACTCTAACACTGCTTCATCATCACAAGGGTATTTAGCTTGTGCATGTCCTAGAGAATCTTGTTTCATTCTATTGTTTTAGAAAAGGACTACTTGGAGGAAAATTTTAAAACATGAACTACGTACTTGTTGATAGAGCTAGCATATATAAGCAAAGAGGTCTAGCAACCAGCTGGAAAAACACTGAGCATGGAGGCAGATATCTCGATCGGTTGATAAGTTACTTTTCTTCATACCTTCAGTTGGCCGGGTTTCGAATGTTCGTACAACTGATGAGTGATGGCTTACATCTGAAGGTTTAGGTGTGAAAATGGTGGCCAAACTTGCCTGTAGCTTCTATGTAGCAGAAAAACAAGTACAAGTAGTCCAGTTAGACTCAGTTGGGTCACGTATATAATATATGGTTGTTGAATAAGTAGGTGAAGACATGGAGTGGAAGAAGGGTACGTATACATGCTGTTTCAATCCACTTTCCAAGGAGCTGTATCTTTTACTATAATGTGTTACTTCTATTAGAAACTTTTAGTGAGTTGAGTCCTTATACGTGTTTCACTTGTTTTACTCATGAGGCATACCATAATTGAGCTAGGTTTTCGAACTCGAAAGACCTTGAAGTTGGGGATTCGACAAAGCCAATTCATTCCATCGCATGACCAATCGAATCTCATCTTTACGAGATAAAAGTGCAAAATTTAAGCATATAGATTCGAATGAACACGCATATGAGAAATAGTTAATCATGAAACTATCAATTTGAATAAGCAGAAAGTATCAAGTTGTTTTTATACAACTTTAACAACGAATTCTTAATTTCATAGTCAGCTAAATACAAGTTATTTCTACTAATTAAAAAAAAAACATGCTACTAAATTTGGGGGTCAATATTTTTTTTTTTTTGGTTACAAGCGGGGTCAAAAAGACCCAAACAAAAGAAAAAGAACAACTAAGTGTGATAGCACATGCCAGATCTTCTGACTCTAGACACAGCAGCAATATCTTCTAAGTATGCCTGAGCAGCATGGATAGTGAGTTCATGGCACGAAAGACTGAATAAAAATAGGAATTGATATGGTTTGACATGTCTGGTCGTGTCTGGGACTGAGAGTCATCTTCTAAATTTCATGTGTCATTGGAAATCCAAATGTGCCATCAGCTTAGTATTACTATTCATAGAGCATGACTTTAGAATATATACCTAAACATGAGAACACAAAAATATCTAACGGATTATCCGTTTCAGTATATTGTCAATTGAAACACATTCTAACAATCATGCCTTTTCCAATGGTAAGATTAAGAAACATGTCAATTTGAATAGGTATGAGACTTTGCATGATTTGGTATATTGGGAGGTGCCTTGGGGAGTTGGGGGTATTTGTGGAATGCAACGCATGTCAAAACTTGTTAAACTTTGTTAATACTATTTTTCCTTACAATTCTCCTATACCATAAGGCCACCATTTGTAGAGTAGGATTTTAGAACATGTTCTAATTGACGGAGCACTAAAACCTTGATTGAATTTTTTAATGACTTTTATTATTTTCTAAATTTGGTGAATCCTAAAAAAAAAAATTGTGTTTGCAATTTTTAATTACGTTTGAGAAGTGTTTAAAAGTTATTATTTGGGGATGAAAATTTTTGGTGAAAAAACAAAAACATTTAATTTAATAAAAAATTGTGTTCTATAATCCACAACTTATGGTAGAAATTATGCTGTTGAGGATTTTTTAATTTTATTTTTTATTTTTTAAAGTTATGGGATCTATCTTCCATGAAATTAAGAATAAATTCATTTCAACCTTTTATTTTCCCTTTGCACCTTGAGAATAGATAAGAGTTTATATCTAATATTATGAGTAACTTATTAAAGCCCAAGTGACAAAATAGATAGGATAACACCTATTGATCATTCTTGTAACCATGGAGCAAATACATCAGATGTATCGTTTGATATAGTTTTTCATATAAATTACTTTTAGGGGAGTAATTCCTAATGGGGTTATAGCTTCTTCCTTGTTGCCAGTGGAAAAAGTCTCAAAAATATTAATTCGCATATACTTTGTGGGCAAAATAATTATGGGATTGATTAGTAATAAGGATATAGCATTTTCCTTGGCGATGAAGCTCAACAAATGATTAGGTTTATTTTCCATCAGAAACTTTGAGCTAACAAAGCAACAAGACATTTTGCCCGAAAGGTTGGGACATGTTTTGAGCCGTCTTCCAATGAAACGAAGAGAAGCATGATTTCAGTAAATCACTCTCAAAACTAAAATAATTTCACAAAAAGTGCACGGAGCTGTAATGTAGTCCTAGACTATGATCCAGCTGACTTCTCTCAAGAATCGATACAACTGATTTACAATTACCAACCACCACAAAAATTTACACTGGCTTTCGGATCTTTAAAATCAAACTAAGTGAGTTTTGCACAATGGGACACATACACAAAAAATTATTAATACACCAACAAATCATAGAAACACAGAGATCGATGTTGCCGTCAAAACACTTGCCACCAACATACTGAGTGGCAACTTCCACAAAATTTGCTTTTGTAACTGCTTTTGCTGCTTCCGCTGTTGTGAGAAATAATGGCCAACACTTTACATGCTTGTCGGCCCTTTTTTCCAGAATCAATCTTGATGAACAAATAATATATCCAAAATCCAGAAAAGGAAAAACTAACGGGATAGAATCTCCGATACACGATCTTTTGCATCTGCTGGAATCTCCCTACCAGGTACCTGGACCTTTAGAAGATTTGCATACCTGCCAGGGAATCAAACATGTTATTTAGCAGCTACTAAAACTACTCTAGCTGTGATATATAGATAACAGAGATGTATTGACTAACTCGGCGGCTGTAAACAAGTGCTCATGCTCCGTTATGAAGGCAAGCACGGCCTGCAAAAAGGTAGATGATATTATCAAGGATCTCTGTTGGAAATACAGAATTTGCACACAATACAAGGAAAAATTTAATTTCAAATGACTCACCTCAAATGGCATGTTTAGAAGCTCATAGTAAGTTCGGACATGATCAAGTCTCTGTTGTACACCTTCACTGTCAATTGCTGGGATAGCAGCCAGTGCCTGCAACGCCAATGACAATGATAGAAAGGTGTAATCATTGCTGAAGTCAAAATCAAACTCAGAAAACCTGATCTAAAACTCTTTCGACAATATGGGGTAAGAATTTATGGACTGAAGTATACAAATGCCCATTAGGTCAAAAGTTGGTCTGGTGGCATCATCTCGAGTTTGAGTCAAGGAGGACCAGTTATTGATGATAAAAAAATTAAAAAAATAAATAAGCCAACTTGCTCAATGTCAATCCTGTAAAGGATGTCAAATGCCAGCAAGACCAGCTAGAGGTAAGACTGGACACTGCCAAAAGGACAGGACATGTTAATAGCTGGTGCTGGTTACCAATTATGTTTTGGACGCTTTTCTTACAGTAAAGAAGTGCATTTCTATTGGGCATTGTCAACATAAGAGAAACAAAATAACAAGCAGTTCATCGTTCATCACATCTTTTAAATCGACTTCACTGAGTTCAATTAGTCTAACAATGCATCATGAAGGTCTGACGTAGAGCCAGCATAAGCATATATGTCCAGCAACCAGGAAAAGCACCAAGTACATCACATGACGTATAAGATAATAACCTACCTGTTCAAGTGCAATTGAATTCCGACATATCTGCTGAACCCCAAAAAGATTAATGCATTTCATATCAGCCAAAGCCTGTTAAGATTGCATATATCATAAGTGAACAAGAGAAATAAACTAAATGCTACAATATACAAAATACACAAAAATACTGGTACACCTGAATTTAGCTTAGAGAACTTCATAAATGATCTAACAGAAATTTTGTATACAAAGTACAAACCCTGATGGATGCATTTGCTGCAACGCTACAAATCCCACCGAATATGTAATTCCGCTTCAGCGCCGAAACAAAAGGTGCCATCTCCTCATCCCTACGCGTTATCTAAGGAAGAGAAACAGAACAATACGTAAGGACTTGAGAACATGTGGCACTCGCAACAACTGGAAATATTTTCTTTTACAAGCAGCATACATAATAGTCACAGTGTTGTAATAGAGAGAGAGAGAGAGAGAGAGAGATGTTTTGATACTATTCCATGTACTTAACTGGCTAGCAGAGTTGGGAGTTGTTTTGGAAGTTTTAGGCCCAAGAGGAATGGTACAATTTATTGGAAAGTTGATATTTCATATAGGTCCTACAGTAGGGCCACAACATCATTTGCAGTGTCACCTCTGCCAAATACTGGAAACGAATGTACTAACCTGTGCAGTCAGTGAAATAATGAAGTCATCTGGCTCTTCAGCATCCTGGTCTTCCATATATTCCCTGTTTGTCATTTCCTGTTTACACCACAACTTCCAGTCAGACAATGTTGCAATCAATCTCAAACTAGACAACTTTGAATCTACATCTGACATACCTGCATATGGAAAATTGTCTCCAATTGCATCTCAACACGTAAAACCTTAAGGCAGTCAATTGCCAATTTTCTGTACTCATCTGCAAAAGATGCCAGATCCCTAGCAGGAGCACTACTCGTTCGTCGGTGACGGTTCTTGCCATTATCTTCTACTTGATTTGGAGCGTTAAATGTAGTCTCTCCAAGCCTATACAATGCACAACAATTATGAACCATTTTAAGCTATCATAAACTGCATCAAAATGATATAAAACGCATGCCGATAATAAATACTCACGAGTATCCCATTTTGATACCATAAACAAATACATCAAACAAATGAGCTTCTGAAAATGTAGTGTACAGAAAAAAAATTGTGAAATTACCTATAAAATGATAAATATGGGATAGAGAAGAATTACAAAGTTCCTACGTTAGCTATTCTCATATAAGGGTAGAGAAGAAGGTGAACCACCGAACCTAAATATTTAGAGAAAAATATAAACTTTTGAGCAATGTTTTTTCTTTATTATTATTATTATCTCTAGGGATCTTCCATAGAGCATACATGTGGTCAGCAACTGGTTAGTCAATGATAACTAAAGTAGGGAAAATTGCTATTTGAGATTAAGCATGCATGTTGTGGTCAGCATCTTGGGTGCTTTAACAAAGCAACCTTTGTTTGTTTGTTTGTGTTTTTTTTTTTTTCCAATTTTATTATTATTATTATTATTATTTTTTATATAAGACCTTACCAAAGGCTCATTTTTTAATTTAAGGCTCATTTTTAAGAACCTTGTTTACTATACTGCTAAGAACTCCGTGCAAGAACGGGTGAAAGCTCAAACTTCAGCAATCAGTTTGTTTGTATACATAAGGACAAATTAGTTTTTGGAAATACGTGTCCATTGTGTAGGGAACAAAGACAATATCAAACGATTCCATTAGCATGCTGCTCAGAAAAGTAGCTGCATGATTCTTCTCACAATAACTTAATACCGGATTTCAACAATGCAGCTAAGCCACCTAAGCAATCATGGTGTTAGGACAGTAATATCATTTGCACAATTAGAATCCATAAGTCTTATATACCACAAGTGATTGCCACATAATCAAACGATAGGCCCCAGAAATAGGATCTTGATACTTCTTTAAACTTTAAGTTTCTTGCTAACCCAGAATCAATTCAGAATTAATTCAGGACTGCAATCAGATGAGATAACTTGCCTTTCAATAGACTCTGCAACATACTCCAATGAATCACTTAGGGAAGCCAGCAATATAAGCTTGTTGTCATCACGAATCAGATTATCCTTTGAAACGGTTAAATATATAGCATCAATTCGAAATCTTAATATTGAAGGAAATGATCACTACTTCATTAGCAACCTCACTATTAACAATACATGCAGACAAGTTAAGTCTGACATCTTCAACTAAGAAAAAAACAGGAGTGAACATGTAATCACTTAAGTAGAAGGATACCTGCTTAATAGGCCGCAAATTCAACAGTAACTCACTCAGTTCTAGTTCAACCTCAAAATTTTCAGCATCCGAAGCATGGGTTTCCATGTTTGACTGCCCAAATGCATTTGGTAAATATGCACTTGCAGGATCAAGTCGCATCAATTGCTCGATATCATGTCTGCCAATGAGCATGTAACTCTGCTTCTCCAGAACAGCCTGAGGAAGTACTAAAAATGTGAATCAAATTATTAAGAGAGCACTTTCCATGGTTGTGATGTGCCATATCTGGTGGTTAACCATCCTTAGTAGTATTTGCCAAGGGGTCAAGCAAGAACTCATAACTTACAGGATGTGCAAATATTCATTAGTGTTGACAGTTACATATTAGGGTATGGTTGGTGACAAGGTTAATACATTGTTTTGATCAAAGTTGTGAGATATGATTTATTTTATTTATTTTTAGGTAGCGGTTTAATTTTGAACTCTACATTTCCTCCCTCATGGAGCCAAAAGATAGCAATAGGCTACACAGCTGGAACTACCAATTCAGAAGAACATTAAGATTTTAACAAAAACCTAAACAACAAATAGACAGAAAACAATGGAGGCGAAAAAAGAATATCAACATAACTAAAGAAAGATATTGGTGTCTCAAGTCAATAGAAAAGTTGAAAGGTATCCTTGCCTCCATGTATGAGGTCCGGCATCTTTCATAGGTTCGCTCCAGAAAAGTTTGAACATACTTCGCAAGGTCACCAGCAAATTTAGGCATAGCTTGTGCCCAACCAAGCACCTAGAGTAAATGAGCTAGCAAAAGGTTAAAAAATCATCCAGATTGGAGCAGAGAAACAAAGCTTTACTGTCCATGACCAAGTAAGTTGACTGATAAGTAGAGTACTATAAATATCAGCAGAAGCAAACGCTAAAACTTGCCTCTTTTGCTAGAAAATCTATTGCCAGAAGTCCCTGTAAGACGGGACGACCCTTCTCAATTGAAGGAGTATAAGATGCAGCAGCATGAGCTCTTGGTCGGAATGAAGCTGGACCTATAAGAATGCTCCCAAAACATCAGAAATTTTATTGTGAAGGATGATCCCAAGGGCCTGGGGACCATATTAATTGTTTCTTAAAGACTGACAACCATAACAACTACACTGACATACTCTTCATTCCTTTTGTCCTTTTCTTTTCATTTTTATTTTTGAAAAGCACTGAAATACTCATCATCATACATAGACCGGGTTGCAAAAAATCAAAATTAAATACAATGCAGGAGATCTTATAAATATTAAGAGTAATGCTAATTTTATTTCATTAGGCTGAATAAAAATGTCTGGGAAGTTTAGAGTTTATGCATTACTTGTCCTCCACAACTTTCTGGCCCACTAACTGCTCTATTATGTTGGAGATGTTTTGTTTTGGGGTTAAGTTTATCCTTTGATGACTTGTATTCTATTGTTGTACGCACACATTCCAAATAGGTTGCTCATAAAACAAAAACAAAAAAATTATAATAATAAAAAATATATATAATTGCATTCTAATGCAAGTTAATGGAAGAAACAAGTCATTTTAGAGTAATTAGTTATAGAACTTGCTTGATATAGCTTGTTGTACGCCTTTTCTGTAGTCTACAAACATCGTTGGTAAGAAATGGTCCTTCACAAAGTTCTCCACAAAAGCCAGCAACCCATCATTACTGCAGGTCCAGAAGTTGGTATTACAATTTTTTCCAATAAAGCAAACAGAAAAGAGGAATTGCAACATCCTAATCCATGACTAGGAAACAGAATGAAGATGACCAAGGTGGTGAACCAATTCAGCTGTGGATAATATCAAATCAAACAGATAACATAACAAAACCCAAGCATTACCAACTTCAAACAGAAAGAACCCAAGTAATGGATCAGAAGTAGAGGCCTAGCAAATTGCAACCCATATTCCTCCAGCAAAAGCAATTATATTATGTAATTCTTTATGATCAAATTACTTATACTGGATTTTGGGAATTTTGTTTCTATTCTTTTCTACCAGATTTCTGGAATTACTTATATCCAAAGAGCTTAATTCTGACCGAGGAGGACAAATTTTCGTTATACATCCTTTTGCTTATGCGTTTGAATGTTCAATATAGAAAAGTAGGGAACCAACAGATAAAATTCTCACACTTTTTCTCTGTCCAAAATAAAATTCCACCCAAAATATCACAGGTTAGGGGGGTTAAGAAAGTTGATTTGTTATTGATGTACGCAGACAGATGTCAATATATAAGATGGTGATTGTCCTGAATTAGGATCAGAGTGATAAGATAACTTCAGATTAAAGCTCAACATGCTTTTTCTACTATATATATATATATATATATATATTAGGATCAGAGTGATAAGATAACTTCAGATTAAAGCTCAACATGCTTTTTCTACTATATATATATATAGAGGACTTCCACTAAGGGATCCCTTTTTTTGGTCTTTTATAGGGATAGGCATTAGACCAACTTTTAGATCATATTTTCACATCTTAACCGTTCAGTTTTTAGGTCCTAATGTATAGATCACTTCTGCAAATTTTCAGCCAAATTGGTGATCATTAAGGCATCCAAAACTCCAATTTACACGAACGGACCGAATCTGTCGAACCGGAACCATTCGTGTTTATAATGGTAAATTGCAGTTTTGGATGCCTTAACGATCACCAAATTGGCTGAAAATTTGCAGAAGTGATCTATACATTAGGACCTAAAAACTGAACGGTTAAAATGTGAAAATATGATCGAAAAGTTGGTATAATGCATATCCCTATAAAAGACCAAAAAAAGGGATCCCTCACTAGAAGGGCCCTATATATATATATATATATATATATATATATATATATATAGTAGAAAAAGCATGTTGAGCTTTACTTCTCATGGCAAGCAACAATATCTGATAAGCAAGGGAAATAATTATAAATCTGAAAGCATATAAGCCATAAGTTAATAGCATCAATTCCACAGCAAGTTAACATGAAGTTATACATATAAGCACTAAAGAAAAGAGAGCAATATAGTTTTGAGGCTGACCTTAGCTGGGAATACTTTTTTGGAAGCATAGAAGCGACCTTATCTGTAAACTGTAATGCACATAGTCAGAAAAGGACACCACAGAGATGGTAGATCTGACATCAAGAACATGATTAAGAGCATATTATAAACCATGGGCCAAAGTAAAAGGAACAAGTCTAAAACCTGAATAACAGGCCGATATACAGATGCTGCTAGATATATGCCTTGCTCAGGCAAGACAGCTGCCGACCCATAACCTTCTTGTAATACATTTGGGCCCTTTCTACTCCAGCCTTGACGAATGAGATCAACCCCTGTAGAATGAAAGATGCAAGCCACCATAAAATATTACTATAATCATTAAAAATTGTAAACCAGACAATGCCAAAAACTGAATCCTTGACACAGGTACAGCAAGGTGAAGTGATGGGTCCTTGTAAAGTTGCAATAATAATTTAATTCACATTCAGTAAAACCATCATTTACAGAAAACTGCATATAAATTACATAAATCTAATAAGAGAGTTGTGGAAACCACAAGGTCAATCGGATTTAAAGGATGGGGTAATTCAACTTTATCCATCTGTCATTGCTGATCTTTTAGTGGGGATAGGTACAGTATATTTATTATTTAAGCACCGTCAGTATGTGGGTGTCTGTGAGTCTGTCTGAAGATAAGGTACTGCAGAAGTGAAATCTCCATACCTTGGTTGGGAATGGAAATAGTAGCATCTGTGAAGCGAAAAGCAAAGGTAAGACCCTCCTCTGAACTGTCCCTGTAACCCATCAGGAAAAAACTTGGCATAAGCCATAGAAACAAACAGAAAAGCAGATATATATGCTCAAGACTCAAGAGTAAGAAAAGGGAGCTAAATGTGAAAAATGCTATACCAGGGCAGAAATTAAAGGCATATGGAACTATTTGGCATTTCTAGTCATTACAAATTCAGGCTGTAGCAAATGTTTCAGGCTGCAACCTAAGGATTGGTTAAGAAATGAAGAAAACCCAGATAAAAGTTGTCGGGTAAGCATCTGATGTTAAGAGATGTCGAGCAGTCAAATGATTACAGAGTAGTCACCACAATTAGCAAAATACTCGACCGCCTCTATAATGTGGCTATTACAAACCTATCTAGCAGCTTGACAACTCCACCATAAGAAAGCAACTCATGACGCTCCCGATATCAGATGTGCTACAAGGGCAATCCCATTTCAACCTAAAGTTTCCTAATGTCACCAGAGGCTAACATCACACCTTCAAAATCAAAACCAAACAGAAAATAAAGCAAATTCCCCAGCCGTGCTCCTCCCTCCCCAAAATAGTACTTTGACCAAAAGAGTTGTGTGGGTCTAATAATATAAATTTATAGGAAATAGGACTGTTCCGGCTAGAATCAACATTCCAAAGCCACAGCCTAAACCCTAACCACCACACTACCAGTACCATTTTAGCAATTCACTAGATGTGTTTCACCACAGACCCTCTTCCACAACAACCATTAATCTCCAAAACAAAGTCCAACCCTAAACAGAAATTACCCCTCAGGTTCAATAATTTGGTTGTTGAACCTGAGGTTCACTGTCCCTTCATCTCTACATGTTGTCTTGTCCACACATGTTCCAAGTCCCAGACAAAAAACACAATACCAGAAAGAAAATTAACAAAATCTAAATTTCAAAAATTCAGATACAATAATTTAAGGCATGTTATATGGTAACATGGAAGAGAATTGAGTTTACTTGCCTCTTATCTTTGGAAGGGGCCTTGCTCGCAAATCTAGCTGTTTGTACAGCAGCATCTGCAGATGCAGCTTCAGGAGTTGCCCGCAGTATCTCACAAATAAGTTGCTGGCATTCACTCTTTAACAGAAACACAAGAAACAAAGTTAGGAAAATATATGAAAGAGATCTTTGGACAAATGTGATGCAGGGTTCCTTTTGCAAGATTCAAAAGATTAAACCATCCGCTATTCAATCATAAGAAATTAAGGATGATCCATTACCTGTAATACTGTTAAGGAAAAACCAATGCTGTAGCCTCCAGTAACTTGAGATGATTCAGAATCGGGATTAATATTTATGTCTGTTGGCAATGATTTTGGTGTATTCATGTCTGCTTGTTGAGACGACTTTAATTCTAAAAGCTCCCCAACAACAACATGGTTCTCTGAACAATCAGACAAATGAATTCAGTTTCAATGTCAAAAACAAATGTAAACTTTAAAAAAATAGAAATAAATACACATTAGTGAATAAAAGGAATCACCAAATATCCGAACAACAGCATCCAAAATAGAATTCACAAGATCTTTTGCTGCAGCCTGTGCTTTCCCCGCAGGTGCCATCACAGGCGAGACAGGGCTCGCTGCCAATAGAGTTCCAGCTAGTGATATCCCATTCTGACGCTTATGTTTTGGCAACTGATAACTTTCTAACTGTCCCTTCATGAAATGTAGACCAGGAGTAGCAGTTCTGGCAGCCTGACCGATGCCAGACCTCGAAGAATTAACTAGTTCGGCATGAGTTTTAATTTTGGATGTGATAATATCATGAAGTGTAGGTCGCAGTCTTTGGCTGTTATTGGGAGAACACAATATCAAAGAAGCTGATGAGTCATCTTGAACATACAGATAAGTGAAAGAACTACCATAATTAAAACCATATGAGAGTAGTAAGTCAGCCAGACTCAAACCATATCATAGCGCCAGCAGCCGCAACTTTCCTAAGCATGCAAAGGCACTCGACCATAGTCTGTAAATACTTGACATGAAGTGGCGCATCACTTTTCTTGATTGTTTCCTAAACCCAAGTATAAACCCAAAACTTTCAGAACAGGGAAGAGAAATTCATCAGAAGAAAAATTAGATATCAATTGACAGTTCTCTTACAAGAAATTCATCCGGAGTGGAATACTGAAGCCATGTTGGCATTTGACGAGGAATAATTTTGACATCACCGTTGGCCCTAGCTGATGTTGAATGCCCATCTGAGGTAGCTTCATCATGCAATTCAGTGCCCTCCTCGTCAGGACCATCAACAGAAGAACTAAATTGATAAAACGTTCAGAATGTTACAGAAAGTTTACCAAATAGAAGTAGAAACAATAACATTATGAACTCATAATCTTCTGTGAATAAATGTAACTCAGCAATGTCAGATCGAAAGGTTTAGATTTTCAATCGGCTGTACAGTAGCAAATGGATATAGATTATCCTGAAAGACCTATTGTACAAACAACTGCCTGCTTATAGTATTCAGAAACCATACTAATCAATATCTAATTAACCTTTTTCCAAATCTCAAGTACTAGTTAGAACAGGATTTAAGCAGCTATGTCTATATAAGAAGTATTTCTCTCCAACAAATTAATCATTTGGGAAGCATATTAGTTAAACCTTGATTGCTTCCCATATTAGAACATATGTTAATCCTGATGAACATAGAATTGTCTCATACACCTCCAGGAGGTTTTTACTTTTGACAAAGAAATTAACTGCATAGAAAAATGCAGCTGCAGAAAATGACAAGTAACAAATATGGGACACTTGATGATTTGAAACATTATATGCTACTTCGATTGAAGAGGAAAGGTAAATATTCAACGGTGCTACAATTTAAAAACTAATATCATTTTCAAATGCAGATCAATTGATGAATAAAATATCAGTAGAACAAAATCCAGAATATAATAGCAAGCTTTAACCAGTACAGATAACTTTCTAATCTTACCCTCCATCAACAGAACCTGCCCTATATGATCCATCTCCATGAATACCAAGCTGATTATCACCTTTTAACAGTCTGGTTCTTCGAGACAGGGATTGTGAATTACTCATCGAAAATACAACGGCTGTGGTGGTTGGTACCTCATCTTCCCTTTCATGTAAGCTCAATGCAGCAGAGCTACAGATAAGAAACAGTGAAACGAAAATCAAATAGTTTTTAAAAATATAGCACTAAGTGACTGGAAAGATGACAGATCTTGCAAGTTTTAGCAATTTACCCCCAAGCTCCCAAGGAACAACAAAAAAGGCTGCCCCCAAAGGGAAGATTTCAGTCTCAAAATCACCATAAACAATTTTCTGAGTCAATTAGAAAAATACTAACTCTAGGTCCGGCACGGAAGAAAACAGAATATATTAATATTATACTTGTATTTGGTTTGGTAACTATTACATTGATCTTTGGGCAGGGAAGGGGGAGGGGGATTTCAACTTGGGATGCTGTTGAACATTATGGATAGAATTACTGCTGCCAGTTGATTAACTTAATTCTCTTTGAATACATAAGATTTGCGGAAAGAAAAAGTTTGAGAGGAAAATTGAAAACTTAAGAGTTCTCCACCTTTCTTGTTCATTTCCATATTACAATCAAACAGAAGTAATTCTAAGGATTTTTATTATTATTTTTTCCCCTCTTCTCCATTGGTAAACCAAAATTAGATCGATGATAAACCTGAGGAATTCAAAAGGTAGCATGCAAGCAGCAGCATCAAGAATTATACACAGTACACCCAACATGAATTGGTACAAAAATGAGTAACCAGTAGATTTTCGATAACTGCTGAGTATCAGTCACCACAGGACCTCCCAAGTCCCAACCACCAATTAAGTATGCAAATAAACAAAACAGGCTTAAAGTAAAATAAATAAATAAAATTTGAGAAGAAACAGCTTTTTATTAAAAAAGCAAAAATCAAGATACAGGGAAGCGGACAAGGAGTCCGCTTTAATGATCTAAAGAGGGCAGCTAGGGCTATAGGCCTAGCATCTCGTCTCATAATACTAATCAAGGCTTAGGGGCTTATACTACAGCTGCTTGCCAGGTAAGTATAATGGAAGAAAGATTATAATCCTTGAATTCCTTAGAAATAGAAACCCATAAGGATGCCCAGAACTTGACTCTCTCCCACAGGTATACTAGAGCTGCTTGCCAGGTAAGTATAATGGAAGAAAGATTATAATCCTTGAATTACTTAGAAATAGAAACCCATCAGGATGCCCAGAACTTGACTCTCTCCCACAGGTCTTCCTTCTCCACCCCTCCATAGTTTTCAAATAATCTTTTATTTCTTTCCATCCAGACCACCCAAACTACAGCTAGCACCCCACAACCCCAAAGGGTTCTGGCCTTTTTACCTTTACCAAACGCTATGGGGTTTTCTCTTAGCCTTAGCAAGTAAAATAAATAAATAAATTTTAAAAAAAAATGAAAAGTGCTACTGCCAAAGTGATGTTAACGTACGGGAAAGTAGACAAAAAGGAAGAACGAAGGATCAGTAAATACCTATATTCCCCCTTGTTATAAAGATGAGCGTGTAGATCCTCTAGCACTTTATAAAACAGAACTCCTCTCAACTTTGTTAACTCAGAGCGAACATCTTGAAGGGCACCAACCTGGGCCAGTAATCATATTAACCAATTTAAACAAATCACCAAAAAAGGTATCCTTTAAAATATTCCGACCAATGCAAAACTGCCTCAAGGAAATAAAACATGAAAGGAAAATGGAAGAATAAGATAGACGGCATGAATTTCTATTTAGCTTACGTTCTGATGCTCTTAAGTTTTAGAAAGAAAGACCCAAAGGTTTAAAGACTCATTAGTTGTATAACAATGCAGTATCTATTATCATCAAAATAGTTTTTTTTTTTTTTTTCCTGGGCCTTCAGTGCAGAGAATCTCGGAATCATAGGAGAGAAAGAAAAGATGACCATGATATTGGATGCTAAAGAGATCAAACCTGGACAATTGACCAGTTGAGAATGTTGTACCGTTTTAGGATCTAGGATTTTGAGGTATAAATACTAGAAAGTAACCTTCCAGGAAGTCACCATAAGAGAAAGAAAAAAAAATTATGTGATAAGATTGCTAAAGGAAAGGGTTGATAAACCTACCGTCTGAAGCCCCTCACGTTCAAGCATCAACATCGACTGAACATGAAACTGAACAGCGGCATAGTACTGCTTTTCGGAAATGAGCTTCTCTATACGAGCTGGAACCTGAACCACATTTTGAACAGGATATAATAGGTCTTTAGAATTTTTCGCAAAATGATGCAGTTGGGACAAATATTTTTGCTAGTAGTTCAGTGCCAAGGTGAGGTTACTAGACAATAGGGATGCATCAAACCATATGTATGTGTAAAATAATCTGCAACTGTAAGCGAATTCATGAGTTGTAAGTTCAAAGACTGATTCAGTGTGTGGGTGTGTATCTGTTAAATCTGACTGGAGTGATAACTAATGAGTAGTAAAGCCAAACTGACTCTGTGTATGTGAACACATGGGTGTGTTCTGATTATCAGTGGTAGCTCATGAGTTTAAGTCAAAAGGTGTGTGTTTGTGTGGGTGGGTGTGATTGCAAGTGTGAAAACAATTCATTAGTTGTCAGGTCGGATACATATCCAGGCATATCAAATTACATACGCATGTTTTGCATGCGTGGTCATAAATTATAATTATGCATGACTAAACTAATACTATGAAACTAACATGAGCCTGATATGACCCGAAGACAGGAAACAGGATTGGACAAACCTTAGATATTCCCTCAATTTGATCTAATAGGGAGATTATGTGGCGCAATGTCACCGACCGGTACCATAACTGATGCAGTTGTTTATTGCGGGAACTAAGACGCCTTTTTGCTTCAGCCAAATCAACCTTTAAGACACCAATATTTTCGGTAGATTCGCTGAACAATCGCAAGATCTGGAAGGAATTGAAGAAAGAGTGAGAAAGGAGCATTTCTTTAATTCACCGTAGAAAATAAATTTTTCGTTTGTTTTTGGCCTGAAGCAGCAGTACACTTTTAACAAATATACTCAAAGCAGAACAGCCAGATAAACATGAAACTAAGACACAAGCAAATCAAAGAAACATCCAATAAAGACATAACTTCCTCAGCAAGAGAGGGCAATTTCTCATTTCAGAATACATCAACGCCTTAAGAAAAGACTAGATTCAAGCCTTGTCCCTTAGAAATTCAATGGATATCCTTCCTCAAAGCCGAAAATCAAACTCTTTATCTCAGACCAAGCACCTAACAAATGTGTAGCACAGAACACCTAAGCCATTACCACCACCAAAAGCACACCACATTTCAGCCCAAAAAAAAAAAAAGAATATGAAAAGAATGGTTGCACCAAATTTAGCAACCTCAGTTTCTTCCACAATTTCAATGCCACTGAGCTAGGAAGAAAAATAGAAAAAGTGATAAATCCTTTCAGCTGCTCCTTTGCAAATGAGTACACCAGTGAGGGGAAGGCAAACCTAAGACCTCTTCCATTGAACAATCTCACTAGTATTAACACATCACTCTCCCAAGAGAACAATCCAAGAAGAAATTGCACCTCGAGAGGTACTTGAGCTTTTTATATGGCTGGAGTGATAGTGAGAACAGTGTGATCATTAGATGATTTTCAAGAGAGGTTGTATATGGATTACGAGAGGAAAGCCAGTATAGTTAGTTGGAGGTAAGTGGAATACACAAACTAGACATCCGTCGAAAGATGAATTCTCTTCATGTTACCCAGAATGAAACGAACAACAACTTGAAGCCTTGAAACTGTAGCCACCACTTCAAACTGAACAGAGTAACTATCCCTAGTAGAAATCACCACAACAGCTTCATTACAAAGGTTGTCATTCTAGATACAGAATTTCCACCATTACACCACCTTCAATCCTCAGATCGTTACAAAACAAACATAACTTTAACACTAAGCCTCCAGTCTCACCAAAAGGTCACTCTTTTCCTCCATCCACTCCTTCTAACGAGAAACATTCATAGGCTATCCAAACCTTTTTGCCAATAGTTAAATAAAACAAGGAGAAATAATAAATAGCGGGGTAGAGAAACACCATTTAACCAAGCCTCTCCTCCCTAGCCAAAAGCGCTATTTTCCAAAAGTTCAACATTCTTTCAATTTCTAAACCAGTGTCCAAGAAACCAGAAGATGAGGAGTTTCCTCGAAAGGCAGCCCAAGTATTTCACATCATCATGAACATAAATCAAGCCTCTCCTCCCTAGTCAAAAGCGCTATTTTCCAAAAGTTGAACATTCTTTCAATTTCTCAACCAGCGTCCAAGAGACTAGAAGATGTGGAGTTTCCGCCAAAGGCAGCCAAGTATTTCACATCATCATGAACATACGAAGAATGTGACAAGTAATCAATCCAATAAATTTTATGAAGCAATTATTATTGTTTACTATTGTTGACTTTTGTCCGGTTTCTTTATATGCACGTGTTTCTTCAGTTATAGGTGTCCAAAAAATTCTTACGCCTAAGATGTATTATTTGTTATCACACCCAACTTAAAGATGAACAAACAGCAAATGTATTATTAGTAGTTACACCTAAACGGTTCAATTTCTTCTCAGCAAGCATACTAGAAAGCTTGAAAATTGAACAAAGACTACATAAAACATGGACAGACACATTACATATATATCGAACAAGAAAAACTATAAGAAACCTGGGAATAATTTTGAATTGCTTTGTTGAAGCCACTGTGATAATTGTGTACAACTTCATCCACAACCTCCTCAACAACATCACTTTGCTGCTTCAGAAACTCAACTTCACTTTCACGGTCTTTGGATGTCAAAATATGAACAACATGAGGTAATGAATCAAAACGAGCTGCAGCCCAGCTCTCATCTATTCTTGAAATCTCTTCCCTCAGATACTGAAGTTACCATAACATCACAGGAAAAATATCAGAAGGCATAATTAAATTGCAGTATACAAACCACAGGATTAATTTAAAACAACAGTATATCCTAAATGGGTCTGATTCTAGATAGTGAACTGTATTACAGTAAAACTTTAAAAGATTTTTACCTCACAAGATTATCGTCATCATTTCAACATTTGCATTATGCAGAGTGCCAGACCTAAACACTAAGAAACGCAGTTTTTTTTTTATCTAATGAGCAATAATATTATGATCTGCACTCTCGCAGCTATTGAGTTCGGGATTCCAGGTTCCTGTGATAATTTATAAAGTGAAAGTCTAAAATTTTCTGGAAAAAGGAAATAGGCAAAAATAGCCCAACATATTTTATGAACTTTGAAGTTTTGGGACCAAGACACAGAACCAACTTTTCAACTATCCGAAACATATTCTATGCAAACCCTTTATATATGAATATCTTAGAATAAGAGATAATGCCATCCAAACCACTGAAACCCCCATACTCACAGATTAAAAATATTAGTCAGAAAAAAAAAAAAAGATAATATATATTAGATGTACTATTCAGTAGGATTCCCAGTTCATAATCTTAGAAAGGAATAAACAAATTGTTCTAGATTAAGAACAAACATATTATGCATTTCTATGTAAATCGTAAAAGGTCACATGCACCTTGTTGTGTAATATCTTATATGGGATGAGAATGCAACATTACAATTTCGATAGGTAACTAATTCACACATGAAAAAGGAATTCAGGTATAACTGAAAATAAAAAATAGAACTTACTTCCTTGTCTCGAGACACAGGCAATCCATCAAAAATTCCCATATTGAGCTTTCACGTCAACAGATGCTGTGCAAGTCAAGTCATTCTGACAAAGCCATAGTCCCAAATGAAGATGGAGTACCTGGTTTCCTCAATGGCTCAACTAGTACACCAAAACTATTCGTCCAGCAGTATTCCTATGAAAAATTCCATAGGTTCAGAGGACATATCACCCAAATTATATATGTTATTTTCTAACTGCAAAACAAATAATCTCGAAAACAGCCGGTGGCAATTCCACAGACCACTAGACAGCAAATAATGCATAACTCAAACCCTCTGAAACACTCTATTTTGTATCCAACAAAGAACCTATATTCGAAAAAAATTGAAGTCTGCACATGCTACTTCTTGCTTTCGAGTTTAAACGAAATGTAAAACAATCAGACTCACAATTGAAAACAAAATTAACAAAAGCAATGCTACTTTTCTGAGCTGAACTTTTAGCTTCATCTAAGCAAAACAACCAAAAATGTCACACCTAATTCCCTTTCTACTCTTCATGGAAATATGAGCAACTAAAACAAGCATTATCGAGCTTCGCCGCAACTACTACAAACTTTCCCGGTCAATTCCATCACTAATCTTCTTAAGCAATCAAAGCGAATGCAAATATGACAGAACAGAAAAGAGAAGAGGTACCTCTAGATCCAGTAGATAAACAGAAACGCCGGAGCTGAAGCAATTTCGAAAGGCCTAAGCTTCCATTAACAGCAATCGCAACAGAGAAACAGAATCATCATCATCATCATAATCAGAGAGATTGAATCGAAAATCGAAGAGTGAAAATTCGAGGAGAGATTGAGGATTTTCCTAGCGGAGAAAACTATTTGAATCTGGGGAGGAAGAGAGAGTGGCGTTGAAGATGTGGAATTGTGGGGAGGAACAATGGAAGTGGATTGAAATGGAGAGAGAGAGAGAGAGAGAGAGAGAGAATGAGGTAGGAGCTGGGAGTTGGAGCGGGTCGGGTTCGGAGCTAGGTGTGGATCGGGTAGTCTCGAAGCTGGAAGTGGAAGCGCGTGAGAACGGATCCAAATGACGATGGTGTGTGTCTACACAGATTCGAAGAAGAGAAGTATGAGAGAGCCACGCCTGCAGCTTTCAACCTTTTTTACTAAAAAAAAAGAAAAGAAAAAAGAATTAAACAAAAATAAATAAAAAAGATTAAAGACTTGTTGGACTGTTGGGAAAATGGAGCTACAAGCCTTTTTAGTTTCCCAAAATGGGTTTTTGGGAAGGATTTTGAGTTAATGGGTTCCAACGGGTTTAGCCCGCAAAACTCATTAATTTGCGGGTTTTTTGCGTGCGGGCTTTTTTTAGCCCGGATTAATAAATGGACGGGTTTGTGCGGGTTTTTAACGTGCAGGTATAGTGCGGGTTTGCGGGTTACGGGTTTGAATGTCAGACCTAGTTTTTACTATACTTGGGCATTGGCGCAAATGTTCCACACCGGAGGTCCTCGTGGATGGTTAACTCGGGGATGGTGACCGTGCTCTGACAAGATAATTGGGTCATCCTCCAAATTAGTCTTCTAAAAAGTACTTGTAAGGGATCGGTGATTTTTAATAACTTCGTTGCAATCACAAATATAGGTTTAAGTGAGAAATTGTTAGTCAATCAATCAAATTTGTATATTTGGAGGTGAGAATAAGCTTGTAACCAATAACTATATTTTTTTATATAATGAGTATTTTTGATATGGTTTGCTGGACTGTACCTAAATGTAATTTTTTGTATTTCCTTTTATTATATTTATACGACAACAATAATGTTTACCTTTTTAGTAATTGACTAAGAAAATTATGTTCAATCACAATTGTATGTAAATCCAACAAGTTGAGTTACTCAACTTTTCACACATCCAGTAATGATAGAGCATAATTTTCCTAGCTAACTATAAAAATTTATTTTCATTATTAAATTTACATCTAATGATTATGGAGCATAATTTTCTTAGTCAATTACTAATTATGTGAACACCTTAGCAGCACGACTACGAGAATTAAACTCCAATACTTTTCACTAATTTTATGGTACTAAATCAAAATATCGTACATGAGTTCATTTTTTTTTTTTTTTTTGAGAAATTGGAACTTTAATTTGTTTTTAATAACGATAATTTGACGAAATAAATTATTTTTATTAAAGGACAACAGGGCCGTCCACAACGTAAGCACGTGTCACAAAATTACTGCCAAGATTCCACCGTATCTGATCACTGCCCATTCATATAGTTCACCGTGCCCAAAATTTGCCGGGAAGCACGGCCACACCACTCCGACAGTGATGAATCCTCCAAACGAATTCCCCGACGATTTTTCGTCTTTCCCTCCTATTCCATTCGCCCTCTTCGTCCCCCCTGAAAACCCTAACCCTAACCCCAACCCTAATTCAACCGCAGCTCCGAGTCAGACCTCAGTCGAAGACCCTAGCTCCGCTCATCTACTCTCATTCACGGTCCCGAAGAAGCGGAGGCGAGGCAGGCCTCACCGACCTGCGACGTCGTTTCAGGTACCTCAAATACTCAACGGCGGTTTCAATAGTAACTCCCTTGCTTCTTCTTCTTCTGGCTCAATCTCAGCTCATCAGATTAGACACAATGCGGAAAACCCTAGTTCTTCTGCAAAGGCAGGGCCGGATATGTCCGACGAGATCATTGTGATCAATAAGGAGTCCACGGCCGAGGCGTTGATTGCGCTTTCGGCTGGGTTTCCAGCCGATTCTCTCACAGAGGAGGAAATCGATTTCGGGGTTATTCGGGTTATTGGGGGAATAGAGCAGGTCAATTACATTCTCATTCGGAACCATATCATTGCGAAATGGCGCGAAAATGTGTCCAATTGGGTCACAAAGGATATTTTTGTTAACTCTATACCCAAGCATTGTCATGCTCTTTTAGACTCTACTTATAACTATCTGGTTTCACATGGATATATTAATTTTGGGATTGCACCGGCCATTAAAGAGAAGATTCCCGCGGAGCCTAGTAAGCCGAGTGTGATTATCATTGGTGCTGGGCTTGCTGGTCTTGCTGCTGCTAGGCAAATGATGCGTTTTGGGTTTAAAGTGACTGTTTTGGAGGGTAGGAAGCGTGCAGGTGGGCGGGTGTACACTAAGAAAATGGAGGGAGGAATTAGGGCATGTCAAGCAGCGGCGGATTTAGGGGGTAGTGTTTTGACTGGTACATTAGGGAACCCACTTGGCATTGTTGCTCGCCAATTGGGCTACTCGCTTCATAAGATTAGAGACAAGTGCCCGCTTTATAATGTGGAGGGGAAACCGGTAGATCATGATATGGATATGAAGGTGGAAAGTGTTTTTAATCATCTTTTAGATAAGGCAAGTAGGCTTAGGCAGTTAATGGGTGGGGTTTCGGTTGATGTGTCTCTTGGTTCGGCATTGGAAACATTCTGGCATGTTTCTGGGAATGCTGTGAATGCTGAGGAGATGAACTTGTTCAATTGGCATCTTGCGAATTTGGAATACGCAAATGCAGGTTTACTGTCGAAACTTTCGCTTGCATTTTGGGACCAAGATGATCCATATGATATGGGAGGGGACCATTGCTTCTTACCTGGTGGTAATGGAAGGCTGGTGCAGGCTTTGGCAGAGAATGTGCCGATCCTATATGAGAAAACTGTTCACACCATAAGGTATGGTAGTGACGGGGTACAGATTCTTGCTGGAAGCCAGGTTTTTGAGGGTGATATGGTTTTGTGCACTGTTCCGCTTGGTGTTCTGAAGAGTGGGTCCATCAAGTTTATTCCTGAGTTGCCTCAGCGAAAGCTTGATGGAATTAAGAGGTTGGGGTTTGGTTTGTTGAATAAGGTTGCAATGCTTTTTCCTCATGTGTTTTGGGGCACAGATCTTGATACATTCGGCCATCTGTCTGATGATTCAAGCCGTCGAGGGGAATTCTTCCTGTTTTACAGCTATGCAACAGTTGCTGGTGGTCCTCTCTTGCTTGCTTTAGTAGCAGGTGAAGCTGCACATAAGTTTGAGAGCATGCCCCCTACGGATGCTGTGACCCGGGTTCTTCAGATTCTTAAGGGTAACCATTTCTTTCATGAATTTACATTACAATAATTGTAGCTTTAGTTTGGTCTTAAATGGACACTTTGTACTCATACTATAGTTTGAATAGATAGTCGATCTAATTTTGAAATGATACTAGATGGGTCTAATACGAATTTATTCTTGTTATTCGCACTTTGCATACATGTATGGAGTTCCTAAAATCACAAGTTATCATAACAGTTCTAAAAAAAATAATTGTATGTGGTGCTATAAATCTGAGTAAAAAAGACTGGATGGAAATTTCAATACTCCTTTTTTTAAATGTAATAATCATGAGTATTTCTATATAATATTCTGAGTATCAGTTGTAGTGCACTTTTTAGTTTTTGAATTAAAAGAATTAGGCTAGCTGCTGATGTTGAAGTAATTATCATTTTCATTCCAGGTATTTATGAACCACAAGGAATTAGTGTCCCAGAGCCCATCCAAACAGTCTGTACCAGATGGGGAAGTGACCCCTTCAGCCTCGGTTCTTACTCTAATGTTGCAGTTGGGGCATCAGGAGATGATTATGATATCTTAGCAGAAAGTGTTGGAGATGGGCGACTTTTCTTTGCCGGTGAGGCTACCAATAGGAGATATCCTGCAACTATGCACGGAGCTTTCCTTAGTGGGCTCAGAGAAGCTGCAAATATGGCCAACTATGCTAATGCTCGAGCTCTGAGGATAAAGCTTAACAGGAACCCATCAAAGAATGCCCATTCTTGTGCTTCCCTTCTTGCAGATTTATTCAGAGAGCCTGATTTAGAATTTGGGAGTTTTTCTGTTATTTTTGGTCGAAGAAATGCTGATCCCAAGTCAACAGCAATTTTAAGGGTGACATTTAATGACCCTCGGAAGAAGAGTCATGACGGTTCAAGACCTGATCAACAGCACTCAAATAAGTTACTTTTTCAGCAGCTTCAGTCACATTTTAATCAGCAGCAGCAGCTTCATGTTTACACTTTGTTATCTAGGCAGCAGGCTCTTGAGCTCCGAGAAGTACGAGGTGGTGATGAGATGAGGTTGAATTACCTCTGTGAAAAGCTTGGAGTGAAGCTTGTGGGGAGAAAGGGTTTGGGGCCTTCAGCTGATTCTGTAATTGCCTTAATAAAAGCTGAGAGGGGCAATCGTAAACCTGCTTCAACTTTATCATCTTTTAAGTCTGGTGAGTGCTTAACACTAATGTCCTTAATAACTTTTGTTAAAAGGATGAAAATTAGTAATTGCGGAAATGATTAACAATTAAATTTGTTGTTTAAGGTACATCGAAGCTGAAACCTGGCACTTTGAAACGAAAATTGGTCAGGTATAAGATTTGAAAATTCTGTTGCACGTCTATTTTATATATCTCTTTTTCTCCTATGAGAAAGATTTCTGTTTTACTATTTCAATCAAATTATATTTCACTTAAATTGTTAATGTATGTTCTTGTTATCTTTGTTAATTCTTCCAGAAGGGCTAAAATAATGCGCAGCATTAATGCGTCTCCCCTTTCTGCTAATTCAAACTTGGCTAGTAAACTCCCAGAGGAAAATAAGAACAGTGTTCAAGTAGTCTCCAACACAATCGGTTCAGGTAAATTCGAGGGTTTCTTACTCTGCATATTTTGGGTGGTGGGGGGGAATCTCTCCCTCAGATAATGTAGTTAGATGGCTAGAAAGCTTAAAATCAAACTTGAGTCCTCCCATAAATTCTCATAAGGTATTTTTGTATTTTGCCAGGCCAAAACGATTCTGAGGTGTTGAAGCAATGAATAGTGCCTGCTGGTGAGCTGTCATTAACTCTTCCTTGCGTTTTTAGTTGTTAAATCAGATTTCCATGTTTTATTCTTTTGTACAGAGGCAGCTCAGTAACTGTATGTACCCAGGTTAACTGTATATCAGGAGTGGATAACATAGGGACATACCCACATATATAATCTGGTTTGTAGGTTTTATTTTTAGTGGTTATAACTTAGAATTATAGTACAGACTTAAAAGACTACATTAACCAGTTGCAGTGCCTAAATGGTAAAAGTTTAGGCCAAAATTGGCAAAATGAAACATCCGAGTCCCAGATTTAGCATTGGTCTTTTTATGCATTTCAACTTTGTGTTTGACTTTTTCACTATTATGCTATTCATCATCTTTTTCTAAGTCATGTTCATTAGCATTGGTCATGCCTTCTAGTGCACATCCACTCCTTAGCTTTGTCCCAAATGGACAAGTGTAGTTCCATGGATTCCCATCTTATATTCTTTTCTGTTTATGGTAGGATAGCAGCAAATTTTAGGTGGGTGTAGACCAGTGTTAGCCATCCTCATGTTTCCAGTTTATCTTTTGGCCAGATAATACTTCTCTAATACTCTATAATTTGTCCCTCCGATTCACGCTGGTCATGTATCTTAACATTCTCATTTTCATTAGTGGATGCTGAACACAAGTACTGGAAATGAGAACCTTAAGCTGTATGAAACATGCAAATTAAATCTATACCCAGGCCAACAAATTGGATTAAGCATTTAGTATTTTTAAAGTTCTCTTATTTAAAAGTAGTGCAGGTTTATTATTAGTGTTGTCATTATTTTTGTGATAATAGTTCAGTTATGTTTCTTTTAACAGGGAGCAGTGTCTTCCTTTTTTAGCCATGAGATTTATTCTTGGCTGGTTGAGCCCAAGGGAATTGGCCCTTTTGGGGCATGCTTTGCCCAATTGATGGGACTGTTCCTCTTGACCTTTGACTCTGTACAAATGGCCACCACGAATTTTCTGCTGCCAGCCTTGTTAGAGCTAGTTTGTGCCGAGTCACACCTCCCTTCTCAGTTCTGAAGAAATTTGTCCGACTTGTTGGCTTCTACACTGGTCAAGGACCAATGGAAACCAAATAAGTACATTGAGCAAGAGCAACTGCGTTCTCTGCCATCTTTCAAGATCCCCATCATCGAATTGAAAGGAGATGATGATCCCGGTAAACATGTTTGGCTAGGATGAGGACAACTTCAGGTGAAACTCATGAACAGTCTATGACACTGTTGCCAAGTGGCTTGTAGAAGTGGGTGCTGCCCATTGCCGAGTAGTCTATCAATGCATGAGATCCCAATGTTCACTGATAGAATGATAGTGTAGCTGGGATCCTTTTTCCAAGTGTACGACTTGTGCAATTAGAGGTGGAGCTAATGTGTTCAGTGAGGTCCCAGTGTTCACTGATTGTAGCTGTTGGTCTTTTACTACTAAATTACAAAAACTATAAAAGTGAACATGGTTGTAATTTTACTTATACCTTTATGATCAGATTTTATAGTTATATCACCAATGCATCATAATAGTATGGACGAAAAAAGAAAAAGTGCTCTCTCCCCCTTAATCTGTTAGGGTTTTGGTATTGCAACTTGCTCTCTTTGTGGGTGGCAATTCTCCAACAGCTTGGGCTTAGTTTGGGATTGATTTTGGAGGTGATTTTGAACTTCTGCTTCTGCTTTTGGGCTTATGCTATGCTGTTTGGTAAAATGTTTAGAAGTGGCTTTTGGTCTGAATTGATTCTCCAAGAAGCTGAAATTGAAAAGCAGCTTTAGGAAGCTGATTTTCTGAGAAAACACGGAGTGAACAGTGTTTCATTAAATGAAATTTTCTATTATGTCCTCATCTTCTCTATGACTTTACCTTGATGCTCAGCTCCTCTCTTCCCACCCTCGTCTGCCGTCAAAACTCAAACCACCTAAGCTCATAGATCGATCTCTTCTGTGTCTTCAAAAAACCCGATTCCTTCGCTCTTCCACCACACGCCCCAAACCCAAAGCATTCTCGGACCCCAGCTTCTTCAACCTCCTTTGGTACTTGGTAAGCTCCTCATCAATTTCGCGTAATCACATCTTCGCAAGCCTACCAAGAACCACTCTATCACCGCCTCTCTCTCTCTCAAACCCAGCAGCGAATCAAACTCACTGTAAGTCCTCTCCTTCTCCATCTTTCCCCAAATTTACAGTATATTGCAGTTGCAAGCTTCTTTTGGGTTTTGAGTTTTGAACAAGAAAGTTAACATCTTGATGTTGAATTCTGACAAGGGGAATTTCATTGTTATTTGCAGTCGTGTCCTGATGGGATTGTGATTCGTACTTCATCTACAAGCCTTCAACTTGGATTATTCGAGTAAGTTTTCGAGCGCCCAATGAGCCAAAACATACAAACTATTCACTGTGATTTTGTACTAGTTGTTACGGCACATAGAGAAATGCAAATGTTTGTTAATTCGGGTTAACCTTTGTTGTTTAATGAGTTTAGATGGCTGTTTATCTGGTTTAAGTCTAACTACTCTTCTTCTGATTTAGAATGTCCTATGTGAATTTTGATTTTATAGGTACTTTGCAAGCTTCGATTCACTGCCAAATTACCGCACACAGAGACGGAGTAAGTATCAAACTGCAGTTTTCAATTCAATTCCAGTCCCTCCAAATTTCTGTACATGATAAAACCAAAGGAAAAACTTAAGTGAGAATCTGAATACTGAGATTTGGGTCCAGGCAAGTTATCATTTGGTTCTATCATGTACAGAAATTTCTTTAGCATAGTGTTTCTGTTAATCAAATTAATAGAATTTGTAAAAGTTCTAGAAACACAGATTTGGGTCCTGTTCAACATAGGTAACGAATATAAATATGCAATTTACTCATCATCTAGATTGACATTTGGGTCCGGTTTAAGATACTTGGTGATCGCGGACTTGAGATTAACAATGGGGAAAAACAGTATTGCGACGGAGTTACTATTCTTTGGATGTTCAAGGATGTTGTACATAGATGAGTTAACAAAATGAATTGCCCCGCTCTGCAGGGATGCCTTTTGATTAAGAATCCATCCTTAGTTGTGTGTAGTTGCACCAATTAGTTGTAAGAAAGCTTTTATTCATCATATGAAGCTAATAAAGCTCATTGTATACACTTTTTCTTTTCTGGACTTTTTATATATTTCAAATAGGTTCTGTAGTTGCAACATTCACGAGGTGAAGTTTATTTAAATTTCTGTAGTTTACTTTGATATACATAAGGAGCAGATTCATGAATTTAGTATCAGTAAGGTTAGATAAGGCTGTAAGATTTGTTTTTTCTTAAGAAGATGATTTACATAAGAGAAGTGAAGGCTATAGTTTCCGTGTTTCTACAAAATGCAATGTACTGTAGACTTTTTGTTATTGTTGCTTCTGTTGTTGTTGTTGTTGTGACGATGTGATACTATTGGTACACCTGAAATTATGTTTATGAGGATGCTTCCTGCTCCTGAATGCTGTTGTTATATCTTTTGTAGAGAGTCATGTCTAGTAGTAAAGCTGAAGAACCTGTAAATGAGCAAGCAGTTGCAAATAAGTTTGCTGCCATGAGGTCTGAACTCAACCAAATTTACTCTAAAATCACTGAGCTAGAGATGGACGTGAGTGAGCACTCATTGGTGATCAATGCCATCCAGCCACTCGACCCATCCAGGCGGTGCTTCCGAATGATTGGAGGTGTGCTGGTGGAGAGAACCATCAAGGAGGTCCTGCCTGCTGTGCAGCGTAACAAAGAAGGGATTGAGGAGGTTATTACTCGGCTGAATGAGGCTTTGGAAAGGAAGAAAAAAGAAATTTCTGACTTTGAGGCCAAGTACAAGATCCGGATAAGAAAGAACGACAGTGAGGAGAAGGATGATGGTGCTCGCAAAGAAGGAACTGCTCAAGGAGTCCTGGTCGGCCCTGCTGGTGGAAGCGAATGAATGATAAAGCTCTTCCACCACACTCATCTTGTTTTCTGAAACCTGTTAAATGTAGTGTGCTTTCAAGTGTACTAGGTGTGCTACGGATTTGGGGTTTATGGTCCAGACTAGTAGAATATTACAACTCTTGCACTGAATCAATGACTTTGTATTTGTAACCTTTAATTATGCGGTTCTTTCTTTTAGGAAGGATTAAGGAAAAACAAGAACAATCTTATCAAAATTATGCTTCAAAATTTTCGATATACAATGCTATTGAGTAGTGAGTTGAGCCAAAATATTCCATTATTCAACATAAAGAAACGAGTCAAATGACCCAAAATATACATTTTCTGTCTTGATATCCTCAGTAGAAAAGCTCCTGAACCCTCTGCCAGTGAAAACCCAGTACTCCGCCAAAACGGCAAGGGTGACATTATCGGGACCTGGGCGAATATGCGCGACTCGGTTGTGGTACTGCTAAGACCGAATTTGGATGGTGTTGGATTTTGGGGGGATAAATGTTGGGACACATTGGGCCTATTTTTGAGCCCAAACTTGAGACCTCTCCTCCATTAGCCCAGACTTGGAAGATAGAAAATGTAATAGTAACAGCAAGACAACTTAATCTATGGTAATGGATCAAGGCAGCTGCTATATATACCCCATTTACACTCTAATTTGTACATTGTTACTCCTGAGAGTTAGAAAAGTAGTTAATTTGGTCTAGAAAATTTTTGACTAGTTTGACTATTTGTAGAGATGATGGTGATAAGAATCGTGGGAAAGGCATGTTAAGCTTGAGAAGATGAGTGTGCTTGTTCTACAGCTGTAGAATGAGGCCACTAAAACAGTTGAATTATATTTCTGTAAAATTTTAGGGTACAGATAATCTTTGTACAGATAATTTTACCCTAAACCCTAAACACATTGTGCTTGAGGTCTTTCATTGGAAGTTTCAAGTGTTTTTCACTTTTTGGTGTAAAAACCTGTACAACTAGAGTGCTTCACAATTCATAAGTGAAACCACACTATGGTAGGAGATCATACAACTAGATATGAGGTTTCATTTTAGATCATATAACACTACGTCGAAAATTGAAAACTAGACTTGCAGAAATACAAAACTGAAGTTCATAATTTTCTATGATCCTTTGAACCATTTCTACCAAGCATCCATGCCTCCTCTCTTAAGCTTTCGTTCATGTTGGATTTGACAATGGATAAAGACAACCAACATAAGATTTAAAATTGCAGCATGCAATGTGAATTGTCTTTATGCGTATGAACAACAGCAGAGGGCTTCAAATCCTACAGGAAATTAAAGAAGGATTGGCTTTTAAAAATTTCAAATGCATGCGCAGACTACAATTCCCGAGGCGAGAAAACTAATTCTAAGCGGTGTAACTGGAGCTGTAACTAGTTTGACAGAAGAAGTACTGTAACCTCCCCTTTTTGATACATGATGAGAGTACAAATACTATCTTTGACAAAACTGTTTCCAGTTTTTGATCCAAAGAAGCAAAGTTTTCACAGAACTGTTTCCATTGTTTTGGAAGCAAAACTTTTTGCCAGATTCTTTGAACTATTTGAATGATCTTGAATTGACATGCTTTTTTAACTTCAACCATGCACCAAGACCCCTCTGTCTATTTCTGTTTTGAATAATTGAATTGCAGCTACTATTCTAGTAAATAAGGGTATGTTTATATTGGTGGGTTTAACTTTTACTGATGAAATATTTATATCTAGACAGAATATTGCATGTATGGAATTGGACTTTGTAGATCAAATTTTTAAATATCTATAGCTCCAGGACAATCAATGTGGACTTGATTGAGATGGAACCTGACAATTTTCCCAACATGAATATATGCTTCTTCTCCGCAACTGCATTATTTTCAATTATTTGGCTCAAGATCATGTCATATCTTGTTCTATGTTTGGTTGTTTCTCTGAGCTGTTGTCATCCTGTTTACCCCCTTCTATACTAATAATGAAGATTCTATGACATGATCAGTATGACATCAAATCAATTTAGACCGGCTCGAGGGAGCTATTTGGATTAATGGATTTTTCTTTTATTAGTATATACTAGTTTTACCGTTAAATTTGGTCTATATGATATTGTGACTAAGATGATTAAAAGAACTCGAGAACTTGTTTAGTAGAGACTCCAATTCGTTTTAACTTGGTGATTGATTGAATATTTGATTATCCATATTTCTATCTTCTAACTGTAATGATAAATCTTCAATGCACTCCCACATAGAATTTAGGTGCTTTCAGCCTTTCACCAGCCTATATCTCGGTAATTGACCACATGTTTACATTTTTATCTACAATGAATATCACTTTTTGAAACATGCACATTTTGATTCTAAAGTTGGGTTTTGTGTGAGCATGTTGTTTTTATCATATCTATGCACACAATATCTACCAATATCATATGCACTAATCTACAAATTAAACACACAAACACAAACGCAAACACAAACCTACATTTGTGTGCCCATATTCCGGCTTTTTCCTTGGCCAATATGTGCCCATATTCCCTATTTGTAATAAATTATATAAATTATCATTGAGAATCTATGTTCCACTTTTTGTTTTTTTGTCCAGAATAAACAGCCTTTGATTTGTTGAAAAGTAAAAGCTCACCATAGGCATTAGGCAATGCATGCCAAGATTCTCCTACATGATTTTATATAATTGGCTTACTCGTTTATGGCTATCTCTCCAACTTGTGCATTTGGAATCATACTCATCCATCATTCACCCACAACCTAATTTGTAAATGTTAGAGATCCCTAAACAGCTTTAGCTCAAATTATATGAAGCAGAGAAAATGAGAGAGTTAAGGACAACTGGTCTGGTATTAACCTTACCTAAACCAACTTTTAGCATAAAATATGAAGTTGGTAAACTCTCTTTGGATCCTCTTTGTTGTCTCTCCATTTCAGTCGATGTATAAAAGAAATAGAGGGCAAATACTCAAATCCCACGGAAGTCGGAAGAAAACCTTGTTTAGTTTATCACCGGAAGAACTTTGGGTTTCTCAATGCTTTTGTTGTGTAATTTGTACACGAATTACAGAGTGGACTTTAGTTTTGTGTAGTCTTGGTTTAGCCGATCTCTATATCATGCATGGTTGATGCTTCTTAGTTGGACCCATTTCCCTTCAAAGCATGCAATATCCACATCGTTCACTAGAGAAAAGATAGACATGTCTTGTTTACTCTGGGATGATTTGTTTTAATTTTATTTTTTTGGTTATAAGGGTCACAATCGAGTGTGCTATGGGAATTAGATTCTTGTCGATTATATATAGGTCAAACTTTATTGAACTTATATAACAAATCATGTCAGATTTGACTTAGTTTTTACTTTAATTTTTACAAAAGATTGATTCATTAAACCTTAATCCCATGGTAGCCAACTCCATCTTACTATTGTACGTAATTGCCATAACTATATATGTCGCAGAACTACTGTGAGCTTGACCTTGACACGCTCGCGAAGTTCGTTTCTCCTGGAAAGTGTCATGTGAACTAGGATGATTGATTCTTTGTTATGTAAACCAGAACATCACATACAATAGATCTTTATATTTGTGCCTTAAATTAGTGACCAAAGTAGTTTAGAAAAAATTAATATCATTGATTAGTATATTTTTTTTTCAAGGGATCATTGATTAGTATATTGTCGCTCCTTTATTAAAAATAAGCCTGAAAAAACAAAACGCCTCCAATAATCTAAACAAATAATTAAACATTTCACCGCGAATGAACTCAATTGTGATAGGATTGAAAGATTCTTTAATCAAAATGATTATTTTATATGAAATTTTTCCTATTTAGCTAGCTACAAAACAAAGTATTAATGTTTGCCAAAAAAAAAAAAAACAAAGTATTAATGAGTATATAAGAATGACAAGCCACCCTCCCCAAAAACTCATTCTAACCCAACCATAATCGTCGGTCCATGAAAAGCTCAGAATCAAGGTCCAAGGCCATTCCCAACAGAAGCTAGCTAGCCACACCTCCGGCGGTTGACTTGTTCCATCGTCCATAATCGGTGCTTCACCACTGCCATGAGATTTGATAGCACCACCAGACTTTCGTCATTAGCAACTTAGGCCTCGTTTGATTCATGGAAATGAAATCAATTCCTTAAGAAATCCTATGAGAAAGGAAAACAAACTTCCCACTAACTTTCCTTTCCGCTGCTTGAAAATGTTGGGAAAATAAGTAGAAAATATGTGTTTGTTTCTATTCTAGTGTTTGGTTTGTGTAAGGAAATTAAACAAAATCATACTAATATTCCATTTATATCCTCATATATAGACACAAATCTCGTAAAATTTTTAAATAAAATTGTTAATAATAATATTTAACAATGATATAAATGTACTTATACTATATAATTAATGCACAATTAATGCAGGGAAAGTGGAAGAGAAAATGAATCATTTGGAGGATGAGATGATTCAATTTCTCTCATATTTTCCCTTCTTAAAGAAAAGTTGTTACTTTCTTTATGCACACCAAACATAAGAAATGAACCTTTCAAAAAAAAAAAACATAAGAAATGAATGAATTTCCTTTTCAAAGCCCTCAATAACAAACAAGGTCTTAAAAAATTGTCACCGCCGCCATGAGATTTATTAGCACCAACAGATCGGCGTCATTGGCAACCTAAAGAAGAGTGGTTTGTAAAACAGGGAAGCCAATTTCAATCCCTTATATGAAAATGAATGAGTTAAAACTCGGCTGCAGAAACTAAAAGTGGGGGAAACAGACAAGAAATACTGACCTCATCTGCAGCAGGATCATCATATTGTGGAAGAATTTTCTTCTCTAAAGTAGGATCATCGTTAAACCTGATATACACAATAATACATACAAGCTTTAATAAACCCCAGAGCATGGCAATAAGATATTTGAATAAATGCGGTAGTAGATTAATTCAGCATAGACAATGTCACACAGTAAATAAGTTGCCATCTGCGTATTTATGTTAGAATTGCAGGATACGGCCAACATACTTATCAGCATAAATCCCTGTTTTTTTCTTTGCTGCCTTGTAAGCGTCATCTCGCTGCTTCTGCTCACCAAGTTCCACATTCTCAAGCATATCGCCATCTGTTACATTAAAACGAAGACATCTAATAAATAAAAAACATGTGATGCTTATAAGGGGCATCCTGCCCTTAAAATACAAAGTGATGCCAGGCTACTTTACCTTCATCAATGTCACCATCAGCTAGAATGTTCTGATCCTTGAGTGTTAAAACAACTGCGCCACCGTCCATCACTTTATCAATGCCATGAAGAACTTTAATCCCAGCTAGATTATCTGCAAACACATATTGTGAGCAACTTGAGAAATCAAGAAACCCAAAATAAACTTGAAGATCATAACAATTATTCAGCGACCAAGACATCAATGAATGTCAATTACTCAGCGTCTAGTTCCCTAATTTGGGTTTCAAGGATGGTATTTTGTGAGTTTTGGCCTCTATAAGTTAGGGCTGGGCATCCAAAACCGAAGTCCCGGTACCGTTCCGAAACCGTCCCGAAATCAGTCGGTACGGGCCGGGACCAAATTCTGAAATTTACTATTTGGGCCCGTCCCGTCCCGTCCCGTGGAAACGGGCCCGGTACCGGTACTAGCTTAGTCGAAACAGATTGATCCCGTCCCGTCCCGGTAAAATTAATTAAATTAAATCTTTAATTTTTTATATTACTTGATTGGCTTTGATTGGGTAGTTTGTGGGAACACAAAGGAATGACCACACTTGATCAAAACAATTTGACCTAAACTAAACGGCCTAAGGCCCTAAACCGATCGATCCCCAATTCTTCTAGTCCATTCTCCACTCTCCAAACCTCCAAAGACATCGATCGATCTCCACTCTCTTCTCCACTCTCCAATTCTTCTTCTGTTCTTCATCTAAATCCTCGATCCCCAATTTCTTTCCAATTTCCCTTCACACAGGCACAGCAAGCCCGATCCCCAATATCTTTCCAATTTCCCTTCACACAGCAAGCCCGATCCCCAATCCTTACTTTATTGTGAGGATTCAAGGCTTCAAGCACCATCCTCGACCTTACTTTCGAACAGATCAGAAACAACCGAGGAGGAGCTCGATTTGGAGCAGTCCGACCCGGAATCATGGCTTTTTTCGTCATCATCAACAATCAAGGAGGCTTGGTACTCGCTAATCTGTTCGATCTGTGCCATATGAAATCGATTTGATTTTGAATTTGAAATCGAGGAGAATCGAAGGTGTGGAGGGAGGGTTGAAGATCTGGGGTTCAGTATCTCGTCCTCTTTCGCAAGGGTTTCCAATTTCTTCAGGAGTTACTGAATTCTTCTCATAATTTCGCTCCTTTGGATCTATTACAAGCTACGGGTCTCTCTTTATTTTATCAGATGGATCTTTAAATTGTTGTTACGGCCTCAGATTTGTGAATTGTGATGTTTTATATCGGAATTGCCACTTGAATTATGTGCTACGTTGATGCAAATCTTGTGGTTTGAGTTCTGGACTTGGTTGAGATCAAGCAAAATGATGATTCTTTCTGGTATTAGAATGGTATATTTGGTTCACAAGACTTTCCTTTTCTCAGGGATCGATGTGAGCGTGGATACACTGCTCAAGGTACTATAGAAAATCCATGTTTTTACCTGTTTGTAATTGACCACTTGTTTCTGCATAATGTGATTTCGGCTTAATCGTTCAATATGACATATTTTGGTTGCAGTAGATTCTATATCTATGATGTGGGGTGGTCTTGTTCCGGTTTCCACTTGTTTATAGTATTGTTGAGTGGATTATTACTGAATTAGTTCATTCAGATCCACAGTTTGAATCAGATAATGTGATCATCTGTGTGGGGAAAAACAGAAAAGTGGGGAAAAACAGAAAAGAAAAAGGAATCGGGTATCCCGACTTGGGCTCGGGCCCGACCCGATCCCAGTCGGTTTCGGTACCTTCGGTACCAACCTTGAAAAACCGTAATCCCGTCCCGTCCCGTCCCGAATAATATTTTCGGTACCGGGCTCGGTATCAGTCAGTAACCGGCCCGTCCTGGCCCGTGCCCAGCCCTACTATAAGTAACTCGATAGAGGTAGACTTGATTATGATAAAAAAAAAATAAATAAATAAAAGTTCTCTTAATTAGGGTTTCAAGGATGGTATTTTGTGAGTTTTGGCCTCTATAAGTAACTCGATAGAGGTAGACTTGATTATGATAAAAAATAATAATAATAATAATAATAAATAAATAAATAAAAAAAGGTCTCTTAGAGCCTCTATAGCTGTCTTCCTCTTTTATTCTCCTCTTCTTACGCCCTAATTTGCCCTCTCTTTAAATCTCCACCTAATTCTTTAAATTCATCCTAGTACTACATCAATATACTACCAACATTGGGTCCCACAACTTGAACTAATGGTTAGACACACGCACAAGTACTTAAATATGAAGTAATTCTATATGGCTGGTGATCAGACATGCAAATAAATAATAAATAAAAAACAAAACACTGTAAGACTACATTCTACATGTTCATTATGTCTTCAATATAGCCCTGCACGTATGCTCAAACAAGATAAAACGCTAAAGGACTGTTAACCAATCAGCCTTCAATCAACTAGCTGCTAGTAAGCAAATTTAAAGTATCTTTAAGTAAGAAGGAATCTTACGAGTCATATCCTGAGCTGCCTCCTCATCTTCACTTTCTTCTTCGGCAACATTGTCCTGAGAAAATGCACAATATGAATGGTAATCTTAAAATCCACAGACTGTTGAAACATAATGATGTAAAGAAAACAGTATCCAACTAACCTGTTCCTCAAAGATCTTTGAAAGCTGCAAAGCTTTCTCTTTTTCAGCATTCCTTTTCTCCTCGAGCTTACGACTCCTATTAACCCAAGTTAAAACCTCAGGAATGTCTTCAGTTTTCTTCTTTAACCTCTCTTCCTTCGTTCTGAACAAAAAGCAAAACCGAAAGAAAAAGTCATGCAATGCATCCATTGTCCTGAAAAGAGATGTTCCATACAGCTATGTATACAAAAGAACATTAGGTAATAACATCCACCTTTAACATGCATTTGTTGGGTGTTCAAACCCAATAAAAAAATTATATTCAGCTAAATTAAAAATAAAAGACACTAATCCAGACAAAGATTAGAAGAATGAACAACTATAGTTGCATCCACCACAGGCCAAATTTGCAACTAGAATGCCAACATGATATTTTCAATCAAAAATTATATAAGATGACATCATATAAAGTTACATTTCCCAGTAAAAGAATGCTCAAATGCTGCAATTATCTTTCTCCTCAACTAAAGTAAATCTTAAACTATCCAAATTATGTAATTCATTTGAAAACAAGAAACCAACTGGAAAACAATGGGTAGCTATATGAAAAGTGTTACACAACTAGTGCATCTTTTTTCTTCATAATTTACCTTTCAACAACTTCATGTAAGCATATTATTAATATACCATTTCAACTACAAGTTCAGAGTGTCCGTAGATTCAGTTTAGACAACATGATATAAATCCCACATTTCACATTAGCAGAACCAAAGACAGATTATATATATTTCTTTAGTGCCTCACAAAGAACATAAGGTAATAAATATGGAAATCGATAAGATACATGTACTTACTTCAGCATGCGTTCCTCAAGCTCGGATGCTGATAGATGTGCTCCACCTGACAAACCCTCGGCATTTTGTTCATAAGCAGCATTATGGGACATCTTACCTTGCTTAATAATGTCCTTATCCCTGTTGTCGTCATCATTAAGCTTAGCACTCTCATCCCTTTCCCCAATCTTGCTCGACTCATACGCATCCACGCTTCTCCTGCTCTGTCTATCTCTTGATTTATTTTTCCTTATCTTGATCTGCCTCCCTCTCCTTTTCCCTATATTTATCTTTCCCCTTCTCCCTATCTGTATCCTTCAAGCTTTCCCTCCCCTTCTCTCGATCTTTATGCTTTTCTCTCTCCTTTTCTCTTTCTTTTTCTTTAGCCCTGTCTCTTTCCCTTTCCTTCGATCTCCCTATCCCTAATCTTCTCTTTCGCCCTCTCTTTGTCTCGTCCTTTATCACCATCCTTGTCTCCCTCTCTATCCTTCCCTCGATCCTTTCTGTCTTTCCCCCTCTCATGCTCCTTCTCTCGATCATAATCTCTCTCCCTCACCTTGTTATCTCTACTCCTATCCTTATATCGCTCATCCCTATCATCCTTCCTCCTTTCCTTAGACACACGATCCTTTTCCAAATCTTTAGATTCTTTCTCTCTTTCCTTGACAACATCATCACCACCACCACTTCTCCTCGACCTATCCCGGTCTTTACTTCTACTATCCCTCTCTTCCCCTCGGCTACTCTTCTTCCTATGCTTGCTCCTATGCCTGCTCACATTCTCTTCTAAATCATCAGAATTCCCATCCTCCCGCTGCTCTCTCACCGGAGAGTCATCTCGATCATATCTCTCCTCACGCTGTTCATACCTCTCCACATCCATTCGGAACAAACCAAACTACAAAACTCCAACCCTGAAATTAACATATAGTAAAACAAATCAAACCAAAATATACAGCATTAACTTCCCCAAGCACGAGTTTGCCCCATCAACACTAAAAATTTCCGTCAATCACTTTGCATAACATCAAATTGCGTCTGCTTTACTTAGATTATCGAGAACAAACCAGAAATAGATCATGTATAACACGCATTGAAGGATTGAAAAACCCTAACTAGCTAATCAGCTATGAACACAAAGTAAACTCAAACAAGAAACAGACAGGGTGATACATACCTCACGTAAGGTTTCGGTGTCACTGTAAGCGATGCTTCAATACGATTGTTGTGTTGTGCGGAAGCGTAACAAACACAATATTGATATGGAACTAGATGAGCGACCAAACAATGAAAAAAAAAGCAAACACAAGAACACAAGAATTTATAGTGGTTCACTCAATCAATGTGATTGAGCTACGTCCACTTCGGAGCCGGCGAGAAATTCCACTATAATCAATTTGGAGAGAATACAATTTGAGTTTTAGAATAAACTCTACCCAAAATCCCAATAACCCAATAACTAGTTTAACTCTCCCTCTCTCTCTCTCTATTTCTGGCGGCAGCATATATATATATATATATATATATATATATATATATATATATATATATATATACCCTAGTCAATCTAGACATGGATATATATATGTTATCCTAATTAACCTAGGCAGCCCATGGGCCCTTCACATTTGATTTTGTCCACCAATCAAATTAAAGCCAATATTCAATAATCTCCACCTTGGCTTTACTTGATGTAAATTCTCTAAAGTAGAACTTCAAAACAATCGCCGCTCCGACATCCCCGTAGGGAATTTCAAATTCTACAAATACCAATCAAGTTCAAGCAATGCTTGAACTTGCTCAATGGAACCGACTTTGTCAACATATCAGCAGGATTATCTGCAGTTCCAATTTTGAGGAGTTGAACATCACCATCCTCCACCATCTGACGAATCTTGTGAAATTTGACATTGATATGTTTAGTACGCACATGAGTAACTTGGTTCTCTGCTAAATGAATAGCACTTTGACTGTCACAAAAAATATCCACATATTCTTGAATAATTCCCAAGTCCTCAAGTAAACCACGAAGCCAAACTGCTTCTTTTGCACCCTCTGTTACCGCCATATATTCAGCTTCTGTAGTCGACAAAGCAATTGTAGATTGCAAATTCGACTTCCAACTCACCGGTCCACTAGCAAGAGTAAACACATAAGCTGTAGTAGATCGGCACTTATCCAAATCACTTGCGAAATCAGAGTCCACATATCCAACAACACATTGACTTGTCTTATCCTGCTGAAAAACTAATCCAACATCCACAGTACCAAGAATATACCGTAGAATCCACTTCACTGCTTGCCAATGACCTTTACCTGGGTTATGCATATATCTACTCACCACACTTAAGGCCTGTGAAATATCCGGTCTAGTACACACCATACAATACATCAAGCTACCAACAGCACTAGCATAAGGAACTGTAGCCATATATTTCATATCATCATCTGTGCTAGGAGACATAGTAGATTTAAGCTTAAAGTGAGAGGCAAGAGGTGTACTTACAGGTTTAGATTTATCATTCATGCCAAACCGATGCAGTACCTTCTTCAAATATTGCTTCTGTGACAAACAAACTTTGCCTCTTGATTTATCTCTTTCAATTTCCATGCCCAAAATCTTTTTAGCTTCTCCCAAGTCCTTCATCTCAAATTCACCACTCAATTGTGATTTTAATTTATTTATCCCCACCTTGCTCTTAGATGCAATTAACATATCATCAACATATAAGAGCAAATAAATGAAGGTCCCATCCTGTAGCTTGCGAAAATAAACACATGGATCATAAAGACTCCGAGTGTAATTCTGACCGAACATAAATTTATCAAACCGCTTGTACCACTGCCTTGGAGATTGTTTCAAACCATACAATGATTTATGCTGTTTGCAGACCCAATTTTCTTTACCAGCAATTTTAAACCCTTCTGGCTGAGTCATATATATCTCTTCTTTTAATTCACCATGTAAGAAAGCAGTTTTTACATCAAGCTGTGCTAACTCAAGATCAAACTGTGCAACCAAGGCCAATAAAATACGAATAGAAGAATGCTTAACAACAGGAGAAAATACCTCATTGTAGTCAATTCCTTCCTTTTGTGTGTAGCCTTTAGCTACCAATCTAGCCTTATACCGTGATCCTTCCTTTTTAGCAAACACCCACTTGCAACCAATTGCTCTCTTCCCATGCGGTAACTGAACCAACTCCCATGTTTTATTCTTGTGAAGAGACTTCATCTCCTCACCCATAGCTTTTTCCCATTCTACACAATCTGCATGTATGACAGCTTCTTCATAAGTAGTAGGAATTTCTTCTTCAGTAACTGGAAGTGCATAAGTCACCATATCATTACGCCAAGCTGGCTTTTGAGCATTCCTTTTTCCCTTTGTAGTTGCAATTGGTCCATCTTGCTGTGTAGGCTCTTGGGTTGGAGCCTCTACTTCAATACTCATGTCCTCAATATTTAAATCATCTGAATCAACATTAGGACTCACTGGATCAAGTGGAGTTTCAACAATTTTTTTCTTTAACTCCACCTGCTGCAAACTCTCTACGGTCATTCTCTGCTCATCAGAATTTTTCTACTTGTTCTGATCAACCATAATAGCCTCATCAAAAGTCACATCTCTGCTTACAACAACTTTCTTCACATCTGAACACCAAAGCTTAAATCCCTTAACACCCTCATTAAATCCCAAGAATATAGCTCTCTTGGCCCTTGGATCTAGCTTGCTTTCCCTGACATGAAAATAAGCAGGACAACCAAAAATATGTAAATAATGATAATCAGTAGCAGGTTTACCAGACCATACCTCCATGGGAGTTTTTCTCTAAAGTGCAGCAGTAGGTAACCTATTAATAAGGTGGCTTGCATACACAACTGCCTCAGCCCAAAATTCTTTGCCTAATCTAGCATTAGACAACATACACCGAATTTTCTCCAATAAAGTCCGATTCATGCGCTCTGCCACCCCATTTTGTTGTGGTGTCTCTCTAACTGTGAAGTGTCTCACAATGCCCTCATCTTGACATAGTTTCAAGAACGGATCAGATTTGTATTCACCACCATTATCTGACCTGAGCCTCTTAATTTTTCGACCGGTCTGAGTCTTAATCATCTTCTTCCACTTCACAAATATATCTAAGACTTCATCTTTATGCTTCATGGTGTACACTCATACTCTTCTAGAGAAGTCATCAACAAAAGAGACATAATAATGCTTACCTCCCAAAGATGCAGTTTTGGTAGGTCCCCATACATCAGTGTGAACATAATCTAGAGTACCTTTAGTCTGATGAACTGCAGTGCCAAATTTAACTCTAGTCTGTTTTCCCAAGACACAATGTTCACAAAATTCTAATTTTCCTGTCTTTGTACCTTTCAATAGACCTTGCTTCACTAATCCCTGCATTGCTTTCTCACCAGCATGTCCAAGACGCATATGCCATAATTTTGTATTGTCTGCATCATCATCATATGTAGTCTCAGATATTGCTGTTTCACCTGTCACTGTGCTCCCTTGTAGAAAATACAAATTTCTAAACGTTTCACCTCTCATCATCACAAGTGAACCAGAGACAACTTTAGCAACTCCACTTTTCAATGTAATTGTGTGCCCTTTTGATTCTAAAGTTCCCAAAGAGATAAGATTTTTCTTCAAATTTGGAACATACCGGACATTAGTTAATTCTCTGACTACTCCATCATGCATCTTGAGACGAATTGTACCAATCCCTCTTGTTCTGCAAGGACTGTTGTCTCCCATCAAAACTACTCCACCATTCAACTCCTTGAAAGGAGATAACCATTCCCTATTAGGGCACAAATGATGTGAACAACCTGAATCCATAATCCACTTGTCAGAATAACCAACTGCATATGAACTAGCCAAAGCAAACTCAATCTCTTCTTTTTCAAAATCTTCAAAAGCTGATGAACAACTCAAAGCAAAATCAAAATCGTCATCTTCATCATCTCTTACAACATTCACTTCAGAATCCTTCTTGTCTCTATTCTTCAACTTAGGACAATCTTTCTTCCAATGACCTTTGTTGCGACAAAAAGCACACTCATCTTTTGCAGGAAATTTACTTCTTGACTTGGAACGAGATTTACCTCTTTTTCCAGTAGGTTTTCTCTCATTAGATCTGCCCCTTACTACAAGTGCTTCACTTGAAACATTCTGAAGTTGCTTCTCTTTCTTTCTGCACTCATTATTTATCAATGAATTACACACATCATCAAATTTCACATCATTCTTTCCATGCAACAAAGTTGTAATCAAATGCTCATACTAGTCAGGAAGAGAATTTAGCAAACACAACGCTTTATCCTCATCACTAATTTTCACATCCAAATTAGCCAAATCTGCAAGTATCTTATTGAAATCACTGATGTGTTCAGACACAGAAACACCCCGTCGATAATTAAATCGAAAAAGCCGCCTCTTCAGGTGAAACCGATTTTCAGCACTCTTGATCATATATTGGTCTTCTAATTTCTTCCACAACGCTTTTGCAGAAGTTTCTTTCATGACAAAGAATTTCTGATCTTTAGCAAGGCACATTCTGATAGAACCACAAGCCCACTTGTTAATTCTCGCCCACTCTACATCATCTATGTCTGCAGGTTTATCTTCCAGAGCTATATTCAATTCTTATTGACACAAGACATCCATCATCTCACACTGCCACATGCCAAAATTGTTGGTGCCATTAAACTTTTCAACTTCAAATTTGGCATTACCAATTGATGCCCTGGAAGTCGACCAACGCGAAGAACCTGAAGACTCAGTCCCTTTCTTTTTCTCGTCAACCATGATTTCCAATCAATGAATCAACTCCCAATTCAGAACCAGAGCTCTGATGCCAGTTTGTTGTGCGGAAGCGTAACAAACACAATATTGATATGGAACTAGATGAGCGACCAAACAATGAAAAAAAAAAGCAAACACAAGAACACAAGAATTTATAGTGGTTCACTCAATCAATGTGATTGAGCTACGTCCACTTCGGAGCCGGCGAGAAATTCCACTATAATCAATTTGGAGAGAATACAATTTGAGTTTTAGAATAAACTCTACCCAAAATCCCAATAACCCAATAACTAGGTTAACTCTCCCTCTCTCTCTCTATTTCTGGCTGCAGCAGCATATATATATATATATATACCCTAGTCAATCTAGACATGGATATATATATATATGTTATCCTAATTAACCTAGGCAGCCCATGGGCCCTTCACATTTGATTTTGTCCACCAATCAAATTAAAGCCAATATTCAATATGTTGCAGGTCCGACTGGAATTAGTTTGGTTTGGGGATTGATTCAGGGACGAAGAAAGCAAGAAAAAGAAGAAGAAGAAGGGGAGAGTGTAGAGCTAGATTTCGGAGGCAATTGAGTGCCCTAATTTGGGAACGAAACGAATTGAGAATAGATGATGATGATGATGAGGAGAAGAAATAGTGGGGTGAAGAGATTTTGGTTTTGGGTTCGAAAACGGGCAAGTGCGACGATGAGTTAAACAAAGAAGGTTTTGGGGTTCTTGCGAGTTTTTCACTTTTTAACCAAGCCTCTACTCCTCTTCATTCTTCTACTCTCTTTTTTTGTTATAATTTTGGGTTTTTGTCCATTTATCCTATTTCTAGGGATTTTGTAAAATAGTGGGGTTTATGTAAAATAAGGAGTGTGAATTTCACTCCCTTTTTTTGCTTCATATTCAACATGTTTACCATAAAGCAAACGATATGAGCATGCAGACCTTACTACTTATGATTATATTGATGATTAATGTTTAAATGAGCTTCCCACTTTTATTCGAGACATGCTTTATGAGAATCATTGTATTTTTTCATGGGGCTTAGGTCTTATGTCCTCCCCTTTGTATTCTGTTTCATCAATAAATAGTATGCTAAGACTTTTAGTTAGACTGGACACCTTGCAACTCTTTTATGATTGCGATCTTGCATCTTGCTCTCTGTGTCTGACAATTTCATGGGGATGGAATCAATTGGGTTTGTCGAATCCCCAACTTCAAGGTCGTCTTTTGAGTTTGAAAACCTAGCTTAATTATGGTATGCCTCATGAGTGAAGCGAGAGAAACATGCATAAGGACTAAGGTTTCTAAATCAACACTAAGACGGTTAGTAACTTGTAAAGCAAGTAATGTATTTAGCGGAGGAAATTCTTTTCCCACATGATTGGTCCTCTTCAAACCCTACAAATATCACTCCCTAACAACCTTTATGCTTATTTATCTGAACCTCATCCACCCAATATTGAAAAAGAGAATAAGAATTTGACAAGAACTTCTTTCAACATCACCCTTGAAAATTGAACAATATATCGTGATATAAATTATCACTCACAACAAATAATAACACAAGTTACATAAGTATATACAGGCTAAGATCTTTCTGCATCACTTGCTCCTCCGGGATTAACTAGATTGTCGGTCCCTTCCAACCACTCTCGTAGTTTAACTTCTTTATCAGCCTTGAACTCATCAAAGTTTTCTGACAATGAAGACAAATTATGTGTCGACAAGCTCTCATCAACTTGTTCTTCTTGCGGTTCATCTGTAATATGACTCGACAAGGGCAGCTCATCAGCTTCTGTATCTGGCAGAGACGAACTAGTGCTTGCAGTAGCAACTGATACTGGTGGGTTAGAGTAGGAGGCGACCTCTGTTAGTTCTTTAGGATCAAGTTGCGGCCACTTCAAATTGCTGGCCTTTTGTCTTGCAGATTTTAATACAGTGGAAAAATAACTGCCTCCACTATCCTGCTGGGCATCACTTGGTGAACGACTCCAACTGGCTGGTTTCCAAGAACTTCCTCTTCCCAGCTGAGAAGCTGATCCCTGGTTGTTGATTAGCCCTCTTTTTGGTTGTTTTGTAGACATAAGTACAAGAGATTTCTTTATGTCTCTAATCATCTCATCAGCAACGGGGAATCCACATTCTTTCATCGATCTCACCATGGTTATGGAATCCTCAGAATCTTCAGTGTGCAAAGTTGTTTCACGCGACTTGTTCACAACATTATTTCTGAGACCAACGAGATTGGGCACAGCATTTTGAGTGTGCTGCTGAACATAATAAAGCCCCACTGAGGGTTCGTTTGCCACATACTTAATCATCTCTCCCAAGCATTCAGTTATCTCAACAAAGCCGTCGACGGTGGAGAATCCATGCATCTTTTCAAAGCATAAGGCAGTTCATCACTGATTTGTCAAAAATGGAAGAGGGGAAATTAGCAAAAATTGATGGAATTGTTACAGAAGCAGATCTTTGTAGATTACCAACTGAAACAGAACAAGCAAAACCTATACTTAATGGCTGTATGCTTTCTGATTCAATTAACAGGGTTATGAACTGTTGACTCAGCTCTAAGCTATAAGAAACAAATTCATATACATGATCTTCTTTATCGTGCAATTACTAAACACAAGCCCACTTCAGATTTCCGTTTAGCTCTATCTGGATTCTGATGACCTTACTAGTTGTGTGCCCAACACCATTCAAATTACTTGCTCATTGTATTTCATATTTAGCAGATTATACATACTTCCTTCTTTATCCTACAACCATATATTTCCTAACCATTTACAAAATCATGTTTGTATATCTATGCAATCAGGTATAAGGTAACTCTCTTGATTCAACATATCCATGTTAAACATAAAATTAACTATATTTCTTTAACCTCTAATCAAACACTAAATTCTTGAACCTAGTTTGCTAGACACAAACATAAACAGGTCAAACAAGTTCCACTTCCAGAATCGAAATCCTTCACCCAAATCCAAAATTATGCAATTCCAATCAATACCCATCTAAGAAAACAACAAAACATCCAATACCCAATTCTCAAAATACGATCTTTCATTGATTCATTCAAGCACAAAAACAACCAATTATAAGGTAAGAAAAGTTGGCACCTTTTATCAATTAGCTTACAGGAACCCTAGAACTGGGTGTGAGCAATAATCTGATTCCCAATCATCCAGTTTGGTTCCTTCTCAGCTTTCAATTTGCAGAAGCTTCCTTCATCTCTCATAACGATTTCTCAGTCTCATCTCTCTCTCTCTCCATCTGTCTAAACCAACGGCAGGTAACTTAACTAGAGACAAAAACAATTTAGGTTAAATTGCCGAATCGTCCCAAAATTTTTCTGATACTTACCAATCTACCCCTATATTTTTTTTATCTCAATAAAGTACACTAAAGTCTTTTTGGCTAGACACTCTTAAAAAACGTTTGCATCAATTCTCTCTATTTTAGTTAGTTTTAAATTATGATTAAATAGTTTAAATATATTTATAAATTACATAAAATAAATTAAAATGAATGTTTTAAATTATAGATAGTCTCACCTCGCTCTCTATATTTAGGAGCGAGATAGCTAAAAGTTATAATAGAGAGTTATTTAGGAGTCTGATGCAGCTGTTAAAATAGATAAAAAAAACTAAACATGATCTCCAAAATAGCTAAGGAGCTAAAATAGAGAGCATGGTAAAGATGCTCTTAGCAAGTCGTATTTATTCACGAGACAACTAAAACCAAGTTCGAACTCGACTTGTTTGTTGAAGTTTAGATTATTTGCTTAATCTTATTTAATTAATAAAACTATTTTTTTTTAATAAAGAATTTTACTCCAAACAAAAAAAAAAATTGTCTTGAACAATCTCTCAAATCGTTGATTAAGGAGTCCTCAAATAGTCCTCATTTTAGTGATCCTCATTAGAACTCAATCTTACCAAAATAAGGGCACTATAAACTACAATTGACACCAAGGAGTAAATCAACAAAACTTAAACATTAGACAGAAATGTTAAAGACTTTCTAATACACACACACACACAAAATATTTATGATCCAATGGTGTGTTGTACAGTACCCAGGAGGCCAGGAGGGTGGAGTACAGTATATGCATACCTTGACAACCCTGGAATGTGGAATTTGAGGTCACAAAACTTGAAATCAAAATTGGTATTTGGGTGAAGAGCTATATGTGAGAGTCTACGATGCGGATGCCAACCTTGTAAAAGAGAGCCTTCCCCTGATAACATCCTTCTATGTGGTCAGCCTCATTAGGCCTGGCAACAGTGCGGTCACGAGCAGGTTATGGGCGGACTTAACGGGTTATAACGGGTTGAGCCCGATGGGTTCCCGGGTTACCCGTTGAAACCCGTTAAGACTGCTAAGGTTTTTTATTTTTTAATTTTTATTTTAAAATTCTTTTCTAATCAATTACCCACTAAAACCCGTTAATACCTGTTAACAATAAATTGGCCATTGAAACCCGTTAAGACCCGTTAACATAAAAATGAATTTATTTATTTATTTTTTTTTGCATTTTTTTAAACTCTTTTTCACACCCATTATCTATTAAAACCCTTCTCAAAAAAAAAAAAAATATTTATTATTTTTTTTAAACCCTCTTCCAACCCATTACCCATTATAACTCTTTTTCATTATTGAATTTCATTAAATCAAAAGTTAATACATATTGGGCTCACAATTCTAAAAAAAAAAAAAAAAAAAATCTTTTTTTTTTTTTTTTTCTCTTCTAATCAGGTTCAATGGGTTCCGTCGGGCAACCCGTTTCCGCCCGTTAACTAACGGGTTGGCAGCCCATTAACACGTTAAGTTATCGGGCGGAAATAAATGAGTTTTTAGCGGACGGTTAATGGGCGGTTAACGGGTCATGGGCCGAATTGCCAGGCCTAAGCCTCATTGTACATTCTTGTTTTAGATAATTTCCTTGTGTAACAAGCTAGGATGTAATTATTTAAGGGAAGTTCCCAATTAGGTCAAATACCCTTGTATGTATAGTGAATATACACTTATGAGTAATTATACACTTATGAGTAATTTTCTATATATATATATATATATATATATATATAGTATTAAGAAACTGGAAAAATTACTAGATTGATGTGTATTTATAATATTTAACATATATTTACTTGAAAACAATTTATAACGTGCAAAATGTGCCGATAATAATTACAATGTGGAAACGGCCCGTGAACAATTATTTACAATTTTGCACATTAGTGGCAATGAATAATTTTACAGTGTTTTTATTTACGACATGAAAAAAGAAAACACCTTAAAACAATAATGTCCTATACAGTATGGCCTGTAAATCTGTAATAGTGTGTTTTTATACCCCATAATTACATTTTTTTTCTTGAAGTGAAAACTGAAGAGTACGTGGAAGAGAATCAACAAAATATTCAATTTAAATTAGGGTCCCTTTCCTACTCTGATCTTAAAGGTTTTAGTGCTGAGCATACTCTATATATATAGAGAAGAAAAACACATAGGAAGCAATTTGAACCCTATCTAACAGTGCGTATAGTACTCAGAAGCAAATTAAGAATCAAAATAACCTATACACGCGCGGCATGGCACTCAGCACGGTACTGCCTTATCTTCCAGACCTTGTTATCCACCAAATTCTCCGATTCGTTCCGCATGATCTTTGTTTCCAAGCAATGGGAAGGTGTATGGTTTTCAGATCCGATATTAGATTTCGACGAGAGTATTGGCAATTACTATGGCCATGCCCAGCATGAAAAGTTTGTCAAGTTCATCAACAACATCTTGAAAAGGTATTTGAAATTTTGTGATGATCAAGAACTTAAACTCTTAGCAGTTAAAAAATTCAGGCTTTGCATGAGGAGGTACTTATCCAGCGACGCTCCTAACGTAGATAAATGGTTGAGTTTGCTATTTGAGAGAAGCATCGAGGAGTTAGATATCAGCCTAATTAGTGGAATAACTGGTGATTTGGAAAACTATTCTGTGTCGCATACGACGCTTGTTAATGCAAAATCTTTAACTAGTCTGAATTTGGAGTGTGTGACTATAAAGAACATGGATGGATATTATTCCTATACTTATGAAGTCAAGAAGAGGACGATGGTTCCTAGAGCTGATGATCTTGTATCTAAATGCCTTCTTCCCTCTTTGAAAACAATGTCCCTCAAAACTGTGCAATTCGACCATGGTGCTCTCTTTCCCCTAATTTGGGAGTGCCCTGTCATCGAATTTCTATCATTAACTTCATGTTCTTTTGAAAATTGCAGAGATTATTGCCAGCATCTCTTTAGTTCGAGTCTCAAATTCTTGAATATTGATAAATGCAATTTCATCGGTCTACGCATTGGTGAAGCTGTAAATCTTGAATCTTTTCGATTGGTTTCACCATTGCTTGAGGATTTGGTGTTGGACAATTGTGTCAAGTTGAAAGACATGAATATTGAAAATACTAGATGGAACCAATATTAGAGAAAACTTTACGTATCTAAGTTTATCCAAAGAAAATATGATTCATAACACTGAGATTTGCTAACGCAGTGTAAACCTCTCCACTGAGGAAACTTCACTGCGTGGCTTTTAACGTAGCCAACACGAAAAGACAATCCAATATGAATCAATAGAGTTTACAGAATACAAGTAGTGTTGTTCATAACAAACACTTTCACTTAGCAACAGATGCTAACTTGTTTTACAACTGTTCTAACTTCTAATTTTTCAACATCAACTACTACTAGCTAATCTGTATTCAATCATCCTCGTACTCAATCTTCTCACTGATCTTGAGAATGAATTATGCAAGTGATTGATAAAGCAATGAAACACATGAAACAACCACTGAGAGTTTTCAAAGACCGATATAAACAACCAAACTAGAAGTTCAAGCAAAAACCAATTTTATGCAAAAACCAAAAACTCTGTTCGATGAATTAGTTTGAAAACCCTTTTATAGGAGCAGGACTCCCCCTCAATCAAATCGTATCTTAATCACAGAATAAGATAAACATGGAAGGGTTTTAAAACTCTTTTTAGCATGTAATCGGTTATGCATATATAAAGAGATTTTGAGATCAATTAAAATCAATGCATATCAATTTCGAATCATGTAAATATGATATGTATTAAATAGACCTTTATCTCAAGATCAGTGAGATACCTTCCTTGAAATTCTCTTCATGCGATCCTCCTTTATTTCCTTTGTTTCTGCGAGCAATTAGGAGAGTATCTCTCCTAGTTCTTTGCATGTCTGTTGTCCTTGAGATCTTGGGAAAGTCATGTGTTGAAGGGAGTAGTCCAAGTACTTACAATCTCCCCCTTTGGGCAATCCCATTCAACACATGACAATTTTTCAACTTGGTATTCCTGCATGTTAGATTTCAACAGACATATACATATTGTGACAAATAGCTACTAGGATAAAGGAATCAGTTTCCATCCTTTTCCCATCCAAGTCGCCAAAATAAAGTTACTTAATAATAATAGAAAGCATCCCAAAAGTATCTGTGCTTATGCACTTACACCTTAAAAAAAAAAATTTGTCCATAAAAAATTAAAAACATGCAGAAACAGAAATAACAAAGAAAAATCTTTTACTTCTCCCCCTTTGAATGGGAATGCCCTTCGACTTCCTCCATAAGCTTGACGACATGATCCTTAAACTCCTCGCTGTCCATTGAAGTTGAGCTTTCCTCAGGGGCGACGGCTACTGGAACAGCAGTGGAGGAACCGGGAGCGTAAAACCCGGGAGGGTGACGCTGCATGTTCCGGATCTCCTTTGTGAGAGTGGTCAGAGCATGACGAGTACGAACTAGGAGGGAATGCATGTCGTCCATGTCCGTAGTGAGGCAGGCAATCCTCCAGTCAGCCACCATGATATGGTCACGGAGACTATCCAGAGAGACAGGAGGAGGAGCAGCAGAGGTAGCAGAAGAAGAGGAGCGAAGAGGAGGGCTCCGACTGCGCTGACGCTGCATGCCGGGATGGAGAATCCCGGCTCTTGCAGCGGCCTGAAGGCCTTCCTCTGGAGGAGGCAGGCGGCGATGTCCACCAAGTCGAGTTGTTTGCTGCGTGCGAACCATGGTGAGAGAGACCAGTTAATGAACGAACCTGCACACAGAGACAACCAAGAGTAAAATTCGAGGGAGACAAGAGAGGATATATATGGAACAGTTAGGTTTAGGGAAAACCAAAGAACACACCGATTGGGATAGCGTCTCAATTGAGGAGAGAAGTTATGACAATTTATTTTTCCTAGAAGTACGCATGCAGAGAACTTCTCCCCCTCAACTTAGGCATAATCATTATGGAAATTAAGTATAGTCAGATGGCCATCAAGGAAGGAAACGAATAGACAAAAAACAATCGTAGAATCGGCAATTATAGCAGATGATCGTTTCCTTTGCTAAGAATCAAGACAATGAATGCATAGGTCATATCGATGAGAGAAAAAATAGCATAGTTTGATCACAAAGAGCACAAATCATGTAGTGAAGTGAACATAGTTTAACGTATGGAGCATGATGTATTCTATCAACAAAGGAAATTGGTACTCATATTTAGACCTTAGAGAGTAAACCTGTGATAAAAGTGAGTATAACCAGTATGTGGGGCTTAGAAACACGTTTAGTGACAGAGAGAAAGAGTGAAATAGGAGATCGAAATAAGTGAACTAAGCTCATGATATCTCCTGAGAAGGGGTAGGAAACATTGTTCCTAGGCACGTATTTTATTTAAGTCATAGACCTCTTTTATTTTGTGACAATTAGTACTCATGTAACAAGACTCTTCTCAACAACTCCGAGAACAGATATTCGTAGGGTACTAAACATAACAAGGATGCTCCATGGAGAGAGTCTCGAGTAGTTGTCTGCATTATTTTATTTTACGTGCAAATATCACTCACCGACTCGTTTCTTGCAAACCTTAGAAAGTTCACCACAACTGAGGCCTGATTACTCAGAGAGATGGGATATAGTTATCCATTCTCGTTTCTTACAAATCCTAGAAAGTTCACCACAACTAGGACCTGATTACTTTGAGAAGAGGGAAGGGATCATTTAAGCAATTCAAGTATTTCACTTATTTCACCGAATCTCTCTGGATAGTAAACAATGAGCAGGCCACCACATATGCTAGTGCATATGAGAATTTTCTGAATAAGATACTACACATGAGTACACAATTTTTTGTCCAGAATAAGGCATGTCAACAAGGGATACATAGCGGAAAGTATGTACAATTCACTAGAGACTGTGGTCAAAGGATACTAAGATCACAAATTTCTCAAACAACAGTGGACAGTCATTCTTGTGCCTTAGTGCTTAGAACATATCCCAAGTGCATTTCTCAACATCTCAAACCTAGCAATGTCAAGGGGCTTAGTGAACAAATCAGCAAGTTGATTTTCAGTGGGCACAAAGCTTAATTCAAGTATGTTTTGTTCAACTAAATCCCTAATAAAATGATATCAAAGATCAATGTGCTTTGTTCGAGAATGTTGAACAGGATTCTTAGTGATGTTGATGGCACTAGTGTTGTCACAAAAGATAGACAACTTACCTTGAGGGATGCCATAGTCATGAAGCATTTGCTTCATCCAAAGCATTTGCGTGCAACAACTCCCAGCTGCAACATACTCAGCTTCTGCAGTAGAAAGAGAAATGCAATTTTGTTTCTTGCTATGCCAGGCAACCAGATTGTTGCCTATGAAGAAACATCCCCCTGAAGTACTTTTTCTATCCTTCAAGTTTCCTCCCCAGTCAGCGTCAGAATATCCTGCAATTTCTACGTTAGTGTCAAAGGTATAGAAAATGCCACATCCAATTGTACCTGAGATGTATCTGATGATTCTTTTGACAGCTTCCATGTGTGATTCTTTAGGGTTAGCTTGAAAGCGAGCGCACACTCCCACACTATAAGATATATCAGGTCTGCTGGCGGTGAGATAGAGCAAGCTGCCTATCATACTGCGATACAATGCGTGATCAACTGATTTCCCATCCTGGTCTTCGCTCAGCTTAGTGGTGGTACTCATGGGATTGCTCACTATCTTCTTAGATTCAAGACCAAATTTCTTGATCAAATTTTCAGCGTATTTTATTTGAGAGAGGAACAAACCTGTGTCCATCTGCTTTACTTGCAGTCCAAGAAAAAAGGTTAGTTCACCACACATGCTCATTTCAAATGCACTTTCCATGACAGATTGGAATTCTTTGACAAGGTATCTGGAAGTGGAGCCAAACACAATGTCATCAACATATACTTGGGCAATGATAATGTCATTTTTGGTTCGTTTTACAAACAATGTTTTATCAATAGATCCTCTAGTATACCCTTTTCCCACAAGATGAGTGGAGAGCCTCTCATACCAGGCTCAGGGAGCCTGCTTTAGTCCATACAAAGCTTTCTTAAGCCGGTAGACATGATCCAAGTTATGTGGATCTTGGAAACCTGGTGGCTGTTCCACATAAACTTTTTCCTGAAGATTCCCATTCAGAAAAGCAGTTTTGACATCCATTTGAAACAATTTGAACCTGAGATGACATGAAACAGACAGAAGTAATCTAACTGATTCTAATCTAGCTACAAGGGCAAATGTCTGGTCAAAGTCAAGACCTTCGACCTGAGAGTATCCCTGAGCAACTAGTCTAGCTTTGTTCCTAATCACATTCCCCTTTTCATCACTTTTGTTTCTGAAAATCCACTTGGTTCCTATAACATTGCATTTACTAGGTCGAGGTACCAGGTACCACACATCATTCCTAGTGAACTGATTCAGCTCATCCTGCATGGCACTAATCCAGTTATCATCCAATAAAGCTGCCTTAATATTTTTTTGTTCAACTATGGACACAAAACCAAAATGAGATATAATGTTCATGCTTAGCAGATTTTCAGTAATAAAACATAGCAACACATTCCCTTCACTTACCTCAGAAGTGCTTACCTGAGCAGTGGCTTTTCTTCTAGTTGTCGGTCCATCTGTCAGATTTCCGATGATATCTTGAGAGGAGTGGTCCTTTTGAACTTGCTTGAACCCTTTCCTTTGGATGGGAGCTGGTTCAAAAATATTGTCAGAGATTTCCTCTTCCTCTTCATCAGTTGAAGCTTCTGCATCTATTGGTGGTGTGATAGAGGAAGGTGATGGATCTGCAAATGATTCTTCCTGTTTTACACATTGATCATCAATAGAGACATTAATGGATTCCATAACAACTCTGGTTCGTTTATTGTAAACCCTATAAGCTCTACTGTTTAGAGAGTATCCCAGGAACACACCATCATCACTTCTAGCATCAAATTTACCAAGGTGCTCACTATCTCGTAAGATGTAGCAAGGACTGCCAAAAATATGAAAGTGTCCAACATTTGGCTTTTTACCTTTCCAAAGCTCATAAGCTGTTTGATCAGTACCTGGTCTGAAAAATACTCTGTTTATTGTATAACAAGCAGTACTTATAGCCTCAGCCCAAAAGTTTGTGCTCAAACCTGCAGCATGTAACATTACTCGAGCCATGTCCAGCAATACCCTATTTTTCCTTTCCACAATGCCATTTTGCTGTGGAGTGATTGGAGCTGAGAACTCATGCGACACACCAAGCTCATGAAAATAGTTAGAGAAAGAGGCATTTTTGAATTCAGTACCATTATCTGATCTTACTCTCACTATGCTAGTATTTGATGACTGCTTTTCAATGATCAAATTTTGACTTAAATTTTTAAAAGACTCAAACGTTTCAGTCTTGTCTTTTAAGAAATTTACCCAGGTGTATCTTGAGAAATCATCTACAACTACTAGCATGTAGCTCTTACCTCCAATACTTTCAGATTGAGCTGGTCCCATGAGATCCATGTGTAACAGTTCCAATACGTTTGAGGTTGTTGCAGAATTCACCACTTTGTGAGGAGCCTTGGTTTGCTTTCCAATTTTACAATCTCCACATATCTTATCAGTTTTGCCCTTTAAATTTGGTAAGCCTCGGACACATTGCTTGGAAGATAATTTCAGCAAGTCCTGATAGTTTACATGTCCCATCTTTTTTTGCCAAAGCTCAAAGGTTTCCTCTGTGGTTTTTACAGACAAACAAGGCTGCAAGCTGGAAGATTCATTAGCTTGAATATGATAACAATTATCAAAAGATCTCTTACCTCCCATAATACCTTCTCCTTTCTGATTTAAGACCAAACATCTCTGTTTGTTAAACCACACATCTTCATAGTCATCAGCCAATTGGCTTACGCTAATCAGATTTGCAGTTAAGCCTTCAACAAATAATACATTCTTGAGATTAGGTATACCTGGGGTGTTCACTGTACCTCGAGCCAGAATATTTGCTTTCCTACCATCTCCGAACGTGACTGATCCAGTTGTGTTTTCATCTTTAAATGAAGTAAACCAGGTTTTGTCTCCGGTCATGTGTCTAGAGCAGCCACTATCGACATACCAGAAATCTCGTCTCTTGTCAGCTAATGCAGTCAAGGCTACCAAACAAGTAGCCTCAATGTGAGGGTTTTGTTGAGTTTCGTTTGCACAAGCGAACAGACATGTATTATTAGCTTTATCAATGTAAGACTGAAGGCTTTTGCTTTCATTTTTCTTGGTCCAAACGACTTTTCTTTTTTCAGTTTGAAAGTTTTTCTTCGAAACAATTTCAGTTAATCTGTTAATGAGTTCTTTTTGTTCTTTAAGTTCAAAACTTAGAGATTCAACAGTGCATTTTTCTTGAGAAAGCTGTGAGTTTGAAAATCTTTCATGACACCTAGGTCTGATATGGCCTATCTTACCACAGTGATGACAAGTAGGAATAAAAGTTCTTGAGTTTGTGTACCTGTTCTGATCAGTGGGAGACTCTTGATTACGTTTTACTTGAAAGTTTTGATTCGGTTGACCTTCCTTCACATTTTTGACAGAATCATCAGTGGAGCCTTCTTTCTTTTCTATAGAAGGTCTTGATGCTCTTACGAACTTGGTACATTTGGAATTTTCTCCAGTGTATCCTAACCCACAAGTGTCATGAGGAGCTTTTCCTGATCCGAGCAATTTAGACATGGCAATAGAACTTACATCGAACTTGGTGAACCTTTCTTGAGTCGATTTTAACTCCTCTTGCAATGCCTCATTTTTAGCCAACAGTTCCAAGTTTAATGCTTGTTGTCCTTTAACTTCCAGTTCCAGCAATTTGATCTTGTTGAGGTACTCATCCCTTTCAGTCTTCCATGTCACTAACCCTTGGTTACCTTGTAGATCTGCTGATTCACTTACATGTTTGCCTTTCTCCAGTAACCATGTAGATTGTGAAGACTTCAATAATTGCTCCATTTTTTCTTTTTCGGTTTTAAGAAAATCTACTTCCTTTTCCAAACTCAAGTTTCTTTGTAGGGTTGCCTTTGAAGCTTTGTAGAGTTGTCTGCAGCGGACATTTGTTTCATCATCATAGAAAAACTCGTCACTATCAGAATCAGGTAGAAGTGATGATACAAGAGCCACGTTGTCGATTTCTTGAGACTCATCATCACTCCAAGTTGAAAGAAGAGACTTGTTGTTGCTATTTTCATGCTTCCTATTTCCACAATCAGTAGAGATGTGACCGTAGCCACCACATTCATAGCATTTAGGTTTTCCTGAGTGATTTGCTTTGAAGTTTCCTTTTCCACTCTTGTTGGTGTAGTCATTATTGCTACCACTGCCGGTATATGTATTCTTTCTCGGAGCATTTGAATTTCTAGAAGAGTTCTTGTTTTTGAGAAATCTTTTGAATTCCTTTGTCAGTAGGGCAAGATCTGGTGTTTCCTCTTCCTCCTTTGTTCCTTTCACAGCCTTGAAGGCTACACCCTTGTTTTTCTTCTCAGGTTTTAGCCTCATCTCATAGGTTTTAAGATTTCCAATGAGCTCATCGAGTGGATACTCGTCAGTGTCAAAAGAGTCCTCTATGCTGGTGACTTTTGAATGAAACTTTTCTGGCAGGGCCCTGAGTATCTTTTTAACTATCTTATCTTCATCAAAAGGTGCTCCCAGACTACTACATTGACCGGAAATTTTAAGAATTCTACCATGAAAATCATCCACGGTTTCATCATCTCCCATAGTCATGGTTTCGAATTCAAATATGAGTGCTTGCAGTTTCTGTGCACGTACCTTTTTGTTTCCTTCATACGTAGTCTGTAGAAGATCCCATGCTTGCTTGGCAGTGTCACAGTGACTGATTCTCAATTTTTCTCGTTCAGATAGGGCTGTGAAAATGCTATTCTTAGCCTTGAAATCTGCTTGCAAATCACGAACTTCTTCCTCAGTCCAATCCTTCCTTGGTTTGGGAGTGGCAGTGGAAGAGCTTTCTCCTTTTGCTTTTGCCATAGGTATAGTCCAACCATTTTCTACAATATTCCACACATGTTCATCTTGAGCATAGAGATATGATTTCATGTATATTTTCCACTGAGTGTATTTTTCACATCCACCCTCGAACCATGGAGGACTATTTATAGATCCGCCAGCAGCTCTATCACGTGAATGTTCCATCTTTCCCGGGATCACTAGAAGATTCTAGAACCCGCTCTGATGCCAATTGAAAATACTAGATGGAACCAATATTAGAGAAAACTTTACGTATCTAAGTTTATCCAAAGAAAATATGATTCATAACACTGAGATTTGCTAACGCAGTGTAAACCTCTCCACTGAGGAAACTTCACTGCGTCGCTTTTAACGTAGCCAACACGAAAAGGCAATCCAATATGAATCAATAGAGTTTACAGAATACAAGTAGTGTTGTTCATAACAAACACTTTCACTTAGCAACAGATGCTAACTTGTTTTACAACTGTTCTAACTTCTAATTTTTCAACATCAACTACTACTAGCTAATCTGTATTCAATCATCCTCGTACTCAATCTTCTCACTGATCTTGAGAATGAATTATGCAAGTGATTGATAAAGCAATGAAACACATGAAACAACCACTGAGAGTTTTCAAAGACCGATATAAACAACCAAACTAGAAGTTCAAGCAAAAACCAATTTTATGCAAAAACCAAAAACTCTGTTCGATGAATTAGTTTGAAAACCCTTTTATAGGAGCAGGACTCCCCCTCAATCAAATCGTATCTTAATCACAGAATAAGATAAACATGGAAGGGTTTTAAAACTCTTTTTAGCATGTAATCGGTTATGCATATATAAAGAGATTTTGAGATCAATTAAAATCAATGCAAATCAATTTCGAATCATGTAAATATGATATGTATTAAATAGACCTTTATCTCAAGATCAGTGAAATTGCTTCCTTGAAATTCTCTTCATGCGATCCTCCTTTATTTCCTTTGTTTCTGTGAGCAATTAGGAGAGTATCTCTCCTAGTTCTTTGCATGTCTGTTGTCCTTGAGATCTTGGAAAAGTCATGTGTTGAAGGGAGTAGTCCAAGTACTTACAAATATATTTGCTCCACGCTTGCAACGGTTAGATTTATTTTGATGCCATAATGTGGTGGGGAGAATCAATGATGTTCCAGATCTAAGCGTTATGTACTTCAAGGGTTATTTGAAGTCCAAACTTTATTTGAAAACTACAGAAAACTTTCACACGAGCTACACCGTACTTTTGGACGATTTTAATGGAGAATCACCAACTTTCAAAGGGCCATGGAAACATTTTCCAGTAATGAAAGATTTTCTTGAAGAATTGTGCCGTAATACTAAATATTTAGTCTTCTTTGTTAATGATTTTAAGGTACGTAGATTTACAAGTTTTGAACCCTAATCAATATCTGTTAATTAGTGCATCTGTTAATCATATTGTGAATAATGATATTGTATGTAGGCTATCATCTTTCCAGAAAGTTTCAGAGAAACCGTTAACTCTGTTCCACCTTTATGTGGCGGTGAAGAATCCTCCAACAGAAGAGAGAGATATAAAGGACTTGGAAGACCCTTTGCGTTGGATGGCACCTCCTGTTAAGGGCAAGATTATACTGAGGAAACACAACGACCCCTCAACTATACCTTATTTCTAAAGATGCGGGTCTTACCATAATAAGGGCACTACAATCTACAAATTGACCGCAAGGAGTAAATCAGCAAAACTTAAAAACGCTGGGGTAAATTTCATCAACACGTGACGGGTAATATTTATTTTTACTTTTTTTTAACCTTTCAAGCATCTCACGTGACTTTCACGTGATCCGAGCAACACAAATACTTAGGTAGGGCCGAAGCGAAATTGGGGAGTGAGGGCAATGGCGCCAAAGAAGAAGAGGAGCAACGACGACGACGACGAAGACGAATTGGAATCCCTCTGCAACCGCTACCCCTCCGCCCCGCAGGCCCAAAAGCCCACCACCAAGCCCACCGGGTCGGGTTCGGGTTCCGGAACCCTAGCCCCGTCGAAATCCACCCTCTACGTCTCCAACCTCGACTACTCCCTCACCAACTCCGACCTCCACACCCTCTTCTCCCGCTTCGGCAAGATCGCCCGCGTCACCGTCCTCAAAGACCGCGACACCCGCCGGAGCCGCGGCGTCGCCTTCGTCCAGTTCGTCACGCGCGACGACGCCGTAAGGTCGGCGCGTGAGATGCACGGGAAGATTCTGAACGGCCGGAAGCTCTCGGCGTCGATCGCGGAGGATAACGGACGCGCCGCCGAGTTTATAAAGAAGAGGGAGTACAAGGACAAGAGCCGGTGCTACGAGTGCGGCGCCGAGGGGCACTTGAGTTATGAGTGCCCGAAGAACCAGCTGGGGCCGAGGGAGCGGCCGCCGCAGAAGAAAGTAAGGAGAGGCGGCGGCGGAGGAGGAGGAGGAGGTGGAGGTAGAGGGGGTGAGGCGCGTGGGGAGGACGAGGGGGAGTGGGAGAGTGGGGGCGAGAGGTTTGAGGATGATAATTGGGCGTCTGTGGTGGATGGTGGGGCCGGGCAGAGGTTGCTGTTGAGTGAGGAGGAGGAGGAGGAGGAGGAGGAGAAGAAGAGGAAGAAGAAGATTAAGAAGGCTGGGTATTTTAGTGATGAGAGTGATCATGATGATGAGGATTAGGGAAGTAATTGATTTTATGAGGTGGGGTTTTGTTTGGAATTGGGAGATTTCAAGTGGGTCATTCGTCAAGGTGTGGCTCTTGTTTCTTTTAGAATTTGGTTTTAGCCTAGCTTTTAGAATTTGAATCTGCTTCATATGGGATTTTGATAGTGAAGTTATGATGATTTTGATAATGTAAAGAAAACAAATTTATGCTGGTTTAAGCTAAATCAGAAGCACAGAGATTAGTGAGTAGTGATCTTCTCTTATTTATGCATATATGGTGTTGAATTTGCATTAAGTTGGTGACTGTATCTTGATATGTTGATCCCCATTTCATATTCAAGTTGGTGCATAACTAAGAACTCATGAATCTAATGAGCTTTGTTGAGATTACTACTACTTGTTTTTTTTGGTATCGAAGTTAGCAATCTAATCAACGTAAAGAATGAGACCAAAAGATAGCTTGCTATGGGATGGATGTTCTCTCACCTGTCTCTGGAAAATCATCAACTAACATCATCATCTCTTCCCCACTAAGACCAGATAAGAAACAGATTTGCGGCAGCGGCTTAGCAATCTGCAGAGCAGGTTAGGTAATATGGAGATACAGAAAACAGCCTCCCCCTCCCCCCAAAATCCACTGAACTGAAAAACTATAACTGCATCTTATGTTGGTCAATTTTGCACAAAACTAAACAATGTTAAAAGGTTGTGTAAATTGATGCTTCAGAAACTCTTTAAGCAACAAGAAAACTATGGAATAGTTGTAAAATTTAACTTGCTGTCAGAAAGTAGGAATTGTTTAGTTCCTATGATGGTCAAATGCATATCAAGTTATCATCATTGATCTAACAACTAGAACATGTGTGATGAGGACATCAAGGAACACAATACCCATATGTGAATCATAAATATTCTAAATCAAAATGGTTTGAGCAAGAATTAGTCATTAGAAAGGAGAAAATGTAACCTTCACTGACTCCAAATTGGGTTGGATTGTATTCATTGCTTACAGAGTGAACGATTAATCATGTCTTCAGTACAATAACCTACACAACAAGAACCATAATGATAATTAGTATTCTACTCAAATCGGACGGCATGAGAGATAAAAGTCCATTTTCCATAAAATTCCGTTAGTGATAATACGTGACAATGAGCCGAAATAATGTTTAAACAATATCACTATATATGCAATCAGTAAGTTCCGTATCGAGGTTAAGATTGACTGACGATCTTCGCTCTTAGGTCCCTGACAAGGAAAATTGCCCCTATTCTGTTCTTTTGTAGATAGGAAATGAACCAATGATAAATATGTAAAGTTGCCTTGAGGAAATCACCTCCTATCTGTTTCAGAAAATCTCGTATCTAGCTGCACCAAAAAGCACGCAAGAGTACATGCTGAGCGCCATGAGCCAGAACCAATGTTCTTAGGTTTCACTCTACAAGTTAACCATTTATAGAGGCAATAAGCCAATAACTATCTACTTTCTGAGTTGAAGGCTCCTTGCAATGAAACTGGCTCTTGAGAGTTTCAAAGGTCAAAATCTTTGCTTTGTGCTTTATTGGAAGGTAAATTAAAGTGATTAATGTTTGTAAGATCTGTTCATGTCAGAAATCTCAGTTTCAAAGGCATAATAGGATAGCTCAAGTATATAAGCTACTGAAATCGTAGAAACTTCTCTTATATATGCAGGAATGGTTTCAGCAGATGACTTGAAGTAGAACTCCATTCTGTTAGGAAGAAGTACAACAACTCCATAATCTATCAAATATTACTCCATAATCTGCAGTCCCCGGATTTAGTGCCTTGGCAGCTTCGTATTGAGTGGGGTAATTGCTTATATCGTATTTCTCAAATACAATTCCGATCTTCACATATCTTTCAGGAAGGGAATCGCGTTGCAGATGCATTAGTGAATTACGGTGCGACTTCTAGTGATCTGACTTGGTGGGATCTAGCTCCTCCTTTCATTGACAGACATTGTCAGATCGAGTGACAGTTTGGGAATGCCGAATTTCCCTTTTTGTTAGTTGTTTTTTCCTATAGCTGTTTTCTGTTTGGTATGGGAGGTTTTGTTTTTTGTTCCCCCTCCCTTTGTATTTTTTCTTTCTTCTTCAATAAATTCTCAAAGGTTAAGGTGGCTCCTTGCCTCTCTTAACCTTTGCCTTCAGCCAAAAAAAAAAAAATATTACTGTATAATTTCAAGGTTCAAAAAGGGGTAACTGAAGTAATTACAGCATTTTCTCAGTTGAAGAAACAAGATCATAGTAACTAGTCAACCGGATTCATGAATAGGATAGTACAATAGAGAGTAAAAAGTTACCGTCGCAGCTTCCTCCACTGCAAAGCCCAACAATAACAAAGCCTGGAAAACAAAAGGTCTGAATCTTCAACCCTATGATTAATCTCCAGAACAAGTATCAAGTTCGTAAACTCCAGAGCCGTACGTTGACCAAGTGATCAGCCAACTCCAATGGTGTATCTGGGGTTAAGTAAGACACATTGTTCACGGTAAACTTGGGTGCACATCAATCTCTGCTGTTGATGCACATAGTATGAATGTCTCTGATCATGTCACATTATGAACGTTGAAGCTTCCTTGTGGATTAGGCCTTGCTGCCCCTGTAGTCAGGTTCCAACTTCACAAGGGATTACTTAAGTTCAGTCTTAATAAGATGACTGTATAACAAGAGTATGGATCGTCTGATGACGTTCACTTTCTGATTTCGTCTAATTGCTTTTCTGATATAGATCTTCAATCATAAACATAAACTAAAAATCTTTAACCCAGAACTTCGAATAAAATGTCATTTTAGCTATAAGCACAAGATCACCACAAGGAATTAAGAGCGCAACCCCACAACAACAAAGGCTGGTTTTGGTGTTTACCTGATGGACTAGGCTTGATTGATGGAGAATTCTAGATCAAACGGATCAGGACCAATTGATAGAGGTCCACCAGCAGGCTGCAGCTGTGGTGGAGTTATCATATATAGTGCAGCACACCAATTCAAAATTGGTCACATCTGTGTTATTAAGCAATTTAGGAGTTGCCACCATGTAATAGTCTGAATGGGATTGATCACCTGCGACAAGCACACAGTAGGACTGTCCAACTTGTCCATCAAGAGAATCTAAGGTGATTTCATCAGTGTAGGAACCTTCTGTTTCACCAAGCACCATTCGATGATTTTGAATCAAGAAATTGATCTGAAACTCCATGCACTTCTAACATTTGATATCCTAATTAGGTACGTCTTCCCTGACGTATAAGCATGTAATTGTTATCAATGATGTAATTACGTACCTAAATAATGCATTTGATATATTATGTTGGCAAGTAATCACTTCTTTAGAATAATAACTGAAAATTCAACAATATAACATATTAGATTGTCTGATAAGAAAACATATATCACTAGCTACTAAGCGAACTACTTCCCTATTTGTACCTTGTGTAACAGTAAAGACTCTATTTGTTAGAGGATTCCGAAGATCCTTTTTCTTTCATCAATATTTTATCATGGGTTGCTATTGTAGGCGGCCATTAGCTTGCTGCTGATTATCGACCCAAGATTCTGTTACAGTCATGAAACATAAAATTATGTTAATCACATATTCACATTAATCAACTTTGTGCACAGCGATATGTGTGGATCATTGTCATGCGTGCTGCAAAATTATTACCTTGTAACTCGTTTGATACCAATCACAATAAGAAGATCGAATTGGGCTTCTGGTTTCAGATATGGTACTCAGATGACCGGACCAAATCATCTCCCCCCCCCCCAAGCTTTGAGGAAGTTGATAGACGGGAAAGTAGCAAAAATTACCAATTTGAACATTGAGTTGGAACACATAAGTCCAGTTTGTAAAGGCTACATGGGGCTATTTGTACTCGAAACTCTATCTTGCGAAGAGTTTAGTCTTTGTTGTATCCCGTTCCTGCAATAGAAGTCTTTAGTGTTTAGGGCTTGTTATTATTAGCTTACAAGTACTGCACTACTGCCCGCCATTAATTTTAAGGCTTGTGCGGATGACAGATTCTAATGTTCAAAGTTTTCTTAAAACTGGTTGCTTTAGTGATTACAAGCTATCAACCTAGATGATGAATCTATCAAGTAACAGCCGGGTACTCATAGTACGCAAGCTCTTTGTTATTTGGAGGGAAAGGTAGAATCTATTGATCTAGCATAATTTAACATGATTTTTCACCCTCTCTCACCACTTGTGCTCACCACCAAGGGCTTGTATAAGTGTAAGACTGTAACAATTGATATTTCAATTCCTAATAATTTTTCTCATAATAGTTTGAAATCAAAATATAACGGTACATATTGAATTAGGAGATTTTTTTTTTTCAACCAAAAGATGAATCTGTTACATTTTATCACATATATGTATTCCAACACATTGATATCAGTTAGTTAATTGATTTTGTAGTCAGTCATGCTTAATTGTCGCTGGGTTTATACATATTCGATAACATAAATAGTTACATTTTGCATGATGTTTTGCTCTCTAATCTCAAAGTAACGTTCATAATCAAAACTGTTGATGCAATGCACCTAGCTCATCAACAACACATATTCTGGAGTTTGCACCACAGGAATATCTATGGGAAGTACGTGGTCAATGACAATATGTGATATGAGAAGTGGAGGAATTTGCCATGAAGAGAATTTACAACGGCCAACTATTCGAAAAGTTAATGTAAGGAACCCAAAGTCCACCCCATTGATTTGGTTTATGCTTACCTACCACGCTATTGGAGGGAGAGAGAGGGGAGGACCAGTCATCAGTCATTATCATGGCTACGGGTTTATACCATAGTAAGAAATGAGACGAACACTATTGGATCATAATTCATATACATATTTGTGGCCTAAAATATGAAAATTACTTGTTCTAAAGTCCAATTTAATGTTGACTAATCCAATTTCATTATTTTCCTAATCTTGTACTTTATTTAATCTTTGTGTTTATTTATATATATTTATTTTCCTTATCATGTTAGGAAATGATGGAGAAACATGAAAATGCACTAAAAAGTCAACCTTAGCACATTTTTCTACTCCGGATAGGAGAAAGTGAGCTAGACAAGAAAGGAGGGGTATCCGCCTGACCAAAAGAATTCCGAATGAGTTGAAACTTTCCAGTTTCATCTTAGACATCCCAAGAATCATTTGTTATGAAGAGTGCCAGAGCTAGTTTTGAGCGGAAAGCCTTCAAACAGTCAGTCCAATTTTCTGAAAGACGAAAACTGGAAAACCTGACCTGTACGTATTTCAGAAGCATTTACGGCCAAACCACAGTGAATTTAACTCTGAAATTTTACAAGAACGATCTACACTCATGGAGGAACATTTGATATGTAGAAGTCAGAGGCCCATTCTGAAGTCCTAGTGGAGAATTAATTGAAGGAATAAAGGGGCAGAAAGTGACCTAAAACCAGCTCAACATTCATCATGTTCATGTTTCCCACCCACATAAAGAAAGCTAGATGCTTTTCTCTTTTTCCTTGGATATATTTTTCTACTCCAATCTCTTTAATGGATCATCATTACTTCCATACTCCACCTTCATGCTTTGTTTTTATTCATCATTACTTCCCTATTTTTCTTCTCTATATAAACCATCACCCATATACCACTCCATCACATCTTTTTCTCTCTATATTCTCTACAATCCACTATCATCTCCTCCCCTCCATCACCACCACCATCAATCCACAAAACCTCCATCACTACCAAAGCCATCATATTTTCCATCTACCTATTCTATTTCATATACATAAAGCTTCACCATTCCACCATTTCACAACTTGATCATTTCTACTTCTCATATTCCATCATCAATCTTTGAAGAAGAAGGAGAGGAGTTTAGCATCACTTGAGGAATCATCATCACCATGAAAAAACCTCCATGAGTTCATCTACATCATCCTCAATTTGATCATCACTAGTCACTTCTCTATCCCTACTTTTTAGTTTGATGTTCATAAACATGTTAGAGCTTATGTATTTGATTATGAGTGAGTAGTTAGTTTGTTGGGGCTAGGGCTTTCTTGTATGACTTTGATGTAAATGTTATGTTTGATGCACTTTTCTTTAGCACCTTAACATGCTAGTTCAAGAGTTAAATGTTTATGCTTAAACTTAATCAATTTGGGTATGAATATTTGCCATGACATGAGAAATAATTAAGGCTTGATTAACCTTGGTTGTTTGAAGCATGATAACATATCATATGTGCATGTTAGGGTTGTGAACTACAATCACTTAGAGATAAGCTTGGTTGATTTGCATAATTTCTTCATCTCCAAGCTTTATGCACTTAGGTAAATGCATTAGATACCTAACCGGATTGAAATGCATGACTTAAGTGGTTAAGTACTACACCCGAGAGGGATTGCTTGATATCATCAAAGGAGCATGTCCCTTGTCATACCCGAGAAGGATGTAAGGAGAGAAATTGGCTAATTAAAATGACAACATTCATTATAGAAGCATCATTGTTTGCAAGAAAGGCTAGAGGTGAAAACCTAAAGTCTTAACTCTCATCCATTTTATTACATCTAATTTAGCTTAGGCTAGTTTACATTTCAAGTATTTATTTAGCTATTTCTGAATCAAATCATCTCCAAAACCAAAATCAAAACACTACCCCATCTTGCATATAATTACTATGAACTTTGGTTCACTTGTGAGCCCTTGTTTGTAATTTGTACATTTGCATATTCATCTAACATCCTTTAGGTTTTCCTTAGCTAGAGTGGGTTTTTCCAATCCATTGGGTACGATATCCCCTACTCATAATCCCTACACTATAACTTGGCCCTTATACTTGATGGTGGCTATTTGGCTAACAAGTTTTTGGCGCCGTTGCCGGGGATTGGAGTAAAATCCTATTCCTAGCTCGGTTTGCCTTCGGGTAGCTAGAAATTTTACTTTTTTTTGTGTTTCAATTTATGTTCTTATATTTTCTTTGTTTTGTTAGTTTTTGTGGTAGTCACCTTATTTTCGAAATTGTGGTAACTACTTTGATAAGTAAATTAGTAAATTGTGGTAAGAAAAAGATAAAGTGTGAGCATGTTGAAAATATAAAAAAAAATAATAATAATCTTGCCTATTTGCTAGTTGCTATTTGCTTATTACTTATTGCAATTTCACCTTTTAGTTGTAAAATTAAATATTTGATACTTAGATTTATTTCTTTTGGATTAGAAGTTGGTAGAAATTTTGAAAAACAAAATAAATAAATAATTATATTAATTAGAGTAAATTAGATTAGGAATTTTATCTTTGTAACGTCGAACTTACTCGCTCAACATAAGTAGGCTTACCCAATTAATGCGATGTCTAGGCAAGGATCGAATAAGAGAAAGGTAACCGAAAGGTTGAAAAGTGAGCATTACTCCACCGAAATCTTTTCCCTCCTTATCTGGTCGCATTGAAAGGAATTACCGAACTGTTGTGCGATAGGCAACATCCAAAGATCGGATTCCTCTTCTATTTACTTAGAGAGAGAAAAAAAAAAGTTGTAATTTTTAATTTTTGTATATACCTTGCATTTTTTTTTAATTCTAGTTACTTATATCCTTCACTTTGTGTGTTGTTTAGGTGTATATGAATCTTATAGCTCAATCAAGTGAAGAGCATCCATCTCCTCCAAACACACCAAGTGACGATCAAGACTATATCATTCAAGAGGATAGTGGTGAAGAAGAACCTCGTCCCATCGGTCCACCCACTCTACTTCAATACGTTGATCAAAGAGCAAAAGAGTTGATAAGGCATCTAAGGGAGGAGCGTCCTAAACTAAAGATGGGTGATGAACCAAGGCCATTGAAGGACTACACCGTTCCTACTTTCACAAATCATCCAAGTTGCATTGTCTTGCCACCATGTGCTCATGCTTTTTCCATTATGCCAAGTACCTTGCAACTTCTACCGGCTTTTGATGGTGGCTTCACCGGTGATCCATTTAGGCACATCAAGCTATTTAATGAAGTTTTCTCAACGGTCCAACTCAATGGTATTCAGAAGACAACCTTAGACTAAGGTTTTTCCCCTTCTCATTGAAGGATAAGGACAAGGATTGGTTGTACAAGATTCCGGCGGCAAGTATCAACTCATGGGATGACATGAAGGCCGCATTTCTCAAGAAATACTTTCCACCATCAAAGAGCAATGTGACAGGACCCGCCCCGGATTTCACCCTGAAATCCGAAGAGGCCCTGCGGGGCCCACCTTAGAAGAAATTCTACCAAAAATTTGACAGAACTTCCCCAAAAAATGGACAACCCAAAACCTGTAGAAAAACAATTACACTTCTAAATCATCCATCCTTATTCTCCTGGAGCCACCCTGCTCCATATATCACAACATCTCTCATATCACCAAACAATTCTGAAACTTAAGAATATTAATCTCATAGGTTATCAGAGCAATCTAATATACAGGCGAACAAGAGAATAGAAAGAAAGATAAATGACCGATGCTTTTATAATGCGGAAGCTATGACAGCTATGCCTCAACCCCAAGTACGCTCGACCTCAAGCTAAACTGGCCTGCAAACTGGGCATTTAAAACCGAAGGGCCCAGGGGAAAACATTTAAAATCCGTTAGAGTAAGTGGACGAAAAATAAGTAATTCAAATGAATAAGTAAAACTTAATGCTTTCCCAAGTTATTCTCTAAAATCTCGCATGCAGTAACAATCTTGAAAACACTCTTAATCATCCTCTTTACTGAAATCTCAATCACGTAACAAGAACATCTTGAAATCTCTTAAAATCTCATCCTCAATCCTTATAAAAACATCCCTTTTCATGAGGCTCGTTTGATGACTAGAAAGGACTGCTGTCTAGTCATCTCATGCCATCTAGGAGGGACTGCCACCCAGATGACGCATCGGAAGGGACTGCCAACCGGAATAGGAGGCGGTGGATAGATGGGACTGCCAACTAGCCACATGTAGTAGACGGGACTGCCGACTAACTACAGGTAGTAGACGGGACTGCCGACTAACTACCTCATGTCATCTGGAAGGGACTGCCAACCAGGTGACGCATCGGATGGGACTGCCAACCGAGCTGTAGTCTGGAAGGGACTGCCAACCAGACTATTACCTAGAAGGGACTGCCAACTAGGTAAGATACGCATGCGCCAAAACTGGCCTCCTTAATAAACTGAATAGCCTCCTCAAGAACTGAACATAACCTCTTTCAATCACTTGCTTTCGGAAAGAAACTCGATATTACCTCAATAAATCAATAATAATTCACCGAAAGCATAACTCAGTAATAACTCACTAACTCAATCCTCGATATCTCAATAAATCCTCAAAAGCATAATCACATACTCTATAATTCAATAATTGCTTTCGGAAAGAAAGCTCCATCTAACCCCAGTCTGATAAGTGCGGAATTCAAAACCCAATAAATCTCGATAAATCAATCATGCTCAAATATTTGCTAAATCCCTCGCACTCGTATATCTTCATAAAAAACTGATAATCGAAAACAATACTTCTCATAATATTTTTCCGAATCAGTCACTTCCCGAAAATCATTTCCCAACTCAATAACTCATGAATGACTATCTCAAGAATCTACTAAAAGCCCTCGGGAAGGAATTTCAATACTAATCTCGTAATCCATAAATAAATCTCGATAAACTAAATCTCAAATATTCAAAACATAATTAAATCTCAATTGGAAGAAAATAATAATAATACTGCATGCGGAATTAATTTAAAAACAAATGTCCACTCACAGTACTATTGGCAACCACGCAAACGAGTTCCTTCATCTAACCGTAGCTCGCGACATTGCCCTGTACACAATTATATTTCCGTAAACGGCAATCCGATAAAATAATTACGAACTTAAACGAAATCCGAAAATCCCTATCTCCAATACTTCTCAAATTCAACCCAAATCTCTTCCACAATTCTAATTCCTCAATTTACATATTCCATAATGAAAACGAGGGAAATCCGACGGCCGGATTTCCCATAATTCCACCACAAAACTCCAAACTTCGAAAATTCACAAACAATTCCAAACTCCTCCAAAATTCACCAAACTTCATATATAAGCTCTATGATAATTATAGAATTTAACTAGCTAAAAATTGAAATTTATAAACTACCCTAGCCGCCGCTACCGCCGCCCACAGTGGCGGCGCCGCCGCCACCATCTCCGATGGCCACCAAAATTTGGCAGTAGCACCTTCTCAACACACTGATTCAACTTCTCAACTACAACATTCCCAAATAACAATTAAAAATGGCCGAAATCGATTCAATGAACAAAAACCCAGAAATCCTCAAGAACCCTAGAATTTCAATTCGTCGATTCAGCATCTACACAACAAATCGTGATACAAGGCCATAGGGGAAATGATCAGTGATGAAAACCGAACCTTCGACGGCGAGATGGGGACCGGAGGTGGTCGGAATCGCCGGAAATCGGCAAAAGCTTCAAACTGCAGCCGGAGGAGTTTTTCCTTCGATCCGTGGTTTTCCGGCCAAATCGTGGAAAACCAAGGTTGCTAGGGTGCTCGGAGGGAGGAGGCGCTCCTCTGGTGACAGGTGGCACGCCGGTTGGTGGCCGGAATCGCCGGAAATCGGAGGGAGAGGGAAAATGGTCGAACCGGAGAAGAGAGAGGTCGGGGGAGAGGAGAGAGAAAGAGCTGGGGTGGGTTTCCGGAAATGGAAACCTACCCGGGGTAAATTTCTATTTTAATCAAAAATTACCATGAACAGTAACTTCACATTTTTGGCCATAACTCTCGCATACGAAGTCCGATTTTTACGTACCACATATGCACGCGCTCGGTTTAACGTCCTCTACAACCTTCATGAAGGAAAATTTCTCAAATTTTGACCCAAACAAAAAGTCAACTTTTAGGGCCCCCTAAAAGCATTGAAACGACAGTAAAAGTGAAAGTAAAAGTTGTTTACTGTCCAAATGACTAGTAAACCGGTGAATCCGGGTTCGGGACGTCACAATCTCCCCACCTTATAAAAATTTCGTCCTTGAAATTCCATACTGTTGAAGTAGAGATGGGTGCACACGCCAATCCATAGTAAACAGTCACGAGATGAATAGCACATCAATCGTGCGGCCGTGGCGATGATAAGGCACAGAAAAGATGTGCAAGTCTGCTCAAATCATGTAGAAATTACCTTCAAAACTGATCCAAAACTTGACCAATTAGAACATGGAGATCAACCCTTATAAGAAACAATTCTCTAGCTGAAATCTAGCCAATTATTGCGATCTGAATAATTCCCACAGCGTTCTTACTAAATTCAGTGTTTTAGTAGGTAGATTTACTTCCACTCATTACTGACAGTCCTTAACAACTAAGGGAGAACATCGTCAAAGCATTATGTTTGAAGCAACCTGCAAACTGTTCAACTATGTGAGCAGAAACACCTACTAAAATTCTCAGAATAAAGACTCAAGACTAAATCAAGGTCGGTTACTTAAAAAAAACTACACCTTGAAACTGCACAACGAAAATCAAATCTTCTTTGGATTAAGTTTTCCCTTTGCAATCTTAAGTCAACGACTGGAGTAGCTGATAATCTCGACAATCTCGATTACACAAGCAACCAAAAACATATACTTAGAACCCCAAATGTATCAATGTTCCAAGTTGGATACCCTTGTCTTACCTAACTATGTAATAGTACATACTCACAAGTACACAACTTCGACGTCAAGAAATTTAGGTCAAATAATAGTTCAGATGACTCATGGTATCAATATCACAAACTATTCAGTTTGAATAGTAGCATTCATACTCTTTTTCATATAACTCGTACAGTGAAGATCCACTTTGTTCATCAACAACATGATAATACATTTACTCACACTTAAAACAATTTCGATTCGTACACGGGTTATGTAAAGTCCAACAGTTAATAAAACACCACAAGATGCTCACTGATAACCCACATGTCTGAAACAACCAATTTCCTTAGCAACCACAAAACCGCACTTGCTTTTTGTCTGTTTGTGCTTAAATTTCTGATCGAATGTCGTGCACGTAGAGATCCCATAGTTGTCAAGCATATCAAAGAGTAGCCTCGAACCAACCTATAAGTTCTTAATCATGCATGTTATGGGGCCACTACACTTTCATTGCGCTACTTTGATACCTGACTAAAACATTGATCAAAGCCTTGAGATGACATCTAAGTCAACTAGAGAAACTTCTTTGATACATACCCTGCTGGCCATAAGGCGCCACATTTCACACACCTGTTTATGTTCAAAATTTCTGTACCAGACTGCTAGCAAGATAGTCCATTCTTTCTTCTCTATGTTTCCACACCATAATCTTCCAATAATCAACGTCAAACTTGCAAGTACTTGAGTATAGCGAACTCTCCTGACATGGCTCAAAGCCGGTATCCCTAAGCGACGCTGTCATCACTAAACTGAGGATAAAGTAGCTGAAGATCCACCCTCTAACAACACTTATTCAATAATATTCCAGCTACAACAACAATTTCAAAAACTAATCCGCGCTAACTAAGATTGCACCAAAATTTCTCAATCCTCATCTCGCTAAGCATAAATCCAACAACACAACTCAATCATAGTCTCTCAACAATCTAGTACTTCAAGTGTCAGTTGAAACCCTTGATAAAACTCAAGTCCAAACAAACAATTTCCAAACTCGACTCGAACATTTTGCCAAGTCATCATACCTATAAACCCGTGATGATGACCGAATATCAATCGTACCAACAGCTTTCTATACTTCTCCAATCAAGGGCCACCATACGGTAGAAAGATCAATCAAAGTGAAAACTAAATTTCAAACTGTTTAACCCATTCCACCAGTAACGGTACCAAGGTAGAAAAATTCACTTAATTCCTTCAAAGCAATCTGTTAATGTACGTATTCAACTCAAGCAACAACCAATTTTTTTCCTAGATGATAAAACACCGTTCACAGAATCTTTCCTCGGACAACAACCTTGATGTAAAACAGACACCCGTCCAACATCTCATTTCACACAAAGCGGTACCTGGATCTGAAATTAATCCAACCACCAGGCGATCCAATTCCTCCATTTAATTACCATTGAAATACGCCACTACACAGACATACCGTATTACGTTTGACCCACATATAACAAGAATTCTGGTCAAACCTTAATTAGAAGTATTTCCGGAGCCAACTAGGAAACTTATTTCCTCAAAGTTATTCCACTAACCACTCTTACAATATCACAATCCAACTGTCTAGCAAAAACTTCACCAAGAATCTATCACAATTAATCTTTAAGGCTCCACAATTTATAACTCGAATCATACTCCGTATCACAAGTAATTCCACTTGCACCATTATGAATACCCAACGAGAACACTACCACTATTCTCCAATTTTTAGGTACAACCATTTCAACCAAAACGGATAACCAATTGAGTACACGCATAGGCACAATCTCATATACAAAAGTTGTTTCTAATCTTCTCAATTAAATACTGGCAAAGATCGTAACTCGATTGTAAAGCTCTATGCGTCCAACTAAATACTCAAGTTTCAAACATAAAACTATATCAAAAACTTAAATTCTGTCTATCTCCTTACTCAATACGATCCAAAACTTCAAAAGGATCAATTATAAGTCAATGTATCTAAAATCAATTTCTTCCAATCCAAACAAAACTAGATCCAAATATCATGGTTAGGTCAAAGGCCCAAGATGACCAGTCATGATTTCCAAATAATCTCCAACAACTATCAATGATATTACAAATGTCACATACATGACATATCACATTATGTACCACAAATCCTGAAACTGGGTTCAACATCAAAACCACTAATATTACTAGTTCCATTTCCATCAAAAATTCTGATTCCAAAGCAATTTATAGCAACCAGAGATAGCCCAAAGCTATGTCCACTCAACTCTAACAATCAAACACAAAATCGAACTCCAGTCTTGCACCTTAAACCTTGCCCCAACAAACTTGTTGGCATCGAGGGAGAGATAACCACCACATTCCCTCGGATCACATTTCGTAACATAACTCAAACCTGTAGAGTAATCTAACATCACCATCACCATAAAAAGGTGCAAGACACTTAAACAATCTGATATGCAGACAGATCCCTATGAGGTCGGCGTATAAGAGGCATAGCACCTGAAGGAAAATCAACCAACCACGTACCTTACATACTTGATGAATACTTCAGCACCGAAGAGTAAACGATGGGGAACCGCTGCAGTCGGGCCATCACTCGGGAGGTACTGAGTAACATCAAGCATATAAGGTAACCAGATCGAAACAAGTCTACAGAATCTTAAAACCTAGTGCTCTGATACCAACTGACAGGACCCGCCCCGGATTTCACCCTGAAATCCGAAGAGGCCCTGCGGGGCCCACCTTAGAAGAAATTCTACCAAAAATTTGACAGAACTTCCCCAAAAAATGGACAACCCAAAACCTGTAGAAAAACAATTACACTTCTAAATCATCCATCCTTATTCTCCTGGAGCCACCCTGCTCCATATATCACAACATCTCTCATATCACCAAACAATTCTGAAACTTAAGAATATTAATCTCATAGGTTATCAGAGCAATCTAATATACAGGCGAACAAGAGAATAGAAAGCAAGATAAATGACCGATGCTTTTATAATGCGGAAGCTATGACAGCTATGCCTCAACCCCAAGTACGCTCGACCTCAAGCTAAACTGGCCTGCAAACTGGGCATTTAAAACCGAAGGGCCCAGGGGAAAACATTTAAAATCCGTTAGAGTAAGTGGACGAAAAATAAGTAATTCAAATGAATAAGTAAAACTTAATGCTTTCCCAAGTTATTCTCTAAAATCTCGCATGCAGTAACAATCTTGAAAACACTCTTAATCATCCTCTTTACTGAAATCTCAATCACGTAACAAGAACATCTTGAAATCTCTTAAAATCTCATCCTCAATCCTTATAAAAACATCCCTTTTCATGAGGCTCGTTTGATGACTAGAAAGGACTGCTGTCTAGTCATCTCATGCCATCTAGGAGGGACTGCCACCCAGATGACGCATCGGAAGGGACTGCCAACCGGAATAGGAGGCGGTGGATAGATGGGACTGCCAACTAGCCACATGTAGTAGACGGGACTGCCGACTAACTACAGGTAGTAGACGGGACTGCCGACTAACTACCTCATGTCATCTGGAAGGGACTGCCAACCAGGTGACGCATCGGATGGGACTGCCAACCGAGCTGTAGTCTGGAAGGGACTGCCAACCAGACTATTACCTAGAAGGGACTGCCAACTAGGTAAGATACGCATGCGCCAAAACTGGCCTCCTTAATAAACTGAATAGCCTCCTCAAGAACTGAACATAACCTCTTTCAATCACTTGCTTTCGGAAAGAAACTCGATATTACCTCAATAAATCAATAATAATTCACCGAAAGCATAACTCAGTAATAACTCACTAACTCAATCCTCGATATCTCAATAAATCCTCAAAAGCATAATCACATACTCTATAATTCAATAATTGCTTTCGGAAAGAAAGCTCCATCTAACCCCAGTCTGATAAGTGCGGAATTCAAAACCCAATAAATCTCGATAAATCAATCATGCTCAAATATTTGCTAAATCCCTCGCACTCGTATATCTTCATAAAAAACTGATAATCGAAAACAATACTTCTCATAATATTTTTCCGAATCAGTCACTTCCCGAAAATCATTTCCCAACTCAATAACTCATGAATGACTATCTCAAGAATCTACTAAAAGCCCTCGGGAAGGAATTTCAATACTAATCTCGTAATCCATAAATAAATCTCGATAAACTAAATCTCAAATATTCAAAACATAATTAAATCTCAATTGGAAGAAAATAATAATAATACTGCATGCGGAATTAATTTAAAAACAAATGTCCACTCACAGTACTATTGGCAACCACGCAAACGAGTTCCTTCATCTAACCGTAGCTCGCGACATTGCCCTGTACACAATTATATTTCCGTAAACGGCAATCCGATAAAATAATTACGAACTTAAACGAAATCCGAAAATCCCTATCTCCAATACTTCTCAAATTCAACCCAAATCTCTTCCACAATTCTAATTCCTCAATTTACATATTCCATAATGAAAACGAGGGAAATCCGACGGCCGGATTTCCCATAATTCCACCACAAAACTCCAAACTTCGAAAATTCACAAACAATTCCAAACTCCTCCAAAATTCACCAAACTTCATATATAAGCTCTATGATAATTATAGAATTTAACTAGCTAAAAATTGAAATTTATAAACTACCCTAGCCGCCGCTACCGCCGCCCACAGTGGCGGCGCCGCCGCCACCATCTCCGATGGCCACCAAAATTTGGCAGTAGCACCTTCTCAACACACTGATTCAACTTCTCAACTACAACATTCCCAAATAACAATTAAAAATGGCCGAAATCGATTCAATGAACAAAAACCCAGAAATCCTCAAGAACCCTAGAATTTCAATTCGTCGATTCAGCATCTACACAACAAATCGTGATACAAGGCCATAGGGGAAATGATCAGTGATGAAAACCGAACCTTCGACGGCGAGATGGGGACCGGAGGTGGTCGGAATTGCCGGAAATCGGCAAAAGCTTCAAACTGCAGCCGGAGGAGTTTTTCCTTCGATCCGTGGTTTTCCGGCCAAATCGTGGAAAACCAAGGTTGCTAGGGTGCTCGGAGGGAGGAGGCGCTCCTCTGGTGACAGGTGGCACGCCGGTTGGTGGCCGGAATAGCCGGAAATCGGAGGGAAAGGGAAAATGGTCGAACCGGAGAAGAGAGAGGTCGGGGGAGAGGAGAGAGAAAGAGCTGGGGTGGGTTTCCGGAAATGGAAACCTACCCAGGGTAAATTTCTATTTTAATCAAAAATTACCATGAACAGTAACTTCACATTTTTGGCCATAACTCTCGCATACGAAGTCCGATTTTTACGTACCACATATGCACGCGCTCGGTTTAACGTCCTCTACAACCTTCATGAAGGAAAATTTCTCAAATTTTGACCCAAACAAAAAGTCAACTTTTAGGGCCCCCTAAAAGCATTGAAACGACAGTAAAAGTGAAAGTAAAAGTTGTTTACTGTCCAAATGACTAGTAAACCGGTGAATCCGGGTTCGGGACGTCACACAATGCATAAGGAATTCACTCATGACTTTTCATGGAATGACATGGAGAAGAATTCCTACACTTCTCCATGTCATTCCATGAAAAGTCATGGAGAAGAATTCCACCATGAGAAGTATTTCTTCTCCATGTCATTCCATGAAAAGTCATGAGTGAATTCCTTATGCATTGATCTTTGATGGTGGAAAGTATTTCTTGAGGAATGCAGCCTTCATGTCATCCCATGAGTTGATACTTGCCGCCGGAATCTTGTACAACCAATCCTTGGCCTTATCCTTCAATGAGAAGGGGAAAAGCCTTAGTCTAAGGTTGTCTTCTGAATACCATTGAGTTGGACCGTTGAGCAAACTTCATTAAATAGCTTGATGTGCCTAAATGGATCACCGGTGAAGCCACCATCAAAAGCCGGTAGAAGTTGCAAGGTACTTGGCATAATGGAAAAAGCATGAGCACATGGTGGCAAGACAATGCAACTTGGATGATTTGTGAAAGTAGGAACGGTGTAGTCCTTCAATGGCCTTGGTTCATCACCCATCTTTAGTTTAGGACGCTCCTCCCTTAGATGCCTTATAAACTCTTTTGCTCTTTGATCAACGTATTGAAGTAGAGTGGGTGGACCGATGGGACGAGGTTCTTCTTCACCACTATCCTCTTGAATGATATAGTCTTGATCGTCACTTGGTGTGTTTGGAGGAGATGGATGCTCTTCACTTGATTGAGCTATAAGATTCATATACACCTAAACAACACACAAAGTGAAGGATATAAGTAACTAGAATTAAAAAAAAATGCAAGGTATATACAAAAATTAAAAATTACAACTTTTTCTTTTTTCTCTCTCTCTAAGTAAATAGAAGAGGAATCCGATCTTTGGGTGTTGCCTATCACACAATAGTTCGGTAATTCCTTTCAATGCGACCAGATAAGGAGGGAAAAGATTTCGGTGGAGTAATGCTCACTTTTCAACCTTTCGGTTACCTTTCTCTTATTCGATCCTTGCCTAGACATCGCATTAATTGGGTAAGCCTACTTATGTTGAGCGAGTAAGTTCGACGTTACAAAGATAAAATTCCTAATCTAATTTACTCTAATTAATATAATTATTTATTTATTTTGTTTTTCAAAATTTCTACCAACTTCTAATCCAAAAGAAATAAATCTAAGTATCAAATATTTAATTTTACAACTAAAAGGTGAAATTGCAATAAGTAATAAGCAAATAGCAACTAGCAAATAAGCAAGATTTTTTTATTTTTTTTATTTATATTTTCAACATGCTCACACTTTATCTTTTTCTTACCACAATTTACTAATTTACTTATCAAAGTAGTTACCACAATTTCGAAAATAAGGTGACTACCACAAAAACTAACAAAACAAAGAAAATATAAGAACATAAGTTGAAACACAAAAAAAGTAAAATTTCTAGCTACCCGAAGGCAAACCGAGCTAGGAATAGGATTTTACTCCAATCCCCGGCAACGGCGCCAAAAACTTGTTAGCCAAATAGCCACCATCAAGTATAAGGGCCAAGTTATAGTGTAGGGATTATGAGTAGGGGATATCGTACCCAATGGATTGGAAAAACTCACTCTAACTAAGGAAAACCTAAAGGATGCTAGATGAATATGCAAATGTACAAATTACAAACAAGGGCTCACAAGTGAACCAAAGTTCATAGTGATTATATGCAAGATGGGGTAGTGTTTTGATTTTGGTTTTGGAGATGATTTGATTTGGCAATAGCTAAATGAATACTTGAAATGTAAACTAGCCTAAGCTAAATTAGATGTAATAAAATGGATGAGAGTTAAGACTTAAGGTTTTCACCTCTAGCCTTTCTTGCAAACAATGATGCTTCTATAATGAATGTTGCCATTTTAATTAGCCAATTTCTCTCTTTACATCCCTCTCGGGTATGACAAGGGACATGCTCCTTTGATGTTATCAAGCAACCCCTCTCGGGTGTAGTACTTAACCACTTAAGTCATGCATTTCAATCCAGTTAGGTATCTAATGCATTTACCTAAGTGCATAAAGCTTGGAGATGAAGAAATTATGCAAACCAACCAAGCTTATCTCTAAGTGATTGTAGTTCACAACCCTAACATGCACATATGATATGCTATCATGCTTCAAACAACCAAGGTTAATCAAGCCTTAATTATTTCTCATGTCATGGCAAATATTTATACCCAAATTGATTAAGTTTAAGCATAAACATTTAACTCTTGAACTAGCATGTTAAGGTGCTAAAGAAAAGTGCATCAAACATAACATTTACATCAAAGTCATACAAGAAAGCCCTAGCCCCAACAAACTAACTACTCACTCATAATCAAATACATAAGCTCTAACATGTTTATGAACATCAAACTAAAAAGTAGGGATAGAGAAGTGACTAGTGATGATCAAATTGAGGATGATGTAGATGAACTCATGGAGGTTTTGTCATGTGATGATGATTCCTCAAGTGATGCTAAACTCCTCTCCTTCTTCTTCAAAGATTGATGATGGAATATGAGAAGTAGAAATGATGAAGTTGTGAAATGGTGGAATGGTGAAGCTTTATGTATATGAAATAGAATGGGTAGATGGAAAATATGATGGCTTTGGTGGTGATGGAGGTTTTGTGGATTGATGGTGGTGGTGATGGAGGGGAGGAGATGATAGTAGATTGTAGAGAATATAGAGAGAAAAAGATGTGATGGAGTGGTATATGGGTGATGGTTTATATAGAGAAGAAAAATAGGGAAGTAATGATGAATAAAAACAAAGCATGAAGGTGGAGTATGGAAGTAATGATGATCCATTAAAGAGATTGGAGTAGAAAAATATATCTAAGGAAAAAGAGAAAAGCATCTAGCTTTCTTTATGTGGGTGGGAAACATGAACATGATGAATGTTGAGCTTTCATCATTAATTCTCCACTTTCTGACTTTAGATCACTTTCTGCCCCTTTATTCCTTCAATTAATTCTCCACTAGGACTTCAGAATGGGCCTCTGACTTCTACATATCAAATGTTCCTCCATGAGTTTAGATCATCCTGGTAAAATTTCAGAGTTAAATTCACTGTGGTTCGGCCGTAAATGCTTCTGAAATACCTACAGGTCAGGTTTTCCAGTTTTCGTCTTTCAGAAAATTGGACTGACTGTTTGAAGGCTTTCCGCTCAAAACTAGCTCTGGCACTCTTCATAACAAATGATTCTTGGGATGTCTAGGATGAAACTGGAAAGTTTCAACTCATTCGGAATTCTTTTGGTCAGGCGGATACCCCTCCTTTCTTGTCTAGCTCACTTTCTCCTATCCGGAGTAGAAAAATGTGCTAAGCTTGACTTTTTAGTGCATTTTCATGCTTCTCCATCATTTCCTAACATGATAAGGAAAATAAATATATACAAATGAACACAAAGATTAAGTAAAGTACAAGATTAGAAAAATAATGAAATTGGATTAGTCAACATTAAATCGGACTTTAGAACAAGTAATTTTCATGTTTTAGGGCATAAATATGTATATGAATTATGATCCAACAAATACCCCCAAACTTGAACTTTACTTGTCCTCAAGTAAACTAACCCAAATCCGACACTACAACAACTACCTAATCCTTCCAACAATTTCCTCAAAGAACACAATATAGATAGGGCAAGGAAATAAAGTTAAGTCTTAAAGCTTCATGGATCACGAATCATGGATCAAATGCTTGCGTTTTGAAATGTGTAGCATGTCTCTAATTTGTCATTTCAACATACCAAAATTGAGAATGCTTGTCAAACCATGTTAACCATAGACTCACAAGATATTCACTCTAGTTTTCACACAAATGTTTAGGGGCTAACTATTCTACACTCAAAACAATCTCGTGCAATACCGTCATATGCTTGCTCTTCAATCTTATCTCCACTTATCAACAAAATCACATCTTGGATGAAGAAGGGTTTTTATTGGATATAATGAGGCTTAGGGTGAAGGGTTAAAGAAATGAAATGGAATGGAATAACAATTTTCGAGCAACTTAATAAGCAACAATCATTCCTTTTAAAAAAATAAGCAACAATCTTTATGAGATTAAAAACTTAAGAACTAAAGATGCTCAAAATTTCCACTTTCTCAAACCACTCCCCCAAACTTAAACAAAAACTAATTATTGAATTGAAATAACATTTTTTTTTTTGAGATTTTCGTTTGTTTTCTCCTCTTTTTTCTTTCTTATCAATGAATTTCTTATCCATAAACTTAGGATCTGTCTAACATTTGATTTGAATTTTCTTTTGACATTTCAACTAGTATTATGTCAATCTCATCTTTATATTAGATAATATACTCATTCTTAATACTTGAGTATTCGCAATCCATAACTTTCAAGCTTAGTGCTTATTATTACATTTTGATAAATATCTGCTCTTCTAATTCTCTTCTTCTTCACTCGATTTGGATTTTTTGTATCGGCTCAATTAGGGTAAGCTATATTGTTTCGGGTTTGCCGCATAATTAATTTCTAGGTCGGTTAGTAAAAACAGACATGGTTCGAATGATGATTTGAAATCAAGCAAGAAAGACAGGATTATGGTGCATGACATAAAAATATCGTTTGATTTTTGTATTTTAACTAGCATTGTTGATTTCATGGGACTTGAATTGCTAGATTTTTAAACATAAGAACATATTTTCATACAGTTCTGAAAGTTCCAATATTGCTTTCTGCAGGAGACAACTGTAACAATCAAATTACCTGAATCTGATTTACTTTCTTGTTGCTGTTGGCCTTGCTCAATTGCATAAAAAAGATCCTCCCATCGCATGTGCGATTCGATGTTCTAGTTAGAGATAACAGAGGATACTGGTTTTGATGTAATTATGACTTTCAAGTTGATCAAGTGTGTTTATCTTGTGCTATGAAATATACAGTGTGCTAATATCACATGGAAAGCAAGACTTGACCTTTGTTCGAGTTATATGTGATAGGATGATATCCTCACATTCATCGAATCTAAATCATTATTGATAAATTTATTTAACAAAGAACAATACAAAAAACACATAGCCCTTGCAGATGCAAGTCACATATCAGTAGTGTATGCTTGCAACTGCTGTACATATCAGTTCAGTGTAGGCTTGCGTAGTGCAGACACAATTGTGAAAGTCCCAGTGAAGACTTTGTTAGTGTAACGAAACTTCCCTCTCTACTATTACATTGCTTTTTCTGGAAACTAGATTTTATCTAGAATTGGCATAACTTAGAGTCTCAACCACAGCAACAAAATTCCATCATTTATCGGATTTGCCTATGCCCTCTTCCATTTTCTTGGTCTATATGGAAATAAGAAAGTATAATAGATCAGATGAGAGAGATGATTTTCTGCATACTTATATGAATGGAGCAAGAATATTACTCACTATCATTTCATGATCTGCCATAATCTCGTCTATCAACTCCTCTATCGGTTTCTCAGCGCTGTTGGGAACAAGAGCTGCAAAAACAGCTGGTTCAAGTCCTGTACAAACCCAAAGGAGCAATTCCAGTCACGCATAAGAAAATGACTAATAGTACTCGAGGGATAATGGGTTATCTTCAGTAAAGGAGTTTTCATATTGATGAGCATTGATGAGCAGAAGGGGAAGGAAATTAAACATATAGTGACATCCAATTAATTAGGCGGTTGGGAAATCTATAACACAGTAATTAACTGTTGAGTATTACAGTTGATCTGAATTGCTTGAAAAGTATATTTTCAGGCTAAAGAAAAACATATATTTGAGATTCTTAAAAAAAAAATTAAGTTTACTCGTACAGTCCTACAAACTTATTCAATTAAATGCACAACTATGAACTCATGAATCTATAAGCTTTGTTGAAATTACTATTTCTTTTTTGAGGTCGAAGTTAGCAATCTAATCATGATGCCAAAAGATAACTTGCTATGGGATGGATAAGGCACCTGTCTCTGGAAAATCATCAATCAACATCATCATCTCTTCCCCACTAAGACCAGATAAGAAACAGATTCGCGGCAGCGGCTTAGCAATCTGCAGAGCAGGACATACCACAATTATTCCAGACTATACCTGTAAGTTAGGACTTAACAAATTGGGGAATATGGTGATACAGAAAACAGCCTCCTGCCCAAAATCCACTGAACTGAAAAACTATAACTGCATCTTGTGTTGGTCAATTTTGCACAAAACTAAAAAAATGTTAAAAGGTTTTGCAAATTGATGCTTTAGAAACTCTTTAAGCAACGAGAAAACTATGGAATAGTTGTAAAATCTAACTTAGTATCGGAAAGGTGGAATCGTTTAGTTCCTATGGTGGTCAAATCCATATCACGTTATCATCATTGATCTAACAACTAGAACATGTGTGATGAGCACAGCAAGGAACACATACCCATATGTGAATCATAAACGTTCTAAATCAAAATGGTTTGAGCAAGAAATAGTCATTAGTAAGAAGAAAATTTGACCTTCACTTCCTCCAAATTGGGTTGGATTGTATTCATTGCTTCCCAAAGTGAACGAGTGATCATGTCTTCAGTACAATAAATAACCTACACAACAAGAATGATAATGATGATTAGTATTCTACTCAAATGGGAAGGCATGATAGATAAGAGTCCACCACCCATAAAATTCCATTAGTGATAAGTTGATAACACATGACAATGAGCCAAAATAATGTTTAAACAATTTCACTATGCAATCAGTAAATCCTTTATTGAAGTTAAGATTGACAAACGATCTTCGGTCTTAGGTCCCTGACAAGAAAAATTGCCTCTATTCTGTTCTTTTGTAGATAGAAAATGAACTGCTGATAATATGTAAAGTTACCTTGAGGAAATCACCTCCTATCTGTTTCAGAAAATCTTGTACCTGCACCAAGAAACACAAGAGAATATGGTGAGCACCATGAGCCAGAACCAATGTTCGTACGTTTCACTCTACACGTTAACCCTTTATAGAGACAAAAACTATCTACTTTCTGAGTTGAAGGCTCAAATCTCTGCTCTGTGCTTTATGGGAAGGTGAAAGTGAGTAATATTTAAAAGTTTGGTTCATTTCAAAAATTTCAGTTTCAAAGACATAATAGGATTGCTTCAGCATATAAGCTACTGAAACTAGTATAAACTTCTCTCGTGCAGGAATGGTTTCAGTAGACAAGTTGAAGTAGAAGTCCATTCTTTACAGCAGAAGTACAACAACTTCATAATCTATCAAGTATTTACTGAATAATTTAGAAATTGGAAAAGGGGCAACTGAAGTGATTATAAAATTTCCCCAGTCAAAGAAACAAAATCATAGTAACTAGTCAACCAGATTCATGAATAGAAAAGTACAATAGGGAATAAAAAGTTACCGTCGCAGCTTCCTCCACTTCAAAGCCCAACAATAACAAAGCCTGAAAAACAAAAGGTCTGAACCTTTAACCTTAGTCCTTATGTTAATCTCCAGAACAAGTATCATTTCATTGATAAATCCTGGATATACATGTACTATCCAAGTTTATGTAAAAAACAATATTCTTTCAAATACTAGAAAATTCATTATGACCACAGTTAACAAATGGCTAAAACTAAAGTAGGCAACTTTATCGATTTCAAAAGCTTTTGTTACTCAAAGTCATTCATTTGTTTCCTTAGATAAGAGTTCTAAGGAGGACATGTTAAGGTAGAAGCAATGACAGGAAACATTTCTGATAACTGGAGCGAAACTGACCACAACTTACAGGTGGACCAAATATCATACTTTCAGCATTAAGAGGAACGAATTTGGAATCTTCACCCAATTCACTGGGAACTCCTGTAAAAATTGCAGAGAAAAGTAAACATAAGCAAAAAAGTAAGCAGGAAGTATAATTGAGGAAAGTAAAAGAAGTAATGAGAAACATTGTTGAACAAACTCAATCTCAACATAGAGATTAGCAATGGAGGAACTCCAATTAACACTTTCTTCTTCTTTTTTTCTTTTAACAACTAAAACAACATGCACCAATACACAAAAGAAAATACAAATATTAACTACAGCAAACCAGCACCCACAAATGACCAGAAAGCACCAAAATTTAGCTCTGGACACTGAATATAGCAGAAACCCATCACCAAAAACGTCCATTTCATTCTGAAATTGGAAGTTTCACAAGAGGAGAAAGTTACCTTCAGCAGACGCTCTGGGTGAGTGCTTGAGCTTCAAGTGATGGGTTTTGGTTGCTGATGATGAAGAAACTGTTGAAATATGTGGAGCTAGCAAAGGAGTTAAGGAAATTGAAGGAGGAACCAAAAGCAGATGAGAATTCAGAGAGAAGGCAAGAGCAGATGCCATTTGAATACACTGTTCTTGTGTTTTCTATTCTCCACTCTCCACATTGAAGTGATATATGTAAAGCGGGTTTGTTTTTCTTTTGTAGTTTTTTACGCGAAAATTGTTCTTTTACCGGGGCATAGTAAAACAGCCTTAGGCTTACCATCAGGTAATTAGACCAAGTTTGATGGTTTAATTACTTAAATGCGAGGCTCGTAAAACAGCTTTAGTTACCATCAGGTAATTTGTAGTCAGATTTCTCCTTCCATGTCTTGACTTTTGAGTAGTAGAATGTTGTTCTACTTCTACTATGGTTTGAAAATATCATTTGTGTTTAAGTAGTAATTCCGTACTACTTTATTTGCTGGATTTTCGTTTTGTTGTTTTTCCTTTCGTGTCTATTAAGATTGTTATTCATTGTAATTGCACATTCGAATAAAAAGTGTTTGAGAATTATCACTCTTTAGTAACAAACAAACTTGTACACGCCACTTGTTGAAATGTTCTGTTCATGTGAGAAGCATTGATGACCAAACAAACATCGACGTGCAGATGAGTTTATCACTCTTTGTGATTATGCAGAGAAATGTGTGCAGAATAGCAACTTGAAGTCGTAAAATCTCAAACGTGCTGAGTGATGGAAAAGATCACTCTCATTTCAGATCAATAAACTCAATTTTTCTAAAACCAAATTAAGAGTGCACCGCACTCTCACTCTGTTGATTCCAAATCTTTTAAGTTCATAGTACTTGGTAGTAAAACATATGGAATTCTTTCATCAAGATGCAATATTGAATGCTTATTTTGGTGAAACCGTGAAAGCACCAGCAAGGGTTTTGGACTTTTGGTAAATATAAAGTCGATCATTATAATTGTGAATCTTCAAAATTCACCAAATTATTACCTAACTATACCAAACGATTTCCCCCACTGAATCTTCAAAAGTAGCATTCATATTGTACAAGTATCCGGAACTGAACATGGATGGGGTAAATTATATGGAACCCAAAGTATAGATTGAACAAATTACAAAAACAGTAATTTGTGAAAGAGCAAATGGGCTCTCTATACAAAGAAGTAATACACATTGAGTAAATAAATCTATTGCTGTGTAGATGTAAATGTACTGAAGTGTGAAGAAGGGAAGAATATTACAGTCTACAGACTACATAACGAATACTCGAAGAACAAACAATCTGATCATAGTAGCCCTGACAGCTCATAGTCAAATATGCTGACCTCTTGATCAATCTGACCATAACCATTAATATTGGAAGGATCAAAAGGCTCAGTCCTCAAAAGCCATGACTCAAGATCTTGAAATGGCAACTCATCTGAATACATCTGGTAACACAGTTGGTTTATTTCTTGGTCATTCATAAACATTTCTTGGTTCCAGAGCTCGGAAGGATCAAATGATGCATCAGTTGAGATATCCACACTACTGACACTAGTACTCCTTTCAGGCTCTACTTGATACTCCTCAACATCTACAACTGGTACTCTGTGCTGTTGCTGAGGGTGTGATGAGGAAGTAGTGATTGAGATATTAGAGCTTCCATTGCCGGTGAGGTCTTGCACAAGGGTCTTGAAGCTTGAGCAATCAGTGATGTAGACTTTAGGCCTCAAGAGTCTAATCAAACTGTTAAACTCCTCCTTCTCTTTCTTATATATTTTCACTGATGTTTGGCTTACTTTCTTCCCCATAGTTTCTTACAAATTCTACTTTGCTGTCTTAGCTGCCTGCCTAGGATTCACCTCCCAGATATTATGCTAAAGTGGATGCTTCAAAGAGCTATAAATATTAAGGCTAACAATGCAGATTAAGTTTTGAAGGTGGTGGTAGCAGAATAAGACACAAAAATTACAGATGCTGAAAATGATGTTGGTTTGTAAAACAATAAGAAAAGAAAGCTTCACAGGAATCCATATTGACCAAACTGAAACCACACTTATCTCATTTTCAGAGAATGACCCATCAAACTTCAAAGCAAATGCTAGGGTTTGGATTTACATGGAAGCAGATGCAGACATTGGTCAATTCAAGAGAGTAGAAGGTAACTGCAGAATAATATAACACTGTGTAATAAAATATAGGTTAGAAGAGCATTCGGGGCACGCGGCCAACTATTTAGAAATGAACTATTATATCAATTATATATGCTGCATAATTTTTTATTCTGCTTCAAGTAATCAGGAATAATAAACAAATGAGGACACCACGTAATGAAAGGGGAGTTTAATACTAATTTACTTGATTTATGAGGCAGAAATGGACATGCCATTAGAACAGTGATGTGTGAATGCACTTAGCTGGCCTCAATGTCCACATCTCAGGTGTCACATAAGAAATCTGGAATTTTGGCTTTGGCTGTCTTATACTATTTGCTAGCTTCAAATCACACTGCCACATTTCAAGAATGAAGATAGGTGAAGCTAGTGTTTAGCAAAGCAAGTCATTTTCTTAAATGGTTGATTAGGGAACTACCACTGCAGACTCATGATACTGACTGCCTGTGGACTCTAGCACATTTCTGTCTTCCTACTCCATATTCACCACAAATGTTTATACAGGTAACCCTTCTGTTTGCTTAGTTAGGAAACTTTTGGAATGAGTAATTTCAAATCCATTTAGCCAGGACAATCTCAAACTTCTGTAGCATTCTCCATATAACATATCTTACTTCTTAGTGAAATTGCAACTTCGAACTAAATTTTCCTCGCTTCGTCGAGGTTTCATCCAAAAAAAGAAATTACATAAAATTCCCCTAGGCACTTTTCCGAATCCATATTACCATGATTAGAGTTCCATTTTAACCTACAGGATTTGGATTGTCACTGTAACCTTGAGTAAAGGCAATTCCACAAGTTTGAACAGGAAACAATATGCTTTTGTTTGAATTAGCCGTAATGAATAGATAAAAATATAAGCTATAAAACATGTATTGGCATGGTAGATAGCATGATCAACGTTGATGATAAGTCATCACTATGACACTGGCAAACTCTGTATGCTAGCGTTTGTATGTATTAGGTTCCCAGCAAAGTAATGTCAACAATGCCATGACAAAACAGACGCTTCAATTCAATTCACTTGAGTGACAAGGGGTCGAACCTAGCTTAACACGTACATAATAACTAAACTCGACTTTTGGTCAAAAATGTGGTTTTGGTCTCAACTCTTTAAGATATGATATTCAGATGATACAATACTAGACATAATTGCTAGAGATAGGCAACCCTTTGAAGAATCAAATCCCAAATAGGGTACCAAAAGGTTGGAAGATCCTTAGAAATGACCTGCCCTTGCCAGTGAGAAATCAGCCCCAAGGCCTAAAACCCGGCGGTTACTCGACTCTCATCTATTAAAATTGTCCTCAAAATATCTGTTCTTCAAAAGCATCTAATCTATACAGATATGAATATACATACATCAATGTTGTCCTTCTAAACATGTCGATCAGAGGATCTTCCTCATCTTGAGGGTTCTCAAAGGGCCAAAATGTGATCTTAAATGAAGCTGCAGCCTCTTCTCTGTCCTCTCTAGTCTTCCCAGTTTGTCAAAGACAATAGCCATTAAGTAGAAAGCTTTTGCTGCCAATTCGTGATACTGTGCACCAGAAGCATTTTATTACATTAATAAAACCATGAGATACTAGAGCATCCAACCTAGCATGTAAATTATATGTCGTCTATAGTCTGTACTACTATATGCTAGCTTGCATCTGGGTTAGGTTACAATTCAACAATACACTAGTATAAACATAGCTATGGTGGCTGTCATATTGTATCAGCTGTGCGCTCCAGCCACCATGAGCACAAAGTACCACAAAAACATTATTAGACAGGAAAAAAAAAGGAAAAAAAAAAAAGAAGAAGACATTTTTCTACGTTTTATATTCTTTATCAAGTGGGGCTTATGAAAAGTAAAGATTAAAAACCGACAAGCTTAGACTTTACAGAGGGGCATTGCTCATTAGTAACCCACTCTTGAGTTTCATAGATGCAAATTCTCAAGTATATTTACCCCGAGCAATTGAAGCTCATCTGAAGCTTGTTTTGGAGGATCTAGCACATGAGTTTTGTGGCGTAACAATCGTAAGTTTTGTTAGTGACGTACTTCACCATACAAAAGCCATAGAAAACCATTATTTACACCATTTATCAGTTCACTTCCCTTGTAAGATTGAACTCTCTCTATTGGAGGTCAGAATTATATTCCTCTTAATATAAGTTTCAGACAGAATGAAAACATGAAAGTACAATACTATACACAACCATCCACAAGCAGTCTATTTTATTTTGAAGTATATCAACTATTAAGCAAAAATAACATATTGTATAGAAAGTTAGAAACTAGGGAAACTCCCAGTAATGCTTCAGCATGGTAGCTAACATATTTACAAACATTGAGAAACCAGGGAAATATACTGGTCACTATTTTCTTCTGGGCACAAATCACATCTGAGCAACCAGATTCTCAGGTTCAGCCGTGGCTTCAGAAAGGGATCCCTGAGTCCACATCTTCAACATTGCCAGTGCGGCCTTGGGCTGGTCCATCGGAACCATGTGACCCGCATCATGGACCTGTTTAGAACATATAAATTAGGTCATCGTTGGTAATCATCCATCATTTATTAAAGTAAAAGCAGATGATATGTGTGTGAGCAAGTTTGTTCTGTGTGGGGATTGGGGAAGAGAGAGAGACCTTCAGGAAACTAAGAGGGCCATAGTTCTTAAGAACTCCTGCCTCGGAATCATCAACAACAAAAGGAACCTCTGGAGAATTCACAAACTTGTTCTGACCAGACCATTCCATGGCATGGACCCATCTTGAATTACCTATAACATACATATTTATACCAATTGGTAAGAATCGCATAACATAAATATATCGCAATACATGTTTATCTCAAATAGAAGCCAATGACATACCAAGCCAGTTGCAGATTAAATCATACTCTCCGGCATACACAAGCAGCTGAATTCCATCCTCAAGAAGAGTAGGAATGCCCACTTCAAGGTTCCTCATCCAGTCCACGAGCATAGCTTGATATACCGTAGGGCTACATGACACAAAATCTATGTCCCCAACTCCAAGTGCCTGTTTAACAAATTTCTGCTTCAAGAATTTTTCCATGTTTGAGAAGTCATAGCAGAGGCTCCCCTCACACTTCTTTCTGATGTCATAGTACTGCACGGTGAAATAATGATCGTCAAAGTTCAAGACTATAAGGTGTTCCATAGGCACCATTATCTTTGAGGATGGCAAGACCCACAACATATTATTTGACTCATTGCTTGAGTAACAAATGTTTAGGAGAGTTGCTAAATTTTGTCCAAAAATACTTTTTGGTGAAGTTAGATAAAAGTTGAGTAACATGCTAGTTTGCTAATCAAGTAATCAGATATTTGACAGAACTCGATTGAGAATCAGTTTCACTTCTTTAGAATTATTAAGGTTGGAAGAACCAATTCCTATAGAGTTTCACAGCCATAATTTTCACATGCGTTTTTCGCAGAAGTTGATTGAGGTGAAATCATAACAAGACCAATCATACTGTCAATAACGCGTAAGATTTTTCAAAGAAACACGACCCAAAAAGTGACTGAAACACCAGAGCCTAGGGGGCAAGAAATACAAGTCATCTTACATTAACATCTCCAGCTCGCGCGAGGATGCTACTGAATATGGTATTGCACACAAAATATGAAGCCATGCAAGAGACTGTACCATCAGTACCTGAAACAAAAATTCAAATATTTATCTAAACAAGTAGCAGTGAGTCGGCAGTGACCCTTGACCAACCACTATGGATAATAAATGAGAAGAGATGGTGTTGCTTAATAGAACTCAACCCAATAGAAAAATAGTAATAGACATTCATGGAGTAAAGAAGACAGGAGATTGAAGGAATCTCCAAAAAAAAAAAAAAAACAGAGAGAGAATTCAAAAACAGTTACTACAAAATGAGAAGGGACCACTCATTGTCACTTACCACACAGCTTTATAGCCATTTCGCAAACAGGAAGAACTTTGTTAATACGGTCGTAGTCAGTTTTCGAGATTACTCCATTGTCCAATGCATAATCTGTGTATGCTTTATACTGGATTGCAGGATCAGTGAGCCCATTGCCGATGGCAAATCCCTGTTCCAACCATTTTTCTCAGTTTAATAAGCCATAAAATGATCCATTAAAACTCTCAAAACTAGGAGATATTGGAGGTCCATACCTTTAGATTTATATGAATTCCTTCTTTAGCTTTGTTTCCTTGGTGAACTCGAGCGGCAAAAGCTGGAATATAGTGCCCGGCATATGATTCTCCAGTAATGTAAAAGTCATTCTTTGCCAACTCAGGATGCTCAGCGAAGAAGGCCTGATATCATAGAAAGATCACAATAAGTCAATACTAATAAACTTAAAATCTTGCTTTCCTCCACCGAAATTCTAAAGGTGAAAAAGCAGATTTTCCCGAAAAGATGCTGCCTTCAAGTTTGATATTCATTACATATACCATAAACAACTTAAGTACTTAACTATCAGTTCAGTGGTTTTAGAAACTAAAAGTTTAGTAACTCTAGCAAAACTACACTGAACTTCATTGTTTTAGCAATGAAGGCTAAATGACACACCTGTAAGAAGTCATAGAGGTCATTACTAACACCATCTTCAGAGTGACGAATATCACGTCTGTCAGAACTATAACTGAATCCAGTACCAATAGGCTGGTCAACATACAACAGATTAGATGCCTGCAAAAGAAGGGAAAGAGCATTGTTACATCTCTTGCAAAGGAACATAGACCAATATACAGAGAGTCACAGACCTTCAATTCAATTATTCAGTTTATACTTTGGATGGCCTTAAGACATGCAGTACTCAGTCTGCATACTTATAATTCGCAATTGGAAAAGATTATAAACTTTGCACTGACCACAACATGACCAACCAAGCTAGAAAACATCATATAAACCCTCTTAACAATTTCATATTTGACAACAACTGAGAGAGAAAGATAAAGAGTAGTAATAAATATTCAAGGACTTGAGTCTGCAACTTCTCTCTTCAAGACTCTCAAGTAACAAGAGAAACAATTTTGATTAGGCACACGGGTAATTATTATTCGATTCAATTTGGCATATAGATAAAATGAATTGATCAATAGCAGAGACCCGAACATAGAAGTTGCAATTAACTCCTCTAACAACATATACCAAAGTTGTATCAATCCTTTAATACTTCCAACAAGGGAAATACACAATCATGTCCAACCATACACACGGAAGAAATAAATTAACAGAGACCAATTACCTTATCCCAACCATACTCATTCCATACAAGAGACAAGTTATTCGCAATCGAGAAAGGACCGTTTTCATAGAACACCGCCAATTCACTACTGCAACCTGGGCCTCCAGTCAGCCATATCACAACAGGGTCCTTCTTGTTGGTGCGAGACTCGAAGAACAGGTAGAACATCCTACATGATCACACAAATTGAACAGTAAGCAAACCAAAGCTAAAAACCAAACCGCATCAAAATCACAAATTTCCCAAAATTTAACAAATTTCAAACTCATTTCCATAGAACTTTAGCACACAGCTAGTCATCAAACCTAAATTTCGAATAAATTCCAAACAAATTCGACTTCAGATTCCACAGTCAAATTCAGAAAGCATCGAATTCCTTAATCCTAAAACGTCTGGAAAACTGACCTGGCGGCGTGAGAATGCTCAATCTTGAAGTAACCGGCGTGGTGGCCGAGGTCTTCGACGGAAACCCCAGACTCGCCGACGACGTTGGGGAGCGTGAACAGCTTCTCGACGATCCTCTTCCCGGCGGCGACGGGGGACGAATCTCCGCCGTCGATGATGTTGGCATCTGAGTCGGGGAAGAGATTGAGGGCTCTGATCAGCTGCTGCGCGTGCACGGAGGGGAAGCTGGACCTGGCGAGGCCGAGGGCGCGAGGGTCGCTGACTCCGGCGAGGGCGGTCAGAGGAGAGAGAAGGAGGGTGAAGACGAGAAGAAGAGAAATCGGGAGCTCCATTTTGGTTTCAGAGAAAAAGCTAACGGTCTCTCAAATGGTGGGACTGTTAAGTAGTTGTTGGGGAGTGGGGGAGGGGTGATTCGGTGTGGTAAGGTACAGGAAGGAAAATGAGTCCTGGCCGTTGGAGTGTTGGTCCATGTATGATTCGGTCGGGTGGAACGGACGGGATTAAGCGCCAGATGGCGGTTTGGTTTGTGGTGGTGACGTGTCCTCGTTGCTTTGGCTTGAAAGAAACGAAAAGAATTAAAATAAGCAAAAGTGAGGTGGGGGCGCGAAAAAAAAGAAGCAAAAAGGGAATGAGGGGGTTGTAATTACGTGTAAAGCGGCTCACAGTTAAAAAGGAGAGCACGCGAGAGGGGCTTTGTGCTGGACTCAGATGTTGATCCATTCTAATATGAGTAATTTCTAATGGCTTGGTTCCTCGGGTGATGCTACTTCTTCGTGGCTTTAGTCTGCTCGAAGGAGTTCCATTCATATGCTCAATTTTTTTCTTCTTCTTTTTTACTCAATTGTAGAGTACAACTTGTACTCGATTGTCTTCGGATTGACTATTGAGTTTATCTATTTTATTATGTTTTAGGATTAAATTTAAATGTAAAATGAGAATTTTATGAGAACTTTTTAATCAATGGTTTGGGAATACTCACTTTTTAATTACATTAGCGCAAATCAACTGTTAGATGTTTATGTATGCATGAGTATAGGCCTCATCAACGGGCCGGGCTGGGCCTTACTCCATTTTTAAATAGTAGCGGGCCGGGCTTTATTATAAATTGAAGGATCCAAGCCCATCCATTTAATGCGGGCCTCGAGGGCCTTGCGGGCTTTATTTACAAGAAATCTTTAAAGATAATATTTTTTAGAGAAAAATGCACCATCAGTGCCGCAACTCTTGTGCACCGGTCAAGTTGATACCCGGACTCTCAGTGCTACCAATGTGATACCTGATGGAAATTATTCTATGCACCGATGGTGTAAGTGACCCAACGCTTATAAAATAATCTCAACCCTTGATATTTATTATCAACTTTATTTTTAATAAACAAAAAGTGTATTTAATGCAATCTAACCATTCATTTATGTTGGTGCAAGTGCACAACGGTGCTCTGAATAATCTCTCTCTCTGAACCCATATTTCGCTATCAATGAGGTACTTCCGTCAGATTTCGCTAACGGGGACGTTAAAAAAGTCACATGCCAAGCACGTGGGCCCAAAAATGCCTTGAAATGACTTAAATGACCCCATATATATATATATATATATATATTTTTTTTTTTTGGTACAATTTTCTCTCTCTTCTTCCGCCTCCTCCTTTGTTCAGTTGTTGCTGGGATCTCAATCTTCTTCCAAATATTCTTCTCTAAAATTTCTACCACATCATGATTGCTTCACGCTTAGTTTTTATGAACTTCATCCCTCAATTCTAGCAATTATTCATGCTCTTGAACCCAGAATAACCATTAACCAAGATGCCAAAATAGCAAAAACAAAAACCAGCAATTGTTCATGTCCTTGAATCCAATCCAAATCATCCCTTTTCTTTTTCATAAGCTTTACTTCACATACATAACCCAAGTGCCCAGAACGTAGATGGTATGAATGCATTGCCATTGTAAATCAGGCACAAACAGATGCAGGTGCTTCACCATCCCAAAAATCTCAGAGCTTCAAATTAAATTGTTCCAATTCCACTTGCAAGTCTTGACTAAAATTGAAATCCGATAACAAACCAACACCAAATCTGGAAAACAATATATTATCCAATCAATTGGCATTTAACCTCATTCAAAATCAAAAAACCATCTGTTAAACATAAACTCAAGCTTTATGCTTTCTTTCCTTAGGAGCTAGATCACCCATTAATCAATGCTTGCCCAGAAATCACTTACGGAAGAATATTTTCCAATTTGAGAGAAACCCATTAATCCAAACCCACATTAAAAGCTTCAAGCTTTAACATAAGAACAGAGGAACAACCGAACAAATTAAAACCCAGGTGTCTCGGCCTGTCACTCCCGGACTCAATCCCCGCCGCCTTCTTCAAATAGCACTTCACCGCCGGCGACTTGACGGTGAACTCGAGGCTCTGGCGGTGCGGAGGCGGCGACGGTACTGGCAGCCTGAACCTCCTCAAGAACTTGCCGCTGCTCCTCTACACCCTGTGCCACTTATCGTTCTTCTCCTCCTGCAGTCCTGCTCCCTGCTTCTCTCTCCACTGATCTAAAGGACATTCCCTTCCTCCAGCTCAACCTTCACTTCCTCCTTTTTCAGTCCGGGGAGGTCCACCTTTGACGGAACAAATACAAAAATGGGATAGAAATCAGTTGGGTTCTGGGCTGCAGTTGTTGTGAGGTGGCGACCACCGTGGCCAGGGTTTTCTCTGTCCTCACTAATCTAATGATCAGATGCAATCAACGCGAGCGTGATAGCCGTTGCAAGATTTCAATTGCAGAAGACAGGGAACCTTGTTCGGATAGAAATCGACTTTTCTTTTGGGCACAAATACACTGGTTGGATGGAGGAAGATTTGATTTTCCATAGATCTGAAGCTGTAATTACAAACCTTTTACCGCAATCAAGGGTTTTTGCTGGGATTAAAACCAATTTGCATCGCTTCTGGTCTTTGTCTTTTCGCACGGCATCGGAAGGGATACAAATGGAAGAGCATCAATCTAAAATGGGATCGCTGCTATTGAATTATAAAGCACATAGTTCACCACATAAAGACTTGGTCTTTACCTTCTTCATTGGACTGAACAACTGAACAAAGGAAGAAGAAGGAGAAGAAGAACATGTTTATCCGAAGAAGAAGAAGAGGAGAGAGAAAATTGTATTAAAAAAAAAATTTGGGCTACATTTTGGGCAAAAAGATGTGTTTGTCCTTTTTTTTAGGCTCACGTGCTTGGCATGTGACTTTTTTAACGTCCCCGTTAGCTAAATCTGACGGAAGTTCCTCATTGATAGCGAAATATGGGTTCAGGTATCACATTGGTAACACTGAGAGTCCGGGTATCAACTTGACCGGTGCACAAGAGTTGAGACACTGATGGTGCATTTTTCTCTATTTTTTATAAACTTATATTTATAATTTTATATATCATACACTCCAAAGAGAAACCTCTATCAACTTAAATAAAATGGGAAAACCGACCGTTGGATGAGATTATTATAATAAATTATGAGTGTGGTAAAAAATTTAGCCAATTTCACCATATTTTCGAATCCGATCGAATTGGTCAACCGTCGTCACTTGTATGTTTTCTTGGTTGACATATGGCATGACGACCGCGAAACATGCTTATTTTTTCACATCATGTCTGTAAATATTCTATCGATGGATGTGCTTGGACATAAGATAAAAATTTCAATTTTAATTGCAAAGATGTTGGCCTATATCAATTTGTCTCCTAAAGTCGTATGACTTGTATAGTGCATTTAAATTGTTAAGGTTCATTCTAAAGCAACTATGAAGTGGAAAATGAATTTAGAGAAATCAACCGCTCGATTGAGAGATTGTAATGTTTTATGGTGATTGTAAAAAAATTCAGCTAATTTGATTCTCGTTTCGAATTCGATCAATTAGGTCAAATTTAATTAGGGTCCTTGACCAAAAGCCCCAAAATGAGCCAAAGTTATCCCACTTACCCCAGCAAAAGATTTTTATTCCCCCTAACCCAATTTGAAATGAAATAACAATTTTACCCTTAGTCTAATTAATGAATTACAACCACATCCCTTCTCTCCTCTCTCTCTCTCTCTCTCTCTCCAGTCACGACGCAGTCTCTCTCTCTCCCTCTCCCTCTCTCTCTCTCTCTCTCCCTCTCCCTCCTCGGTGCAATCGCCGGCGCCGGACTCTCTCTCCTCATCACCGCCTGTGTTTTTGATCGCTATGATTTTCTCACCGTGTAGATTGCCAGCGTTTCTCTCTCTCCTCATCTCCCCCTCGGTTTTGCTCGCTGTGATTTACTTTCGATGCAGATCGCCGACGCCAGATTCCTAGCCATGTGCTTCCTCCCCCGGCTCAGTCGTCGTAGCCATGCGCTACGAGGAGATGGATCCACCACGGCGTCGGAGCTCACCGTCGAGGAGCGCATCGAGCAGAATGAGGAGGGCCGCAAGAACGAGGAGGACGTGGCGCTCGTCAAGGAGTACAGATCCAAGGTCGAGGCCGAGCTCTCTGAGGTCTGCGCTAGCATCCTTGAGGATTCGTCTGATTTTCGTCCATATTTTTTCCGATTGGGATCGCCAGCGACGGCAATCGTTTTTTTTTGGAGTTTGCTTATGGTTGACTCAGCTTCGGAGGAGTAGATCTTCGGCTGATTTGTTGAGAATAAGCGAAGATGTGGCGGGGGTGGTGATAGAGCTCCGGTGGGGTCGACGGCGACATCACTCTCTCCCTCCCCCGGCTAAAGTTCACCAACGAGCCCACCTAAGGCTGTTTTCCGGTGAGACTTCACAACTTCACAGCTTCACAGAAGGCAGAAGGGTGCCCAAATCAATTTCGTCACCTGCCCCAGTGACTAGTACCTCTAAACACCGGGTCCTTCTTTTTTTTTCTTCTCTTTTTTCTCTTTTCATCTTTTTGCCTTTTAATGAGAAATTGTGGTAATATAAAATGTAAATTATTGGAGTAATAAGATACAAAATGTGTTATGTCAAGGGCAATACAGGTCTATTGGGGGGCAATAGACGTTTTAAATTAATGTAATCTCCTTCTTCTTTTTTTAATTAAAGTTATATTTGTGTAATTTTAGAAAAATTAGTTCTCATTTCGGTAATCGAAACTTCTATTGGGGGGCAATAGACGTCTACTGGGAGGCAATAGACGTCTATTGGGGGGCAATACATGGCTGATAGTCGTCTATTGGGAGGGCAATACATGGTTAATATACGTCTATTGGGAGGCAATACATGGTTGATAGTCGTCTAATGCTCCTTTATTGGGGGGCAATAGACGTCTATTGGGGGGCAATACATGGCTGATAGTCGTCTATTGGGGGGCAATACATGGCTGATAGTCGTCTATTGGGGGCAATACATGGCTGATAGTAGTCTATTGGGGGGCAATAGACGTCTATTAGGGGGCAATAGACGTCTATTGGGGGCAAAAAAACTTTTCGGTGGGTGGTAGCCGGTGATCGGAATCCGGCGGCCGGTGATCGGATTCCGGCGAAAATTGGCCGGATTCCGGCGACCGCTTACCGGATTCAGGCGAAGTTGGCCGGATTCCGGCGGCCGGTGACCGGAATCCGGCTGCCGGTGATCGGACTCCGGCGAAGTCCCCTATGGTTTCTCTCTCTTCCATTCTCTCTCTCTCTCTCTCTAAGTAACAATGGTGAGGGTAAAATGGTATTAAAAAAATAATAAAAACAAAAAAAAAATCTTAATGGGGTATTAGGGAAGACCTCCTTAGAGTGTTTTGGGTAAGAGAGAATTAAAAAAACTTAGTGGGGTAAGTGGGAAAAAAATCTCTAAAAATGGTGTAAATGGACAAAAACCCATTTAATTACTCTTAAAAACCTATATTTATATATCATACATTCCAAAGAGCAACCCCTATCAATTCAAAGAAAATGGAAAAATGGACTGTTGGATGAGATTATTACAATAAATTATGAGTGTGGTAAAAAATTTAGCCAATTTCACCATATTTTCGAATCTGATCGAATTGGTCAACCGTCGTCACTTGTATATTTTCTTGGTTGACCGATGGCATAACGACCGCGAAACGTGCTTATTTTTTCACATCACGTCTGTAAATATTTCATCGATGGATGTGCGTGGACATAAGATAAAAATTTCAATTTTAATTACAAAAATGTTGGCCTATATTAATTTGTCTCATAAAGTTGTATGACTTATATATTGCATTTAAATTGTTGAGTTTCATTCTAAAGCAACCATGAAGTGGAAAATGAGTTTAGAGAAATCAACCGCTCGATTGAGAGATTGTAATGTTTTATGGTGATTGTAAAAAATTCAGCTAATTTGATTTTCGTTTCGAATTCGATCAACTAGGTCAAATTTAGTTACTCTTATAAACCTATATCTATATATCATACACTCCAAAGAGCAACCCCTATCAATTCAAAGAAAATGGAAAAATGGACCGTTGGATGACATTATTACAATAAATTATGAGTGTGGTAAAAAAATTGGCCAATTTCACCATATTTTCAAATCCAATCGAATTGGTCAACCGTCTAGTAATTAATGTAATTACGAGTAAAGCGGCTCATAGTTAGACGAGTGCACGAGAGAGGGGCTTTGTGCTGGACTGAGATGTCGAACCAATCTAATGGTTCCTCGAGTGATGCTACTTCAAATTTCATGGCTTTAGTCCACTCGAGGGAGTTCCATTCATACGCTCGATTTTTTTTTTTTTTTTTAATCTTAATTGTATGGTACAATTTGTACACAATTGTCTTCAGATTGAGTTTATCTTCTTTATTAAGTTTCAGGACTAAATTTAAATTTTAAAAATATTTGATATAACGAGAAAATAAATCAATTGATCGAGCACTTCAACATGACTCATACTCAAAACCTCTATTAATTGTAATCTATAATGTAAGATTGAAGTGAAGAGGATGCGAATCCACATATATCTTCATGTATGGAAGAGGTTAATAAATTGGAGAATTAGACTCAACTAACTGGTTTAGTATATGTCATTTTTATAAGTTATAATTATGTCATCCAACCTTAATAGGACTTGAAAGGACTTTGGAAGTATAATTGTATCATGGTAGTAATGATCCGGCTAAAGTTGAAATTGATTTGGAGCCTCATAGAGTTTATTTGTGAAAATGAATGTACTAGTTTATAAATCATAATACAAATTTAATAAAATAAAAATACGGATACCAGCTGATCACAGCTGATTAGTTTTGTGCAACCAATATACAGTGGTTACACTAGCATTAGACTCGTATTTCCACAGGTTCTCACAATCCTCTGTAGCTAGAGGGGTCGAAATCTAATACAGGCCGAACTCTTTGAAGGTGTCGCCGAAAACGAAGGGCTGATCTCAGGCTAGAAGAACTTTCCCCCTCAATATTATTACTAATTGCCGCGTGATCTATGCCCATTCCAGAGAGCAATTCCTTCAAGTCACTTGCTGTGAGAACAAATCCTTCTACTTTGGTACGACACTTGACGGTTTCTTGTGAGATAGGAAGGCTGTCGATATTTCCGTTGGTTGAGTGCGCGGCCCAACTCAGTAGTTGTTCAACTCCGTAGACATGCCATTTCTCAAGAGACCCTTGAATGATTGATGGAGAGGAGTCCGTGCTAGTCGTGTGGACCCCCACAATCCCTTCTGTAATGACAACCATGCGATCCAATGGTTTGTACTTTTCAGCAATCAAAGTATTTTCGGCGTACACCTCCTTTTTCATCCTGGCAGAAATGTAGAACAACAAACGCCTACCCATATGATCTTTAAACACTGGAAGCTGCATTTAAGTTGTTGCGCGCTTAGCTAGCTTTTCATAATTAAAATATATGATGATCCATATACATAGAACTACTTAAGAACTCAACAGTGAACACGTAGAGAGAGAGGGGGGTTGAAGACTTACATCCTCTAGCATCGCCCAGCAGACGTCACTCTTTACATCTTCGTAGCAGTCCAAAGGTACAAAAGATAATAGAGTCGATACATTCTCAACATTAGCCTCTTTGTTTTCTTGCAACTTTTCTTTAATTTTTGTCTCGATTTCTTCCCTTGGCCAAGGGAATTCAATTCGTTCCATCCACGAATTTATACGTTTCAGCTTCTGCCTTATCTTTTTAGCTTCCTCCTCCTCTTTCATAGTTTTCATTTGCATAAATGTCTGTCTCACGACAAACAAGAAGCTAGATGGTTCAGTTCCACCATAAGGTATACTTATAATTATGTATGCACACATATACAATGTTTTTATAATTCTCACATAAAAGAAAATTCTTAAAATTTATTTCAATGTTGGATCCTTCCCGAGTACTTAACCTTACGAATACAAAATTTCTTGCTGACTTCAATATTTATCTTTTATGATTAATTGTGAAAAAATTTAGTTAATGAAAATTTTTTGGATGACATTTACGCTTAAAAAAAGAAGTATTAGTATTTCATTGCAACAACAACTCATGTTGGTATAATTACATCATTAATAAAAACTATTTGATTGGCTAATTGTTGAAAAGCACATGTTCTATCATATAAGGTAATTTTTATATTGTACCTAAAAGATTGGTTCATCTAACATTATGAGAGTCTCTAACGATAGTGTACCTTGTAATAAAGAGTCAATGAGAGTTTTCAAATTTATAGTTGGTAGATAGTATTTAGGAGTGCAATTGATAATTTAAATTATAAATACTCTAGTCACCCAATTGTTAATTTAAAAATTCTCATTGTGTCAATATTATAAAGGAAAATGATTTGTGGCCTCAATCCTAGGTGTCATGTCATGTCATCTACACACATCACCTATTTGTCAAATCATGTCATGTAATTCATGAGTAAAAAGACTATCTTATCCTTCCAAAATCTAATGGCTCTAAATTATTTTGGTTTTCATCTAAAAATAAAATATATTATTTTGGTTTTTTTTTTTTTGTTATATATATAATTATATATATATATAAAATTCGTCAAAAAAAAATTATATACAAATATGTGTTTGTGTGTATAAATAAATAAATATATATATATATATTAATGTCATAATTCTAACCCACAAAATAAAAAAAATTGATTAAAAAAAAGTCAAATTTAAATTGATTCCACAAAAATGGAAAGAAAACATATTAATATCTTAATTATAACCCTCAAATTTGGTAAATTGAAGTAATATTCAACTCTTTTAATAAATGAATTTAATAAAATTAATGGAAGATTAGTTTACCTTACACTAACAAGTTAATTAGAAAAGTCAAAAATTAAATTGGATCCACAAAAATGGAAAGAAAATGTATTGAAATCGTAAGTAAAACCTATGAAATCTGGTAATTGAAGAGGTAAGAAAATATCATTAATAAATTGAATTGATAAAATTCTAGATTCCATCATTTCAAAATTTCTCGATAATTTAATATTGTCTTATCCAAACGCAACATTAGGAAGTGTTCCTTAAAGGTCAAGTGAGACTTCATTAATACAACTGTTCGTTTATGTTTACATGAAAAACAATTATAATGTTATTAATACTATGTAGAAATTCAATGAACAATAGGTGTATAACACAGCAATAATCAAAGAAAAAGTGCAATTAAGGAAGGTGTAAAATAGAAGTCATCTTCCACATTAACATTAAAGTCAGCTAACATGTCTTACACGAACAAATAAGTCATAAGTAGCTATAATGAGCCAGTAAAGTTTACTGGGGACTTTTCCCTAATGGCATATTTACACTGAAATAGAAATCATCATCCACACTGAAATTTAAAGTCAGCTAACATGTCTTACAGTAACAAATAAGTACTAAGTAGCCAATGATAAGCTAGTAGAGTTCACTGGAGACCTTTACCTAATGGCATGTTCACACTTAAATAGAAACTATCATCTACTGAAACTGAAAAAGCTAACATGTCTTGCACGAACAAGTAAGTATTAAGTAGCCAATGATGAGCTAGTAAAGTTTACTGAGGATCTTTTCCTAATAGCATAATTACACTAAAATAGAAGTCATCATCCACATTGTCTTACAGTAACAAATAAGTACTAAGTAGCCAATAATGAGCTAGTAAAGTTCACTGAGGTCCTTTTCCTAATGACATAATTACACTAAAATAGAAGTCATCATCCACACTGAAATTTAAAGTTATCTAGCATGTCTTACATGAACAATAAGTACCAAGTAGCTAATAATGAGCCAGTAAAGTTTACTAGAGACCTTTCCCGAATGGCATATTCACACAAAAATAGAAGCCATCATCCATTGAAACTTAAAATAAGCTAGTGTGTCTTGCACGAACAAGTAAGTACTAATAGCCAATAGTAAAGTTCAACGGGGAATCTTTCCCTAATAACATATTCACACTAAAATTGAAGCCATATATCATTCACATTGAAAATGAAAGTCAGCTAAGTACTAACATGTCTTATACGAACAAAAAAGTACTAAGTAGCTAATAATGAACAAGTAGAGTTCACTGGGAACTTTTTTCTAATGACATATTTACACTAAAATAGAAGCTATCATTCACATTTAAAAATCATTATTGTCTATTGAAAAATTTGGGATCAACAAAACAAGTATACTTTCAAAAATTAATTTCCTCATGTGCAATATATTGTATTCCATATTAAGCAATTTATTTTCAGATATCAACTTCCCAATCAATTTAGATATCTAGGTTTTCAATCACCAGATTTTATGAGTTAAAATTACGATTTAAATACATTTTCTTTCCATTTTTTGTGAATCCAATTTAATTTTTGACTTTTCAAATTAACTTGTTAATGTAAGGTAGTAATCTTCCATTAATTTTATTTATTAAAAGATTTAAATATTACTTTAATTTACCAGATTTCATGGATTATAATTACGATATTAATATATATATATATATACACACACACACACACACACACACCACATTCATTCTCCATCGAAAATATATAAATTTTTTGGACGAATTATATATATATATATAACTTTGTTTTTAACGAATTATATATATACACCCATACTTTTTTTTGAATATGTATAATGAAAAAAAATCCAAAATAATGAAAAAGAAAGAAAGGAAAAAAAACCAAACAATATTTTTTTTAGAAGAAAGTCAAAATAATTTAGAGCCGTTATATATTCAACAACATATATATATATATATATATATATTTTTTTTTTTGACGAATTATAGATAAATATATATATATATATATTCACAAAAATATATAAATATAATTTTTTAGACGAATTATATATATATAATAAAAAAAATAATAATAAATAATGTATCTTTTCTAAAAGAAAGCTAAAATAATTTAGAGCCATTAGATTTTGAAATGATAAGATAGTCTTTTTATTCAAGAATGACATGACATGATTTGACAAATTAGTGAGGTGTATAGGTGACATGACTTGACACCTAGGATTGAGGCCACAAATCTTAGGCCTCATTGAGGCCCTATATCATTGCCCTATTATAAAATAGGTCACAGTCAGTTACAAAAAATCAACAAAGATAATTTAAAATAACAAATAGAGTGATTCATTTACTAACCTGAACATTATTTCCAATGAGATATACAAAGAGTATCAAGCCGATGACCGAAATTAGACTTGCAAACCAAACTTCCCCCAAATAAGTACTTGTCACCAGATTTGTGCCAAAATTACTACAAAAGGTTAACTAAAGGGTCAAGCATTCTATATGTGCTACTTAGTGTTATATATCATAATTGAAGAGGACGTATTTTGCCAAATTAGAATCTACATGTAATTTTTTTTTGCTAATGAGGTATTTTTCATAGTTACCACATGAGTATTCTCAATTGGTAAAATATTATATAAGATAGGACGTGTATGTGCAGACCTTATATTTCGCACTCCCCACCAGAATGAGTAGGAGAACTTCGTCGAGAAGTTTATTGGTGTTTTGCTACTAGTTCCTAGAGGATTAGCAAATATCCCAAAATCAAATACGGTAGAATTTGGGGGATTCATTGGACAAAGTTGAACTAGTTTTGTGACATTTCTCGAACTATTTTCGCTGCACTTGAAATTACTTCCACATGTATTCTTCTCTACACAAGTTTGGTGCCAACATAACATCTCTCGTTGAACAGAAAAGAAAAACCACGAGCCTCCAAGTATCTAAAAACAAGCAGATTAGTTACTAACAAAAAGATTGCTAAAAAACAATAAAGTACGTAAAACTCTTAACAAATGAGAAATAAGAATAATATGTCAATGTCAGATAAGAACATCATATATATAATGATAAAGTAATTCAAACTTACGTGACAAGCAAGCATGTATAGAAAAAAATTGAATGCAACTTTGACCCATAATCCGGTGTCCCTTTTCTGCTTAAGATTGTCAAATGATTGACTAAGTCGATAAATCCTTGGTGCATATTGGATGAAAAGAAACACATTCAGATATCCCAAGTCTTGATGTTTGTAAAGGATGACTATTATTAACACCTAAACACAAAATTTTTTAATGAGTTAGCAATAAGTGACAAACTGATTAAAGCCAACCTAATTATGTACACAAAATGGATAATTTCACATTTCATAGATCTTGATCAATATTAATCTATCTCAACTTGAGATCACAAGGGGATCTAAATAAACCATATCCGTTGTAATTGTAATCAATTAGCCATATATGATATCTTAAACCAACAAGTTCAATTTAAGTTTACTTACTTGTGGGACGGGAAGTATAGCTAAAAAGTCTGTTGCAACTGATCGCCATATATTAGCTATTGCCGTAGCCTTATACATTTGGTATATAATGTCCCATATGAAAATGATGTCCGTGAATGATCGCAAAACGAGTGATACAATCATCAACTTGGTGTCCATTTCAAGGCACTTTTCTTCCCCATTTATAGTTGGAATATAAAAAAATAAAGGATCTAGTGAGACTGCAATCACACAAGATATTACGAATGTTGTATCCCACCATAAGTCTAATATAAACATCCGGAAGAGATCGAGTACCGCCACCGTTGGAAACAAAAGTATGAGTAACATACAACGTATTGTCTTGCATACTTTGTAGTAACATATTGCAAACCTATTATCGTAAATACTATAGTTAGTAAAAAAGGGGATGCGTATAATTCGGTAAAAATACGTATGTGTATTATTCGGTTTACCTTATCTAATGATACGGTCAAATATTTGGTAAAAAAGCGTGATACGGCAAATTTTTAAGTTTGAATTATACATGTATAATTCGGCAAGTAATAAAAAAAAGGAATCAAAAATACGGATATATAAAACACTATTTTTATAAGAAAATAACTAATAATCTACTCTCAACTCTTGCTTTTACTTTATAACATTTATGAAATGTGATAAAACATGAAGAAAATGATATGACACCCAAGTATAATGTAATCGAGCACTTGAATTACAATACGCCATATTGAAGTTTTTTTTAATTATAAAAGTATTAAAGTTTTGTACGCGGTTTAACTAACTATTGCTTTAGTTTATTTTTTTAACTTCCAAGTATTTTTACTCTTTATAAAACGGGTACATGTATAAAACGTGTTTAAAAAGGTCGAACTCAATAATACGAGAAAAAAACTGAGTCTACAATTTCAATACGCCGTACTGAAGTTTTTTTCAATTATACGCGTACTGAAGTTTTATACGCGTTTTAACTAACTATGACTAAAAGTATATAGGGTATAACATGAAATACAAATTGATATCTATTTTCTTTTTGACATGGAGGGAAAACAAAAGATTAATCGCTGAACTCTTTCTCCATGTTAGGACATCTTCATTACCACTGTCCACTGATCACTGGAATGTGAAGGAATAAATGACTTAATGAGACTGCAACTCACCAATCATGCATGTATTGAAGCAAGCTTGCTATCATGTCTGATATACTCATATTGCACTCGACGCATGGTCTGACAATAAAAAAATAACCATTAGAAAAGGAAAAAAAAATTTTGAACCAAATAGAAAAGAAGGTCAAAATGGTTCCCATTCAGAGAATCTATCAAACTTTTTTAGTTTTACTTTGAAATTGATTTAGAATTTCATATTTTATCATCTAGTTGCAGCTTAAAATTGTTAATTCTAAAAAAAGAAAAAAAATGAGAGAGTTCTATCTAAATTAATTGTCAATAAATGATTCCGTCAACTCACGTTGAAAATATGTCATGTGCAAACGTTGTATCCAAAGTGGTGAAAGTTGAGAATTTAATTAAGACTAAATTAGAGAAAAATTCAATTATGCTCCAATAATTATATACTAGTCTGTAATCACATGCTCTGCATGTGTAAGAAAAATTTTAATTTAAAAAAAAAAAATTATCTGCAGAATAAATAGTTTCAGTGGGAGTTATTGCAGAGAGAAAAGTAGGGGTGGTGGAATCATTTCTTTTTAATTTTCTGAATAAAAATCTATTTTGTAATTGTCCTATTTAGCCTTATGATTTAATTTATTCTCAAGGTTTTTTAATATTTCAGGGTTAAATCTGTCAAAATTTTCAGTTTTGGCTAACAAAGCCTCTTCTCTTAATAATAGTATAGATAAATAAAAAATTAAAAAATCAAAATGGACAAGAAGTTGAAAACTAAACAATTTAGTGAGATTAATAATCACCCAATTATTCAATAGAATTATATACTCAAATCTGCTGATAGCAAAAGCAACAGATAAAATGAAAGAGTTTTTCTATTGGAACCTCCAAATTTACTCACTTGACCTCTATGCTATTTACACCTCTTATCAAATTTTCAAATACTAAATTTACTCACTAAACCTCACTAAATTTCCTCAAATAACCTCACTAATATAATTTGCAAATAAATTATTATCTTTAAAATAAAAAATTTAGTCATTTCAATTATTTAATCACTCTATAAATATTAACTAAATATACATTTCTTAATCAAACTTGAGTTTCAAAAATTAATGTCTTATTAATGCCATGAACTATTATGTTTTTTAAAAAAAAAATTTCTATTTTAGCTGTGCAAAAAAAAAAAAATCATTTGTTTTTTAATATTTATTTATTTTTCTGTATTTTTTGTACCACATGATTAATTATTTAAATATTTTTAGTTTTTTTTTTTTTTTTTTTTTTTGCAAATATAATGGATTGACTTAGATTTAGGTCATAAAACATAAGAGGGATTTATTTTGTTTTCCCTCACCAATATGCGTTCAACATATATATCATACATTTTTATGTCACATGATCTTAACCATATTTTAAATTCTTATTAAATATATATGAATGCTTTAATGAGTATGTAGTGAAATTGGAAAATAAAAATAGATAAGGAAAATAATAAGGAATACAATCTAATATTATTGAATTGGAAAGTCTACATAAAATAAATATAATATTTTTTTGGTATAATTATTGTCCTTAATAGTCATTTTATAGTAGGTTATATATGTCATTTAATAATTCATAATAGACTGAGGTCAAGTGAGCAGATTTGGAGTTCCCAATAGAAACTCTAAAAATGAAAACAAAAGAGAAATTAACCTTGGTCCAGCGGGGTTTTCCTCATCTTGCGAGTTAGTCGACATTGTTGAAATTCGAATAGACTGAAGAGATCTGAGCTATTCCTCTCTGTCCAATGACAAAACTTTGAGAACCTAACTTTCTGTGTATGAACCAAATAGCCAAACCGAGAAAGCTGCCTAAATATATAACCCAGAGCAAGGCATTAGATTGGGTGAAAGAGGGAGACAAGGTATGAGATTCCTATCTTGAGCACTGAGCTTCCTAAGCTTTGAAGCAGATGGAGACAAATGACTCTCTCAAATCCAAATCTAATGGCCTACAATTCTTATTCCTGTTCCCCTTTCTCTTTCCTTCACAGGTTCTTCTTTTCCTTCGTTGATACGAAACTGATACCATGTGACGTGAAGAACCAATTTTGGGTTACAGGTCTTCTATGAAACTATACCAACACAAATCTTCCCTTGCAATAAAACTCGAGGGCTCCGACGCAAATTGCATAGCCATAAATCCTGAGGTTTTTGCAGCAACTGGGAAGAACAACTTGCACCTCAAATTCCCCCAATGAAACGCAAATTGAGACCAAGAATCAACATGATAATGTATTGTTTAAATTTGGTACTCCAAAAGTGTGATTTTACCATCATTTAAAACAAGGACCTCATTTTGATTTTCACAGAAGACCTCATTTTAGGTTACAATAAGGCATAGTGGATCTATAAACATGATAATGTTTTGTTTGAATTTTAGTACTCCAAAACTGTTATTTTACTATTATTCAAATAAGAACTCATTTTGATTTTCACAACACCCTAATTGTCAGAGCTAAAAAACTGCAAAAGTTTCTTGTTCCTAGAGCAATGGAGGAAGATAAAAGCGCCACTGGCACAGCCGGGCCTGATGGAGATAGTCAACAAAATAGAGCAATAGTTGTAGGATAAACCAAAGTGACTGAAATCATATCGTCTCCAACCCAACTATTACGCCTATTATTCTACTGGTTTGTGTAATATAGCATTGGTATCCGATTTCTTCTGGGCAATCAGGAACTTGCAAATGAGGCAAAGATAGATCTAAGCTTAAGAATGGCAATTAGGAAGGGCGGAGCTAGGATAGCTATTTGGGGTTAAGACTCCAAAAGTCCAAATATGAAATAGAAATTCAGAAACAATACCAATGACCATCAAATTATCATCCAAACAATAATGTCAGCATCATGAGCTACACTGCAGACATATATATCCTTAACAGCATATCTTCCTGGCAACACAAGCCTCTGATCTAGAGTTCATGAATCTGATAGACCAAGGCGCATGAATCTTATTGCTGAAAGTCATCAAATGAATAAAACCAAGCATAGTTTCTGATATTAATTATAATCATATGATGTTCTTACAAAAAAGAAAATATATGCATTGGAAGACAGATGCCAAGTAGTTCATTCAACTAGCAAACTAGTTCTTACTTCTTAGACACAGAGAATATTTAAGATGACATTTTGTTGCAAAACTAATTACCAATAATTTTTTTTTCTTTAAGGGGAAATATCTTTCCTGTTTACACTATTGTAAGTTTATATGTCTAAAGCTCGAAGTAATTATAACATTTACAAAATACACATCACAAAAGACTGTCATCTCACTTGACATGCAATCAATACTTCCAATTCTTCCTCATCATCTTCACCCTCTGCTATAGCTTATTCCTGCACAAATTAGCAACAAGAGTAAGTCCCTTGCAGCTTTCAAGAAACAAAGAAAAGCCAACAACAGTCTGTCACACATACTTCTTGTGAAGAACCAGCTCTCTGGGCAGGTAACTTTGTCCTCCCTTTCCTGACAGCTTCTGGAAGCTGTGCAGTCGACTCACCAACTATTTCACTCAGAACCTTGTCAACTTCTTCTTCAGTTTCCTCTTCTATATCTTCTGAATCTAGTGCTGTATCAAGAGCTTCGTTTACAGCCCAGCCTGTAGGAACAAACAGTGTTACACCTAAAATCTCAAGAAGCTATATATACATGGTGTATTTCCTGAAACTTCAGACATGCTTCATTTGTTTCACATTATTGAAAACATATGGCTCTAAAACTAACCAACCACTTAAACAAACCCACTTAAACAAGAGCAGAGACAGCACTAGATAAGCACAATCAAGCAAAAACTAAACAGCATCAAAATCAGAAATTTGTCTCCACATTTCAAACTCATTTCCATAGAACTTCAGCTCAGCTAGCCATCAGACCTAAAATTCATATTAAAAATCCAAGCAATATCCCCTTAAAGACTTCAAATTCCAATGTGAAATTTCAGAAAGCATCGAATTCCTTAACCCTGAAACGTTTGGAGACCTGACCTGGCGGCGTGAGAATGCTCGATCTTGAAGTAACCGGCGTGGTGGCCGAGGTCGTCGACGGAAACCCCAGACTCGCCGACGACGTTGGGGACCGTGAACCGCTTCTCGACGATGCTCTTCCCGGGCGGCGACGGGGGACGAATCTCTGCCGTCGACGATGTTGGCATCTGAGTCGGGGAAGAGATTTAGAGCTCTGATCAGCTGCTGCGCGTGCACGGAGGGCAAGCTGGACCTGGCGAGGCCGAGAACTTGAAATGACTTTGGAAGTTTAATTGTATCATGATAGATTGATAGTAATGATCCGACCAAAGTTGAAATTGCTTTGGAGCCTGAGAGGGTTCATGACATTATGTCATATAGTGTTTATTGGTGAAAATGAATGTATTAATTCATAAATCATAATGCAAAAAAACATATATATGAAAAATACCAATAGCAGCTGATCATAATTGATTAGTTTTGTGCAATAAATACAGTGGTTACATTAGCATCAAACTCGTTTTTCCACAGGTTCTCACATTCCTTTGTAGCTAGAGGGATCGAAATCTAAATGTAATGCAGGCTTCGCTCTTCGAAGGCGTCGCCGGAAACGAGAGGCTGTTGTTGCTACAAGAATTGCTGATCTCAGGCTAGAAGAACTTTCCCCCTCAATAGAATTACTAATTTCCCCATGATCTTGATCTGTTGCTACAAGGATTGCTGATCCCATACTAGAAGAACTTTCCCCCTCAATAGAATTACTAATTTCCACATGATCTTGATCAGAATCATTGTCTTGGATTACGCCGTATTTAGAGAGGACCTTCTTCAAGTCACTGGCTGTGAGAACAAATCCTTCTACTTTGGTATGACACTTGACGGTTTCTTCTGAGATAGGAAGGCTGTCGAGATTTCCGTTGGTTGAGAGTGCCCAACTCACTAGTTGTATCTGTCCGTAGACATTCACTTGGTCGAAAGACCCTTGAATGATTGCTGATGGAGAAGGGTTCGTGCTAGTCTTGTAGACCCCCATAGTCCCTTCTGTAATGACAACCATGCGATCCAAGGGTCCGGCCCTTTCAACAATCAAAGTATTTTCGGGGTACTCCACTATCTCCATCAACTCAGAAATTTCAGACAACACACGCCGACCCATATCTTTAATAACTGCCACCTGCATGTAAGTTGTCGCGCGCTTAGCTGGCTTTTCATAATTGAAAAAATATGTGATGATCCATACACAGACAACTACTTAAGAACACTCCTAATCGAAAAAACACTACTCAAGAACACTCAACTAGTCAACAGTGAACACGTGGAGAAAGATGGGTTGAAGACTTACATTTTCCAGCATCAGCCACTTTACATCTCTGTGGAGGTCCGAATCCATAAATGATAATAGAGTCAATACATTAGCAAGATTAGCCTCTTTGTTTTCTTGCAACTTTCCTTTAATTTTTCTCTCGACCTCTTCCCTCAAAAACCCAGGGAAATTAAGTCGGTGCATCCACGAATTTATGCGTCTCTCTTGATGGAGAAGCTCTTGCCTTATCCTTTCAGCTTCTTGCCTCATCTTTTTAGCTTCCTCCTCCTCTTTCATAGTTTTCATTTGCATGAATGTCTGTCTCACGACAAACAAGAAGCTAGCTAGCTCAGTTCCACCACACGGTATATTTATAAATATGTATGCACACATATACAAAGTTTTTATAATTCTCTCAAATAAAAAATTCTTAAAATTTATTTTAATGATGGATCCTGCCCGAGTACTCAACCTTACAAATACAAAGTTTCTTGCTGACTTCAAAATTTATCTTCTCTGATTAATTGTGAAAAAAATAAGTTAATAAAAAAAAATTTGTCATTCAAAATAGTGAAAATTATAAAGAGGAATAGTCTGTCTCGTATAATTTCGACACTTAAGATAGTAATCAAATATTCAAATAATTTTGATTTAACTCATTTTGGTTACAGAAGTCATCATTAAAAGAAGACACACAAGATTACCAAAAAAAAAAAACACGCACACAGGACAAAATAACTAAATAAGCAGTTTATTTGATCGTACTATCTCTTCATCTCTCCAGTCAAGGTAATTATTATATTACTCATTCTCATGGAAATGTAAAAATAGATGTGTGCATCTAAATGTGACTATGTCAGATGCTCTCATCCTTTGCCTATTCATTGTATATGGTTAACGATACAAAAATGATGAATCGTGAGTGAGATGTGGATGAGTTCTAGCTTACTTTATCTTACTAATAATTTGTCCTCAAATTATTCATTTATGTTTTTTTTTTCATTGTACTGACTACTCATAATTTCACTGCTTAACATTAATAGATTAAGAAAAATTTAATATTATAAAGGTTATGGATTTAATTTTTACGAGCATAATAGAATATCAATACGGTAAATGGTACTGGTGGGAAATAGAAAAATATTATAGATAAAGGAATAGTATTATAGTATTAAATAGCAATTATTAGAATACTATCAACGCTCAAATATTAAATGGGTAAAAAAAAAAAAAAGGAATTACCTAAACCAAGAAGTACTATCTGTGTTTTCATGGAAGAGAACTGTTCATCTAGTTTTTGCTATGGTGGAACTTGTTGGTGTGGAATGCTGGTCTGCATTCATAAGGTCTATTGGGCCTTTTGTTTAATACTTATGCGGGTCAGTCTTTCTTTTTTAAGAATAAATGACGAGCCTAATTTTTCAATTTATTTTTTTTAGTTAAGAGAGCGACAAGGAAAGTAGATAGTTTGTTATCTCATTTAATTCTCTTTGGAGATCTAATTTTTCCTTGTTTTGGGCTTAATTCTAAAATGTGGGCTTGCTAGGTAGTTAACTTTTTTATTAGGGGCGGGCTTTGTAGCGTACTACTCTAAACAACGAATCTTATTGTCGATCCCGTAGGAGTGTGTTGTTATTGTACTGCTGCTAAATTTAAGGAATTGATGACCTGTTCTCGCATAAAGAAAAGAGGTATTGTCTAAAATAAATAATATGGGTGCAGTTATTGCCACTACTATTTTTTTTATTCACCTTACTTGCTCATTACACCTTACATTCAATATTAGATTTACTTATCTAAAAAGTATATTTAGCAATGCTAGTCATTTTTTAGTCAAATTTTGGCCAAAATAGCTAAAAAGTCATTTTAGCTAGCTACTTTAGAAATATGTCTGCCTAAGTGCTCTCTATTTTAGCTAGGTTTGATTTTATATAATTTTTTTAAATGAATATTGAATAGTTTAAATGTATTTATGAATTATATAAAAATAATTAAAAATGAATGTTTCAAGTTATAGAGAGCATCATCTCACTTTCTATATTTATGAGCGATATAGCTAAAAATTATAATGGAGAGTCACGTAGGAGTCTGGTGCGGCGGCTAAAATAGATAAAAAGCTGGTTTAAAATAGCTAAGGAGCCAAAATAGAGAGTCTGCTAAAGATGCTCTAACCCATTTATTTTTTCAGAAATATCCTTATATGACATATCCAATTAAAAAATATTTTTTTAATGAAAATCTTTTCATTTAATTTATACCAATAAGAAAAACTAAAATATATTATATTTTCCCAACAAAATCATAATTTGATTTACTTCCATTTTTTAATATTCTCATTCAGTTTCAATAATTGTCTATTTCAATCCATCTGAAAAGATAGTAAATGAACAATTGTGAACAATGAAGAATAGATTTTTTTTTTGTGTGTGTTTTAATTTTTTACTTTCAGTGTTCACAGTGGGTATTATAAAGATTTTGATGAAGTTAATACTAATAGTTTTGTGAACTGATAACTGATTAACGATGAGAAGGGAAAGAAAAAAAAATCAGATTTTGGTGGAGAAGATGAAGATTAATGTTATCCAATGAGAGTTTAAGTGCCTTTGTATTTAATTAATTGATTATGTATTTAGTTTTCCTTACAAATTTAGCTTTTAAAAAGTTAGTGTACTTATTATTTATTTTATACTTGGGTAATATAGTTTGTCAGTAATTCAAAATGTTCATACAGTGAACTAAGAAACTAATAGGTTGGCAATAGGCGCACCCAAATAATATTTCATTGCAACAACTTATGTGGTATAATTACATCATTAATAAAAACTATATGATTTGTTAATTGTAGAAAAGCACATGTTCTATCATATAAGGTAATTTTTAAATAGTACTCAAAATATTGGTTCATATAACATTATGAGAGTCTCTAACGACAACATATTTATAATAAAGAGTCTATGAGAGTTTTCAAATTTATAGTGGTAGATAATACGTAGGAGTATAATTGATAATTTAAATTATAAATGCTCTGGTCACCCAACTGTTAATTTAGGAATTCTCATTGCGTTCTATCATATTCAATTTACAAAAATTAACAAAGATAATTTAAAATAACAAATAGAGAGATTCATTACCAACCTGAACATTATTTCCAATGAGATATACAAAGAGTAGCAAGCCGATAACCGAAATTAGAGTTGCAAACCAAACTTCCCCCAAATAAGTACTTGTTTCCAGATTTGTGCCAAAATTACTACAAAAGGTTAATTAAAGGGTCAAGCAATCTATATGTTCTACTTAGCGCTATATATCATAAGTGAAGAGAACATGTTTTGCCAAATTAGAATGAACAAGTAAATTGAAAAAATTCTATAATATGTTCCGTATCATATACATATAATTAATACTCAAACTACTTTAATATTTATTTACATTAAAACTACTTTAATATTTATTTACATTAATGATTTAATGAGGTATTTTTCATATTTACCGCATGAGTATTCTTAATTGATAAAATATTATAAAGTTAAATTCATTTTACCTCCTTGAACTTTATGCCTAAAATCGTCTGTGCCCACAAACTTTTAATTTAGTCACATATGCCTTTATACTCTCTAATATGATCAATCATAATCATTAGTAAACTAATTCCTTAATTTCTTCACAAATTTGTGACAGTGAATGCCTATTTAGGGCCAACTTTTAGCCTTGATCATGTAAATAGTGTGTTTCTTGCATAACTAAATGCTAAAAACTAGTTTGGATGTACAAAAATATATGAATAAATTAATAGATTAGTGAAGGATTGCCCATAATTGATCAACTTGGAGAGTACAACACTACAATGGCACATACGATCAAATTAGAAGTTTGGGGACACAACTGATTTTAATTGTAAAGTTCAGGGTGGTAAAATTATTTTAGCTCAATATTATATCAGTTAGGACACATGTTTGTGTGTGTGTGTGAATGCAAACCTTATATTTCGCACTCCCCACCAGAAAGAGTATGATAACTTCGTTGAGAAGTTTATTGGTGTTCTGCGACTAGTTCCCAGAGTATTAACAAATATCCCAAAATCAAATATGGCAGAATTTGGTGGATTCATTGGACAAAGTTGATCTAGTTTTGTGACATTTCTCGAACTATTTTCGTTGCACTTGATATTACTTCTGCATGTCTTCTGTTCTACACAAGTTTGGCGCCAACAAAACATCTCTCGTTGAACAGAAAAGAAAAACCACGAGGCTCCAAGTATCTAAAGACAAGCAGATTAGTTACTAACAAAAACATTGCTAAAAAACAATAAAGTAAAACTCTTAACAAATGAGAAAAAAGAATAATATGTCAATGTAAGATAAGAACCTCATATATATAATGATAAAATAATTCAAACTTACATGACAAGCAAGGATGTATAGAAAAAAATTGAATGCAACTTTGACCCATAATCCGGTGTCCCTTCTCCGCTTAAGATTGTCAAACGATTGACTAAGTCGATAAATCCTTGGTACATATTGGATGAAAAGAAACACATTCAGATATCCCAATTCTTGATGTCTGTAAAGGACGACTATTATTAACACCTAAACACATAAAAATTTAATGAATTAGAAATGAGTGACAAACTGATTAAAGCCAACATAATCATGTACACAAAATGGGATAATCTATCTCAACTTCAGATCATAAGGGGATCTAAATAAACCATATCCGTTGTAATTGTAATCGATTAGCCATATATGATACCTTAAACCGACAAGTACAATTTAAGATTACTTACTTGTGGGACGGGAAGTATAGCAAAAAAGTCTGTTGCAACTGCTCGCCATATCTTAGCTATTGCTGCAGCCTTATAATTTTGACTTTTAATGTCCCATATGAAAATGATGTCCGTGAGTGATCGCAAAACGAGTAACACAATCATCAACTTGGTGTCCATTTCGAGGCACTTTTCTTCCTCATTTATAGTTGGAATATAAAAAAATAAAGGATCTTGTGAGACTGCAATCACGCAAGATGTTACAAATATTGTATCCCACCATGAGCTTATTACACTTGTTGCATTCCGCCATAAACTTCGGACCTTCCACCTTGCTATGTTGCTTCGGACCTTCCACCATAAGTTATCAGGTAGTATCCTCACGTTCCTTCGGACCTTCCACCTTAAGTTATCAACCTTCCACCATAAGTTATCACGTAGTATCGTTACGTTCCTTCGGACCTTCCGCCATGAGTTATCAAGTATCTCTAGCATCACACGTATTGTCGTGCATACTCCGTCGTAACATGTTGCAAACCTAATAATAACAATCTGTGCTTTTTATACTTGAGAATAGCGTAGATACTAACAAAAAGTATATAGGGTATAACATGGAATACAAAAAATTGATATCTATTTTCTTTTTGACATGGAGAGAAAACAAAAGATTAATCACAAGACTATTTCTCCATGTTAAGGCATCTTCATTACCAAAGTGTCCACTGATCACTGGAATGTAAAGGAATATAAGACTTGATGAGATCGCAACTCACCATGAACAAAACAGGCATTGAAGTAGCCTTGTTATCTTCTCTGATATACTCATATAGCACCTGACACGTGGTATGACAATAAAAAGTAAACAGTTCAAAAATGGAAAAGAATTTTAGAACAAAATTGAATGGTGTCCTCTGTCTCTAAATTCATGTCTCCTCCCCTGTCTCCCATTAAAATTGTGACACCTGTCCCACTACCTAACAGAACTTAAACTGTGTTAATTCTTCTTTATAATAAAAAAAAAAAATTATAACAGTAAATTGAAACAGTTCATATTTTCTTCTTCTTTCGCACTTTCGTAGTCCGCAACTCTCAAACAACCGGTGCCTCTCTTTCTCTATTTTTCAATAACTCTTGTCTATGAAATTTCTGAGGATGATCGTCCACCACCTCCAGCAACCATCTTTTCATTTTGGTAGAGATAGGCCCATTGAAGGGTATGAAAACGTAATCAAATCCCAAGTATCAATTAATCTTTCATATAATCCAATCCAATCCATTCATGGATGGATCTGGACAAAAATCTAGCTTCAAGAATCAAATTACCCGAACGCAAAAGATTCTTTATCTTTCTTCCAAGTTTAGATTCGATCAGAATCATCAAATAGTTCAAGTTTAAAATCCTTCATAATTACTTTTGGTCGAAATTTTTCATGTTTCGATCTGTAGATAAATCTCAATATGCAGGGATTAAAATCCATAGCGGGACAGTGGGTAAATTGCCAGAGGTAAAAGGAAGAATCGATCTGTATATATAGATTGAAAGAAAACCGGTAGAGAAAGATGATGGAAAGTTTGGGAGTGAACTGATTTGTCGTGTTCTTTAGATAAGGAGAGTTCAATATTGAAAAGGAAAAAAAAAAATGTTGTGTACAAGCTAACGGCGTTAAGTTTCAGTTAAATGAAATGCCCGGTGTCACAACTTTATTGAGAGACAGGGGTTTGGGGATAGAAGATTTGAAGCCGATTCGGCGATTCGGATTCAGAGAGCTTATGAAACTGATAATTGATTATAGTTCTAGTTTGAAACTGATTTTGAATTCCACTTTTTTGTATTCGAGTTCCAGCCTAAAATTTTTAATGGACGACTACTAAATAATTTAGTGAGTTAATAATCACCCAGCTATTCTATGAAATTGTACATTCAAATCCCCTTAACCTACAAAACAAAAGCAAAAGACAAAAAGAAAAGGAAGATGCAGATTCAGAGAACCTATCAACCTAATTTTTTTTTTTTTTTTTTGGTAAAAACTACAAATCTATCATACTACTCTTAGTTAACCGAAGAAATAAAAGAGAAATTAACCTTGATTTAGCGGGGTCTTCCTCATCTTGCGAGCGAGTCATTTTTGAAATTGGACTAGACTGAGGATCTGAGCTAGTCCTCTCTATTTCCATCAAGAAAATTTTGACAAGCTAAATTTGTATATATGAACCGATCAGCCAAAGAAAGAAAGCAGTCTAAACAAGTAATCCGGCCAGAAAATATACTTGGCATGAGATTGGGTAAGAGGAAGAGAAATTATGAGATCCTTCAATACGGTGGACACTATCGGTCAGATAGTTATTCAGACTGTTAGAGAGGGAAAGCAATTAATACACGTGTACCCATCGTGTGCAGAAAACTTTAGTGCGGTAGGAAACGTCCAGAGTCGAAATTATTGATGCCAAGGGTTCGTTTTCATTCATCTGGGACGTGATAGGTTGTGCAAAGTGCCAAAGTCGGGAAACTTTTGCTATTCATGCATGTGTACCGGCTCAAATGATATCTAATATTTGTGTCCTTAATTTTAAATATCATGTCATTTTACATAGGGAAAAATTCATCAACGGTGTCTGGATACTTTGGTGACTTTCAAAATGATACCTGAATTCTGAATGTTATCAATGTGATACCTGGATTCATTATTTCGTATCAATGTCGTACCTACGACCAATTTCCGTCACAGAACAGTTAAATTTTACACGTGCGATGCACGTGAATCACTAAATAAAGATAAAAAGACCGATTTACCCTCAAATTTTTTTTTTCCTTTTTATTTTTCTTTTTCTTCTTCTTCTTCTTCGATATTTCTTTCTTTCTTCTTCTTGCTTTCTGCCTTTAGACGCCATTAAATCTGTCTTTTAACCCCTCCACCTCTCGTCTTCTTCCTCTCCCCTCAATCATCTCTCTGACTTCACTCGCCGATTCTTCAGGCACATGGCGCCGACGTAGTTGACCTCGACGAAAGGATCGGCGGCGCACTCCATCGCCGATTTCAAATCTTCGACAAGCGAGGCTTCGGGAAAACTCTGTCCTTCATTTTGGAGGACGAAATTGAAATTGAAATTGGGATTTGGTTTTGGATTTGGATTTGGTTGGGTTCTCTGTAAACTTGCTGGTGTTTTGTTGTAGTTAAATAACTTGATATTAATGGATTTTGAGTTTGAGTTCGAGTTTTGGTGGAGGTGTGGTTGTGGGTGGTGATGGAAAATGAAAATCAGAGTTTCTGCAAGGTCTTCTTGGTTCTCACCGCCGCTGCTGGTGTTGCCACCTGGCTCCGCAGTGCCGCGGCGAACTCCATGGTGATGTCGCGGTCGGGGGAGGAGGAGGCGTGGACGGATTCGTCCTCTTCAGTAATGGGCAACCTAACCCCTTGCATCCTCGATTTTTGGACCTTCGTCAGCAGGCTGGTGGCGCGCTTGATCGGCGGGCTGGGAGTGAAGGTCGGCAAAGGCAGAGGGAGGTGTTCGAGCGGCGGAGGAGGAGCCAGTTGCTCAGTGGCGGTGGAGTCCAGTGGTCGCTGATCGTGATGGAGGAGTAGCTCTTCTTGAGTAGCTCTTCGAGACCATTATGCGATGAATCCAGAACTCGGATCCAAAATCAAAGGAGAATCCGGCGCAACAGAGGAGAATCCGGAGATAGAAAAATGAAAAGAAGATTGAGAAGGAGACAATGAACGGAGAATATTGCGAGATCAAACCTGAGATGATTTGAATCTTGATGATTCAAACCAGGGGAAGAAGAAGTGTTACCAAAAAAAAAAAACGGCGGAAGAAGAAACCAAAAAGGAAGAAGAAAGAAAGAAAGGTCGAAGAAGAAGAAGAAAAAAAAAAAGAAAAAGGAAAAAAAAAATTGAGGGTAAATCGGTCTTATATCTTTATTTAGTGACTCACGTGCATCGCACGTGCAAAATTTAACAGTTCCGTGACGGAAATTGGTCGTAGGTACGACTTTGATACGAAATAATGAATCCAGGTATCACATTGATAACATTCAGAGTTCAGGTATCATTTTGAAAGTCACCAAAGTGTCCAGATACCGTTGGTGAATTTTTCCCTTTTACATATATGGGTCATTGACTCAAAGTCTTAAAATAAGGGAAAATTATCTCACATAGATTTTTATTTTAAAGCAAAATAACTATTCTGCCCTCAACCTAATTAATGAATTACATATTCCCACTCAACCCCCTCACCCCACTCTCTCTCTCTCTCTCTCTCTCTCTCTCTCTCTCTCTCTCTCTCTCTCAAATTCCCTCTTCTTCTTCAATCTCTGAATCCCTCATCAAACCCTAATTTGCTAATCGTCACCGGCCTTTTCAAAGCTACTCCGGCCTCGTCTCAGTTGCTGACTCGCGAAGAGAGAGCATGGCACCTCTGTTTTCCTCTGCTCCATTGTCGTCTTCTCCCTCGATTGGAATGAGGCTGCTGTTAACGGGCAGATCAAGTGAGTTGTGCTCATGGATCGGAGCTCCGATGACGTTGCGGTAAGCAGTGATGATGACGATGCATAAGGATTTTGGATCGGGTTGACGTGGAGATCTACATGGCACTCTACATCGCCTCGCTGCGATGCTGTCGTCGATGCGTTCGAGTTGCCGCCTGAGACGATCGCTGCTGGGGACGAGATGGCACTGAGTTTGGCGCTGGCGAGTGAGCATTTCCTCTTCTGCTTATTCTTACTCTCTGTTTCATTTCCTCTTCCAATTGTTTCTTTTTCCTCTTTGATTTTTGAATCGCAGAAATGGCCAAGTCAAAGAATCACACTGCTCAGAACCAGTCCCTGCGCGGTGAACGAACGAAGCAGACATGCCCAGGTTAAGACTGAGAGGAGACTTAACAACCATGGCCCATGGCTGATTTTGTTCCTGCAGTTAAATCCACCTGCCCAAACAGTTTCACAACTTTTCAATTTCCTTTTTTTTTTTTTTTTGGTCTGAAGCGTCTTTTGAATTCGATTCTTCAGATTTTGTGCCTTACAGAGGGAGTTGTGTGTCCTGAGTGAAAAGTTGCAAGGAAATGACCATAGAATCGATAATGGCAAGTATTCATTTCAGTAAATTGTGGGAAGTTGCAAGGTGCCCAAATCAATTTTTTTTTTGGTAAAATGGGGGCAGAAGGCCCAGAATGGAAGGAAAAAAAAAGTTCTATTAGGCCAATAGAAGTGTGTTAAAGGTCTATTGGGGGCAATAGACGTTTTGAATTAATGTAATATCCTTTTCTTTTCTTTTTCTATAATCAAAGTTATATTTGTGTAATTTTTGAAAAATTAATTCTCATTTCGGTAATCGAAACATCTATTGGGGGACAATAAACGTTTATTGGGAGGCAATAGACGTTTTAAAATTGATATAATTTCTTCGTTTTTTTTCTTTAATCAAAGTTTTATCTGTCTAATTTTAGGAATTTTATTTCTTATTCCGGCTACCGAAAGTTCTATTGGGGGGGGGGGGGGCAATAGACGCTATTGCCCCTCTATTAGGGGGCAATAGATAGAGGGGTAATAGATGTCCATTGGGTGCGGTGCAAAAAAAAAAAATCCGATGAGATTTTCAGCAAATTCCAGTGGGCGGTAGCCGGTGACCGGAATCCGGCAAACGTTGACCGGTGACCGGAATACGGCAAACGTTGACGGGATTCCGGCGAAAATTGACCAGATTCCGGCTACCTGTGATCGGACTCCGGTGAAGTCCCCCATGGTTTCTCTCTCTTCAATTTTATCTCTCTCTCTCTAAGTAACAAAGGAGTAAGGGTAAAATGATATTAAAAAAAATTAAAAAAAAAAAAAAAAATCTTAATGGAATATTAGGGAAGACCTCCTTAAAGTGTTTTGGGTAAGAAAGAATTAAAAAAACTTAATGGGGTAAGTGGTAAAAAAATCTCTAAAAATGGGGTAAATACACAAAAAACCTATATTTTATCTATTTATCACGCGATGTAATTCTTGATAAAAAGATAATTTAATCATTTCAAAATCTGATTGTTTTAAATCATTTTACGTTATTTTATTTTATTATTTATATAGGGTCAGTGCTTTTGTTCGATTTCTGTTTCTGAGGGATTAGATTTATTTTAATGGCTAAGTTGAATTTTGATTTGATTTATCTTTTTTAATATATTTTCAAATCATGTTGAGTATACTAAGTTGAATGCTATGATTTGTCTTATTGTCTAATCTAAGTCATTAGAGTTCTAACTGTTTAGAATATGGTTAGCTATAACGCTAATCTTATTTTTATTAGTTTTTTTTCGAGTATATCTTATTTTTATTAGTTAGATATCCGCATGGTATAAGTTATAGAGGTATAATATTTTTTATATATGTCCTATCTTATATAATGTTTTACTCATTGAAAATACTCATTTGGTAACCACAAAAAGTACTTCATTAAGTCATTAAGGTAAATAAATAAGATTATCAATAGAATAAAGTAGTTTGAGTAATAATTATATGTATGTCACACGTAATATATTATAAAAAAATTTCAATTTACAGGTACATTCTAATTTGGCAAAAAATGAACAAACAATATTTTTTTCGTCACTTAATTAAATTCATTAATGTTATTGTTTCACCTCTAAAATCTAAAGGGAAATATAAAATGTTAAAATTAGTGTTACAAGATTGTGATGTGACAATATATATTATGTGAAATTGAAACTAAAAATTAAATTTACATACATGACATGACAAATAAGATTGGTGTCACAAACCTTAGGTCTCGTACTTGAGACCCCCTATAATTGCCTAATTAACAATATATGAGTTATAACCTTCCTATTCATCAATGACGGTAAGATTTATGTGTACATAACATGCATATTGTTGGGAATATGAATTCCACGTAAAAAAAAAATGAAGACATTATTTATAAGTTTATAAAAGTTTGGATCAACTTCATTTAATTAATATTTGAATCATAATTAATTTTAATTATGACGCTTAGATTATTATATCTGATGACTCATGTGTGCAAGCCTGTGAAAACACAAGTTTCACGATATCCAATGAGTGCGAGAAATCTGTCGTAAAAAAAAATTGAGCGAGAGAAGTCATATCCTCTCCAACACAATTATTGCGAAAAGGAGACCTGATAAAGACCTTATACAAAAAAAGGAAGTCTGATAAAAATCTTATCAAAAAAGAAAAAGAAAAAGGAAACCTGATAAAGATAAGTGAGAGGAATCATACCGTCTCCAACACAATTATTGCAAAAGTTAGTTCCAGATTTCTAGGGTGGGGAAACCTGATAAAGATAAGTGAGAAATTGAACAGTTGATAGGTAAGTGATGTGATTTGGGATGAGATCTGTTAACTGTTCGATTAAAGTGACCAAATTATCTCTGATCAGTCTGGTCAGTAGCTGATCAGGAGAACGCGACTGTACTACGCCTATTATCGTACTGGTTTGTTTGTTTTATTTTCTTTGGATATCCGACATATCCTGGTCTGTAAGGAATTAGCAAATTTATACTGGCAACTAAAAGAAGGGCAGAGCTGATGGACTTCCAAAAGAAAAGTCACTAGCATAGCTACTTGGAGTTGAGGCGCCAAATAGCAGCAGCAATGCCAACCAAAATATTATCCAAGCAATAATGTCAACATCATTAGCTATAATGGAGAGCATATGTATCCTAGCTTCCCAGCAGATCAGTCTGCTAGTAACATCAAGCCTCTGTTCTGGAGTTCATGATTCTGATATAGATTTGTAGACCATAACACATGAATCTGATAGAGCTGACAGTCATCAAATGCATGAATAAAACCAAACATAGTATCTGAAATTATACGCATCTGAAGTTCTTACAAAGAAAATATAGCATTCGAAGATTGATGCCAAGTAATTCATTCAACTAGCAACTTAGTTTAGTTTTTGTTTTTCTTGTTTTTTGTTTTGTTTTTAGATATCACATGCACGGTATTATAAAAGACTTTTTAAGCTCATAAACTAATCCGTGTTAAGATATCATGTCAAAACGCTTCCTCCCCATGATCACCAAGAATAAATTGGAATTTAAACTCTAATTAGTGTTGGAGAGATTCGAATTCGGTATGAGAGTTACACACCTAAAGGCTCTTATCAAGTAGTTAGCAACTTACTTCTAGACATATAGAACTTTTTTAAGATGACATATATTGCAAAACTAATTACCATTAATTTTTTTTCTTTAAGGAAAATATCTTTCTTGTTAATACTATTATTCTATTGTAAGCTTGTACACATAAAAAAAAAACTTTGAAGACATTAGATAAAAAATCTTTCCTTGACCTAGCGCTCTGCTAGGATTTGAGAAACCTCTCATGGTGGCTTCTCATATCTCCCTATTGCCTGTCAAGGGTGGCCATGGTGGCCTCTAGGCTACTTATTCTCTTTCTTGTTGCGTTGGGCAATGATGGTTTTATGCGGGTGTCGGGTTCGATCTAGTGCTATTGCTGCTGCGGACGCAGTATCGCGACCAGGGTCGGCAGCACAGATCGAGTGGTGTGCTTGGTGATCAACTAAGATGTTTTTGTTCGAGATGGGGTCTCGGTTGCTCGAATTGCAGAGTGGATGAAAGAGGCCGGAGATCTTAGTGCTCCCTGTGCATGGTTCTTGGACGCGGTCGTGGGTAATGGGACCAGAATGGGTGTCCCCAGCTTTTGGGTGGATCTGACGGTGGCGGGCCCTGCAGTAGGAATGGTATCGAATTTGTCTTCCCTTAATGTGGATGGTGCTGGTGGCTTGAACGCTAGTAGGTGCGGCGATAGCAAAGGCATGTACAGCGGCGGTGGTGGATGTTCAAGCTGTGGAAGTGCCATTTGTGGCAGTGCTTGTGAGCCCCGGAAAAATTTATCGAGCTTAAGTGAAATAGTTCGATAATTTTCTCATCGATTTCGATAAAAGTTAAAGTGCTCGAGGAAATTTTCAGAAAATTTCATAAAGTGAAATCCTCAATGTGAGAGTTGGAAAATAAAGTACACGACACGATGAGTTCGTGTGATTTTTCAGGGAATTTTTCGGACATGGAAACTATTTGTTATGAATTTCTAAAGTTGGAAAGTTATAGAAATTCATTTTAAGTAAAAAGGAAAATCAACGGTGCAATCGTGGCCATCCGTTAGCCACCGCTTGATCATAGCCATCGAAGATTAACTGAGGGAGTTTATAAATGGGTCTGGGCTCAGAGGAATGAACTAGAAGTCTCGAGAGAGGACCACAGTCCTCCGACCCGGAAACGACCGCAAGGGAACCTGATTGGAACTCTCACGTCCGGCCACCCCACGACGGCGCGCGAGCTCCATTCCCTTCATCTCTGCGTCGCCTACCTCACCGTAGCCTCTGATCGTCCATGCACTGAACGGAGAAGAAGAATCGACGATGGGAAGCTTTGTGTCTCCTCCGGCGAGTTCTGCAATTTTCGGCTACTCCGGCCACCGTCTCAGCTGCTGGTGATCCGGCGTTGTTCTTCGACGCCGGCGGCTTCTCTGGTTTCTCTTGGTTCGCTCTCCACCTCAGTTCATCGTCAGTCGGGTTTCGGTTTCGAGATCAAAACAAGAAGCTGTGAATTGGTGGGCATCAATTTGACAGTGTATTCATAGCCGGGTTTCGGGAAGGAGTTGAAGTAGAAGCTTGGGTTTTCCACCTGCAATTCGTGCTACCCAAGGTAAATCGAGGTTCTGCACTTTTGGCACGTTTGGCATATTGGATGAACTGTAGTGTTTTGCCTAGTCTAATCGAGTTGTATAGTTCTGGGTGTTTGGAGTTTATGTTTGAATGTGCTGTTGAATATGCTATTGATATTATAATTGTGGATTGAGTTTTGTTGTGAATCAGGAAATGGTTGTGAAGGGTGAAAATGGTCAAGTGTGAGTATGGGTGTCCTTAGTAATTTGGGCACACCTTGTGTGAAATGGTAGCGTAAAGAAAGAAAAATAACATATTGGGTGTCCATAGTAGTTTGGGTACACCTTATATGGAAATTGGAAAGTATTGGGTGGTCCATAGTAAATTCCGTGTAATTACTATGCGACAAGATACGAAATGGAAGTAAAAGACCAAGTGTAGCGTGATTGAGATAAAATGTTGATGAAATTGGAAACATGTTCTATGCTTGTACTTATGTTAAATGGATAGAAAGTGAAAGAAATTAATATATAAGTATATATATATTGGGTGGCCTTAGTAATCGGGTGCACTCAATATATGTTTGGTCGATAACGTAACTTCAAGTCAATGTTTGATAATTTAGGTAATTATCGAACCATTAACGATTGGTCAAACAATGGTCAAAGTTTGTCAATCCTGGTCAAACCAGGAAAGGTCGGTCAAACCTTGGTCAACTCCTGGTCAAACCATGAAAAGTTGGTTTGGACGATATATTAATCGTCGAGATTTCGTTTAATTGTTCAAAAGTTATTAACTATCGAAATGTCGGAATCTAGGACTCCAGTTACCCGAGGAACAGAAGGTTCGCAACTCTCGGAGTACGTGAGAGAAAGCATCGGAATCCAGGTAGGGATTCAGGACTCTCCTCGGTTAGTTGTTTTCTTATATATTGTTATTTAAGCGATGCATGTTAAGTGGTACGATTTGGTTAAGTTCAAATGCAATGCATACTAACCAATCCGTGAGAAAATGTGTGATGGCTTGAGAGCGAAAGGTGGCTCTGACTTCCTTGGGTTCGATCCCCAAAACCTCCGGAGGATTAGTTACGCCGGTCGTCCGGGTATTCCGATAGTAATAACGGGCCCGGTACGTGTGCGTAGCTAGGTAGCGGACGCTCTCGCTACGCTTACCTGGTGATGAAGTAAATTGAGGTAAGGTCGTGTAGTGGGTCTATGGGACCGGCCATCTGGTAAGATTCAGCGCGCGTATTCAATTTTGTATCATGCATCGATTTTCGAGTTAAAAAGCATTCTCACAAAGTTTGTCGTTCTTTTAAAATATTTGGTTTAAGTATGTTTCGAATACTGGAGCGCTCCCAATACTGGTCTATTGATTTTCAAACCTAGTTGAGTTAGAGTTCCTGTTGAGCAGCGAGGACGAAAGCTCACCCCTACAATAGTATGGATGCAGGTACTGTGCACTGGTGACGGGACAGTAGCGGATGGAGCTGGGTGTGTGGAACAAGTTCGGTAAATCTTTGTTTGGTTTCCAATCTGAATTATACTTCGAAATCTTCGTGTTCAGGACTTGTTGAAATCTAGTCTCGTGTCAAAATGAGTTGAATTCTTTTCATAGGGATTCGTACCTCACGTTAGCTTTTATCCAAGTTCTGGACGGATGAGATAGGTTTTAACAAATTCAAGTTTTTCACCTCAAAAGTATTTGTAGCTTCCGCTGTGTTTCTACAAAAAGTTTTTCAAATAAAATGCCTAGCGGTCTTTAGAATGTAAATCGAGCGTTCGGTTTATGTTTTAGAGATTCGCGGCACTGTTACGTGCTTAAGCTGGTGAGGTGCAGTTTGGGGCGTTACAGTGCTGATCCTGAGGCTTGGGTGTGCGGCAGCTCAGATGCTAGGGCTTCAAGTAGGTTGAGTGTTTGGGCTCCAAACAAGATGTTGGGCTTATTGTGGGCTCAATTGGGTCCTGGTTTTTTATTTTTTTATTTTTTATTTTTATTCTAAAAGTGGGCTTTCTTATTTTGTATGAGGAGGCTTTAGTTTCTTTTCTGTCTACTTGAGTAGAAAAGAACACAAAGTAAAGAGAGACTCTGTTGGGCCCCATTGGGCGTTATTTTTATTTCTCGGGGCACTACTTTTCTTTGTTTGGGCTTAATCCTAGAAGGTGGGTGTACTAGGAGATTACTAGTTTGGTTTGCTCTTTTAGTTAGGGTTGGCTTTATAGTAGTTTCTACATAACGGTTCTTTCTGTCGCCCCCATAAGGGGGGATTGTTCTTGTACTGCTTGTTGAGCTGCATAATAGATGACCTCTTTTACTCCCAAAAAAAAAAAAAAAGCTTATATACATAATACACAAGCACCTAACAAGTGTCACACAGTGTATTTCTTGAAATTTCCAGACATGCTTCATTTGTTTCACATTATTGAAAACATATATATGGCTAAAAAAGCAGGGATCCAGTCACAGGGTTAATTGCTTGGATACCATTCATCCTGATATCCAAAAGATTTAGATGTCCTAATTCAATGTACTTTCACTTTTCATTCACTAAGGGATAGAGATAGTTTTAAAAAGGTTACACAATGAACAAATAAAACCTAGGGTTCTACAACATGAATTACCATTACGCATCTTAACCCAACTAAACAGACGAAAAAATGGACAGTAAAACAAGAGATGAAATTCCCACTTAAACAAGAGCAGAGACAACACTAGGTAAGCTCTGCTAAAACTTGAGAAAGTAGAGGCAGTAGAACTCAGGAAAAGTTCCGACGGGCAACCAAAAAGCATTGAAACGGATATTACCTTGGTTATTTCTCGCTAAATTCTTGCATTACGACAACCATTTCTGGGGCTTTCGTGAGGTCATTAACAACTTTATGGACCTCTGTACTCTTCGATAGATGATCCACAGTATAGGCAAGTGCTGCATGCACATAAAACATATCATAAAGCTGATTTCAACCAAAGAAAAGGGGCTGGGGTGGATTGTGGAGTTACATAGAAGATAAAAAGGTGACAGAGCGTGTATAAAGTACTTATATCATGCACCAAATTATTCAGACAGCTCATGCTAATTAGCTTAAAAGTTAAAAATTTACATTCGTTCATAGTCATGCAGGAACTAGAATATTATTGAGTTTTTATCACCACTAAGGTCAAAAAAAATTTGCACCGGACAAAATGATATCTTACTTTAAAAAATGATACTTAAATTTTTAAAACCAAATCAACTTGATACTCAACTTTCATAAGTGATTAAAATGATACCTAAAGTTTTAAAAACAAATCAACTTGATACCTCGGTTTATTTTTTGTAAGCTCTCTCTTAAAATTAATCACGTGTGATGCAGTGTTTTGTAGGATCATAATAATATTTTACACAAAAACTGTTTTTCAATTATTTTTTATTTTACTTTGTTGATTCCCCCCCCCCCCCCCCCCCCCCCCCCCCAAATTTTTCTTTGTTTCTTTAGAAGGTGGGAAACATCCCAACTTTATTTGTTTCTAAGATCGATGGTGGAATTAAAATTGAATGGAAGATTTTAATTCTATAGAAGAAGAAGATTGGGATATTGATGGTTGATGGCCCTCTGATCACAAATCACTTCAATTTCTGGGCTTAATTTTGCATCTGTGCATCTCTATATTCAGTTTCGGATTCTAATTCTGCAAAACTTTTGAATTTCAGTTACAGATTGCAGAAGAACGAGGAAGAAGGAGAACATAAAAAGAGAACGAGAAAGAATTAGAGGATAATATTGTTATTTCTAATTAAAAATTGAGTGAAAGATTGTATATACTCTTAGCTTTAATAGAGATGTAATGAAAAATGGACGGATATATGAAGTTGATCAATTTTTACAAGTCTAGATATCTATTTGATAACTTTTGAAAGTTTGATATTATTTTATCTTGTGCAAGAAAATTTTAACTTTAGTGGTGATAAAAACCCAATATTGTTTGACAGTACAAAGCAATACCAACACTTACTCCCGGGTGCATCGAATTCAGTTGGGCCTTATTTTCTTGAAGGCGATTTAAAGTTAAAATATGGCAGTAGCACGGAGGTGGTAGAAGTACTGTAGTAGTTGATGACTATAGTTTAGCTTCTTGCACGAACATATGCATAAAAATTATAATTACTTTACCCTGAAAAGCATCTGATCTAGATGCATTATAATAAACAGAACCTTGTAATATAACATTCATTACAGAAGAACAAATTTCTGTTTTTCATAAACGAATATTTGAGTTGATGCTATTGTTAAGTTGTATCTAAACATCATTACAGGTACTGCTAATAGCCTTTACAGAATAAGCACAACCGCACTTCTTCCTAATGCCAATGAAACAAGGGAAACAGTTTCATGAGCAATTATGATCTGACTTGAGCAAGCCGCGCTCTCAACACTTCCAATTCTTCCTCGTCATCTGAAGCTTCTGCTGTAGCTTCTTCCTGCACGAGTTAGCAACAACAATTTAGGTCCGTTGAATCTTGTGAGGAAAGAAAAACTAGAAATGGGAGTCTATTTAACACATACTTCTCGTGAACCACTAGCTCCCTGGGCAGGTAACTTGATCCTCTCTTTCCTGACAGCTTCAGGAAGCTGGGCAGCCGTCTCACCAGCTATTTGACTAAGAACCTTCTCAACTTCTTCCTCAGTTTCCTCTTCTATATCTTCCGAATCTAATGCTGTATCAAGAGTATCGTTTACAACTTCTTCAATCAGCCCAGCCTGTATGACCAAAGAGTGTTACACGTAATGATTTCATGAAAATCAATATACACAAGCATCTAACAAGTACCATATAGTGTATTTCCTGAAACTTCAGCTATGGTTCATTATCTTCAAATTTTTGAAAATATGGTTTGAAAAACAGGGATCCATCAGACGGTGGCTCACTGCTCAGATATAATTCATTCTCTCCACATCTTTGTATTAAGTAAATACCCTAATCTAGTGAAGTTTCACAGTTCATTGATTAAAGAATATAAATTTTGCTATCATTCTAGAGAATAACAAAAAAGAAAACAGTCAAGTCTCTCAATCAAATCATTGGATAGAACAGCAATAAATTATGTGGCATAATCCACTGGAAAGGAGTTGAAGCCGAATAAACAAACAGAACAAAAAAGAAAGAAAAAGATGAACAATAAAGCAAGAGATAAAACTCCCACTTAAACAGGAGCAGAGGCAGCACTAGATAAGCCCCACTAGCACTTAAGAAAGTAGAGGCAGTTGGACAAGTTCTACCAGGAACCCAAAAAGCACCAAAAGGGTATTACCTTGGTTATTTCTTTGGTAAATTCTTGCATTGTGACAGCCATTTCTGGAGCTTTCGTGAGTTCATTAACAAGCTTCATGACCTCTGTACTCTTTGATAGATGACCCACAGTACGGGCAAGTGCTGCAAGCACATAAAACATATCATAAGGCTGATTTCAACCAAGGAAAAGGGGCTGGGGGTGGATTGTGGAGTAACATAAAAGATAAAAGGGGACGGCGTGTATAATGTACTTATATCATGTACCAGGTTATTAGATTGTTCATGCCAATTAGCTTATAAATGAATACACAGTACACATTTACATATGTTCATAGTCATGCAGGAACTAGAATTCTGTTTAAGAGTACAAAGCAATACCAACACTTTCTCCCAGGTGCATCGCTATCGAATTCAGTTGGGCTTTATTCTCCTGAAGACGACTTACAGCTTTCCTCGACCCCAAAATCTCCCTTGCAAGTGACTGAAAATAATTCACAGATCAATCAAGACATAGAATTCACATGGGTGTTCAAGCTAACACAAGCACACATCTAGTACACGGAGGAACAGACTATCAGCATTCTACAATCTACATGGCAAAACAAATGCAGCTAAAACACCCAAAATTCACTTGAGAAATACATGAAATAGATCAATAGCTGAAAAGATTCTACTGAATAAAAACACCATACTGACATTATTGACATTGTGATCTAAATTCACAAACCAAAAAGACCCACCAAGCAAAAAAATTTCCCTTCCAATTCACATTGGGATAAAGAACACAAATTTTTTTGCATCAAGTCTCTAACTTTCTATCGAGTCATTCATGATTGAGAAACAACATTTTCAACTGAAAAACTCACGCTACCTTTGCTGAGCCCATGTCATTTCTCTTTGCAGCTTCTCTAATAGCTTTCTGTACCACCTTCTCTTCTCGCTCAAGATCTACCAAAACAAAAACCATCAATCTTTTAGACCAAATCACCAAAACAACACAAACCCATGTCACCCAATAAGACAAGAAAACCAAATCCCCCAATAAAAACCGAAACTTTGATCAACAGAAACTTAGATGATCACCTCTGATTTGGCGCTCAATGTTGCGGCTCTCCTGGCGAAGTCGTCTCTGCCAATCCTTGATTTGCTCTGTTGGGTTTGGCTTCGGCTTCAACATGCTCTTGAATTTCTTCATTCTCAAAAATCTAAGCTCCTTCTGATCCCCAGAAAACCAAAGAACGCTTTTAAACTAAAACTATGTTGAGATGGAATCTGGTCTTGTTCTTCTCTCTAGAAACCGAGACTTTTCGTCTCCGCGTTTACCTTCGTGGAAAGGAAACTACCCATCACCCAGTATATCCCCGCGCGCCTTTTTTTAATTTTTAATTATTTTTCGGTCTCATTTTTTTTTCTTTCTTATCCAATAAAATTCGAAAGGCCAGAGTGGTACATACATAACATGTTAAGTTCGTTTCCGTAAATAAAGTTCACTGCATACATATTGAAAGTATGCTTATGAAAATAGGTGTCCAAAATTAAGAAAACCATTCTCATCATTGTAAGAATAGAAGAAATCTGCTCATCCAAACGTTTGATAATGGTATAAATGTTTAAAAAAAAAAAATTAAGAAGGACACAAAAGAAGTGTCACACTGGCAAGAAAATTGTAGAAACTGTATAGTGAAACGAAATTGTGTCCCTTTTAGTTAATCCCATCTGCCTTGAGATTTTCCAATTACGTTGAAAATGTTCTAAAGTTAATCCAGTTTACCACACCCATGATGAAGCTATTTTACTTCATGAGTTCACAACAAAGCAATACCAAATTGGCAATCATAGCCTTATGAGCACTACCATTGATCAGTATGGTCATTAGTGATATTGAAGACATAGTAAGAGACAAAAAGCTATTGTTGCATCCTTACTTGATTACCTCAAATTCCTACAATTATTAAGGGTTGCAGTTCATAAAAAGAAGTAGAAGTAGAACTACATGGTCCTCAGTAGGACCGCAAATCCGATGATAGTAAGAAACACAATTAATTTGTCTGGGAAGTTATTCATAAATCATCATTCTGACCTGAAGTATATCTTTTTTCCCACAGTATTGGCAATATTTAACAGTATCTGGATTTATCATCCAAAGAATTTGGGGAACTATAATGATTTACTTTTGTTCTGATGTGGCAAAGCATGGCCACGTCATGGCATTAATCAGCTACAAGGATTTAGACTATCATCCTTAATCACGGTTTTGTAGAGGGTCAACTTTGATCTCTTCTGGACTGCCTAATCGAACAGGCCTTCATCATGCCAAATATCAACTAAAAAGTCTACCATCTCCTGCACAATGTACCAGTTGCTTAGAATCACAATACATGCAAAATCTTGTCCTACAAAATGAAACACATGGAAACACAGATGGAAGACAGTTACACCTAATAATATCTCATGATTCTATTGAACAGGTGTGTGCATAATTATGTGACTGTTTCAAACTTACAGTTAAAGGGATTGGCTCAGGGAAACACTCATTGGTTGAAAGTAGATCCTCATACGCTGTTGACCAGCTGCAACATAAACTTTCCACATTATCTTCAAGAAGTAGCAACAATTCAACAGAAAATAATTGGGCAAAGCCGCTGATATCATCAATCATTATGATGGAGGTATAATATGCAGCACATAGCTTTTGCATTAATCTTCCAGACATTTTTTTAGCAGCTACGATTAAACAGAAGTAAGTGGACAAAGCTACTAATATGGACACGCACCAAACAGAAGGACTAAAGGAGATATTTTGAAAAATCTGCAAACTATAGATCAGCAAGTGAGGTGCAAGTTCTAGTTGACAGAGTGACAGACATCCGAACATAAGTGCAATCAACAATTCAACAGAAAATAATTGGGCAAAGCCACTGATAGCATTAATCATTATGATGGAGGTATAATATGCAGCACATAGCTTTTGCATTAATCTTCCAGACATTTTTTTAGCAGCTACGATTAAACAAAAGTAAGTGGACAAAGCTACTAATATGGGCACGCACCAAACAAAAGAACTAGAGGAGATATTTTGAAAAATCTGCAAACTATAGATCAGCAAGTGAGGTGCAAGTTCTAGTTGACATACCAGTCTTAATTGCTTCATTCTTACCTAATAATATGTAGTGACAGTTATTCTCTCCACTTTTTTCTTTGTTTTTAAACTCTAAGTTGCAAACTCTTAACGATGACTAGTACACCAACTAACCCCATTCTATCCAAGAATTGTGTTAGGAGAAAATACCTTATAATTGGATCCTTGGCCATTCTTTGCACCTGCTGATCCCCGACCCACTTTCTTCTACTGTCATGCCAAGCAATTGCAGCTACATGATAAATTAGCTTTATTATCATGAAAGAACAATATGATCAACATCAATCATGTAATGACAAAACTAATTTGTTTGTTGCAAGGAATGGTAATGGGGGATAGGTTACTTTGGAATCGTTGCTTACGACTCCTTTCCCCCACCCTCAGGGTAAAAAGAAACAGAAAAACCATCACACTGATGAAAATCCAAATTCCAATGCTACCCCTTTTGGTATAACTCGGCTGTAAAAGATGGTTTACAGGGCAGTACTGAGCCGCAAGTGATGTCAAGATGGAACATCAATCTACCTTAGGAGTATTACTTTTGTGAACAAAGAGGGGAAAAATTATGAACACTTGGTGGTTTTGGAAATAGGCAAATATGGTAACCCAAAAGAGTTTGATTACTTCACTAACTAATAGAAGATATTCTTTGAAAAGTCAAAGTGTGCATAATATCTGAACAGACTTAACATAGATGTCTATTCTACAGTAGGAATTATTTCTGACTATGAGTTAGTTTAATGGTGTCACACCAACATTGAAAAAATCACGGATACATATACAAGTATGAATACTTAGTATCTAATGAACTTACCATAGTTGACAAATACAGAAGTGTTTGCTTCTTTTTCTGCAGGACTTTTCTCTTCAGTGGCAGATTTGTTATTCTCTAAAGATTGCTTTTTATTGGAACGGGAATTTCCAGTACGCATCTCCATTATCTCCAAGTTGAGTGACCATTCCTTTTATGCAACTGCTCCCAAAATTGAGGACGAGTGTTTCCTTTCAGAGACTTTCCAAAGTTCCACTAACAGAATGGTCACCTAGAATGCAGGTTTTACTGTTTAGTACCAGGAAGCACCGCCAATGGAAAATCAGATCAAATATAGGTAAATGAAGAAGAACCAGGGGCCATGCAACACATGGTGGTTAAACTTATGCAAATTGGTAACACCATAAGCTCCACAATTGCACATAACCAACTTAATAAGAAGGTAGTATAGACCCGGTTGAATCATCAAGAATTACTTTCCTCTAGCTTAATTGTTTTTGAAGCATAAAACCTCCAAACTCAATTCTATCCAGCACCCTCATGAGTACCTGAACTCATGATACTTCGAAAAAAATATAAAGAGGCTCCAAAACCCATTTTGACCCAGCTCAATTGCGTATTGCAAGAACTGGGTCATCATTGGACGCAGACCCAGATTCAAAAATGAGTCTTTCAATAGAACCCACATCACGGTAGCTGTAAAGAAATCACATTTCAACTCTCATACAGAAACTGGGGCTTTTTCAATATTACCCACCACGCCCCAGCATAAATTGTCCACAACTCTTTGCAACATTCAAAATTAGATGATTCAATAAAGAACCTATTGCTCCAAGAACCAAAACAGCTTCAGCTTGATTTATTAACCATTAACACATTTCCAAACTAATTACCCACTTAACATTTTATCTCATTGATGTTGATGTTCAATGAAAACAATCAAAAGGCAAAATCTTTTAATCCAAAAGAGAAGTAGCTAGAATATGACATATATTAGGCAAATTAGATCCGGAGGAAAAGAGAAAAATTGCATAACACTGAATCATGGAAAAAGGCATAAGATTTCAACATTTTCAATGCATTCTTCCATAAAAATCCAAAAACAAAACAAACCCATTTGAGATCCACAAGCATAAGTCATACCAAAAGCCACAAAATTTACAGGAAAAATGAAAAGGAGAGGACTAGAATGCATTACAAAGAAAAGGGCAGAGAGGTACCTTATTGCGCACGTTTCACGGGAAGCACTCAGTTTTGCAGAGATTGAGAGAGAGTGTGAATTGGGTCATGAAATTTGGATTTGGCCGAGCAAAAACGCAATAAGAAATGGAATGTCATAATTATTTTTTTTTCCTTATTCAAGGTTTTCTGGTTGTATGGTTTTTAGCGTTTTGAAGTGTGTAGTTCTTTTTCAGTCACTCTCTGTTGCCGACGTGGATGTGAGTCGGATTTGGCTAAGTTTTCCCCTACAAAGTGAAATTATGACAATGTCCTCCACCCTTAAGTCCTTAACCTACAATTCTTTTTCTTTCCTTTTTCTTTTCCTTTCCACAAAAAAGAAAAGGGTATACGATATTTCTTTGCAAGAAGTTGAACACGTGTTGTTTAACTGTTCTGCTATTTTTGATCAAAAAACAAAGAAGTTCTGCTAAAGAACATTGTGTTCTTTTCATGTCATTCATATGTTTTAGCTTAACGGACGGTTCTTTATGATTATTTGATCCTTCTTACAATTAATTATTTGTTCGATATAATTGGATAATTAACTATCAATGTTTTGATTAGTTATTTGTACATATAATGATATGATATATAAAGAATGACATAAAATGAACGATTCAAGACTTCGGGTCATGAAAGTGAAACTCACATATGTATTATAAATCACTTGGTCTATAATGTGTTAGATATCATATGTACATGTATGTTCGGTTATGGCAGCTAATTTTTTTATTAAAGAATGGTAATTCATTGATATTTCAGCAATGTCATATTAAACGATCTATCTTATAAACTCATATTTTCAGTCATTAAGATCGGCAAAAAAAAAAAAAATCCGTACAAAACTCATAACACAATGCTAATAGACATAGAAAATGATGGCGACATCTCCTCTAACTTTTTTTTCTCTCATTATAACAATTCGTCATTATTGAGTCAAACTCAAAACTTCTATTTGAATTTGTTAATCAATGCATGGCAACTGGCAAGTGCCTAAAACACTTTCTTAGTAATCTAGAATTCAATGTCACTTTGCTGAGTACATTCTGGGTGTCGGGTTTGTGTGGGTGATGAGGGTTGTATACACACACTACTAGAATTATGCTTATAGGACACCCTCCAATAAGGGTGCTCATTATTCACAAAGGCCACCAAAATCTTCATTAGCCACTATGTAGCCACCAATAACATGACAGTGGTGATTGCTGGGGTTTCCTTTGCAGCATAGAGCACCAAAATACAAACAGTGCCCAAGTTTTCAACATAGACAAAATGTTGTCATGTTAGCTGATATGACAGTTGCCAACTTTAGCTATACACCAATTACTAACCAACCATTAGAACGGTGTCTTCAAATACCACATTATTAAAAAAAAAATATATTATTAATAAAAACCATTAAATAGCTGAATACAAGAAGATGTATTCATATACATATACAGTATTCATATACATCATCGCATTCAATCAAAATCTACAGTTTGTTACAAATGTAACTACAACTTATTGCATTACCTAATAAAGAAACCTATTGCAACTTACAAGCCTATACTTGCATTTCTTTCACCAGTAAAGAAAAACTGAATGATATTTTTGTGTCAAGGTCTTCCGCAGATTACTTCGTGCAACTTCTCAACTTCTTCACAGTTTCATTAGATAGTCATTAAGCTTGGGTTGGTCCCTTGCCAATTCAACGACTGCATATTCTAAGTACATATCAATGAACAAACATATAACTTGCACTAACCTAGTTATCAAAAAAATTGACATTCATACCTTTTAATTTGAGATTGTGCATTCCATTTGTTTGGCTGAATGATCATTCCCAGTTCAGAGTCTGCTTCAAAACAAAATCCATTTCTGACAAGGCCACCTGGTCATTAACTGAAATGAACAAACCACAAAACATGTTATGACATTCCTACAACATTTTCTTCAAGCAAACTATTATGTACTCAGTTCAATTATAATAGAAACCACACATTTGGAGCAGGCAGGAGTAATACCTTCAACATAAAGCAATGGCAAATCTCCTCCTCCATTGGCCTCTTACCCTGTAACAAGTACAATGAACCAATAAATTCATACACCATTTTTTCTGTACTTCATAACTGAAGAATTTGAGAAGAAAAAGAATTACATTCATCGTATCTTGAACATATATATATATATATATATATATGTTACATACAGTAGTAGATACAATATATATATATATATATATATATATGTTATATATACAGTGGTAGATACAATCAAACTCTAAAGTCTATCTATATAACTTATCAACTCTATCTATACAATTAAGTAAAGATGACGTAAGATATATTCAACGTATTGTTATTAGCCAAGACATATCACTTATAGCTTGTACACTTGCAATAGAAGGAGAAGTCTGCATAGGAAGAGTCCTAGAGCTAACAATAACACAAAAAGGAGAATATAATGCAAAGACTTATGTAATTCAAATATAAATATAGTGTGTGTGTGGAGCTAACAATAACACAAAAAGGAGAATATAATGCAAAGACTTATGTAATTCAAATATAAATATAGTGTGTGTGTGTGTGTAACAATAACACAAAAAGGAGTGCCGGCCATGCCAATCCTTGTATCTGCATGTGTGTGTGTGTAACAATAACACAAAAAGGAGTGTCGTCCATGCCAATCCTTGTATCTGCAACTATGTTAATCAATCCTAAAATGTGCTTCTCCACAATTTCAAGATAACACAATGACAATTAAATTGTTTCCTCCCTTTCATATCAATGGAAATTTAAACCAACAGATCAATGATAAAATCAAGGCAAAAATATCTACATAAACTCCATAGCTACAAAATCCGTAAAACAGGGTTTAGAACATGATTGAAGGATCCATGCATCTTCCAACAAATCAAAAGCATAACTCATTGGGTACATATCACAGCTTTCAAGTGAATTGAGTCTTACATGGGATATAAATGTACCTAGGAAGCAATACTCAACTGGCCTTAAAATAATTTGGCTTAACAAAAGAGTATGATTTCATCTTCAGAGCAAGATACTACAACTCTTTGACTACTTGACAGTAAACATTAGAACAATCTGTTCAAGTACCTATAATTTGTACATAATTGACAATGACCTTGTCTCTGATTTTGTTGCCATCACGGTCAATCACGTTGAACACTGAAAATATAAATTTAAAATAATTCTTAGCAAAAGGGAAGATAGTGAGAGGGGAGATGAGGAATATCTTAGAAACAAATACATACACAAACTAACATCTTTACTTTCATAATCAAAGACCGATAAGACTGAATTAAACAACTAATGATTGTTCAATTGCACAAATAGGAACATGCAAAATTCTAGAATCAAATGAGAAAGAAAGAAGCGTAGTGTCAAATGAGATCAAGGCCATGACTTAATCCACGTCATGTCGTGCGGAAAGAGGTTTAGGCCATGACTTTAACCCACGTCTTCTGACATAGAGGTAGGTTGCGCCAATATTGGCATAAAAGGCTGGGCCCTTTCGATTATTTCTTGTGTTGTTCTATTGATTTCGAGTACTGGGCCACTGATATTCGATGCCTTGGAAATGCAAAGGCACTAATGAAGCCCAACAGTACCAAAGTGGACTAGTTTAGAAACCAACTCATATCAGAGGCCCTTATCAGTGTTCTATAGCCAACTTTGTAGTAGTGACAATCTATCCCGGAAACAAACATAAACAAAATGATAATTCTCAGTACGTACGATCCAGAAGATGTTCAGACTTTGGAAAACAGAACTAGTACAAGCAAAGCAACAACTTTCTCTCTCTTCCCTTGAAGAGGGATCGTATAGTGACTTCCAGCTCTTACGAGTTGCTCTAGGGATTTTCGTTTGGCTTTTGTTTTCTATATTTTAGCATCTGATGCAAGTTATCTACATCTTCCTTTTATAGCAAAACCACTACACTGCAAATGCGCATCCTTCACATCCAGGATGGAATGTTGATGATGGGGTTCACGAGTATGGCTCCCTAGCTATTAGATTTAGCGACTCCAGCAACTTCAGTCCATGCATCGATCGGTTCGTCTCCATGAACAAACACTGGGTAGTAGAATTGGGTAGGTCTACGTAAGATAGCAGGTTTTGTCATTTGGAAGTCACTAAGTTGAGATGGTACAAACATCATCCACCCTCTTGAGAACACACATTTTCATTGGATGTCTGAGACTTGGGACGATATGAAGCAACAATGTCGTCGTCACTGGAGGAGTACTATAAGTTAGTGACTACGGACACCTCCATTCTCCTCTCCTGGACCTGAAAGGACCTCCGAAAGAAATTGGGATATACAAGTTAGTGAGTACGTTAGAATAACACCACGTCTGTAACATTACCCGACCTTGGATGTTGGAGACTTACAATTAGATAATGACTGTATTCAGAGGGAATCCTTGCTAACTGACGTAGTTGTGTAGTTCGAATATATTGTTAGTTGTGGAAGCGACGAGCTGTTTACTTTACTACCTGTGGAAAAGCTTTCTTATGTAATGCAAAAGGCTTTGAATTCTTTTCGAAAAAAAAAAAAACAAACAAAAAAACATTATTGGACCTTAGGACTAGGCAAAGTAGGCCTGTGCCCATGGCCTTCAAAGGTATGGGCCTCAAATTTTTTATTTTTTTGAGACTGGGTCTTGAAATTTTAGAATTTACATATAAGTTTTTTCTCAAAAAAAAAAAAAATGGTGAATAATAAAACTCTTTTATAGATAAGCGAAATTCGTTACGCTCTAGTAGAGTTGTCAAAAAAAATCATCATTACCTAAATAATTCAATAATTTTAAGTAAACAATATAGCTCATCCAAAATTAATCAACACTACCCATTACCCAAATACCCACGATGAGAAGTCAAATGTGCATCTAAATTATGGGTACGCTCGGCGACATTTCTCAAAGCGCTCAAAAGAGGAGAAATTCTAACAAAAACTAAATAAAAAAGAAAAACTCGAGCCCACGCCCAGTCCAATGGGTCCAAACGCAGGTACACATCCCTAGAGGCAAAATCTGACCTCGAAACCAAAAGACGGCCTCTGGAGATCGACGTTTTGTATAATTATAGGACTCAATTACTTGAGCCCAACTGTCTCGACGTTTTGTATGAGTACTAATACAAACTTTATTCAATAATCAAATAAAATAGGTGGGACCAATTACATTTTGATACATAGTCAATCACTTGGAGGGTGCCGACAGAGAAATTATTAGGTGGTCCTGGACCACCACGTGTCATGCTGACATGGTGGTCCCAACCAATACCCGCGTGACATGTGGACAAATGCTAAATTGACAGAATTCTCAATTATGTTTAACGGTTCCGTTTGCTTGCCGTTTAGAACTGAAGAGTCTGAAACCTAAAAACCTAAACCACTTATATTCTACTGAACAGTCAATCTCAAACCTATTCTTTTGAAAACCCTTAAGCGGGAGAAGAGAGGTCTCCAGCAAATATCTTCAATGACAATTGATTCAAGTAAGTTAAACTTATCTCCCTATTCTACGTTGTCATCAATGAAAAATCATTCAAATAACTACTGAAACTTGAAAGCAGGTCTATTGATGTTCTTTTTCATTCTTCTTTATATGTAATTTATGGTGTTGATATATCTAGCTATAGGATCGTTTTTGCAATCGACATATATATATATATATAATTAGGGATCGGATTGAATGTTTAGTCCACTTTAAGGTTACGCTTGGTTTTAAATTTGGGATACGCTGTTGTATCCTTAGCTGTTGGAAAAAACCAGAATGATTTGTTGAAGATGAAGGTGGCCTTGGTAGGTTTAGATTGGGGATTTGTTTATTTTTTTTTGGCAACCGCTGTGATTCCAGCTTTTCCCATTCAGAAGAGAAGAACTGAAAAGGCAACTCCTTTCTTAATTTCCATCTCTTTATCTTTGTCATAGCATACTTAAACATGCAGTCCCTTCATATGCTATGACTTAAACACAGCAGTCCCTTTAGATTGGAGATTTGTTTGATGTTCCCATCTTTTACAGAATACACACCATACTCCTTAGTTAACGGTAGTTCTTTGTGGATATGAGTGAAGTATATATGATCCTCTTCAAATGGTGAAGATTCTCCAACTGGTAATACATGCATAATAGTATTGAAGCTATAAAGCATTATGATTTTTTTTTTTTTTTTTATGGGCATTGGTTGATGTCAGAATGTGAGTAAAGCTATATAGCAAAATACTACAGTACTGGTTGATATATATATATATATATATATATTTATATTTATATATATATATATATATATATATATTTTATGGCCATTGTTGATGTCAGAATGTGAGTAAAGCTATATAGCAAAATACTACGGTACTGGTTGATATATATATATATATATATATATATTTTTTTTTTGGGCAAAATACTGTTTAGTCCCTGAAGTATGACTTCGTCATCGATTCAGTCCCTGCCTTTCTAATTTAATCCCAAAGGTCCCTGAACTCACAATTTTCAGTCCAACTGGTCCATTCCCTCCATTTCCTCCGGTTGCTCGATGACGTGTCAGTCATTACTTGCCACCTTGGCGCCACGTAATACACGAAATTTGTAAAGTGACGAGAATGCCCTTGGCCTCTATTACGATAGTTTTGGACCTAGCGTGAGAGAACTCAAGGAGAGAGAAAACAGATCTGAGATTCTCTCTCTCCTCCACCAGTGCCTCACCTCCACCACCATCATGCTCAGCGGCTTCTGACAATTCACCGGCAGCCTCTCCATCGTCTGCGATGCTCAAAAGTAGCCCACACGACCTCCAGCGAGTCAAACCCAACCTCTAAGATGTCCGCCGACCCCCGGAGGTAGGTTCACACGTCGACAGAGCAGCAGCCACTATTGCTTTGGACACCCAGACCTTCATGGGTGTCCGACTTCTCTCTCTTCAGCTGGTCATCATCAACTTCCATCACCCTCAATTTCTCCAATCTGAAGATTTCATGGTTCTGGGATCATAGATGGGAGAGAGATACGAGAGGTTTGGGTTCTAGTTTTTCTTTCTGACAGTCGATGAACTCCGGTTGCCTCCATGGCTCACCACCGTCACAATCACCTTTGTAGGCCTCCGGCGGGTCAGCCTCAACCATCACATCTCCGGCCAGCATCTCGGTAACAACTTATCAGCACCTCCTCTCGGTGATTCATCACAAGCTAGTCATCTGGCAGCCATTCATATCTCGAAAAATCATCTAGCCACATGCTCCCGGCGACAGCGATAGTGACACCTACTTTCGGTCTCGCCACCACTCCAACTTTCGCCAACCCGACTCCCGGCCTGTACCCGCATCCCTTACCGACACCCAAATGGTCGAACTGCTTTCTTGGGCATCCACTTTCAGAAAATCTAGGCTAATGAGGCAAATGGGTATGCTCTGATTTTAATGTTTCAATTGAAGCTTGGTGTCGATTGTAATGGGCATCCACATCCCACCGCCGTACCATCACCCTCTTCTCTTCATCCCAGCCTGAGCAATTGCTCAGTACACCCACGATGGCAAAGCACAAGCCCTTGCATTCAAATGAAATAGGCGATTTCAATCAACCTTTCGTCCAACACAACAAAGCAAAGATCCGAGACCGCACAAAAATTTCTCCCTCAAGGTATTTCCAATTTTGCTTTGCTCTTTTTCCTTTGCTTTTGATTGTTTCGATCTTGTGTTCATGATTTGTTGTGGTAGTGAAACTTAACATTTTGGATGAAATTTTGGAAGAAACTGAAGCAGGGGCATTCTCGTCACTTTACAAATTTCGTGTCTTACGTGGCGCCAAGGTGGCAAGTAATGACTGACACGTCATCGAGCAACCGGAGGAAATGGAGGGAATGGACCAGTTGGACTGAAAATTGTGAGTTCAGGGACCTTTGGGATTAAATTAGAAAGGCAGGGACTGAATCGAGGACGAAGCCATACTTCAGGGACTAAACAGTATTTTGCCCTTTTTTTTTTATGGCCATTGTTGATGTCAGAATGTGAGTAAAGCTATATAGCAAAATACTACGTACAGTCCTGGTTGATATATAGTTAGCTGCCATGTCTACCTGCCTCACTACTTTGGTTCTAACTTTCTTTTCTTATTCTTGTATATAATTATAGTCATTGATGTGGAAAGTGATGATGAGAATAATGAAGATAATAACCGGGAAGATCCAAGCATTGTGAATCGTCAAGGAAGTTTCGATGAAGATGATTTGTTTGGAAAGATGGTGTGTAGTGAAGTGGAAGCCTATGAATTCTATAACAGTTATGCTACAAGAATTGGGTTTAGTGTTCGAAAGGGAAAAAAGATAAGAGATGCAAAGAATGTTGTTCGACAAATTAACTTCATGTGTTCAAAAGAAGGTTTTCAACAGGATAGTGATCCTTCAGAAACCAAAAGGGCTGATAGGCTAGATACAAGAACAGGTTGCAAAGCCATGATCCGATTTACATTAGCAGAGGACATGTGGAGAGTTTCTCACTTTCATGCTGAGCACAATGATGAGCTTGCTAAGCCAGAAGAGAGACCCTTTTTAAGATCAAATAGAAAAATGTATGAAGCTCATAAAGGGGTGATAAAGACCATGCGTGATGCTCGTATAGGGACCATAAAGACATACTCATATTTAGCTGAAGAAGTTGGCAGATCTCAGAATGTTGGGTTTACGAAGAGAGATTGCTATAATTTTGTGAATAATGAGAAAATGGCTATGTTTGAGGCTGGAGATGCTCAAAGCTTAATCAATCTTTTCAAGCGTAAGCAAACTGAAGATCCTATGTTCTTTTACTCAGTGCAAGTGGATCAAGAAAATCGAATGACAAATTTCTTTTGGAGGGATGGCCGATCAAGACTTGATTATGAGTGCTTCGGAGATGTAGTAGTTTTTGATACTACATATAGAACCAACAGGTACAACATGATTTGTGCTCCTTTTGTGGGTGTTAATAACCATTGGAAAAATGTATTGTTTGGATGTGCTTTCCGGTTCCAATTTACAGGCCTCCCTTCACGTACCATATGATTCGAATTTCTTTAACACATTGAATGTGTTGAGGAGTACAAGTAGGATTGACCAAATGGTATGTTAGTTTTAAGATTCTTTTGAATCTCATTGATACTAAAAATTATGTAAGCTAATTTTATAGGATGCAACATTTTCTTATTTATTGTAGGGTTCTGATTCTAAAGCATTCTATCAGCCAAATGTTTCTTTTACTAGCATGCTTTTGAGTCAGGTATTGGTTGATCTCATTGTTGAAGTACTTACAATTACTTAATTAGACATTTTTTTTTTTAATCTAAATTAAAAGTTCTAACCGTACATTATGATCATAGCATACATCTGGAAGCACTTATGCCCCAAACCATCCATTCGGATCATATTCTCAACCAAGCCAGGTTTGGATAATTTGTTTAACCTTTTTCTGTCACATTTAGGCTTTTTTAGTTAATATATCTTTGACTAATGTACAATGTAGGAGTTGCATTCAACAACTGATGAGCAGCAGCAAGGTTCAAGTCATATGCCATATTATTTACCATAAGGTAATGCTAATTCTCAAACAAATCTAACTTTTAATGTAGGTATTTGGCATGTCTTATTGTTTAATTTCATGTATATTTTCGGTGTAGGTGGGTGAAACTATGGGAGAGACCACATATTGCAACATCTACATATTTTGAGTCCAGATAAACTTTGTGTAATGATCAGAGATTATTTGAAGCTAATGTCATGGCAACTTCTACCTTTTGTTATGGTCTATGTTTCCAGAACTATGAATGTAAACTGATCAATTCTTTTTCAAAGAAAATGACATGTAAGCTATTTATTTTGAGAGTGATTGACAAATGGCCTTTTAGCGACAGTCATATTTTATCAATAAGATCTTTTTGTGCATGTTCTAAAATCATCAGATGAGGGGTTTATGTTGTGCCCCATTTTGCCTAATTAAACAAGTAAAAACAACGGCTCAAATAAACCAGTTCGTTGATCAATTATAACAACATCAACCTTTTTTTAACATTTAACGTCACACATTACATGCAGATGAAAACTACCCACATAACCAGAAGGGGCTTTCCATCAATAACAGTTTCACTTGTGTATACATCAAATAGCTTTCCATCAATCCTGCCAAACTTCCCTTATCCCTTTTTTCATTGGATTGTAAATGTAAGGTCTGTCATCTGTATTTGTTGATGTTGAGCCACTTAAGGTGCTTCCTTGAAGCACATTATTATTATAACCCATTGAAGACCATTCAACAAAGTAGGACTGCATATCCCCCAAAGAATGAAACAGACTGCTAGAGTTTCTCAGGAGAGCATATCCCCCAAAGTGTAACAGTTTCACTTGTGTATACATAATCTCCTAGTCAGTTTATTCATCATCACCCACACACTGCAAAAACATCACAACCCTAATCAATAAACATTTAAAATACCATTTAACTTTGCAATCATACTAGCTAACTGAATTGTCAAAAACTCTGTTGCATCTGCACCATGTGCCAAAGAAAAACATTTCTTAAATTTATTTTGGCAAAGAAAAGAGGAGAAAATAAGTAACTGGAGGCTCTTGTTAAAATTTGTCCTGTTTTGCAATCATGGATAATCCAATCACGCCGCATACCATTCTTCCCTGGGGCACTAACCCAAGTGTCAACTTGAACAACATCACCCCTGTAACATAGATTTTACTAAAGTCCATCATGATATATAGGTAAGATGAGAAAGTCCAAAAAAAATCAGAACAACGTAAACAACTTATTAAACAATGACAATGCATTATCAAGGAGATTTCCAGTTTTCTACAGATATAATCCCTATTATTATTAACCTTCCAAAACCAAGGCAAAATCCGATAGAACAAAATTGCTGAGTCCATAAGTTTGGTCACAAAATCATGAACAAAATGGAAGTTGCTAAAGATAGCTATGCTTGGAGTCCCTTTAAAGATAGGCATTGAGGTCGACGTAATCACAAGATAAGAAGAGAAAATGGGTAAGTCGGCATAATCCCAGATTGCTACAAAATCTAAAATTGCAGATATCTGTTCAAATGGTTCCTCTTTACCAAGTAAAATAGGGCAAGTCGGCCGTACACATCGCCGTCACCAGCCCTGCCCCTCGTGTCCTCTCCGAAAACCCATCCGGTAGATACGACGCCGTAAGGGCACCATCAACACCAGCTTCGAAGAATCTTCCCGAAGCACCATCGGCTCTGGGAGGTCTCGCCACCCAGAGGAATCGTTTTCCACTCAGCTCCAACCCACGAGCCAATTCTGATTGGAAGTTTTCAGATCTGACAAAGACGAGAGCTAAGCAGTTTAGATCTGGGGATTTTTTTTATTTTTTTTTTTTTTCCACTGGTTGTTTCTCTACTCGACTTCTATTTATGTTTTAGTTTATTAGTTCTGAAACGGAGAGATGACAGAACCGTTAAACATAATTGAGAATTCTGTCAATTGAGCAGCCGTACACATGTCGCGCGGGTATTGGTTCGGACCACCATGTCAGCATGCCACGTGGTGGTCCTGGACCACAGAATCATTTCTCGGTGCGGACATTAGTAATTGTGTGTACCGAAACTCGATACAACTAGATTACAAACATCAATTACATATGCAATTAAAAATTTGGCAGGTGCCATGGCCATGTACTTCAGGCCCTTAAATGTGATGAATGCTACGTACGGTGTCATTTAACAGTTGCATCTGCCCCTGATTGCCTTAATGTGATGCATGCTACGTACGTACGGTGTCATTTAACAGTTGCATGTGATGCATGCTAGCTATCAACCGAACAATACGTACTGATCTTTCGTTGACTGCTATGAAACTGCAACAATCGACATCTACCTCTATTATTTGTCAGAAAAATCTAATTTCTTGAGTAAAAATCCATGAATGCAAAAGATATTGCAAAATTAACAGAGTAATGAACCAGAAATTAGACCCTTACTAATTACAATTTGATGGCTTAAAATATTCTAAGCCTGTTTAATAAAACATTGAGTTCGAGTTACACGATTGAAATCCCAGGATTTGGAGAAGCAAATGCTAAAAGATTGGGGGTCTTTCTCTAACAGAACCATCGGTTTTCCTCCAAGTTCACACATCCGTCAATGCCCCCATCCCATTGTCTCTCAACGAACACTGCGAGATTTCTGAACAATATATAGCTGACGCTAGTTTGGAGGATCACTAATTTGAACTTTGTTTGTGTGCGCGCGCGCGTGTGTGCATGTATACCTGAGTTTTAGAGCTTTAACATTCGAATGATGGAAATATGTAGTGAGAAACCCTGGCTAATCGCGAGCGATATATCTCATATCAATTAAGTTGGAATCTCTCCTCTTTGGAGTAAACTGTAAACATAAAAAGAAATGATCGATATCCTAGAGTGGACCGAGTGGTCATAATCACTTAACCAAGATGTTTGATAGTTATTAAGCTCCGAACATGGCTAATTGCCTTGATGCAAATTGAAAATTCTGACGCTACGTACGGTGTCATTAAACATACATATATTGAAATTTATTAGAAGCTGCATTTGATGCAAGCTAGCTAATAATCCGTCCCTACGTACGTACTGATCTATTATTGCCTGCTATGAATCTGCAACAACCAACGTCTTCATCCATTACTTGTCAGAACAATCTAACTTCTTGAGTACAAATCCATGAATGCAAATGATATTGATTAATTAACACAGTAATAAACCAGAAATTAATCGATTACAATTTGATAGCTTAGTATTCTAAGCCTTAATTATTGACTTCGAAATAAAACATAGACAGTTACATGCTTGATATTCCAGGATTTGGAGAAGCAAATGCTAAAAAATGGGGGTCTTTCTCTAACAGAGCCATTTGGTTTTCCTCCAAGTTCACCCATGCTTCAATGCCTCTATCCCATTGTCTGTCGACGAACACAGTGAGATTTCTAAATGCAGGACCAACTTTCCCCATGGCTCCGATCCAAAATGGCCTCCCCCAACCAAAATCAACCTGTTTAAAAAAGCTAGCCCAGCTTGTGAATGCATAGATATCCGGTGTTTCTGAGGAAAGCATAGCCTCAAGCTGATTACAAAACTCAGAAATGGTTCCGAATCCACCATCTTCACCTTGCAAACTCTCCAAATACTCACTATCGAATCCCTTGATTGATTCCTTAATTATGTTCACTAAGTCACGCAAGTCATGAGCGTCTGCCTCAGAAGCGTCGGCGGCAGCTACGGCCCACCAAAAAAGATTTCCGATCATGACAGTATCCGGTCGCATTTGTGAATTCATTCGCTGTCTCATGTTCACTGCATGAACGACTATGGATGTCTTTGGTGAAGTACCTATTACCAAAAAGTGGGAGAAAATTTTGAGTGCAATTATATATATGTTAAGTACCTCAAACAAACACACACACAGATATATATATCCTTCTTGGCTAAGGACATCCTTACCTAAGCTTAGGTACGGATTTCCAGTTTTTGGCCACTTTTTGATCACATATTCACATCTTAACCGTTCAGTTTTTAGATTCTAATGTATGGATCATCTCTACAAAATTTCAGCCAAATTGATGATCATTAAGGCATTCAAAACTGCAATTTACAACAATATACACGAACGGTTCCGGTTTGACAGATTTGGTTCGTTCGTGTAAATTGCAGTTTTGGATGCCTTAACGATCATCAATTTGGCTGAAATTTTACAGAGATAATCTATACATTAGGACCTAAAAACTGAATGGTTAAGATGTGAATATGTGATCGAAAAGTAGCCAAAAAACTGGAAATCCGTTCCATAAGCTTAGATAAGGATATCCTCAACTAACAAAAAACCTATATATATATATATATATATATACCAGATGACAGTGCCCTAGAAGCAGCCATTGCATGTTTCCAGATAAAACTAGTTAGTATCTCCACACGTGTGGGCTTGGGAACGTTTTCGCTCGTCGATCTTGCTCGCAGTGTGGCTATGGATTTGGCATCAAACACAAATCTCTTTGAAACATAATTGCTTCCCTTAAACCACAAGCTGTCCATTAAATCCAGATAGTTCTGAGGCAATGGATCTCTTGGTGGGAAGAACAGGGAGGCTTGGGAGAGATTAGGGTGTACGATGTCGTCGCGAGCCCCGCGAAAAATAGAAGCCCAAGTTTTGAGAAAAGCGTCTCCCGTATCCCCATCGAAAATCTTGTGAGACACGGAGACAGAGATTGCCAATCCACCGCAAGCGAAAACATTGATTTGACAAGCAAGCAAGGGAAGCAGATCTGAGTGATCCGTTTCCTTCCGGAATGGAAGAACTGGAAGGAGGTCGTTTAGCAGCTGGGTTTCTTGAAACTTAAGAAACTCAAGCAGGCGACAATTGACTCGGGCTTCGAGGTATGGGACACCCGCGTCGAAATCATAAATGTAGAGGTTGTTCTTGGTGCGGCCGGAAAATGGGTAGTAGAGAGTGAGGGTCTCGCATAGAGAAGTCTTCAAGTGGACTAAGGTCTGGGAAAGATTGGTAGTTAATGATGAGTTGGGGTAGAACAAGACAAATGGGGCGTAAGTCGCTGGAGTGAGCTGGTCGAAGAGGGAAAGTTTGTGAGGTTTTAGATGCTGAAGTGAAGAAGAAGATGGTTTCGCAGTATATCTGGAGATAATAGTGATCTCCATGTTCACCACTCTGATGAACCAGTAGCTAGTGTGTGGCTCTTCTGTGTTACATATATAGACCAGATCAATCAGCGAGGAGTAGATTGGTCTTGTCTCCAGGTCAATAGTACAGACTTATTTTTTTATTTTTAAAAGAAATATGGATTTCATTAATCACATGTCAAAATGGCCATTCTATATTTTTTTGCTGCCTTCGACTAGATAGATCAAGAAATTGTAGTAAGAGGACTGCTCTGATGCATAGAAACAAACCATCTATATTTGAACTAATCGCTCACTTATTTAAAGTGAGCCTATAAACTATGGAAAAATGCAAGACATCTGCCCCCTACCACACCTACCTATATTTCTTCCATGACCTTAAAGCTAGGGTTAAGGGGTTTACCTGAGTACATCAGTAGATACTTTCTTTGAGTTAGAGTTTTTGATTTTGGAACCCAAAGGCCTCCCTCTCTTCTTCTTTGTACTTGGCAGTTCTTTTAGCATCATAACTTCTGAAGGCACCAACATGCCTGGTGGAGTTTCACTACAACAATAGTAGTCATTTTCAAGGGTGCGATTTGGTTGGAAAAACCACTTTCCCCGTCAGAAAAAACTATTTCCGACAGCTAGGTGTCGTCGGTGGTCCTCGGAAAAAATATCATCGGAAATAGTCTTTTTCCGACCAACCCTTGAAAAAAGATATATTTCCGACAGCCAGATATGGTCGTAAATAATTTTTCGGTGGTCGGAAATTCTTACTCCTCAACAACGATAAATAGTATTCCGACAAAAGATGTTTGTTAGAAATAATTTATTGCTTGTAGGAAAAAATTGGTTGCTAGCCAATCCATTTTTTTTCAAGGACTTATTTCCAAAGAATAGTAGTGGTCGGAAAAAAAACTATTTCCAATAAGAATATTTAATTCCGACCACTATTTGGCATCGAAATTGAGTAAGTTTCAAGGGTCATATTTTCCTTGGAAATTGGCCAAGCCCAGTCAAATATCAAGGAATGCCACTTCCAATTTAAAACATGCAAGGTAAAACAAAAGAACCTCATTGAGAAGGATACTCAATAAAGTATATTGAGTTCTAAAATTGGTTGGGAGAGAAAGAAATATAAGCTGAACAATGATGTTACCTCTTAATAGAATTAATGCCAAAGAAATTTGAGGAATCCTGATAGGGTAAGCGGATAAAGAAAAGCTGACGCTCGAAATCTGCTGATTTCTGAGCAACCTCTACTCAGATCGATGTACAGACTTCATTACATATCTGATCGCGCTCATTTTTGGATATGTTATAGAGGAGACAATAATGACCAACTTTGAATAAGAATATTTTTCGATCAGAGGCTTTGATTTTAGGTGCATTAAGGCATGCAAATTGGCTGACGTAAATAGGGCTAAGAGAAGCTTTAGGAGGAGAAGAAAGGAGAGATTTTGTTTTCTAGCATAAAAAGGTTAAGGTTGTTTGTTAAAGAACTACTTTTGAGAATTGGGCTTAATGATATCGATGAATTTCTGTAGAGAGAGGTTAATGATATTGGATAATATTGTTAACTTAAGAAAATAATGTGTTAAGAAAATAAATTGTAGAAAAGAGATAATTATATAAAAAGTAATATAGAAGTTGAACAAATTTTTCAAATAATAATTTTGCAAGGATTGTCATAAGAGATATGTTGAAGATTAGGAAACAACTAAAAACTTATTCGTCAAAACTCAAAAGTGACACTTGAAATTTCCAGGCCTCACAGTAATGGCCAGTGAGGCGGCAAAACTTTTGGTCATTGAGTCGATGCGGGACATGATGAACATCGAGGTGGTTGACAAGAATTGTTGGCGGAGCGGAAACTGGGAGCAGGGACCGATTTAGTAGGCCGGAGTTAGATCTAGTGTTTGCTAAGGTTTAGGGTAGCAGGAAGCGCTTAGGGAATAGAATGTACATGCACATTGATTGGTCACATTACTCACGTACATATGCATAATTATTCAATAATTTTAAATATCATATGGCACTGATGTGTACTTGCACCAACATAAATTGACAGTAACATGTGGTTGAAAATGCTTGTTATTCCGACGACTAGTTGGTAGTAGAGCATTTATAACAAGAATATTCCTAACCACCACTGACGAAGATTTTTAGTTCGAAATACATATTCCTGACAGAAAAATGCCTTTTCCGGTCGAATTTAGCCATCAAAATTGATGTTTCCTATTGTAGTGCATTATGTATATGTTTTCTATTGTTTTAAAAAAAAATGTGTGTGTAATATATATATATATATATATATATATATATATGAGACACACACACAGGGCCTTTCCACTAAGAGATTCCTTTTTTTGGCTATTTTAAGAGATACCTTGTGGAACTCACTCTTCGATCGTATTTCTGTATCTCGACCGTTCAGTTTTTAGGTCCTAATGTATAGACCACTTTCGCAAATTTTCAGCCAAACTGATGATCGTTAAGGTATAGAACTATATTAAATCAATAGACGTACAAAATCTGTCCAACCTGAACCGTTCATGTTTATAATTGTAAATAGCAGTTATGAATGCCTTAATGATTATCAATTTGGCTGAAAATTTGCAGAGATGATCTACTCATATAGAATTACAAACTGAGCGGTTAAAATGTGAACATGTGATCGAAAAGTGGGTCCAATAAGCGATCTTAAAATGGCCAAAAAAGGGGATCCCTCACTAGAATAGCCATTCTAGTGAGGGATCCCTTTTTTTTTGTCTTTTCTAAAGATAGGACATTAGACCAACTTTTCAATCATATTTTGGCATCTCAACGTTCAGTTTTTATGTCCTAATGTGTAGATCACTTTTGAAAACTTTCAGCCAAATTGAATATCATTAAGGCATTCAAAACGACAATTTAAAATTATAAGTATGAACGGTTCAGGTTTGACAGATTTGATTCGCCCATTGATGTAATCTAGATTGATGCCTTAATGATCAACGATTTGGCTGAAAATTTGCAGAAATGATCTACACATTAGGACCTAAAAATTGAACGGTTGAGATGCTAAATATGATCGAAAACTTGGTCTAATGCTCTATCCCTAAAAAAGGCCAAAAAAAGGATCGCTTAATGGAATATATATATATATATATATATATATATAACAGATTTGATTCGTCCATTGATGTAATCTAGTTTGATGTCTTAACGATCAACGATTTTTCTGAAAATTTGCAGAAGTGATCTACACATTATGACCTAAAAACTGAACGATTAAGATTCCAAAAATATGATCGAAAAGTTGGTCTAATGCTAGGGAGGATCATGAGAGAACGTCCTTAAGCTCTTAAAGTGAGGATATTTTTATTTTTAGCATGTATTTTAATAATCAGACCATTCATTATGTAGCTACCTACACACATACGAGTCTTACAAAAAATTAGCCAAATCAAAAAACATTTAACCATTTGTTTAGCACAATGTTCGTAATAATTTTATCTAACGGATGACATTTGTTTCAAACTTTTTAGTGACCACATGATCATGGATTTGGTTGATTTTTTATATACACAATTCTTGCATAGGAATATAAAGGATCAATGTTTGAAATCATTTAATTAGGTTATATACTAGTGTAAAATAGTGAAAATCCTCAAATACTTAAAGTAAGGATGTCCTCTCGATCTTGATCCTCCCTCATATATAGTGAAATCATTGAATTAGGTGATATGTGTGTGTGTGATCAACAGCTGAGAGCTGTTGGATTTGCTAGTTCACTTGCACCATCGGTGTATATAATTTTTTTTCAATCGAACCTGACAGTGTCTCCTTCAATCGAACCATTCGATTTCATTTCACATCAAATCCATTCGATTCATTCCCAGATTTCTTATTGCTGGTGAGTACGAGCCGCATTTTATAGGTGCGCTGCTATTTGCTTATTTAGTTTTGCTTCCAATTTCAATGCTTTTGTTTGTTTTGTGTGATTCGTAGATCTGGATCTGTTGGGTTTTTGGAGAATTTTTTGTTTTTGGGTTTGATTCTAGTGCATGCATTTTGGGTTTTTGTTGTTGAACAGTGTGCTATCTGATTTGGTGTTAATTCAATTTGGTTGATAAGAAGAAATGGGAGAAGGGGGAGAAAAAATGAGGTTTTGAGGTTGATGTGGTGAGTGTTAAATTGTTGTTGCTTTAAAAGTGGTTTTAGTATCAAATGAAAGCTGTAGCTTGAAATTGAAGCTTTGTGTGGTAGAGGATGATCTTATTGACTTTCATGTTTTTTTTATGTACAAAGCAGGTTTGGGCCTTTCAAAATTATAGTTGGGTCGTGGGAGATTCTGGCCCAAGCATAAACTCAGTTGAAGGCCCAACCAATCGCTGCCAACCGAGTCCCTCGGTATACCGACTACCGACTTCTGTGGCCGGTAATGGTTGTCTATTTTATGTACCAAACTAATCCGGTACGGTAAGTGGTTTTGGGCCTGCGGCTCCGGTACCGAACCGAACCCAGCCCTACTCAAAAGAGTAGAAATTCTAACAAAAACTAAATAAAAAAGAAAAACTCGAGCCCACACCCAGTCCAATGGGTCCAAAAGCAGGTACACATCCCTAGAGCGCCATGTGCCAAAATCCGACCTCGAAACCAAAAGACGGCCTCCGTAGATCGACTTTCTCCCGGAACACATCCCTAGGCCCCTAGCGAGGCCCAACTGCCACAAAAATCCGATCTTCCACCAGATTAGAGTCCCGAGTTCGAGAACAGCATCCAGCGTAACTCCAATACCATCCTGCAAGGAAACCCCACCACCAGCAACCACAAACAGAACAGATGCCTCACTACCCAGGCAGACCAGGAAGATGAAGAGTAAACCAAGATCGGAGATGACGAACAACGAAAAGAAATTTGCAAAGAAAACTAGAGGTGCAACTTAATTTTCTCTCAATTTATAAAAAAAAACTTATAAAAATTCAATCAGAAAAGAAATTAAAAAAATTAAAACAGCTGTTTTGTATAATGTTTTGTATAATTATAGGACTCAATTACTTGAGCCCAACTGTCTCGACGTTTTGTATGAGTACTAATACAAACTTTATTCAATAATCAAATAAGACACGTGGGACCAATGACATTTTGATATGTAGTCAATCACTTGGAGGGTGCCAACTAGGGCTGTCAATGGGTCGTGTCGGGTTGGGTTCGTGTCGAGTCAAGGTATATGTCGTGTCACAAAAGACAAACCCAAACCCAACCCATTTATTAATCGTGTCGAAAATTTAAACCCAAACCCAACCTATTTATTAAACGGGTTACCCGTTTCCAACCCGCTTAACCCATTTAATAAATAGGTCGTGTCTGTTGGACAAAATGACCCATTTAAGGGTTAACATTGATACCCATTTAACTAAAAACATGCATAAATTGATTAAATTCACTAAAAATTTCATAAGACGAAGAATATAAATAATTATATATAATTCATAATTAAATCCAATAATGATGAAGCAAAATATTTCAAATTTTCCAATCCTATGATCAAATACTCCCAACGTCCAAAATTTCAAGAAGAAGTATAGCATAATCGGGTTATACGGGTTCACTTCGTGTTGGCGGGTTGACCCGTGGCCGACCCGTTTATTAAATGGGTCATGATGGGTTGACCCGCTGCCGACCCGCTTTTTAATCGTGCGGGTTCAACCCGCTTTATTTCGTGCGGGTTTCGAGTCGTGTTATCGGGTCGTGTCGAAATTGACAGCCATAGTGCCAACATTAGTAATTGTGTGTACCGAAACTCGATTCAACTAGATTACAATGAAACATCAATTACATATGCAGTCAAAAATTTGGCAGGTGCCATGGCCACGTACTTCAGGCCCTTAAATAGCTCTGCCCCTGATTGCCTTAATGTGATGAATGCTACGTACGTACGGTGTCATTTAACAGTTGCATCTGCCCCTGATTGCCTTAATGTGATGCATGCTACGTACGTAAAGTGCCATTTAACAGTTGCATGTGATGCATGCTAGCTATCAACCGAACAATACGTACTGATCTTTCGTTGACTGCCATGAAACTGCAACAATCGATATCTACTTCTATTATTTGTCAGAAAAATCTAATTTCTCGAGTAAAAATCCATGAATGCAAAAGATATTGCAAAATTAACACAGTAATGAACCAGAAATTAGACCCTTACAAATGACAATTTGATGGCTTATAATATTCTAAGCCTGTTTAATAAAACCTAGAGATCGAGTTACATGCTTGAAATCCCAGGATTTGGAGAAGCAAATGCTAAAAAACTGGGGGTCTTTCTCTAACAGAGCCATTGGTTTTCCTCCAAGTTCACACATGCGTCAATGCCCCCATCCCATTGTCGCTTAACGAACACTGCGAGATTTTTGAACAATATATAGCTGACGCTAGTTTGGAGGATCACTAATTTGAACTTTGTTTGTGTGCGCGCGCGCGTGTGTGCATGTATACCTGAGTTTTAGAGCTTTAACATTCGAATGATGGAAATATGTAGTGAGAAACCCTAGCTAATCGCGAGCGATATATCTCATATCAATCAAGTTAGAATCTCTCCTCTTTGGAGTAAACTGTAAACATAAAAAGAAATGATCGAGATCCTAGAGTGGACCGAGTGGTCATAATCACTTAACCAAGATGTTTGATAGTTATTAAGCTCCGAACATGGCTAATTGCCTTGATGCATATTGAAAATTCTGACGCTACGTACGGTGTCATTAAACATACATATATTGAAATTTATTAGAAGCTGCATTTGATGCATGCTAGCTAATAATCCGTCCCTACGTACGTACTGATCTATTATTGACTGCTATGAATCTGCAACAACCAACGTCTTCATCCATTACTTGTCAGAACAATCTAACTTCTTGAGTACAAATCCATGAATGCAAATGATATTGATTAATTAACACAGTAATAAACCAGAAATTAATCGATTACAATTTGATAGCTTAGTATTCTAAGCCTTAATTATTGACTTCGAAATAAAACATAGACAGTTACATGCTTGATATTCCAGGATTTGGAGAAGCAAATGCTAAAAAATGGGGGTCTTTCTCTAACAGAGCCATCTGGTTTTCCTCCAAGTTCACCCATGCTTCAATGCCCGTATCCCATTGTCTGTCGACGAACACAGTGAGATTTCTAAATGCAGGACCAACTTTCCCCATGGCTCCGATCCAAAATGGCCTCCCCCAACCAAAATCAACCTGTTTTAAAACGCTAGCCCAGCTTGTGAATGCATAGATATCCGGTGTTTCTGAGGAAAGCATAGCCTCAAGCTGATTACAAAACTCAGAAATGGTTCCGAATCCACCATCTTCACCTTGCAAACTCTCCAAATACTCACTATCGAATCCCTTGATTGATTCCTTAATTATGTTCACTAAGTCACGCAAGTCATGAGCGTCTGCCTCAGAAGCGTCAGCGGCAGCTACGGCCCACCAAAAAAGATTTCCGATCATGACAGTATCCGATCGCATTTGTGAATTCATTCGCGGTCTCATGTTCACTGCATGAACGACTATGGATGTCTTTGGTGAAGTACCTATTACCAAAAAGTTGGGAGAAAATTTTGAGTGCAATTAACTATATACACTTCCTTTAAGTAACTCAAACACACACACACACACATATATATCATTCTTGGCTAAGCACATCCTAACCTAAGCTTAGGTACGGATTTCCAGTTTTTGGCCACTTTTCGATCACATATTCACATCTAAACCGTTCAGTATTTATATTCTAACGTATAGATCATCTCTGCAAAATTTCAGCCAAATTGATGATCGTTAAGGCATTCAAAACTGCAATTTACAACAATGTACACGAACGGTTCCGGTTTGACAGATTCGGTTGTTCGTGTAACTTGCAGTTTTGGATACCTTAACGATCATCAATTTGGCTGAAATTTTGCAGAGTTGATCTCTATATTAGGACCTAAAAACTGAATTGTTAAGATATGAATATATGATCGAAAAGTAGCCAAAAACTGGAAATCCGTTCCATAAGCTTAGATAAGGATATCCTCAACTAACAAAAAACCTATATATATATATATATATACCGGATGACAGTGCCCTAGAAGCAGCCATTGCATGTTTCCAGATAAAACTAGTTAGTATCTCCACACGTGTGGGCTTGGGAACGTTTTCGCTCGTCGATCTTGCTCGCAGTGTGGCTATGGATTTGGCATCAAACACAAATCTCTTTGAAACATAATTGCTTCCCTTAAACCACAAGCTGTCCATTAAATCCAGATAGTTCTGAGGCAATGGATCTCTTGGTGGGAAGAACAGGGAGGCTTGGGAGAGATCAGGGTGTACGATGTCGTCGCGAGCCCCGCGAAAAATGGAAGCCCAAGTTTTGAGAAAAGCGTTTCCCGTATCCCCATCGAAAATCTTGTGAGACACGGAGGCAGAGATTGCCAATCCACCGCAAGCGAAAACATTGATTTGACAAGCAAGCAAGGGAAGCAGATCTGAGTGATCCGTTTCCTTCCGGAATGGAAGAAATGGAAGGAGGTCGTTTAGCAGCTGGGTTTCTTGAAGCTTAAGAAACTCAGGCAGGCGACAATTGACTCGAGCTTCGAGGTATGGAACACCAGCGTCGAAATCATAAATGTAGAGGTTGTTCTTGATGCGGCCGGAAAATGGGTAGTAGAGAGTGAGGGTCTCGCATAGAGAGGTCTTCAAGTGGACTAAGGTTTGGGAAAGATTGGTAGTTAATGATGAGTTGGGGTAGAACAAGACAATTGGGGCGTAAGTTGCGGGAGTGAGCTGGTCGAAGAGGGAAAGTTTGTGAGGTTTTAGATGCTGAAGTGAAGAAGAAGATGGTTTCGCAGTATATCTGGAGATAATAGTGATCTCCATTTTCACCACTCTGATGAACTAGTAGCTAATGTGTGGCTCTTCTATGTTACATATATAGACGAGATCAATCAGCTAGGAGTAGATTGGTCATGTCACTGATCCATCCCCTTAAATCCAAAAAAAAAAAAAAAGGGTAAAGTTGGTGTTTCAAGATTATAATCTAGCAAGACATAATATATGAAATTGAAAATACGTAAGGGTAAATTAGAACTTTTACTAACACAAATTTTGAGAGAATGTCCAAATAACAATTGTGGAGGTTTGAATAGAAGCACTTAGAGCATCTCCAAAGGGTTAGTCAAAAAATTTGTGTCAAATTCGAATTTGAATGATGATGTGTCAGGGTCATTTTTGACAAATTTTTAGTCCAATGGATTAGTTATATTTAAATATTATTTTATTATTTTTAAAAATATTTTATAACAAAAAGAAAACTATTTTGCTCTTTCCTCTATTTCTCTTCAGGTCTTCGCTCTTCGCTCTTCTTCTGGGTTTCTCTCTCAAAATCCAAAAGGAAATACCCTGGTGGCAGCGTATACCACAACTCACCAATTCAACCCACTCAAGGGATCAAGCTCCACCAGGTGCCAATCCATGCTTCAGGAGGTCGGAGACGAACCCAGAAGCATAGGACAACCAAGGAGGACAGCGGCTCTGCGGGTACCCGAAAATTGCAAGAACTTCGCCGGAAAACACGAAGCTGAGCAATTTTGTTGGCGAGTTGCTTCCTCATAGCTTTGTCGCGGGTGGATTTGCGAGGGGGCCATTAATCCCAGAGAATCAGATAAAGAGAAGAAATTTTGGGGATAGAATTAGGGCTTTAATAGACTAGGGAAAACATTTGTTCTCTGTCTTTTTTATTGTTTTTGGAAAACCCAAGAAATTAGGAAGAGGGTGTTGTTGAAATCTCTATCTTCTTCTCCTTCTTGATTTTGCTTTGGTCTGCATAGTAGATACTGGGTATGAAGAAGAGAATGAACGAGAGAGATGAGGAAAGACAGAAGATAGAAGGAGAGAAGAGAGAATAAAAAAATAAAAGACTGTTTGCCTTTGGTGTGTCAAATTTGGCAGCCTTCCCAATCTGTCTTTTGCCACATCAGACCACGTCTGAAATAGCACATGGGTTGGAGTAAACAAAAATGTCAAAAGTAACCGTTTAGTTGTCCAAGTGGCAAAAGACCCATATGTTGGAGATGGCCTTATTCATTAATGTCATTGATCCATCCTCTGAAATCTTTTAAAAAAAAAAAGGTAAAGTTGGTGTTCCAAATTAAGATGTATCAAGACATATTATACGAAATTGAAAATAAAAATTGCATTATTGACTTGATACCCACGGGGAAAAATTGTCAAATAGAGAAATATTATGTCCGTACCATGGGGATTAGTGGCTGACTCATCCTTGGGTAGTCGGAATTAAAGTCACTAAGCAAATAAAGAAAAACAAAACAAATAAAAATGCTAATCTAAGACAACAAGCCTTCGTAATGCTCGACTTTGGTTTTCACCAAAGCCTAATCAAAACTAAGAGCCTAGTTGTGGTTATTTATAATGAGACGAAGAGTTCAATATTTTAGGAGTTGATTTTTGATTAATAAAAAAGTAATGAAATGTAACGCAACTAATAAAAATGCAAAGAAACTAATAAAAGTGTAAACAATATATATGAGAATGTTGAGTGCTAGGGAGGCTCCTTCACCTAAATTTTATGTATCGGAAGATAATCTAATGTAGATGCAAATTTCATATTTTGGTGGTAGTTGTATCCAAGGCGATTCAAGGCTCAAGCACCATATATATTTCGGTATTAATGTGTCGTTTTAAGGGTCACACTAACTCAATTAGAGAGAGGTAGAGCCAATTTAAGGGTCATTAACTCACTTTAATTGTAGTAAAGTTCAAGAAATATACTACTAAGCAATCCGCCCATGCAATCATGCAGCGGGTGTAAATCACCATGCTTATAATCACTCGAATACGAAATTGAGGGTTTCTAGCTTAGGAATTATAGAGAGTCAAGCCTCGATCTAACTCCGTTTTAAACATGCTCAAACTACACATCCAAGAGTTGATTAGGCTCCTAAGCATGCATTTTAACCCAACAGTAATTGATATGAGCATCTGCCATATTGAATTGCATCATTACATTAAAATAAACATTGTTTACCTAAAGTTTGGGTTAGGGCACACAATCCTAGACTCCAACAATAAAACTACTCACTATCCATCATCAAAAATAAAAAGAGAAAAAAGTGAAAAGCAGTAACAAGAACAAGTCACAATTTGTTATGGAGCAATTATGACAAGTCTTGATTTATGGTTCTCCACTTTTATGCAAATTTGATGGTGATGAAGCTCTTGATGCTTGAACTTTCTCTTTGAATTTTGTGGAATTGATGTGATTTGGTGGTGTGGAAATGAGGAAAAGGAGAGAATGACATTAACGGAAGGGTGGTTGTTGTAGTTGCGAAGAAGAGAGAAAATTGGAAATTAATGTGGTGTGGTACAGGTGTGTCCTCTCGGCTCCCCTAAAGGGAAAAGATGGATATGGATAATTAATGGGGTGGTCGCTGTGTGGTTGCGCATGGAGTGAAAAGAAATTAGGGGGCCCGAGAGAAAATGAGGAAAAAGAGAGTGACATTAATGGAAGGGTGGTGGTGGTAGTTGCCAAGAAGAGAAAAGTTGGGAATTATGGTGGTGTGGTTCGGCTCTGTCCTCTCGGCCCCTACTAAAGGAAAAGATGGGTATGGATAGAGGTGGCAAACGGGCCACTAAGCACGAGCACGAGCACGGCACGGGCCCGGCAAGCTTAAAAGCAGCCCGGCACGGCCCAAGCCCGTTAGTGGCCCGGCACGACCTGAGCACGTTAGAATAACGGGTCGGGCTGGGCCTAAGAATATTGGCCCATTGGCCCGGCCCAAGCCCGTAATGGGCTCGGCACGACCTGAGCACGACATATTGTGGGCCGGCCCGTTACAAACACAAAATTTCATTTTTTTAAAAAAAATATTAAAAAAATACAATGATGAGATTTGAATATGAGACATTTTTATTTAAAATCTCATAGCAATTCCACCAATGTTTTCTTTTATATTGTCAAAATAATGAAACAAAACATTATATCCTTGTTTTGACATAAGTATTTTTTCTAAATATTAAATATATGTTTATTAATAAAGACTAATCTCATAATAATACAACTATAGAATGAAGGAAAGAATAATAGATACCAAATCTTCATTATATTAATAAAGATTAATCTCACAATAATATACTAAAAACAATATATTTTGAGTTTTTTTTTCTTCTTTCTTTCTTATAGTGGAATATAAAAAATTATTAGAAATCTAATCTCAAAAAGCTAAGATTAAGAAAAACGTTGTAGAACTTAATTTATTTTAATTTTCTAAATAGTTAAATAAAATTAATTTTTATTTGTTCAAATTAAGATTTTAAAATCGTGCTTTATAGTGGATAGGCACTAGCGCGGCCCGTTATTGACCCGGCACGAGCACGGCCCGGCATGATATGGGCTCGGGTCATGGGCCGGGCCGGGCTTAATGTTTAAGTAAATGGGCCAGCACGAGCCCGGCAAGATAGTAAATGGGCGGGCCCAAGCACGGCACGAAGCATGACTAGGCCCGCTTAAAATGGGTCGGGCCGGGCCACCTCTAGGTATGGATAATTAATGGGGTTGTCGCTATGTTGTTGCACAGGGGGTGAATAGAGATAAGGGCCCCGTGGCAAGAAAAAAAAGGAACAGAGGAAAAAAAATATCTTGCCGCGCGTAAGGAAGAGATGGTCGTTGATCGTGTTGAACTGTTGATAATTTCATTTGAGTGTTTTCCTCGAAAACTCTAATTTTTTTTCTAATCTCTTCTCATTTTATGTTGTTTCCGCAACTTCGCTTATTTCCTACGAAATAATTATAATATAGATTAATTACTTAATAATTGATTTAGAGATTAGCATATTTTTAGTGTTTAGAATGCAATTACTCACATAGGAATGCATATAATTAGATTTACATACATGATATGACATGTAGGATTGAAACTACAAATCTTAGGCCTCACTTGAGGGAGGCCCCTTGTAATTGCCCAATTGATAATATATGAGTTATAAGTAACCTTCCTATCTCATCAATAACTGTCAGATATATGTATGCATAACATATATGTTGTTGAGAGTATGAATTCCACATAAAAAAAATAAAGATATTGTTTATGAGTTTATAAAAATTTAGATCAATTTCATTCATTGTTGATTAATTTTGGTTATGAAGTTTAGATTATGGTATCTCATGTGTGCATACCTTGAGGACACACGAGTTTTACGATTCCCAATAAGTGAGAGAAATCATATCCTCTCCTATACACAGCTAAGTCAAGGGTCATGTCAAAATACTTCATTCTCCTGGCCATCAAGAATAGATTGTGATTTAAACATCAATCAGCGTCGGCGGGATTCGAACCCGATATGAGAGTTCCACACTTAGAGTTACCAGGGGATTAGCAGCTTAGCTCTTAAGACATACAAAACTTTTTAAGATGGCATATATTGTAAAACGAATTACCATTTTTTTTTTTTCTTCCATGGAAAATATCTTTCTTGTTAATACTATTATACTATTGTAAGCTTATACGCATAACACACGAGCACCTAACAAGTGCCACACAGTGTATGTCCTGAAATTTCCAGACATGTATGTCTCAAAAATAAAGTTCTAAAAAACGCTAGGCGCTAGTCGGGCGGTGACTCAGGAACTAGCGCCTCCCACCTAGGCGGTTTTTTTATTTTATTTTAATTTTTTAATTATTTTATGACATATACTTAGTAAATAATAATTTTTAATCACCTAATATAGTAGTATGCATGAATTATCTCATGCTTTCTCATATTAATTAATAATGAAACTTAAAAAAAGTGGGCAATTAAAAATTTAATATGAAGCTCTATTACATCACTTCTTTAAAAGAAAAAAGAATAAAAACAAACCACCCCCACCCCACACTTCTCATCTTCTTCATCTCTCTTCTAGTCTTCTTTCTCATCTCCAGCATCTCTCTTTATCACTTGGTCTGCATTCTGCATCTTTCTTCTTTCTTTACTCTCTTCTATCTCTTGAATACCAGGTTGCTTGTTAGACATAGTATCGAACCCATAAATCAAAGTGTCAAACCCAGAAATCTTCTTGAGCCTTAAGGACGTTTGCTTTGCTGCTTGAAGAATTGAAGACTGAAACTTGAAAACCCAGAAAGTATTCAAAGCACCGTGCCGGAGAGAGAGAGAATAGAGGGAGAGAGGCTATGCAGCAAGGTTGGTGTATAGGTTTCTGATCGGGTTTGGTTTTGTGTTTTGTGGAAGACTTAAAAAAAATAAAAATAAAACACAGAAACACTTAATAGCCGACCGCCCAGAGAGACCCGCCCAGCACCTCCTAGGCGGCCGACTTTCTGCCCAACGCCTAGCTCGATCGACTAGGCCAGAATCGGAACGGGGTGGAGGCGCCTAGCTCCTAGGCGGCTGCCTAGCCCGATTTTTAGGACACTGCTAAAAAATGAACAAATAAAGGATAGAGATTGTACATGCCTCCATTAGTATGGAGAAATAACTATGTTACCAAGCATATGTAACATCCTCTTTGGGGGGCCCACAAGCCATGGTGGGACCCAACCGCTGTATGCATTCCGCAACCCGATGTCCAAGCTACGTCGTGATAGTCGGAAGTGCTCAAGAGCTTGCCGGGAAGCCAAATTCTCAACCTTGCCAAGTTGCCTTCACAACATGCTTTCTAGACTAGAATAGTTGTTTTTGCATCCCACATTTGAAAACAAGTGAAGGAAGGAGCGTCCCTTCCCTATAAAAGGGGACTCCTTCCCACTTACTCATCATCCCATTACAATTTTTCTTTGTAATCATATTGGGCCGCAAGGCCCAATACACATAGCTAAGCTTTCAAGTGGACGTAGTCTCCCGCCTTACATTGTGTCTTCTCTTTCTTTCTTCTCTCTCTTTCTCTAACGTTAATTAGAGCCTTTGATTTCTAACGTTAACAGAGATAGTTTCTAAAAGGCTAAACAATGAACAAATAAAACCCATGGTTCTACAACATGAGTTACCATTACGCATCTTAAGCCAACTAAACAGACCCCAAAAAAATGGACAATAAAACAAGTTGAGAAATTCCCACTTGAACAAGAGCAGAGAACACCATGTAACCTCTGCTAAAACTTAAGAAAGTAGACGCGGTCTAACATGGGAAAAGTTCCCACGGGCAACCAAAAAGCACTGAAATGGATATTACCTTGCTGATTTCTTTGGTAAATTCTTGCGTTATGACAACCATTTCTGGAGCTTTCTGAGGTCATTAACAAATTTCAGTACCTCTATCATAAAAAAAAAAAAATACATATATAATAATAATAATAACACTGAATCATGGAAAAAGGCATAACACTTTCAACATTTTCAATGTAATCTTCCATAAAAATCCAAAAACAAAACAAGCCCATTTGAGATCCACAAGCATAAGTCATACCCAAAAGCCACAAAAATTTACAGGAAAAATGAAAAGGAGAGGACTTGAATGCATTACAAAGAAAAGACCAGAAAGGTACCTTATTGCGCACGTTTCACGGGAAGCACTCAGTTTTGCAGAGATTGAGAGAGAGTGTAAATTGGGTCATGAAATTTGGATTTGGCCGAGCAAAAACGCAACAAGAAATGGAATGTCATAATTTTTATTTTTCCTTATTCAAGTTTTTCTGGTTGTATGGTTTTTAGCTTTTTGAAGTGTGTAGTTCTTTTTTAGTCACTCTCTGTTGCCGATGTGGATGTGAGTCGGATTTGGTTAAGTTTTCCCCTACAAAGTGAAATTATGACAATGTCCTCCACCCTTAGCCTACAATTCTTTTTCTTTCCTTTTTCTTTTCCTTTCCACAAAAGAGAAAATATGACATTTCTTTGTAAGAAATTCAACACATGTTAGTGGTTGTTTAACTATTATGTTATTTTTTATTAAAAAAAGAAAAGAAAAGAAAGGGTTTTGCTATTTGTATTCTGTTTATGTCATTCATATAATTTCAACTTGGTAGACGATTCTTTATGATTATTTTGATCGTTGTTACAAGTAATCATTTGTTCGATATAATTGGATAATTAACTATTTGTTCAAGTAAATCCTAATTTGTATTTGGCTCAAACTCTAGGTTACTTGCTCTAGTGGTAATAGGGTTAAATTAGAAGGATCTAGATTCTGATTCAATGTACTATTACTTTCCTTGTATGATTGAGATTCTACGCATTGTAATCCTCTATATAAAGAGGCCCCTATAATCAATGAGAATACACAGCAAATTCCTCTCAAATTCAGTTTCTCTACAACACGTTATTAGCACGAAGCCCTAACCCTGAAACCATATATTCGTAGCCTTCAAATCCCAGGAACCGCCGCCGCCCACCTTGAAGTTTTCACCTCCAAGAGCCCAGAACCGGCCGAAATTGACCTGAACCGGCCACCGGAAGAGACCAAACAGGCCTCCCAAGAAGAATCCGAGATCTCCTGCCTGGTTTGCCATCTTCCAGTCCACCTTCCACTGCCATCTTTTGTCAGTAGCTGCACCTCGTCCCCAGATTCCGGGAACCGGAAAAACCATCACCTGAACCGGCCTGGAAACTGCCGAACCGGCCGCCTGAAGAGACTGCACCGCCGAACTGCTGCCTACCTCAGTTAACTCAGCCAAGCAGCCCAAAGCTTCGGCCCAAAAGGAAAGAATAACCCTAGGCCCAGAAGCACAACTGATCTCGGCCTAAAGACAGAAGCCCACTGACGTCAGCCCTGCGTCATAAGCATCCAGTCAGCCTGCCACGTCAGCATCAGAGCGCCACGTCAGCACCTGCGGTCAACACCGATCAACCATTTTCTGGCTACTTTCCGGTGACTTTTCCGGCCACTTTCAGGCGACTTTTCCGGCCAACTTTTCCTGTCAAGATTTCCAGCAATTTTTCAAGGTAAACTTTTCTAAAAGTTCCTGTTTTTGAAGTTTTTATTACTTTTCTCTTCTTTTTATCGGGGACTTCCAACATCCCTTCTTCTACCCCCCTTTCTTCTTCATAGGGGAGACCAAAAAGCCGAACTGTGGGGGTTCGTGCTCACTCCAAGCTTGGAGCTTGTAGAGTCCTCCAAACTTAGAGTTTGTTGAGAAGAAAACGATCGACCACATACATCGTTGTTTCGATCTAATCCAAAACCCCTCTTGGAATCGGATTTTCTTGGAAGTGACTACGCTCAGAAAATCCCTAATTTCTTGGAAGCGACTACGCTCAGAAATTTTATAGTTTTTTGTGGTAGCCCTTTTTCGCTCCGAAACTAACCCTATTTTCTTGTTGTTTTTCAAGATGAGTAACCTGAACATGTTGAGCTTCACTCCACTAGAGACAATAGGCGCAGGATACCACAAGTGGGTCTGTGATGTGCGCCAGCATCTTAAGGCTGATGGGATCCTGAGTACGATCCAAGAGCCAAGTGAGGACGTGCTTACTACTCAACAAGCTGCTGCTTTTAAAGCAAATAGAGCTAAGAGAGAGGCGAATGAAGCTAAAGCCATTATTCTCATGACAAGACACATGAATGACGCGCTCCAAAATGAGTACCTCAATGAGGAAGACCCAAGAAAACTATGGGTAGAACTCGAGCAGCGTTTTGGCAACGTCTGTGATTCCCTGCTTCCAGACTTAGAAGTGAGATGGCATAGTCTCCGCTTCTGTGATTTCAAGTCTGTACTTGACTACAATTCTGAAGCACTTCGTATCAAGTCTATGATGGAATTCTGTGGACAGAAAATCACTGATACAATGTTGATCGAGAAGACTCTCTCCACCTTCCCCGTCTCTGCATTGATGTTAGCCAAGAACTATCGGATTGATGTCAATGCTAGACGCATCACAACATTTCATGAGCTAATTGGTGCCATGAACGTAGCTGAAAAGCACGACAACATACTTGTGAAGAACTATAACTTTAGACCCGTGGGAACCAAGTCAAATCCGGAGTCTAATTATAGTTGCGCCTCCAAGGGAGGACGCAAGGAGCGAAACCCTAAGAGTAGGGATAATCCTGGATGTTCTGGTCCATATTCTCGCCCTAAAGAGGAAGGAAACCGCCAAGATAGGCGTGCACGGAACCGTGGAGGTAAACATGTGAAGAGAGAGAGAGGCCAAGCCTCCGGTTATGGTGGTGACGCCAACAAAGGCAATAACCGTCTTCATATCACTCCCAAAGCACTTCGATCAAGGGAACCTGACCATAATGATGCTTGTCTCAGATGTGGACTACCTAGACATTGGGCAAGGGCATGTAAAGCATCCTAGAACGTTGCAAACGCATACAAGATGTATCGTGAAGCAAGGGAGACAAATTACATGGAACAAGAAAATCAAGATGGCGATCTCGATCTAAGGGTGGAAGACTACAAGGATCAAGACCCAGAAACTGACGATTTTGATTAAGTCTTTTTATTTTCCAAGAGATGTAGGCAATTGCCATATTATTATAGTAGATACCAATGGTATTAGTATTTCTTCAAAGAGGCGTACTCAATGTAAATGTGATGTCTAAGAAGGTTTTGAGATAAGTGGTACTTAAGCGAGCTTTGCTCCACCGACATCTCTCTACTCACCTGGTCACATTTGCATTGAAATTACCAAAAGGAGTTAGACGACTACCATTGTTTTGCATTAGCTAGTTTATTGGATTAGATTCTTTTTGGTTAAAGAAACGATGATGTAATTCCGTTTGGCTTATTAATAAAAGTCGAGTGCTTTTCTTTATGACTCATTTTTAATTATGAGCTTTTCTTTTAGGAATGGATGAACTACAATGTCTTGCGGATAGTGCGACTATGCACACCATTCTACGACGTAGGCAATTATTCTTAGAGATGTTGCCTACATATTCCTCTGTGACTACAATGGCTAGACCATCAGGTTTAGTTCAAGGACATGGAATGGCCCAATTCCTATTGCCAAATGGCACCTTGATTAAAGTCACTAAAGCTCTCTACGCTCCTAAGGCAAATCGAACCTTATTGAGCTTTAAAGATATAAGAGCCAACGGATTCCATGCGGAAACTCATAATGAGAAAGGAAAAGAGTTTGTTTGCATTACCTCTAATGATTGCGGACGAAAGCGCATCTTAGAGAAGCTTATGTGTCAATCTAGTGGACTTTATGTCACTACAATTCGACCAATTGAATCCAATAATGTCATAAGAGAAGATCTCTTGGATTCAGACACATATTGGCTTTGGCATGACCGACTAGGACACCCTGGTCGTGACATGATGCTCCGTATACTAAAGACTTCACACAGACATCCATTCTTCAGAGTGAGAAGAAGCAAGAATCAAAAATTGATTACTGGACTTAGCAAGACCGCAACAATTGCAGCTTCTGGCACTGCAGCCGTCTTGGGGCGCCATAGGGTTTCCCAAGTCCCATGTGATGACGCCATCAATGGCGCCAACCATGAGCATGACGCCATGGTTACCTCTCCTTATGGCCATGACGCCACGCACACCAATTTCCATGGCTCCAATGCCATGATGGGAGATATAGTCACACATTTTGCTTCTAATAGCGTTACGGATGCTCAGGCCCAACCAAAATCCTCATCGGTTGCTTCTAAGGCCCTTCGCTCATTTTGCAAAGCCTGTTCCTTCAGGAAATTAGGACCGAGACTGTCCTACTCAAAGGATCCTAAAATACTCATTCCGTTCTTACAGAGAATCCAAGGGGATATCTGTGGACCAATTCAACCATCATGCGGACCTTTTAAATACTTTATGATATTGGTTGATGCGTCGACATGCTGGTCACATGTCGCACTGTTGTCCACTCGAAATGCTGCTTATGCTAAACTCCTCGCCCAGATTATCCGTCTACGGGCTCACTACCCAGATCATCCTATTAAGTCGATTCGACTTGATAATGCTGGGAAGTTTACATTGAAAATGTTCGATGACTATTGCATGTCACTGGGGATTGATGTAAAGCATCCAGTTCCCCATGTTCATACCCAAAATAGTCTCGCAGAAGTTGCTATCAAACGATTACATATGATAGCACGGACATTGGTTATGCGCACCAATCTCCCTGTTTCTGCTTGGGGATATGCAATATTGCATGCAGTGACACTAATTCATCTATGACCCACTGCAACCCAATCTTACTCTGCGTTATAGCTAGTGACTGGATATGAGCCCGATGTCTCGCACTTACGCATTTTTGGGTGTGCCATTTATGTGCCTATTACGCCGCCACATCGTACTAAGATGGGTCCACAACAACTAATGGGCATATACATTGGATATGAATCCCCAACCATCGTCCGCTACCTTGAACCCTTGACAGGCGATCTCTTTACCGCTAGATTTGCAGATTGTCATTTTGATGAGACAGTCTTCCCATCGTTAGGGGGAGATAAGAACACATATGTTCAACAGGAACGACAGGAATTTTCGTGATCTGTCCCCACTATGTCTCATCTCGATCCCCGTACCGCACAGTCCGAACTTGAAGTGCGAAGAATAATCGAGCTCCAAAACGTAGCAGACACTCTGCCAGATGCGTTTTATGATGTTGCCAAAGTGACAAGATCACACATACCTGCTGCAAACGTGCCTGCAAGGATTGATGTCTCAAATAATGGACATAACGCCACTCCTGTGACACCAGGAGATGGCGCCATTGCCGAGAATGGCAATGATGTGGCGTCTATGGTAGCAGGTCCCGCAAGGAAGTGCGGTAGACCGATTGGTTCGAAGGATACTCGCCCTAGAAAGAGAGCGAATGAGGCACAAACAAATCCTTTGATCATTGATACTCAAAATCCGTCCCATGAGAATGTTCCGGATTATGGTTATGTCTAAGAGACATCATTGGGGGACGCCTCAATGTCAGAACCTATCCCTGAGAACGTAGAGATCTCTGTTAATTACACTAGTGTACATGGGACATGGGAAAGAAACTCCATCATCATTGATGATGTATTCGAGTATTCAGTGGCTCGTGAGATTATTGAACCGATAACATCGAACCACGCTCCGTTGATGAATGCCAATGTAGAGCTGACTGGCCAAAGTGGAAAGATGCGATCCAGGCAAAACTTGATTCTCTAGCGAAAAGAAAGGTATTTGGCAATGTTGTACCAATACCGCCCAACACCAAACCAGTTGGTCACAAATGGGTATTCGTTAGAAAGCGTAATGAGAAAAATGAGATTGTAAGGTACAAAGCTCGCCTCGTGGCGCAAGGCTTCTCACAACGCCCTGGAATCGACTACGAGGAGACCTATTCTCCCGTAATGGACGTCATAACGTTCCGCTACCTTGTCAGTTTGGTAGTTTTTGAAAAACTGAACATGCAGCTTATGGATGTGGTTACAGCGTATCTATATGGGGATCTAGATACGGAAATATACATGAAAGTTCTAGATAGAATTCAACTACCCAAATCAAGTGGCTCCAATCCACAGAGCGCTTTTGCAATTAGATTGAAACGCTCACTATATGGATTGAAACAATCCGGACGGATGTGGTATAACCGTCTAAGTGATTACTTGATTGGAAAAAGATGTGTCAACAATGAACTATGCCCATGTGTGTTCATAAAAAGGACAAGTTCCGGATTTGCAATAGTAGCGAATTATGTCGATGACATAAACATAATTGGCACCCTTAAAGAGTTAAGGGAATCCACTGAACACTTGAAATCCGAGTTTGAGATGAAAGATCTTGGGAAAACACGATTTTGCCTCGGTTTAGAACTTGAGCACCGTAGAGATGGTATCGTGATTCATCAATCAGCTTATACCCAAAAGATGCTTAGGCGTTTCAACACTGACAAGATTAAGCCTTGAAGCACCCCAATGGTCGTCCGTAGTCTTGATCCAAAGAAGGATCCATTCCGTCCAAAAGATGACGGCGAAGAAGTGCCCTATCTAAGTGCAATACGCGCATTATTGTACTTAGCACAATACACAAGACCGGATATCTCATTCGCTGTGAACTTGCTAGCTAGATATAGCTCTACGCCAACATGACGCCATTGGACTGGTGTTAAAGATATCTTTCGATATCTAAGTGGTACAATCGATATAGGCTTGTTCTATCCCTACAGAGAGAAGATGGATTCGGACCCATCTAGTGTCAGGAACGCCACATATGGTGGACCACGTTCCCTCTCCCCATCCCAAAACGATATAAGTGTTTTGGAAGGTTTTGCTGATGTTGGGTACCTCTCTGACCCACACAAAGGTCGCTCCTAAAATGGTTTATGTTTTCACCATGGTAAAGACTGCGAAATCCTGGAGGTCTATAAAGCAGACCTTAGTCGCTACCTCTTCGAATCATGCAGAGATTATTGCTCTTCACGAATCAGTTCGTGAATGTATATGGCTTAGGTCCATAGTTACGCATGTTCGCAGTAATTGTGGTCTGAAGTCTACCACAGATGAGCCAACAAGCATTTATGAGGATAATACTGCTTGCGTTGAACAAATGAAGCAAGGCTACATCAAAGGCGACAACACCAAGCACATATCGCCTAAATTCTTCTACAATCAGCAACAACAGAAGCTCCTCAAGATTAAAGTGAACCAGGTTCGATCTGAGGACAATGTGGCAGACTTGTTTACTAAGTCATTGCCCAAATCCACGTTCGAGAAACATTTGGCAAGAATTGGCTTGCGGAAATTATCTGAACTCCCATGATCGTAGTCATCAGGGGGAGGCCCAGACATCAGGGGGAGATGTCTACATGTTCGTCTCGAATCGTGAAGGGTGTGTTGTGCTATTTTTCCCCTTCGACCGAGGTTATTTTTGTCCCACTGGATTTTTGTTACTCGGCAAGGTTTTTAACGAGCCAACGAGAGAAGCACCGCGTTTGGGCAACACAAGGGGGAGTGTTCAAGTAAACCCTAATTTGTGTTTGGCCCAAACTCTAGGTTACTTGCTCTAGTGGTAATTGGGTTAAATTAGAAGGATCTAGATTCCTATTCAATGTATGATTATTTTCCTTGTATGATTGAGATTCTATGCATTGTAATCCTTTATATAAAGAGGCCCCTATTATCAATGAGAATACACAGCAAATTCCTCTCAAATTCAGTTTCTCTACAACACTATTAATGTTTTGATTAGTTATTTGTATATATTATGATATGACATAAAATGAATGATTCAAGACTACGGGTCATAATTAAAAGTGAAACTCACATATGTATTTGTTAATGCTTGGATCCGTGGGGATCTAATTAACGTAAAGAAAGAGATAGAGAGAGAGATTGACACGAGATGTATAGTGGTTCATTTCCCGCCTTAGCGGGAAACTACGTCCACTCGAAAGCTTATACTAGTGTGTCGAGCCTTGCGGTCCAAGTGCATTACAAAGTGTGTAATGGAGTTGGATTGGAATGGTTTTTAAGTGGGAGGAGGCATTCCTTTTATAGGTGAGGGAATGCTTCTCCTTTACATTTTCTTAGATCTGGGACAAGAAACCACTATTCTAGTCTAGAGAAGCATATTGTGGAGGCAACTTGGCAAGGCCGGAAAGGTGACTTCCCGGCGACGGATTTGCGACTTCCGGATACCGTAGCGTAGCTTGAACATAGGGCTACAAGATGCAAGTAGCGGTTGGGCCCCACCATGGCTTGTGGGTGTCCCAAAGAGGGTGTTACTTATGCTTGGTGAGATAGAAAATACTCCATATTGTTGGAGGTATGTACAAGTCCCCGAAGTCCCCAAGTAAGAGGAGCTTCTTGGTTGGGGAGTTATAACCACGATGTCATCAAGCATAAGTAACCGGGCGGCACGGAGCCCCTACAAGTCCCCGAACTCCGTAAGCAAGAAGGGACTCGTGAACCTGCACAACAAAGACAAAAAACAGGCATATGTAGAATGCTCGTTGCATTGGGCAACAAATGTGAGTTGCAATGATATGCGTTGGCATATATGAGCGTATGGGGTGCGTGATACATGTTGATGTATACATGCGAATGGCGCCGAGTACGATCAAATATGACGTACAAACTCGAGAGCGCGTATGATCATGTGAGCCTATGATAAATGTAAGTTGTATGAGCGCTGCGAAGGTAAACGTTTGTAATTCGTGAATGATGAATACGTGAACGCTTAAGTTTGTTTGGTTGTCACTCGTGTTAATGGAACGCGAAAAGAATTCAATTTGTCACGGGCGACAGATGGTAGAAGAATTCAATGTTCCATTAACGTGTTGTGTGTCGAGTAGACATGAGTGTAAAGTTCGAGGATTGCCGGGCAGGCATGAGCGGAAGCTCGGGGTTGCCGGGAAGGCATGAGCGGAAGCTCGGGGGTTGCCGGGAAGGCATGAGCGGAAGCTCGGGGGTTGCCGGGAAGGCATGAGCGGAAGCTCGGGGGTTGCAGGGAAGGCATGAGCGGAAGCTCGGGGGTGCCGGGAAAGCGTGAGCGGAAGCTCGTGGGTTGCCGGGAAGGCATGAGCGGGAAGCTCGTGGGTTGCCGGGAAGGCATGAGCGGAAGCCCGTGGGTGCCGGGAAGGCATGAGCGGAAGCTCGTGAGCGGAAGCTCAAGGGTTGCCGGGAAGGCATGAGTTGAAGCTCGGGGGTGCCGGGAAGGCATGAGCGGAAGCTCGTGAGCGGAAGCTCAAGGGTTGCCGGGAAGGCATGAGTTGAAGCTCGGGGGTGCCGGGAAGGCATGAGCGGAAGCTCGTGAGCGGAAGCTCGTGGGTGCCGGGAAGGCATGAGTGGAAAGCTCGTGAGCGGAAGCTCAAGGGTTGCCGGGAAGGCATGAGCGGAAGCTCGGGGTGCCGGGAAGGCATGAGCGGAAGCTCGGGGTGCCGGGAAGGCATGAGCGGAAGCTCGGGGTGCCGAGAAGGCATGAGCGGAAGCTCGGGGTGCCGGGAAGGCATGAGCGGAAGCTCGGCGGTGCCGCTGAGGCACTAACGGGTAGCTCGATGGTGATGCCCTGAGGCATGAGCGTGGCCGTTGCTAATTATGCTGGGCTGTATGTACAAGTCCCCGAAGTCCCCAGTCAAGGAGGGTGTTCTCGCGGGTTGATACCAAAGCGTAGCTTCGTGCCGTATATCAAGCATAATTAGTGCGAGTGCGTCGTCCATCTAGAATTGGTTGGAGCGAACGCTTTTGCCCTTTCGGGTGGGCCCCTGCTAGGCCCTGCGAGGAGTCCCCCACTCCTGGCTATAGACCTCCGGATGGTCGGAAAATTGTTTGATGAGGGGAGCTGCGCGGAGCAGAGGGTGTTGGGTAGCGAGCCCAATCTTAGATACCCAAGCGTCGGGGTTAACTGCCGGATCAATGGCTGCCGTGGGCTGTGTTAACTAGTCCCTAGCTGTTTTCTCGAAAGAGAACTTGACTGCAATGCCACGTAGCGGTCATTGTCATTATGAGGCGTTGCCTTACCGCCTGGCGGTTGGTCGTAGAACATAGACTCGTAAAGTTTGTATCTGTATGAAAAATGATAAACACATAGAGCAAGTAATAATATTTTGTTTATGTCCCATGTTTATTTAATTGGGTTGCAATTAAATAGGAGCATGGCATATGTGTATAGCATGTACTTGTAGTAAAGTTGCTAATAACATGTTGTAGGCATGCTTAAAAGTTATGGAAGCATGTAAAGATATATCAAGTGTGATATTCTATAAGCATGCTTAGAAGTAGTAAAAGCATGGTATTGGCATTAGCTCAAAATTGAAAGAGCGTAAGAGATAAGATGTAGTGACTTATCTTATGCCGATTTGGAGCGAGTTAGAGTTGGAATCGATATATGTACCCAAATCATGTTGGAGTTGTCCAAGCATGAAGCTCCCTTGCTTTGGCGAAGCATCCTAGTAGAATGATGATGACTTCGTTAATTTTGGAGGTGATCGGTGATTATGCCTCCTTCACATAAGATAAAGTAAGTGATTAGTACTCTTTCCATATAACTAAATTGATTATGTGCCATATGTGCACATATTTGAGAATGTCACGGTGGTGACCCCAGTGATATTACTGCTTTGCAAGAGGTGCAGTGTCATTACTTGTAAAGTAATCCATTGTGGCCTAGTAGCACATGGCATGGGTGAAGTGGTTATAAAACCATGGCAGCAAGCTTTAAAAAATAGTAAACTTGAGATATGGCCTATGTGCATTATAGAGTCAAGATGACGTTAACAAGTGAGACATGTGAATTTGATAATTTTGCACAAGCAAATAAGCCAAACACATGTTAATCCTTGTGACCTTGCAATCTACGTACAATGCTCAGAAGATATATGTAGTTATTTACAATGTGCACGGTACATGCATATAATAATTGCTGAGAGAGTAACTGATGTGTCTAGTAGATGGTACTTGTGTTGGTGGGCACATGGAACAAATGATTAAGAGTGTGTGGACAACAATAATTAATCACTTGTGCCCTATGTAAATGACACGTGCAGACACATGTATGAATGTCCCAAAGGCATGATGAGTACCCATTTCTGATAGAGCCTGGACATAGGTATATGTATGTATATGCTACGTAACTGACTGGAGACATGCATGCATGCCAGACCGCGTCCCTAATACATAGGCATATATGTGTAATTTAGGATAAAGGACTTAGCTTTTCTGCAGCGGCACCGCGTTGCAGGTCAGGCTATGCGACATTGGTGTTGGCGGGAGAAGATGATTTTTTGGGAGGTCCCCCAAAGATTGGGTAGCTGCCGGGAGACGAGTCACCGGAAGGGTGGGTCATCGAGATGGTTGGCGCTGATTATGCTTGCCAGCGGATCAGCGTGCCATGGAGGTGAGCGGAGAGCTTTGGCTCGCTATGGTGGCCAGCGGTGGTTGCTTGGCGGAGAGCGGTGATGATGGAGCTTTGGGACATCAGCGGAGCCTGGATGGCAGAACTTTTGGCCGACAGAGTCGTTGTCCAGCGGAGCGGAGCTCTTGGGTAGCGGAGTTCCTGGCCGGCGGAGCCTTTGTCCAGTGGAGGTGGCTAGCGGAAGAAGGCATTTTGCTGGCGGGGGTTGGGCAGCGGAGCGGAGCCTTGATGCCTAGTGAAGACTTGGCGGAGGAATTCACCGCTGATGGTACTTAGCGGAAGGGATTTGACGCTGATGGTACTTAGCGGAAGGGAATGGCTAGCGGTTGCCGCTGAAGGTTTCGCCGCTGATGGTTGACCGACGGCCTTGCCGCCGATGGCGGTGTGTTGATGTTGCTGGATTACCGCTGGGTGCTGGCATCGGGGCTGGGTCGCTGACCGCTAGCGGGAGATGGCAGCTGGGTTAGCCTTGCTAGCAGAGGAGATGATTCTTGGCGGAGCCTTCTGGTGCTCAGCTGTAGAGCCTGCAAGTGGTAAACTCGTGATGGTGTAACAAGTTGAGATATGAAGCTTGGCGGCGCTATGTTCAGCGGAGGCTCGACGGAATTGGAGTTTAGCGGAGCTTTGAGCTCAGCGGAAGCTTTTGGCTAGCGGAGCGGAGCTATCCGGCGGTGAACTTGCAGCGGAGCAGCTCGGCTGAGCGGAGCTGTGAAGCTCGGCGGATAGGCGAAGCGGGGTTTTGGGCCAGCGGAGAATCTCGGCGGAGCGGAGCTGTGATGCCGGCGGGGGTCCCCTGGCGGACGACTTTCCGGCGGAGGACCTGGAGCTGCAACCTGGCGGGGGAGTAGGCCAGCGGAGCAGGAAGCTAGTTGAAGCTGGTGGAGTCGGCGGAGCACCAGTTCGGCGGGGAACCGGTTCGGCGGAGAACCAGTTCGGCGGAGCGGAGGTTGTCCGGGCAGTGGTGGAGGTTTTGGTCAGCGGTGATTCAGCGGAGTCGTATAGTTCAGCGGTGCCGCTGACTAAGTTCGGCGGAAGTGATGTCCGGAGCGGATGAATGCAGAGGGAGCGAAGATGGCTAGCGGAGGGGGCTGCATTTGGGTCCGGCGGAGCTGCAAAGCAGAGCGGAGGTTCCGAGCTTGCGTTCAGCGGAGCGGAGTCCGAGCTTGAGTCCGACGGAGATGGAAGTTGGGCGGAGCAAGGCGCTGGGGATGCTGAGAAGGAGGGTTGGGCAGTCTGTCCGCTGATAAAGTACAGCGGAACAAGTCCGGCGGAGCTATGCTAGCGGAGACCGGATGCATGGACGCTGACCCAGCAGGTAGATGAAGCAACTTGGCCATGGCTGCTGGCATATCGAAGAAGGAGGAGCTCAGCGGAGTTTGGAGGCTCAGCGGGGGATCTGCAGCAGTGAAGGCTGCAGAGGAGAAGTGCAGCGAAGATGGTTCCCAGTGGCTGGGTGCCCGGGGCAAATCTTTGGGTGTCCAGAGTAGTGAGCGGCAAATTTTTTTTTTTTTTTTTTTTTTTTTTTTTTTAAGTTCAGCGTTGACTAACCATGGTCAGCGTTGACCAAGCTAGCCCGGCGTTGACCGACTCCGCCGGGCGCTGACCAGCCATGTTGGGCGTTGACTTGCCCCGCCGGGCGTTGACCAGCCCCAATTTGATGTTGAATGAGCGTTGACTCGACACTTTCGGGTCAAAGTTCGTGGTAGGTGACGAAGCCTTTGTGTTGGCTTCCCACAGACGGCGCCAATGTTAATGCTTGGATCCGTGGGGATCTAATTAACGTAAAGAAAGAGATAGAGAGAGAGATTGACACGAGATGTATAGTGGTTCATTTCCCGCCTTAGCGGGAAACTACGTCCACTCGAAAGCTTATACTAGTGTGTCGAGCCTTGCGGCCCAAGTGCATTACAAAGTGTGTAATGGAGTTGGATTGGAATGGTGTTTAAGTGGGAGGAGGCATTCCTTTTATAGGTGAAGGAATGCTTCTCCTTTACATTTTCTTAGATGTGGGACAAGAAACCACTATTCTAGTCTAGAGAAGCATATTGTGGAGGCAACTTGGCAAGGCCGGAAAGGTGACTTCCCGGCGACGGATTTGCGACTTCCGGATACCGTAGCGTAGCTTGAACATAGGGCTACAAGATGCAAGTAGCGGTTGGGCCCCACCATGGCTTGTGGGTGTCCCAAAGAGGGTGTTACTTATGCTTGGTGAGATAGCAAATACTTCATATTGTTGGAGGTATGTACAGTATTAATACTTATAGATCACATAATCATTAAACGGTTCAGCAACTCTGTTTCTTTAATCTAATTCTTAAACTTAATAGTATATATATACCAATGGTGCATAATTATTTAATAATTTTTAAATATCAAATGACATTTACGGAGAATGTGAAAACTTGCATTAATAAAAATAGACGGTTAGATAATATCAATCATTTTTTTTTTTTTAATTAAAAAAAAAAACATTGCATGTCAACGATTGAGATTTGCTGGATTTGTTGGTTCATTTACACTGCCAATGCATAGAAAAAAATTTCAAAAAGATAACGTAAATTTTACATTTGAAAATATAACTTTATATATGAGTTTATGATAATTTAGGTCAACTTCATTCATCGTCAACAAATTTTGGTTGTGAAGCTCAAATTATTTATCATGCTATCAGAGTAGGAATGTGAAAACAAAACATATTTCTCACATTGAAAAAAATTTAACCTCTCGTGCATGATTTGAGACCTCAAATGTGTTTAGAACTAAGTGATATTGTAGCTACATGTAGATATATAGAACTAAGTGATATTGTAGCTACATGTAGATATAATCCAAGTCTTACGTGTACGACTTAAAATTCGTTACACATGTAGTGTTTATAAAGAATTGAAGTTTGGTAACAGTTAGCTAGATATTATAGAGAGAGACTTCCGTATGGCACCCGCACCACGTGGCAGTGCGGCGGCCCAATCAGTGCCCAAACAGCGAGTATTTTGGGTATTTCACATTAAAAACCAAGAGCAGTTTTGAAAAGAAAGGAAAAGAAAAACTTCTTTCTTCTGATTGGAGGGCCACACCGCCACGTGGTGTGGCAGCCCCTATGCAAGAATTTCTCTTACATCAATTACTATGTAGACTAGAAAAGATTATAAATGTAGATACACCAATTGTCATAGCATGTAGGGCTAGGTTACATCAATTACTCTGTAAACTAGAGAAGATTATAAATGTAGAAACATTAATTGTCATAGAATGTAGGCCTAGATTACATCGAACACAAAAGGAGATCAGCTGCGCCATTTTCAATTTTCTTCCCCTAACACCTTCCACAACGATTATGGAAGTGACATAACTGGGTGGCACAAACAAAAATAGCACAACTGAGCTGCTCCCATCAGTGGGTAGCTAATTAGCCACCAATGATTAAGTCTCGTGAAGGAGTAAATTAATACGGCCGTCACCGCTCATTGATAGTTTAATTTAGAGGTGGCAAACGGGCCACTAAGCACGAACACGGCACGAGCCCGGCACGCTTAAAAGAGGCCCGGCACGGCCCAAGCCCGTTAGTGGCCCGGCACGACCCGAGCACGTTAGAATAACGGGTCGGGCTGGGCCTAAGAATATTGGCCCATTGGCCCGGCCCGGCCCGAGCCCGTAATGGGCCCGGCCAGGCCCGATCACGATATATTGTGGGCCGGCCCGTTACAAACACAAAATTTCATTTTGTTTTTAAAAATATTAAAAAACTACAATAATGAGATTTGAATATGAGACCTTTTTATTTAAAATCTCATGACAATTCCACCAATGCTTTATTTTATATTTTCAAAATAATTAAACTTTAATTAGGTAGGTTTCTCAATGCTCAGCTGCATACATTGACTTGACTAAAGAGCAACCTTAACGAAAAACACTAGGTCGTTATTTGCTATGGTTTAGACGAACAACTTGAGCAGATTAAATGCCCCTCTAATATATAGCATGGTTAAGCTCGTGTGTGCCTCTGGAGATAATAGTGATATCCATGTTCACCACTTTAATTAACTAGCAGCTAGTGTGTACGTGGCTCTTCTATGTGTTATATAGACCAGATCAATCAGCGAGGAGTAGATTGGTCATGTTTCCATGTCAATAGTACAGACTCATTTATCAGTCATGTTACGCTTTGGTGCCTAATTATTCAATGATTTTGTAATATCGGGTGACAATTGTTGATGATAATGTAAAAACAATAATATAAATTTTGTATTAGTAAAATATAACTTGATTTGTCTGTATGTTTATAAGAATTCATTTGGGTACGTAAACTCCATTTATTGTTAATTGATTTTGGTTATGAAGCTCATATAACTTTATCATGATAAGAGTGGGTTACCTATATACATGGTTTGAATTATCGTCACATGTGCTCGCCGTCACCCAATAATATAACTTCCTCACGTGTATGGCTTGAGAAATCACTACATGTGCGACGGCGTGGTGAGAATGTGAAAACAAAACATAAATTTAACATTTGACAAATGGCTTATTCAGAATGTGAAAACAAAACATGGATCTCACATTTGAAAAAAAAAAAAAAAAAAAAAAAAAACTGGTTTGAGCAGTGTCTTATGTGTTGAGAACCTAGGTACTCAATATAAGTTGTTCACGTGTATGACTTGAAAATTTCCTCATATCAGTAGGTAGTACCCAATCTTTGGACCCGATCTAAGGTAATTGTCACTTTTCTCATAGCTGCAAATCCATACCTATATATATTGTGTTTATTAAGACTGATCCGTTATCACTATATATATGGAGCTGCATTTGATGCGTGCCAACAACTTCTATGATGAAATATATAATGGTAAGTGCAATACAAGCGATCTAAGGTAATTGTCACTTTTCTCATCTGGTTATCCTTTTAGCTGCAGATCCATCAGTAGTGTTCACCTGGTCAGTTGCTGACCAAAGAATTTATGCTCAATAACCCTTAAATTTACATCCAATGGTGGAAAACAAAACACCTCAACTTAATAATAATTCTCTCTGGCATTGGATTTACATTCAAGGGTGGTTGAACATTATTTTCTTGGTCACAAATCCATACCTATATATATTGTGTGTTTATTAAGACTGATCCGTTATCACTATATATATGGAGCTGCATTTGATGCGTGCCAACAACTTCTATGACGAAATATATAATGGTAAGTGCAATACAAGAATAATAATGCCTTTCTTAGTAACACTACAGGAAAACAAGCCATTTACGATGTGCAAAGCACGCTGTAAATGACAATTTATGACGTGCAAACTCGGGCAAAAATGCGCCCTTATAGACCGTGTCGTAAAAAAGGAATTTTTTTTGTCTTAAATGCACGCCGTAAAATTTCGTATGCACGCTGTAAATGACCTAAAAGCACGCCGTTAAACTTGATATGCACGCCGTAAATGACCTTAAAGCATGCCATAAATTTTAGTTTAAGGCATGCTTTGCACGCCGTAAATTCAATTTATAAAAAAAATAAAAAATTTCTTTGTTGTTCCAATGTCACCCAAAAACTTTATAAATAAAAACGAATAGGGTTATTATCACAAATGGTACCTGAACTTATCTTCTATTTTATCGATGGTACCTGAACTTCAATTTTGAACACAACCAGTACCCGAACTTTTCGATTTCATTTTAAATGGTACCTAAGGCCACCTTCGGTCACTATTCCGGCCAAAAAAGCCAAATCTAAAAAATTAAAAAACAAGTTCAAGACAAGTCTATTACCAAAAAATCATCACTATATATGATTGCAACCCTTGAAATCATCAAAAATCATCACTATGATTGCCTCCCATGCCATTTTTAGTCGGAATAGTGACCGGAGGTGGCTCTAGGTATCATTTAAAATGAAATCGAAAAGTTCGGGTACTGGTTGTGATCAAAATTGAAGTTCAGGTACCATCGATAAGATTGAGATATAGTTCAGGTACCATTTGCGATAATAACCCAAACGAATAACAAATATGTCTAATTCTTTGCTTGTTGCAATTTCACAAGAGAACCTTCACTTGTATAAAAAGTTAAGCAGTATACAAACAAATGCTGTGGAAGCAATCACAAATGAACCTTATAGCAAAACCAATACAAATAAAATGAACAGTGGTAGTGTAAAGCCACTGGGGTGGATTGCCTCAAAACATTCACTGCACATTGCCACATTCCACCTCAAATAAATCTTGTTTCTTGCAAACAGGGCACTGAGGCACTCATCAGATGCAAGGGAGGCGCTCTGGACGTGAAGCCATTTGTAGATGCAAGGCCAGCAGCACAGATGGCCACAGAGGGTGACCACTGGCTCGTGTGCAAAGTCTGAGCAGATGTTGCAGTCAAAGCCGCCTTTAGAATTTTCGGAATCGGCTATTGCACCTAAGATGGACTTCCATTCATGTGCACAGTATTGCTGCATTTCCATCTTTCTGCTCATCCAATTTGATTCTTCCACCTGAGATAAGATTTGAAACCAGTTAATACCAGACTCTTAAGCTACCTGATCTCGTTAGCTTATTATGAAATCCTCTACCATCAACTATAAACCATTCTTGGTTCGTTCTTTAGTTCAAAGTTCCAAAGTCCGAACATATAAATATAACCATGAACCTCAAAATTCAGAACAAAACAGTTACTGAATTAGAGATCAAACTAACAATCTTTCCACAAGCAAAACACGGTTGTTTAACATAACTCTACAATGCATTGTAAAGTACTCACTCACTCATATCAAACACACTAACAAAAAAGCAGTTTTTACAACTAGCACCCCTTATGGAAACTTGTACGTAATTCCCCACTAATTCCAATTCCTTTACTTCTTATTAGTCAATTTCACCTCAGTCATATACATCGCCATAACAGATATCATTGAAGAACAAAGGAAAACCAACTCAAGCTCCAGTATTCCCCATCAGGCACAAAAGAAACAGCAACTTTTTTTGGTTTTCTTCCTATCATCCCAGTTCTAAAGCAGACCCAGATCTGAAATGAAGGATTCACCGTACCCCTTTCCAAGACACGCGGCTTAGTTGAGTAGTCCAATGCAAGCCTACACATCTTACCATCATCCACACATGAGATTAGAAACATACTACTAGAAGAGCTGTCAATCTGCAAAGTGGTAATTCATACCAGCTGCTATTATAGTAGTCCTAGAAATTACAGAATTTTAGAGATGCATAAAGACACAACTTTCTATGACACTCATTTCCTAAAACTTCTTATCCATCTACCTTTATAAACTGCACGGTCTGATATATAAGATGTACACTGGTATCTTTGCCAAATATACCTACCTTATTCTAATCATCAGCGAATCATTATCAAGAAATCATTAAGGTAACTATCATTGACAGGTGACTTTACCTCAAAGCATGTATGGTATAGAAGACATAAAAAGGAGAACTAGATTTTCTTTTGTCTCACTTCCGTATCATTTCTCATTTTTATTAAGCTTATGTTAGAGAACATTAAATATATAACATTACATGCCTTCTGATGCAAAGCTAGTAGAGAACAACCATTTAAGAGAATACTACAATATAATGGCTAAGGCATTGCAATTGATAATTCCAATAGCAGCTAAGCACAAGTCTTTCAATTGATAATTCTATTCTGAAACCCCCAAACAGAGCTTAAGTGGAATTTAATCGAAAATTCTGAGAGAGAGAGAGAGCAGAAATCGATTTAATCGAAAATTAAACAAGGAAATTTCAAGGTCCAAAGATGCAAAATCCAAATACAGAATCAAATTCAACAGAAAGATCAGAAAACCTAAATCGAAGCTTACCTCTGGACTTTCGAATTGCTTGTGAACTGGTTCGCCGATGGAGAGAGAAACGCTCTCCGGTTGCAGAATCGAACATGAACAAGGAAGATTTGGAGTACGAATCTGACCTTCGCAAACTCAGGACTCGAGCTCTTGGTAATCGGTGATGGCCGTGCGACGGCGTCCTCCGTCTCGGTCAACGTCATCGCGGCGGTGCTTGGGAGGAGAAATGAGACAAAGGAAGGTCCGGCACTCAAGGCTTTTGGGAGAAGAAGAAATCGATGGCTCTCGACGGCTTAATCTTCGTCCTTTATCGGACGAGAGAGAGAGAGACCAGATAAGGGAAAGCCTTTGACATGAGAGGGAGAGATAATTAACAAATTTTCTAATGCTTTTTACTACATAAACACGGCGTGCTTTCGACGCACGCCTTAAATTTTATTCTAAAATTGCGAGTTTTATGGCGTGTATTAAATGCACGCCTTAAATGATACTCATTTACGACACGTATTAATGCACGCTAGTAAATTACGTGTCATGACTAATCATTTTTACTGTAGTGTAAAATGAAAGAACTAATTAATATTTGTTGCCTTAATGATTCATCTGAAAACCAAAACATATTAGAAGTTGAGTCACATGCTTGAAATCCCAGAATTTGGAGAAGCAAATGCTAGAAACTCAAGGTCTTTTTCGAGCAGAGCCATTTGCTTTGCCTCCAAGGTCACCCACGCTTTAATTCCTTTACCACGTACATTGTGCTTCCATGAACACCGTGAATTCCTAAACTCAGGCCCGACTTTCCCCATGAGCCCTACCCAGAAAGGCTTCCCCCATCCAAAATCCAATTTGTAAAAAATGCTGGTCCAATTGGTGAATAAATAAACTTCTGGTGGGGATTTTGAAGAAAGCAAGACTTCTAGAGTTCTAGTTGATTAAAGTATTTGAACTTTGAAATGGCTCCAAATCCCTCTTCTCCCTGAGAGATTCATTAATCAGGTGCACCAAATCACATAACTCATGATCTTCTCCTAGCTTAGATGAGTCCGCGACTGTTGTTGCCCACCAAAAGAAATTTCCAATGATATTAGTTGACGACGTTTGTGGCTTCACCCGTGATCTCATGTTCATTGCTTGCGCTACTATGGAAGTTCTTGGTGAAGTACCTATATGATCGAGAATGCCGAAGAAGAAACATGATATGGATATATATATATATAATAAATATCTATATATGAACGAAATTACCAAAGATTGCGCTGAAAATGTTGTAATATTGATGAAATTCATATGTTCTAAAATATCCATATGGAGTTGGAATAATGTCATAATTTAATATGACAATACCTGGTGATAGTGCCCGAGAAGAAGCCATGCATGTTTCCAAATAAAACATCTGAGTGCCTCATTACGTGATGGCTTGGGCACGCATTTGCTCTTCGATTTTTCTTGTAGGGTGGCTATGGCTTTGACACTAAACACAAATCTTCTTGTAACATAATTGTTTTCCTTGAACCAAAAGCTATCTGCTAAATCTAGATACTTTTTAGGCAACAAATCTCTTGGTGGAAAGACAGATGAGGCTTGGGAGAAATTAGGGTGTATTATTTTGTCAATCTCCCCACGAAAAATAGCAGCCCAAGACTAAAGATAGAGTTCACGGCCAACCCATCACACAGCTTGTGAGAAGCGGATCCCCCAATTGCTATTCCACCACAAGCAAAGACATTCACTTGAAAAGCTATCATCGGGAGCAGAGACTCATCACCAGTTTCCTTGCAAATGGGATGGAATGGAACGAAACAGTTCAGTAACTCGGTTTCTTGGAGCTTAAGAAAATCGAGCATTGGACAATTGACTCGGGCTTCAAGGAAGGGAATACCGGTGTCAAAATGTAGAGGTTGTTTTTAGCCCGTTCCGAAAATGGCCCGTTCTAGTGAGAGTCTCGGAGAGGGAGCTTTTTAACCGGGTTAGGGTTTCGAGGAGATTGAACGATGACTTGGGGTCACTAACGGGGCAGAACAAGATTAGTGGCATATAAGTTGCAGGAGTCAACTGGTCGACGAGGGAAAGTTTGAAAGGGCTTACATGTTTAAGTGAAGAGGAATCGAGGGATGGTTTGATGGTGTCTCTAGAAATGATACTGAGCTCCATGTGTTCACCACGCTTGAATTGCTCGTGTTGCTCTTTTTAGATTATGAAGAGGGTTCGTATAATTTATAGGTATAAGAAAAGGGTCCTTCGTTTCAAAAAAGAAAAGAAAAGGGTCCTTAACCCAAATTGACAAAATTACTAGATTATTTCCTCGATCATCAGTGTACCTAGCTAAAAAACGCAGTTGATAACGACAATGCAGTATCAATGCAAGATGCTTTGCAAGTTGCAACTCAGGTGCTCAAGAAGACAAAAGTATACATATATATATGCACAGAAGATCAAGCCTGGCCACATACTCAACTGTACATCAGTACGTGGCTTGTGATGACCTAGTATTAAATTTAGGAAAATTGTTTTCCTTATTCTCATCTGTTTTTGTGTTTTACTTGTATTGTTTAAATTGGTTTATTATTTTTAGTTTGGGTTATTAGCTTTGTCAAAAAAAAAAAAAATGTGTTTAATTTTCTTGAATACCTAGTTTAGTACTGGAAGCATCCAGCCACCTAATTTGCTATGAGACACTTTGCTTAATCTCCTCCGTCCATCTGTCTCTCCCTTGTATTCTCCTCTTCCAACTAGACACGTATTCTTCTCCTCTTCCTCCTTTTCTCTACACTGTTCTTTTCTGTTTCTAATGAGTATACTCTTTATTCATTGACAATCAACCCACTACTCGCTACCAATACAAAAGAGAGAAGAGAATTCACCATGAGTCTTCATTGTTCAAGAATATGAAATTCTCCCTCTATATGGAGCTGCTTTTCCTAAGTTTCAATTTACTCTTTCACTAGTCTGTTTGTTTAAGCTATTTCTCAATAATTTGGAGTTTGATTTTTAAAAGTGTTCTTCCTTTAAAGATAACCCAACTAAAATTTTGGTGGTTACGTTTTTAGTTCTTTCTAGAAGTCTTCAGCTTGAGAGAAAGAAAAAAAAATCCAGCAAACTTACATTTTCGACTTAATCCATCACTTTAGTCATGCCTCAAGTTTGGGGTGCTTCACATGTGGTCTTCTTTACATATCTTTGTATAATGAATTCTACTGTAAAAAGCATATATATATATAGCAAGCCAATACAATACGTACATTTTCCAGCCTTCATCGACCTTTCTCAGAGTTTTTTGCCTTGTCACTTTTCTTTTCACCATTGAATCTAAATTCAAAGTGATTGAATATAATTTTTCGATGAGTAAATATAGTGAGGTGAACATAACTATATAACCTAGTATTTATAGATTTACTAGGGTGTGCCCCTATTCTTTTAGCTAAAAGCACGCACTTTATGAGTTAATTTACTAGGGTGTGCCCCTATTCTTTTAGCTAAAAGCATGCACTTTATGAGTTAATTACTCTCATAAAGGGGAATTATTATATTAAGTTATCTGACCACTCGTGTATGTAACGAGTTATACTCATTTATATATATATATATATATATATATATATATTTTTTTTTTTTTATATAGAGCGGAGCTCCATTTTGAAATTAACTTGTGAAGTTCGAGTTCTTGGTCACTTTTCGGTCGCATATCCACATCTCGACCGTTCAGTTTTTAGGTACTAGTGTATAGATCATCTCTGCAAATTTTCAGCCAAATTGATGATTGTTAAGGTATCTAACTCGCTTAAACCAATGGATGGACTAAATCTGTCAACCTGAACCGTACTAGCTTTAAGGCAATTATCAATGTCTTAGCGATCATCATTTTGGCTGAAAATTTGCAGAGACGATCTATACACTAGTACTTAAAAACTGAATAGTCGAGATGTGGATATGCAACTGAAAAGTGACCAAAAACTCGAACTTCACACATTAATTTTCAAAGCGGAGCTCCGCTCCGAATAGGATATATATATATATATATATATATATATATATGTATATCATATCCAGAGTGAGGCCTCGCTTTGAAATTAAAGTGCGAGGTTGGAGTTTAGGGTCACTTTTCGGTCTCATATCCACATCTCGACCGTTCAGTTTTTAGGTACTAATGTATAGATCATCTCTGCAAAATTTCAGCTAAATTGATGGTCGTTAAGGCATTGATAACTGCCTTAAAACTAGTACGGTTCAGGTTTGACAGATTCGGTTCGTCCATTGGTTTAACCGAGTTAGATACCTTAAAGATCATCAATTTGGCTGAAATTTTGCAGAGATGATCTATGTAGAAGTACCTAAAAACTGAACGGTCGAGATGTGGATATGCGACCGAAAAGTAACCCTAAACTCCAACCTCGCATTTTAATTTCAGAGCGAGACCTCGCTCTAGATAGGATATGTATATATGTATATATATACATGGCTCAAAAATATATATATATATATATATATATATATTTTTTTTTTTTCTGATGGTTAAATTATTTTTTTATAATTGTTACCGGTAGATTTTAGTCTTTTTTTTTTCTTTTCAAAAAGCAAAAGAAAATCTACAACTGAAACCCACAACAACAACCAAACCCTAAATTGTCCAGAAGGAAAGCTGAGGAAGCTAACAGGGAAAGAGATCTATTCCAGCTCCGAGCTTGTAGTTGGCGGCCAAGTTTGGCAATGATATCAGTTAGGAAATTAGCTTCCCTTTTAATGTGGTAGAAAGAAAGACATGATGTTAGTACAAGTTGACAGAGTTTTGATGTCCTTTAAAACCTGCTTGATGCCAAGGAATTTGAGCCATGTTGTTAATGCGGAAAATTAAGTCCAGTTTACACAAGCTATGCCATTTGTTTTGTAAGCTTCATCTGTTTGAAATTAAATGCGCGGCTTCAGGAAAGTGAGTGCTGAAAATGTACCAAGTATCGTTTTCTGATCGATATAAGCATTTTTATTTTCCTCCAAGCTACCTACATGCTTCAGCCTATTACGTATCTTCAACCGATGTAAAATTCAACAAAATCTTTGGTTAAATAGTTCGATGCAGTAATCTCAGTCAATATGAAGCCCTGTATTTTATTATAAACTTTTTAATGATTGGCTGGTGAACTAATTTAAGCCTTATTCACCACAAAATGGAAACATTGCACGAGCCATATATAATCTTTCTTAATCAATACCTACGGAAGAGGCCATTGAAATCCCGGGGGTTGGAGATGCAAATGCCAAAAACTGGGGATCTTGTTCTAGCATAGCCATTCGCTTTTGATCTAGAGTCACCCACGCTTCAATTCCGTTGTCGCATTGTGTTTCAACTAATACTGTGGAATTGGTATATGTAGTTTGAACTTTCCCCGTGACTCCAATCCAAAATGGCTTCCCCCATCCAAAATCAATTTGGTCAAACATTCTAGTCCAGCTCGAGAATGAATAAATCTCTAGTGCTGGTTCTATAGAACTCCCCTCTTCCATCAAATCTAGCCAATCACACATGCCTCCGTATCCCTTTTCACCCTTTAAAGTCTCCAAGTAATCACTGTTATATTCTTTGACAGATTCTTTGAGCAAGTTAACCAAGTCACACAACTTATGATCACTACTCTCTGGTGTTGTATAATTTAGCTCTAGGAATGACGGAGCCCACAAAAAGATATTTCCAATGGCATTGTCCAACGTCGTTTTCATGTTCAGTCGTGACCTTAAGTTCACCGCTTGGAGTGCTAAAGAAAATCTTGTTGAAGTACCTGTAAGTTCATAAGTTTTCTCATAAAGTGAGCAACATGTCAACACATTTATAAAACCTATGTTTGTGATGTAGTTAAAAAAATCCCAACGTCGTTTTCATGTTCATTCGTGACCTTAAGTTCACCAATTGGATTGCTAAAGAAAATCTTGTTGAAGTACCTGTAAGTTCATAAGTTTTCTCATAAAGTGAGCAACATGTCAACACATTTATAAAACCTATGTTTGTGATATAGTTAAAAAAATATAAAATAAATATGAAATCGGTAGCGGAAAAATATTAAATGAACTTAATTTTTTGACGTATCATTCAGGCTTCCACAGCATACGATCCAAACTATTGGATTATCTTGTTCTAGCCGATACTGGTGGAGGTTGTAAGCTGTTGTGACAATCACACCACCTCAACTTGGGTTCCAAATAAAACACAGTTTGGGTAGTTTTGTAATCTAAGTAAAATTTGGTTAAGGTTATTCATACCCAGATCGAAAGAAGGGCAGGGTGTGTAGTCGGGGGTTATTTAATACTTGAGTATGAAAGTGAAAACAATAAACCTTGTAATATAGAGGATAAATTCTATGCCAAGAAAGATTCAGTTATTTCTTATCTCCCGAATTATTATTCTATGCCAACAAAAATTCGGTAAATCCAAATTCAATTAATTATTGGAGGACAACACTGGTTGTTAGATGTGATGGAAGCCAAATCCAATGTACTCAATCAGATCAACTTGAAATTTACACCAAGACGTTGTGAGGGGGCCTTTATTTAAAGATGAAGTTATAATTGGCTTCTAAGAAGTAAGAAGTAAGAACTTGGTGAAGAAATGTTGCAAAGTTGTTAATCTGAGACTACCCCAAAATAATAAGTTATTAATTACTTGTTTTATTAATTATTAGGCTTGCTGCTAAATTGATTTACCTGATGATAATGCCCGAGAAGCAGCGAGTTGATGTTTCCAGAGAAAACCAGTGAGGGCCTGAACACGTGATGGCTCGGGCACGTACTCGCTCTTCCCTTCATCTTGAAGCGCAGATATGGCTTTCGCATTAAATACAAATCTCCTTGTAACAACATTTCTTTCGCAAAAGCACCACCTTTCCATCAGAGCTACATACTTTTCAGGCAAGTCATCTCTCGGTGGGAAAAGTACTGCTGCTTGAGAGAGATTCGGATGAATGATTTTGTCACGACACCCACGAAAAGCAGCAACCCAGGACTTGAGAAAACAGTTTGCTGTTTCGCCATCGATGAGCTTGTGACAAAGGGAGACACCAATTGCTATTCCGTAGTCGAAGATGTTGACTTGAACTCCAAGCAAGGGGAGAAGCTCAGATATTGTTTCCTTGCGATATGGTTGGATTGGAACAAACTCATTTAGCCACTCGGTTTTTGGAAGCTTTAGAAAATCAATCATGTTACAATTTACTCTGACCTCAAGGTAGGGGACACCCGCTTCAAAATCATCAATGTATAAGTTGTTTTTGACCCTCCCGGATAGTGGATAGTACAAAGTGAGAGTCTGGGAAAGAGTGTTTTTTAAGTCGGTTAAGGTTCGAGGAAGATTGAAGACGGGATCAGTAATGGGGTAGAAGAATATAACCGGGACATACATTGTGGGAGTGATTTGATCGATGATGGAAAGCTTGTGAGGGTGAAGTAGTGAAGAGGAAGCAGCTGATGGTTTGATGGTGTCTCTGGAAATGATACTGACCTCAATTTTCTCCATTTTGCCGAAGTGGGATCAGTATCTAAGACTTCAATTGCATATGGTGATTTCCTTATAAAGAAAACTAATGACACGTCTACTTAATTAGCCACCAAATATTAAGAGTCAATGTTGGAGCAAGTATGGCTGTCACCGCTCATTGATAGTTCAATTACTGTTAACAGATTTAATAGGTAGGTTTTTCAATGCTTAGCTGCATATATTGACTAAAGAGCAGCCTTAATGAAAAGAGCTACTTCCTATGGTTTAGTACTCCCACTCAAGCATGTCATGGACCCAGATTAAATTCTCTAAACCACCACAAATATTTCAATTGAATTGTTACCAAGTCTCCAATCTGGAACTTGGATTGTCACTTTGTTATTCTATTGGCCAATCACCTGAGAACTTGTGCCCCAATTTTCAATGTGGATATTAGTTGTTAATGGAGGAGAGAGTTTTTTTTTTTATTTTTTAATATTTTTTTTTTAAAAAAGAGGATCAAAGGGTTTCACTCCTGCCCCCATGGTGACTCGAACCCATGACTTCGTACATAGGTAGTGGGTGCTCTAACCACTGAGCTAACACTACTTCGTCAAGGAGAGACTTATTAAAACTATAATTAAAACCGAAAAATAAAAACTTAATAAAATAAAAATATTGGCTATCAAGCACGTTCATTTACTTAGAATGAAGAAATTCCTGAATTATACACAACCTGAATGGGAGAGAAAATGAATTATTCCCATAATAAATCATTTTGATTATGTTAGTTACTCACCATAAGCGATATTGTTTACAATTTATCCTGAATCGAAATCAAAACTAGCAGTATGATTATCGAACTCTGAGAGACCATTTGGTAAAGGACTACTGGACATCTCATTAAGTTTCAACAGTCTTATTGAACACATGAGATGATATATATATTTTTTTAAAAGTTGTAATGAAATTTTACACCTGAGGGTAATTTAGAAAGTATAAGTGGGTAAACTAAGCAAATTGTAATCTAAAAGTTTATAACTAGGGTGCTAAGAGTCTACAAGATGAACAAAGAGTTTAATAGCTAGGGTGGCAACTGGCAATAACCGCACCCTTTGTGATATTTAAGAAATGCTTCCTGCCGTGGAACTCACGCATTAACCATAATCATAGAAGCTATTAAGATTAACTCACCAATTCTCTTATCCATTCAAATTAAGTAAACGTGTTATAAAAATGTATTGTGTTTGGTGACGACGTCGATTACTATGCAACTTTGGTAACAGTTAGCAATTATTGCGCCAATTACTATGCAACTTTTGCTTTGAAATTGTTGTTGAAGAGTTGTGAACTTTTATGATCGCTTTATATAAAACCTTTCTTTCTAAGCATCTGATTAAGGAGATTAAGAGGAATATGGGGTTAAATTAATAGATCAGCCTCAAGACCAGGTTGGGCATGGCCAAGGTCGACGTAGGTGGCTGTCTAGGCCTGATGCTAGGGCCTTATATCACCGTAGAGTATAGTGTTCTGAAGGTCTCTTTTCCCTAATAACAAGTAAAATTATATAATAGCTAACATGCGAGGTAAATGCAAATCACTTTCTTTTGAAGTCTGAACTTCCAAGTCTGAAATTAAAACTTGAAGTCTGAACTATCTAACTCTAATAAGGCTAACATATTGTTCAAGAAGGAAGCTATTACCATGATGTAAGTAAGACTTTCTACTTCAATATATCAGCTATAAGCCAATAATGTTGTACGTAGAAACGGAAACATCAAATTTGGTTGAAAGAAAGAGGTGCACATAATATATACCCTATACTAGCTAATCTTGGGAAATGCCGCTAGGATGCTCTAGAACTGGTCACAACCGCAGAGACCATAGTATTCATCCCACACATGCCATGGCCTCGGCAAAGCCGGTAATAACCATGTTCGCCCCATTTTGAGCTCCATGAATTCTTGATGATCCAGTACGGTTTGTTGCTCAGCCTGAGGATCGAGAAGCCCTTGTCACCGTATCCAACAAGTAAAACACCGTGGTTCACCCATCTCTTGAAACAAACAAGAGGGCATGATACACCACCAATGTAGGTTTGCATGAACATAGCATTCAACCCAACTGCATACACATCAGTAAAGGTTTTTGTTTTAGTGGGTGTGTGTACATACCTCATACATATAACAAATCTACATATGTCAAACCATGGTACGTCATATTCAGATAATAAGACCCTTAGCACAATAATATGTATGGACAGATATATAGAGGCGTATTCATATATCGCATATTGTCAAGTTTAATACTCACTGGCAAGAGGACCATGGTGGACCAAGTTCGCTGCAATTTGGTTCTCATCAAGTGGAATATTGGTGAAATTGGCCACTCTCACAGCTACCTTTTCAGGATTGAATTTGCATTCACCCTTCTTCCCCGTATAAGGGTATGAAGCCTCATCCTGCAACCCTCCTGCTTCAATTAGATACTTGTAGGCATTTGTCATAAGTCCGCCACCACAACCACGGTCGCACGCATCTTTCTCTTTTGCATCGCACTTGATTAGTTGCACAAACATTAAACAAAACTAATTAAGTAGGCATGCCACATATACGTATGCTTAATTTATCATCCCCTTAAACTTGACTACTACAATATTCCAGAGGCCTAATTACCACATGATCGCAGTCCACAAGCTGCTGTTCACTGAGACTAACAAGCTTCCCTGTGGCAATGAAATTGGCTCCTTCAGTAGCTCCTGTTGTGCTAAAGGCCCAGCACGCACCACAACCACCCTGCATCCACAAAGTTAATTAGAGGCCTCATATGTATACTGCAGATTAGTTTTTTTAGAATTTACTACAGATTAGTTTGAGCCATAACAAAAAATCAAATTCCACAACCACCCTCCATTAATGACAGGTCTTTTTGTTCAAAATTTTACATCTCAGAAGCATTAGATTAGAGAATCAATCAAACAAACGCGCCGGTGGTACCTTCATGAGTTAATTGAGTTCAGGTGTACACAATGTACGTGAATGACCAACCCAGACACATCTATAGCATATGTGCAGTCACTGATCGAGATAAGGATTTAATCTATGTCGAAATTGTAATTAACAAACTAGAATAAAGAGAGCTCATCACATAAATTTAAAAATTTAAAAATGTAACCAATCACCTGCATCTTGACCTCAGTAACAGCTCCCTTCTCTCTCCAATCAAAACTCTCAGGCAACCCACTAACATCCATATTCTCAACCGTACTATCTGCACCGCCACCGCAGTCGTTTAAGCCGGCCCCACCTCTTACGCCAGTGTACATCCCCTCGAACTCCTCCTCGGACAGATCCGAGAACGGTGTGACGCCGTGGACCGCCGTCGGATCCAGAGCTTGGTGCTCGGCGGCTCTGATCATGTTCTTGGCAAAAACATCGAGGCGGTGCATGTACTCCTTTCTAGTTGGATACTTCTTCCCATATTTCTCCATGAAAATCTTGAACTCTTTCTCGGTTCCTAGGAGGTTACTACCACTCGAGAATTTTCGAGAGCTGTCATGATCTGTGACTTGGTGGATGATTGAGTCTTGAGCGGTGACATCTAGGGCTACACAGAGAGTTAGTGCGCAGGTTAAGACTGCAACACCAACCAAGCACATTAGAATAGGTGGAGGTAGAGGTGGTCCGGCCATTTTTCCTTCGGTGGCTCTTCTTTGTTCTCTCTTTAGCTACTTTTATGTCCAGCTCTGAGCATCGACTATTACCGTTTTGTCCCCGGATTATACATCGATATTTGCAAATCCAAGGGTCTTGGTGTAAATAGGACATTTACGGGCGGCGGAGTTGCATGCAGGACCCAACGTCTGCATGTAACGCGTGGAGGTCGCTTTGCGCAGCAAAGTCCTAGTTGTGTGGCTTCACAATTGGTTACCCTAGTTTTTTTTGTTTTTTTTAAAATCCAACATTGGCCCAAAACTAGGCATTCACGTTGGGCCAAAACAACCGTAGTTGTATCGTCCTTTTCTTCTTTCAAAGTTTCAATTTGTTTGATCCAACACCGGCCCAATGTATCTTGGGGTTATTAATAATATATATTTTTGAGTGGGAACACAGCTTTAGGGATCTAACAAAAAGAAACTAATAGTTACTTTTTTTTTTTTTTCCCGATAGGAACTAGGGGAATCAATTGTGAAAACCTTATGTAGTTGCATCGTTAATACTTGTGGAAAAGGTGACGGAGTTTGGACTGTTAGAGCTTCAAACATAGTACGTTAGAATCGAGAATAAACGTGCACCATCACTGTCCTTTATGATTTAGAGTTATGCTTGTGAAGTAGGGTGCTCTTCTCGAATGTGTTGATCTAGGGTTTCTGTTCTTTTTGGAATGTTGGTTTACATTTAGGACATGACTCACATTAGGGTAGTCCTTGGATCGAGTCTAAGGTCCTATTTTCCAAATGGAATCATAAACCTTTCACATTTTACAACTTCTTGTTGAACCTTAATTGAGATGAGTGCCAAATTAGTCGACTTATTATTCTTACAATGAACTATCAAGTTATTATCTAAAAATACTGATGAATGTAAAATGTCATTAGGTTCATTTTTTACTTTTTAGAGGAGGTTCACGACCGTTTCTTATAAAAAGCTCTAAAAGCATGGGCCTTAAGTCCTAACTGTTTTAGAGAAACTGATTTTGGGAGGAATTTGCTGTGTATTCTCATTGATAATAGGGGCCTCTTTATATAGAGGATTACAATGCGTAGAATCTCAATCATACAAGGAAAGTAATTCTACATTGATTAGGATTCTAGATCCTTCTAATTAAATCCTATTACCACTAGGTCAAGTAACCTAGAGTTTGGGCTAAACACAAATTAGGTTTTCCTTGAACACTCCCCCTTGTGTTGCCCAAACGCGGTGCTTCTCTCGTTGCCTCGTTAAAAACCTTGCTGAGTAACAAAAACCCAGTGGGACAAAAATAACCTCGGTCGAAGGGGAAAAAGAGCACAACACACCCTTCACGATTCGAGACAAACATGTAGACATCTCCCCCTGATGTCTGCACCTCCCCCTGATGACTACGATCATGGGAGTTCAGATAATTTCCGCAAGCCAATTCTTGCCACATGTTTCTCGAACGTGGTATTGGGCAATGACTTAGTAAACAAGTCTGCCTCACTATCCTCAGATCGAACCTAGTTCACTTTGATCTCGAGGAGTGTCTGTTGTTGCTGATGATGCTTGGTGTTATCGCTTTTGATGTAGCCTTGCCTCATTTGTTCAAAACAAGTAGCATTATCTAAATGCTCGTAGGCTCATCTGTGGTAGACTTCAAACCACAATTGTTCGAACATGCGTAATTATGGATCCAATCCATATACATTCACGAACCACTTCGTGAAGAGCAATGATCTCTGCATTGTTCGAAGATATAGCGACTACGGTCTGTTTTGTAGACCTCCAAGATATCACGGTCTTTTCCCATGGTGAACACTTAACCGGATTGGGAATGACCATTGTGTGAGACAAACAGATACCCAACATCAGCAAAACCTTCCAAAACACTTGTCGTTTTGGGATGGGGATAATGGATGCAAGCCAGGGTTGGCGGCGTACCTGGTGTGCGATGGGTCCGAATCCATCATCTCTTCATAGGGATAGAACAAGCCCATATCAATCGTACATCTCAAATATCGAAAGATATCTTTTACGCCAATCCAATGGCGTCGCGTTGGCGCAAAGCTATATCTAGCTAACAAGTTCACAACATATGAGATGTCCGGTCTTGTGCATTGAGATAAGTACAATAATGCGCCTATTGTACTAAGTAAGGCACTTCTGCCTCTAGCATATCTTCGTCATCATCCTTCCAACGAAGAGGGTCCTTTTCAGGATCAAGACTACGGACGATCATGGGGGTGCTTGAAGGCTTGACCTTGTCAAAATGCCTAAGCATCTATCGACACGATGCTCAAGTTCCAAACCGAGACATAATCGTGTTCTCCCAAAATCCTTCATCTCAAACTCAGATTTCAAGTGTTCAGCGGTTTCCCTTAACTCTTTAAGGGCTTCTAATGAAGATCATGTCCAACATGAACCGTGATGGAATCCGAAACTTGTTATAGAAATGCGTGGGCATATCCCTTCCCAATCAAGTAGTCACTTTAGTGAGCGTTTCAACCTCTTTGTAAACGCGCTCCATGGTCTAGAGCCACTTGACTTGGGTAAATGAAGTTCACCATGAACCTTCATGTATATTCCGTATCTAGATCCCTATAGAGATACGTAGTGACCATATTTGTAAGCTGCATGTTCAGTTATTCGGAAACTATCAAACTGACAGGGTAGTGGAGTGCAATGACATCCATTACGAGAGAATATGTCTCATCGTAGTCGATTCCAGGGCGTTTTGTGAGAAGCCTTGCGCCATAAGGCGAGATTACCATCTCTTTTTCTCATCACGCTTTCTAACGAAGACCCATTAGTCAACAGGTTTTTATATTAGGAGGTGTTGGCATCTCTAGCTCGAAAACCTTCCTCTTCGTTAGAGAATCCATCTTAACCTAGATCGCATCTTTCCATTTAGGCCAAAAACTCTCTACGTTGGCATTCATTCATCAACGGAGCGTGGTTCGATATCATCTAACTCAAAAACTCATGCGTAACAAAATACGCAACTACATCATCAATTCTGATGGAGTTTCTATCCCACGTCTCATGTACACTAGTGTAAGTTTCATAGAGCTCTATATTCTCAGGAATAGGGTTTGACGTTGAGGCGTCCCCCAACGATAACCATAACCCGGAAGATTCTCATGAGACGGATTTTGAGTGTCAATGATCGAGGATTGGTTTGTGCCAATGTATCCTTCGAACCTACGGGCCTCCCACGCATCCTAGCTGGGGCCATGGCCTGTAACGCCAGAGTGCCACTATCTTTGGCGTTGGCGCCATGCCTACCTCCGTGTAGGGTGGCGCTACGTCCTCTCGTAGGGACGTCCTTCCTTGCAGGCATGTTTGCAGCATATTTGTGTGATCTCGTCACTTTAATAGGGATCAAGATGAGACATAGTGGGGACAGACTACGACAATTCCTGTCGTTCCTGTTGAACATTCGTGTTCTTATCTCCCCCTAACGACGGGAAGACTGTCTCATCAAAGTGACATCCGCAAATCTAGCGGTAAAGAGATCGCCTAACAAGGGCATTTAAGTGGCGGACGATTGTTGGAAGCTCAAATCCAACGTAGTTGCCCATTCGTCTGTAAGGACCCATCATAGAGCGCTGTGGCGGCGCAATTGGCACATAAATGGCTCACTCAAATATGCGTAAGTACAAAATACGTGTACCCAGTCACTAGCTGTAACGCAGAGGTACATTGAGTGGCGGTAGGTCGTAGACGAATTAGCATAGCTGCATGCGATATTGCATCACCTCAAGCGGATGTAAGAAGATTGGTGCGCATTACCAATGTTCGGACTACCATCGTAGTCGTTTCCGCGAGACCAATTGGGTGTGTATATGGGAATGTGATGTCCAACATCAAACCCATTGCAATATCCATCGAAAGTCGTCGATGTAAACTTACTAGCATAGTCAAATCCAATTGACTGAATAGGATGATTCGGGGAGTGAGCCCGTTGTCACATGATATATGCTAGGAGTGTAGCATAAGTAGCATTTATAGGTGGACAATGGCACAACACGTGACCGGCGTGTTTGCGTGTCAACCAACATCATGAAATATTTAAGCGTCCGCAAGTTGGTTAAATCAATCCACAAAATCCCTACGGATTCTTTGTAAGAACAGAATGAGTAATGTCATATCCTTTGCATAGGACGGTCTCAGTCCTAATTTCCCTAAGGAACGGGCTTAGTAAAACGAGCGAGAGGCTTTAGAAGCAACCAATGAGAATTTTGGTTAGGCCTGAGCGTCTGAAACGTTATTTTGAAGCAAGTTGGTGATTGCAGCATCACCTAGGGCGCCATCACCATGATGGATGCCATCCATGGAGTCATGGATAGGGACTACGCCAGCCCTAGGCTGGTGGTGGACTGAGGCGGTGCCCTAGGCAACAGCGTTGGTCACACTTAGTCTATGAATCAACTTTTGATTCATGCTTCATTTCGCTCGAAAGAAATGATGTCCATGTGAAGTCTTTTTGTAGACGGATCATCATATCAGGACTAGGATGATCTATCCTGTCGTGACAAAGCCAATATGTGTCTAAATCCAAGAGATCTTCTCTCATAACTTTATTGGATTTAATAGCTCGAATAGTGACATAAAGTCCACTAGAGCGACACATAAACTTCTCTAAGATGCGTCTTTGTTCGCAATCATTAGAGGTAATGCAAAGGAACTCATTTCCGTTCTCTACATGCATTTTCGCATGGAATGCGTTGGCTATTCATAGGTGTGATTTTCCCTATGAGCGTAGAGAGCTTTTGCGACAATAATCAAGGTGCCATTTGGCAAGTGGAACTTGGGCTATTCCATGTCCTTGAATTAATACTGATGACCCAGCCATCGTAGTCACAAAGTCATATGCTCAGAATCAAAATTGAGTCATAATGAAAAGAACTCGAAATTTTATTCATAAGCCAACGGAGTACATCATTGTTTCTTTGATCAAAGAAAATCTAATCCAATAAAGGTAATATGGCAATCGCCTTACATCTCTTGGAAAATAAAGACTTTAACAGAATTGGCGATCTATTGATCCCAGCCAGATTTGTAGTCTGCAACCCTTCACTCTAGATCATTTTCTTGATCTTCTTGTTCCACATAGTGAGCTTCTCTTGCTTCACAATATGCTTTGTAGGCGGTGACCAGTTCTTCACGAGCTCTACAAATGTGTGCCCAATGCTCAGACACTCCACATCGAGAACATACATCTCTCTGCTCGAACTCCATTAATTGAGGCGCTTTGAAAGCGTCATTTAGATGGCTCTTAGTGTTGGTGGCGCCACCAACATGGCCAGAGGCGTTGCCTCCCTCTCTCTTTCCACGTTTACCTCTTCGGTTCCGTGTTCGCCTATTTTGGCGGTTACCTTCCCAAGTAGAGCGATTATATGGATCAGAATGTCCATAAGTATACCTAAGATTAGGGTTTCGCTCTTGGCGCCCTCTCTTAGAGGTGCGATTATAATTGGATTCCGGAATATGCTCTGTTTCCACGGATCTCGAATTATAGTTCTTCACAAGGATATTGTCATGCTTTTCAGCGACATTCATAGCTCCAATGAGCTCATGAAACCTTGTGATCCGTCTTGCATATACATCGATTCGATAGTTCTTAGTAACCATCAATGCAGAGACGGGGAAGGTAGAGAGAGTCTTCTCAATCAACATCGCATCTGTGATCTCTTTACCACAGAATTCCATTAAGGATTTAATGCGAAGTGCTTCCGAGTTATAGTCAAGAACTGACTTGAAATCACAGAAGCGGAGGCTATGCCATCTCACTTCTAGGTCAGGAAGCAAGGAGTCACGGACGTTGCCAAATCTTTCTTCGAGTGAGACCCACAGCCTTCTGGGGTCTTCTTCATTCATATACTCGTACTTGAGCGAATCATCCATATGACGAGTCATTAGGATGATGGCTTTCGCCTTATTTGCCTCTAAGGCTGCTCTATTTGCTTCCAAAGCTTGAGCTTGCTCAACAGTTATCACGTCCTGGCTAGGCTCGAGAATCATATCCAAAATTCCTACAGCCTTGAGATGCTGGCGGATATCACGAACCCACCTGTGATATCCAGAGCCAGTTGTTCCCAATGGAGCAAAGTCCAATTTGTTCAGGTTACTCATCCTGAAAGAGAACAAGAAATTAGGGTTAGTTTCGGAGCGAAAAGGGCTACCACGAAAAACTTATTAAATTTCTGAGCGTAGTCGCTTCCAAGAAATTAGGGATTTTTCTGAGCGTAGTCGCTTCCAAGAAAATCCTATTCCAAGAGGGGTTTTGGATTAGATCGAAACAATGATGTATGTGGTCGATCGTTTTCTTCTCAACAAACTCTAAGTTTGGAGGACTCTACAAGCTCCAAGTTTGGAGTGAGCACGAACCCCCACAGTTCGGCTATTGGTCTCCCCCATGAAGAAGAAAGGGGGGGGTAGAAGAAGGGATGTCGGAAGTCCCCGAGAAAAGAAGAAGAAATAAAAAAAAAAAACTTCAAAAACGGGAACTTTTAGAAAATTTTACCTTAAAAGATGGCCGGAAAAGTCGTAGCCGGAAAGTTACTGTAGCTGACCGGAAAAAATCACCGGAATGTGGTGGTCGGACAGTGGTCGCCGGTGGCCGGAGCTGAGCTGGTGGTGGCTGCAGGCGGAGGTGGCAGAGCCTTGCAGGGCTTGTGCGGGGCTGCTGCAGGGCTGTTGCAGGGCTGCTGCGCGGCTCCTGCAGGTGCTAGGCAGGGGCTGTCGGCAGCTGTCGATGGCGTGCAGGGGATCTGTCGGCAGATGTCGACAGATGCTCGGCAGGTGTGCGCGGGAGCTCGGCAGGTGTGTGCGGGGCTGTCGGCAGGTCTCGGCAGGGATCGTGCAAAGCTCTCGGCAGATGCTTGCAGGGCTGTCGACAGAGACTCGGCAGCACTCGGCAGATCTCGGCAGGAAGCTTGCAAAGCTCTCGGCAGATGCTTGCAGGACTGTCGACAGGGGCTCGGCAGCACTCGGCAGATCTCGGCAGGGATGTGCAGGGACCTCGGCAGGACTCGGCAGGTGTCTGCAGGGGGCAGAGGCCGGTCCGATTTTTCCGACGGCCGGTTCAGGGGCTTTCCGGCCGGTTCCGGTGGTTCCGCCGCCGGTTCTGGGTTCCTTGAGGCTAGGGCTTCAATATGTGGGGCGGTGGATGTTGGAATTTGAGGGCTACGAAATTAGGGTTTCAGGGTTAGGGCTTCGTGCTGATAATGTGTTTTAGAGAAACTGATTTTGGGAGGAATTTGCTGTGTATTCTCATTGATAATAGGGGCCTCTTTATATAGAGGATTACAATGCGTAGAATCTCAATCATACAAGGAAAGTAATTCTACATTGATTAGGATTCTAGATCCTTCTAATTAAATCCTATTACCACTAGGTCAAGTAACCTAGAGTTTGGGCTAAACACAAATTAGGTTTTTCTTGAACACTAACATTATTATTATTAATACTAAAATTTCTTGAATGAATATTCCCATTTTAATATTCTATTAATGTCTTACTCTCGAGGATTTGATAAAATCCAGTTGCCCCACGATCTATTAACATATGTTTAATTGCTTATGCAAAATAAGTGGTCTTCCCATATTGTGTGGACGATGCCGGTCTACTTTGAGTTTTTTTGTTTTTTTTGAATAAGGTCTAGTGGTCTACTTTGAGCTTTACCAAACACTAAATATTTAGTTTCATGAAATAGCAGAAAATTAAGGACGGTCGAAAACTAATACAAAAAAAGTTGGCTTCGAAAATCAGTCTCAATTATACTCGAGTCCACCTAATCCCCACGTTTCGAAGACCTTAAGGTGGTGTTTGTTACGTGGGACTATTATCCCCCACCTTATTTCCTATAATAGTCTAGGACTCTTCTAACCTGGGATATGCTATGTTAATACATGACCCATGTTTGGTACTGCTTAGGACTAAAGAGCAGAATAGTCAAAATAGTCCTATCTCATGTTTGTTTGTGTATTGGACTAAAAGTTGGTAATTTGTAGAGACATGAACAATTTTATGAGTTTGTGAGAAGAAAGGAAAATTGGAATGAGAAAGCTGAAGACAAATCCAGAAATTGTATCCCTTACGTGACCAGTTACAGTTACTTGGTCAGTGACATGGTCAGTTACTTGGTCAGTGACATGGTCAGTTACTTGGTCAGTGACATGGTCAGTTACTTGACCAGTTACAGATACTTGGTCAGTGACATGGTCAGTTACTTGGTCAGTGACATGGTCAGTTACTTGGTCAGTGACATGGTCAGTCAGTTACTTGGTCAGTGACATGGTCAGTTACTTGGTCAGTGACATGGTCAGTTACTTGACCAGTTACAGATACTTGGTCAGTGACATGGTCAGTTACTTGGTCAGTGACATGGTCAGTTACTTGACCAGTTACAGATACTTGGTCAGTGACATGGTCAGTTACTTGGTCAGTGACATGGTCAGTTACTTGGTCAGTGACATGGTCAGTTACTTGACCAGTGACATGGTCAGTTACTTGGTCAGTGACATGTTCAGTTACGTGACCAGTTACATGACTAGTTACAGTTACTTGACCCAGAATTGATCAACATCCAAAATCAATGAAAACAAACAGCCAAATAAGAAGATAAAAACACAGACGTTGTTAAAAGAAAGAAAAAACCCAGAATTGATCAACATTCAAAATCAATGAAAACAACCAACCAAAGAAGAAGATAAAAACACAGACATTGTTAAAAGAAAAAAAAACCCAATCTTGAAATTGATCAATTCTTAGCAAATCAAGCTACCCAGACACCAATTGTTACAACCCATAAACAATTGTTAATAGAAAATCAATCCATAGTCTTTAATTTAACAAATCACAGTAGATACATGAGAAGAAGAAGCTAGACAGGGTTGAAGGGAAGAGGGAATCAGAATCAAAGCAAAAGGAGCATGACATAGAAAAGAAATTGAACATAGAAGTTCAAGGAGGATGATGCGCGATCGAGAGTGGAGAGACGAGGCTGAAGCACGAAAGAGAAGGAGAGACGAGGTTGAAGCGCGCAAAAGGGAAGGAGAGACTAATGCGTTGTTGAAGCCCGTGCTTCCACAGTCCGATGAGTTTTGGGGGTTCTATGTAAGAAGGTCGGGAGCTGATGCGGGGACTCTCTAATCTCATTTAATTGAGTCCTCATGTGTGCCAAACGTGGGATGAGTCTTATTTTCTTATATAAGTTACTCCAATCCAGTCCAGTCCCATGTAACAAACATAGCCTTATAGTTTAACCTCACTCACTCTCCCAACAATAAGTATGAGATATTGATATTCCAAGAGAGGAAAAAACAGAGAAGGAATAGAGACCAACAGCATCTGTTATCTTCTATTTGTATGGATTCTATATGATCTAAAAATCCTCCCGTATGATTTGGAATCTCGCACTAGTTTAGCTCAATAAAAAACAGGAGCAAGAATCCGAAGACACCCACCAGACCCAAGTTGGGTCTTTTGGGATCTCTTTATCCTTTGCTGAGTTTTCTAGTCACCGGAAAACAGAGCAAAAAACAGAGGAGAAGCTCGGCGGCAATGGGCATTTTGCATGAGGACATGGTGGTAATTAGCCAGGCAGAGAAGGCTGGAGATCCTACCGTGGTCACTGTGAATTGCCCTGACAAAACTGGGCTAGGCTGTGATCTGTGCAGGGTCATATTGCTCTTTGGGATAAGCATTTGCAGAGGAGGTGAGTTTTTTTTTTTTTGCTTGTAGTTTAATTCCTTTGTTCTCTGAGTGATTTGAGGTTTTTCTGGAAGTGGGTTTTGGATTTGGAGCTGGGAAAGTAGCGTGGTTTGTTCTGATGTTTATAGGTTTTAAAGGTCTTTACTTGGAAAGTTTACTATTTGGATCTGAAATTCTTGAGAATGCATGTAATTAGTTTCTTGAAGTTTGCTGAACACTAATTGGTGGATCCAAGCTTTTAAAGAGAAACAAAGAATGCGTCTTTCAGTCTAGGCTCTTTTGTTGTAAAACAGAAAATGGGTCATTCTTTATGGATCATAGAATTTGTAATGGCAAATTACAATTTTGTTGCTTTTGTGTTTGAAGATGTTTCGACGGATGGAAAGTGGTGCTACGTAGTGTTTTGGGTGGTGGGAAAACCGGAAACAAGGTGGGATTTGTTGACAAAGAGATTGTTAGAAGTGTGTCCCTCACATTTTACAACTTCTGGAATATACTATTACCGGCCGGAAAACCAGCAGCCCAAGCCATTAGATGTGTTCCTTTTGAAATTCTGGTGCTCTTATGAACAGGAAGGCCTATTGCATGGTAAACTTTCATTTCCAAGATTGTCACTTGCATGATTAATTGTTATCTTTGAATTGATTGTTCATAGCTTAGTTTTGCATAGATAGACAAAAGTTCAGAAATTTCAAATTTCTCATTTGGGTGTAAACAAAAAAATTTCAGTTCTTTGCTAGTGCTAAATGATTCATCAAACTTGTTCAATCTTCAATGCAACTATCCCAGTACCAGTTTAGCTGGAAATTCATTTTTGTCTGTGATTACAGAGAGTCGATGATCTCTATTTGGTGTTTGTGAGTTCTTGATATAGACTATAGAGCGGTGTTTGAGCATTGATTGAAGATTATTGATTTCTAGGTATAAGAGAAAATGAGTTTAATCAGTAATTTTCATTTCCCTTATATAAAATAGACTAGAATTACCAAAATTAGTAATTTATGAAAGCTTGGGACAACTTATCAACTATTCTTCAGACTGGCCTAGACGGAAAAGAAAACAGTTTAAAGCCTTAACATTGTAAATATACTTTTATGGATAGATGACTACATTAAATCAGTAATTGTATTATCCCCATTTAGAGAAAAGAGATCAAACAAGGGATCCTGTTGAAATGAACAAGTGGTGCATAAGGGTAACTTCGTGTAGAAGTGGTGTTTCTATCTGTGTCTTTGTTTTTATTTCCTTTACATTGCCTACTTGTTTTAATGCATCTGAATCTTCAGCAAAAATTGTTCTGTATGCTGCTATATATTTAGTTGAGATTATTATTAATACTTTTTACCCAATAGATGTCACTAAGGTTCTTTGTGAGCTTGAGCTCACAATAGAGAGAGTGAAGGTGTCTACTACCCCAGATGGGAAAGTGATGGACCTTTTTTTTGTTACAGATACCAGGTTTGTCACTCTTGACATCATTTCCCTATCTATAATGGTGCATCATTTCTGCCTTCCTTTTCTCTTTTTGGTAGATCTACTTCCCAAGTTTCATTCTAGACTTATTGCCAGTGTTCACTTGTAACTGCTAATAAAAGAGAACCAGTTCCTCCATGTGGTTCCTTCAAGTTTTTGTTTGCATCATTTTCAATTAGGTTCTCTAGACTTGTGTTTTCAGTTACTTTATACTGGTGCTTACTACTAAAGGAGTTTAGGTGTTGGTGTATCATCATGTTTGTGTGAGGGCACATCAGTTGAGAGTCGCTACTGAGATTGTTTCATCTTTCCTCCTAAAATATGACTAATCATATTCTTTCTCTTTTTCAATCAGAGAACTGCTGCATACAAAAAGAAGACAAGATGAAACAATTAATTGCCTGAAAGCTGTCTTGGGGAATGTCTTGTTGGGTTGTGAAATTGAATTGGCTGAGTCAAAAGTTACCGCATGTTCACAGGGTTCTCCTTATCTTCCTTCTGTAATCACTGAAGAAATGTTAAGTTTAGAGCGGACCAATGGACGCCTAAAAAGACCTGTTGCCTCCATTCCCATTTCAATAACAGTGGACAATAACCTCAGCCCCTCTCACACACTAGTTCAAATATTCTGTCCGGATCATAAAGGTCTAGTGTATGACATCATGAGAACACTAAAGGATTATGACATTCAGGTACATGTTTTTTAAGCTATGTAGTTTGGGGGAGAAAAATATTTTGGGTTTTGTTTCACAATTTACCGTTTCAATATTCACATCAAACGTCATCATTGTCAACAATAACTGTTAGTTTGCGGAAAATTAATTAGTTTGATGAACCTTAAATGCTTGATGTAGACTCTCAATCTTCTAATTGAACTTTTATAAACTTTGCATGCTCAATAAAGTTCAGGTAAAATCATACTAGAGAGAGATATATAAAGTAAAGTTGGTATATTTGATATATTACACGAGACCTATTTGGTAGTGAGTTCCGGCAGAAAAGAGGTCATGCCTTTTCTGGCCGATAAAATTCCATTAAATCTTCCTCCTGTTTTTTTTATTTTTATTTTTGTTTATATATTTTACCATATTAGTGAACAACACTGACCACTGTATGTAAAATTTGGGTTCAATATCAGATTTCTTATGGACGATTCTATGAAAACACAAAAGGGAATTGTGAGGTGGACTTGTTCATAATGCAAGCAGATGGCAAGAAGATTGTTGACCCCAATAAGCAAGATGCATTATGTTCTCGCTTGAGAACGGAGCTTTTGTGTCCCCTTCGAGTGGCTGTGGTGAACCGTGGCCCTGACACTGAGCTGTTGGTAGCTAACCCAGTTGAGTTGTCTGGCAAGGGTCGGCCTCTTGTCTTTTATGATATTTCTCTTGCCCTCAAAGATCTGAGCACGCGCATCTTTTCGGTATTAGCTCTAACCAACATTATGAGTGTCTTATGCCAATGATATCCTACATCTTTTGCAGTAATGAGGAGTGATACCAATTTAATTCGTCATTCTACCATTCATTGGTGTTTTGTTACCAACTTATTTCAGGCTGAGATAGTGAGACACATGATCCGAGATCGGGAGTGGGAGGTCTACAGATTCCTGCTAGATGAAGGAGTCTGTCCTTCAGCGCCAAAGAACAAAATTGAGGAAGGTGTAAGAAATATACTGATGGGTTGGGAATAGATTGAGCCAAATTTAGTTAGCGGCTTGCATCCCCATCGCTGTACAGCAATAGTTTCTGAGCATCAAGTGTACACTGAAGTGTAAATCATGATGTGCAATTGTGCATAAATAAAAAAAATGTTTATCAGTTGCATACCTCCATCTTGACTTGCATTGCTAATCAGAGATACTTAGCCAGCTCAGTAGATAACAAATGTTTCAGCATTTCCTTCTCTCTTTGATCTTTGACCATAGATGAGTTTCTGAAATAGTAGTGTATGTACATAGTTCTGCATTCTAGGTTAGCCAGAGCGATGTACTTTGAGCTTTGTATAGCTCTCACCTCTCAGCAAGAGCAGGCTTCGTTGGTGACCTGCACTCTTGCACGGCTGAGATACTGTTCCTCTACGTCGGTGCAAATTCAAAGTTTCTACCGTCAACCAAATACAAAATTGAACGAAGAAATTTCCTCCCATTTGGGACCGTTCCGATGGGACTGGAAGCGTGCTGAGATTTGCCATTCAGTCTTGTGTGCAATTTTTATTTTTTCATTCTCATTTCAGGCCACATACTATTTTTCTCTATCATATAAATGACATCCATTTGGAAAAGGGATATCTTCACAAATGGTGTATGAATTTTAGGCATTTCTACACTTTGGTGTACCAACTTTCATAACTATCAGAATGATGTATCAAGTTTGCTCCAATCTTTCATTTTGGTAGGTCGTTAAATTTTCCGTTATCTTTGCAAAAAAAAAAAAAATTCCTTTATCTTTCCTTTAGCTTTGTTAGTTTTTTTTTTTTTTTTTAAGATAACTGAAAATTTAATGGCGTACACCAAAATGAAATATTGGAGCAAACTTGATACACCATTCTGATAGTTATGAAAGTTGGTACACCAAAGTGTAGAAATACCTAAAATTCATACACCAGTTGTGATGTTTTCCCTTTGGATAAAAAAAGAAATCAATTTGGAATTTGAAAAATATGTCTGAAAATAAAATAAAAAGGGGAGAAAAATTGTGTGGCTGTTGAAGCAGCCCCCACGTGGATGAACTCCATTACTTCTAACGGTTGCTCAAGCCTCAAGCTATGTGGTGGGCCTCACTTTCCCTCCAAATAATAATATGCTCCAATCCCACTGGAGATACCTCCGAATCTTCTCGCCGATCGTTCCTTAACTCAAACCCAATCACTCCCAAATCCAAGCCCTGTTACAGGATGACAGCTCTGACCTCCCAACTCGTGCTCCTTGATCTCCAGAACTCATGGCACTCCGCCACCCAATTCCCCATCTCCACCCTCTGTTTTCTCCAGACCTCCAACTTCGTCTCCACACTCTCTTCCTCATTTCGTCGAACACGTGGCCTGCATAGGGGAATTGCTTCTTCCTCCAAACACTCCTCGTCGCCGGCGATTCGCCGCCCGTCGGATCGGTTCTTCTCCGGCAATGGGTCGTCGTCGAATCCGGGGAGCTCGGCTTCCACGTCGCAGACCCAGGCCGCGTCGGAGCTGGAGCTGTTTCTGGAGTTGTTGCCGGAGAGGATGAAGAGCGAGCTGTACAGGCATGAGGAGATCGGCAGGCTCATTGAGGTCGTCATGGATTTGGGCAGGCCTCCGATTGCCAGGTTTCCCACCGGCGATTGGGTCATCTCGGAATATCCTGTCAGCCAAGAAGATCTCCGGCTCGCTGTATCCAAGGTGATCATGTCTTTTTTTTTTTTTTGTTCTTTTAATAAGCGCCGTTGCAACTGCCCTCAAACTTTAATTAATACTTTAATTAATGAAACCGCAGGATATATGAGACATGGGTAATCATGTTATGAAAACTGAGACTTTTATTTTTTATCTAATAAAGCATCATCAATTGGTGGTTAGTGATGGTTAATTATTATTTTTTATTGGTTTAATAGTAATTGGGTAATTACTTTATTTAAACAATACTTCAACTTTTTTTTAATATTTAGTTGGAAAAGGATTGACGAATATGTTTATTGTGAAGATGGAGATGTAACTATTTATTTATGTGTTTACTTATTGTAGCTGCAACTTTTTTTTTTTTTTTTGGTTTCCAGGTTAGTGAGTTTTCAGATGACAACCGTTCTGGTATTAATAACTCATTACACCGGATAAGTGCTATCCGAAACCGAAAGCTGCAAATCATTGGACTTACTTGCCGGGTGGGGAGAGCTGTGTCGGGAAGTGCTGAGATCATCCGCGACTTGGTTGAGGGTGGTGGTTCAATCTTGGTTATAGGACCTCCTGGAGTTGGCAAGACAACCTTGATCAGGTATATGTCCTACTCGAAAGCAAATTTCAGTACACATTGGAACTTTCCTTGTTTTCCTACTGTGACTTGGAATCAAGAGCGAACGTGGTTTTGAATTTAGTGTGGATATGTTGGTGCAGAGAAATTGCTAGAATGTTGGCGGATGAGCATATGAAGCGTGTTGTCATTGTGGATACATCGAATGAGATTGGGGGAGATGGAGATGTACCTCATGCGGGAATAGGGCGTGCAAGGAGGATGCAAGTTCCTAATGTGAACATGCAGCATAATGTGAGTGTTGACAATATATGGCTTATTTATGCAACTGTTGCTTTAGTTCCCAAGTAGTATTATACTTTTGGAACTCTTTTGGTTTATAATCTCTTTTGCCTTTTCCTTTAATGCAGGTTATGATTGAAGCAGTTGAAAATCATATGCCTCAAACCATTATAATAGATGAAATTGGGACAGAGCTTGAAGCATTGGCTTCCAGTACTATTGCTCAAAGAGGAGTTCAGCTAGTTGGAACAGCACATGGAATGACGATAGACAATATAATAAAGAATCCTTCTTTACAAATCCTTGTTGGTGGTATAGAGGTACAATGCCATCCATTCTATATTCATTCGAATTGGATTTATATACATATATTTCAATTAAGTTTCTGTTATGCATCAAGTTTTTCATTTTATAATTGTAAAAAGTGCCATTAGTCGTGCAAGTTGCTATCTTGTATGAATCATCATTTCCACTGCAATGATTATTGTGTAGTGATGGTCTTACCAATTTAAGAATTTCCCGGATAAGAAATGTTGATAGATTAAAGGAATTCTTCATGTAAATGCAGAGTGTGACCCTGGGAGATGAAGAAGCGAGAAAGAGGAAAGTTCAAAAGACAATTCTTGAAAGAAAGGGGCCTCCTACATTTACATGTGCTGTTGAGATTATATCTAAAACAGAATTTCGAGTTCATCACAGATTAGATGCGACCGTGGATGCTATACTAGCTGGTACTCTACATTTTCTCATTTAGAACCTCTACTTATTACCTGAGTTTCAGAGACTCCACTTGGAAGTGAAGTTGTTAGGGAACACCTTATCTGATTTGACGGTTTCTGGCTTATAGGGAAATCTCCTCTGTTTGAAGTTCGTCGTATTGATGCGGATGCTGATGACTCTTGCATGTCTACTCAAATATCCGAACCGAACTATCAAAAAGTATCAGATTTTGGTGTTACTAAAGACATTATTGCTAGTGTTTTGGAGTCTGACGAGGAAGATCTAGATCCTTCACCCAATGTGTCTAGAAGATTGAGCAGTGATAAATCTGTGAAGAAGAGAAGTTCACCAGTGTGTATATATACATACAAGGTAAAAATGTAAAATACTTGGTTTCCACATGGTTCACTTTCTGTTTTAATTGGAAAATCTACACCCACGAAGGACAAACGTTACACTTTGTCTTTTGACCCAAACCCCCCAAAGAAATTGTATTGTGGATAGTTGTTGACTAGGCAGATGATCTTTATTGATCCTTTCCTTTTTGTTTGACTGCAGATCCTTGAAGCTGACCTACTGCAAGTAGCACAGGTGATGGGGCTTGAGGATGAAATTGAGGTAACTGATGATATTGGAACAGCAGATGCAATTATAGCATCCAGTTCTGAGATGAAGCAAAACCCATGGATTCGTGGTGTAGCAAAATTCCACCAGTTGCCTGTATTTGTCATGAAGGTAATGTCTCTGTACTTTATCTCTATTGCCTGTAAGCTTGCTGCGGCTCATTCACATATTTGATGTTAATCTTGCAGTCAAATACCATGGCACAAATCGTGAAGGCAGTTCGTACGATTCTTGAAATGGAATCAGTTGGTTCTTTGCCAAAGCAGCTTGTCAATAATTCCTTTGACATTGAAATTGAAGATGATGCACCCAAAAGAAAACCATCTTTAGAAGAGATCGATGCGTTGGAGGTGCATTTCCTTTCCCATCCCACCTATTTTCTATGGATACCTCTACCGGCAGTTTCTGAGAAATTGTCCTCTCTGTTGTACGCCATGCAACTTCACATTCGCTTTCAATACGTCTGATTTTGAGTGTCAATTTTTTCTATTCATTTGATCCTTACATATATCATCTGCTTAACTGTACCACCATTTTTCCTTTTGTTTGTGTTAGGAGGTTCGACTTGCAATCGAGTATATAGTGATTCCTGGTGGAGAGCCCGTAGAGCTCCTTCCAAGACGCTCCGAAATAATTGCCAGACAGCTGGAGCTGGTGGAAAGTTATCAGTTGGCTGCTGAAAATTCAGGTACTAAGCGCAATCCAAGGTTGCAGATTCTTCCCATGAGGATAAACAAGAAGAGTTCTTCGAAACCTGTTAAATCCAATTCTATGAAACCGACTAACTCTAAATCACTAACCGGTGGTGGCGGAGGTAGCAGTGTTACTAGGCTCCCCCTTTTATCAGAACAATAGAATTAGGGAGGAAAAGCCTGAAGTTTTAACACACTTCAATCACTTGTTGATACCTGTGCCATTTCATGTACAGTCCTGCAAATTATGTACGTCCATTTATGTAATTATTTCACAGCTGTAACTATTTGCAATTGTTTCTTCCATCATTGATATAGTGAATCAAGATCAGTTTTTTTTTCCTTTTCTCGTCTTTGCTCATGACGTTTTTTCATTCAGCTACCGTGCTTTGTATGCCCAATTAGACAGACCCCTAGGAGGGAGCAGACATTCGAACTTGAAACTTGTCCTAATATTGAAAAGAATAGAGAAATACTATTTGACTACAAAAAGGTATAGACTCTAAAAGAATCTATAGCACATTTATCTCTATAGTGCTTTGAAGTCTCTTTTATAGTGCTCTGGAGTATTGAAACTGTGGAGTTGAGAGTCGTTTAATTAGTCACATTTTGTTTTGTGTTTCATACAAAACGAATTCTAACAACTCTCGACTACAAAATTTCAATACTCGGAAACATTGAAGAGCTTTTAGGACTCTATTACCTCTGACTTCGGCGTACTGCAAAACTTTTGGACTTGAGAGAGTGAAATGGTTATATAATGGGATAGAGCAAAAATTGGAGGGCCACCAAACTTGAAAATCAAAAATTGGAGGACTAAAGTGAGAATACAGAAAAAAATGGGGCCTGTCCTAATTTATAAAGTAAATAAATAGAAAAAGAAAAGGGTAAAAAGAAATTCAAAGTAGACGAGGCAATAGAAGAAGAGGCCGAAGCGGTTAGGGTTTTTTTGTTTCAGAGAGAGAGAGAGAGAGAGAAAAAGAGAGAGATGGCCGGAAAAGAAGAGTACCGAATCTTCGTCGGAGGTTTGGCCTGGGACGTCACAGAGCATCAGCTCGAGAGCGCTTTTGCTCGCTTTGGCAAAGTCCATGAATCTCAGGTAACCTCAATTCCTTCTCCTCCGATGCTTAAATTTTCTTTCTGCTAGGTCTAAGCTGCTTTGCTTTGCTTGAAAACTGTATGAAAATTTTGTTTCCTTGAACTATTTTGATGAAAATCGGTTTCAATTTAGGGATGTTTACACGGATTTTAGAAAAAAAGAAGGTTCAAGGATGGTTCCGTTAATCGATTTGAGGCTTTCGTTTAGCTTCATTGATTGAAAAATTCATGGCTATTTCGTAAAAATAAAAATAAAAATAAAGCATCTGCATTTTTTGAAGTTCTAGCTTTTTTGTACTCTCTCTTTGAAATGAAATTTGAAACTTGCAAAGGTATTTGGAGTATAAAATGGCTTATCTTTGTTTTGGTTTTGGTGCATTTACTGTTCAAAACCAAGGTGCTGTAGTTTTGGGATCTTGAGCAGTGAGATCCTATGGATATAGTACACTACTGTAGATCATATACTTGTTTGATACTGTTTGATGATTCTCTGTCTGGAACAATTTTTTTTTCCTTTTACTTTGTATATTAATGCTCCTTATTTGTTTTCTTGTTTTTCTGGAGTGCTGGTTATGATCTTTTGATGCCGTGATAGATGGGTTTTACGTAGAGCTGTTTTTGTTGGTTGCATCAAGTTCCCAGACTTTGTGTCATTTTTGGTAGTAGATTATAGCTGGTGGGACAACAAATCTCAAGCCAGGAAATAGAAACATTAGCAGATGGCCTCGGGATTTGTGGAGTTTGGTTCAAGGCAGCTAAGCTTAGCGACCTGATTTAGTGTCATCTGCTATTTTGTAACAGAGTATTCATTCATGGAAGAGATGGGGTTGGGTTCCACAAGAAAAGTCCTGTGGTAATGTTGGAAAGTTGGACCATAAGTATTGCTTAGAGGATCGACCGACTAATCAGCAAGTCAAATAACGTGTCAAATTTGAGAAGTTTCTCATACTGAAGTTTATGCTTTCTGTTTGGGTTCTTTTCATCAAGTGCCGAAGCCTCAGATGGTATTGCTTGAACCAGTGATTTGGTTCTTTTGCTGCAAGAAGGTTTTTTATTTTTCTAAGTAGACCAAAGGCCCCTATATCTATCTGCTTGCCAATATTTTTGGTTGGTTTGATTCAAAACATGATGGTGAAGGTTGTCTGTCTTGTGAGAATGATTTTTGAGCCGGATAGTTTCTCCTCCTCCTCCATGTTCATATGTTTCTTTTCTCATAGAATTCAGAGGGTGATCTACTTCAACTCATCATCTGTTATGTGGGGAGTTTCTTAGTGGCTGCTAAATCACAAAGCTTTGTTGTCTCTTGCTAATTTGTTTTTCAGATATAGTAAACTTCTGATGCCTGATCGGGTGAGGTTCCAAAGTGTCAAATTTAGGTAGTTCATGCTTGAGGGGGTTAGTCTGGGTTAGTGACTCTTAACTGCTTCTGGCCGGCAATGGGATCCTCTCATCTGCTAATGTGGAGCACTCTTGAAGTATGGGGCTGCTTTTGAGCCTTGCACTTGAACTTTGTTTGAACTACTTCAATACTCTTTTGTTGTTATTGTTTTGTTGCGATGATTAAGCTAATGTTGCTGGTTTAGCGGGGAATGAAGATCATCTAGACCTGGTAGAGTTTTTTGACATCAGCTCTGGGGTCTCCAACACTGTCAGTCTAGCAAATTCACATTTGGCAACGTTTATGCAATGCAGTCTGTTGGTCTTTTGAGTCATTGTTCAGATCAGTTGCATTTTTGAAGGTGTCAGAAAAGAGTATTGTGTTGATTATCATATCGCATGGACAGGTCTGAGTTCAGCAACATCAATGCTTTACTATCTTCGGTGGTTTCTAGTGTATCTGTAGTTGCAAATTTGATTTAAGATTCCATAATACCTGAGGGCAAGAATTTTGAAAGTACTAAAAAATTGTCAGAATTTCTAAAAATAAAAAAGCCAGAACACGGATATAATTTCAGGTGTTTACTATAACTAAATTGTATGTTGGAAAGGGAATCAGCATTTTGTTTGGACAGAGTATCTTGGCTGTTTAGGAATCTTTTGGTTTAGTTTTGCTGATTTGTTGAAAGACTGATGGAGCTAGGTAGCTATGGAACAAGTTGGTTATAATTTGCAGAGTAAAGATGGTTGCTGCGGGTAATTAGATGTATTTTGGTGTTCTGAGTTGTTAATTTTGAATAGTGTAAAGATCAAATGCTGCAAGAGCTGCCTTTCTCTGGCTGATCTGTGTAGCTTTGCCTGAGGGTAGATTGGTTTTGTGACTACAAGATGGATGTTTCTGGTGTCAATGTAACTGCTGACATACTTGATAGTGTTCTGGGCGTAGAGACTAGATGCAATTAACCTTGTCGCGGGTTTGCGGGTTAGGTATCAGTTTATGCTGGAACTAGTTCATTTGATGTTGTGGGAATTCAAGGTCAGTGGTCATCTATTGTCAGATGTGGATTCTTCTAATATCAGAAATATTCCAGTATGAACAAGGTGCTCTGTTATCGATATTTACAAAGGGAAAGTAAGTATCAACTCATTGAATTTTAAATACCAGTTAGATGGTTGCAAAATGTATTTTAGGTACAAACCCCTATCTCGTCTCCAATTTTATTGTTTTTTAGTTAGTCACTTGCACGATAATAAATTCTGAAATTACTCTCTCAGTTCTTGATCGGTCTAATTAAAATTTTTTTCCTCTTTTATGTGTGTTGGTGATGTGGGTTTGTGGGTGCATAAAAAGATGATCTTTATCACTGCTTGATACCTTTTAACACTTTTTACAAGTATATGTGTGTGTTTGTTTCTTTGTACGTAGTTTTCTCATTCTTCTGCCAGTTTTTGAGAAATTACTGCGACTTAATTGTAATTTTCTGAATGAGATCTCTCTTTAGTAGTAGATCGAAGTATATAGCTGTGTCAGTTTTGCTTAAAGCAGGTGAGTTTCAGTAATAGGAATTTGGAAACGACAGTTCTCATCCAAGTTCTATTTATTTGAGCTTTGGTAGAAGTTTTCTGCCTTTGTGCTTACTGAAATTTTTGGAGTACCAATTTAAACTGTCTTTTATATATAATTTGGTTGCCTTAGTACTGTCAATTGCTTGTGAATCTCAGTTAATCTGGATCATGCCCTACTTGCAATGTTCTATCCTATTTGTTAATCTGGATTTTTGTTCTCAGTATTTATCATGCTTTGAAAAACATTTGTCAGTTCAATGGTATTGCATTATTCATATTAGAACGTGGAATTAGTTTTATACTTATCATAATGCAATGCATCCTTAATCTTCTGAGTAATGAACTCATACGGTTTTAAATGTATGATAATGCAATGCATCCCGTCTTTGTGCTGTTTGATGCTCTTGCTGTCTAACTTGCAAATCTTGCGAATATCATTGTGTTCAAAACAAAACACTATAATTGTTTTGTTTATGTTATTGCTATCTGTGTAAACACTGGGTATGAGCATCTCTAATGTGAAATTTCTGTAGATCATGGTGGAAAGAGATACACGGCGTCCTCGTGGTTTTGGGTTTATTACATTTGGAGATCGACGGGCAATGGAAGATGCAATCCGGGAGATGCATGGACAGGAATTGGGTGCCCGCACCATCTCCGTGAACAAAGCCCAACCCAGAATGGGAGGGGAAGATTTAGACCATGGCTATAGAGGAGGAGGAGGAGGGGGAGGATACTCTTCTGGTGGCAGGAGAAGCTACGGAGGAGGTGGTGATAGATCTGTGGGCCAAGATGAATGCTTCAAGTGTGGGCGTACAGGACATTGGGCTCGAGACTGCCCTTCGGCTGGTGGTGGAAGAGGTGGAGGGGGAGGTTCATTCTCTTCACATTCTAGGTTCGGGGCTGGTGGGCGTGGGGATCGCTTTGGTGGAGATCATGATCGCTACATGGATGACCGTTATGATGGAGGGCGCTATGGAGACAGGGATCGTTTTGACAGCAGGGAGGACAAATATGGGAGCCGTGATCGCTATGTCAGTGACAGGTATCAATTACTTCTTCACTGCTTTGTTCCATACTGTCATTATGTCTGGTTATAGACTTATAGTTGTCTGTATACAAAACCCCTTTTTTATTCTCTCTTTTGTTTAGATAAAACGTTGTGTTTATGTATATATGGTAGGAGAAAAAGTACTATACATTAGCACTTATGCTTTACTTTTTGCGGTTATTCTCTCCAGGTACCCAGCTGGTGATCGTTTTGCTAGTGACAGATATGGAGGTTCTGATCGCTATCCTCAAAATGGCTATGGCAAAGACAGAGGCTATGATAGGGATGGTGGAGCAAGAGGTGGCAGTGATAGATATGGAAGGGGAGGTCCAGCAAGAGATGAGGGAGGTTACCGTAGCAGGGCTGGCCCTTACGACCGCCCTAGCAGGGGAGGGCGGCCATCTTCCTTTGACCGCTACTAAGTACTAATGTCTAAAAGTTGGATGGTCGTTTTCATGGAACTTGTAGCTGTGTTCTGTGTACTCTTTTAGGTTCTTGATGTGGGATGTTGAAAGTAAAATTTGCTTAGGAGGATTTTTATGCATGTACTGTCGTTCACTAGTTGCCTGTTTGAGTATTACTTGTAACCCTTTCTCCGTCTATCTTTTATTCTTTTGTTGACAAAGAAATGAAGGAAGATAAGAAATTAGGGTACTTCTAATTGGAAAAAAGACATGTTGTTGCCCTGGGTATTTGTTTTTGTGTTCATCTTTTCCTCTCCTTAGAAATTCTGTAGCCCCATTGTCCCGAGACCTTGTGTTTGCATTGATATTTGGAAGTTGAGTTCCGTACTGTGATAAAACAGTGAATGGTACACGCTCGGCTCTCTGCGGTGTTTTTGAGTTTAAACTTCTTTGTTTCTTAACGGGTTAACTCATTTGGGCTGGATGGTTCTCTTGTGGAATACGAGACCATAAGAAAGTCTACAGATCACGAGTCTGTCCAATTTAAGCATATTTATAAGGAGGCTAACTTGGTGGCTGAAGAACTTGATAAAAATGTCTTTTATTTTATTTTATTTTTTATGATAATTGGTAATATTTTCGTCGCTTTTTATGTCACCAGCATTTCATTAGGTAAGTTAGAAGTACTTGTTTGTTGTAACTTTCTTTTTAATTTTATTTCTCTCATCAGAAAAAGAAGAACGCCCGCGTATTGGAGACAATGCCGGAAGAAGTTTCCAGCCTTTTGTAATGACTAGAGTTCCCCTTAAGGCTTAAGCGGCATATTATACGTCGACGTAGTAAAAATGCGTATTTATGATTTCTTTCGAGTTTTCTGGATGTATGAAAGGAATCACTGAGCATGAGGTGATAGCTTGGAAGCTGCTTTCCAAGGGGCCTTTGGATTCCAGGTTGGGTCAAAATTCCCACTGTCACTGTTGTAGCTATAGGAGAAAAGCATCAAGCAACTTTCTACTTTTACAAGTAAAACCAGAACTCCGGAAGAAGATTAGCATGAGTCTGAATTTGAGGCGCTTCTAGAGCCAAACCCCAAAGTCAAACAAGAAGCTTCTTACAATTAAAGAAATATATTGTGGATTAAGATGTCATCAACTAGAATCTTTCCGTGCTGGATATGACAACACTCTAGGACAACAAAAAGAACAAAAAAAAAAATTCATACAAGGAACCGAATCTATCCAGCTCCATAATTTTGAAGATTATTGATTCGTTTCTAACCTTATGTTAGGCTGATTAGAATTACATTCATGTGGGTTGAGACTTTTCCATCTTTCTTCCCTTTCAGTTTCAATGTGTAAACACTTGGTATCTAGTCTGCTTTTCAAAGGCGAAAAACAAAGAGATCAGAATCGCTTTGTGCCTCAGTTTCTTATTTTCTTTGTCAAATTTCCAAAAGCACACGTCAGAAAAGAACAGTGCCTGAAGTTCGAGGGAGTTGACTAGGCACAGTGCAAGGAGGAAACCTTTGCTTCTTCAAATAGTCAACATATCATGCTCGATCAGATTATTCAATCTCTATCCAAAGTTTATATATGTGCAAGTACTTGTGGCTACTGTTGCGTTTGAACAGCGGCATTGACCCTGAATAAATGAGTACTGAGAAAATACTAGTATATATGATTCCATATATATGAAATGTTGTAGCTTTCACTAGTATGAATCCTCTGGTTTGGTTTGTATCGTATATAGTATGAGAACTAGGTGACGAGTTAGTCTGATTAATATTCAAGCATGACAACTTATGAGGGTGGACCGATCGAAAAGTGTGATCAAAGTCACACGGCACGTGCACATGCACATGCATATAACTAATATTTAACAAAGAATCGACCTACGGTTAGTAGTCGAATGAATGATATATTGTGTTGTCCGATTGTGAATGAAAATTGTATTTTCAAATACGACTATAACTAACCATTAGTAAGTACAATCGGATTAGCTATGTGAGAATGACATGTTCCTCGGTAAGACAAGATTTTGATCCTTTGACTACTAGTTTTTAGATAGTTCACAAAACTAAACTGATCCTTGCACTTCGCAGTGACAACCCACCTGGTACTCCTTGAGGTAAATTGATCCCATTAAGACTTTTCTTGTTCATTCATTAGTAGTGTGAAATGCAGAATTCTCTCTAGTTCTTACGATTTATATATTTTTAATAATTTCATAACCCAACAGGAGCACGTGTATATAGTATATGTTTTTGTTGTGACAAATTTCTCACTCACTTTGAACAAATCATTCTGTTTTTAACTAAACATTTAAAGTCCTTGAGATAAGAATGATGAGAACTTAACTTTTACTATTGATACGAATGTAAGAATTTTTGACTTTTCTCAAGTGAAGGCCCGAAAATGCCAAGGAGGCTCATCAATTAGATAATATTATCGTATACTTTAAATTTATTTATTTTTTAGACATCCCTTGACAATAATCTATACGAAAAATCAAGTAATTCATAATATGTACGTTGAATCATCTAATTGAGCATAGTCAGTAGGCCGTGACCTGTTAGTTAGCAACCATAGAAGTCATGGGTTCAAATCTCACTGACATCGGAGTGGAATGGGGGAAAATGTTCGTCCATAATAAAAAAAAAATTAAAAAAAAAGACTAAAAAGATTTTGGATTCAGCATTCAAGTGATTGAGCTTGTAATTAAATGAATAAGTAATTACATATTTGCTTGATTTGTGTGCAGATAATCTCTGTTAATCTTGAGCGCTCATAGTTTGGTTTAACATAGACATATTCTCTCATTCAATTGGAAATTAATTGCCAAGACGCTGTCCAAATATATAGGCTCAATTGGTCTAGTTATATTTGTACACTTTCCCCTTCGACTTAAGGGTCGACTAATCAACTAATTTGGTGATTAATTAAAATGCCATTGAAGAAGTTAGATCTTTGCCGCCAAGGCTGGCCTTTCAGCAAGTTTGAATAATCAATCAGAAAGATAAAAATCCAATATATCGCATTCCTTGAGATGTTAATTAGATATTGATTTAGTTTATTGAAGGCTTATCATTCACACATTGTTTCTTATGAAGCTGGCTATCAATTATTTGATAATTATAACAATACACTCTTCCTTTATTTAATTAGCTAATCACACTATGATAAGGATTTATTTATTTGTCAAAAAATCAATCTGTTAGTCACCAGCGATGGAAGACTGGAAGTACCCATGTTCACATGGCATTATATTTGCAAAAAGTAACCAACAATAATTAAAGAGTTGATAAGGGGTCAATATATAAAATACATAGTTGTAACCCAAAAAAAAAATATATATATATATATATACACAGATCCTATCTAGAGCGGAGCTACGCTTTGAAATTAACGTGTGAAGTTTGAATTTTGGGTCACTTTTCGGTCGCATATCTACATCTCGTCCGTTCAGTTTTTAGGTATTAGTGTATAGATTATCTATACAAATTTTCAGCCAAAATGATGATCGTTAAGGTATCTAACTCGCTTAAACCAATGGACGGATTGAATCTGTGAAAAAATGAGTACTGAGAAAACACTAGTATATATGATTCCATATATATGAAATGTTGTAGCTTTCACTAGTATGAATCCTCTGGTTTGGTTTGTATCGTATATAGTATGAGAACTTGGTGACGAGTTAGTCTGCTTAATATTCAAACTATTCTTTGTTCCCTCATGACAACTTATGAGGGTTACTGAATGGACCGATCGAAAAGTGTGATCAAAGTCACACAGCACATGCATATGCACATGACTTTGATCACACTTTTCGATCGATCCATTCACTAACCCTACGTTTAACAAGAACGTAGGGTTAGTACTCGAATGAATGATGTGTTGTCAAATTATGAATGAAAATTGAAAATTGTATTTTCAAATATGACTAAAACTTCGCATAAAAAAAATGACTATAACTAACCATTAGTAAGTACAATCAGATTAGTAAAGTGAGAATGACATTTTCCTCGGTAAGACAAAGATTTTGATCCTTTGACTACTCGTTGTTAGATAGTTCACAAAACTAAACTGATCCTTGCACTTCGCAGCTGTGACAACCCACCTGGTACTCCTTGAGGTAAATTAATCCCATTAAGACATTTCTTGTTCATTCATTAATAGTGTGAAATGCAGAATTCTCTCTAGTACGTTACGATTTATATATTTTTAATAATTTCATAACCCAAGAGGAGTACGTTTATATAGTATATGTTTTTGTTGTGACAAATTTCTCACTCAACTTTGAACAAATAATTCTGTTTTTATCTAAACATTTAAAGTCCTTGAGATAAGAATGATGAGAACTTAACTTTTACTATTGATACGAATGTAAGAACTTTTGACTTCTCTCAAGTGAAGGCCTGAAAATGCCAATTAATGAGGCTCATCAATCAGACAATGTAATTGTATACTTTAAATTTATTTATTTTTTAGGCCTCCCTTAACAATAATCTATACGAAAAATCAAGTAATTCGGAATATGTTGAATCATCTACTTGAGCAAAGAAATGAAAAAAATAAAATAAAATAAAAAAATATTTTGGATTGAGCATTCAAGTGATTGTGCTTGTAATCAAATGAATAAGTAATTACATATTTGCTTGATTTGTATGCAGATAATCTCTGAGGGAACCAAAAGATCGATTCGAATTTGTGTTAGTATTGTATGATAAGCTTAATAAACTTAACAAGTTTGTATTACAAAACTAACCGGGTTAATCTTGAGCCCTCACAATGGTATATGGGTTTGACATAGACATGCATATTCGCTCGTTCCATTGGAAATTAATTGCCAAGACGCTTTCCTAATATATAGGCTCAATTTGTCTAGTTATATTTGTACCTTTTCCCCTTCAACTTAAGGGTCGACTAATCAACTAATTTGGTGATTAAAATACCATTGAAGAAGTTGGATCTTTACCGCCAAGGCTGGCCCTTCAGCAAGTTTGAATAATCAATCATAAAGATAAAAATCCAATATATCGCATTCCTTGAGATGTTAATTAGATTTTGATTTAGTTTATTGAAGGCTTATCATTCACACATTGTTTCTTATGAAGCTGGCTATCAATTATTTGATAATTATAACAATGCACTCTTCCTTTATTTAATTAGTTAATCACGTACACATACTATGATAAGGATCTATTTATTTGTCAAAAAATCAATCTGTTAGTCACCGGCGACGGAAGTACCCATGTTCACATCGCATTATATTTGCAAAAAGTAATCAACAATAATTAAAGAGTGGAATAAGGGAGGTGCTAATTCCTAGCTCAATATATATAATACATAGTCATTATTATGAAAATATTGCAAGTATTTACGAGTTAGACATGGACAGCGTATGAAGTTTATTATATAAATGGATCATGTTTGGGTTTTGGATTAAGGTTAATATGAGAATGGCGTAGACACTCATTTACTACTAAAACCTAACAAAATTTGTACCTTAAGGTAGAGTAAATATTGTTTGGTACAAGGTGATGGCTAATCCTCGCGTTCAGGCTTGAGACATAATGTAGAGAGGAAAGGTGGGCATTAGCCATCACCTTAACCGAGAGAATCTTCTTGACAAAGTTTTTCTTTACTTCTTTGTTTCTTCTTTTTGACGTCAAGAACTCAAGAAGTATATGTATGTATATATAATTTAGGGAGAAGTTCTAATGATTGAGAACCTTTAAAATGATGATTATTTAAAGACTTTCTAATCAATAGTTTGGGATAACTATTTTTTGATTACATTTTGGCAAATCAACAGTCAGATCACTTGGATGTTTAGGTATACATGACTAGAGCATTTCTGAAAATTTTCTTTCAAAGTGTTAATTATTAAGGTACCGAACTAGATCAAATTAATTGATGAACCAAATCTGTCAAATTAACCTGAACCATTCATGTTTATAAATGATAAATCACGATTATGAATGCATTATTGATTTTCAATTTGGTTCAAAATTTGTAGAAATGATATATCTACTCATGAATATCGAAACATCTAACGGTTGATTTATCGAAATGTGATCGAAAAGTGAGTTCCATAACTGTTGATTAGAAAATCTTCAACTAGCTCTCATTTTAATAGTTTTCATTAATTTGTGCGTGCACAGTGTTCCACTTCCACCATATGCAATAACTACAAAAATTAAGTGTCTACTGGTTTTTAGACAAGAGGGATTTAGATCTAGTGAATAGTGAAGACAAGCCATTTTAGTTTGTATATGCACGACAAGCAAAGTGCTGAATTCTTTCATGTATTGTCAGTATTACCATACCGTATACGTCAATATAGAAGCCCAAGTCAATTAAGAGATCCTAAAATCAATGAGGGAGAATTAGTCAATGTTGTTCATTTGAGTCGTTCCACCAAGTTTTTGGATATGTATCCATGTACTCCTACCTGCATTGTTCTTCATTATATATTACAGGGTACAAACACGAAGGCTGTATTGTTTTTTGGGTTGAGTACAAAGATTGTATGAGCGAAGGAAAGAATGAAGGGCGAAAGAAATGTGACCGGAGTTTTCACAAGCATGCGCGCGTGGTGGCCGGCACGCAACACATTAGCAAGATTTGAAGGGTATGACCGTATGATCACACATCCGAACTCCTGCTCTAACTAATCTGATTCTAATCTAATTATATATTTTTTGTTCTTCACCCGTTTAACTAACTTATAGACCTATAACAAATATTCTGTGTCAATATTGAGATCATTTAACTTACGATAATTTCTTTAAAAAAACAACAATAGGTAACAAAAACACTTAAATACCGCTCTCAAATTAAATATCATTGCCGTCAACCTCCCATATGAACAAATGATAAAAAAAACTTAAAGAGATTCATTAATGGAAGGGGTTTAGACACTTAATGGATAATGTATTTGTTGTGAGAACATAGAAGCTCTAATTATTTTTTAAAATATTTTTTCAACGACAATAGGAATCATCCATGAATAGTTTGAGAAATATTCAACTACGTAGTATATATACGACTATCCTAGCTAGTTGTCACTTGTATAATCAAATCCCACTTTATAGTTTATATTACAAATACAAATTTATAATTGATATTTTGAATGTCGATCTGTACGATCCATCAGTCATTATCTTCAAGGTCAATCGTATTGACTTTGAAAATTCCAGCAATGAGTTCCCAGCTACTCGCGAACAGGTAAGCATGCATCCCCATTCGCCAACTGTCCTTATGCATTCTCTAGATAAAAATATCCAGCACCTGCATTGACATTTATATTTTTAAAGATTCCAATTTTCTTCTGCAAAAACAAAATCAAAATTTTGTGTTAACATATTTGCTTTTCAAAACAATCCCAACTAATTGGCAAATAGGGTTCCAGTGAGTAGTCCAATTACAATTACATCCCGCTACTAAATTAAGTTCTCTAAACACGTGTCAGTAATTATTATTTAACATTCGTCGTCTCTCACTAAAACGAAAAATTAAACTTGCATCTGCCACAACAGATAATGAATTGGCAAACTCTGCAAGACGCCAGGGAGTACTACTTTCCCATCTACTAGAGCTGCATGCATGTGCTAATCTTTAATTAACATGTATCAGTAACCAAGTATTAGAGGAGTGACCAAGCATTAGAGGACGTAACAAATGCTCCTTATTGCAACAACTAGGTGGATTTTAATGTCAAGCCTATCTACACAATAATTCAATTTCTTCTGCAGACAAAAGTGGAAATTTTTTCTTTTCGTCTTTTATTTGTACATGTATAAACGTTACATACTGGCCTACTGGGCTACAAAAAGTAATAAAATGGCAAATAAGGCAAGTAGTAATGCTTTCCCATCTATTAAAGCATCAAAGAATATGCACGTGCAAATTTTTATTGACATGAGATTTGTTTCAAAATGTTAATTAACTAACGATGATTCATAGATGAATTTAATCACTGGTCGGTCAATCTGCACTTATTGCTAGATTGCTCTATCACTTTCGTTCCAGATTATTTTATTTTATTTTTTTAAAACCCAGCCTAGCTGGGAGGCTCTCGCCCCACGCCCGGTTCTATTTATTATATTAATATTAGGGTTTTGCATCGGTTCCATTTATTAAATTATTTTAGAAATGACAATTGAAATATGTAAGTCGTATAAAAGAAATTGTAAAATGTATGACCAGCTTATTACCTGTCTTATAAATTATGACGTGTGCGTACTAATTAACGGATTCATACCGGGATTACGAGGATGAGAAGATCTCTACAGATGCAATGCACGTGTGGGAATGCTCATTATAAATATCTTGCCATCTACAGTATCTGTACACGACTGTTTAGAGACGGTTACGTTAGTTAATTTCTTAACCCTACAAAACAATAGTGGGAAACATTATCGAATCGATCACTTTCATTTCTTTAGAAGATTTTTCTTTCATTAGACAACGTACGTACAATGTATTTATAAAGTCGAAAATTGCTAATTGAACATCTACTTAATTGGGTAAACACAATACTCGGACAGAACTAATTATAACCACACATATGGTTGATTTACTAAAATCTATTCCTTGAATGAGCAAAATGTGCTCAACTGTTAAGTTTGTCTTTTAAGCATATTATTTCATCATCAATGATATAGCCGTTGATATTTTATTTAATCATCGGCGATTAATTTTAAGAGTATTTTTGTTTTTGGACGCTAATATTAGAAATTTGAAACGTGATAAAAAAATTAGTATAACATTCTTTGAGAGAAAGCAAATGGCCGGGGGCAAGTAACCATATTAGGTAAATAGATTCTACAAGTTTCCATTTCTTATGAAATTTCAACGTTGTAGAATTTGATTGTGCATGTGTTATTGACATATCCCGTCTCATTTGGAATGATACATTTAAAAGCTTATTGATCATAGATGGTAGTAAAGTACCATCTAACGCTCCAATTAACTTTTTTTTTTTTTTTGATCAATCCAATTAATTATTGTTGAGACTTTTTCCTGGTTAAAGCTTCATCCAACCTTTCAACAAAAAAGAAAAGAAAAGCTTATATCCAAAAGATAAAAATGAATAAATCTTGTTGATGTATTGGAAAAAAGTATAACTCGTATAATGAAAGGAAACTTCAACAGTTTGATATAATATCTAGGAGTAGAGAGACCCTAATCATAGAAGAGTAAAAAAAAAAAAAAGGTGAGAAAGTGATAAGTTATTGAGTCATACATAATGATTGGGGTATAATCTAAATTTTTAATGAATAAACCTATTGCAAACGTTTAATGTAAGAACATCTCCCCTTTTTTTTTTTTTTTAAGGGGCTGGTGCAGCTACCCTTTGAGAACATCTTTAATATCATTGAAATTGACCAATATAGAAAAAGTTAATACTGCATATATCTTTCATATGATGTGTATCTAGCTAAAAAAATTAAAATTACGTAAATGTTCCAAATTCAAAATAAATATTTTTCTAATAAATGATCAAAATTTTGGTGCTAGAATTTTTATCCGTTTTTTCTAATTAGTTTTTATTTATCCATTTTGGATAAATAGATTTTGTCCAAATTGGCGGCTTAATTTGAGCACGGAAGAAACTCTCCTATATCCACTTGCACAAACTAAAAACAAATTCACTAATTAATTTCCCCACAATAATATTCCTCTGGATAAGATGAAATTTATAGTAGGGGCTCCTCCTTCTTATCTTGTTCCTCAGCAAGTTACTCCTTCCCATTTACTCATTTTATAAATTTAGTCAACTAAGTCTCGGTGTGACTATCTTCTCTGTGTTTGTCACTTGCCTTCTTCTTTGCGTGACCTCCCCTCTATATATTTCCCTTACATTTTCTCTACTCCATACCAAACTGTACTCACAGCTCTCTCTCTCTCTGGTTCAACCTTAATACATATCGATCTCAATCGAGCCATGACGGTTTCCGGTCCGGGCAGATGGGCCGACACCAAAGGCATGACCCTCCAGGTCCTCAACGGCCGGTGGTTCATGGTCTTTGCATCTCTTTTAATCATGTCCGCTGCCGGCGCTACCTACATGTTCGGCCTCTACTCTCCCGACATCAAAAAGGTCCTCGGCTACGACCAAAGCACACTCAACCTCCTCAGCTTCTTCAAAGACTTGGGCTCCAACGTCGGCATCCTCTCCGGCCTCCTCAACGAGGTCACGCCGCCGTGGGTGGTCCTCGTGGTCGGCGCCGTCCTCAACTTCTTCGGATACTTAATGATCTGGCTCTCCGTCACCAAGAAAATCGCCAGACCAAAAGTCTGGCAGATGTGTCTCTACATTTGCATCGGCGCCAATTCCCAGTCGTTCGCCAACACCGGCTCGCTGGTCACGTGCGTCAAGAACTTCCCCGAGAGCCGCGGCGTCGTTTTGGGCCTCCTCAAGGGCTACGTCGGCCTCAGCGGCGCCATCATCACTCAGATGTATTATGCTTTCTACTACGACGACACCAGATCCTTGATTTTGCTCATCGGGTGGCTTCCGGCTGCCATATCGTTCGCCTTTCTGAAGACTATTAGGATCATGAAGGTGATCAGACAAAGCAACGAGGTCAAGGTGTTCTACAACATGTTGTACATCTCTCTCGGGCTCGCTGGCTTTCTGATGATCATGATCATAATACAGAATAGGGTGCACTTCACTCAAGGGGAGTACGGAGCCAGCACCGCCATGGTGCTCTTCTTGCTCGCCCTCCCCATCGTGGTGGTTGTAATTGAGGAGTACAAGATTTGGGAGAGCAAAAAACTCGAGATGAACGGTGACGTCAAAATAGTCACTGAAAAGCCCATCCCTGCTGCCGTCTCAACCGATAAACAATTAGTGGATGAAGCTCCTGAGTCCACCGCGGAACCTACCCAATCTTGTTGGAAAACTTGTTTTCAGCCACCAAATAGAGGGGAGGACTACACAATTCTCCAAGCTCTATTCAGCATTGACATGCTCATACTATTCATGGCGTGCATATGTGGTGTTGGGGGCACATTGACCGCAATTGACAATTTGGGTCAGATTGGGACTTCGTTGGGATATGCCACCCGCAGCAGGAGCACTTTCGTGTCCCTAGTCAGCATATGGAATTATCTCGGTCGAGTAGTTGCCGGATTCTACTCTGAATTCTTACTAAAACGATACAAATTCCCTCGTCCTCTCATTCTAACCCTAACCCTCTTGCTCTCTTGCGTTGGTCATCTCCTCATTGCCTTCAATGTTAAAAATGGCCTCTACCTGGCCTCGGTCATAATAGGGTTTTGCTTCGGCGCCCAATGGCCTTTGCTCTTCGCCATAATCTCCGAGCTCTTCGGGCTCAAGTACTACTCAACCTTGTACAATTTCGGTTCAGCCGCGAGCCCCGTCGGCTTGTACCTGCTCAACGTGAAACTCACCGGTCATGTGTACGATAAGGAGGCGAGGAAGCAATTGGATGCTTCAGGGCTCACTAGGAAAGAAGGGGACGAGTTGGATTGCGTTGGTGGAGAGTGCTTCAAGTTGTCCTTTATTATAATTGCAGCTGCCACATTTTTTGGGGCACTGGTTTCACTGATTTTAGTGATGAGGACAAGGAAGTTTTACCAGAGTGATATATACAAGAAGTTCAGAGAGGAGGCAGAAAAAAATGCTGAGACTGAAATGGCCGTGGGAGAAAATGGTGTCACCAATGGCCATCACCAAACCAATGAAAGATCATAGAGATTAATGCATATATGTATATGCTGTGCTTTCTTTTGTTATTTTTTCATGTTGAAACCCATGAAATAGGTTTAGAGTTTAGGGAAAAGGAAACTATATAGATCATGCATGTGTGATCTTTCAAATTTGTGTGAGATTTTTACATTAGTGTCGATATTTTCAGTGTAGCCTTCTTTTTCTCCAACTTGTCAATAAAATAGAGAGCGTCGGGCACTGGTAATATACAATTGACCGGAAAAGTCTTTGTCCATATCTTTATGGTCCCTAAAAATGAGGGATGACCATGTATATACATGGCTAAGCTACAAAGCCTACAGAATCTGGTTTGCTCACAATTTTCAGAAGATGGAGACTTTTTTGGTTTAATTTCGGTGGATTATTAGGCTTATACAAAACTGTTGCTTTCCCCATTGAAAATTTTAAGCAGGTTTATGTTGAATGTTGAATATTGAATTTTAAGGTATAATAGAAACAAAAGAAGTATATTAAAGATTGCAAATAAAATCCTGGATATTTTATAGCAAACAAAGCAATAAGTTAGCGATGTATTTTATGTATGATTATTTGGTCTTAATTTCTCATGTTTTATGTGTTTGGATATGTGGAACATGACATAGAAGAACTCTTAGTTTGCATTATCTATGCAGGAGGCCTCAGTAACTTGGTCTCGGAATTGGCACCCCACCCCAATTGGAAACTAGTTTAGAAGATATTCCTATTGGAAATTAGGCATCCTATGCAATACGACTGGTTTAGCTCCAAATTAAGTGAGACAATCCATTAAGGGATCCATCATTTGCATCCGCCTCTTCATCGATCGTATTCTTAAATGAATGCAATTGCAATTGCAATAGTCTATTTGATCGTTTAAATTACAATTAAACCAGAACCTTCCTAGAGATTACAAATTTCTCTGCATTTTATTGGGGGTTTCACCATCCTTGTTTCGTGTAAAACTCCACATGCATGCATGTTTTTGAGATGGATCTTTTGGGATAAACTGTTAATTTCCACGAGACTTTCGCTTATAATAATCTGATTATTATAATTGTCAGTGTTCAACTCAATCATTTGAATTTTGGCTTTTAGCTAGCAAATTAAATTATTACATGGGCTGCGTTCCAATTAAATTACAGATTTTTGGAGCTAGATCACTCTTCCAACTTTGAGGCCACCAAAATTCCAGACTCTGCTGCTTGTCTCATCCTTGTTGAAATCCTTATGAATGTCAGTGCTGTGAAACCAGGGAAATAAGAACACCAACTTACCAAGCAATGTGAGTATTTGACTGCAGTAATGGTAATGCAGGACAGTTTTGTAGCAAAGTCCGGCCGCCAGTACAACGTAATCCATTACCACTCTTCCTTTCCAGTTTCCAATCCCAAAGCTTTGGGCTAGCCATGACCCCAACATTGTTCAAAGTAGCATAGTGCTTTAGCCCAAAGATTTCAGAAGTAATTGCAAAAATCACAGGGAACTGAACACCAACGCAAAACTCTGCAACTATTGATGGCATATACAGACCATTTGGGACATTGAATTCAATGAGACGGTGACCAATGCATGATAGCAAGAGGGAAGCAGAGTAAGCATATGAGGTCTAGTGCTATTGTACTTTGTGATCAAAATTTCTGAAATCATACCCAAATTTACATCTGCAAGGTAAACCCATATGCTTGTGAGAGACAAAAATGTGCTTATACTTCCCAAACCAGTGCCAACTAGACCCAATTTGTTTATCATCGTAAGTATGCCGCCTAGGCCATACAGTGTTGTCCAGAACAGACATAACATCTATGCTGAATATCGCTTGGAGCAGAGTTCAGTCCTCTCATATGTTAGGTGGACCAAATATATATGCTTCATATTCCAATAAAGACATTATTTTCTATTTTTCTTGTTGTTTGGTAATATTAATGGCACTCAAGAAGAAGAATTCCATTTCATAGTGAATTTCTTGTACTCTTGAACATAACCGAAGGCAATCTTCACATGCATCCTTAAGTTTCTTATGCTTCAAGAAAATTAGTTCCTATTTGGTTTTGTTCCATACCATCCATTTCATAAGGAAGTGGGATCGATATTTTCCTAAGAATTGTCCAGATTTAATGGATCGGATAACTTGAATTCCAAGCAATGGAATTATGATACAAGAAGACCACAGTTTGATAAAGCAAATAATAGAAAATATATAGAAAGACGGTAGTTTTTCATGGAAGCTTATACAAATCCAACACAAGAGATAAGCCATCTGTACACCATTTTTGTTCAGCAACAGTTTGTTCTCAACATAGACTCTGCAGAACAATCAATATGCTGAAGGGAAACCCTTGTATAGATCGCTGAATTCAAGAACATTACCGGGACGTGAAAACACAATCTGCACAGAGACCACAAAGAGGGTATATGATGAAAAGAATAATTTTTTATTATTTCAAGGGCTAAAATCTGTTTAGTCACTCTCTGTACATTGCCTCCAATATCATTTCAGTTCCTGACATTTAATTTCATCCAAAAACTCCATGATCTCTCAATTTCTCACCAATGGAATCATTCCATTAACTATCTGTCCAAATGCTTCGTTAAGCCGCCCACGTGGCAATCCTTTTCGCGCCAACTCAGCTCAATAATTGTGAAATATTCAACATAGCCATGTGTTCTTTCTCCCTTCCTTTTTTCTTTAATTTCTTTTATTCTTCCTGCATTCAAGTCCTCTCTTCTTCCTCATTACTCTCTCTCCTGTTCGCAAAATCAAAACCCAATCTTTCTCAACCAACAATAAAACCTTACAAACTCCTAAACCCTCAGACCCTTAAACCCCAAACTCCCAGACCCATCTTCCCCTTCAAAACCAATCTCCCTTCCCACCTTTCTCCTCACTTAGCCAACCAGACCCTCCACCCATCACCCACCACTCTTCCTTAACTCCATCCAAACTTCTCAGTGGCATTTCATCGAACACCTTCCGCACAACCTTCCCGCCTCTCTAATCTCCCACGCCCTCTTCGACCTCCACAAAAGCCCTCATCTTGTCCATCAAGTTACATCCCACATCGACTTCCACCGCCTCGAAATTGAAACCCAATGCCTCGCCGTCGCTATTCTTGCTAGTAAGTGCTTGCTGTGAAATGAAGAGGGCTGATGAGGCTTTTGAGTGCTTTAGCTTGATGACGAGTGAGAATGTTATACCTAGCTAAGAGTCTAAGACTAGGACTTATAATGAATTGTTGAGAGTTTGTTTTCGAAATTGAATCGAACGGAGAGGGCTTGGGTTTTGTATGCTGAGAAGTTTAGGTTGAATATCAAGTCCAGTTTCTTGGGTCGATGGAGAAGTTGGGGATCGTCTGGGGTCGGAATGAAATTTTGGAGGAAGTTGAGGGGTTTCCGCAATGGGATTGGTGGTTGGGCTCAGAGAGAGAGAGAGCTTGGTGGTGGTTATGGTGGTAGTGGTGGCAGTTGTGTTAGGATTCAAATTGGGATTCAAATTTGCTCTCCACTAAAATATATACCACCACTTAATACAAAATTACCACGTGTTATAAAATATAATTATAATTTATCATGATATTTTATTAAAAAAAAATATTTAATTAATTCTATATAACGTGGTAAGTTTTAATAGGGTGGTAATATCACCACAAAATAAAAGTGGTGAGCAAATTTGAATCCAGTTGTGTTATGCTTTGGATTTTGGGTGTGAAGAAGGTAGGAAGAAAAGAATAGAAAAAAATAAATTAAAGAAATTAAAAGCTAAAAAGGAAGGGAGAAGCACAGAGCTATATTGAATATTTCACAATTATCTAGCTTCGTTGGCGTGAAAGGGCTTGTCGCGTGAGCGACTTAACAGAGTATTTAGACGGATAGTTAACGGAATGAACGTATTGGAGAGAAATTGAGAGATCAAGGAGTTTTTGGATAAAATTGAAATGATGTTAGAGTAGAATACACAGACTAAATAAATTTTAGCCCCTATTTTAATGAATGAACATGAAAACTGGGGGTTGGCAGGAATGTATGCCAAATACTAAAGAAATGTACCTGGTAATTTCCAAGAGTACAAGAGTTGAATCCTGCCGCACAATAATCAAAATAATACTCCCATGTCCGAATGAATTTTTCATCGAATCCAAGAGCTAGTATTTCACTATAAACACACAAAGTCATTGCACCATTGTTAAAACTTAAAAAAACTTTTATAACATCTTGGAATCACAACCATTTGTAAAATGTTAAAAACCATATATAAACCGATAGTTGTACAAGCATGGAAGTTTGGGATGATTATGAGAATTGACTAGGTCATCTTCTTACCTATGTCTCTCCGAGAATGTTTTTCTCCAATATCCTAGTGTTTGGTAATAATGAATTCCAATGTTTTCCAAGTGCTGCACACTGCAGAAATGGAAGCTTTATAAGTCAAAATAGAAATTGCAGTATAATATTAAACCTTACGAAATTGTACTTATTAATTAATAACTGATCATACCTGAACCTGGAAGAAGCAACCATAGCTGATGTTACCCTACTTAATGAAGGTAACAATCCACCCGGAAAAATATACTCCTTTATGAAGTCTGAACTTCCCTATACTCATCATAACGCTCATCCGGAAAGAATGTGCACTGAGAAAGATCAACCACCCTTAACCATTAACAGAATCTTGATTAATTTATATGTATTGATCAATGTTATAGTTGAACATTAGAGTGTTAGGCAACCAATATTTCCTAAACATCATATATTAAGCCAACACTCTCTTCCAACTTCCAAGTGCAACTTCATCCTTCACATGGAGAGGTCGAAATATTCAAGGCTGTAGACACACACACACACAGAGACAGCATCACCTCTTGCATATATACACCTTGCGATCCAACATATTAAATGGGGCATATGGTATATACAATATAAGCCAATTAATAAATATGCCCCAACAGCTCAAAACTGAACAAGATGTATATCAAGCTCACGCAATAGCTAAAATTCTACATTTTTCTCGATTGTAAATTAAGTAGAGAACTAGGCGAGATCAAGCCACACAAAACGTTCAGCACTATATGCATATACCACTCAAAAGAGGTACAACCAGCCATTAGAAGAATACCCAGCCCCTATTTTATTCCACCTTAAGATAATATTGTATGAGATATTACCTGTAGAATAAGAAGCCCATTTTCTGCTAGCATAGAGTCACAACAAGAAAAGAATTCCTCCATAAATTCATGGCCGACATGTTCTAGCATCTCACTGAAAATTGCAACATAGATCAAGGTATGTTTTGGAATATATTTTCGGAAAAATTTGTTAGGAATATTACTCACCAACAAATAATTCTGTCATATTTGTAGTTCTGAGGCAATTCGCGGTAGTCACGCAGCATAATTTTGATGCTTTCCTGGTTTGATTAAAATTATTTCTTACACATATCAATCATTCAATCTTTTTGAGTTATTCATAATCTTCACTTTAGTAGGTGTTCTTGAAACTTCTACAAAGGTCGAAGTCAACTTTTTTTTTTTTTGATTGGGGGAGATTAGCATTAGAAAGTTAGCAACACACACACACACACCTTTCGGGGGGTATCCCAGCAGACCGAACTAATCCCTTTCGAACGCCACGGGGCATTAAGCACCCATTAGCTGGCCACCAAGGCCTCATGGGGATTCGAAAGCCAGACCTGGGGGTTCCAGATTGGGAGCTCCTACCACCCCACTATCCCTAGTGGTTCGAAGTCAACTTTTTTATTATTTTCGTATACTTTAAAAAATTGACAATAATATTTATTTATTGTTTGTATTTAAGTAATTTTTTTCCTTCTAAAATACACTATCAAATTTAATGTAAAATGGTTACCCAATAATAAAATTTGTTGTCAAGTATGTAAATTTTTATATGGCATACATATATGTATTGTAAGGATTTGGATCAAGGGACATCATATTTCACACAAATTTTGGCACATCTTGTAAGTCATTAGATTTTAAAATGTTCAGTGGTCTGAATTTGTCGTTTGAATGATGTCAACACAACACTAAGTGATGTGGATAATGATGTGGCATTATTACATATTCCAATCTAAAATTATAATTGAATCTAAAAGAAAAAAAAGTCAAAATTTAGAGAATACATAACATACACGATCGAAGGAAAGAAACAAAAAAAATAAAAAATAAAGAAGAGGAGAAAAAACGTCGGACGCTAGAAAGAAGAACTCCATCGAATAATCGAAGCAATTGCATATCCAAACTATTATGGATGAAGAATCGTGATCAATATCACTTCTAATTAGAAACTGTGTCACTTAGCATACACATGGGAGTTTTGAGATATGTGCAGGATATATATACCATGATCAGCCATCCTAGGCATATTTCCACAATGCTAGGTGTATGTACTACACCTCTCGAGCCACAGAACACCATGAAGTGGATTTTACTCAACTTACCCATTGAGAAATTTCTCTCCTATAAGTCCCTCATTTTGGTTGTTTTCAATTTTTTACACCTAATGACGATGGAAGAACACACATCAGAACTGGGTGGGCTACTTTATATGAATGGAAAGCTAGTTGGGAGGATACAGATGAAAGTGTAGAGTTGGAGAAGATGATCTTCTCCAGTGTTTGACTTTTGTTCTTCTACTCTTCCTTAATCTTTTTTTCTTTCTCTTGGCGTTTGTTCTGCTATTCTTGTTCTTCTTTTGTTCTTTTGATTGTGTACAGTTCTAATACGAACAATATTTAATTTTTTTTTTCTTTTAGTAAAGAAAAGTTTAAATTCAATTATAATTTTAGATTGGAATATGTAATGTCATGTCATTATCCACATCACTTGTTGTTGTATTGACATCATTCAAATAACAAATCTAAACCATTGAACATTTTAAAATCTAATGACTTACAAGATGTGTCAAAATTTGTGTAAAATATGTCGTCCCTTGATCCGGACCCGTATTGTAAAATTATCCTAATTATGCAGCAAATTTTATAAAACTCAAGACACCATATGTAAACAACAATCAGGTCTCTTGTCTAATTGCTAATGATGGGATGTGAAATTTTGGGCTTATATATTATTCATTCTATGCCTTTACCAAATCATCATGTCCCTTGACAAACTTGTTGGCACTATACCAAGCATGGCCTTTATACTGTCAAGAGTGGTTACAGATTGGTCCTTCAGAGAAGAGATTGGTCTACAGGTGGAGAAGGTAGTTTGGATTCACAAGCTAATCTTCTTTGGAAATATGTTTGGAGTATCAAAGTTCCCACTGCTGTTCGTTTTTTTTATTTGGAGAGCTCTGACTGATATTCTGCCATAGTGCCATGTGCATGCACACAACCTTTACAGAAGGCACCTGCTCCTTTCTCCACTCTGTTCCAGATGTAAAAGGGTTCCTGAGACAATTCTTCATGCATTGTGGTCTTGTCCAAAGGCAAAAATGGTTTGGGTTCTTTCCCCACTTCGTGGTGCTATTGGAGGTAGGCAACAAGGGTTATTGAAGGATCTGTATCCTATGATTCCTATCTAAATCAGAGATGGCTCTTTTGGTGTGGTTATGTCGCCGAATTTGGCAAGCAAGAAATGAGGAAATATTTCAACACAAGTTTGTGAGTGCTCAGTTTATCCTATCTCAGATGCTTTCTTCTAATTTTGAATTTCTTTCTGTTACTGCTGTTCCTGCTCGAAATCAGAATGTTAGGCTCCTATCACTTCTTGGATTAGACCACAATACCTCTTCTTTAAGTTAAATGTAGATGGTGATTTATCTGATGATTCAAATTTGAGGGGTTTGGGTGAATTTTAAGGGATGAAAATGGTGAATTATTACTTGCAGTATCTAAAGGAATGGTTGGATGTTTTAGTGTTAAGGCTACTGAACTGTATGCTGCTGCTTTGGGACTTTAAGCACTGCTTCAAGCTGGATTCCAATATTTCAAAATCATCCTGGAATTGGATGCCTAGTCTGTGATCTCTGATTTAAATAAAGAGGGGGTTGATCTTTCGGTAGAAAGTGTCTTAACTAATTGAAGAGGTGAAGACAATGTTTCACCTCTTCCCTTCAGTGGTTTGTACAGATTACCCTAGAAAATATAATCATACAACACACACGTTAGCTAGGAATACACACTTGTTTGTTACATTTCAAGTTTGGATAGAGGAAGGGCCACAATGGCTCTCCGATGTACTTATTGCTGATGTATGCATCTAAGTGTTTCTGATATATATTTCTTTCCTTGAAAAAAAAAAAAAAACCAATTATGTAAACAGGGGCAGACCCACGTGTAGGCCTGCAGGGGTCCGGACCCCCCTAAACAAATAAACAAATCAGTTAAATAGTACTAGAGTTTGTACAAAAATTTAAGATTTTAGGTTTTTTAACCGATTGGACCCCCCAGATTGCATATATACTATTAATGTAATCATAAATAATATATTTTATTATAAAAGTTAGTAGTTTGTTTAAAGAAAATAGAAGATAATAATGAAATCACAAAAAATTAAAAAAGAAAAACAAACCTCTCATTAGATATTTACTAAAATTATTAAGAATTCATTTAATGACAGTCATTTATATGCAAGGGAAAAATAAATAATATAAGGAGATTGATGTATAAGGCTCTAGATTCGCTCGAAAAGTTTAAGATATTTATATATTGATTGATATATTTATTTTTTTTTACATATCTCATTTATTTTTAGAGCTCTTTTACATTTTGAGATTCAGCAACTCTAAATTAAAATAATTCATAAAAATGAATTGCTTGCTATGTGTAATGTTTACAGAAATTTTTTTGTAAATTTTATTGGTAATAGTTTTGTATTTTGTATGGGCCCCCCTGATTATAAATCCTGGTTCCGCCCCTGTATGTAAAACCCGAAAGCTATAAATTTTGGTACGTGAAGGCCAGCATCATTCACTTTCTTTTCAGCAAATTGCACTTGTTCCTTCGACAAAGTTATGCCAGTGTATCTACAACCGGTTTGCTTGACGACTTCAATGGCGAAGCCTCCCCAACCACAGCCCAACTCTAGGACTTCATGGTTCTTAGTAATTCTAGCCTAGATTAATAGAAAGGAACAAAAACAGAACTGTTTAAAATAGTAGGCAAAATCACAAATATCAAAGTAATAAAAGAAAACTAACTTAAATATGGGTAATTTACTACAAATTATTATAGCCTTTAAGTAGATGATGACCTCACAAGTCAAACCCAGTCTTTTACAGAGAAGACTCACCTTTTCAATGAGAATACTGATTTTCCTTAGCTGTGCAGTCTTCAACTCTTCATCTTCTTTCTACTCAATGATGTAACAGGGAGAAGGAAGTGTATACTTTAAACATGTAATTCCTTTCATGCATGCAGTACGTGCAAATGGTGCTATCAGTTACTGTAAACTTATAGGAAGCTGATTATTATTCTTACCTTAAATACAGCAGCGGAATACATCATTGTTTCGTCCATGAACAGCGAAAAAAATTCATTATTCTAGATCCACACACAAAAAGTAGTAGTGAGCTTGAGTCTCATGCTAGCTAACATGGCATGTATCGTCCAGGTTTTCCTCTTAAAAAATAAAAATAAAAATAAAAATCCAGGTGATCATAAATTGTTTACCAGATCATAATGGTGAGAGATGTTCCTTCGAGCCTCTGTAAGAGAGTTTTGCCTTGAAACGTGATGAAAGAGATATCTTGCTGGGGCTAAACAAGCTTCCTTTAACAAAGGCATCCACCTTCCTCTATATAAGTATATATAACCAACAAGTTCGATGTAGTTATGATTTGGATGACGTACTGTTATCTATACCTTAGTAAACGCAAATTCATAACAGATAATATTGTTATTGCTTGTACCTTTCCTTATTCATTTTTGAGAGGGAACAATTTGAATCTCTGTTGGCAATGAGAATCTGGAAACTAAATAAGGTTAGCAAGACGGAATTTAATCTTCAAAATGAACAAACGATTTTGCAGCCGAAACTGATGAATGATATTACCATTAAGAGATTCTCAAGACCTTTGTCTTTATCATCAAAAGAAAAATCGCCATTGATATATGCATCTGCAAGGCCTAAATCTGCCCGTGTCCATTACCTGACAAATAGATACTGCTCATTAGTGAAACTGAGGGAATTTTGATCAATTCATACATGTATATTTTAACTTCATGAGTACAAAGTAGAGGATCGATGCATGCAGGCATACATATATATACCTTCCAGTAAAATTGAACGGGGTTATGAACTTTAATAACAGATTTCAAAGAACAGCCTTTATTGCTTCCCTCAAAGGTTTGCACCATTCTTTCTTCTAATAAGCTGTAATATATAAGAAGATAAAGCAGACAATATACCATTTATCAGAGTTCTTTGACAAGGGAATCGCCTCAAATTCTGTCAACGTGCTTTGAGAGATTTCATATGGAGCTCATCACTCATGCATAGTAGTTCAGAGAGAGAGAGAGAGGGGTACCAACTAAAGATGGCAATGCAATGCAAATCGATGAGCGATTACTAACTATAAGTTTGTCATTTATATGATTCAATTCTTGAGCTTAATTAACGGAGAAAAAGGTTCAAAACATTAGTGCAAGTGTGCCCCAAGGAAGCAACTAATTAACTGGCTAGCTGGAAAATTTTATCATCCAAGGAAAATAGTTGTGTATTTAAGAACAAAAGCTAGCAATAGCATTACTCACACTAAACATCCTGTAGAGATATACTGTCTCAGAAATCTAGTAACATATAGGCGTGCGACCTTCTCCAAGAGCGCACAACCTTTTCCAAGCACACCAGTTGCTGCAGCCATTGTTCAAACCTGCAAAATAGTAACACTAATTCCCTATTCAGCTGGATTCCACTACTTCTGTAATTACCTGAAGAGAAAAAATTCACTGGTTTGATAGATTCTGGAGAAAGACCTTGGAGATGGAAAACAGGTTTGTTCGCCCTTATCCAAATGATATGTGCTGTATAAAGTCAACAGCATTGGATCACCGTCTACTTGGAGCTAAATATAAACAGTATAATACTCCACACCGCCATCTACTCATGGCTGTAACAATATAATACTCCACACATGGCTGTAAGCCTGTAACAATATAATCCTCTACACCGCCATCTACTTGTAGTTGTAATAATATAATAATACTCCATGTTTTTCAGACATCCCGTTTCCACATCATCCACCTGCCCTCTGCATTGGACGATACGAAATACGTGTGACCGTTGAGCATTGCATTTATACTTGAGCGTAGAGAGATTTAAATCATCTCTTAAGATTTGCGAGATCTTAATTTTTAGATGTGAAATCAATACTCTATAATATTCGCGCTTAAATCTTTTTTTTTTTTTTTCTTTCATATCTACACGCTGCACTCTCGTTTTCTTTACCACCAGAATAGACTGATGAAAATTTTGTTTACCACTTGATATATAGTTAATTAGTTAGGTTGCAGACTTACAGTGAATCAGAATGTGTGGAGATTATCAGTCGTCCAGTACTCTTTCAGGAAAAGAAAAAAAAACCTAAAATACAAATAATATATAGGTGGTAGAAAAGACTGAAATGGGTCCGTGACTGCACATAATGGCATTGGGTTTTTTTTTTTTTTTTTTGTGTGGATGAAGAATGTGGCATTGGGTATTTGATGTCGAACATTGTGTTATTGTATATGTTCTGCGTTAAGATCCAATCTTATAGGCATAGAATATAAAAATAAATAAAAAATCCTCCACCCCTGTTTCTTCTCTATTCCCCTATATCTGCTTGAAATTTGTAATGTGTTCCGTTTTAATAGTCATTTAAATCTGTTAAGTTAAAAAAAAATGATCTTGTTCCATATTTGAAGAAGTTTTTTTTATTTTTATTTTATTTTTATTAAGGGTCGGTGCAGGCCGCATTCTCAAACCTTGATTAATAAAATCACAAAATACATGAGGGAACATGGTACCTCAACCCCAGATTACATAATAAGCATCATAAGAACTTCCTCAATTATTTACCTATCTATCTATGAGGACTTAGTAACGGTTTTTTTTCCCCACTTTAAGGGATCGCTTGTGAGATTCATTTTTTGATCACATATCAGCAAACTAACCATTAGATTTTTATGTCTCCATAAGTAGATCATTTTTGTAAATTTTTACCCAAATTAAAAATTATTAAGGTAATTCATAATCGTGTTTTACTATTATAAACATGAACAGTTTAGGTTAGACGGATTTGGTTCGTTCATTGATTTAATATAGTTCGTTATCTTAATAATTATTAATTTGGCTGAAATTTTGCAGAAGAGATCTACTCATAGAGACTGAAAAACTGAATATATCCACATCTCGACCGTTCAGTTTTTAGGTACTAATGTATAGATTATCTCTAAAAAATTTCAGCCAAATTGATGTTCGTTAAGGCATTGATAACTGCCTTAAAAGCTAGTATAGTTCAGGTTGGACAGATTTAGTTCATCCTTTAGGCTTGCTTATTTACTATGTTATTTCATAGTGTATAGGCTTGCTTAAATAAGTGAGCATGAGTACCGTCAAATGATCGGACCTAATCTATGTATCGTTGTAGTTTACCACAAACTCTTTTTTGTTTTTTTGAAAGAACCACAAACTTTTTATCTACCCATAGATGGTAGAGGGAGGATATGTATGTAATGATCATTTCTGAACTGAGTATTAATATATCAACATGATACTATTTCAAAAAATAAATAAAAAATCATTGATTTGTCTCGAAGGACAGGAGGTGCGCAATGCCGCCCTAGGCAGTCTTTCCTCCGGGCTAAGCCGCTGGCAAAACAACCACCAGTGTTGAATGATCTAAGAAGATTCTTTAGGAGAGTATGGGTTCTCGACAAGAGTTTCAAGATTCAAGAAAGGGAACACAACCATTTTGTTCTGAGTTTTGATCTACTCCGAGATCAGAACAAAGTTCTCCTGGGAGGTCCATGGAGGATCAATCATGCTCCCATTGTGATGCAGGAATATGATGGAGTGGCACCGATCCAATCTGTGGCCATGAACTCTCTCGCTCTTCTTCTGGGTGAAGATCTCGAATATTCCTCCGGCGTTTGAGGACCCTGATACCAGCAAGGACATCGCATCTGTTGCGGGTAAGTTTTTGGAATTTGATGATAAATTGTTTGACAAGACGGGGAAGGTTAGGGTTAGGGTCTCTCATGACCTAGCCAAGCCCTTCTTCCTCCTGAAGAAACTCCGTCTTGCGCCAGGCGTGGAACCGGAAATATCTTTCTTCTTTGAGAATCTGGTTGGTATGTGCAACTCTTGTCACTTTCTCATACATGATGGAGAGAATTGCCCAGTTAGCATGGAGTTTGCAAAACATAAACAGGCTCCAGCCTACTGGAAGACTTGAGATTGGATCTCCATCTTTAAGTTTCACTGCGGGTAATTTCCGTTTTCATGGGGTGCAAACGCCGGTGTTACCACCGATCAATCGTGTTTTGTTCCAGAATTGCACAACTCCACGAAAACCCGTCATACTGTGGGAAAAATTTCTCGCCAAGGAACATGATAACTCTTTGGCAATTGTCCCAGTCGCTATTCAAAAAAACAAAATCTCTCCTCCTAAGAAAGTGCTTGCATCACCAGAAAATGCTTTAATTATGGTCCCTGAAGCAGTGCCGTCTCCCCCTAAGAAAGAACTTGATGTGGTTGCACTGGCAGAGACGGTGATCATGGAGTCTGAGACCGTGCAATCTCTGCTAAAAATTGTGAAGGATGGGATAGTGTCACAGAAGTTGGAAGTGAATGTAGGGCAAGAGCATAACACTGCCCCTGCCAAGAATGAGCCAGTGAAAGAAAAGAGAGGCCGCTCTCCAAACTCAGGGGCTTCTCTAAAAAAACTCGACATTCTGCTCCCGGATTTGTTTCAAAAAATCGAGCTACAGGATGCACCTTTGAAGAAGCTAAAAATACGTAGCTTCCCTAGGAAGTTTACTGCTCGGTCTCTTGGCCTTACTGAGGCGCCAGGAAGTATTTTGTTGCCCAAAGAGCCAATGGTGGAGATCCCGAAACTAAAGAAGAAGAGAGGAAGACCACTGGGGTTGAAAAATAAAAATCCCCCAAAGTCTAGAAAGATTTCTACTGCACAGGTGACTTGCTTGGAGTATCATACCAAGCCTCCTAGCCCTAGTGAGAAGGGCAAGGAGAAGATTTAGGTTTTTTGTTTTTTGTTTTGAGCCTAGCCTATCTTCTATGCTTTTGTATAGGTTATAGGCTCACTTGGAATAAGTGAGCATAGATTGTACTAGTGAATGGTGCTAGCATATCGTTGTCTTACTAGCCCTATGTTGGCAGGGATTGATATGTATTCGTGCTGTTCTGGCCTTTGCTAATAAAATTCTTATTTGATGATTCCAAAAAAAAAAAAATCATAGACAAATCTCCAGATTCTGAGTTTATTTTTTCCATATTTTATCTTTCTCCCTGCACTTTAATTCTTATTTTCTTATCTTACCTTTGTGTATATTTTTTTCTTTCGTGAATCTTACCTCTAATCAATCAATTAATCCATTTCATTTGCTCAATATTCCTTAAGGGCAACTCCAACAATAGAGTTTCATTTGGGTTGCTAAACTCATTTTCACACCTTCTTTAGAGCATTATTCATATAATTCGTCTACTCATCTCCAATAGGAAGTATCATCTACGCGGTGGCATATTAATTTTTCCTTTGACAATACTATTTTTTTAATAATGTGTTTTACATATTAAGTCATATAGAAAACTCAATATTTACTGTTTCCGGTGTATAATTATATTTATAATTTTTGGTGTTCTTTTTTTTTTGTGTGATTTTTTTCTGATATAATTTGCATAAAAAAGTTTAATCAAACAAGGGTCGTCATTTTGTATTAGACGAACCACAGCCATCCATCTATGGACTATGGGGTGGGCTTCAAGGTTGTCTGACCCACATGAATGCAAAGTCTCTGCTTGCAGCCGAAACTTTCATACGTATGTCGCGCATAGGGCACACGATATGCCAGTTCTTATGTCTCACCCACCTGCTATGGGCTTGCAGTCTCAATTTGAGACCAATCTCAGAATGGAAACATATTCGGCACCTCTTTTAGCACCATGTCACATATTCGGCACCTCTTCTGGGTAAAGTAGAAGACAGATTAGACCTGAGCGAAGCATATTGTTGATTAGAGGGGTGTTTTCATCAATTACTATCTAACAGAAAAATTTTAAAAAAATTCCGCATGGACATTAAGAGTCCGCTTAGGCCATATGGCCGCTCCCCCTGCAAGGGAATAGAGATTTTAGGCTTTGGGCATGGTAAACAATCGGATGAAGTGTAGTTAATGGTAATTTACATATTATGTCATTAATATGAGAAAAGTAAATATTTAATTTTGTTACGGGTGTATAATTATTTTGATAAATTTTGGTGTGTAGGTTACTTGACCTAGTGGTAATAGGGTTAAATTAGAAGGATATAGATTCCTGTTCAATGTACGATTACTTTCCTTGTATGATTGAGATTCTATACATTGTAATCCTCTATAGAAAGAGGCCCCTATTATCAATGAGAATACACAACGATTTCCTCTCAATTTCAGTTTCTCTTCAACACGTTATCAACACGAAGCCCTAACCCTGAAACAAATAGCCAAACCCTAATTCAAGAAGCTAAAAACCTTGAATCTGAATACAAAACCTTGAAGCATTTTCTGCCTCCATCTCACACATTGAAGAACTCGATTCCAGGAATCCAAAACCGGCAGCGGCACCCCAAGAACCGGCCGGAAACCTACTGAACCCGCCACTGGAAGCTCCATACAACTTGCAGCAAATATTCCACCGGTTCACCATCTTCTGGACCTCCAATTTCCACCAACTTTTGATAGCAGAAGCCAGTTGATCAAAAGTTTCAGGAACCGGAAGAAAAAGTCCAAAAATCGGCCTAAAAAGACGTGAATCGGCCACCTGAGCAGCTGCATATTGAACCGGCAGAAAAGAAGAAAAGAAAAGGAGAAGAAAGCAAGCCCAGCCCAGGAAAAAAAAAAAAAAGGGAAAAGAAGTCAAGCCCAAAGAAGAAGAGCCCAGAAGCCTACTGACCTGACCCGGCCCACTGATACACCTGACCCACAGCCACATCATCATTCACGTCAGCACAGCCACATCAGCATCCGGGGGACCCACTACCACGTCAGCTCGGTCAGCCCCTGGTCAACAGTCAACGGTCAACCCCTGGTCAAAGACGGTCAACAACTTTTCCGGCCACTTTTCCGTCGACTTTTCAGGCCATTTTCCTACGACTTTTTCCGACCACTTTTTCCCGTCAAATTTTCCGGCGACTTATTTCGAGGTATTTTTTTTAAACGTTCCCGTTTTTTTTTAGAGTTTTTAAATTTAATTTCTCTTCTTTTTCGGGGACTTGCAACCTCCATTCTTCTACACTTACAGTTTGTTGAGATAAAACGATCGACCGCAAACATCATTGTTTCGATCTAATCCAACCCCTCTTGGAATCGAATTTCTTGGAAGCGACTAGACTCGGAAATTCCTAATTTCTTGGAAGCGACTACGCTCAGAAATTTTATTTGTTTTCGTTGTAGCCTTTTTTTCGCTCCGAAACTAACCCTAATTTCTTGTTCTCTTTCAGGATGAGTAACCTGAATAAATTGGACTTTGCTCCATTAGGAACAACTGGCTCTGAATATCACATGTGGGTTCGTGATATCTGCCAGCATCTCAAGGCCGATGGAATCTTGGATACGATTCTCGAGCCTAGCCAGGACGTGCTAACTGTTGAGCAAGCTCAAGCTTTGGAAGCAAATAGAGCAGCCTTAAAGGCAAATAAGGCGAAAGCCATCATCCTAATGACTTGTCATATGGATGATTCGCTCCAGTACGAGTGTATAAATGAAGAAGACCCCAGAAGGCTGTGGGTCTCACTCGAAGATAGATTTGGCAACGTCCGTGACCCCTTCTTCCTGACCTAGAAGTGAGATGGCATAGCCTCCGCTTCTGTGATTTCAAGTCAGTTCTTGACAACAACTCGGAAGCACTTCGCATTAAATCCTTAATGGAATTCTGTGGTAAAGAGATCACAAATGCGATGTTGATTGAGAAGACTCTGTCTACTTTATCCGTCTATGCATTGATGGTTGCTAAGAACTATCGAATCGATGTTACTGCAAGACGAATCACAAGGTTTCATGAGCTCATTGGAGCTATGAATGTCGCTGAAAAGCATGACAACATCCTTGTGAAGAACAGAGCATATTCTAGAATCCAATTATAGTTGCGCCCCAAAGAGAGGGCGCCAAGAGTGAAACCCTAATCTTAGGAATACATTTGGACGTTCTGGTCCATATAATCGCTCTACTTGGGAAGGTAATCGCCAAAATAGGCGAACACAGAACCGAAGAGGTAAACATGGAAAGAGAGAGGGAGGCAACGCCTCTGGCCATGTTGGTGGCGCCACCAACACTAAGAGCCATCTAAATGACACTTTCAAAGCGCCTCAATCAATGGAGTTTGACCAAAGACATATATGTTCTCGATGTGGAATATCTGATCATTGGGCACACATTTGTAGAGCTCGTGAAGAAATTGTCACCGCCTACAAAGCATATTGTGAAGTAAGAGAAGCTCACTATATGGAACAAGAAGATCAAGAAGATGATCTAGAGTGACGGGTTGAAGACTACAAATCTGGCTGGGATCAATAGATCGCCAATTCTGTTTAAGTCTTTATTTTTCCAAGAGATGTAATAGGCAATTGCCATATATTTTTGTAGTAAATGCCAATGGTTTAGCTTTTCTTCAAAGTAGGCTCACTCAAAGTAAGTGTGATGTCTAAGAAGGTTCTGAGATTAGTGGTACTTAAGCGAGCCTTGCTCCACCGACATCTCTCTACTCACCTGGTCACATTTATTTTGGAATTACCGAAAGAAGTTAGATGACTACCATTGTTTTACATTAGCTATCATTTTGGATTAGATTTTGTTTAGTCAAAGAGACAATGATGTAACTCCGTTGGCTTATGAATAAAATTTCGAGTTCTTTATGACTCCATTTTGATTCTGAGCATATGACTTTTGTGACTATGATGGCTGGGCCATCAATATTAATTCAAGGACATTGAATAGCCCAATTTCCACTTGCCAAATGACACCTTAATTACTGTCACAGAAACTCTCTACGCTTCTAGGGCGAATTACACCTATGAATAGCCGACGGATTCCATGCGAAAACGCATGTAGAGAACGGAAATGAGTTCCTTTGCAATACGTCTAATGATTGCGAATAAAGGCGCATCTTAGAGAAGTTTATGTGTCTTTTTAGCAGATCCAATAAAGTTACGAGAGAAGATCTCTTGGATTTAGACACATATTGGCTTTGTCACGACAGGATAGGTCATCCTGTTCATGATATGATGATCCGTCTACTAAAGGCTTCACATGGACATCATTTCTTTCGAGCGAAACGAAGCATAAATCAAAAGTCGATTTCTGGACTAAGTGTAACCGACGCAGCTGCCTAAGGCACCGCCTCCATCCACCCCCAACCTAGGGCTGGCGCAATCCCTATCCATAACACCATGGATAGCGTCCATCATGGTGATAGCGCCCCAGGTGATGTTGCAATCACCAACTTGCTTTAAATAGCGTTTCAGACGCTCAGGCCTAACCAAAATACTCATTGGTTGCTTCTAAAGCCTCTCGCAAATTTTACAAAGCCCGTTCCTTAGGGAAATTAGGACTAAGACCGTCCTATGCAAAGGAAATGAACATACTCATTCTGTTCTTACATAGAATCCATGGGGATTCTGTGGATTGATTCAACCAACTTGCGGATGCTTAAATATTTCATGATGTTGGTTGACACGCAAACACGCTGGCCACGTGTTGTGCATTGTCCACCTATAAATGCTGCTTCTGCTACACTCCTAGTACATATCATATGACAACGGGCTCACTCTCCAGATCATCCTATTCAGTCAATTGGATTTGACTATGCTAGAGAGTTTACATCGAAAGACTTTCGATGGAAGTTGCAATGGGACTGATGTTGGACATCATGTTCCTATATACAAACCCAAATGGTCTTGCGGAAATGACTACGATGATAGTCCGAACATTGGTAATGCGCACCAATCTCCTTATATCCGCTTGGGGTGATGCAATATCGCATGCAGCTATGCTAATTCATCTACGACCCACCACCACTCAATGTACCTCTGCGTTACAGCTAGTGACTGGGTACAAGTATCGTACTTACGCATATTTGAGTGAGCCATTTATGTGCCAATTGCGCCACCACAACGCTCTATGATGGGTCCTTACAGACGAATGGGCAACTACGTTGGATTTGAGATTCCAACAATCGTCCTCCACTTAATGCCCTTGCAAGGCGATCTCATTATTGCTAGATTTGCGGGTTGTCACTTTGATGAGACAGTCTTCCCGTCGTTAGGGGGAGATAAGAATGATACGCCCGAAAGCAAGCGCATAATTTAACCCTGAAATGTCATTAGTAGTACGTAATAAATAGGGATCGTTCTATTCCGGGGATTGAGGGTACACCTGTCATTGTCAAACAATTAAACAATTAAAATTAAAACAAAGTATAATATTTACAAAGATATTCACAAGTATAAACATTATTTACGAAAAGGGGGGAGATTTTGTTTTTGGGTTTTCGAAAATAAATTAAGTAAACAAAAGAATTAAAATGCAAAAACATAAATACAAAGATGGAATGAGAAAACAAAGATCAAAACCGAAACTTTTGATTGAAATCGATTCAAACCCTAATATTGTTCATCTAAGTCATGAGAAAGGAGTTGATCATGTGAAACATTCGAAAGCAAATGATTTCCCATATTTTACTTTTCAATGCTAATTAACCTAAGCGAAAGCACCTAGATTAATCCTATCAAACATGCAATCAAACCCTAGAAAGCTAGTCAATCATGTCATGTTTAACGCATTACACATAGAGAAAGGCTATCAACTCAAGTGTACAACTTAGTATGGAAAAGTCCACCTAATTGCAATTCTCTTTAATTAAATTCGATCTTTGTACAAAACCTTTACTACTTTGATTCAAGTTTACACAAAACGAAAAGTCGATTTCATGCTCTTAAACCTAGCATCATTCATATCAAAACCCTAAGTGTTTGCAACCACATAAGATTAAAATACAAAAGTTATCTATAACGCAAATTTAATTAAACAAACTCACATAAGCAACTCTCGAATCACAATATATGAATCTGAAAATTCTCAATTAATCATAAAATTCCAGAAATTAATATTTGTTCAAACACATATGTCAACTAGTTCATAACCAACGAAATTCAAAGCAAAGGTTACAAAGGAGAATCGGATTACACCGTGAGATGGAGATGGTGATGAACGATTGATGTGGTGGTCTCTTGAATCTCGAAAGCAAGCTTCAAGGTTGGAGATGGATGATGGATGCTCACGGCTATGCTTCTTCTCCCTTGGCCTTGCTTGAACTCGTGGAGATGACTAGAGGATGGAGAGAGGAGAGGAAAACCTCACGGCAACAAGAGCAAAATTTCTGATTTTTCTAAAGTGTAAATTGTGAAGGAAGAGGAACCCCTTCTCAACGTCAAAGAGGTGGGTATATATAGGAGCACGGCTAGGGTTCACAAAGCAATGAGAAATTTCCACATAGCTTCCACCAATAGGAATTCGCCAAGTAAACTTTGTGATGTGGTCCAACCAATCATAGAATGCCAAGTAAGCCTTGTGATGTGTACCAACCAATCATAATTCTCTAAAATACCTCCCTAATATTTAATTGCCGAATTTCCTTGAAATTATTCTGATTTTCTTCATGAATTTCGGCCAACATTCCTTTAGGGAATTTAGGGATGAATCTGGACGCCTTTTGAGCTTTTCCTTGGTGCACACATATTTTCCTTCTATAAATATCTCCCTTGAATCTCTCTTTGCGTCATCTCCTTGATTATTTCTGATTTTCATGTTGGCAATCACACCAATTTACTCCTCCAACAATATTTCTTTCCATAAAAATCTCCCAAGAAAATCTCCTTTGATTTATTCCACGTGAAATTCTCAATCAATCACCTTAATTCCCACGTTGTCACCTTGTTTTTCCTTAAGTATTACACGGCAAATTTAATCCCCAAGGAAAATATATTTTCCTTTTTTAAAAAAAACTCTTCCTTGATTCTCTCCTTGCCATGTCATCTTCATGAAGCTTCTCGTTCCATTTATGAACTCAATTCAGCTTATTTATTCCAAAAACCTGAAAATAGAAGCTTTCTAAAATAAGAAATGGAAACTTTCAAAAAAATGGAAAATAGAAACTACAAAACGGAAACTTTCTACAATTAGGAACTTTCCCATTCGAAGAATGGAAACTTTCCTAAACAGAGTTTTATTAAGGAAATAACGCAGAAAATATAGGGAAATAACAGTTAAAACGTCGCATTAAAATGCTCCTATCAAATTCCCCCACACTTAGCTTTTGCTAGTCCCTTAGCAAAATCACAAAAAGACTCAACTAAGACTCAACGAAAATTTAAAGACTCTACACAAACAATGACTCTATTGCCCTTCAACTTTTTGTCTCAGAAATCTTTTACTTTCACAACATCAAGATTAGCACTCCACCAAGAATCAATGTTTAGGCATTCGAGAGTTAATTAAAACACATAATTTACATATACACAAGTAGGACTTGGTTGGAACAATGGTGATGGTTTCTGTTAAGCATGCTTCAAACAAGTATGATTCAAATCCTCACAAGGTGTATCCACTCTTTCTTCTCTCAGAATTCAAGGCAATGCTTAAAAGCTTATAATCACTCAATTATATGTGAGAGAAAATATTTTGAGGCAATCAAATAGCTCACATATATAAGAAACGAAAAGCACTTTGTGAATATAATTTTTTTTTTTTTCAAAAGATCTCATGAAAGATACCAACTACTTGCACGGATGGACCCAAGCCATAGGTTCAACTCTTGTAACTCATCTCCACATCAAAGGTTGTCCCATCTTAAGGATCAAGAAGGTCTTCTCAAAGGTTGTAATGGGGCTAAGGCTCAAGGTTTTAAGAAATGAAAGATAAGGAATTTAACAAAGTGTTCTAAAAACCTAGTAGAGCTCATGCAACTATAGAGACTTCTAGAAATCCACCAAGATATATCCAAACGTCCCATCCCAAAGAGGTAATGTAAAGAGGCCAAATGTCTTCATTTTGGGCCCTAACTTCACTCTAAACTTCCTTTGAACTCTAGTGAATTGGACAAAGGCCAAATTTTTCTGTAATGGGCCTTCAATTTAAAACAAACTCCAAACTCACCAAGTATGGGGAACTAAAATCCATAGACATTTTTCTTTCTTTCTTTTTCTTTCTAGCCGTGTACAATTTTTTTTTTTCATTTCTTTTTCACGGCTTTCACATACATTTTTTTTATGGACAAGTCTACCCCCACACTTGAACTTTCACCTCTTCTCAATTTTCATTCTCAATGCCAAATCCTTAAGTAAAGTCCCCAAAAGATAGCTCCACTAAGTTTTTAGAACAAAGGGTAGGAGTGTAGCTATACTAAGGTTCAGGGTTAAGGATTTTAAGGGTGATGAAAGAAAAGGCTTTATGTAGGCTCAAAGGGGTTTATCTAAGGGAGTCTCACGACGGGCACAAAAGGGGACACAAGCTTATATGGCAATGGTGGTAATTCCTAAGATGCCTCTATCCTTTCCAGAATCAGGGCCATGTATTGATAAAATGTCTCAACAAGCACAAGAGCGAATTCTAGCATTCTCTAGTCCATCAAACTTAATCTATGGCAAGCAATCAATCAAATGAAAGAATAATGAGATCATCAAAACATCGCCAAGAAAATAAGAATATATATTTCATTTATCACTCCAAGAAAAAGGGACATGGCTCAAATATCTCACATGGGTTTTTATGAATCAAAACTCATCTTAACATGCTCATATTCTATACCAAGGTTACGAAATCCATATCCACTACTCATGCACACATTTTTCATATATCTCAATTAACCAAAGAATACCATTTTTAAATCATCTCAATCTTGTGATCCTCTCTTAGCCATAATTTCAGAGATATAGAATCATCCTAGACAGTTGAAAGGGCATCCTATGACTAAATAAAAGCAACAAATTTTTTTTTTAATTTTTTGACATTTTTTTCGATTTTTTGTATTTTTGAATATATATGACTCAAGACAAAAATATAAATCCCTTCCCCCACACTTAAATATTGCATTGTCCTCAATGTAATCAATTATAAACATGCAATGAAACAAATAAGCATAGATAGAAGATATTTACGAAAATAAAAACAAAGAAGAAAAATTAAAAAATAAAAATAAAAAGAAATAGGAAAAGAGAAAGCAAATCTGTGTTTGTAGTCTCCAACACAGCTACTTCTGAATTGGGTTGCCTCCCAAGCAGCGCTTGAGTTTAACGTCTTTCAGCCAGACGGAATAGATATTAAAAAGTTAGTAACTATAATTAACAAAGAAATACAAAAAAAATATAAACAAGTAACAAAGAATTACAAACTACAAATATAATTAACAAGTGTATTGTACACAAGAAACAAGTTAGGTACACAAGTGAGTAAAAAAAAAAACATGAAAAATATTTACACAAATGTTTTTTTTTTTTTTTTTTTTTTTTTTTTTACCTTAGTGTATCACAACATTTTGTTACATTTTCTTTTGTTATAAATATTATTGATATCAAATCTAATTCCAAGCGGTAAATCAAGTTGGACATGCGGCCCAAGTATAGTCGTCTAGACACAAAGTCCCTCTTACATCCTTTGGGCAACCTTACTGAAATGGCCAGGTGGGGGAGGACGAACACAAGAGGAAAAATCCATTTTGGCATGAGCTACTCCCACATAGTGGTTTAGGCCCATTTGTAAGCACTTCTGGATTCAAAAACCCGTCATGAACGTTGTCCCCTTCCTAGACACCATTCCACATAGGCTATACTTACTAAGATGAAAAAAATCCTAAGTGTGAAGACAGTTCAACAAGTGTTAATAAAGGCCGCCCTCAACCTTAAGGGACCTGAACTAGGTACCAATAAGGGGTTTAGGCCAATATTAACAAACGCGACTTCACCTATTCCATTCAATTTACAATTTACAATTAAAACTCGTATTCAACAATATAAAAAACAACCTAAGTAAATTAATTAATCTATGTTTCGAACAAAATATATACAACAAATATTCACAATTTAACAAGTGATTTTTCAATCCCCGGCAACGGCGCCAAAAATTGATGCGCTCGAAAGCAAGCGCATAATTTAACCCTGAAATGTCATTAGTAGTACGTAATAAATAGGGATCGTTCTATTCCGGGGATTGAGGGTACACCTGTCATTGTCAAACAATTAAACAATTAAAATTAAAACAAAGTATAATATTTACAAAGATATTCACAAGTATAAACATTATTTACGAAAAGGGGGGAGATTTTGTTTTTGGGTTTTCGAAAATAAATTAAGTAAACAAAAGAATTAAAATGCAAAAACATAAATACAAAGATGGAATGAGAAAACAAAGATCAAAACCGAAACTTTTGATTGAAATCGATTCAAACCCTAATATTGTTCATCTAAGTCATGAGAAAGGAGTTGATCATGTGAAACATTCGAAAGCAAATGATTTCCCATATTTTACTTTTCAATGCTAATTAACCTAAGCGAAAGCACCTAGATTAATCCTATCAAACATGCAATCAAACCCTAGAAAGCTAGTCAATCATGTCATGTTTAACGCATTACACATAGAGAAAGGCTATCAACTCAAGTGTACAACTTAGTATGGAAAAGTCCACCTAATTGCAATTCTCTTTAATTAAATTCGATCTTTGTACAAAACCTTTACTACTTTGATTCAAGTTTACACAAAACGAAAAGTCGATTTCATGCTCTTAAACCTAGCATCATTCATATCAAAACCCTAAGTGTTTGCAACCACATAAGATTAAAATACAAAAGTTATCTATAACGCAAATTTAATTAAACAAACTCACATAAGCAACTCTCGAATCACAATATATGAATCTGAAAATTCTCAATTAATCATAAAATTCCAGAAATTAATATTTGTTCAAACACATATGTCAACTAGTTCATAACCAACGAAATTCAAAGCAAAGGTTACAAAGGAGAATCGGATTACACCGTGAGATGGAGATGGTGATGAACGATTGATGTGGTGGTCTCTTGAATCTCGAAAGCAAGCTTCAAGGTTGGAGATGGATGATGGATGCTCACGGCTATGCTTCTTCTCCCTTGGCCTTGCTTGAACTCGTGGAGATGACTAGAGGATGGAGAGAGGAGAGGAAAACCTCACGGCAACAAGAGCAAAATTTCTGATTTTTCTAAAGTGTAAATTGTGAAGGAAGAGGAACCCCTTCTCAACGTCAAAGAGGTGGGTATATATAGGAGCACGGCTAGGGTTCACAAAGCAATGAGAAATTTCCACATAGCTTCCACCAATAGGAATTCGCCAAGTAAACTTTGTGATGTGGTCCAACCAATCATAGAATGCCAAGTAAGCCTTGTGATGTGTACCAACCAATCATAATTCTCTAAAATACCTCCCTAATATTTAATTGCCGAATTTCCTTGAAATTATTCTGATTTTCTTCATGAATTTCGGCCAACATTCCTTTAGGGAATTTAGGGATGAATCTGGACGCCTTTTGAGCTTTTCCTTGGTGCACACATATTTTCCTTCTATAAATATCTCCCTTGAATCTCTCTTTGCGTCATCTCCTTGATTATTTCTGATTTTCATGTTGGCAATCACACCAATTTACTCCTCCAACAATATTTCTTTCCATAAAAATCTCCCAAGAAAATCTCCTTTGATTTATTCCACGTGAAATTCTCAATCAATCACCTTAATTCCCACGTTGTCACCTTGTTTTTCCTTAAGTATTACACGGCAAATTTAATCCCCAAGGAAAATATATTTTCCTTTTTAAAAAAAACTCTTCCTTGATTCTCTCCTTGCCATGTCATCTTCATGAAGCTTCTCGTTCCATTTATGAACTCAATTCAGCTTATTTATTCCAAAAACCTGAAAATAGAAGCTTTCTAAAATAAGAAATGGAAACTTTCAAAAAAATGGAAAATAGAAACTACAAAACGGAAACTTTCTACAACTAGGAACTTTCCCATTCGAAGAATGGAAACTTTCCTAAACAGAGTTTTATTAAGGAAATAACGCAGAAAATATAGGGAAATAACAGTTAAAACGTCGCATTAAAATGCTCCTATCAAAGAACACCGATGTTCACCAGGAATGACAGGAATTGTCGTGGCATGTCCCCACTATGTCTCATCTCAATCCCTGTTAAAGTGATGAGATCACACAAATATGTTGTAAAGAAGCCTGCAAGGAAGGACGTCCCTACGAGACAACGTAGGCCACCCTACACGGAGGTAGGCATGGCGCCAACGCTAAAGAGAGTGGCACTCTGGCGTTACAGGCCATGGCCCCAGCTAAGATACGTGGGAGACCCGTAGCTTCGAAGGACACTTTGGCACATTCCAATCCATTGATCATCAAGACTCAAAATCCGTCTCATGAGAATCTTCCGGGTTAGGGTTATCGTTAGGGGACGCCTCAACATTAGAACCTATTCCCGAGAATATAGAGTTCTATGAAACTTACACTAGTGTACTTGAGACGTGGGATATAAACTTCATCATAATTGATGACGTAGTTGCACATGAGTTTGTTGAGTCAGATGATATCGAACCACGCTCCGTTGATGAATGAATGTCAACGTAGAGAAATTTGGCCTAAATGGAAAGATGCGATCCAGGTTAAGATGGATTCTCTAATGAAGAGGAAGGTTTTCGAGCTAGTGATGCCAACACCTCTTAACATAAAACATGTTGACTAATGGGTCTTCGTTAGAAAGCGTAGTGAGAAAAAGAGATGGTAATCTCTCCTTATGGCGCACCGCTTCTCATAAAATGCCCTGAAATCGACTACGATGAGACATATTCTCTCGTAATGGATGCCATTGCACTCCACTACCCTGTCAGTTTGGTAGTTTCCGAATAACTGAACATGTAGCTTACAAATGTGGTCACTACGTATCTCTATAGTGATCTAGATAGGGAATATACATGAAGGTTCATAGTGAACTTCATTTACCTAAGTCAAGTGGCTCTAGACCACGAAGCACGTTTACAAAGAGGTTGAAACACTCGCTAAAATGACTACTTGATTGGGAAGGGATATGCCCACGCGTTTCCATAACAAGTTTCAGATTCCATCGCGGTTCATGTTGGACATGATCTTCATTAGAAGCCCTTAAAGAGTTAAGGGAAACCGCTGAACACTTGAAATCAGATTTTGAGATGAAGGATTATGGGAGAACACGATTATGTCTCAGTTTGGAACTTGAGCATCGTGTCGATAGATGCTTAGGCATTTTGACAAGGTCAAACCTTCAAGCACCCCTATGATCGTCCGTAGTCTTGATCCTAAAAGGACCCTCTTCGTCTGAAGGATGATGACGAAGATGTGCTAGAGGCAGAAATGCCTTACTTGAGTACAATAGGCGCATTATTGTACTTAGCTCAATGCACATGACCAGACATCTCGTTTGCAGTGAACTTGTTAGCTAAAGTATAGCTCTGCGCCAACGCGACACCATTTTGATTGGTGTAGAAGATATTTTTCAGTACTTGAGATGTAAGATTGATATGGACTTGTTCTATCCCTATGGAGAGAAGATGGATTCAGACCCATCACACACGAAAAACGCTGCCAATGCTGGCCTGTGTTCTCTATCCCCATCCCAAAACGATATAAGTGTTTTGAAAGGTTTTGCTGATGCTGGGTACCTCTCTGACCCACACAAAGGTCGCTCCCAAACTGGTTAAGTGTTCACTATGGGAAAAGACAGTGATATCTTGGAGGTCTACAGAACAGACCGTCGCTATATCTTTTAACCATGCAGAGATTATTGCTCTTCACGAAGTGGTTCGTGAATGTTTATGGATTGGATCCATAATCACGCATGTTTGCAATTGTTTTGAAGTCTACCGAGCCTACGAGCATTTAGGATAATGCTGTTCGTTTTGAACAAATGAAGCAAGGCTACATCAAAAGCGACAACACCAAGCATAATCAGTAACAACAGACTCTCCTCAAATACCAAAGTGAACTAGGTTCGATATGAGGATAATGTGGCAGACTTGTTTACTAAGTCATTGCCCAAATCCACGTTCGAGAAACATGTGGCAAGAATTGGCTTGCGGAAATTATCTGAACTTCCATGATCGTAGTCATCAGGGGGAGACGCAGACATCAAAGGGAGATGTCTACATGTTCATCTCGAAACGTGAAAGGTGTGTTGTGCTCTTTTTCCCCTTCGACCGAGGTTATTTTTGTCCCACTGGGTTTTTGTTACTCGGCAAGGTTTTTAACGAGGCAACGAGAGAAGCACCGCGTTTGGACAACACAAGGGGGAGTGTTCAAGTAAACCCTAATTTGTGTTTGGCCCAAACTCTAGATTACTTGACCTAGTGGCAATAGAGTTAAATTAGAAGGATCTAGATTCCTATTCAATGTACGATTACTTTCCTTGTATGATTGAGATTCTATACATTGTAATCCTATATATAAAGAGGCCCCTATTATCAATGAGAATACACAGCGATTTCCTCTCAATTTCAGTTTCTCTACAACATGGTGTTAATTTTTGTAATTTTTTCTGATACAAGTTGCACAAAATTCAACAAAGGGTCGACCATTTTGTATTAGTCGATCCACAGCCGGACATGTGGTGGGCTTCAAGGTTGTCTGACCCACATGAATGCTTTGCGGGGCCCAGCTCGGGGCCAAAACTTTCAGGGTTGTGTCGCGTGTGGTGCACACGATATGCCCTTTCTTTTGTCTCATTTGCGCGTAAAGCTCATCCATGCCATGCATGCTTTCTTTCTCCCATTTGTTTTTAGTCTCATCCACCAGCTGTGGGCCTCGCAGTCTCAATTTGAGGGAGAGCCCATAATCAAAAGTGGGTCTCAAAATAAGATTTGGCCTTAACTGTTGGAGTTGCCCTAAGAAAGAAATCTGGGTTCGTCATTTTTTTTGTTTTGTTTTTTGAAATGGAATCTGGGTTCATCATTAACTAGGGCAAAAAAAGAAATGGACAGATTGATTGATTATATAAATTCAATTTTTATAATTTATAAATTTGATGGCAGTAAAGTTTAGGATTTGCACGGTATATTTTCCTCATTTTTTTTTTTGAAAGGGCTATTTTCATATTAAGAGTCTTATTCATCTACTCAATAAATTTCATGTTTAGTTGTGCTCAGTTCTCATTGGATCTAAATCACACTTTGATAAATCAAAATATATCACTAGATCGAGTACTCGCAATAAAGTTAAAGACAATGAAATTAACTAATAGATTCCAAATCAATTTGCTTGGCGTTTAAGCACAACGAGAAAGTTAATCGCCTTTGTTGGGTCAAAGATAGAAGGCTTCTCTTCAAGTTTTGTACGGTACAAATCAAAGAGCTAGCTCATCTAAGATTTCATCTCCGAATTGCTGCTGGAAGAGAACCTCTGTGACAGCTCTAACGTGAGATGCAATCAGTTGGGGACTTTCAGTGACATTGTCAATTGTGGAGAGACGAGGTAAATTTTCCATACACTCTATGGTAAAACGTCCATTTAGTTCTACAGCAGCTTTCAGTTCTTGAGGAGACATGTAAAACATAGTTTTGTGTGCCTAATCAAACTATGAGTAGTATAGGAGAGAATGTTCTAGAATTCCTAGTTCTATTCGGATTAGATTTCCTTGTAACATTAGAACATGTACTTTGTAATCCTTATATATAGGGTTCCGCCTATTCTCAATAATGAATGACAATTCTCTCATCAATCTCTCTCAATTCTATTATTCTTAAACAGTATGGTACTGCCATTGGCAAGCTTTAACTGATGATCGCTTGTGATGCTATTCTACACTAAAAGCAGCTTGAAATACCATTCATCGACTCTTGTGTGTCAAAAGTTTGTGTAGAGTATTTACCTTGTTTCTAGAAGCGTAAACTATTTCAACTTGTAGAATATCCCCCATGAGAATCCAACTATTGAAATTAGATTGATTTTGCTTCAAGAAAGAAAAAAAATCTATATTGACTGGTAGATTGCAATATATGTAAAGTAGGTCAAAGATAGCAAAGTTTAATTGCTTGATTGAATAATAGATAATGGAGTTTTTTATTATTGTTGATCACACAAAAACAAGATATTTTTGTGTTGTGATTCTAACACTAGCTAGCTATATGTAGGGTTTGAAATATCAGTTGCTATTCTGTTTACAATATATTCAAATTTTGTCCATCACATGAACCTTGTATGAGATTTTACTAGCTAGCTCGGTGCACCATGCATCAAGCTCAAGTTAAATCTCATATCATATGTACATGAATGAAACTTAACACCACCTTGTGTGTATGAAGATCACCACCTATTTACAATTGTCGCATACAGCGTCTTTGTAAAAATAAAAAAATAAAAAATTTGAGCACAGTCAGTCGCCTAGGCCTGTTGTCTTTGAGAGTGACCGCCTATCGTTGGTCAACACTCTAAAGTCAGGTGAAGAAGATATGTTGATCCCACATTGGGAGGGTGGTTGATGAAATTCCGATCCAGCTTACTAGACTTCCATGCCAGGTTCATTTTTCCAAACATGCCTATCGAGAGTCCAATATGGCTGCACATAAAATGGCTAAGCTTGCCATTTCTTCTGGGTAGGCTCATTAGAAGGGACCTCCAGTCATTGGAAGTTTTGTGGTTTCCCATTGTAACGTTTGAAATCTTTGAGTAATAAAATTTCTTTCGTCTTGCTGTAAAATGAAAAAAAAAAAAAAAAAACTTGTATTGCTTTGAAAATAATGATAATATCCGTAATATTTAAACTTTTCACTCATTAATTTTTATTTATTAGTCAAAATTTCTCTTAAAAGAATTATGTACATTTTATATTAAACTTAAAGACATTCTAGGAAAGCTTTGAATCTAGTTCAATCGATGTAAGTCGGTCCTCCTTAGCTAGCTGAATTAATTGATGCAAACTATAGTGTAAGAGCTTGAAGGGGCAGCTCTCCAGTTTGGGGACTGTTATTACCTCAATCACTCAATGCTAGTATTAATAAAGTTCATTTTTAATAAAAGAAAGAAAGAAAAAAACTTAAAGACATGCTCCTCCAAACTTTGACTGTAAGAAAGCGAAATTATGCAAAAAAATATACTAAACTTCGACAAGGTTCGTATATTCAGGAATCATATGTAATTGTGCAATCATGGTGACAGTGGTGATGCTGGTTATGACTTAAGAGTAATTACTCCAACCTCACACGTCTTCCAAGTTCCGAGTAGATAGAGACCATTCAAACTTCAAAGAATACCACACATATGCCCAAGAGGCAAAGAAAACAAAAACAAAAGGAAACGACACCATTCAACTGTAGTCCTAAAGTCCAAAGAGACGTCTATTGATTCCAAACACTCGACAAGCTAAACCTCATATATTCTATATATAATCTTCATCTTCATCACCTCAGACTCAAGCAGCTGAAACCCACCACCTTAATTACCACAAACCCAAATCCAAAGAGCCTGAGGCAACCGCTGCCACTGCCTCGCCATATATCGCTGCCGTCGAAGACGGAGAGCCAACGGCTCCTCCGCCGCAGTACATATATCTTTGCAGTGTTTGCCACCGGAAATTAGTTGCCTTGATTCACAAGTTGGGTAAATTCACTGCTCTCTGACTCTCTCTATATTCCTTTCACTTTTCCTCATATTCCTTATCCAAAGTTATAAAGTTGCCTGCCTTTACAGACTATGAAGGTGCCAAAAAATTAAAAATAAACAGATGTACTTGCATGTATCTAGTTTACTTTCTGGTGTTTGAACCGCTTTAACCATGACTTCATGAACCACATACATCAACAACCATAAGTTCAACACTCAAAAATATAATGCAAAAAGATTGGTCACTTGACCCTGACACATCTATATGTACGTAGTCTAGCTAAAGAGAAAGATAGGAGCATGAGATTTATTATTTTTTTTTTTTTAAAGAGAACGATAAAGATAAATTTTGACGCCTTAGACAAAGTTACCTTTGATTAATTTGAAAGATTAGCATCAAATAATATATCTCTATTACATAAGGGGAAAAATAGTCAATACATGGTCCAAGTAATTCTAATTGTGAAATAGATGTTCTAAACACAAGTTTATTGTTTCCAGTTTTCGATTAGTTCGTTTATCATTTTCTTAAGTCGCCATTGTCATTTTACGTCCATTAGGCTTGTTTATTGGGTAACCCAGCTTGATACTAAAGGAAAATATAAATCTTCAAGGTTCATGTGTTTCACAGATACTAATTTCACTTAAAAAGCAGGCTTTGCTCCAGAGGTACTTCTAATCGAGAGGAATGGGTAGTTGGACAGACATGAAGGGCTTCACCCTCCAAGTTCTTACAGGAAGGTGGCTCATGTTGTTTGCCTCATTTCTAATGATGGCTGGTGCTGGTGCAAGCTACAGCTTCGGCCTCTACTCAAATGACATCAAGTCCTCGCTCGGTTACACCCAAACAACGCTCAATCTCATCAGCTTCTTCAAGGACTTGGGCGCCAACATTGGCATAATTTCGGGGTTAATCAACGAGATCACTCCCCCATGGGTAGTCTTATCAATCGGTGCAGCTTTCAACTTCTTTGGCTACTTCATGATTTGGCTTGCCGTGACCAAAAAGATAGCCAAGCCCCAAGTTTGGCACATGTGCATGTACATAACAATGGGGGCAAACTCGCACACTTTCATCAACACAGGAGCTCTAGTCACATGCGTGAAGAACTTCCCCCGAAGCCGGGGACTCTTGTTAGGCCTTTTGGAGGGGTACATTGGTCTAAGTGCAGCAGTAATAGCACAGATATACCATGCTTTTTATGGTGATGACACAAAGTCCTTCACATTGTTCGTCGCATGGCTTCCTTCTACTCTTTCTTTGATATTTCTCCGAACCATTAGAATCATGCCGGTTATACCAAGCAAAAATGACCGCAATGTGTTACATAAATTCTTTTTTATTTCACTTGGACTTGCTATGTTCTTGTTGGTAATAATCATAGTAGAGCAGCAAGTCGACTTCACACAAAGTGAGTACGCTGGGAGTGCTGCTGTAGTGGTTTTCTTGCTCTTTCTCCCACTCGCTGTTGTTGTAGCCGAAGAGCAAAATATTTGGAGGAACAATCGACTAACTAGTACGGCAGAATATATCGATTCATCAGGCCAAAACCAGCTGAGTATAATTTCGTCCCCAGTGCCATTAGTGTTAACCAATGATGACAAGAAAGTTTCTTGTTGGAATTGGAATCACATATTTAGTCCGCCACAGATAGGAAACGACTACACCATACTCCAAGCAGTGTTCAGCATCGAAATGTTAGCTCTGTTCTTGACAACACTATGTGGCCTAGGCGGCATGTTAACAATGATGGACAACTTGGGTCAGATTGGAACTGCATTAGGATACTCATTGGGAAGTGTAACCACATTTGTGTCACTCACAAGCATATGGTGTTACCTAGGGGAAGTAATGGTGGGTATGCTCTCAGAAATCTTCGTCACAAAGTACAAATGTTCTAGACCTCTCATGTTCACTCTAACCCTCTTGCTATCATGCATTGGTCACCTTCTGATTGCATTCAATGTCCCCAACGGTCTCTATGCGGCTGCGATAATCATTGGGTTTTGCTTCGGTGGACAGTGGCCACTGATATTTTCAGTAACTTCTGAGATTTTCGGGCTTAAGCACTGCTCTACTCTGAACAATATTGGGGTAATGGCTTGCCCACTGGGGTCATATTTGCTCAATGTGAGGGTTACAGGGTTTCTCTATGATAAGGAGGCAGAGAAGCAACTGAAAGCTTTGGGATTGAAGAGGAAGATTGGGGAGGGGTTAAATTGTAGTGGGGGACAATGCTACAAATTGCCCTTCATTATAATCACTGGAGCGACAATGCTTGGTGTGCTTTTTTCACTTGTTTTGGTACTTAGGACTAGGAAGTTCTATAGCAGTGACATTTATAAAAAGTTCAAAGATGAGACCAAAGCAGCAGAGTATGAAACTGTGGTGGCCAGAAACCCAATTGGACTAGAAAAGTCGAGTGAAAAGTTAGAAGTTGAGACTTGAGACTTGAGAGTGATTCAATAAGTATGTAGCAGAAGAAACCAACCTCAAGACTTCTGAGGTTAAAGGTGTAAGGTAGAAATCCCGGGGTAAATAATTCAAGTAAGCAATTATTAGGAAATAATTGAATTGTGCTCAACTAGAAGATGAGTGTTTAGTGAAAGTTAGTTAGATAATGAACGGAGTGTGAGCATTCAGCATAGTTATGTTCCTGTTTCTTACTGTGTTGTGAACTGCGGATAGCAGATATTGATGCCTTTTCAAGTCTAATGAATTTCTATCTTCCTATTGTTAAGTGTATGGGATTGGAAACTAAGCACAATTCTAATTTAGGATTGAAAACTAATATCAGTCCTAATACAGGACTCAAGACCTGAAGAAGAATTCCAGCATATCCAGCAATCTGAGCAAACATACAAACAATGCAGTGGACCATCAGACAAGATACCATACCATATCTGAAGCACCAAAATAGACTGAAGCAATTCTGCACTGTACTCACAAGCATGCCACTGTCCATCCTTATGCTACGAGCCAAGACAAATATGGAGCAAATACATCAAGACAAAAACCTTGTCTGCCATGCCTTGTTTGGCATCTCTATGCTTGTAGTAGTTTAAATATGTGTTCTCTTTTGTAATCAGCTATCCACTTCAATCAAGCAATTTCAATTTCTCTTCACCTATGAAAACCAAAAAGTATTCTGGTGCCGGATGGATTGATGAACAACCTAAACCTCAAACTAATCATATTCATTGTGTTAAATAAGGTTCCATAATGGAAGCTATGAGAAGTTGAGAACGAACCTACACAGGCTATTTAACAAAAGTGAATATGAATCATCATTTAGTCTGCGCGCCAAGCTTAATTAGCATGGTCCCTCGTCAGCCATGATTTACACTGCCTTATTGCAGTACTAGTTCAGCTCCAATCAAATGGCTAAGCGTTTCCGATACACAGCTAGTATATATGTGTCTGCCGTAAATGCATGCAGATTAGTCTCACACCCTAGTTCCCTCATATCAATTACCAATTGCAGTTGTTTGGTAAGTGCACAACTGCTATTGCATTTCCATTTCTCAGTAACATCATTCAGCTATGGCTTCTTTCAACCCGGGTTATGATCAGAATGTGCTATAGTACAAGAGCCTAAACAGGCCTCGACAATTGAATGTTCTTTCCATCAAAATGGTCTCTCGGTTGACTGAACTGTTCCCTGCCTATATCGACTAATAAGACTAAATAAACGTTCAAGTCCAGTAGACTATACAAACGTTTTTGAGAATTTCTATCGTGGTATAAAAATTAAATAAAGGTATTCCATTTCAATCTAACCAGGTTGTGTTGTGCTAGACTATAAACGTTTTCTAGAATTTCTATCTTGTTATCAAAATAAAAAAGTATTCCGCTGTCAGGAGTCGAGCCTCAGATACGTACTTGAATCTATTTTGTTGCTTATTTAAGCCCAGTAGACTATATAAACGTTTATAAAAATTAAAAAGTCAACGTATAGAAAGCTCCGACTATTTTGAAGCTAATAAAATTATTTTTATTGATGTTGATGAGGTGTTCAGGAACTTCAGAAATGCTGCAGCCACTATGATCCAGTTTTCTTATATAATGCAAACCGGGTGAGTAAGAAGGGTAATGACAAAGCCTTGGGATCAGTAGAAGAAGGTGGTGGAACACTTGCATCCTTGGAGAGATAAAACTCTTAAGATTTCTCAAAAGAGAAAGGCTGGAAGCTAGGCGGTTCTCTTATGGCAGTTCCACTCATATCAAGCCTCTCCAAACTCTCTGCATGACCCAACTCTTCCGGCAGTTTCTCAAGCTTCGAACAACCAGAAAGATTAAGAACTTTGAGAGATTTTACGCCTGATAAACTCGTCGGGATACTCAAAAGTTCTTTGCAATCTCTCAAGTTTAGCAAAGTAAGACCTTCAAGCATTCCAATAGAGGATGGTAGCTCTCTTATGCCAGTGCCACTCATATGAAGTTCCTCCAAGCACTCTACAGAACCCAAATCTTCTGGCAGCTTATTTAGCTTTCAACAACCGGAAAGATTAAGAACTTTGAGAGACTTTAAGCCATATATGCTTCTTGGAAAAAGCAGTAAGTTTCTGCAATCTTTCAAATTCATCAAACCAAGTCTTTCTAGAGATTCAATTGATGGATCAACCTCATATAACCGTGTACAACCTTCAAGAATCAAAACCTCAAGGTATGGCATAGCTCTGAAGTTCGGCATGCTGAGAAGATTCAGAGAGTGACTGAGATTGAGTGTTTTCAAGTTGTACAAAGGCTGTCAAGTAAAAGTTCAAGAGACATATTAGCTTCAATGCTCCGGCAATTCTACAGGTAGTAATATTAGAGTTAAGTCACAAGACACCTTTATTCCGGTCCGAAAATGATAAATGCAACTATGACGCATGCTAAGTTCTTGTAGCTTCTCTGGGTTGAAACTGGATGGGAGTGAAGTTGAGGGATATCCAGTCCATTTAAAAATCTGTACACTGTCGGGAAGATGCTCAAGACCATTAGGAAGGTTCACATTATCAATCTCGAGGAACCTCAAGTTCTTCATCATTGAAAAGGACTTGGCATTCGCATGCACATTTATTCCTGGCTCAGCTGGGCGCAGAACTATCCCTTCTATTGCTTCTGTTTCCTAGTAAAACATGAATACAGAATAGTGAAAGCTCATAACTTGTGAAAAAGGGTAAGTAGAGTACCTTGTGTTACAATACATTAGCTGATTAGCAAATAGCAACTCAAAAAACTTATGCCTATTGACTTACAGTATTTTTGCTCAAGACATGATTGGCATCTTCGCGTAACCACAACCTGCTGCGCCTGCCTGGTTCAAAAGGAGATTCGCGGATGACAATTTCCCGACCCATTTCTTGCAGGGCATCATGCATGTATAGTTTTCCATTCAAAATAGTTAGGAGTGATCTCTCGATGAGAACTTCTATTCCAATGACTTCAGAGACATCACAAGAAGCTATTACTTGATCTGTGTCCTTCCCATTGAAGAAACATGCAATGTCAAGGAATATTTTCTTCTCATCATCATTTAGACCATCATAACTTATTTCGAGTGTCTTCAAAATTTCGACACTACACACTTTCCCTAGTTTGTCCAACACACTCTTCCATTCACTTGTACCTTTTCCACTCAAAAAAGACCCCAAAACTTCAAGAGCTAATGGACAATTGACATAATTCACAACACGATTAGACAAAACAACATAAGATGGTTCAGGGTAATCTTTTTCAAAAGCTTTCCGACTAAAAAGTTGAAGAGCATCATCACTATTCAGTCCCTTGACCTTAATCCTTCTCTCCAGACCATGCTTGAGTAATATATCTTCATCTATAGTTGTTATAAGAACTCTACTCCCACAACCAAACCAAGTTTTGTTGCCAACCAAATGTTGTAATTGATCCAAATGGTTCACATTGTCAAGAACGAGAAGAACCTTTTTATGACAAAAGAATCTCCTTATCATTGTGGTTCCTTCATGGAGGTTTGATATGTCATTTTTCATATATATCCCAGAAAGAAGTTGCCTTTGTAGGCTAACTAGTCCACCTCTTTCAACAACATTTCTAACGTTGTCAACAAACATACTAAATTCAAATTCACGAGATATTCTCTCATAAACAACTCTAGCAATAGTTGTCTTACCAATACCACTCATCCCCCATATCCCAATAAAGCGAACATCATCCACACATGACGCAGTCGGATTGATAACTAGGTTTACCAGCAATAAACCTAAGCAAAAGATTCTGGAGTCCACCAGAGATAAAAGAGAATAATCTCAATTTAATTGATAAAAGATGAAAGATGCGTTCTGCAGCCGCTTGCGGCTGCATAAATAAGAGAAAAGTACCCTAGGGCGACTAACAACGAAACCCTAAGGCCCATGGATAAAAACGAAAACAATCCAAAATTAACTAAGAAAACCAAAAACGGGTAAAATAGAAAAATGCAGTTTTGAGGCCCTAAACGACCCCGAAAGCCCGAAAAAAGGTCACACGTCGTGGCATAGCGACGAGTTTGATTTCTGGCGCGATTCCCTTTCCGAAAAGCTAAAGTGCGTCCCAATCGGACTCCGGAGGCCCATTTCACGTCTACTAGTCACTTTTCGGTTTCCACCTTTAGCACGATCCAATTGTTCTTGAAATTGGACCGCCATCTGTTCTACATCAACACATCTGCCTAAGAGTGAATTGATTTGTTTCAGTCTTGAATTGATTCCAACTAGGTTCTCAACTGAATGACACTCTGTAGAGCGCAATTTTGTCCATATCACTTCAGCAATATCTTTGACAAGCTGTGATTCATAACTACAACAACAAAGAACATATGGTACAAATTATGTTATTCATAGGATTAATATTCAGTACCAGTGCAGATATGGCTGTACTACTTTATACTTGTAGACAAAGAAATCGCGTCTTAGTAGGTTTCTATCATGAGGCCTGAAATCTGGTGAAAGTAAGCCAACATCAATCTTTGCCTCAAATCAAATTATTTCTATGACTTTGAGCTTCAGATTGGTCATCTTTCTTACAATACTACTTGTGACTTGAAACAAAATAAAGCATATCATATCGAATTCATCTATAACATTATGCAATTTAGCATTATCACCAGTAATATTCTTTCAACTACAACTTGCAAAGATAACTGGTTCTGTTTTCTTTGACATACATTTGAAGTCCCCAATAGTATTATATATAATCATCAACTCTGTAACCATTTTTTTAGTGGAAAGAGTAGAAAGAGTATTATATCTCTCCTTTGAATTCCACCCAGAGAGATTTGCCACTCTTGTTAAAGCATCCCTCCACCTTTGCACCTTCTTTTTCTCATCCCTGAACCTTTTTTCATGTTTGATAAAGGCTTCCGCAAAAGGTCCAGTTTGTTTTCGTACATCAGAGGGATTGACATGATAGAAAATTGGCAGCACTGCTTCTTTTGCTTCCATGCATTCAAGAATTTTTTGAAGTTCATCCAAGCACCATGTTGATGACCCATAATTTTGTGAAATAATAATCAGAGCAAACCTTGATTCTTCAATTGCAGTTGAGAGTTCTGGAGAAATAGCTATCCCTTTTCCAAGTTCAAGGTTATCCCTGAAAGTTATTATTCCTTTATCTTCCAATGCAGTGGATAAGTGGTCTGTAAAACCCTTCCGAGTGTCATCACCTCTAAAACTGAGAAAGACATCATATTTCATTGAGGATTTGAAGAAGGGAAAGAAGTAAAGGTGCTGCGTGTGCTCATTGCAACTGGAACCCATATATGTTCTCATTTGTGGCAATGTATCGAGGATTGTTTCCAAGGAACATAAGGGTAATCCAAAAGTCATCCATTATTGTTTTAAGGTCTGGCACTGGCATGGGAAGCAATTAAGGCAATTCTTTTGGTTTTTCTACCTGCATACCAACCGCAGAATGATTTCCTAGCTAGTGAACTAAATATATGTATATCATATATAATTCATTATGGAAAGAGTCTCTAGTCCCTACTATGTTGCAGCTGAAAATTGCAGATATCTGGTACAATATCTATGAAGAGGTGAAGAATGAGGGGTACAAGTTATTCATATGGTAAGATGTTGAGAATATATACATCCCACATGGAAAAAATGGGACCAATTGCCTATGAATTTATAAAGGTTTGGGCCACTTCATCCATTGCCAGTTTTGGATGTGAACCCCAGATTACTTTAGCATAAGAAGTTTCTAATTCATGATTGGAATTAGCGAATAGCTGGGTTACAATGAAAAATGATATTGCATAACGAATGTTCACACAGTATAGGATACATATCATTTTCCCGGAATGGTAATCACCCAAACACACAACAATTACTATGAATCCAAAAATACATGCAGAAATCTAACAGAATTCAAAAATAGCTAGGCTAGCTGAAGTAGATAGACCTTAACCTGGTTTCTACACAATTTGAAGTGCCATAAGTGTGAATTGGAACTGCCATCAGATATGTGAATTACTGAGCATGCAGCTAAATAGGTCTTGAACGTACAGACCATTTCATTGATTTCCAAGAAGAGAGGTTCAATAGGAAAAAAATAACAAAGAGAAGGGAGGATTTGAGAAAGTGAGCTACGATTATACTAATAGTGGAGACTAATAAGAACCTACATATAGGCTAGAATTGTACAGATTGAAATGTCCTGTTTTTCGTCAAAGGCAGAAGGATTCCATGTATCTGCTGCTAGCTAGTTGGACTTTTAATCTGCAGCTGTTAAAAAAATTCTGAATGCATGCATGTTCCTATAAACTAGGCCCACAGTCCTGGACGGCTGGACTATTGTTGTTATGTTGATTAAAGAATAAGGGGGTGAAATGAGTTTTTCTATTGGAATCTTTAAATTTACTCATTTGACCTCTATATTTTTTACACTTTTTATCAAATTTTCAAATACTAAATTTACTCACTAAATCTCACTAAATTTCCTCAAATAACCTCACTCATATAATTTGCAAATAAATTATTATCTTTAAAATAAAAAATTTAGTTATTTCAATGATTTAATCACTCTATAAATCTTAATTAAATATATATTTCTTAATCAAACTTGAGTTTTAAAAATTAATGTCTAATCAATAAGAAAATGCCATGAACTATTCTGTTTTTTTTTTTTTAAATCTATTTTAGCTGTGCAAAAAAAAAATGAAGAAGTCATTTGTTTTTATTCTCAAAAAAAAAAATTTGTTTTTTAATGTTTATTTTTTTTTCTATATTGTTTGTACCACATGATTAATTATTTAAATATAATTATATTTTTAATTATTATTATTATTATATATGAATGTTTTAATGAGTATGTAGTGAAATTGGAAAATGAAAATGAGTATGTATTAAATATATATATATATATATATATATATGAATGTTTTAATGAGTATGTAGTGAAATTGGAAAATGAAAATAGATAAGGAAAATAATAAGAAATACAATCTAATATTATTGAATTGGAAAGTCTACATAAAATAAATATAATATTTTTTGGTATAATTATTATCCTTAATAGTCATTTTATAGTAGGTTATATATGTCATTTAATAATTCATAATAGAGTGAGGTCAAGTGAGTAGATTTGAAGGTCTCAATAGAAACTCTCGGGTGAAATTTGCACACCTTATATTGCAAACCACACACCCTTATATTATTTTAATAATATTTTACCTCACATCTTTTTTCACTTCCTAAAATGCCCTTGAGTCAGAATTTTTTTTTTTTTTTTTTTGGTTTTGGTCTTTTTCTTTTCTCTCTCTCTCTTTCTCCTCCAAACCACAATCCTTGTTCTTCTATTGCTCCGTCTTCCTTGGTAAACTGCAATTTTGCTCAAGGCTTGGTTTTTTCCAGTTTTCTCTTTGGTCCTCCCCTCCGGTGGGGCCCCGGTGCCCGCATGAGCCTCTGGCCTCACTAGTGCGTGGTGGTTACTGCCAGGTGGGTGGTTAACGGTTTCTTCATGGTGGAGAAGAAGCAATTGTGATCCATGGCTAACTGCTTCAAGGGAAGTCGACGGCGGCACGTTGGGTTTGAATTTTCCAGATTGGATGGGGTGTTCTCATAGGTTGTTCTCAAGGTGTCCAAATTAGATGGGGCGTTCCCATGGCGGGTTTGGTTGGGATAGTGGTGGATATCTCATGGTGGTTTAATTATGGGGTATTCTCTACTAATCAGATCTCGTGCAGGAGAAATTGCGGGTACGAATACCAATCTGGTGGTGGTGGCTCTTCGTGGTCCAATGTCGGCTTTTTCTGGGTCGAACTCAAGCAGCAAAGCAACAACGGCACAAAGCATAGATGTCCTAAAGCTTGGTTCGATTTTGGATTCTTCAAGGTTGGTTCTGATTTTCCAAATTCAGTTACTTTGTTCGATTTTCTGGGTTCCAATTGCATCTGTTTTGCCTTTTGCCAGTGTATAAATTCATTAAATTGAGATAAGAGTAAGGGACATTTTTATATCAATATATGAGATGAAATTTGTATATGAGAATTGAGATGAGAAATTGTATCGATTCCTGGTTCCGCCACTGCTGCGCCCTTGCTTCGATTTCTAGGTTCGACTTTCTTCAAACTTGGTTCGAATTGCATCTGTTTTGCTAATACATATGAGATGAAATTTGTATATGTAGTCTGTTTTGCCTTTCTGGGTTTCGAACCTCACGGATGCCCCTTTCTATTTCAAAATTTGAAATTGAGTTGCATTTGTAGTATAATCTACCTGGCCAACATCATAGCCAAGAATAGGATAAAAATCCCTGTCGTGGTTTGGAGGAGAGAGAGAAAAGAAAAAGAAATCTGACTCAAGGGCATTTTAGGAAGTGAAAAGAGATGTGAGGTAAATATTATTAAAATAATATAAGGGTGTGTGGTTTGCATTATGGGGTATGCAAATTTCACCCCCCAAGAAGAAACATTCTACTGTATTACTAGTCAACTATCTTGAAAATTGGTTTTGTCCTCTTTTCCCACGACAGAAAGCAGAAGATTAATTAACTTAACATGGTTAGCATGGTAAAATAGCTCATTCATCTCCAACTATTAAAACATATAGCTAGGGATTTTGACCAACAATTGATAAAATAATCTGGGGTTCATATTCAAAACAAATTGGCAATGGATGGAGTGACCCAGACCCTTATAAACCAATAAGCAAGTTATATTCTTCCAATGTAGGAGTTATATTTTATCACATTCTCAACACGTCCGTGCACGTGTGGTGATTTCTCAAGTCATACACGTGGACAAGTTATATTGGATGACGGTGAGTACGTGTGGTCATCGCTGAAATCAAACACATGGGTAACCCGCTCTGATACCACGATAAAGTAATTTGGAATTCACATCCAAAACCAATTAGCAATGGATGGAGTGGCCCAGGCCCTTATAAACCCATAAGTAAAGTTATATTTTTCCACTGTGAGAGTTATATTTTATCACATTCTCAACAATGAACCAACCTGATATTACAATTAGAAAAAACATTAGGGATGAACTTTATACCTCTTGTAGCACTCTTAGATGAGGATCTGAGCGAACGAGGATGTTTTCTCCCGTTGGGCACAAGCTCTCCAGATTACAATAAGGATTAGAAGAAATGGAGAAGAGACATGCATCATTGATTTGGGTTGCAGGTGTGGAAGGAACCGAATGAGAGGATGACCCTCTTGGCCGTCCAACTTTTGAAGAAAGAGACATTTAGCGTCTTCATTTTCTTCTTCATTTCACCTCATCCCTCTGGCTTTGCTTCCCTCGAATATTCGGCTCCACCAAGTGAGGAAAAAAAATGGTCAGAAAGAGAGGACTGGGAGAACCTTCTTTTCGGCGTCCAAGTAACTGCTGACCATTTGAATGAGTAGGGTCGCTCACTCGCCCGCTCAAAGTATTGATTAGTTTTACTGTAGCAAAATGCCAAAATGGGGAAGGGAAGACTGAAGAGGGTTTGGATAAATTATGCGATTAATTTTGTTGAATATAAAAAAGAAATAGAAAGTAATTGAACATTTTTTTTTTGTCAATTAAAAATCCGTGAATAAATTATTATTCCTCAATTTCTTTTTTCATTCTCCGGAGATCAACAAAAACAAGTCAATTATAATTCCCAACCTTTTGCCGGTCCTCTTGATCTCCAAAGTGAAATGTAGGAATAGACTAGGGAAGGGGAATGAGCCTTTGGATGAATTACTTGATCAATTTTGTTAAATAGACAAAAGAAAAGCAAAATAGTAGTGAAACAACCTTGGTCGAAGACTCATTAGTTAGCTGAAAATAAGATGTTCCCTAATTTCTTTTTTCTTTCTTTAAAAATCAATCAAAAACGATTCAATCCCCCCTTTTAGTTGGTTTGCACGAACTATATAAAATTAAAAATCGGAACATAATGGGAGAGGGAAGAGGCCTTTTGCACGGATTGTGTGATTAGATATGTTTTTCTTTCTTTAAAGATTAAATTTTCAACCGTTGGTCGGTCTTATTAATCTCTAAAATGAAAAGTAGGAACGAGACTGGAAAAGAGGACTTTAGATGAATTATGTGATTTATTTGTTGAATTTAGAAAAGAAAAGAAAAAATAGCAATGGAACTACATTTGCCCATGTACTCATCGGCAAAAGGTTGTTCGATCCCTAATTTATTTTCCCTCTCTTTGAAGATAAATCAAAACTAGTCAACTTTTGACCATTAGTTGGCTTGCTTGAGTTCCAAAATGAAAAATAAGAACAAAACAGGGAAGGAAGAGGCCTTTGAATGGGTTATGTGATGTTGTCAACCTTTTTCTAGTCCCCAACAAGTAGCATACTCACTAACACAATAATGAGACTTTGGAATCTCTTTCCATTTTTCAAAGATTGGTCATAGCTTAATCAAGAGCATTGCATAGTGCTAATTGTTCAGCAAAGATGACATTGCTATTGCATAAGATACATGTCACAACAATAAGGAGAGATGAACCTTGCTGGGAGTCACAGATGACAATTGACAAATCCAAATGGGAAGTAGCCTCGTTTTTGTTGACTATTGAGCCATCAAATTTAGCATATTTTTTTTTCTTATTCTGGACGACAATTTAACTCCCCACCCCATCTCTGATGTCAATGAGATTTGAACTCATAACCTCTACGGTGTTAGTTAGCCATCGAATTTAGCTTCATGTTAGATGTGGAGTAGATTGAAGTTACAAGAAAGGAGGTGATGAGCTTTATGTTCCCCCGTCTTGATGTAATTATTTTTTCCTTTTTAATAAAATTTTCTTGTCTCGGTAAGGTTCATTCAAAAAATAAAAAATAAAAGAAGAAGAAGAAGAAGAAGGAGAGAGAGAGAGAGAGAGAGAGAGAGAGAGAGAGAGAGAGAGAGAGAGGATTTTCTAATTTCCAGTAGCCATGGAATGCTTTGTCTTGTGTTTGTAGCAAATATCACCCTACTTCTTACGTTACGTAGTTTTTTACACCTAAAAGGAGAACCAAAATCCTCTCCTTTCGAGTTCAACTTCACAGCTCTAGATCTAGCAAAAAGAAAGACCGAAACCAACTTCATCAGCTTTGAACCGCCGTGTGAGGTGCGATAACCGATATTTTGGCCGGCCAATGAAAACAACTATGCCACAACGACAATGGTGATAAAAAGGAATGCCAGGTTAAATTTGAAAAAGATCATACATAGAAGAAGGTATACTCATGCAATTTCTCCAATGGAAGCCTCAACTTTTGTAGAACTCGTGGCACTAGGGATGATAGTGGTAGTGTAGTGGGTATCACTTTATGTATTAGTGATGAAACAATTAACACTTTAACAGTAGGCCTACCAATAAAGGTGGTAATCACTATCATGACCATAAGAACATAGTGTTCGTGGTACACGTTCCATTAGTAAGTTGGATCAGGCCAACTAGGTTCCTCTGTTTTTTGTTTTTTTGTTTTTGTTTCTTGTGGTATGAAGGAAATAAAATAGTCACCGAATCAAAACGTTTGGAGGCCAATTAAGCTAGAGCTACGGATGGAAACTAAAATGTTCAAGTTAATATATTATTTTTTGAGATATGATACTGATTTGCAATTGGAATTAGTTCACGTCTTGCAAAAGAATTTATCTTTTAATTTAAAGAAATATTTTTTGCGATATATATGAAATTGATTTGCAATTAAAATTAGTTCCCGTCTTGTAGAAGAGTTTATCTTTCAATCCAAAGAAATACATTAGAGATCATTTACAGATGAAATTGAACAACTCTTTCCTATTCCTATCACTTTTAATATTGTATTTAATTTTAAAATTGCCGCACCCTACTCCTAAAGCTCTCGATTCTTTATATTTTCATTATTTTGACTTGAAAAAAAAAATCCAAAATAGATATTCCACTATGAATCTTGAGTATCCACTATAAACACATATATGTACTTTGCATATCATGCACATATACTACTGTAAAACAACCGAGAAGAAATGGGAGCTGCTAGTATAGAAAATTGGGTGGACATGAAGAGCCTTATCCTGCAAGTCCTGAAAGGACGATGGCTCATGGTATTTGCTTCATTTCTGATGATGGTCTCAGCCGGTGCCAGCTACATGTTCGGCCTCTACTCCAACGACATCAAGTCCGTCCTCGGCTACGACCAGAGCACACTCAACCTCATTAGCTTCTCCAAGGACGTAGGTGGCAACATCGGCATCCTCTCCGGCCTCATCAACGAGGTCACACCCCCCTGGGTGGTCATATCCATCGGTGCAGTCCTCAACTTCTTCGGACACTTCATGATTTGGCTAGCAATAGCTAGAAAAATCCCTAAACCCCAAGTTTGGCACATGTGCATGTACATGGGTATAGGGGCTAATTCGCACACTTTTACCAACACCGGAGCTCTGGTTACCTGCGTGAAGAACTTCCCGGAGAGCCGTGGCATCGTGCTAGGGCTTTTGAAGAGCTATACTGGTATAAGTGCAGCTGTGGTGGCACAGTTGTACCATGCTGTCTATGGTGACGATACCAAGTATTTCACTTTAGTTGTGGCTTGGCTTCCGACGGCTATTTCTTTCGCTTTCATCGGAACTATTCGGATCATGAAGGTTAGTCGTAGTGGCTCAAACGAACTCAAGGCTTTTTATCATTTCCTTTATTTTTCACTTGGTCTAGCTGCATTTTTGTTGGTTATAATTATAGTGGAAAAAAATGTCAGCTTTAATTCAAGTGAGTATGTTGGAAGTGCAGCTATAGTCCTCTTTTTACTCTTTTTACCTCTTACAGTGGTAATTATGGAAGAGTATAAGGTTTGGAAGAGCAAGAGATCAGTAGTAACCAATGCCCCGACACATTCTAGCCGTGCCGAACCTGAGACTTTGGGGCACCAAGGTGAACCGTTAGAACATTTTGTTGTTGTTCAAAAAGAAGTTTCTTGGCGGAAAGACGTATTTAACCCGCCGGAAATCGGGGAGGACTTCACCATACTCCAAGCCGTTTTCAGCGTTGAGATGGTGACTTTACTCTTTGCAACAATTTGTGGCCTTGGAGGCACCATGACCATGATGGACAACTTGGGGCAAATTGGTACATCTTTTGGGTACCCTCTGAAAAGCATAAGAAACTTTGTGTCCCTAACAAGCATATGGAACTATTCGGGCCACATTGCTGCTGGTATAGGCTCAGAAATATTTATCACAAAGTACAAATGGCCTCGCCCTCTAATTTTCACAGCAAATCTTTTGCTCTCCTGTGTTGGTCATCTTCTAATAGCATTCAACGTCCCATATGGTCTCTATGTTGCTTCAGTGGTTACTGGGTTTTGTTTTGGTGCTATTTGGCCTTTGATCTACACCATTATCTCCGAGCTTTTTGGCCTCAAGTACTACTCGACTTTGTACAATATTGGTGGATTGGCTAGCCCTATTGGGATGTATCTACTCAATGTGAGGGTTACTGGGCATTTGTATGATGTGGAGGCTAAGAAGCAAATGGTAGCTTTAGGGCTTCAAAGGAAGGTTGGGGAAGAGTTGAACTGTGTTGGGGGGGAGTGTTTCAAATTGTCTTTCATCATTATTACTGTGATAACTTTTTTTGGTGCGCTTGTTTCTTTGGTTTTGGTGATGAGGACAAGGAAGTTTTATAGGGGTGATATTTATAAGAAGTTTAGAGAAACGGTTGTTGTGGTTGATGAAACAAAAATAGAGGTTGCTAAAACTTCAGCTGGAGTTGAAACTACTAATCTTGAAAGGGACCATTCCCAACCCAAAGGTCAGTGTTAATTAGAAATGGAGAAATTGTGTGTTATGTTGTAAATATAATAAATTGTGGTTGTCTACGTAAATTCTCATATTTCATGTCTTTATGATGTAAACTTAACTCTTATATAAAGGGATCCATGAGAATGAATAAGACACACACATCTACATTTCCTGCTTACTATCTCTCTATATTCTCTGATTCCTATCAACATAAGTTTCTAGTTTATAACATGTTAACTATTTATTCAAATTCGGGTATCAAATTTTACTTAGTGTAACGTTTACGCCTTTAAAATTATAGGTCGTGTAAGGAATACAATAAGCTAAATTAGTGAATGTATGTTCATGAACTAAAATATTGTAGATATATCGCACATATTTTATTTTTAATTCTCATAATAACTTTTAACATGCAAGATCATGTCCAACACAATAAAACTATAAAAAAAATTAGAGTTTATTTATTTATTTGACGTTTTATAATGTTATGAAAAATTATGATCACGATTTACACTATTGATAATTCAAACTAATAGTGATGTAACTTAGTGAGATAAAATATATGTTTTAACAAATATCACAGTTACATGAAATCATGAATGAAGTGCATGCCTCCCTATACGTTTGGTTTCACTAACTGTGCATAGTGGCACGGTGGGTGTATGTCACGTAGCAATGATGATGTTGATCTTGTCATGTAACAATGATGATGTTGACTTAGCCTACGGATAATGGGAATGCAAAAGGAACAGGGAAAGAGAATGGCATGGGAATATTACATGTATACACATATGATTCGCATTTGAAACTTTACAATAATTCTTTTAGCATGCTATATTTTCTTTATGTTGTTACCTAAGAAAGGAGGATAGATAAATATTTTAATAACACCAAGACCTAATCAATCAAAGTTATAGACAAGGTAGTCTTCTCAAGAATCATATGAATGAAATCATTCATGAATATCTTCCACAACAATAATCTTTCTATGAGAATATATGATTAAAGTTAATTGACTCAAACTAGATGTTTACAGTGAGTGTTTCCAATTTCCAAAGTTGTCATGGCCTCCACCCGGCCTTTATAAAATCAAATAGATTGATATCTCATTTCGAGTCATATTAGTCAAGAATAGTAATGTATTGACATTACATGAATGAGACAGACCAGCAAATTAAGACACAATCCCTTTTTCGTTTTCTGTGACATGGGAAGAAATCACGCTCAGCAAATTAAATTTGGCCGCCAAAATATTAGTAGCTTGGAAGACTTGCCAGTAAGTAAGGCCTTCAATTTTGCCATCTCACTTGCCAACTTTAGCTTCCAATTCAGCCACTTTCATTTCATCATTTGTCTACATGGCATAACCAAACAAATGTCAAATAATTAGCATATGTTTCTCATCGTAGACATAATTCATTTTTGAGTTTAATGCAAAAACAGCCCACCTGAAGGGAAAACCAGCAGATGGTTATACCAATCCTACATAATGACGTCCCCATACACCGATGTTTCCCAAATGGCATCAACCACGTAAGATAAACCAAATGATCCAAACACAGGAATTATAATTTTTAATTTGTAAAACTGGATCTTTGAAAGCAAAGGGCTCTCATCAATATTACAATTTATTGAGAGAGAGCATCTAAACAAACCTCCCAAGTAGATAAACAAGAAAAACGTAGAACCTTGTCAAAATTACAATTTATTTCATTTTCACAAAATTCCAATTTCCGTTTTTTTTTTTTTTTTTTTTTTTTGTAGAAACAGATCGATTGGATTGTACTATTTACCCTTACAACAGTGTATCAAAACCAAGCACAAAATAGGAGAATTTTGGGCTTGGCCCGGTGAGCTCTAAGTCTATTTTCTATGCCCTTTCTTCTTCGGCTTTGGGCTTGGTCCTCTATGTCATTCCTTTAGTCGTCGTCTTGGCAAACTACTTTGATGATTTCATAATTTTCCGTACCACAATTGTATGTCTTGGCGAGGACTGTGGATATCGGGGTCGTTCGTGTAGGAATGTAGGATTGAGAGTTTCTTATATTCTCTTACTATTCTGGAATAAGTGTGCAAGTCAGTTCTTTAATGAAATTTACTCGCAAGGGTCGAATATGCTAACACACTTTCATACTTCAAGAGTTTAGACTTCGATGCATGTAATTTTTCTGACAGTAACTCAGTACAGTTCTGCAAATATATAAGTATTCATTCTTTAAACCACAAAAAAAAAAAAAAAAAAAAACGAACACTAGGGTAAAAAAAATAAAAAAATCTAAAATTTTAAAAGCCGAAAAGGTGAAAAACCAAACGGGTGAAAAAGGGTAAGGTAATTACGGCACTCGCCCAGAGTAAATGGCAAAGCCATTCCAAAGCACACCGAAGGGCAGAGTCGTAATTTCACGCACAGAGCTCACTGGCACCAACATACAATTTAGCCTGCGACCCCGTCACTATTCACGGTACGAGAGAGAGAGAGAGAGAGAGAGAGAGAGAGGAGCTCAGGGAAATTCGAAACGTTTCGCTTTCTCTGTCTACATGCAATTTGAGCTCTGAAACCCTCGCATTGCTGATGGCCTCGAAGGAAAAAGGGAAGGCGATCGCCACAAGCGGATGGTCCGCCGCCGGCAAGCGGAAGCCCGGCGATGATGACAAGTCCGGCGGCGGCGGTCGGAAGCGGAGAAACCCCGGCGCTCTCCAGTTCTTCGAGCACTCCGCCGCCGAAGCTGACGGTTCGGACGACGACAGCGACTTGGACGGTATATTCTCCCTCTCGCTCTCCGACGTCGTTTCTGGTTACGCATTTCGGATTTCAAGGGTTTTGGAAATGGATTTGGTTTAGTGCTTGCTTTGTTTTTGTAAATGTGGCTAGCGTTTTCTGTAGGAAATTTGGTTAATTTTTTTTTTTTTGGGGTGGTTTTTTTGGTTTCTTCTTTCTTTTCAAGTTTGAAAGGCTGGGTTTGTGTGGTTACCTGGACCTGGAATAGAGATTTTCTTTCCTTTTAGAAAATTAGGGTCTGTGTTTTGTAAATTTCGAGCCTTTTTAAGTAGAGATGGTAAAAAATGACGGTTTTTGGAGACTTTGTTTGAGATTACTGGCGGATATGGATTTGAAGAAACTCTCCTGGTGATTGTTGAAGCTTTTAGGGCTTATTTTGCTCAATCCAGGACCATTTGAGGCTTTTGAGTGGTTTTACTTTGTTTCTGGTGTGGCCTTCCTTTGGGTATCTGTGTTTTTGTTGGTAGGAGTGGTGTGGTTTTTATGTAAATGGTTGATTTTTCTGGTCCTTTTGGGCTGTGTGTGAAGGTGTGCTCAGCATGCACTACTGAAGTTGCATGTTGTGTCAAATGTGGTACGATACTGCTGTTGCATGCAGTGCCTCCGGTAATATATATACAATGCTAAAGGGTTAGTGATGACTGTAATATGATTGTTGGCTGTGGTCGTTGATTCCATGGAAAAAAGTCGGCGCCTTTGTGGTAGATTAGTGAAACTTTGTCTTGGATTTATGTGGACAATTGTGTGATGGAGTTACTAGCTGCATATAAGGCTGTTGTATATGAAGATACAACACAAAAGTTCAAGCCTGGATGGTTGTTTTGAATTGCAATATAAAGGATGATTACATCTATGGTTATATATTTCAGTAAAGTGTCTTATATTAGTTCTTGCCTGCTGTTTTATGTCTTAGCATGCACTTTATGAAATGAACCTTGCTTTGTGGTGATAAGAGTCCTTCTTACCAAAACAATCCTTTAATATGTGATGTGCAAAAGTATCATCATAACAGAAGTTTTATTTCATCTTTGAAATCTGTATTCACTTTGGCATTTTCTTTTAAAATTATTGAGAACAGATTTTATGGAAGAAGAACTTGAAACAGAACCTATAGTCAAGAGTGAACCGGGGAAAGCCCATAACCTTCCATTTGTTCCCAAAGAGGAGGATATCGATGGGGACGAATTTGAAAGAATGATGGAAGAACGATACAGGACTGGTTCTACATATGTTACCTATGCTGAAGATAATTATGAAAACAAAAGATCGGTTGATGGAATTGTGCTTGAGCCTTCTGCTAAAGATCCTGTTATCTGGAAAGTAAAGTGTGCGGTAAGCATCAGATGTTTTCTTACTTATTAGTGTTGTATATCGAAATTTCTTCTAGAGCCATCTATCTCTTCTCTGCCTGTAGAATAAACGACAATCCTTTCTCACTTAACATTTTTGGCCGTAGGTTGGACGCGAGAGACACTCAGCTTTCTGTATGATGCAGAAGTTTGTTGACTTACGATCAATGGGTACCAAGCTGCAGATAATATCTGCATTTGCTGTTGATCACATCAAGGGTTTTGTTTTCATTGAAGCTGATAAGCTATGTGACGTTCAGGAGGTGATCTATGTTTCCAATGTTTACAAGTTGCTTGTTGTTAATTAGTACTAGTAAAGTAGCCCTTTCGGGTCAATAACATTCTTAATAACTAATATATAACATTGTTTTTCTTAGGCATGTAAAGGACTTTGTAATATATTTTTATCCCGAGTAACGCCAGTTCCCAAAAATGAAGCTCCTCATTTACTGGCTCCTCGGACTAGAAACAGTGAAATTGCTGTGGGTACATGGGCCCGTGTGAAGAGTGGGAACTACAAGGGTGACTTGGCACAGGTATGATATATCCTAAGTTGGGCAGGTGATCTTTGACCAATTTACACTTATCTGAGTTTTGTTTTTGTAGGTTGTGGCTGTGAACGAAAAGAAAAAAGCAACAGTAAAGCTGATACCAAGAATTGATCTACAAGCAATGGCTGCAAAATTTGTAAGGAATTGCTTGCCTCTCTAGTTTGTGTTTGTGATTTTTATTGTTATATTTGCCAAACCAACTTCCTCTTTTAATTGGTAACTGCTAACTATCATAGAACAACATGGGGAAGTAAATTTTTATGTTATTGTTTATTTCAAGGAAATGGTAGCACCGGTGCATTCCATACATATTTTGGTGAACTACCTTTGACAGTTGTACCCTAGATGCGTGATTTCAGTCCTTGATGCAAATTTATTGTTATTGTTATTTTTATGTTATTGTTATTGTTTATTTCAAGGAAATGGTAGCACCGGTGCATTCCATACATATTTTGGTGAACCACCTTTGACAGTTGTACCCTAGATGGGTGATTTCAGTCCTTGATGCAAATTTGAATTATTTTTGTTCCATGCTGTTCATTTTTACACTCGATAACAATTTTTGTGCTGACTTGTTAGATCAGAATGCAACTGTCTAGCCTTAAATGCTTCTTTTCCCCCATGAAGAACTGGTAGAGTTTATTTTGTAAAAGTGATTATGTACATGTCATACCATGACATAATTGCTATGCTTTCAATTTTTTTAGTTCTTCCTAAAAGCTGCTTCCAACAACTCTTGCTTAACTTTGCTAATGAAAGCATCGTTGTTTGCAATTTCATGCCATTGATCTCCCAGTGGGAGGGTTCTGATGCTGTAGATGCTCATCCACAGATTTCTTCCTTTCAACCATTCCCTGTAATGGGCAGGAAGGTTGTAATTGAAATGGTTGAAGGGAATGTGGTTTGGGGTTCTTCCTAGGCGATTATATTCTCTGCTATGCAAAAAGCATTCGATTAGGTGGGAAGAAGGCCAAAGTCTTTTTGGTCTGACAGAGTCAAGTTTTGTACTTCCCTTTGGCTTTGGTTACTTTTGAGTTCAGCGAGTTCTCTTTAGCTACTTTAGGGACTGAATACTGCAGTACCCTGGTCTGTCTAAGATCTGACTTTTTCTTGCTGTAGGCAGTTTGCTTGTTTTCCAGCTTTTTAGTTTTCCTGAGATATCTTTTGGTGTGGATTTCTTTCTTATCCACTGCTGTGTATCCTCTCTTACAATTCTTAGCAATAAAGTCTTGTTTCTCTGAAAAAAAAAAAAAAAGATTCAGGATGGTTTTGACCATCATTTTGATAATCTCTTCAAAATTTTGTTGGTACTTACAAGAACATCTTGGCAAAAAAAACTGTCAGTATTTTGATACGTAAAGTAAGATGTGGATTATGAATGGTGTTGTTCATTGGTAATTTCTCAATGGGATTAATATGAAATCAACCAATGCAAGTTCTAAGGTAGTAGGTTTAGATTTTGAATGCAAATTTTTAACCTTATATTTACACATTCTTCCATTTATAGTTAACCAGTAATTAGTTTCCTTTACTGCTGGTTTGGTTGGATCTATTGTCTGTCATGTTTCTGTGGACCTGCACCTTTGCAAGAAGATGTTCTTAAGAATTTTCATTCCTTTTACTCTATAGGGTGGGGGAGTTACTAGAAAGAAACTGCCTACTCCAGCACCAAGATTGATCAGCACAAACGAACTTGAGTAGGCCACAACATTTTTCTCTGGTAGCTCATTATTTGATGCCAGCTTCTGGTTCACTAATTTATTTTACTTGTAGGGAGTTCCGCCCTCTCATTCAGGACAGGAAGGATAAGGATACCGGATTGCGTTTTCTCTGTCTTGATGGTTTGCTCCTTAAGGATGGATATTTATACAAAAAAATGCCATTAGATTCATTAAATTGCTGGGGTGTCATGCCATCAGAAGAGGAGATACTGAAATTCAAGCCTTCTGAGAACAATGAATCTGCTGATCTGGAGTGGCTTTCGCAGCTTTATGGTGACAATAAGAAAAGGAAGAGCATCGGCAGTGATAAAGGGGATGGCAAAGGAGAAGGTTCAGCAGGGTGTGGTGGGAAAGGAGAAGGTTCATCAAAGGGTAACGGGAAAGGAGAAGGTCCTTCAGGTGGGAAAGAAGGTTCTTCAGGGTTTGCTGGGAAAGGAGAAGGTTCTTCAGGGTGTGGTGGGAATCTCTATGAGCTGTATGATCTTGTTTGTTTCGGGTGAGTCCTGTACAAGCTGTTGTGGCCTTGGTCTTTTCACAACGAACTGATTAATATTTAAATGATATTTGCTTATTATATATTGCAGCAAGAAAGATTTTGGTCTTGTGCTAGGCATTGAGAAAGATGATACTTACAAGGTACGTAATATAGTTAATGTGCTCAGATTACATATTCTGATCAATGTGCTCATGTACTTAATATTCTGACTTACATTCTTTTATGTTTCCTAGATTCTGAAAGAGGGTGTGGAAGGATCTACTGTTGTGACAGTTCAGCAGAATGAGATAAAGAATGTACTTTCTGATGTAAAATTTACAGCTTTAGATCAGCGCCTGAAGCCCATTTGCGTCAATGATACAGTTAAAGTTTTGGAAGGACCATTGAAGGTGCACCAATTTGAGATCATGTATCATAGATATTAGAAATTTTTTTACTGAGAAACATGTGCTCCTAAAGGCTGTGGAACACTTAAAACTGGTTTATCTCACTTTTCAGGATAGGCAAGGAATAGTGAAGCTAGTCTACAGAGGCACAATATTCATGTTTGATGAGAATGAGACAGAAAATGGTGGTTATTTCTGCTCAAAATCTCAAATGTGTGAGAAAATCAAGCTTTCCATTGACGTTATCCCAGAAAAGGTTGGAAGCACTTTTGAATTATTGGGAAATAGTCTTTTATGTCTATTATATGTTAGTATGAGTATACTAACGATGATATTCTTTTCTACATTCAGGATGGGGATTCGGGTGCTTTCGGTTTTGAAGATTTCACATCATCACCTAAATCCCCTCTATCGCCAAAAAAGCCTTGGCTAGGAAGGGAGAATAACTGTATGTATGAGTTTTTAGTATTGTAAGTTCTCTACTGTTATATCAAGGTTTGTGAGTCAGGCTGATAAGTTTTTTGGGCTGCAGTCAATCAGGGCGATACTGACGGAATGTTCTCAATCGGTCAAACTTTAAGAATTCGTGTTGGTCCATTAAAGGGATACCTCTGTCGTGTCTTGGCCATACGCCGTTCTGATATCACAGTTAAGCTTGATTCTCAGCAAAGGGTTCTTACAGGTTAGTCAATCTCAATTTAATGCCAAGTGTATTTTGGTTGATTGATCCAATGAATGTGAATCTATTGCTGTTATCATTTTTTGTTTGTCAACGTTCTGCAGTTAAAGCTGAGCATCTTACAGAGGTTCGTGTAAAGAGCGCTGCCATGCTTAGGTACTTCTTACATTCAATGAATCATTTATATCAAGATGTTGGTTACCTACCGTCTTTTCAATAAGTTTACTGATGTAATCTTTCTCCTGATAGTGAGGATCCGGAGTCCAGCTCTCTTAAACCATTTGATTTACTTGGAACTGAAGGAGGCTCTAAAGGTGTGAATCTCTTGGAAAGAAGTTCTCTGCTTCAACTGATTTGCTATTTCAATTTGAGCTAGTTATAGGACACTGTTTTCTTGAAGACAGTCTGCATCCTATGCTGTCTAACTGTGAATCTCGACCACTCAATAAAATCAAAATCTAATAGAATGGATCAGAATGACAGTTTAATCTCAGTATGCTATATTGTCTCTTTGTCTCCTAGTCCTTTTCACATTCATTTTTTTTTTTTTACTCTTCAAGATGTATCTTTATGAGAATTGATGTGGTTGTTGTACTTGCAGATTGGACAGATGGAGCTGGGACATCAGCCGGGGGTGATGGGTGGAATGTTGGAGGGTCATCTGGTGAAAGGTAACATTCTGTTCCTGTCGACTAATGCGCTCAATATATATATATATATATATTATTTTTTGATACCTTTTATGCACCCAATATCTTTATGCACAATATTAATCAGTAATTGAATGCCTTATATTTCATTGGTTGGGATTTAAATGAGAAATGTGGATGTACTAGTTTTACTCAAGGATCTCAATATTTCCTTAGAATTGTTAACAGAAGTCAGGCATAATTCTTTTGTATTCAAATATCTACGCCATAAGTTAAGTAACTAAATGATATAAAGTAGTTTTGGATGATAAAACATTAAGATCCCAACATAATACACTTGTTATTGGAACTCTTGCAAAATTCTTTGTACCTTGCAAATGTTCATACACTAATTACGTAGGTAAGTAGGAAAAATTACTGGTGGCTGTGGGGATACCCTTTGAACACTTGACTTTCTATTATATTCAAAACTGTTCTTGACAAATGGTTGCAGCAACTGCTCATTCAGCTGATATATCTCAAAGCACTTCAATGTTTTTTTTTTTATATATTTTGTGTGTGTGTTTATTTTGATGTTTTAAAATCAACCTTATTATTTAATTAATATTAGTCTTCATGTATGTTGAATGTCTCATTTGTGGGTAAGTGCTTCAATTTTTCATAGATAAAGCCACATTGGTAAATAGACAAATTACTACATCTTGAAAAGTGCTTCAACTCTACTCGCGATACCCATCCAGACCTAGTTCTGTATACTTTGTTTGATTACTTCGACTCTGAAAGTATTAAATGACCACTTCCTTGCAGGAATGCTTGGCCTAGTTTCTCTGCCTCGGGCAATTTGGTAAGTCTTGATCCCACACAATTCTCTCTCCCTCCCTCCCTCCCTACCTACAACAAACAAAATCATCTATATGTGTATGTATTTGGTCTGTAACCTAATCAGCGAGTCTTTTGATGCTTCCAGCTTCAGCCTGAGTCCAGCTCTGCGAATCCTTTTGAATCTGATGGAAATGGTGCTAAAAAAGGTAATTTTCAGTTCTCCAAGTTTCAAAAAGGCAATGCCTTTAGTGATAAGTTTAACCCTTGTCCGGAGATGTTCATTTATTTCCTGTCATAACCTGTGGATGTAGAGGATAGTTCTTGGGAGAGGAACGTGGCTCCAAATAACAACTCATCCTGGGGTGTTGCAGCAGCAGAAAACAAGGATCAAGTTGCTGGCCGGGGAAAAAGCAACTCTTGGGGCACTAAAGTTGGAGATGACAGCACTTCGTCAGATACTTGGCAAAAAGCATCAGAACCTGCCAGTTCATCCTGGGGTGTTGCAGCAGCTGTAAATAACAAGGATCAAGGTAATGGCTGGGGAAAAAGCGATTCTTGGGGCGCTAAAGTTGGAGGTGACAGCAGTCTGTCAGATACTTTGCAAAAAGCATCAGAACCTGCCAGTTCATCCTGGGGTGTTGCAGCAGCAGTAGATAACAAGGATCAAGGTACTGACTGGGGAAAAAGTGACTCTTGGGGCGCTAAAGTTGGAGGTGACAGCACTTCGTCGGATACTTGGCAAAAAGCATCAGCGCCTGCTAGTTCATCCTGGGGTGTTGCGGCAGCAATAGATAAGAAGGATCAAGGTATTGGCTGGGGTGGTAAGACTGGATGTGACGGCACTGCATCAGATAGTTGGAAAAAAGCATCAGAACCTGCTAGTAATTCGTCCTGGGGTGTTGCAGCAGCAGCAGATAACAAGGATCAAGGTTCCGTCTGGGGCGGTAGTGGTAGTCAAAAACCGAGTGTTGCAGATGATAGTGGTGACAAAGGTTCTGCTTGGAATAAGCCAGCTGAAGGTTCTTGGAGTAAACAAACTGGAGGATCCTCATGGGGTAAGCAAGCCGATTGGAGCACTAAAGAGGGATCAAGTACTGGTGATGCAGGGTGGAAAAGTTCAACGCCTTCAGTAGAGAATCAGACTGGGAGCAGGGGTAATGCAGGTGGCTGGGCAAAAGCTCAAGGCATATCTGGTAATGAGAATCATAAAGACAGTTGGAAGAAACCAAGTGGTATAGATGACAATAAAAATGCTTCGTGGATCAAGGAAGATGGAGGTTCTACCTGGAATAAACAAGATGGAGGTTCTACTTGGAATAAGCCTGCTGGAGGTTCTTGGAGTAAAGGTGGGGATCAAGGGTCTGGTGGTGGCTATGGTGGTGGTGGTAGAGGGGGTGGAGGTGGGAACTGTTTTAAGTGCGGTGAGTCTGGACACATGTCTAGGGAGTGCCCTCAGGGCGGCGGTGGTGGTAGAGGGAGTGGAGGTGGGAACTGTTTCAAGTGCGGTGAGTCTGGACACATGTCTAGGGAGTGCCCTCAGGGTGGTGGTGGTGGTAGAGGGGGTGGAGGTGGGAATTGTTTCAAGTGCGGTGAGTCGGGACACATGTCTAGGGAGTGCCCTCAGGGTGGTGGTAGAGGGGGGAACTGTTACAAGTGTGGTGAATCTGGACACATGTCTAGGGAGTGCCCTCAGGGCGGAGGGGGTGGAGGTGGTAACTGTTTCAAGTGCGGTGAGTCTGGACATATGTCAAGGGAGTGCCCTCAGGGCGGCGGTGGTGGTCGAGGGGCAGGAGGTGGTAACTGTTTCAAGTGCGGTGAGTCTGGACACATGTCTAGGGAGTGCCCTCAGGGCGGCAGTGGTGGTAGAGGGGCTGGAGGTGGGAACTGTTACAAGTGTGGTGAGTCTGGACACATGTCTAGGGAGTGCCCTCAGGGTGGCGGCGGTGGTGGTAGAGGGAGTGGGGGTGGGGCTGGGAACTGTTTCAAATGTGGTGAGTCTGGACACATGTCTAGGGAGTGTCCTCAGGGCGGCGGTGGTAGAGGGGCTGGAAGTGGGAATTGTTTCAAGTGTGGTGAGTCTGGACACATGGCTAGGGACTGCTCTCAGGGAGGTGGTAGCTATGGCAACTTCGGTGGTGGAGCAAAGTCCACTGATTCATGGAGCAAGCGTGCTTGGGGTACTGGAGATGGTGGAAGTGGCGGTGATGGAGCAAAACCAGCAGCAAGCTCTTGGGGTACCACAGATGGTGGAAGTGGCTTTGGTGGTGGAGCAAAGCCCACTGATTCATGGAGCAAGCGTGCTTGGGGTACTGGAGATGGTGGAAGTGGCAGCGGTGGACCAAAACCAGCAGCAAGCTCTTGGGGTACAAATGGTGGAAGTGGCGGAGCTGGTGGTGAAGCAAAACCAGCAGCAAGCTCTTGGGGTAAGGGGGATGGTGGAAGTGGTGGACATAGTGATGAAGCAAAACCAGCAGCAAGCACTTGGGGTACAGGAAGCTCTTGGGGTAAGGCAGATGGTGGAAGTGGCAGAGCTAGTGGTGAAGCAAAACCAGCAGCAAGCACTTGGGGTACAGGAAGCTCCTGGGGTAAGGGAGATGGTGGAAGTGGCGGAGCTGGTGGTGAAGCAAAACCAGCAGCAAGCACTTGGGGTAAGGGAGATGGTGGAAGTGGCGGAGATGGTGGTGAAGCAAAGCCTGCTGATCCATGGAGCAAGCCATCAGCAAGTGCTTGGGGTAAGGGAGATGGCGGAAGTGGCGGAGCTAGTGGTGAAGCAAAGCCTGCTGATCCTTGGAGCAAGCCATCAGCAAGTGCTTGGGGTAAGAAAGATGGTGGAAGTGGCAGCGGAGGGTGGTGATAACTCTTCAAATTTTCCAAAGCAAACCAATGAATGGTGGTTAAGTGCCTGTAGATATATTTCTTTTGCTCTAATGCACAGATAATAGGGCCCTAATCCCTGAATCTGATGACAGTAGTTAATATTTATCTTGCTGCATCTTTTTGAATCCAGATCCTGGTCTTTTTGAACTCTGAGCATATGCTTCCGACTCTTCTATCATTAGGTACAGAGTCAGAGTAGAACTCTGCAGTTGTTGATGCTCAACTGTTTTATCTAATGAACTAGTATAATGCTCTTTTGAGTTGTGAAGTCCTAGGCATTCTGATCCAAAGTATGCACTTCTTAGTTTGCTTTTTAGTGATCTTTTTTTTTTTTTTACATTAGCCAAGTAGACATTACTGTTGTTTTTGGTTATGTATGTCAGTCTACTTGGTGCTCAAAATAGCCAAGCTGGGACTAAAATTCAATATCTGAATAGGGTAAAGGTAACTGACAGTTGCTGCAGATAAGTGAGAGCTTCAGCTACTACTACAAAAATAGTCTTCAACTTTTTGAACAGAAAGTCGAAAACTTTCCATTTCTGTCCACGACTCCCTCTCTCTCTCCTCTGTTTTCTGCAATATTCTCTCATAATGATCTCCAAGTCTCTCTCTTTTTCCTATTCCCACTAAAAAAAAACCCATCTTTTTCTTCCTCTCCTCTCCGATTCCCTCTAGGGTTTTTCCATTCCATGCTCACCAAAATCATCAAACGCGGCCACCGCAAACCCTCCAAGCCCGACGACCCTTCCGACTCCAAACCCGACCCGCAACCCGCCGCCGCTCCGAACCCAATGGAGCCCCTCCCTCTCTTCCAAAACGTCGCCGTTTCCGACCGCGCATCCCTCTTCCTCCGCAAGCTCCGCCTCTGCTCCTGCCTCTGCGACTTCTCCAACTCCGGCAAGTGGGCCCGCGAAATCGAGCTCAAGCGCCAAACCCTACTGGAGCTCGTCGACTTCATCGACTCCTCCGGCAGCCCCAAACTCCTCACCCCTCAATTGCAGGAAGACTTCATCCGCATGGTCTCCGTCAACCTCCTCCGCTGCCTCCCTCCGGCCTCCGACTCCGCCGACCTCGGCGACGACGACGAGCCCTACCAGGAGCCCTCGTGGCCGCACCTCCAAATCGTCTACGAGCTTCTGCTGAGGTACATTGCTTCCTCCGAAACCGACGCCAAATTGGCCAAGCGCTTCATTGATCATATCTTTGTGCTGAGGTTAATGGAGCTTTTCGATTCCGAAGACCCGAGGGAACGAGACTATCTGAAAACGCTTCTGCATAGGATATATGGCAAGTTCATGGTGCATAGACCGTTTATAAGGAAGGCCATGAACAATGTGTTCTATAGGTTTATTTTCGAGACGCAGAGGCATTGTGGGATTGGGGAGTTGTTGGAGATTTTGGGGAGTATTATAAATGGGTTTGCTTTGCCAATGAAAGAGGAGCATAAGTTGTTCCTGGTCAGGGCACTTATTCCTCTGCATAAACCCAAGGGGTTTTGGGCATATCATCACCAGTTGGCCTATTGTATTATACAGTTTGTTGATAAGGATTATCACCTTGCGGAATTGGTGATCAGAGGGTTGTTGAAGTATTGGCCGGTTACTAATTGTCAGAAGGAGGTTCTGTTTCTTGCAGAGTTGGAAGAGGTTTTGGAGGCTACTCCGGCTTCGGAGTTCCAGAGGTGTATGCTGCCACTCTTTAGACAGATTGGACGATGCCTGACTAGCGCACATTTCCAGGTGAATACAATGTGTTCTTGTTGGTAGTAATATTAGATTATTTGTGCATTTACAACTCATCTTTAAGATAGCGTGTGATTTTGCTAAATTTGATGTTCTTGTTGTTTTCTCGAGTAATCAATCCTTTAAGCATTATTGTGTGAAAAGGAATTATATGATGAAAACGTATCATTAGTTTGTTGCATCTGTCAAGATGAAATAAGTTTATAAGCTCCCTGTCTAGTGTATATTGATTACTTCTACTTGGAGGGTTTTCTCTCTCCCTTCCATTGTTACTGTAAGACTGCTTAACATGATGAGAATGAATTCATGTAAATGGAATTTTGTAAAGACTATGTTGCTAATGAATAACTAATGCCAATGCCCTGTACATAGTCCTTAAGTGGCCAATTCCTATGACTGGTATGCTATTCCAAGTTGGACTGAATGCTTATGTTCAGCCATTTGTCAAAAGAATTGTTAAATTTTGTTTTGATGTTTCTATGCCTCTCTTTTAGACAACAGACTTCAGTAGTCTATGCATTGTTATTGTGTTTACTTTGCTGGCTGTATACGACATTACCACTGCTTGGTGATCCCTTCTGATATGAGGAACTGTCTGATAAGAAGCGATAAACATGCTACTGTTAGTAATTGGAATTAGTTCATGACAAGTTCTTTGAGTAGTCTTTAAGACTCAGTTGTGTCTCCATATGGCAAGTTTGTTACAACTATAGTAATTGATAAAGAAAAAGGTTTTGAGGTATTTGTAAATGCTTAATTGCATCTAAATTGGCAAGTCGGTAAAAAAAGAAAAGAAAAGAGCAACCTTCTTTTTGAGTTTGCCTCGATCTTGCAGATCAGTATGAAAGCTGGTTAGTGAATAGACCAATGAAGATAGGTTGTTTGGGATGTCATTTTTGCTTTAATGTCGGCGCTTGTAAAACTTTTGTTTGAATCAGGATAGCTCTTGCCCGCGGAGAGGGTTAGCCACCATCAAATAGCTTTGCGTACTGAGTGTGGTTCAACCATGGTTTTTCTGCTTGGCAGTATCTAGCTTTCACATTGTTCTCTCATCTCTAGTGGATATATGTCAAGTGGATAAGTTAAAGCTTTGCTGTACTACTGCTTGGTAGTGTCTAGCTATCACATTGTTCTCTCATCTTTAGTGGATGCATCTCTAGTGGATAAGTTAAAGTTTTGCTGTACCACTGCTTATTCTGTTGTTGAAATCTAATGTACTTATGCATCTTCCTTGAGACATCATGCAACAAAATCTCTTCTTAGCCATGATTTTGAAAGTATAATAAAAATGTTGTTGTACTTCCATTCTATTTGAATAGTGTTTCTAATATATAGTTCCTTGGCAGGTTGCCCAACAAGCTCTATACTTGTGGAACAGCGAGCACGTTGTAAATTTAATAGCTCAGAACCGGAATGTGATATTACCATTACTCTTTGACGCGTTAGAGAAGAACACGCAAGGTCACTGGAACCAGGGTATACACGATCTGACAGCCAATGTGCGAAAGATATTCCAGGAAATGGACTCCGAATTGTTTGAAGAGTGCCAGGAGCAATACTTAGAGAAAGTAACCAGGGCTAGAGTATTGGAAGAGCAACGAGAATTGACATGGAAGAAAATAGAGGCAGTCGCCGCAACTGCAGGGGCAGAGGATATGGTTTTGGTTAATTAATTAAATATATGACAGAAATAGCAAAATTTTCCACCTCGGTGGCTAATTTTTCCCCAAACTTGTTCCAATATCGAATTCCTATCAAGGCCATAACTTGGAACTTGAGACGGAGAAAATATAGATATTGTAGCAAGGTGTAATATAGATATTGATGTTTTGTTTTCTTGATAAGTTTATAAATGTCTTCTGGATTTGGTTGCCTTCCAAGTTGTCAAGTGAGGGATCCTTGTTGGGTTGCTCTACAATATTTTCAAATTCGAAAAGTCCATTTGTTAGGTACCTTTATACATAAATATTTAGTGACTTCTTCTACTTAAATACACGGATACTCTCTATATTCCCATATGCAATGATGGAGATGGAGTCCTTGGGATCAGCAGAATTACGGTGGTGTCCTGGAAGAGCAAATGTTTATCCATGGCCGGAAGACTAACCTTGATCTAGTCTGTAACTTCTTCCATTCCCACCTATGTTATGCAAACTGCTTGGCCCCCTACTACTGTTTGTGGGGAGTCATCTACCAGACTACCACTCCTTTCTCCTATACTATTTCTTGTTTCTGACCAGGCAATCTTCATAGCTTTCTCGATACACATATAAGGGTATTCGAGAGATGGATAGATTTTGCAAAGTCGCGGCCTTAGGCGATGATCAGATAGGGAAAAAGTCCGCTTTCGTGCTGTACTATCATTGACAATGCTGGCAGATGCATCATAATCTACGATCGATACGAGCGATGACAAGAACCGGACTCTTATGTTCTACCAGTGAACTATTCGTTTCTTCTGTTTGCTTGTGTTTGAAAAGATAGAAGAGGACCTGGAAGCTAATCAGAACTTGGTATGAAAGAAGAACTGGCCTCTCACAAGCGAGATATTCAAGGAGCAAAACAACAACAATTTTCTACGACACTGAGAGACATGCCATGTTAACCACATATTATTACTCGATGAAAGGCACTACAAATCAACGAAAACGGTCGATGCATAAGAAATCAAATAGCGAAGGCTATGATTCAATCCGAAATGGCCATATCAGCCAACCATATCCTATTCCTAGATTCTCTCCACAAATCTTTTCCTCCGTATATCTTTTTCAACGTATCCACGTTTGCCTACCCAAAAATGAACCAATTACACACCCTAAAACATAAGCTTTCCAAGTCGATTTTGCATGAAAGTCAAGATCCAATACCTGTGTAGTGATTAAACCCTGAAAAGAGCTAAAAGCTATGAGTCGATCGTAAGAAGTTAAGAACCTATAATGTAGTTATGTAAAGCATATGGGCACCAACCAAGCAATCAAACTAATGGAGAAAGTTCTTTTCCTTTGTCTAATAATGATATTTCCCTCGAATTGAGTGTTATAATAATAATGTTAAGAATAATGGTAATGATAATACACCACCATGGCTGGTGGTAACATACAAAATTAAGATAATTAGAAGAGACAACAAGAATGCGTTTGCAGATGATGATGGTTGAGCAGTGTTCCCGAATATCATTCCAAAATAGTCATCACCGCCGCTGGACCCTCCACTGCCGGTGTTGGTGGTACCATCGGTTACGGTCCCACCGCCGCTGTATCCAGGGTATGATTCGCTCCTACTACTGTCCCTACACACAATGACAATAGTTTGAAAAACCAAATTAATAAAGTGAATGAATTGCATAGAGACATGAATGGTGACATGTGATTTAGCAGAAGAATCCGCGTAAAATAATGGAACTGAAAATGAAGTTGCAACAGATTAAGATCCCATGACAAAGAGCTTGTTCCGAACAGTTACTTGCCCGCATGAAGACGACCCCCATTAGCACCGGAAAATAAATGAACTTAGCAATGGAATTTTGGGAAGGAGTTGGTCTCACATGGGGTGAGCTCACTTAATTTGGCAAACCCTTTTTTCAAATTGCTAGAGTTGGATTTGCCATTTTAAGATGAAAGGATTGGTAAACATTGGTAGTGGAACAACCAAGGAAAAGTGAGATGAGAAATATATCGAAAACTTTGACAGATTGAGAAACAATCTCTATCTGAAAGTGTACAAAAACAGCTGGAGACCCTGTATGCACTACCAGTTTGTAGATGAGTTTCCCAGAGTGTGTGTGGTATTGAAAAAACAACATATCTATCTATCTGTTGGGAGCTTCCACTTAAATGAACTGCATGCATGGGAAGCATACTGTCACTATCCAGCAAGTTCAGGAATAAGAACAACAAAATAATATCCAGAGATTGAATCAAAGTCTCTTTCTTTTCCAGCTTAAGATTTACTCCGCCTTTAGGAAAACTTACAAAACAGTGGTGCCAAGCTTAGGAACCCCCACACCTCAACCCCAATACAACCAAATTGGATCTGTTTGTAACCCACAATCCCTTGACCCATGACCCGTGACCCATGGAGTTTACTCACTTGGGGAGTTGGGGAGACACCAACTAGGTCAGTAAAGCCCTTGGTCCAAGCATGGGCACGTTGTCTAGTTCAATATAAAATATCTATCTGCGAGTTGGGGCCCACATATTTCTGAAAAATTGCAAAAAAGGACCCCACACTTACTGGCTTGAAAAAAGCAAATGTAGAGGGGAATAAAAACTGAGTCACCTTCCCAATGCAAAAAACACACCAATCCATGACCTGGGGTAGGGTCCCTATCTCCCCTCCTACACTGTCCTACAGTACAAGCCATTCCCCCCACAAGAAGCCCTACTTGCAACTTTTTCAACCTTTTCTCTTTACAGTTTACACACACATGCACTCCTTGTATCACATCACAAACTCCCTAAACACTGTCAACAGTGGCAATCTCCCACGCCACAAAGACAAACCTACCCCTTGTACAACCCTACTCTGAGCTACACTCCCATCAAACACAATGGGCAAATGAGACATTCAGGGTAGGTATTATGCTATAAACCCCATTATCTATAATAGTAATCTAGGCTGGAGCTGAAGCTCTCTGTTTTCCACATCCTTTGCCCCATTTTTTAAGGTGATTTTTCAGTCTATCCAGGCAGGGGGGTCAAATTAGTCAAACCACAACAAACAAACACACAAAGAAACAACCAAATGCTATAAACAAATAATGGGTGAGATATACTTAATCTAATCCCAAGATCATAAATTTAAAATTAGAACAAAGAAAATAAAACACAGATTTATATAAGAATGGACAAAGCAGAACTGGAAAGACAAAAAAAGACTAGACTTCCTACTGTAAGAGCATCTCCAACAGTAATACTTATATTCATAGTTAAAAATAGCTAAAAGTGAAATATAACTAGTAAGTTATTGAGTTATGCTTCAGCAGAATACTTAAATTTCAAGTTAAATTTAGGTTTTAGTTAAATTTTCTCTCATCCTAGCTAAATATAGCTAGAAAATATAGCAAAAGTTAAATTTAACTTTTGTTTAGGTATTCTGCAGGAGTAGAATTTTAGCCTAAAATTAGTTAAATATTAAATTTATTTTGAAATAAGTAGTCTGTTGGAGATGTCCTAAGGCTGCAGTGTCAGCACAAATGTTCATCACGTGAACCCATGAAAAAAGCTACCATCTTTTCACTCTCCACACCTATTTTATTGCTAAAATCCAGCCCCGTATGTCCTAAAGGAAAGTCCCTAAAGAATCAATCTTTTTTGTTAGATTTAGATTTGCCCTCATAATAATGACAGTTAGGACGCGACAGGTAATACAGTTGAAGGGGGCAGAATCGTAAAAGCAAAGAACATACCTTGGGTCGCCGAAGACACCGGCGGTGACGGTGAGGCGGTCAATGAGACCCACCGACTTGGGCTCGAGGCTCGAGGCCTTAGCGTATTGGGTGCTCATGCCCGCACCTGATGGCACAAAGAAGGCTCCATTTACCATTATGTCCCCCTCCGTTCTCCAGTTCCAGTCCGCCCAATCCCCTTCGTTCGTGTCCACGCGCTTCGTCACCTGTGTTGTTCACAGCTCATGGTCAGTAAAACTCACTCACTACACACTACTCTCAACCGGCACCAAGTCGTGCCAAAAATATACAGCTATAAAAAAATGCTCCCTGTCAGCCACTACAGACTAAAGTCTCTGTCACTGGCGCCATTATTTATTCAATGTCCTTTTCAATTTTCAACCCAAAAGCGCGTGAAAAATCAACTCCACGCGCCGCCATTGGACCCCGTGATTATCACAGCCCCATTTCATAGCTAGTGTTTAGGGTCATTGTCACGAATAAGGTCTAATCGGAAGCGCGAGAGGAAAAAAGCGCCACCAATAACAACACCGATAATGTGATAATGCACACCCATTTTATCCATAAACTATTTCGGATCATGTCAAAACGAAGGAAAGGCACAGATGGTGCGCGTGAACAACACGCGCCGCCGAGAGCGAGTGAGGCCGAGGAATGGGGAATCCGGTCTTTGACATACGTCAAAAAGTGTTCGTTGGGGCGCGCAATATCATGCAACCAATGATATTTTACTTTTTCACGCCCCAAAAAGAAACGTAAATAATTCCAAACCAAAGGCTAAGTTAAGTAAAATTACGATTTTACCTCCTTGGCGTTCTGGTTCATCGGAGCAGTGTACCGATTCCCCTGGCTGTTAATGGTGGGGTTGGCGCTGCCGCCGATGGCGTACATCTCCCACTGCGTGAAGTCATTGTTCACCACGTGAATATACCCGAGCCTGCACCGAGGCATACGCTGCACCAGGGCCTCCCCGAAGTGGTTGAACGCAATCGTCACCTGCATCCCGGTGTCCGGCGAGTACTTATCGTTGTGGCCGAGAAGCATCACCTCGTCGTGGTGCGCAAAGTGGTTGTTGGAAATCGTGATGCCGGTGGACCCCATTATGGCGTCGATGAGTCCGTCGGTGCAGTAGGACAGGGAGCAGTGGTCGATCCAAATTTTGCGGGCGCTGAAGAGGGAGATGCCGTCGCCGTCGGACTTCCCGCGCCAGCCGACGTGGGTGGGGCTGGAGGCGACGTTGGTGTTGCCGGCCGGCTTGCAGTGGTGGACGTGAATGTTGTGGATGATGACGTTGGAGACGTACTGGAGGGTTATGCATCCGCCGCCGGTGACGTGGACGCTGACGCCGCGGCCGTCGATGGTCTTGAAGCTGTTGACGATGAGCTCGACTTTGAGCTTGATGGTCATGTCGGCGGAGAAGATGATCCAGAGGGGCTCGGTTTGGATCACGGCGTGGCGGAGAGTGCCCGGAGTTGGGTTGGCGGGGTCGCGGTCGGAGGAGTCGGTGACGACGTAGATCTGGCCGCCTTTGCCGCCCATGGCGTCTTGGCCGAAGCCGATGCCGCAGTCGGCGAGCTTCTGGCGGTCGTCGGCCCAGTTGGAGTTGCAGCGCCAGCAGTCGTCGATGGGGTTGCCGACGGCGCATTGCTGGTCCTTGAGGGACAGCATTTCGCGCCGGGAAAGGGAGGCATTGACTCTCCTGTGGAAAAAAACAGAGTGAAACAGAGTAAGAAACAGAGCGAAACAGAGTGGAGTGAGGTGAATGGGGATAATGTAGAGGAAATTGGAGCTGCTGAGGTGAAATTTTTTGCGGGGAAAGATTGAAATGGTTGATTAATGGAGAAAAGGAGATGAAATGAGGAAATCTAGATGGGATTTTTTTTTTTTTAAATTTTAATTTTGTGTTGAGTGCGTTTTCAAAAGCAGAGTGGCCCAGGGCATCAACACTGAAATGTGCAAGAGGCAGAAAGCGATTTGAGCTGCGGATGACCTAATAATTGAAAATGGAGGCAATGCTTTTTGTAAAACTGGAAAGGAAGCAAAACCCAGATGAGATTTTGAGTGGTTAAAAATCGAAATGCATGAACAATGGACGAAAAGATCAGAGCTTTGAAGATATTTTTGATTTAGTGCTTTAGAAACACAATGGCCATGGCATTACATCTGAAATGTGGAAAACCCAGACAGCGATTTGAGCTGTTGAGGACCTCAAAATTGAAAATGGCAGCAACCCAATTTGCAAAACTCAAAAAGAAGCAAAACATCTGGGTTTTGGGCGTAAATGGTTTGGGACTCCTTACCTTTGTACTTCTTGAGCCACAGCTTCAGGGTAGGGTGTTGATGAGGGAGGGTGAGGTTGAGGTTTAGAGAAGCTAAGGTGAGGGAACAGAGAGAGCTCAAGAGGCATATTAAGAGAATGCAGGTGGTAGGAAGCATCCTTGAAGAGACAATAATGAGGGGAAGAGGCAAAGGGTATTTGTTGATGGTGTCTTTATGCCTCTTCTTCCTCTGTAGAAAAGATTCTTATTTGAGATTTATGTCTTTGCTTCTTCAATGCCCACCGACCCAGTAAAACAACACCAACAAACTTAGGAAGCTGGCTGCAAAATTGGGAAAATGTGAGGTGGGTTTATACAAATAAACCAGGATTATAATAATGAGAGTTGCAATAATTTATATAGGGAAGAGTATTTTCTGCTTAGGGTGTGGAGGGTTTTGGCATAGAGACATGAAGAAGATTGGGTTGGCTGGGTTGCGGCTGAGGGTCTTATCAGCAATAACTCTGGCCAGGGAGTTGAGGAGGAGTAGGAGAGCTAATGAGACTCTCTCTCTCTCCAAGTTTCCCTTGCAGACACTTTCAGTCACTCACATTCTTACCTTGTACCTTAATTTAGGGATTGATATAAATTGTTGCAAAAGGTGAAAAATTTAGAAAGAAAAGGGGAATAGCTTATCCAAAATGCTAAAAGACCCTTATTTCTTTACTACTCTTTCTTGTTCTCTAAAACTGGATTTGCCTGCGGATTATTGGATTAAGATTCTTTGCTGAAAGGTATGAATGTTCTTGTTCTAACTTATAAACCTCCTTCAGGTGTGGGCAACAACAACTCTCTATGCATTTGGTGTGATTAGGAGGTAATCAAGATTGCAGTTTTCAGTAATTTTGTTTTGGTCAAGTGAAAGCGGAGGCGCCCTGCAGTTATAAAGTGCGGTGTCCCTTTCCTAAAAGAGAAGCAGCCGGACGACCAAAAAGGACCTATGAAGAAAAAAGATATCTTGAAATCTTGAATTTTACAATCTACTCCTTGATGAAGGATCTACATTTTTAGAGCAAGTTCACCCGTAGTCAAGAATAGGCAAAGTCGAGAAGTCAAGAATTCGACCAGTTAAGTTACTATTCACGGCTACTTGACATATGTTTGCACCCGTTTTTTTTCTTGCCCAGTCAACACTGTTCACTTTTTACTGTGCATCTCCATTGTTCACTACTTTTCACTGTTCACCAACGGGTTTACTGTTTAAAGTCACTGTTCATCCGTGAAGGTTTGAAACCGCATCCTCCTGCTGTGAAGGTTTGAAACCGCATCCTCCTGCTGTGATTCGTCCGTATTCTTCACGCCCTCTCTCTGGCGCATCTCTCTCTGCGCTGGCCCCTGTGACGTCAGCCACGATCGACTGCGGGCCGAGCTGGCAGCATGCCAAGCCTGGGCAAGACAAAAGGCATGGGCTTGGAATTTTTCTTGCCCTTGGTCAAACAAAGCCAAAGTTTGCCAGGGCAAAACAGGCCCGGTGGAGGGGAAAAAAGGAGCACGCCCAGGCAACACATCGGATTGTTGAGGTGGTGCCCGGTCAAGTACCGACCGCTGCACTTGCTCTTAGATGGGAGAATATCACAAATGATCACTTAATTTTGACATATTCGATACTTTGGTCATTCACCTTTTAAATATATCACTTAGGTCACTCAACTTTAACTATGTTATTCACTTTAGTCACTTCTTTAATTTTTTTCATTAAAAAAAAAAATTATTTGCCACAATATTAATGATATTTTCGTCCAACCAATTGTGAAAAATTGAGAAATATGTATTAGAAATTTAGAATGATTGGAAAAAGTGATCAAAGTGAGATAAAATGCCTCTTGGGTGACCAAAGTGATATATTTGAAACTTGAGTGACCAAAGTGTCGAATAAGTCATAATTGAGTAACCATTTGTGAAATTCAACATTTGTTAGTATTGACACAATTTATACCAAAACCTTATAAACTCATAAGTAAGGTCCTATTTTTCCCATGTGGAATGTATATATTTTGAACACGCCCCCGCACGTATGGCAAATTTTCAAACCATACAAGTGGACAACTTTAGATGACGTGGAGCCCGTGTGACAATGTGGCTGTGAGGCATGCACACGTAAGATAACCCGCTCTGATACCATGAATCCATGATAGAATACTAGCATATGATATGAAAAACTTGAAGAACACAATGAAAGAACTTCTAGTAATCCTTGATCATATATTAACTCAGAACACAATCATACTACAAACAATCACACTCTTTTCTCTCTTTCTTTATCTCTCAATTACAACAATCTCTCTCTATCTCTTAATTACAATGATATCTCACTTCTTCGCTAAGTTCACTCTCTTAGAGTAACTCCAACAGATTCCCTATAATTTTTGTATTATGGAGAAACAAAAGTCAAACTTTTAGCCTATTTTTCTTCTCAAACTCCAACAGATTCCCTAGTTTACAGTAATCTATAAAATCTTCATATTCTTCTTTAAAATTTGGAATTTGCTGTAAATATAGGGAATTTGGTTTTCTCTCTCCTCACTTTACCTAAAATAGAGATAGTTATAGGGAATCTGTTGAAGCAAAAGAGGCTCATTTTTCCCTAAAGTAGAGAAAAATCAAAATATAGGGAATCTGTTGGAGTTGCTCCTATTCACACATAAAATAGAACCAGTAACCTCCCTTTTTCTTTTTTTTTGTTGGAAAGGGTAACCTCCCTTTTTATATAATACCAAATTAATAACTTCCCTGTTTAACCGACTCCAATCTTCAACAGATATTGCCATCTGGCATAATAGATAGCACCATACAGTTACATCTAACAAAAAAATCACAAATGAATCCACAAAAGCACAACTTACTAACATGCATTTATGATTAGTTATAGTTGTTACTAGGGCTGGGAATTCCAAACCGAGATCCCGAAACCGATCCCATCTGATTCGAGCCGAAACCGATCGGGTCGGTATGATGAGTTGTTTCGCCGGAATCCCGATCCGAACCGTACCGAAACTTCTGCAAACGGGTCGGCACCGGTATGGATGAAAAGCATACCGAATTGACGGAACCGAGCTGAAACCAGATCATGACGGCGGTTCCCGTGGCGGTTCTGTCTCGGATTGAGTTGCTGGGATTCGTGGTGAGCCATGGGTATGGGTTGACGGAGACGGCAGGGTGGTGGTGTCCTGCGCGTGGTCAGATCCAACTCCAGAAGCAAAGCGAAAAACAGCTCTTCATCTCCATCTGCAACTGTTGAAACCGATTGAAGCCGAACTGTACCGAATCGATCGGTTTCGGGACCAATCGGTATGCCTGCGAAAATTCCGGTATCGGTCTCGGTATAGGCTCATTCCCGACCCGAGCCAAACCGATCCCACCCCTAGTTGTTACAAAGTGCAGGGTCTAATTGCCTCAACTATTTCATCAAAATAAAAAATGAGCAGCTCATAAAATTCAACTGGATCATCCAAATTAGACAACCCCAAATATAAGATGAACAACAACTGCATCAATAACAAATTTCTTTGTACAACGTATTGAAAATGCCAGTCCTTATCGAACGAAATGAGCTTGATAGGTACGGTCAATGGGCAATGCATTGGAATTGTTTGAATTGGTATATGGTGAGCCACTTTATGCCACTTCCAGTGACTATATAGCTCCCTCATGCTCCCGTCTTCAACCTTCTTCCCAGCTACGTGCTTCTTTACTGCTTTGGAACAAGAACAACCCGACAACTTGTAGATAATCCTACACCATCGATCGTAACTAGTTCTTCACAGGTCTTTATGAAATTAATCTACTAAAGATTAAGAAGATTTGAAAAGTCTTTTGTAGTCATGAATTCAGACATTAAGCAAACTAAGGCCTAGTTTGGTGTAGCTGTGCTTTTTAAATAATTAGTTTTAGTTGTGCTGAGAGAATAATCGGCTTACAAATTAAGTGGCTGAGCGTTTGGCAAAATATACTTTTAAAAGTGTCGTGAGTGGAGAGGATTGTATGCACTGACAATGCAAGTGCACTGACGGTTATTTTAATCTCTAAAAAAATAACAGTTACTCATCTAATCCACTCCTTTATATATTTTAATATCAAAAAAATTACATCCATTCATATTACAAGTACCCATGCACTGACAGTACATGGAATACACTCCCCAGTACAAAAAGTAGTGTTTAATTGTTTGGTAAACTTTAATACAAATACTGGGAGTGTATAAAATGACCAAAGTCAATCATCTTTTAAAAGCCCAGCTTATAGAAGCATGGTATTTGCAACTTCCATAAGTTGCATAGGAAGTTGCTGGCTTTTATTTTACCAAACAGAAATAGCTGCTTAAATTTTTTATAAGTCACAATCTCACAATCACCTCGGAGCCAAACTGGGCTAAATGTCTTGTTTTTCTAGAAAGTGCAAAGTTAAATTTAATTTTGTACTTATAGCAACTCCAATAGTTTCTCTATAATTTTTTTATTATAGGGAAGCAAGAGTCAAAGCTTTCCATAATTTTTCTTCTCAAACTCTAACAGATTTTCTATTTTACATTAATCTCTAAAATTTTAGTAATTATTTCTTAAAATTTTAGAGATTGCTGTAAATTAAGGAAATTTTGTTTTATCTTTCCTTTAGGGATGGGGATAGTTATAAAATAATATGTTTGAGCAAAAGAGACTCATTTTTCTCTAAAATAGAGAAAAATCAAAATATAAAAAAACTATTGGAGTTGCTCTTCAGCGACTTAATTATTAACACACTGCTCTGCAGCCTAATATTATTTTTGGATAAAAGTCTAAAACAAAGCGATTTTATAGCTGCATGTGTATAATCAACACTGAAGAATAACACAGTACAATATTTCCCTTTCAAGTATTGCATTATAAAATATAACTCATGGAAAGCCTTGCTATCCTTGCAATCATGTTGGAATAGGCTGATTAATTAGCTAGACACCGGGAATATTTGGCATGTTGGACATTCTTGATGATCCTAAATAACACCGTCAAATAATGCATGCATATAGTATATGAATTATTAAATCAAGCATTGCAAAATTATCTATATATATCTAGCAGGTTGGTGTATTTATTGGTGTGTACTATTTTATCATTTCTCGGACCGACCTGTTCTCCTGAATACTAGTTTTGTTTGTTAATGCAATTTTCAATTTCAAATATGGAGATTCAAGCAGGTCGGTAGAGATTGATTCCCTTTATTTTCATACCATTGTTTGTATACAATATGGAACATATATTTTAGGGATCTTGATCAAATACCCAAATTTAGGTTAACATGAACCCACTTACTCCAGTAAGAGTTTAGTGCGCCCACTCACCCAATATTAAATAAAAAGACTGTTTTAGACAAATCTCAAATATAAAATTATAACCATCGTGCCACACACACACTCTCTCTCTCTCTCTTCTACTGTCTTTGACGCCAACAACCTCTCTCTCTCAGCCACTGACCTTCGGCGCTTGATCTAGGCCTCCGACGACTCAAGAGAAGATCGCCACTGTGCCCCGAACTCCAGCGACGTCACCTCAACCCTGTACTCATACCCTCTCAATTGGCTCTTGACGGTGGTACGCCTTTAGTGGAGGCCGGCACAGAGAATTCCGGTGGAATCCATGGCGGCCCTAAGATTGTTGAGGGTCTCCTGATGGTACTCGTGGGATCAATGGAACAAGTTGAAGCGGGTCACGTTCATTCCGACCGGAAGGAGCTTCTCCACCATTCGCACCGATCTGGGTGCAGGTCCCAGGGTGCACAGGATCTTCGTCTTCAGCTTCTGATCTCTCTCTCTTTCTCTCTCTCTCTTCTTCTTCTTTTTCTTCTTCAATCTGTGAATTCGTCTTTGATGTGAAGCACTTGTGTCAATAATGAGAATATGAAAGAGGAGATCAGAAACAGAAAACTGAGAAATGGGTACATAATTAAAAGATATTAGACTCAAAAAGTTTTCTTCTACCTTTTTACATTTGTTTTTGGATATCTTTATATACACACCTTCTTTTTTTATTCGATGCCTTGGGTACCACATGGTTAAGACCCACTAGGTCAGCTCATACCATATATACAGATTTGCAACCAAATAAATTCGAGGGGAAGTGTGTTTTATGTACAAGAATAGCATATATTTGGTAGACTTTGTAGAATGGTGACTGACTGTACTAATGTTTAACTGTTGTAATCGTCTTGTTGCAAGTTTATTGAGGGGCAATAATAAGATTACTGGGAGGCAATAAAATGTTTATTGGGACAAAAATAAGATTATTGGGGGCAATAATAAGATTACTTATTTGGATAAACCTCCTAAAACTTTCAAAATTAAAAACACCTTCATTTTTCGCTAATTGTTGATTCCCAGTAAACTTGTTATTGGGGAGCAATAACTTTTTTATTGGGGGGCAATCATATGATTACTGGGTATTATTGGGGGGTGATAAAATCAGATCCCGGAATCCGGTCACCAGTCTGGTAGCTGGATTCGGGATTCCGGTGACGGGTGACCGGATTTCGGTCACAGGAGTCCACGGCCGGCCACTGGTCACCGGAGTCTCGTAGGGTCTCCGATGACTTCTCTCTCTAAGTGACAAAGAAGGAGAGGGCAAAATTGTCCAAAAAATAAATAAAAAATAATAATAAAATACTTAATTGGGTATTAGGGAAATAATCTCTTAGAGTGTTTGGTAAGTGGGCAATCTCTTAGAGTGTTTGGGTAAGTAGGGTTAATTAACCCCAAAATTGGGTAAATGATCATTTCCCCTATATTTTATACCCTCTTGTTTTCCTTGAATAATGGCCAGTTAATTCTTAAAAAAAAAAAAAGAATAATTGCTTGCTGATAAATATATATAGCTAGCTGTTACTTTTGGCAAAATTGAAATTTCAGAGCGAGGTTGGGGTTTAGGGCCACTTTTCGGTCTCATATACACATCTCGACCGTTCAGTTTTTAGGTACTAACATATAGATCATCTCTGCAAAATTTCAGCTAAATTGATGGTCGTTAAGGTATCTAACTCATTCAAACCAATGGACGAACTAAATCTGTCCAACCTGAACCGTATTAGCTTTAAGGCAGCTATCAATGCCTTAACGACCATCAATTTTACTGAAATTTTGCAGAGATGATCTATACATTAGTACCTAAAAACTGAACGGTTGAGATGTGGATATGCGATCGAAAAGTAATCCTAAACCCTAACCTCGCTCTGAAATTTCAAAGCGAGGCATCGCTCTGGATAGGATCTGTATATATATATATATATATATATATATATATATATATATATATATATGCTGTGACTTGTGAGGAGCCCAAAGGTCCTATCTATTGGGTCAAAAATATATACAAATATATATTTTGTGCATATATATATGAATAATGCTATGCAGATGTTGAAACCGAAAAAAAATCACGAGTCCAAAAATTGGTCTTTTAAATCAAGAGCCCATATTGGTGCGCAATTATATGCTTGTATAAGCTATTGCGAGACCAAAAAAACAAAACAGAGAAATACATTCATACATATCTGTTGATAAGCTTAAAAGTTTGAATGGATAGCTATTTGGATATTTGCATTCCAATTTAAATTCATGGTCATCAAACTTCAACAAACAATGGATGCTTAGTTGAAAAAAGGATAGGCGCGCAGATCACGTCCAAGGTGATTATCTGGATATTTTGAATCATGATAAGATCAAAGTCAGGCTAGCTATGACCAATCCAATTTGAATCCCAGTCGGTTGCATGGGAATGCACTAAGGCCTACAAACTTGGTCAAACCGATTGATATGATTTCAAATTCAAATTGGAGTCATCTTTGACTCTACCTAATCCATTACTTCTCTATAAAAAAGAAATATAGAGAGCATAAAAAGGGGGAGAGAAATACAAAAGATACACGCAGCAGAGGAGGAAAAAGGCTACAGAGCAGAAATACAGAGAGTTGAAGAGAATACGCAGCACAGAGAGGCAGAAAAGAAAGGTCCAACTACGAGTTTTGCTACCGGGAAAAGAAGAAAAGCTGCAGGTATTCCATGGTTATTCTTTCCTACATAAGATTTTACCGATGATGCTTATGACAGGGAGAAGAACTCTACCTTCCTCCATGGTGCAACTTTCATATGGTGTCAAAAGACTCTAATAGGCCGTTCATGCAACGACCCCAACCATTAGAGCCTTTCCAGGCCTCTTTGCTGCTCTCTAAAGCTTAAAGCATCGAAACAAAGTGGTTGTTCATGAACAGCCAAGTTTCGTGCCCAAAACTCCTCCAAAAAGGTGCTGCTCCTGCAAGAGTTAATGCATACAAATGGTTGTTCATGAACAGCCGTTAAAATGCTAAAAACTCCCTCCAAAGTGACACGACCATGGTCGTCCTACAGAATCTACTAGAATTGAGGTTGTTCATAAACACGACCAAAGTTTTCTCCATAATTGACCAAAGCTTTCAGTTGATCATTACTTGAAGCTGACAAGAAGTTAATGCTGATCATAACGCCACAAAGAGAAGAAACCTGCAGTCAAGTTGTTTCTGCTCCAACCGATACATACAAGGTCAAAGAAGTACCATAACTGGAAGGAGACAATGACATCTCGACACCAAAATGGGATTCTGCAGGACTCATGATGTTGTGGTGCAGAAGTAATACAAATGGGTGGACGTTTTGGTCATTGGGGGCTTACATTAATTAAGGAAGGTGATGACAAAATACTTTTGAAGCTGTGGAACACAATAAAGAACAATTGAACTTGAAGCGATGGTGATAACCAAGACAAAAATTGGTGGCACATTTAATTAATTGATCATCTATTTTGAAGCGGTGATCTGATCAGTAAAAGATATGGAGGCAAAGCTTAATTGTCTAATCTAAACAAGCATTGAAACTTTGAACATGCTGAGCTAGAAGACAAAATGAAGGGTGGCACATTTAATTAACAAGAATCCAAGTTTGCTTGATATGGTGCTGTATGCGTTAAGCAAGAAGACAAATGCAAGTTTATTTGATTTGGTTAGTGAACAAAAGAGTTCCGAATGAGTGAGCTACACCAAAATTCAAAGAATGGGTCGCGTTAGCTCTATACACCAATTGCTCATCAAATTGCCGCCATGAAAGCTGAACCCAACGCCAAAAACGCAAATGAGAATTCCGATTAATCGAAGTCCCCCTTTATGAAGAGATGACAAAGTTCAAGAAAGGAGAAGTACTCCGTGTTCCCTTCTCCAATACAGACTGAAGATGTTGATCTCCATCTCCTACTTTGCTCTCTAGTTCTAGTTGCGTCTCTGATGAGTTAGAGGAAAGAAATACATCTGGGCTCGATTTAAACCCGAAGAAGAAACATGGGTGTACGGATCACTTTCACACTCGGGCTTGCAGAAACTAAAGCCCGAGTATAAATATGGGTGTCCTAATCAATTTATTCGGGCCTGACGCGAAACAAAGCTAAAAGGCCTAGAACGAAAAGATGGGTGTCCAAATCAGTTTATGGGTTTGCCTACGAATTCCGAAGCATTACAAAGCCCACTTCAAGACAGTTTCCCTCAAGAAGTTCGGGCCCAGTCAGATTTGTTATCGACAAGTGGAGGAGACAACACAAAGGCCCATTTACATAACCCAGTATGAGATTCGACACATCAGGTGTCCAAAAGAAATACATTTTACGGATTCAAAAAAAATACATACATCCGTCGAACACAAAAGTTGGTACAAAACTAGAAATACAAATTTTATGAACTACGGTCGGTTTGATCCCACAATGGGTACGTAGGCAATCTAGCAACACCCACTAGATGCAACCACAAGTCCAAACAGAATCCCTGACTCCACCAGTCAAAATTCAACCAGTCCTAAATTGAATCATTGACTCCAGTCAAATTCTGCCAACACCAGAAATACAAACCCAAGAACTACAATGGTTTGATCCCTCCTCGAGGGTATGTAGGCAATCTAGCGACCCACTAGATGCAACCGCAAGTCCAAACAAAATCTCTGACTCCCTGGTTCATCCAACTCGAATCCCTGACCTCATCAGTCAAATTCTGTCAAACACCAGGAAACGTCGCAAGCCTTTTCCAAATAAAATTCATGACTCCCTGGTTCATCCAATCCATTCCTGATCTCATCAGTCAAATTCCACCAAACACCAGGAAACGTCACAACCTTTCCAAACAAATCCAAAACAAATCGAATCCCTGGTTCACTTACACCAAATTCGTCCAAACACTATTCACATTCCAAAAGCAATACCCTCCAATGGGTCATTCACTCATTAGAATTCTTGAACTACGAGTGGCTTGATCCCTCTCCAAGGGTACGTAGGCAACCCATTCAAATATCCGGGTGCAGCTGCAAAAACAAATAAACAAACACACATCCACAATTGGTTTCTTCATAAATGGAATCAAAGGGTGTTTCCCTGTAACAAGGGAATATAATTAAGAGGCACATTCTGTCTTGAATGGGTCGAACCCGAAATAATTAAAACTCTATTCACTAAATGAATACGAGTGAAATTATGTTGGGTGACATTTACGCTCACAGTGTGCAGATTTTCTCTCAACAGCAGAATAGAGATAAGATGGTGATCGGAAAGATGATGGCATGAGCAAAGTCAGCCATATATGATTCGCAGTGATGGCTATACCTGGACGTCTCATGGATGCTAGCTGCAGAATAGACTACGTGCTCGAGTTCATTCTAAAAAGAGAATGCCGGCAACTTCTTTCATATTCTTTTTTTTTTTAAGCTGATTTCGTAATATAATTCTATTAAACTTCGGAAAATATCATCCGACATTCAGTAATCAGTATTGAGTATGTAATTCTTTTGTATGAACTTAGTCGGGTGTCTTCACAAACAATTCTTTTCATTGCTAGAGTTTAGGATTATCTTCATTAATTAGTTATGTTGGTATCACAAATTGACAATTATGAGTCAAGTTAAGTGAGCTTGAACTATGATAACGACTAGGGCAGCAGCCTCAATCAGTACTGATGCGCGCATGCATGCATCGAAAACAAAAAGTCTAGCTAATTAATTATTTGTTTTATCACAAGTAAGTAACTTTTTTTTTCATTGAAAATCTTACGTCATAAAGATGGAGATAATACGAAATTTATTCGAAAAAACTGACTTTAAGAGACAAAATGAGTAAAGGATCCTATACTGAGAAAGAGTGTAGATGAAGAAAATGCATACTTTATATCCGATTCCGTATTTAAATTTTAAAGCTAAGCTTTTTAGTTAGGTTTTCGTCCTCGGTCGTGATCTTATTTACTTTTGTCTACTATTTAGCTGTAGTATATACCAGCAAAAGAAAATGCTTCTTTTGAATAATTGCTTTTAGTGATCAAATAGGAGAAGACGTTATTCTTTTTATAAAGATAGAATATAGCTCAACCTAATTACATCAAGGAAGGCTACTTTTAATTTTTCTACTTATACACGTATACAAACCATTATCATGTTGTTATCATTCTACTTTCGTTTTCTTTTCCAATCCCAAAATTGCGGAAATATTCAACTCATATTCACATTTCCTTAATCACCTCTTGGAATTATGTTGACTTAAAATGAAAACTCATTGTCAGTGTACCCCAGATGTTACATTTAGCTGATTAGAAAATGCATGTGATCAATGTATAGAGATAGTGTTATTAAGCTAGCTGATCTCGACATGCAGGAAAAAAGTCGTTATTGCTTTGTCGTTGATAGTAAGAGCCTAAGGGGGCATCCTAATTAAGAACCTTACATGACACTATCCAATAACAAGCAGATAGAAATGTAAGTGATAGTAGCTGAAGAAAATGGGGTCAAATATTTATCACTAATTTGACAATGGATGATTACACATGTATTATATGAACTTTCTTAGTCTTACTTCTAAGATATAGATTATTTTCTCTACATTCATTCACCTGTTATTCTATCATTCTATGTACTACATTTTATCAGATCTAACTTTCCATCATTCCTAGTTAAAAGAACAGAAGACAAAAAGATAAGTAGGTACGTGATCATTCTTAATATAAACACTCAAGTCGATCTTTTGGATAAAATCTCACTCTCCTAACAACATGTTTGGACCTGAATTTGAGGACAATATATATTGATACTGTGTCATTAATCATAGACTAAGTGAGCAACGGTTCTTTCATGTTTACGATTCCTCATACCACACACACACACTTGGGAGTGCATGTAAAAGGTTGAAATTTTTTAGTTTTCATGCCCGCAACCCTTTGTCATAAAACCACCTTCGTGGGTTAAAATAAAAGTTCGATGAGGACTATTAAAACAAATGTGCATTTTATTGGATGCAAGTAAAACCCTTATATAGCTTGAGACGTACTCAATCAATGTTTATTGTATGGATACAATTTTGGGTTTAATCATAAAAAGAAAAATGCAATTTTGGTTTTGGGATAATTAAAGATTAATGTGCAAGTTAATACTTGTATTTGTCTTGATAGGCAGAAAAGGTACGATCCATTGTGTTGAGATAGAGAAAGGAAAAGCCGAAGATTACTGGCTTTCTGAGGCTTCAGAATCTATAGCTTTCTTCTTTTGAATATTGAGAATTTCTCTCTTTTGCAATTTTGCATATATATGACTCATACAAAGCTTCTTTCCCATGAAATTAAGGAGAAAACAAACTGCTTTTCTAGCCAAGCCACATAATAAAACACAAAAACAAAGCTTTACGACAAATAAGCAATGAAATGGATTATTTTTGAGTTAGGAAAAGAAGGAATAGAAGCCTTTCCATCGAAACTGTTGGCCTTTTGAAGTGGGAAGATTCTAAAACCAACGAGGAAAGGAAAGAAAATAATAGTCTTGATTATCCAAGTGGGCCACAATAAAGCAAGCTAGAGTCAAATTGAGGTTAAGGTTCTTTGGCCCACGAGGTGACTTTATGACCAACCATGTCTTGCAAATCCCCATTTGTGCGTATTGCACACTTGGGCAATAACTGAGTATTTTTAATTTGAGAAAAATGCATCATCAGTGTCTCAACTCTTGTGCACCGGCCAATTTGATACCCACACTCTTAATGGTATCAATGTGATACCTGAACCCATATTTCACTATCGACGAGGTACTTCTGTCAGATTTCGCTGACGGCTGTGTGAAAAAAGTCACGTGCAAAGCACGTGGGCCCAAAAAAAGGGCAAACACGTCTTTTTACCCACACTCTCAAGCTGTTGAAGTATGAACTCTCTCTCTCTCTCTCTCTCTCTCTCTCTCTCTCTCTCTCTCTCTCTCTCTCTCTCTCTCTCTCCGATAAAAACCTCCACTTTTCCTCCATTTTCAGAATCGTCCAAAGCAACCAATTCTCGGCATAGGCTCTAGGCCTGGCAACAGTGCGGTCACGGGCGGGTTACGGGCGGATTTAACGGGTTGGCGGTCTTAACGGGCTCAACCCGTTATAACCCATTATCTTAACGGGTTGAGCCCGATGGGTTCACGGGTTACCCGTTGGAACCCGTTAAGACCGCTAAGGGTTTTTTTTTTTTTTTTTTTTTTTTAAATTTTAAAATTCTTTTCTGATCAATTACCCACTAAAACCCGTTAATACCTGTTAACAATAAATTGGCATTGAAACCCGTTAAGACCCGCTAACATAAAAATGAATTTATTATTATTATTTTTTTTGCATTTTTTAAAACTCTTTTTCACACCCATTATCTATTAAAACCCTTCTCAAAAATAATAAAAAATGTTTTTATTTTTTATTCTTTTTAAACCCTCTTCCAACTCATTACCCATTAAGGGGGGGTGTATTCAATTAAGAGTCTACAAGATTTTTTTGTATTTTAGAAGTCTATGGGTATTCAACTGAGATTTTAAACAGTCCTTTAAAATCTTGATGTATTCAATTAAGATTTAAAATTATCCATTCAAATCTGCTGATATTCAAAAGTATACATATTTTTAAAGATTTCATTCAATGCTGGATTTTAGAGGATTTTATAGTGCTTTTTATACATATCAAAACTCAAAAACAATCCAACCACTTCCCAAAAGATTTTGATGGATTCTTTCTCACTCAAAAAATGAAGAACCTCTTCACCCAAAAAAATAAATAAATAAAAAGCAGGTCTCAATAGGTGACACTCATTCATTTTGTCTTAGACCTATTTTCCCACTATATATCTTCCTCTGCCTTTGCTCTCATCTAATAATTTTTTATTTTATTTTTATCACTATAGCTCTAGAATCCTTAATCCTTCTAGCTAATGAAGCTCACTTTCAATGCTATTATTAAGATGATACATACACACATGATTCTTTTGTAAATTAGATATGAAATAAATTATGTCATTAGTTTACTACTTTATTTTTTGTGTAACATTTTGGCTAGTTAGTTTTCTCTTATTGTTCATATATCATTATACACAACATAAAGAATGGTAGATTGCCATACTTTCTTGTCATTGATATACCATTATAGTTAGATCCATACATCCATTGCTTAATTAAAGAAGAAGAAGAAAAAAATTAACCTATCAAAAACATCATAAGGATTTGTAAAATCTAAACAAATACTAGTAAATCAATCCATTATAATCAATCAGAGTCCATATAGAATTTAAACAATCCGTGGATTAAGTAAATCCATGAATTAAAAACTCAAACAAAGTCTTTTAAAATCTGAATCGAATACACCCCCCTAAAACTCTTTTTCATTGTTGATTTTCATTAAATCGAACTATCAAAAGTTAATACATATTGGGCTCACAATTCTCAATTTTTAATACATATTGGGTTCACAATTCTCAATTTTTTTTTTCTCTCTTCTAACCGGGCTCGATGGGTTCCGTCGGGCAGCCCGTTTCTGCCCGTTAACTAACGGGTTGTTAACGGTTAGTTAACGGGTTGGCAGCCCATTAACACGTTAAGTTATCGGGCGGAAATAAATGGGTTTTTAGCGGGCGGTAAATGGGCGGTTAACGGGTCATGGGCTGAATTGCCAGGCCTAATAGGCTCTCTCGTCAACTCCTCCTCCACTGCCGGCGACACATCCGCCTTCGCCCATACCCGAATCGACTGGAAGGAGACCCCGGATGCCTATATCTTCAACCCATGACCCTGCCTTTTTTCTCTAGTCGGCTACACCTACAAATCCACTACACAGGCGCAACCAAGTCTCCATCAAATCCAATACCCAAGGGGAAACAAAATGGATCTCAGGACCTCTCCTCCCTCCGACGCCGTTAAAAACTCGTCTTTCCTTCGACCTAATCGCTTCTGCAAAACCCACCAATTCTTCTGGGTTCGTGTATGGAAGAGAGAGAGAGAGAGAGAGAGAGAGAGCAGAGTTCGTATTTCTCTCTAATCATCAAATCCCGGCCGTGCATCCTGGCAGTCAACACATAAGCTTTTCTCGGTGACCAACGCCCAATCTCCTCTCGGTATCAGAACCCAGCGAGGGTATTAGTCATGTCAACCTCTTGGTCTCGACATTGGCACCAAACTCGACCTCGGTGCCCCATCCCTCTTCGCACCTCCCGATCTCGGATTCAATTTCAAGCGGCACCCTCGGCACCTCTGGATCTCAGTTTGTTCGATTGTTCCTAAACTCTTATGTTAAAGCTTGAAGCTTTTAATGTGGGTTTGGATCAATGGGTTTCTCTCAAATTGGAAAATATTCTTCCGTAAGTGATTTCTGGGCAAGCGTTGATTAATGGGTTTTTGATCTAGCTCGTAAGGAAAGAAAGCATAAAGCTTGAGTCTATGTTTACAAATGGTTTTTTGATTTTGAATGATGTCAAATGCCAATTGATTGGAAAATATACTGTTTTCCAGATTTGGTTTTGGTTTGTTATCGGATTTCAATTTTGGTCAAGACTTGCAAGTGGAATTGTTACAATTTAATTTGAACCTCTGAGATTTTTGGGATGGTGGAGCACCTGCATCTGTTTGCTTATGGTTTACAATGGCATTGCATTCATACCATCTGCGTTCTGGGCCCTTATCTTTATCTTTTTCAACCTCACTTTCCCTCATTAATTTGCTTTGTACCCTGTTGAAGGTTTGTGTACAATATGTTGGGTTTTGGTTGTGATTGGAGAACTGGGTTTTGGCTGTGATTAGAGAACTAGATTTTGGTTTAATGGAGCATTGCTTTAGTAAAGTTTGGAACTTTGGATTGAGCTGAAATTGAAATCACATTGAACATTTTGTATGCTTAAACTTAGAGTTGAGGTCGTGGAGGTGGGAGAGGCAGGAGTCGCAGCGGTTCTGGAAAACGACGACGGAGCGAATGGTGGTCATCCCCTATGGAAAATGGCGGGAAATCAAGGTCTGCTAGTCTGGGGTCATTTAAGTCATTTCCTGACATTTTTGGGGTCCACGTGCTTGCCACGTCAGACATATGACGGAGCCGTCAGTGAAATCTGACGAAAGTACCTCGTCGATAGCGAAATATGGGTTCAGGTATCACATTGATACCATTGAGAGTGTGGGTATCAAACTGACCGGTGCACATTAGTTGAGGGACTGTTTGTGGACTTTTCTCTTTTAATTTTGATACAATTTGTTCGATCTTGCTTGGACGGGTGCTAGATGCATTAGTAAGCTAAAATGTTTTATACGTACAATTCACATTCAGTTAGTAAGACGTGTTTTGGAGTGGAAATAAAAAACAAACCATAGAGGCGGAGTGAAAGTGGACAATAAACTGAGCTAGGAGCCTATTTCGCTTAAGAGTATCTCCAACAGTATAAATTGTTTCTTAGTTAAATTTAGCTAAAGTTGTGAAATATAGCTATTAATTTAGCAATGTTGCTCTAGCAATGATAGCTATTTGTAAATAATAACTATATTTTACCAAATCTTAAACTGACATGTGGACAAAAGAAGAGAGAGAAATATAAGTTTTGCTTTAGCTATGTAGGATACTCTAGCTAAATATAGCTAACCATTTTAGCTATATTTAAATTTAACTTACATATAGCTAGTCTATTGGAGCTGAATTTTGCATTAGAAATAGTTATATATAGCTAAAAATTGAGTTTAGCTACTCTGTTGGAGATGCCCTAAAGTATAGGGTTTTTCTAAATGTACCTAGCAAAATTCTTAATGCACCCAACAAATTAATTGATATTTAAATATACTTTTAAATATTGAATTAAACCCAACAAGTTTCCCAAAATACCCACATCTTTAACAAAACTATGCACCCAACACAAACAATCCCATAATTCCTAGCGTTCTTCACCAGCATCACTCTTCCCACAAGACAATGGTTTTGATGTAATGGTCAGGTGAGGCTGGTTTCGTTTAATTGGGTGTGTATTTGAGAGAAGAAAAGGGTATGGAAATGGTCCAATTCAACAATCTTAGCTTCAGAAACTTTTTTGGTTCTTTCATGCCCATGAATCCATGATTGTCTTATCGCTCCACTCTCTGCTCTTTCATTCATCTGTAGGGATTCGACAAGCGAATAGCATCTCTTCCATAGATTCAGGAGTTTGGAGAATACATTGTCGAACTGAAGCTTCATCCAAAAGTGAGTGCTAAAGTACCAGTGATTGTTTATGCTAATCAAGGATGCAACTTCTAGACTCATATTTGGAAGGCGACTTGGATGGCCAAAATGAAGTTATGATGTATTTTTGCAAGATGTCCATGATCAAGGTACTATGAGCATCAAATATTAGAATGGGTAGCAATCTATGGTGGCTGTAGTGAAATGCACTGAAAAAACGTCATACGCTTAGCTAGAACTACAAAGAAGTCTTTTGGCTACTGTAATTGTTGGATATGGATGTCTATCTTATTATAACGAGTTCATAGGCCTCCTTTCATAATAGGATTAACAGCCGTAATCCCATCTTTCCTCCATTATTGCAATTTTTTTTTTTTTTGAAGGGCTGCGATTTGTTTATATGTTTATTCAGTTTGCTGGGTACATGTAATTTGTTTGGGTGGGTATTTTGGGAATAATTGCTGGGTTTGGTTATAAACTTTGAATATAAATAAATTGCTGGGTATATTTAGAAATTTGCTGGGTACATTTAGAAAGATCCAAAATGTATTGACGAGGATGTCGGATCGCTAAAGAAGGTGAATTGTAGTGACAGATGTAGTGTTGAAATTTTCTTTAGTGTTCTTCGTATAAGTGTGGTATCATGTTTAGATAACATTTTCGCTCTTCATGTGTATCCTATGCAGATGAAAAAACTCTTTATTCACCTATTACCAGTCGGTGAGCTGTGACTTGTTGATAAATTATTTTAACATTGTAAAGGTCATTGGTTCGATTCTCATTGATATATGTAAGAGTGAGGTGGGCTATGTGTCTTTTTTTTTAAATGTATCACAATTTTACAGAATTAATGACAAACTTAGACCGAATAAAATTAATAACTCAATAAACACTTAATCCGAAACTGAAAACAAATATATACTTGCAACGTAATATAAAACACAAGAACAGTAAATCACAATTGCTCCATATAATAAGTTAACAACTACAAGCATAGGGAACAGACTAACTCTAAAGTTTAAACTTCTAAAGTCTCAAAAGAAAACTCTCAACATCACAAAACTAGGATTAGGCCCAACATAATCCACTTAATACACTTTACACGTTCCAAAGTCCAAACAAAAAGGAGGATCAGCCAAATCATAGGTCTGGACCATCCTTATCGGCTTCTAAAAAGAGGTTAGGGTCAGCTTGGGAATCTCCCGAGCCTCTCACCTAAATTTACGATTCTACCCTCACTTTAGTCTCTCTCTTTCCCTCCTTATTTCAATTTCCACCGACACCGACGACGCTAAGCTTCTCTATCACACATCTCAGAGCTACTGGGATTTGAGAGAGAGAGAGAGAGAGAGAGAGAGAGAGAGAGGCTCCGGCCGGCGGAGGAGAGCTAGGGTTTGGCCATGGACGCTTTCGTGTTTGATGAATCGGAGAACAGCGGAGCTGGAGCTGGAGCTGGAGGTAAAAATTCCTCTCATTTTGATTTCTTCAAAGAATTTTGTTTTTCATTTTCTTATATCTGGTTCGTCGTTTCGGTCGTTTTTAGGTTAATAGAAATCAAGAACGTGCTTAATTTCGTGTTAACTGAATGAAATTAGCGTTTGATTTTGTGGAATGGATTTAGGGGTTAGGGTTTTTGACGAAACTGTGGTGCTGATTGGGGCTTTATGTAGCTAGGGTTTGTTGTGGTTCTGAGAAGCGTGTGATATCCATTTGTGTTTTCAGGATTAAGTTTCTGTTGAATACGGCACGAATTTGTGGGAGATTGAGATAGAAAGTCTAGTTATGCACTGTGTTTGATTGCTTAGGAAATGAGAGGAAAGTAATGGAATTTAGTTACTTTGACCGGTAGAGCTATTTGGCTTAGTCTGGCAGAGCTTTCTGTAATTCGGAAACTTTTTTCTACCTCTGTATTGGTTTATTGGGCAGCTGATTTGGAATGTGGCTAGTTTATAAGGTTAGGCTGTGTTGAATGATTATGAATTTGGTGTTGGTGTCAGGGACTAAAACTAAAAAGGAGAAGAAGGCAAAGGGATGTTTAGTTGGAAGTGCAAGGAAGACGCTTGGTGATATAAGTAACATTCAGCAGCGGCCAAATAAGCAAGCTATCCAGCATGTGAACCAGCAATTTGATTCACTTACTACCAAGAAGTATGTTGAGAATCTAACCAAGGTGTGTTGCTAGTTTCTACTCTTTTGGTTTATCTCTGAAGTATCTGTAATTATGTAGTTGGCTGAGCTTAATTGGGGTTTTTGAATCTGTTCTCAGGAAAATGTGGCACTGATGAAACTTCTTTCAGACAGAAAGTATCCTTTGTGATTGATTTTGTTCGTTAAGCATTTATCTCTGGTAGATGTTTTCTGATTTAGGTCTGGACTTTTTCCTTAATAGTTGGTAGTAAAGTCATTGAATTGAGCAGAACAGAGTTAGAGAACTTGAGAGCCCATCTTGAGAAAGTACAGCAACAGAATTCTCAACTTGCCCATGCAAACAGCCAGATGTTGGCGGTATGCTGTAGCATGTTTTATTTGTTGATTTTTTTCTTCCAGAAATTCCAAGATGACTGATAACTTGTATCAACCATTCTTGTATTAATATTCTTCTTCAATTTTGTAGGAAGTCACTTCAAGTCGAGATAGGGTAAGTTAAGTTTCTGCTGCTGAAGTTGGAACAGTGCTAATTTCCCTTTACCTTCTATATTATATTTAAGTGAACTGACATGAATCAACAACCATTTCTTGTTTCTTTTCAGCTAAGGATACTTCAACATGCACTTGGATGCCAAAATGCCTTGCTCAAAGTGAGGAAAGTGGAGGAAAAGGTCAGTTTGGCTACTTTTGACTTCATCAGTGTATAAGTCCAAACGGTAATCACATTAGACTTTGTTGCTGAAATCTAAACCCTGTAATGTAGGAGAACGCCAAACAAGTAAGAAATCAAAATACGACAAATGAGAAGGTACTTATGCAGATATCCTATGTGATTGCTTAATGAATTCGGAAGGTGTGGTATGTTTGTTAACCTCATGTAATCTTTACATAATTTATTTCAATACTTCAGGTACGTTCAGCTCGGTGTGTTGAGCCAGGGGAATCCTCACAAGCTGTCAAGGAACATTTTAATACGAACAGGAAACGCCAACCACAAAATCTAGGTAATAATAATAAAAAGACATTCTATTTGAATTTTTGGTGCCTCCTTTTATCAACTGTTTCACATATACTGACCAAGAAAGAATTGTTTCCTTTGCATGCAGCATTAGGCCCTCCTATTGTTGAAGTTGTCCAAAACAACGAGAAGGCTGACAACAAAAGGTTTTTTTCTTTTGTCCATCTTTACTTTCTTTAGTTGTACATGTTTGCTGTGGAATTTCACTTTACATGTGCTGATGTGCATATATGGGTTCCCAATAGACGCTTGAGAAGGCAATCTGCAATCTTTGAAACCGAAGACCAGGAAACAACTGAAGACTCGTTTGAGATTAAAGATGACAATAAAAGGTATTTTAATTCACTTTACGCAATCATGTGTTTTCAGTGAGTTTTCACTTTATTGTGCATTATGGTTTCCTGACAGATGGTTGAGAAGGCAATTGGCAAGTGCTAAAACTGAAGAACTACAAGCAAGTGAAGACTTGTCTGAGAGTAAAAATGAGAACAAAAGGTTTATTACCTTGTGTTTAATTGCTCTCTGCAAGTACATGTTTTCAGTGAGTTTTCACTTTATTTACATGTGCTTTGTGGTTTCTGAATAGAAGTTTGAGAAGGCAATCTGCAAGGTTTAAAACTGAAGAGCCAGAAGTAACTGAAGAAACAAAAGTTACTGAGGACTTATCTGAGATCAATGATGATAATTTTCCTGTTTCTCTTTTGCATAATGATGGGGTTCATGAAAGTGATTCAACATGTCCATTAGTAAAAAAGGAGGATGGGGGAAGATCTGAAGAACAAGAATTTCAAAGATCATCTATAAGGCCACTGCGCCGAGCAGCTGAGAAGGTTAAGTCATACAAGGAAATTCCAATTAATGTGAAGATGCGCCAAGGTTAAGTCATTCTCAAATTAACACGACATTATTCTGCAGCAGAGAAAGTAAATAGGCAATGTCCATGTCCTGTGTTATGTGCTTTTTAGTGTAGCTGCATTATGCTACTACTTCCTTTCCAGGACAGATGCTTCTAACGATGTAAAGATTGAAGATGATAGTTGATAGATGATTTGTTCATTCATAATATTGAAACAAGCTAAGCACTGATAACACAACTCAGTTGTTATACATCTGAGTCAGATTTTCTATGATCTCCTGTCTTTTTTTTAATTTTTTTTTATAAGAGTCTCTCTCTCTCTGATGATTGTTTATTGCTAATCTGTTCCATTGGTTACCCGGAAAGGATGTTACTTTTTTTCAATTGCTTATAGTGATGTGTAGTACATTCTCAAAAAAAATAGTGATGTGTAGTAATCTGGATGTGTTTCACTGTGAAAGCTAGAATTTTGTGATTTAATGGCATTGATCTCTTTCGTGTTTGAAGAAATTAAAGTGGATATGTTTTACTCTTATGAGCATCTCCTTAAGTTGCTTCCAGATATTCAAATTCAAGGTGCATGTAATTGTATTCTGAGCTTCTTTGTTTTTTGTTTTTGTTTTAAACGCTCTTGTTGTAGAAATTAATTTTCTTCTACTTGAATTACATCTGAGCTACTTTGGTTATTTCCAGCCTTTAACAGATAGAAACTTCAGGACATTGATGCCTTACCATAGTATTCATGCTACAGGATGAAGATATTCCTCGTGTTTATAATGCAAAATTTTGTAAGTGATTCTTATGTTGCAAAGGAATGTAAGCACATCTGAGGCGATTATCAAGCATGGTAGGTCTTAGGAATGATGACATCATCTCGAGGTTTTCTGTATCGCTCGATGTGATCTTTATTCTGTATCGTATTTGATGCACACAAACAGTTGACAATATAGCTGGAACTAGCTGCACAAAGGAAGCTACAAAAGACCAGGTAGTGTAGGCCACTGTAATTCTGCCAGAAGTCCTATGTTGTACAATAATTAGGGACCTGGGTTTTACCTGAACTGATTAACAGTTCATGCATTTTCTTATCGTTGTTTTGAGCTGTTCATACTAGTGGAACGTGTCGAAGTTATGCTGTAAATGCAGTAAATAACTGCAGTTAGTTTGCTTGAGGACTTGAACCCCTGTTAATGCTTGACAACTTGAAGTAGCTGTAAAATCTGTTTGATTAGTACTTTAGGAGTTACCTTTCTACAGTTATAACGGAAACGCAAAAAGTATAATCCCTGTATCAGCATCTAGCCTACGCCCGATGTTTCGTTTTTAACAATAATTTCAATTATGACATAGCAGAATATTGTTGTCTATTGGTCTTTAAAGATAAGATTCTGTTGGTTCGTGACTGAAGCACCGGGCTACCTAGAATTATTTGTAAGAACTTCTTTCTTTGCATGTGCAGATCCTAGTGGCAATCTCAATAATAACAAAAATTGCAGCTTCTTGATTAGTACTGCGATCCCAGTCAAAAATAGTTTCCAGATTGGAATATCTCTTTCCCATTTCTTCAATCCAGGAAGCTGTTTCGAAAGCGGATAACAATGTATATCATACTTAGTACTTAAACTGAATAAATGAAATATCGAGAACTATTAAATAAAAGTTCGTATACCATGTTAGACAATCACCGAACTTTTGCGAGATCTTCAAAGTAATGTTACGAGAATGTGAGGCTATGGCCCAGCACCGATCACTTTCTCATTCTCACATGCAAAAGAGAAGCAAATGACAAAAGAGGTCGATTCTTACATCATAATCATCCTCTACAACTCCAATGCCGCGTTAGTGCACGAAGGAAATTGGGAAACAGAGAAAGTATAAATTAAGTGACCAACAAGAGAAAAACAAGCTTGGATTTGACAATAAGTTTGCTTTAGGCCTTTAGATTTAGAATTGTGAGTACCCTCTTGACTTACACAAAGCATATTTTAAACCATGAATGCTATTTCAAAAGAGATCCTACAGAGATTGGTTTAAGTAATAGACCATGTTAGTTTTCACATCTCAAAATTGCTCCAATATATGTGTGAGAATCTAACCCATGATAAGAGGTTGCAACGTAGGATTCAAGTTCATAATCTTCTAGATTTGGAATAGAGAATTCCTTAATCGTTATATAAAGAAATATCACTAGTTTTATACATATAATACTCTTAACTTCTACGTTATTTCTAATATTAAAAAGAGGGATATGAAAACTAATTATTGTTCGTTCTATGTGTGCATGTGAATGTAGATTGAAGCATATGGATGAGGTTTTAAAGATGGTGGACTCATCATTATATGAAGACGCGCAGGTTGGACTATTTTCCAATTTAACAAATAGGAATTGGGAAGCCATTCTCGCTTTTATCTTTTCAAAGAATGGATGGGAACTTGTTACCCTAAAGAGGGTCTCTAGGACCCACCATTATGTCCTTTGCCCATTGTATCTGAAGATCTTTTATGCTCCCTTCTCTGACTGTAAATATGAACTAGGAACTAGGAACTAGGAAGACGCAGTAGATATGCATGCACACATTGTCACATGCTCAGGAATCAGGATTCAGCACAATAAAGAAAAATTGATTTAGTTTTATGACGTAAAAATGACATAAAGCGTTGCCAATTCTACCATCTAGATTGAAGGTTAAATTATCATTAGAAATGAAAATGTTAATAATAGGAGTGCAAATTATTTTTAGTCATTAATGAGTGCAAACTCATTGTTTATCATTCAAAAATCGTAAGAGATTCAAATTTTTAATGTAAAAGTATTAAGAATATTTATCTAATCGTTCTGTTTTATTAAGGAATATTAAAATCCAACTCGGACTTAATTTTAATATGACGTTGCATTGTTGATAATCCAACAAATCCCCACAGCCTAATATTTTTCTGGATCTGTTACTATAAGACAAATACAGCCTAATCCACACAAAATATTCTTGATTATCATGGCCGCAACTTCTTGATTTAGATACTGTTACTAGTTAGTAGAATCAAACTTTGAGGCTTGAGCAATGGTGTGGCAAGTGAAAGAGACAATACTAAATCCTGTCAAGTCTACTATAACAGCACATGCATACATGATACATATACATAACCCATCAAATTTTCCTCCTTAAGAGTCAAAAAGAACACCTGAGCTAAACTTTAAAGAAAACAAAGTGATATAGATCATATGGCTTTAATCATTCATCAAACATGACTTTTCCTTTTAGGCTGAATTTGTGAATGTAGTACAATAGAATTATTTATTTTGAGATTGTAGTTAGCTATAGCTATGTAATCGGTAGTAAATATGTAAATATGGTACATGTGCAATGTGTCCTACTTCTTTTGAATTCGTCACATACGCTCACATGTTACAGAAAAAGGTGGCAGTTTAAGAAGACAAATGAACACCCACTGCAGATTTCCCATTCCCTCCTACAAGGTATGGTCCTGTGCAGAAAGATTCCAATTGTAAAAAAGATATCACTTGGCGCCAATTTGACCTTCTATAAATGCTTTTGGCCTTTTCTGTTTTGTTCAACCTCAAGTTACATGAATAGAAAGACAAGGAGAGAACAAGAAGGAAAAGAAGTAGCTAGAAACCAGCTTGAACCCAAAAAGTACTTGTAAGCCAAGATCCCCACATTACTAGCCTTAACCTTTGAGCCTTTGAGCCTTCGGCATTTCAATCTCTGCAAGTAATGGAAGATCAGTGCAGTCCTTTTAGTTGGGATTTTTGCTATCAGGAAGAGGTAAGCATGTTACATTCTTATGTAAATTCAGGTTCTGCTTAATTTCTCAGGTGCTAAACCCAATTGGCCTTTAGTTTCTGATATTAGTTCTTGAACTGTTGGCAGGGAATAGAAGATCAGTTAAGGCATTCTCTTTTGTACACAACCTTGGAGCTTGAGGCAACAATTGTATCAGCAAAGGAGAAGATTTTGAGGAGAGACGAAGAAGTTGTTCATTTCCAAGATCTCCTTACCAGAGTCCTCAAAGAGAGAGATGAGGCCAGAGCCAAATGCCGAAGTCTAGTGTTGGAGAAGCACATGCTCCAACAACAACTGCAAAAACAACAACAACAACAACAACAGCAACAAGAACAACAAGTGATTGCTCCTCAAAATCATGAGGTTGAGTCGAAAGGCAGTGACTCGAGCAAGCACTACTTTGCTGCTTCGTCCGACTCCGATGAGAACATCATTTCATCTTCAAATGCAGCAGACCCAGTTATCTCACAAGATATCTTAACAAAACTATTAGGTGATCAGAAGCCATTGCCAGAGAAAGGGAAGCTATTACAAGCAGTAATCGATGCTGGCCCGCTCCTCCAAAATCTTCTGCTGGCTGGACCTCTGCCTCAGTGGCAACATCCACCTCCCCAGCTGAAGTCAATTGAGATTCCACCAGTGGCTATTTCTCCTCCAACACCACATCTTCTGCAGCCCCAAGACTCTTGCATTAGTACTAGTAGCAACACTACTTGTTTCGGTAACAAAAGAAGCCTGGTGCATAGTGATGGTTCTGGTTCTGATTCTTCACCCAAGACCAAGTATCAAAAGGTTGTTCTCTATTGACCAACTTGAGTATATGTACTTTTACATGATTTTCTAAGGCTCCCCATCTTTTCATACTGTCAAACAAGCAAAGGTATCAGCATGAAATGGAGGACTACTATGCATGAGCTAGAAATTTTCAGACAACAACCATGTCTTAGAAATGAAATCCTAACTTCTGTAGCATTAGTCGACGAATCAGATGGAGATTTAAAATCTTCTTTTTCATAATTTCTATTGAGTTGCTATAATTTTAATTGGGATCCATAATTGTGCTCATGCTATTTGTTCTTGCTTTATTGATTTTGTGATGCATAAAAGTAGCCTAATGATTGTTAAAGTATAAGCATGACAAACAATCATAAATCTACCCAGAGATTTCCCTTTTGTGAAGCATGCATACCTACCATTCACAATGTCTCTATAATGCTTTTAAAGTCCTAATTAGATTTATGATCAAGCCCTTCATAACTCATCACCAAAAAGGTTTAGCAAGCAATAAGTTCCCATTGCAAGATCAAGTGTATCTGCAATTATATATGATTGGCATAGAGTTCACCCTGCATAGAGGGTTTGGCTAGAGTAATTGCAGTAAGTAAACAAATTAAAGAGGGTAAAGCAGATGTTGCTTTCTCTGGCTTTAGCCATGATAGATGGCTAAAGGTAGGCGTGGTAAGTGAGGCTAACGGTGGACATGTCAAGTGAGGCTAACGATGGCCACATGGTAAGTGAAGCTAGAGGTGGCGTGGCAAGTAAAGTGAGGCTAATGGTACCCACACGGCCACACCCATTTAAACGAGTCTAACAATGTTTCTTCAAGTGAGGCTGAGCACACCAAAATATTCCGTATGTTTTTCCTTACCTCTGAAACCAATTGCGAAATCTTTTTCCCAAAAAAAAAAAAAAAAAAAAAAAATTGTCCCAGACCAGCATTTCCTACCTATAACTGTGACTATACCACATCATTTTTTTGGCTAAATTACATATTCTTATTTTCTCACTCCTAAATAATTGATTTTCAAGCAATTATAGAAATGACAGAACTCAAAAATCTCAAATTTTCTATTTTTTATTTTATGATTTTCTTGATTTGCAACATTGAAAAATCGTAAAAATTAGAAAATTTAATATTTTTGTGAACCTTCACTTGGTACACGTCGCCAAATCATACTCTACCAACAATGAGATTATGACACCAGATAATATCAATAAGGGTATGGTAAAAGTTATAAATAGTCCTTGTGGTTTGGAGTGATGCTTAAAATTAACCCTGTGGTTTAAAAATATTTAATTTTACCCATGTGGTTTGCGAAACTAATTAATATTGGTTCAAATACTATTTTTGACAAAAATCCCTCATATGCAAGAATAAATTTGTCATTTCAATTTAAAATAGTAAAAGAAATTAAATTAAATAGTATTTGAAAAATGAAACTGAAAAAATAGGAGGTTGTGGAATTTTGGTTTTTATTTATTTTAAATTTCATTTCCTATAAAAAAATTTAATTTATTTTGTTTTCGTTTTATTTTTTTATTGAGATAACAAACTTATCCCTACACATGACTAGCACATGGCAAAATTTTTGTCAAAATTAGCTTTTGGACCAACTTTGATCAATTTTGCAAATCACAAGGGTAAATTTAAACATTTTGAAACTATAAGGTTAATATTGAATATCATCCTAAATCACATGGACCATTTGTAACTTTTACCCTATCAATAAAAATGAGTGTTAACAAGATTTGACATGCCACAATTATGAAACCATGTCAAGAGTCAAGACTCCCATTTGACATAATTTGATCTTATGTAAAACATGATTTTTAGGACCTGTTTCAAGTGACTACATTCAAAAACTCTAATTTTGTAATTTTTTAATGATTTTCTTGGTTTGAGACCTTGGAAAAACATAAAAATTAGAAAATACAATACGTTTGTGAACTGTCACACAGAACACTACCTAGAAATCATGTTCCACCAATGGTGAGATTATGGCATAAGAAAATTTCAATAAAATGGGTGTTGGCAAGATTTGGCTTGTTTTCACATGTCATGGCATACAACGAGTGCCAAACCGACCACTTTTTATTCAAAATGACACATGCCATAATTTTCACCATAGATAAAGCATGAATTTTAGACTTGTTCCAAGTAACACACTCAAAAATCTTGAATGGATATTTTTGCTTAATACATGTCCTAAAAATCATGCGCATGCGATACCAATGGGAGATTATGGTACGAGATCATTTCAATAAAAATGGGGTTGACAAGATTTGAAACTTTTTAATATACAATCAAGGCATATCACAAGTGACAAATCATGTCATGACCACTTGTTATTCAAAATGTCCCAAGTCATAATTTCACTAGGGAAAACAAAGAAATGTTGCTAACATTTTCTTGCAATCAGGCTATAAGGAGGTGGGAGATACTGATGCATCACATCACTCCAGAGGAGATTCAACATGCAAGGTCACAGTCTTAGCCAAAAAGGGGATTCGAGGAGGAAAAACACCATGCATCTGTTGAGGGTTTCTCCTATCTTGTGTGGCAATGCCTTGATAGTGGATATCAATTCACTTGCGATATGACACATAGCTTAGTAGATGTAAAAGAAGGAAAGTTTTGTTGTGTCATTGCTAAATTTGACTCCACAAGTAAGATATAATTTCGTACATATACATGACCAGAAATTTATAAGCACGTCCTTACTATTTTTCCTGCTATGACTTGTGTTTTTATAGGTGTTCAATAGATACAACGAAGTGCAGTTAAGACCGATGTTGATAGTGAGCCAATTCGGACCAATGCAGACAGTAAGGCTTCAAAATAGGCGGTAGGTCGGACCTGGGGTCAACTAGTGTAGCGGTGAAGAGACTTTGCTCTCATTTTAAAAAAAATGTCAAAAATTGCAAATGGAATTCAAATTGTTATATGAATTGAAGCATGAAAATCTCATTAAATTGTTAGATTTTCATACTGAGAACTAACAAGTTTCGGAGGCTTTTATACTACATTAGCTATCCGATCTACCTCTATATTGAAAAGGAGACTAGTGATAAGGAAGAGGAAGAGGATGAACCGAGAAGAACGAGGAATGAGCTATTTAGGAAGGATGTAAGGATCAAAACAATGACGCTAATGTCTAGTTTTATTAATTCATACCTTGCTTCGAGAGATTTTTTTTTTTTTTTGAGGTAAAAGGTACTGAAATTTCATTAAGATGAAATGGAGTTACATTCTTTCATGACCAGATCATGAATACAAGCAGGAGGTAAGACCTCCCATGTTTCACGATGAGGTGCTTCATAAGCATAACTAGCAATTTTGTGTGCAATACTATTGCACGATCCGGGTGCAAATAAGAGTTTCACACCTTGCATAGAACTAATATGGGTTCTAATGTCTAGAACCATATTACTAAGTTCAGAGAGATCTTCAGCATCATTGTTAATATATTGGACTGCTAAGAGACAGTCCGTTTCCACTTCCACCTGCTGTTGTTGCAAATGTTCAACATATTTAAGTCCTTTCATAATGGCATATAGCTCAACTTGCTGTGCAGAATTTACATGAAGCACCGGTTCTACAAAAGCAGCCAGAAACCTACCATGTGAGTCTCTAAGCACTCCTCCAACTCCCTCATGAGAAGCATGTGCCCCAAAAGCTCCATCAACATTGAGCTTGGGGATGCTTGCCGGTTTCCACCTCTGCACAACCTTCTGGACCGGACCATTAGGATTGTCTCTGCTTCTAGAGATAAATTAGTGTAAATAGAATGCATTTTAATTCAATTTTTTTTTCTAGGATTTATTTGCTAAAAAAAGAAGAAGATATTTTATTGATTCAATTAAGTTGAGATAGCCTATTGATAAAAAAGAATTAAGACAATCCAGATGCAACATTGTTATATATATATTTTTTTCAGCTCAAAGTTACTGCATTCAATCTTCAAAGTTTAAAATTTAAACATGTTGCCCACAAATTAAGCTCACTAAGAATTACAACATTGTTTGACTTAAAAGTCTTTAAAAGAAAATTTGAAAAGCAAAATAGAAAACAGATGCCAATGCCACTATCTTGTCTTCAACTCTTCATCCACTTCATTAAGATGCCATAACAAGAGTCCCTTAGGCTGCTAATGATTGGACAACGGCAATCTGAGAGGTTTTTGAGGTTTTGAGGCTCCCCAGCTCCATAAGCGACTCACAAAGTTGCTATTTCCCTCTCCTTGCCTCAATTCCCTCTCCTCGACTCTCATCACTCTCAGCTCAACCCTCTCTTCATGATCCAATCGTGCCACTTCTGTGGTGACCATAATCGTGCTTTTTACAGTCGAATGTACATTGAGATAGCCCGTTACCACCGAGCCCACCGTTGAAATGCTGTATTTAACCCGATCAAAGTTTTTGTGCTTCTGTGCTGCCGACGAAACCTGCAAAGGTACAATCCGGTTGACAAACTAGGTGGTCGAAATGACCACTCTCACCGCCATGTTCTGACAATAGCGCATCAGGCGCATTGGAGATGGCCGAGACATTTTCCGAAGCTTTCGTTTCTTGGTTTCTATGAATGTGCATGGATTATATGATTTTAGTATAAGATATAACTAGAATCACCAAATTATAGTATAAAGTATTACCAAAATCATGCTGGTGAATGAATGAATTTCATTTTGTTTACTGTGACAATGACTTTCTTCTTGCCCTTCAAGATATCATCCTATAGAGTAAATCGAGACTTGAGCAGAGCATAGGCCACTCAAGGACTAGACACCTTCAAGCTCCTCCAAACCTTGTAGTTTGCACAATATCTTAGGAGGATTTTTTGCGTGAAGACTGAGTGAAGAAGACGTTGACAAATTTATTCTTACTTAAAATGAAAAACGAAAATATAAAATGAGTTTCAAATAATAAATTTACATTGTATAAGTATTTCCATGACTATTTACCATGAAACTTTACCGTTTCATTTTATTCACACTACTTTTTTTTTTGAAATAGAAGTTGAATTCATTAGATCAACAGCCAAAAAGCTAGAGTCTACTTAATTTCTCGAACATGGCTTGAAGATCATCCTCCTGACACTAGATTTTAGACCACCAACGTACAAAATAGTCATCTTTTGGAGGAGAAAATTTTTGTTGCTCGAAAAGTGAGTAAAAAAAAAAAACGATGACAATTTTATAATTTTTTAAATGAAACATCAAAATATAAAAAAGAAAAGAATAAGAAGATGGTGACGTGATCACACGTAATTGCAACACGTTTATGTGCCTGTAGGCTCAGTATAAGCCACATATTAGGATTCACAATGACCAAAATTGCTAGTTGGTAGAAGATGAAAATGGTGGAATAGTGTTGTATGTGACTAACATCTTGAAAAGTACCATTTCTTTGGGGGCCAAGCTTTTGAAACTTTCACCAATGATGTTTCTATCGATTAAGTTCTTAAACTAATGAAGCATGGGTGGATAAATTGAACTCTCTAGTTTACATGTATTGAATTTTTTTTTATGTTTTTGGTCTGAAATGATACTTCATTAAGCCACAAGGGCAAGAAACAAAGAGAAAACAGGAAGCAGAAACAAACAACACCAGTACATATATTGCATATGTAGGAGACTTTGTGTTACCAATTGCAAATATGAGACTAAAGAGTCGCGAGCTAGTTTATGTTGAACTTTGATTTATGTCTTCTCTCTCTTTGATACTTCACTCAAGACATCCGACTCACCAATCAAAACTCGAAATATCACCTCTCCACTCCGACTTCCAAAAGAAAACCCTCTACCTTGACTCCATTGGCCTTGACCTCAATTACTACCTCCCCGACCTTGTTTACCTCCCTCCCAGGCCTCAAATCAACCATTCTTACACTGGTGGAGGCATGTCTATGTTCACATTTATACAGCAGATTGAGTAACAGATGCTACTGTTGAAACAAAGAGAGTAAAAGACTGGTATGCAGAAATATATGACACTTTCTCAGTTGAATGGCATGAGACACAAGTATTTTTATTCTTCGTTAAAAATAAACTTCATGACGATTATTTTGAGAGATGGATCAGGCAATTAGGAGTTAAAGGTGTGAAGTACTTGACCATTGGCTCAACAATTGGCAAGATTTACAGGAAAAAAACCTCTTTTTGGTTCAAGTAGAGACAACGAAAACTCTGCGACGTGCTATTCTTGCGAAAGGAGCTCAAAACATCAAGTTATTCCAGAAGCTTCGATTCCACATGGGTATTTATGGACTTAGAGAGTACAAATTTGAGGGTGAGACATTTTATATCGCTACATCATCTTAGGGCTTGTTAACGAATATACAAATGGAGCTTAATATCGAAGAATCAGAGATTATTCCAAGAGCTGAAAGAATTTACACAAAATATTTAGTTAATAAATTGTAATTGTGAAATTGATTGCTTGTTTGAACTGAATATGGGATTTTATTGCGAGTTAGGTAAATGATTTGTGGTATTTGGGGATTGTTTGACAAAAAAAAAGAATTAAGACAATCCAGATATAACATTGTTATATGATTCCAAATACTAATGGTATTTCACTACTACAAAAGCTTTCGATCCTTGGTTTCTATAAATGTGCTTGGATTATATGATTTTAGTATAAGATAAAACTAGAATCATCCAATTATAGTATAAGATATAACTAAAATCATGCTGGTGAATGGATGAATTCCATTTCGACTGCCTTCTTGCCCTTTAAGATATTGAGCAAAGCATAGGCCGCTTAAGGACTAAGGACACATTCAAACGCCTCCAAACCTTGTAGTTTGCACAATATCTCTGGAAGATTTTTTGCGTGAAGACTAAGTGAAGAAGACGTTGGCAAATTTATTCTTACATAAATTTAAAAACATGAATATAAAAAGAGTTTAGCAAATAATAAATTTACATTGTACAAGTATTTCCATGACTATTTACCAAGAAACTTTACCGTTTCATTTTTTGGGTATGTTTACAGAATGTGGATGTCGAATTCTTTGTGAATCTTAATTATGTATCTCTGTTGAACCATTAGAATGTGGATGTTGAATTCTCAGTGAATCTTAATTACGTATCATGTTCAAAAAAAAAAGAAAAAGATGGTGACGTGATCAAACGTGTTGTTGCAACACGTTTTTGTGCCTGTAAGCTCGGTATAAGCCACACATTAGGATATTAGAAATGGTAGGATTAAAAATCAAATAAGAAATTGCAGTCACAATGACCAAAATTGCTATTTGGTAGAAGAGTAAAATGGCGGAATAGTGTTGTATGTGATGAACATCTTGAAAAACACCATTTCTTTGGGGGCCAAGCCTTTCAAACTTTCACCAATGATATTTTTATCGATTAAGTTCTTGAGCTAGTAAAGCATGGGTGGATAAATTGAACTCTCTAGTTTACATATGCAAGAGACTTTGTGTTACCAATTGGGAACATATGAGACTAAATAGTCGCGAGCTAATTTATGTTGAACTTTAATTTATGTCTTCTATCTCTTTGATACTTCAATTAAGACATCCGACCCACCAATCAAAACTCAAAATCTCACATTTCTACTCCGACTTCTAAGAGAAAGCCCTCTACCTCGACTCCATTGACTTTGATCTCTATTACTACCTCCCCAACCATGCTCACCTCCCTCCCCGACCTCATATCAACCATTCTTACACCACTCCCTAGTAGGGCTGTAAATAGGCTTGATACAGCTCGTGTTTGATTCGTATTCGACTCGATTTTAGCTCGTTTGGCTCGTGTTCGTAAGATAAATGAGCTAGCTTGAGCTCAATATTAAGCTCGACAAAAAAACGAGCCGAGCTTGAACAATGATATATTCAGGCTATTAGGGCTGGGCTCGGGTCGGGTCGGGCCTGAAAATTAGTGAGACCGAGACCGAACCCGATACTGTCAGTTCGGGCCTGTTCGAGCTTTTTCTGAAATAAAAACCGACAGAAACCGAACCCATTGGGGCCGGTTTGGTTTTCGGACTTTTCGGGCCCAAAATGCCCTGTTCATCAGCTAGCCTATTTTGCCAGTTTTCCAAAGACAGCTTTGGAACTTTTGGACTTCTAGCAGATTTCCCACTCATTTTGGCCCCTGGAAGACTGCAATGCATATCAAATTATAATGCTGTGAAATAAACTCATAACTGTAATCAATTTGCAATAATCAAGTTTAGCCACAGTTTACACTTTACAACACTCAAGAGTCAAGAATACATAATATACATTGTCCAACAGAAAGCAATCCAAATTCTTCACACTGTGGGATGAATTTTGAGAAGCCATCAAAGATTCAAAGTATAGGACTTGCCTGCAAAAATGAGAACACATCCAGTCCAGATAATCAGATTCAGTAGGAGAATATGGCTTCATTCAGATTCAGTAGGAGAATATATAATCTAGCATCAAATTAACACAATAACACAAGAGATTGCAGAACCAACCAAACTTCAATGGAAAAAATTAACCACCAGTCGCCGACTCCAAAGTCCAAACACGTCGTGACCGACTCCAAAGTCCAAACACGTCGTGACCGACGACTAGACGAGGTCCACCGCGTCTTCAAGAGCTTCGACTCCAACGGTGACTGCAAGATCTCAACCTCGAAGCTCGTCCCTGTCCTCAAGGCCCTGCTCCTCTGCTCCAGTGCGTGATGGTCGACCTCGGAAGTCTCTGAGAATCTGAGACAGTCTGAGATCTGGAGGGAGAGTGGCTGATTTCACAGACGAAGACTGGCGGAGGCGCGGAGCCGCTGAGGAGTGAAGGCTGAGAGAGAGAGGAACTGATCAACTGATGGAGGCTGAGAGAGTGAGAGACTAAGAGGCTGAGATCGGGTTCTCTTTAGGGTTAGTCTTGAGTTTTACCGAATTTTCTTTTTCTAAAAATATTTAATATATTAATATAACACCCAATCATAGATAGACAAGTGGCAACTCAGGGTATTTCGGGTCGGGTTCGAGCTTTCGGTCTCTACAAATTTGAGGCCCGAGACCGAACCGATATTTTCAACATCAAAACCGAACCGATTCGGGCTTTTTGGCTCTGTTCGGGTCGGGTTTCGGGTTTTTCGGGTTCGGACGCCCACTCCTATATTCAGCTCGTGTAGCTCGTGAGTAGCTCTAAGTTGTTAAAGCTTGGCTCGTTTGTTAAAGCTCGATTCATGAAAATTTATAGTATAAATAAAAATAAAATTTTTCTAATCTCAAATATTTAATTCTTTCTATTACGTTGGAAAAGAATATGAGAATTTAAGTAAAATATATTGCAATAAAGAACAATAAATCCAAATTTGATGGTTAGACATCAAATTTGGTTTACTATTATAAATTTTCCTTCTTCCTTTTTTTATTTTTTAAATTTAAAGTCAAATGAGCCAAGCCGAACCTATTCAAGCTCGAACTCGTCCAATAAATTGAGCCGAGCCGAGCTCAGCTCGGGCTTAAGAAAAATATTCAAGCCGAGCCGAGCTTGAGCATGGAAAAAAAATTCAAGCTTTAGCCTGACTCAAGCTCGATAAAAAACAAATGAGCCGAATATAATGACCTTGATATTCGCTCCGACTTAGCTCATTTACACCCCTACTCCCTAGAACATCCGAAATCATCACGCTCTTCCCACTGCCTTTGCATTAAAGGAGTGGAGAGTGGGAACACCGTCGTTCAACTTGAAAAATAAATAAGAAATAAATAAAAATTGAGTTCAAAACAAATCGACATATGTTGCATCGTTATTGGACCACGTATGGAGAGATCAGCCCTCCAAAAAATCCGAAAAAGCTACTCATTAAGTAACTGAGGTGGAGCAGCAGAAACAGAAAAGCAGAGAGGCCATTCCGATGCCTTTATGTACTTGTTCTCCGCTTCTTCCTCCTCCTCCTCCAACGGTCGACAGTCATTCCCTTCCTCACCGCCGCGCCTATTCTTCATCCTCCATACGCCGTCGTTTCACCTCCCAAGCCAAACCCATTTTCTCCTTCCCGCCAAATTCCGCCAAGTTTTCCACAACACCGCTACTTCAATGCTCGTCCTCATTGCCCATGACTGCCGAACAAGACTCCTCTTCAACCTCACAACCCCAGGTTTCTGATTTCTCTCCCCAAAATCTAATCCACAATTTGAAGAATCAAATCAAATTTACTTCAAATGTTAATAGTGAAATCAGTTGTGATGGTAGATTTGTAGAAACATAAGATGAAGGAATTCGATTTGGTCCTGGTTTTGGGTTAAAGAATCGAACTTTGTTACGATTATTGATAAAGACTGAATTTTGGTGAATGTATGCTTGAGATGAGAAATTGTGTGGCTTGGCTTACATTAGCTTTGGTCTATTTGAAATGGATAGAGAATTTGACAGGATTCCCATTTCTCCGATCAAGTTGTGAGTGACCTTTGAATTTGTGAACAATGGTGGGTCAGGTGCAGGGAAGCTTGTTGAAATCAAGGGCATTCTGGGTTAGTGAATCAATCATTGCCTGGAATGTGGATGCTGGAAATGATTCGTGCTACTTATTCGCTAGTGGAACTGCGGCGTTGTCATTAACCGGTGATGGAGTTTTGGGTATAGTCTTAGTAACTCTAAACCTACAAGTTATGATTATGTTGAATTTGAGACTTAAAAGTTAATGTGAGTTCTGTACTGACAGGTGAGGATGTAAAAGTTCAGCTTCAAGAGGATAGACATGGGCTACCGGAAAATGTAGAGAGCAGTGTGAACTTTTTTATTTTTTTGTTTTGAACCTACCGATGATTGTTGTCATTGTCTTTAGTTTTTTTTCTTGGATGTGACCTCTTGAGAAGTTTTGAAGCACTGCTTAGAACTGATCCATGTACCGAAATGAATGCTGTTAGGTGAAAGCAAAGTTTCCTCATATCAAAGACTACAGAGCGTTTAGGGTCCCCCCTGATCTGGATGTCAGACCTCTTCTCAAAGCTCAGTTGGCAGTTGCTACTTTCAGTTGTAAGGCTTTTGTTGCTCTTAGATTATGCAGTCAGGTGTTTTGAGTAGTCAATGAATATGTGGTTTGTCTGTGTTCACGTTGTACAGCTGATGGAAGGTGCAGCGATGCTACTGGTCTGCAGTTACCGGGTGTCCTAGATGAATTGTTCTCGTATGATGGTTCCCTTGGTGCAGTGTATTCAAAAGAAGCTGTGTCCCTTTACCTTTGGGCACCTACTTCTCAGGTATCTTATATTAGTATATTACCAACTAACCATGCTCTCTAAGTCGTAATTGTCTAAGCAATCACGCATGTCTTCAAAGCAGGCAGTATCTGTATTGATCTATAAGGAGCCATCGGGTGGAAATCCCTTAGAAGTTGTGCAGCTTGAGGAAGTTAATGGCATTTGGAGTACTAGAGGACCAAAAACTTGGGAAGGATGCTTCTATGTGTATGAAGTGTCCGTATACCACCCTAGCACCTTACAAATTGAAAAGTGCTATGCAAATGATCCATATGCTAGAGGGTATGCTGGTTGTCTCATTTAGCCAACAGTTACGGAAAATAGCTAAGGTGTTTCCATATTCCAAGTTATGCAGCAATACCATCTGCTAGTATATCTTTAGTCATGGAGATCCATCTAGATATGATATATGTGTATATATTGACACTTCCCTCTGATTAACTTTTTATTTTGGAATAGGCTCTCAGCAGATGGTAGGCGGACATTGTTCATCAATCTTGATTCTGATCATATAAAACCAGAAGGATGGGATAAATTGGTAGATGAGAAACCTGATATACATTCTTCTTCGGACATAAGTATTTACGAGTTGCACATAAGAGATTTCAGGTAATCACTAGTCTCAGTGTTGATTAGATTGTTCTTGAGAACTTCTCTACCGTTCTTGTTTGAACATAAAACCATAAAGCAATATATAGAATGACAGATTACACATTATAGGCTTTTCACGTAGTTTGAAGCTACTAAATAGAGTTTTTGGGTTAAGGAGAAGTCTCGCATGAAGTTTATGCCCATCACTTCAAAAATTTAAGCTGTTGTCTCTCTTTCTCACCCTCTCTCTTTGCCGCCCCGTGCTTTTGCTCCAACATAAAGTCCTGAGATCTGTAAAATGCCACTTTTTTCCGATTTGCTAAAGAGGGCTTTAAGTGATATAATTTAGCGTTACACTTTGACAAGTAATATGTGCTTGTTTTTCTTATATATGATTATATTTTTTTGGTATTGCACTGAGTTCTACACTGATTTTCCATTACAGTGCCAATGACCAGACAGTGCTTCCTGAATTTCGCGGTGGATATCTGGCATTCACTTCGCAGGTAAGATACTAAAAGAGAGCCCCAAATATATGTCACTGAAGTATTCTAATGTTAAAAATTGGAGTTAAAATATAGCCACACTTTTTTCATGAGTGGTAAATCTAATGCGTAACCTTTTCATACCAGAACTTATAATGCTTAGTTTCTTTTGTTTCTACATCTTGAAAAAGCCTATATATCACTGCTGATTATCTTCTGTAAGAACTTCTGTTCAGTCACATGTGGGTCTATACATAGTAGACAAATGCTTTGAGATTATAGTAAATTAGAAATTAACAATATGCATGTATGTTTTGAAGGACTCGGCTGGCATATCTCATTTGAAGAAATTATCAAATGCTGGTATCACTCATGTCCATCTACTGCCAGCCTACCAATTTGCAGGTGTTGATGATGAGAAGGGGAACTGGAAGAGTGTAGGTAAGAGAAAATTAACTGCCAGCCTTTGTTGTTCTCTCTCACTCATCCCCATTATCGCTTGAAAAGAAAGAAAAAAAAAAAAACAGAACCAAAGTTATTTTCTTTGTAGGTTTGTAGGAATGCTTTGAGCCTTGATACAATTACATGAGTATGATTATTCATCAAATACTCTTAGAAATTTATTTTGTTAGAGTTTAATGTAGTACTTGGTGATATCATACAGTAACACATGCTAATATGTTACTCAGTATGTTATTATGTCTCGGTATGTTATTAGTATATGTGGATGCTGCACAGATTATTATGTATCTGTGTGTGTTATGATGTTGATGTTGGATCTGGCTGTTTGAAGTCCAAATGGTTAGGATCTGTTGAGATATGGGTCATTCCAAGCATGTGGGACTTGTATGGGTTGATCCAATTTAGGGGCTTCCACAGCATATAGCAGTTAGCAACTGGGCCAGCTTCAAATGGAGAGGATACTTATCCTTTGATGTTGATGTAAAACAGAATAGCATGTACTGGTCATGTGTGTATATATAAACATTTCTAAAATATAAAATGTTTGCGCTCAAAGCAGCTGAATTGTTATCTGCTTGGTTACTTCATGTGTGTGTATGACATATGGCCAGATTCCAAGATTCTTGAAAAGTTTCCTCCAGATTCATCCGAGCAACAAGCTCTAATTACAGCAATCCAAAATGATGATGGGTATAACTGGGGGTATGCTCCTGCTGATTTGTTTTTACATTATCATTATAAGATACTTTGTGTTGGCTTAATTTTATTTTGTTTCATTTTTTTTATTTTGTGTTTGAAGGTACAACCCTGTCCTTTGGGGGGTCCCTAAAGGAAGCTATGCAAGTAATGCAAATGGTTCATACCGGGCAATTGAGTTTAGGAAGATGGTTCAGGTCTGGTATTGTATTATCACTTCACTAATTTGGGCCAAATATCTTGTGTTTCATTTGTCTTGTGAGATGAGACTTACATAAAATGAGAATCTCCTTCCCTCCCTTGTCTGTCTCCTGTCTACTTGGGTTACAACTTACAAATGACTAAAAAACAGGTTATATTGGTTGCAGGCACTTAATCGTTTTGGCCTTCGTGTTGTCTTGGATGTTGTCTACAATCATTTGCATGGAAGTGGGCCATTTGATGAAAATTCAGTTCTTGATAAGGTCATGGTTTGTTATTATTGTTTATAAGATCCCACTATATATAGAATATGCAGTCCGATCTTAGATGTTATCCTGAGGGGCTTGTGTATTATAGAATTCTTCCCGTCTTATATGTCTTCTTGAATTTTGTGACTTAAATTTGGTTACAGATTGTTCCAGGTTACTACTTGAGAAGAAACACTGATGGTTTTATTGAGAATAGCACATGTGTAAACAACACTGCTAGTGAGCATTTTATGGTAGAGCGTTTAATTCTTGATGATCTTTTGCACTGGGCAGTTGATTTTAAGGTAATTATGTACTCTTCAAAATGGTGTCTCCAATACATCAAAATAGTCTCTTGAAGTCACATTTGAAATGAAAACTTTATTAACTAGCCTGTGGCCTCCTCATACTTCTCTTCCCTTTGTGTGAAGAGGTCCCAAGTTCAAATCCTTCCTCCCCCTTGATCAAAAGAATGAATATTTCTCTCCCTCCCCCTTGATCAGAATAATGGACATTTTTCTCATCTCTATAGTTCACAGATTCAATGTTGGATTAATGATCGTTGATGTTTCTACATCAACGAAGATATGCTTTTAGGTTTGAACTGGGGGTTTCCATTACTAACAATTTTATGATTATTTTGCTAGGTTGATGGATTCCGGTTTGATCTTATGGGTCATATAATGAAAAGAACAATGGTATGTAATCTCAGCCATTTTGCATGGTCTACTGAGGGGATGCACAATAGTCATTTGCCTAAAATTACTAATGTGTGTATAGGTGAAAGCAAAAGATGCGCTTTACAGCCTAACAAAGGATAGGGATGGAGTTGATGGCTCAAGTATCTATATGTAAGTTTGGAGATGCCAAGCGTTTCAGAGATTATTACTACATCTTTGAATATTGATGCGTGGATTTTATTTGTGGAGCTGTTTTTCTGCTTATGATATACTTAAATTCTAGTATGGTTTTGGCTCAATGTTTCCTTTTATTCCCTTTTATCTAGATATGGTGAAGGATGGGATTTTGGTGAAGTGGCCAACAATGGGCGTGGAGTAAATGCATCGCAGTTCAATATTTGTGGTACTGGAATTGGGAGGTACTCCTTTTCTTTTCCATCTTATGGAGTCGTAATATCTATTTACCTTACTGTCTTAGAAAATTGGAAATAGGATTCTATGCAGGATATAGACTAGGACTGGTTTTAGTTTCAGTTGTCGACTATTTGAATACATATATACCTGCTTCCGATTAATTTCTCACCTTTTCAAATATCCAAGAGACACAGAAATAGACACATGTCACACACTTAAACTTTGACTTTTTGCTGCAGCAGCTTATCTTAGTCAAATGCGTGTGAGGGAACTGCACTGACCTTTCCTTTTTCTTCTGTATCATTTATTACTGCCTATAGTTATGATTGGTTTTATACTTCTATCTTTGAGGGAATCTCTTTGTGAAAGTGTTTTTTTTTTTTTTTTTTAATTAAAGGCACAAGGCATTAAGTTTTTGGGAAATTTAATGCAGTTTTAATGATCGAATACGGGATGCAATACTGGGTGGTTCTCCATTTGGCCATCCTCTTCAGCAAGGATTTGTGACTGGTCTACTATTACAGGTATGTAATAACTTTTTTCAAAAGAATCTGTATATATTAGTTGATTGTTTCTCTAAGAAATTAAATGCTAGCAAGTCTTCCAGCGCCTTTTTGTTGCCTACAGCTGTTACTATGGTGAAACTATAAATCTTTGTATCAGTGACGTTGTAATCTGTATATTACTAGAGTTTTGATCATCATTATGGGGAAGCTTTCTTTCTTATGTACAGTATCTTTGATTGGTAAATTTATTCAATCTTTTGTTCTTGTGACAAAGGTTCTATTCTTTCTTTTATAGCCTAATGGTTACGATCATGGCCCCGAAGTTGTTGCAGAACGTATGCTTGCTGAATCAAAGGATCACATTCAGGTTTATACCCTTGATGCATTTCTTGTATATATAATGCTTACCTTTTGGGCATATGTATTTAGTATTGAAAACTTGTAGTCAGACACTGGACTCCTGCTCTTCCCTTCCATTATTCATTCCAGTTATGAAAGCTTCTTTTTGATGCTAATAAAACTGAGTTTGAAACGCTCTTCCCTTCCATTATTCATATGAGTTCTTCTTGGCTGCACTAGGACTAAAATTCTTAAGAAATATTGTTCTCTGTGGTTGTGAATTTGACTTTTCTTCTTCGTGTCATTATTTGCATCACTTTTAAATGTTTCTTTTGTCAGCCACGATTTAGATATTGTATAACTGATAACTCTACATCCTATTTCTCTTCTACTTTTGGCTTCTTCTTTTCTGCAAATATAGCTGATTGGAGTACAACAATTCAGGTTGGTATGGCTGCAAACTTGAGGGACTTTGTGCTAACCAATTATGAAGGGAAAGAGGTATACCTTGATTCTATAGGATAACTCTGGTCCGGTTTTTATTATCTAAACTTGCACTTTGCATCTGTATCTATGGTTTGATCCAGGTTGCAACTGTAATATTTACTGAAACATTAATATTTAACAATATCTTTATCAATATTATTCAGTCGGTATATATTAATGTTGTGTGGTGCCCTTTTAAGCATTGATTATGCGATAGTAACTAATGGGTAGCACCCTTTTTATAGCTATCTCCTCATATCAATGACTAGTTAAATTACAACTCAATTATGTTGACATTTACTAGAACAAGTTTTGGGTAATAGGTATAAGTTGACATGTTTATATGATGATTTCTTCAGGTAAAAGGATCAGAAGTATTGACATATGGTGGGACAAGTGTAGCATATGCTTTGGACCCTACTGAAACTGTAAGGATCTCAATTACACTTCGTAAGTTTGGTTCTTGTGACTTTTTGTTTATGATCACCAGTTCTATGAACTTCTATTTCTTTTTGAGGATGATATTTGTTGAGCCACAGTTTAATACCCTCTGGAAACAAGTGGAACGGTTGAGTTTAGGAAGTTCAATATCTTTGAGTGCCAGTGGTTGAGTGGCTAAGGAAGTTAGTGTGTTATTTGATGCTAGCTGGTGAGAAATAAAAACATTGAGGATCAGGTTAGAATTAAGGAATTCTTGGAGAATATGGATCTCAGAAGTACTTTTATTAAATCAAGAGTCCCATATTTAGAAATTTAAAGATACAGAAAGTGCAAGACTACCTTACTTGAAAGATGATTGCAACTCTGCAATAATTAAGGTTAATCGGAAAGCCAACTTCTAGTGGGGTTGGGAGATCATGAAGCTCTAAAGGGGTCATGGCTAAATGTACGACCTCTTAACTAACCCAACTCTGGACACTATTTGTTTCTTTATTTGTTATAATTAGGATTCTTTAAGTCATATGTTGATTTATTGGTTGACATTGTTGGTACTACTGTAGACACTAATGTTTCAAAGTTAGAATAATGATCTCGACATAAAAAGACCATGCATTTGACCACTTCTGTTGCTTTTCAGGTTAATTATGCTTCAGCTCATGACAACGAAACTCTTTTTGACATCGTGAGTCTGAAGGTATGCTCAACATACTTCCACAGTGTCTTCTCTGACATCAGGTTTTTAACTTCTGATCTAACTCTATCCATTACTTGTAGACTCCATTTGAAATTTCTGTAGAAGAGAGATGCAGGATAAATCTCTTGGCGTCAAGCATAATAGCACTATCACAGGTATCAAATGCTATTTTATGATATAAACTGTTCATGTACTCTTTTATTCATCTCTAAGAGTGTTTGTTTTATACAACTACATTCATCATAGATTATGAAGGTATGTAGTGCAGTTACAAAGTGACTTATGACAAGAAAGGGGGGAGTTTGTCCTATATCCTTATCAATGGTTATAAGAGAATTTCTTAACAGCGTAATTAGGTAGTCTGTAGTCAGGTCATGTTGGGGGAACAGCCTCTTATGGGTAACAATGAAATGAATGCCCTATCTCGTTCGTGCTGCTCTTCTTTGAGCAGGCCAATAGCATCTCTTTGCATTTTCAAAATGGAACGAGTCTTCTCTAAATCTAATCAGGAGAGAGCTGCATATTTCCTTTCATTTCTTTTTGTACCTTCTATTCCTAGAGAGGTCTACTGGAGGATAGTGCAAAAGCGACTAAATATGTCAGGCCTCAATAACTGCACATGAAGTTCGTATCTCGTGGCCTGTTATTTTTTCATGATTCATTTTGTATCAGGGTCATTGTCTTCTACTTTGTTATCACTGGTATAAGTAATAGATGATTACTGAGTGTTTGTATTCTGTGTTAATTAATGGAGAGATCCATCTTCTAGGATTTGCTTCATATGTTGTGTACTTGCTCCAACACTTTAGTATAATACCCTCAAACTAACTATTTCCAAACTCCATTAATTCACCATTTTGAATTAGTTTGACCAACCTTGGCTGGAAACTTGGGACATTAATTTTCATATCCCCGCATAGGAAGGCTGTCAGTGTTATTATGATTATCATATGATTCACTTTTTTGGTATATTATGTAACCAATCAGTATTTAATGATTTCCTAATTACAGGGAATTCCATTTTTCCACTCCGGTGATGAGATGCTCCGGTCCAAATCACTTGATCGCGACTCATACAATTCTGGTGATTGGTTCAACAGGTCTTCCTATTAGTCTCATTCTCAGATAATATCATAATTTCTAAGTCAGATTTTTGACAATCATAATTTAACTGGTAGAATGAGTAATTGAGTATGTGATCTCCATGACAATACTAATTTTGAGTGACAAGGTGGAACTGATCTTTTGCGGTCATTAATAGATACCTTACTCCTACATCATCATGGCGATGGAGGATTAATTGCTAGATGTAAGACGTCTTTCTCCATTTTAATATTTGGTTGTTTTGATTTCTAGGATTGACTTCACTTATAATTCCAACAATTGGGGTGTTGGCATTCCTCCAAAGGAGAAAAATGAAAAGAGCTGGCCACTGTAAGAACTTATGTATATATCTTAGTCAGGTTGAAATGTGATGTATAAACCCTTCCTAGTGGTGCTTCACAGACTCTTCAGAATGATATGGCAATTGATAATATCTGGCTGATTCTTTTTCCAGAATGAAACCAAGATTAGCAGAGCCATCCTTTAAGCCTCAGAAGAGTCACATCCATGCTGCTGTGGAGAATTTTTCAGATTTGTTACGTATTAGGTACTCTTCACCACTTTTCCGTCTGAGGACAGCAAATGCTATTCAGGTGAGGGGCTTCCTACACACCCTTATTTCTCCCTATAGTATATGGTTAATATGGCCAACTCCTGGTAGAAAATATTATGCTCTGAATGACTTTGTATATTGGGTTAAAACTTAGGTCGGTACCGAAATTAGAGTAAATCACTAAATCTAAATCAGGATTCAGGACCCACCATAAAGTGTGCTGCTTCGAATCTGGTAATGAGTCAAGTCAGCACTACATCCATCTCTGGCTTGACAGTAGTGATTTTAACTTGGTCATGTATTAGGGCTTTTGTTTGAGTTCAAAATATGCGCTTTGAATTCCTCTCTTACTTATTGCCTCCTCCTCTTGCCTAGTGAGCTATAAACTTCCGTTGGATCCCTATCTCAACACATAGATAATATTGGATAAAATTGAACATGCTGTCTTTTCACCCATAATCATTATTTGTTTCTTTGTAATTTCCTCTTCAGTCTTGCACCATTTCTACCTTTTATTTATATTAAGGCTTCAACTGTCATAAAGTACTTGCAATTGGTTACAAATGACAAGAGAAACCAAATTTACTCCCGGATATTTAAATTCTAGGAACGCGTACGTTTCCACAATACTGGGCCTGCATCCGTCCCTGGCATCATAGTAATGAGCATTGAAGATGGTCATGAAGGACTACCAGGGTTATCTCAAATGGATCCAATGTCGGTATACTTACATTTTAGTCCTTAATTCTGATGATGCCAATAATGGAAGGAATAATGCATTTGTAAACATTTTGGCGCACAGCTACTCCTACATTGTGGTTATCGTCAATGCACGCCCAACTGAGGTGTCATTTACAAGTTCTTCTATTCGTGCTAGGACCCTTCAATTACATCCTGTACAGGTAATTGTGTTTTGTGGAGTAAACTCTTAATTTTAGAGGAAATTTGCCTAAATTTGAGCCATCAAAGAGAGCATTGTGGATTTTCGGGAGGAAAAAAATGGTGATGAGTGAACTCTTTTTTTTTTTTTTGATTCAGTATGTTTGATGCTGTGGTCATATCTCTTGAAGTCGCTTCAGATATAGACATTGTTTTCTTTTCTTATGGCTCCTTATTATGAACCTGGTGCAGGTTAAGTCCAATGATGAAATAGTGAAGAGATCTACTCATGACATAGGCTCGGGATGCTTTACTGTGCCCGCAAGGACGACATCTGTGTTTGTCGAGCCTCGGGGGTATGAGTTGCTCTCTGCTGCATGGTTCACTAAGAATGTTATAAATGCGACAATTGACCAGTGATATAATAAGTTCCCCAGCCAGTGGAGTATGGCTCTTAAAGTTCTTATCCAACAAGAGGACTAGGAGTAATACTTGGGGTTTAGTCTGGTCTTTGAGATGGCAGAGAAGCATAACGGAATGGCTTTCTGATGCACTTGTATATATGTATTACGCAGTGGAGTATGTTTTGAAGAATCAAGAAATACTCATTTCTGTACTCATTTCCATTTGTGCAGTCTTCATGCTTCTTCTTTTTTGTTTTATCCTAAAACATCTTTGGTTCTTTGCAAGGTCTTATCGCTTGTGATTTCGCAGGTTTGGGAATTCTGCAAAACCAATCCCTTTAAAAACATTGGACCAAACTTTTCTAGACTGCAACTTATATAATCTTGACCAAAAAAAAAAGATATATAACCACTCCAGGGGCGGTAGAGCATTTCTTGAGGGGGTTTGAGCAACACGAGAGCTTCAAAATTCTTCAAATCGGGTCAGGTTACTAGTTTAAATTCATGGAGTACATTCACTAAAAGAAACTGAGAAACATGTACGAAAACTCAAAACTGATTTTCAAAGAAATTCCACTTTCTAGTGTAGTTTCCAGATATAGTGTGTTAAGATGAGAGATTTCTCGTCCGAATTTGGCTTGCTTTAAAATCAACTACTCATGTGGTGACTGGAGTTCATTTAAGAACCCTACAGCCCCGGTTCGTAACTCACTAATCAACAAAACATTATTGAATGGAAGATCATGATCGACTTATGCAAAGAAAAAATCCAAGTTAAACTGATAGTTGGGCAACCGATCCAGTTACCTCTGATATATCATCTTTACCTTCATTGAAGAGTAAACGCAACATGCATGTGAGTACATCTGATGGACAAATCACAATTAGATCCAGTGATTGATGTTGAATTAGTTACAGTTTGCTTGAGTTTTACTTTAAGATACAAAGCACCACATCTCTTCAGTTCTTTTTAATTTTGACAACATATTAGGTTAGATCAGTAGTTTTGCTTAGGTATGAAGATACTGGTGGTCGATCTGGTAAGGTATATTAAGGGTGTTGTCGCTTGAAAGCAAAAAAATACACTTCAGATACTCATTAGTTTAGTCATAATCTTTCACTAGTCAAGAAAAGAAAATGTCATAATCTTTCAATTTTATGCAACACACACCTTTTTCCACTACCACTTAACTGTAATGAATAGAAGAAATCATATTCAACACTAGTTTCATATTGAGTTAATTCTTAATTTGGAGAATGACACTGTGTTGGGCTGTTATTTTCTTCTCCAAGTATATATTGCACACAAATTTCATATTGAAGCCCTCAATTTTGGACAATGACTTTGGTATTGTGTAAACCAAAGCAAGTTGATCATACAATGTCAAATTGAAAGGAAAATATTATACATTAATTTAAACATCTTCTTAATGTTTTTAAATATCAAATTTGTATGTGACCTACTTTGTTTACTATTTAGGTCCCCTACTGGCCGGTGACACCATCTTGCCTCCTTTTGAATTCATTATCATCATTTTAGTTAATCACACTAGATTGGTTTTTGAAGAAACCATTTTTCAATTTATAATAGTCAGCACAGCAAAAAAGGGAATGGTTTTTCACTCAGAACTTTCAAGTCTACAATGGAGTATTTGAGAAAAGTGCCTAGAACATTGCCTTATATATCACATATCTCAGATTTCATCACTTATCTGTCAGCCGTCCGATTTCAATCAGACGATAATTGACCAAATAATCCATAGTCAGTGCTGACCAGGGGATCATGAGTGTATATGATTGTATATCTCATGTTGATACTCATGGTGCATAAAATTTGTATTAGCATTTAGTTTCAACTTAATTCGCTTTGCACAATAATAGAAAAGAACGATCAATTTCTCATAACATGAAAAAATCATTATAAAAAAAAAAAATTAAGGGTTCCAATTTCCTCGAAACATTGTTTTTTTTTTCCCTTTCTTTTTCCTCAATGTCTCAATCTCAAGTCTATAATTTCTGGAAATTCTTTAGAGTATTCTTATGGAGTATATAAAATATAATATCCCACGATACCCTATCCAACTAAGTATGAGCGTACGACTGGTTGTTGTATCTTGTAAGACACACAATTACAAGGTAGCAAGTCTGTCTTGTCTTGTTTGTCATGGAGAAGGGGAGAGGGGAAGGATGTCTTTTTTGCATTAACTAATTAGTTATTAGTGTGGCATTAAGTATGCTTGGGACTTGGAGTAGTGACCTCACTAAGAATTGAACATACATATTTTAATATTTATATTAGATCTACCTTGCTCTCACCTCGATGTGGCTGTATTGATTGGTTTCATCGATCATGGGATTCTTCCTTATGCTTTCTACTGCCCTGACCCTAAATCGTACTCTCTGTAACTCGTGCTATACGTGAGTTTGCAGATGAACCTTCCTCCTGCACTCGATCAAACTCTTGTACTATATCAGAAAACTACTCGACCTCAAAAGTTCTTAACAAGAAATAAGTTTAACAGTGCATAACAAATTAAAGTAAAAAATTAGAACAACTATGTGTAGCATAATAATTTGATGGATATATACATTGATTTTTGTTATACATTTAATTGTTTTTGGTGTCTTGGGTCGTTTAGTTACAACAAACATGTTCCATTGAGTGGCTCTGAAGCTACAAAACCTCTCTCTCTCTCTCTGTGTGAGGGGTGACTTGTGAAGTAGTACTACAGACGGATATGGTATAATATTGGCTTTGGAAAAGTGGGTAATATTCATTCAGAGGCATAGTTGCTGGGTACTGGTTAGCAGGCAATTTCCCAGTCCAAGCTAGCTAGCTAGCTATATAATGTAATATTGTATGTTGCCGCACTACACGTATATAGTTTAATATTCTATGGTTATCTTGTCTTGTACACTGTATGCTACTTAGAGATGAAGCCATGGAGAGGTAGCCATGATCACAAGTGATCCTTTGCTTCTCCAAATTGAGCTAAGCTAGCTAATTAGCCTAATAAGGCTGCTTTTGTATGGATCTTTATATACGTGCCGCACACAACCCATGCACTAGCTAGCTTAATTAGCTATATATTCTTTTGAATCTTTTCTTCTTCAGTCCATGGATGATTGGTGTTGGTGCGAAATGACAACAATAAATTAAACCTTGCATCATGCTATGGTAATACGAATAATCATGAACCAGCTTTAATTTTAAGTAGATATTGTAAGATACACGAAACCAAAATTAAAAGAAAGGAATAACAAGTATTCAATGAATAAAGTAGTTAATAGTTTACGCATTAGCATTATACATAGATGCCCTATTATACGAAAAATTGTTGTTAAAAAGTAAAAATTAACCATATCAGGCAAATTTTTACTTTCTTTTAAGTAGAGATTTGGCAACAGTATCCTCTCACAACAGGGATATTAGGACAGGAGAGTCTGTCCACCCTCCAAAAAGGATATTAGGAATTACTATACGGTTACTATACGGCTTAATGAAAGTCAAACAATTATCCCAAACAATCTAGTGACGCCAAGGAAGCCTGCGAGCGAGAATGAAGAAATTAACTATGAACTAGACTCGAGTTTGCTTCAAGCCAAATGTAATGTCACTTTTGGAACCGAAAAACTACACAAATAGTCTCAATGACGGCGAACAACCCCACATTCATTGCAATTGGAAGATCAATATGAGCAACATAGACGCCTAAAAAGAACCACTATTGTTTAAGAAAAGACCTCCAACTCATTCAAAATTCCCCTTCGAACTCAAATTCTCCGCCTACAAATTAGATGGAAACGATTCTTGCCCTAATCACCCAATTACCATGTACGTGCTTCTCCTGAAAGCATATACCAAAAGTACTTATGTACATACAATATATAAAAAAGAACTTACAATAAGATAAACTGACATTTTTAGTTACTTCGAAAGCATTTTCAGTACTGGAGAAAGCTATGTCAAAGTACCTAACGTATAATATCGAATATCGATCACTAAAGTTCTTAAAACACTACTTCCAAAAGTTAATTTTTCTACTTTTTATTTTATTTTATTTGGTAGTGTAAATTAGTTTACTATTAGAACTAACTGTTCTTGATTGAGAAAAGAAATTAAATTAGATTCATGCATATTATTGGAATACCAACAGATTTATTTTATTTATTTATTTTTTATTTTTTTTAAAGGAAGAATTAAATTGCACAAAGTCAAAAACTGTAGAAGATAGAGGAATACCAACAGATCGATCAGTAGACAAGTAAGTAGTCTACCACTAAGCAAAGATCTTCATCCCAAAGATAGGGTATCTATTAATTTGTTAAACAATAAACCATGACTTCACTTTAACAGTACTTCTTCTGTTTAACTTTTTCTAATTGATAATGAGTAGTTGCTTCGAGTCTATTTTGTTCTTTATAATATTATATTCGCAGCTATATAATTGCCTCAGTTTCATCATTTGGATGTGAACCTCAATGATTAGTTTGTACATAGAAAATCACTAATTTATGTATTATTTGATAATCATGTAGCTTGCTACTATAGATGCTGCTTATTTGGGAACTGGGGTAATGACTGACTATTTTTCCTATATATTAAGAGATAATTAGAGATGTCTGATAATTTAAAAACATACATGTATATATAAGGATATGGCTTGTGATTAGGTCAACACTACACATGATACTGATCATTGATTAATTAAGACAATTAATAGTGCGCATAATGCACATTATGAAACACTCAAGAAGATACTTATCCAACTTACTACGTCGTTTTAAAATTAATAGAGGGAAAACGATCTTTCTTTCAAAATTGTATATGTGAATAAGTCATGCTTATTTTGCATATTATTCATTAGAGTATATATTTCTTTCTCCTTTTTCATTTTGGGTTGGCATATAGAGGTATTTTTAGACGACCACACATCCGACTTGCACATGGTCGCCTGAATAAGTATGTAAGAAGAACCATGAAACCGAAAGAAAAGGAAATACAAGAAATTAAAAGGCATCTAATCGTTTTTGTTTTTGTGCTTTTTCTTAATGAGATGAAAGCTTTGAAGGCAATCTAACACCCACCCCAAAAGCAATTGATTCGAAGATGGCATGGGTGCTAAAAGCTGGGTCTGATTAAAAAGTTCTAATGGCGAGAAAACTAAGAACACACATACTTTAGATAGATCTTTCTCCGATCAATCCTACACACTCTTTCATTAATGATTATTGTGTCCCAAATGATGCGAGATTTATTCATGCATGTTAAAAACATTTCATGCGCTTAAAGGTACATAATTATTGACGCTAGTTTTTTCTTTTGAAAGGTAACTATATAAAGTTTCATGTTTGGTCAAGCATGTGATCGATCACTTATAAACGTTATCTTTAGGTACGCAAAAGTTTGCACATTTAAAATCTCTAATAGGGCTGCACTCATCGATGGAGAGAAACCTCTCATGCTCTCAAACGGACTTGTAATGTATGCTTCTCTTTTCTGTTTATAACGGTAACTGTAAAATCTTCATATCTGGTGTTTGTGATGTGATGACGGATAGATGACTAGTATCACCTTGTGCATAATTAGTATTAATTGAGTTGTCATATGTGAACTAATAGAGATCTACATGAGTCATGAATTTAGAGGCTAGGGATTCAGATAATTTAGTGGGAAGTAATTTCCAGACATTCCTTAAAAATCGGAGTAAACTCACTAGTAATTGCTACGTTTGGCCCTCAATATTACACCCAACAAAGAAAGACACACAGAGTTCCTCTAATGTATGGTCATGTAAGCATGACAATACTTAATTGACGACAAGTAATATAATTGTATACATAAGAATAGAATATAATAGGATCTATAGATACAAAAATGAATGTTCAAATTATGTTGAGGGAGGGAGAGAGAGGAGAAGTGGGAGTGGGGGGAGCACCGCAGATTCCGTAGTTCCAGGCTTGCACTCCAATCATCTTGATCGATCATATTCATATTCATAAACTCACACACAATACAAATCGTTGAGGCAAAGTAATGGGGGTATTTTGTTGCCTCGTTGCCTTTGCTTGCTTCCCTTCAACACACTTTGTAAATTTCACTTCTCTTTCTCTGGTTTTCTGTAATACTAAATAGTATGTACACATCTACAATTTTGGAGTCTCTCTTCAATAGGACGTCTTCGATCACTAGGTGTGGTACTGTGGTTGGAATAGCTGTATAACTCACGCGCCTTCCATACTAACTTCCAAAACCATAGAAACCATTTCCACCAAAGAAATGAAAAATTCATGGAAATTAGACTTACATTTTTTAGGAAAAGGCAATAATATTATTACACACCCATGGAAAGAGAACCACACAAAGGACGAGTATGCAAACCTCGCCTCCTCTTCCAATTAAGCCTAGGCCTCACAATTCAGATTTCAGCAGTCTTGAGTTATGGTGAAGCAGACTGGTTATTGATACCTTGTAGGCTAGGGTTAACCATACTTTGTTTTGCTTTTGTCTGTTAAGGCCGGCTGGCTAATTCGAAACTCGTGTTCCAAGTGCGAAGAAGTATAAAGAAAATCACTATTAACCAAGGAATTAATTAACTAATTTTTAGCAAACACATTTGAAGATTTTTAGATCTTGAGAAATGTCTCAATAGCAGGTTTCTATAAAAGAACCCAAGTATTTTACCGAGTATTTTACTTATAAAAGAAAATACATGCCTAGCTATCCTTTAAAGTATCGATTACTTAGAACCTAATAAAATTTCTTCTCTCTAAAAGTGGGATATAACATACTCAAAAGTCAACCTATATATATTCAATGTGTTGTGTAACAAAATTTGATTAGTTGATATTAATGATTTGAAATTGAAGCACAAGGATAAACTACATAATAATTACTTTATCTAGCCAATACTATCATCTCTTTGAAAAAAAGAAGAAGAAGAAGAAGAAGAAGAAGAAGCAAAATATACTTTTGGAATAGTTGGTAAGTGATATCCAAAGTCCTATTCCCTTCAAACTTAATCCACAAGTTGAGCTACTTACATTAATTACTAGTTTATTACAAGCTTAGACTTTGTACCTAATTTGTTGGACGAGTCACAAGTTGATATTGCTGGAGTGAAGAGATGGAGTAGCACTAGTATGTGCAACAACAAGTATTTATGGACAGAACTTGGAAAGTGGGGTGCACGCGCTAACAAAATTGTTTGGTTTTGCAAGTGTGGGTTGGCAAAAGTGAAAAAAATGATTGAAAGAAAGAGAGCATGAAACGGAGTTTGCGTTTAACAACCTCTTCTTCTTCTCTGGCTTTACACTCTCCAATCTCTAAATTTGCAACCCTTCTGTTATATCTGGTTGTTTTTGGCTATCTCTAAAGCATTTACTAAAACTCTCACTCTCTAAAATTACAACAAATTCTTGTTTTTAATATAAATATGTTTATAAATACCTTGAAAGCTCAGCAAAGATTGGGGGACTAAAAATTCACAGTTACTGTTGTGTGCATTGGGTGGCCTTGTGATGACTCCATAATTCTTCACTATATATATTAATGCAATAAAAACCACTAAAACCAGTCTTTCTTCCTCCCCCAACCCTCCTCCTCTTGCTTCCTCCCAACCCATTAATCTCTCCCTCTGTCTCTTAAGCACTTTCATGTCTCAACAGGTAGAGGAGGAGAGGGAACAGCCAAACATGGAAGAAGCCGATCATCAAGAGGAAGAAGTCATCATAGGCTGCAACGAACAACACAACAACAACAACACCGCCACCACCACCACCAACAACAACATTATCATCAAGGGCAAGCGCACAAAGCGCCTTAGGCCTCAATCCCCCATCCCTTTCGCCATCCCCACGAACTCGTCCACCGCGGATGGCGGTGGCCAAGGTGGCGGTGGTGGTGAGTGTAACAACACCACCAACTCGTCTCCCACCACCTCCACGGAGTTCCAGGATAGCACCGAGGAAGAGGAGGACATGGCGAATTGTTTGATCCTCTTGGCACAAGGCCAATCCCGGGGTCCTTCTTCGTCCCCCAAGCTGCCCCAAGCCCATAACGATCACAACGCAACCACAACAACAAGTCGGAGATTCCTGGAAGCAACACCCCTCGCCGCTGCTGTGGGGCCAGCCAAGATGGAGGGGCCGGCTGCCGCAGCTGGCGGGTATTATGTGTATGAATGCAAGACATGTAACCGGACTTTCCCTTCTTTCCAAGCATTGGGTGGTCACCGGGCGAGTCACAAGAAGCCAAAAGCAGCGATAAATGTGGATGACAAGAAGCAGTTTGGAATTGGGCTGTTACCATCGGATGAAGAAGACACACAATTATTCAAGAACATGAACATGAACAACAACACGGCCTCCTCATCCCCACTTTCTCTTCATTTGAGTAACAGGGGGTTGGTCTTGAGTACCAACAACAACAAGTCTAAGGTACATGAGTGCTCCATTTGCGGGGCGGAGTTCACCTCCGGTCAGGCCTTGGGAGGCCACATGAGGCGCCACCGGGCGCCCGTTGGAGGACCAGCTACCCTGGCGTTGACAGCTCCTCCTCCAACAGTTCCTTTAGCCTTGGAAGCTCCGCAACCACAACAAAACCAACACCAACAACAGCCCTTAAAGAAGCAAAGAAGCATGTTGTCTTTGGATTTGGATCTCAACCTTCCAGCACCCGAAGACGATCATCATCATCGAGATCAATCCAAATTTCTGTTTGCACCCAAACAACAGCAGCAGCAACAACCGCAGCAGCCTCCGCAGCAACAGCAACAAGAAAGGTTAAGAATTTTGGTGGATTGTCATTACTAAAGAAAGGTTAAAAAAAAAAATTCTAGTTCCTTCTCACAGTTTGGTCAACTTGATGTGAATTACCATATTTTTTTTTCCTTTTACCTTGAAATTCTTTGGATTCTTTTGATTCAACTTGAACGATATCAAATATATGGACTTCGATTCTTTGCTAAGTCAGTGTAAAATTTTTCTACTGTCATACTTTTTCCGATGTGGGACAATTGTATTTGATCTACAAGATTAACAATACCATGTAATGATGAGGGCTTTGTCCTCTGCTTTCCAGTAGGGGTTTGTTGTTGGTCGTTTTCTAGTGGGAGAAATGTGAGAAACACTTGGGGAGTGCTTAGCTAGAGCTAGGTTGTCGCCACCACCATTACAAATTTACAATCTCACAACCAATTTTAGTGATGGTGTGAGTTTCATTGTTTCATTTACAAGAAAGCCTGCTGCCATTGATGCAAGTGATAAGAATAGAATAAAAAGTGTGGAAAGCCACTGAGACACTGCAATTCCCACATGAATCCACCTATTGTCCTTTCTCTCTTTATATTCTGTATATAAAATATGTGCTACTAAAATAATGTGTCTAGTTGCCTATTTTTGTCACTTTCTTTGCTTGGTCACCTCTTTGTTAGTTGCTACCCCACTGTGTACACCTAAGCAATCTGTGGAATGATCCACTGCTTCATGACCCACAAACCTTAAAGTACTCATCAGTCCTAGGATGTTGAACTTGGGAACTGAAAGTAGTTCATTGTCCTACAGTTTATAACTGGACAACAGGAATAAATTGGTAATTTACTGTTTCTTGTGTTGGTGATCGAAACTACAGGATTTAGTATTTGATCCGAAGTAGTGTTATTTGTAACCCCATTGTTGCGTATTGCTGTTGATTAACCTCATGTATGAATTTATTTTTATATTGATACACGCAGTGGCGTAGCTATAAATTTCATTTAGGAGGGTCAAAACATAAATAGCTATATATTAAAAAAAAAAATCGTCTGATAACATAATTGCTCCATGTTAAATCGTCTTATTTATAATTTCCTTATTAAAGCTATTGGAGATTTATAATTCTAGTTATGTACAAAGAAGGTATGTTGACATGATTTCTAGATTTTCTATGATTGGTTTCTATGTATAATTGACATTATACATAGTAGCTTTATAAATTATCTTATAAATTGATTTATTGGAGAATATTGATTATGATTTCCTCTGTATTAATAGAAATTGAAAAGAGAATGTATCAAACATTAAAACCGGAAAGTAATTAAAGAGCCTAAAATTATGCATTTAGGAAGGTCATTATGTTTTTATATTATATTTTTATATAGAAAGTTTGATTATTCAACAATAAAGATGAAAATATGAGGAGGGTCAGCTGACCCTTCTCGCCCCCCTCTCCCTATGCCCATGGATACACGAGATATGAGGTCATTCATTATATCAGCGAATTAAAATTTATTTTAAGGGATATTGACCATTTATACAATTTGAGCCTAAAAATTGTCCACTTACTCCACTAAGAGTTTTTTACTCTCATTTATCCAATTTAACATGTATTGACAGTTTTGCCCTCATTTTAATTAATAAATTACACTCTTCTCTCTCTCTCTCTCTCTCTCTCTCTCTCTCTCTCTCACACACACACACACACACACATCCGCCTCCTCACCCAGACCACCGTCGTCGAGCCCTAGGCCTCGTAGCTTCTATCAACGCCGGCTACCAGTTTTGCCCTCATTTTAATTAATAAATTACACTCTTCTCTCTCTCTCTCTCTCTCTCTCTCTCTCTCTCTCTCTCACACACACACACACACACACACATCCGCCTCCTCACCCAGACCACCGTCGTCGAGCCCTAGGCGTCGTAGCTTCTATCAACGCCGGCTACCAATGGGCATTTCTCGGCCATCATCACCGCCTACTCCATCGTCGAGCCCTAGGCCTTGTAGCTTCTATCACCGCCGGCTACCAATGGACATTTCTCGGCCATCATCACCGCCTACTCCATCGTCGAGCCCTAGGCCTCGTAGCATCTATCATCGTCGGCCTACTCCATCTGCGGCTTCGTCAAGCCCTAGGCCTCCCCCATCGTCGAGCCCTAGACCTCGTAGCTTCTATCACCGTCGGCCTACTCCATCTGCGGCTTCGTCACCGTCGTCGTTCTCGTCTCGTGCAACAAACTCGACGACTTCTCAATCTCATAATTGGATTTGGACGACGCGTTGGGGTTGTAGAGGGAGAGGGAGGAGAATCTGGAGATGGCAGCGAGGAAGTAGGATTCAGGTCGGGCCTAGACCGAGCAGAGGTCCTGGACGCGCAAGCGGGAGTTGTTGTTGGTGTCGACGTAGAACCAGAGGATGGGACTTGTGGTGGAGGGCGATGCGGTCCTGGCGGTCACCGGCGATGATGAGGAGGTGGCAGTTGGAAGGATTGGTGGAGATGAAGTCGCGGCTAGGGGGGGGAGGGGGAGTGGGAGACGACAAACTGCCATGATGGTCCTCTTCCGAGCAGAAGGCTTCATGGTTTTTTTGCTCCGATTTGCTACCCACAGCATTTTCTGGGTGGTCAAATCTTATAAACTTCCAATTATCTCTTTTCAGCTCTTCCGGCTGCCTCGATTTTGGCGCCAAGATCCAATTGCTAAGAAACAATTGGTTTTGCTTGTGAATTGCTCAGTGATCATGTTTAATAATTAGTACTGCTTCAAGTTTGGGATTTGATTCTGTTTCAAGTTTGTTTATATTGTTTTGAATCGTTTTTGGGTGGTAATAGTGCGACACAAATGATTATTAGAGGGCAATAATATGATTATTGGGGGCAATAATACGATTATTGGGGGTCAATAATATGATTACTGGGGGGTAATAATATGATTACTGGGTATTATTAGGGGGCAATAAAATCGGACGCCGGAATCTGGTAGCCGGTTGCTGGATTCCTGTCACCGGAGTCAGCGGTCCGCCACCCATCACCGGAGTCCGGCGAGGTCTCCGATGACTTCTCTCTCTAAGTGACAAAGAAGGAGAGGGCAAAATTGTCCTAAAAATAAATAAAAAAACAATAAAAAAAAATACTTAATTGAGTATTAGGGTAAAATATATAAAAAAATATTGTGTAAGTGGGCAATCTCTTAGAGTGTTTGGGTAAGTGGGGTTAATTAACCCCAAAATTGGGTAAATGATCATTATCCCTTATTTTAATTTGTAGTATAATAAATATGCTCGATGGCGGAAACAGAATTGGAGAATGTAATTCCAAACTTTAGTACTCTTCTTTTTTTGTCTTTAGTTCGATCTAATTTGGCCCCCAAACATGTTTTAAGAATTGCCACTTAGGTCATCTAGATGTGTAAGGCAGCATTTTGTAGTGAAGTGATCAAGATCCGGACACTTCTCCAGCCTTCATGCATGAATGAAATTTTCGATAGTTTTACGAGATTAGACACCGGTGCTTCTCACCACACACCGGATTCACACATAGTGCAGGTAAGTCCGACAATCCATGTCAAATTAGTGGCTCATGTCTAATGCACATTCTATAGTTCAAGTTTTATTTTGCTTCTGGTAGAGAGTGGACTAAATAATTAGATATTGCAAAGTTGGCCTGACTAATATAACTTGTGGTGCTTATGATGTTTACAAGCATGTGTAAGCACAAAGTTGGCGATAATAACCATCCAGTTCAAGACAGGATTAAGAAGGACAACTAAACAGCCTTGTACAGTTGGTATCATATGAAATTGTTAGCAAGCATCATTAGCTGTTTTAAGTAAGAGTTGGTCCATGTCTAATTGTCTACCTTACAGATCAGAGAGAGAGAGAGGGTTTGTGCTAATTTGGGAGTTGGGTCAACTTTTAAGCTTTAATTAACACTCACAGGTTCTTCACTTCTTCTTGTGAGGTCAAGGATGAATGTGCCAACGTGGGGCGTGAATCACTTAATGTTTTAGCTTTTCAAGGTAGCGTTTCATATAGATGTTAATATCCGTAAATCCTGGCCAAAATTTGAAAGAGATCGAGATAAATATTTGCCATGAAATGGTTTTTTTTTTTATTACCGGGAAGTTTATTGAAGATCAAAAGTTTACAAGACTTTATGAAATTTGTCCCAACCAAAAAAAAAAAAAAAAAGACTTTATGAAAACCTAGTGGATAAAAGTCATAAAACCCTGAAAAAGATCAAAGGGACCTTTTTGTCTATTGGTTTTTTTTCTTCTTCTTCTTCTTCATTGTGGGTTGGGAACTAAACCAATATGCAGCTTGAAATTGGATGTCTAACATTTTTAGTGCATGCATCAAATTTTGCACAATACATTCAAGCCTCTCTCTCCCATAATTTAAATCTACAAACAAACCCATTGTAATCAAAGATAAGCAGGAGAGTTCCAAGAGAGAGATAAAAATTCAAATTTGGAATCTATAGTTCTTCAAAACAGAAACAGCAGACCCTTATGCCTTGGATTCAGAGTCAATCGAGGTGGCCTTAGCCTCATCCAACTTTGTTTGGTCTGAACCAAGACCCTGCAGCGTTTTATAAAACTCCTCAGGAAGAGGACCAGGTCGGTGAATGGGCACGTGTTTGGGGACTGGAGCATCATTCTTGATCGCCTCACACTCGTAATCATCAGGAACACCCCATGGATCCCACTCTCCAATACAACACAATAAACAATGCAAACCATTATAAACAATCCATCCCTGTTCGTATATTCATGGAAATAAAGAGCTCATAATACGATTAGAAGTTAAATGAAAGAATCTGGATAATACAATTGTACTTTGACAAACAATAACTATATCATTTGTCTCAACAAGCACTTCAAAACAGAACAAAGATAGAAAAGGAACAAAATCAAAAACAGAAAAGAGCACTTTGTAAGAAGGAAGCACGAGAAATATACATTTTGACAACAGAAGATTCCAACATTATGGAAACAATTGAAAATGGATGAACCAAAATGTCATGTTTTGAAGAAACAGTTGCAGTGGCTAGTAAACACCATGCTTTCACACACATTAAGATTTCTACTCTGGCCTTAGTAAAAGGCATTCAAGTGACGAAAATAGCATTTCCTTATCATCTGTTCCACTTCCACTTAATGGAGATTGGATAGTCAACGAAGTGCTATTGCAGGAACAGGGGACATGCCTAGAATAAAATTACTTTCGGAAGAGAAGCCACCGGGAAATAAGTAGATGAACTCGATACAAATGATCGTCACAACAGGCTAACTATAAATATTGACCGACTAATATTTTGAGTTACCAACTTAGCATTCTCAAGTAGTAATTACCATCGGATCCATTGGCAAATCATAATCCTGATCAAAGCTGACAGTAACACCACTTTTCAGCTACATAAGCAAAAACCAAATGTCAAGACAGAATCAACACCAGTAAAGTGCTGTACCGAAAGAATTGTAACCCAACCTGATGGCTGAATACATGCATGTGTAGTTGCCCGTGGATAAACATATATAGGAATGCCTAAGCTTTTAACATGATAGGCGTATCATAGGAAACACGAAAATTGTGACGAAACTCCAAAACAAGCACTTTAAAGTGAAATTTTCAGCAACCATATTATCTTTAAAACTAAAAACTCCAAATAAAACTCGGCAACGAATAGAATTCTACAATCTTTACTCACTTTCCCTTCACAAAATAAGTAACTAGAAAAGCGAAAAAACTCAATAACCACACAAAACTTGTAAGTCCGGACCTAATCCCAAAAAATTCCAACCTCATTTGCATTTTCCAATCGCTATTTCTCGTCGAATAAGCAAACCACAAACAAGTCCAAACCAGAAAGCACACATTAACACTCCGATTTCACTCTCAGTTTCTTCCAAAGCTAAAACCACACAACAAAACAAAGTGAACAAACAACACACACATTTCAATTCGAAAACAATCAACGATAACAGCACTGACCGGTCATCTTTCCGATGAGCGTGAGCTCGTCACGCGCCTCCTCGATGAGCTCCTCTGACCTGGCCGCAGCCGAGCCTCTTCTCGATGGCCTCCCAGTCCTCTTCGCGGCAGACCTGGAGGCGCTGCCGAGTGAAGCTCTCGACGGCTTTGCGGTAGCCTTCGTCCTTGGGGACGGCCTGGATCTCCTTTAGGGTTTTGGAGTAGAGCTCGATCAGTACCTCCCTTGCGTTGGGGACCACGTCCAGCCCTACGATCCCCGTCGTCTGCTTCACCCTGGCCATCAGCGGCCGTGCGATCTCTCGGAGGAACATCGTTTACGGTCAGATTCGTGGTTCTCTCGGCCAAGCTCCGATGCCTCTCTCTCTCTCTCTGAGACTCGCTCACGCTATGAAGATGGGAAATGAAATTCCAAAGAAGACGAAGAGATTTTGGGCCTAATGGGTAGTCCATATAATGCCAGTCCATGGAGACAAGGCCATAAGCCCATAAATTAAGGAGGCCCATTTAGGTCAGCATCTTCTTAACTTTTGGAGGGTATAATATGAAGGGAGAGGATCCTCTCCTAAGCTTGTTATCAACCTAAGCTACCTAAGTTTTTAACTACATAGTGACATGTGTTAATAAGTACATCTAACGGCTTGGATCAATTTTTCCCCACTACACTTTTATTTTAATTTTTTAATCCTTACTCATTTCACGACCAAGTAGTAATCCTGCTCCTTTGTTTTTGTTTTCTTCATCGAGTTCAAACCATGCCTTTTCTCTGTTCTTCTTATTTTTCTTTGCAATCCCATTCATCCAAAAGAAAAGCCACAAAGTTTCAATCTTACAAATTTCCAACGACACCCAGCCGAAGTCATACCCAGCCGAAGTCATACCCAAATAGAATTTATAATTATACTCAGCAACTTTTCCAACAATACCCTTAACAAAACTCACACCCAGCCGAAGTCATACCCAGCAAGCTGGGTGTAAGATAAAACTTATCTCCGCATCAATTTTTGATGTTGATTGTTGCAGTGTGCATTTGAGCCATGTTTCACCGCCGCTTCTCCGCCTCACTCTCCCCCTCCGCCTATTAATCATCCTCGCGACAACTAAGTCAGTCCCTCACTCTCTTCCCTGCTCCAATCTTTACACCTCTTCTTCTCCATCTCTCTGATTACCCGGCCCAGAGTCAAACCCCTAGGTTGGGTCTTAGTTAGAAGAGGTGTTGTAACGATAATTGGTATGAAGTATGGGGTGTGGGACTTCTTGTTGTTTTGAATTCTGATAGCTTAGTTTCGAATTGCTCTGGCTTGTTCAGTTTCTGCGGTGAGATTGATGAGAATAGAGATGGGAGGTGCTTTTGCTGATCTTCTCAATGAGAAAGGGAAGGGCTCTGGTGAATTGATGGTTGTGCTAGTTAATTTCCGGCTTCTATTTATATATTGAACTTGAGCTGATTTTCAATCATGCTTCAAATGGGTTTGTGGTGAAGATGGAAATCAATGAAGAATTGGGTGCAGAACTATCTCAATCTGGGTGTCCTAAACAATTAAGAAGTTTGATCGATTTTCATTTTGGGAATATTCAATATGGAGAACTTGTGTGGAAAGCAACTAAGCAAGAATTGGATAATTTAAGGTCATATGAGAACTTGCGTGTGGCTTGCCTCTCTGAACTGGGTTTTAGGCAGCCATGGCAGTTGTTACACGTGTCTCCCAGAGAACCCATTTCGCCATTAGTCCCGCCTCCGTTTTGGCTCTGGCTTGCCATTTCTTGCTTCTAGTCTCTTCAGCCATCATTCTCAGTTTTGGGTATTCTAGTAATTAATCTATGCCTCTGGCATGTTGATTTTGGAAAGGTTTGCTCTTGATGTGGAGATAATCCAAGTTTTACTGGGTGTGAGATTTGCTGGGTATAACTTTTGCTGGGTGTGAGTTTTGTTAAGGGTATTGTTGGAAAAGTTGCTGAGTACAATTATAAATTCTATTTTTTTTTATAGAAAATTACACACAAGTGATCTTTTGAAACTTTAATTAGTCATAAGGCCACCTTATATTTTTTGTCTTCATAAGGCCACCTAATGCTTCAATTTTTTCCCCGCTTGACCAATTTGCCCTTCCACCTAATCGAAACGAGCTGAAATAACAGCCTATGCTCCACACATTCTCTCTCTCAACAGCCACCATTCTGCTCCACACATTCTCTCTCTCTCTCTCTCTCTCTCTCTCTCTCTCTCTCTCTCGCGTTGCAGATCCCTTCACAAACCCACACGACGTCATTGCCTCTCTCTCTCTCCCCTTCACCGTTGCAGACCTCAGACCTCAGACCTCACAAGCTCGCCGACAAAACACCTGATCGTCGACGTTCGATCACAGATCAAGTCTTGATCTCTGCCTCCGATTCCGAAGACCACCGGCACGGCGCTCTCTCTCTTTCCTTGATCACAGATCACCTCGTGATCTCCGCCTCAGATTCCGGCTACCACAGGCACGGCGCCCTTCTCAATCTTGCTCGCTCTCTCAGCAAACCTTATCTCCCTCTCCCAGGCTTCGTCGTCTCCGCGATGCTGAAGTTTTCGCAGACTACTGCGAACCATATTCGATCAGCACCTCCTACAAAGCCTCAACGATGCCAACTCGAACTCTGTTCACCTAGAGCTGACTCATGTAGTACCTCTCTCCTTCTCGCTTTTTCTTCAATTCCGGCTCTGTTTGCTTCCGATTCTCATTTCGGAGCCCTAAAATCCTCTATTTTGGTTCGGAGTATTCAGAATTTGGACGGAACTTCATTTTTGTTTGGTTTCGATTTTGGACGTTTAGTGAGACTATTAGAACTCAAAACGGGGTTTTGTTTGTCGTTTTGGCTTCCTCAGTGAGCTTCTGAATTGCTTTCTCAGTGTAGATTCGAACGCCGTCAACGTTGCCTTGCTTTCTCAGTGTCGTTTTGGCTTGCGCAGTGAGCTTCTGAATTTCATTTGATTTGATTTGAATTTGAATTTGCAGGTGCAAATTATTTTAAAAATCTCGATTTTGATTGCTGAATTTTCATGCAGGGTCTGTCTGGATGATGGCGATGAGTCTTCGATGGTGAGATTAGGCGTAGGGAAGAGCGAGAGTACTAATTCCAGAGATCAAAGCTTTGTTACATGTTCAAAACCTGGAATTATGTATTGTTACACTTTTTGGATTAGGTAGAAACTCATATGTTGATATTTGTCAATTTGATAGCTTTGGTTTGATTTTGGTAATTCCTATGGATTTTCCGGCTTACTCTAGTAAATGATACTCATGGATACAAGTTATGTTGATCGATTATGATATGTGCAATACATGCAAGATTGAGCATTGTGCATAGTAAATTTGTAGTTGTTTTAATGTTTCATAGTAGTTTTTGTGTAGGTTGGTAATAGTTTTCTCAGTTGGTGATAGTAGCTTTGTTAGTCTTTGGTAAGAGTAACTTTTTGTCGTGATGATTGTAGCTTTTTGTGATGGTGATAGTAGTTTTTGCTGTTGGTGAGAGTAATTTTTGCTGTTGGTGAGAGTAGCTATTGATGTTGGTGAAAGCAGCTTTTGCTGTTGGTGAGAGTAGTTTTCTAGTGTTGGTGAGAGTAGCATTTGTTGCTGATGAGAGTAGCTTTTGGTATTTGTGACAGTAGCTTTTGTTGGTGGGGATAGTAGCTTTTCGTTTTGGGGAGCATATGTTATTTGGTAAGCAGCAGCTTTTATTGTTGGTGATAGTAGCTTTTGTTATCTCATTGGAGGTTGCTGGAAATCTTACTAGAGTAGCTTTTGTTGCTAGTGATAGTAGTTTTTGTGACATTGCCGGAAATTTTATCATTGTAGCTTTTGTTGCTAGCTTCAGTAGCTTTTGATATCAGTGACAGTAGATTTTGTGGTTGCCGGAGTTCGCCGGAGTTGATCGAAGGCCTCGCCAGAGAGGAGAGAGAGAATAAATGTTGATTTTGTACTCTAGTGGCAGTTATGTAAATATATTGGTTTTTAATATCCAAAATAAAACATATTTTTTAATCTAGTGGTCTTATGAAGGAAAAAACTAGTCGGTGATCTTATGGCTAAAAAAACATTCTAAGATGCACTTATATGTAATTAACTCTTTTTTTGTTGGGTGTAAAAAATCTGCTCGGTCTATATAGAAATTTGTTGGGTACATTTAGAAAAGCCCTAATTTTTTTGCTGATATGTTTTGTTGGCAGGCAATTAGGAGTCAAAGGTTCAAAGTATTTGAACATTGGCTCAACAATTGGCAAAGTTCACAAAAAAAAAAAAAAAAAAAAAACTTTTTTTTTTGTTCAAGGGGAGACTACTAGAGCTTTGCGAAGTGCGATTCTGGCACAAGGAGTTGAAAACACCAAGGTATTCCCTAAGCTTAAATCCCACATGGGTATTCAAGGGCTTAGGGAGTACAATTTTGAAGGTGAGACTTTTTATGCTGCTGGATCATCTCAAGGCCTATTGGAGAATATGCAATTGGATCTCAATATTGATGAGTCAAATATTATTCCAGGACCTGCAAGACTTCATGCAAAATATATAGAAAATCCTTTGTAATTGTGAAATCAATTGCTTTAGGCAAATGATTTATGGTATTTTGGGATTGTTGATTGTTTTGATGTGCTACTGCTGATCTATGATGCACGGAAACTCAAAAATGTCCGCGTATCCCGTATCGAAAAGGGAAACGGGTACGAAACGCCTCGGAAACGCATGGAAACGCTCGGAAACACGTATCCGGATTTGGAAATAGTTTGGATACGTCTGTATCCACTGCGAAAACGCAGAATGTAAATAAATCGGAAACGTGGGGGTAATAATGACTTTTTACTCTGCAAAAATTGAAAGAAAAAAAAATGAGAGAGAGACGCGACCTCAGCCAGATCGAGATCGCTCTTCTGCAAAACGAGACCCAGATCGAGCTACTTCGTCGTTCGGTCATTCCTCCTCGTTGTTCGTCGTTCGGTCATTCCTCCTCGTTGTTCGTCGTTCGTCGTTCCTCTTCTGGCTTCGTTGTTCAATCGTTCCTCTCCTCTTCTGCTCGGAATCTTTTCTGCTCTTGTTCTGATATTGTTATGCGATGTGTGTACTAGCTAGTTCTCATCCTCTTTGCTTTTCTCGATCTATTTGTTTAAAAGCATATAGTTCTTTTAATTGGAACTGTATGCTTTATGTTTCATTATTTTTTTCTAATTATATATATATATATATATATATATATAATTGGCGTTTCCTTCATGTTTCCATTTCCTATTACATTTAAGATTTGCCATTTCCACGTATCCGAATACTCTTACCCGTTTCGGTACTTCTTAGCTGCTGATTATGTTTGATCTGTCAAGTGAGAAAGGTGGATATGCTTAATGGTGTTTCTTTTTTGTTTCCTTTACAAGTTCTGTATTGTGTCAATTCTTTCTTGTGTGTATATGCTGCTTTCATTTGCTGAGACTTGTTTTCTTATGGGATTATCTGTTAATGCAGTTTCAACTGATTCAGTTTAGTAATGACAGTCATCAAGAGATTATATTCATTATATGGTCTTGAGTCAATTTTAACAAGGATCGATGTCAGATCTGTTGGAAATCGTAGGTAGAAGAAGTTTCAATTTCTCAATCTTCCAAAATTTCAGAGCAAAACTTAGCTATTGAATCTGACTCAGGTATCTCAGTCAATGTCTTGCTTACTAATACCGAATGATCTCCATCCCCTTGGCTCAATGGTTAAAAGATGTACACTTTGATGAGTTGTTTGAATAGGTGGATCTAAAGCACATGTCTAGAGAGGAACGTATATACATATATACTTGCTGATGGCCTTTGCTTAGAGTCTGTTGAGCTTGTTTATTTCCATTTGCGACGTGCTTGTTCATCTTCGATTTATGTGAAGAAGTGAATATATGATTTGAGCTGTTTGATTTACATTGAAGTAATTTTATGTTAGAACTTGTTGCTGAGATAACTCACATGTTATTCTCAATAAAAAATATAAAAAATAAAAATAAAAAGAATTATGGAAGAGTGAACGTTTACTAAAAGCAACAAATTGGCCTCTATCTCCTAAGAACTAAAAAAGGATATTAGCGAGAAGGGAAAGTCTAGGGATCAATGGGCACGGCCACAAGCCCACAAACATATTTTTCTTATTTTGGGTCGGGCTTTTTCTTAAAAATCAAGGCCCAAGGTCAGGCTTTTTGGGTGGGCAAGGTCGAATAGCTATGGCAAATTATAACATGTTAACGATTGTACAAGATAAAATACAAAATACAGTTTCTTTGGGTCCCAAAAAAACAACTCTCTCTGTGAGAACCCTACCGGTGGCTTTGACCTTCGCTACCTTTCTCTGATCTCGTCCGGCGGCTCCCACACCTCGCCAGGCCTCTGGCCTCGTCGGAGTGCGGTGAGTGCAGTCGGGCGGGGCATTTTTCAGGGGAGCTTGGTGGCTCCTGCAAGAAGGCTTTTGGGCATCGACAGAAGGGGTGGCCGAACTGAGGGCGTCTGCTGATGTAGGTGGTGGCAGGCGGCACGTTGTTGTGATCCGATCAAGGCGATCCCATGGAGAGGTGCCGTTGGCCAGTCAGGCGATCTGATTCTTCTTCCTCTGGTTTCGAGTTGATGATGGGTTGTGTTGAGGGCCATTGGATGAGCTGCGTTTTGTGGGGTGGATTCGACGGCGGCGGGGACTTTGCAGCCTTGCTGGGCTTCGGGTTGGTGCGACGGCGGGCGTCTAGTGTCAATGCTTCGACGACGGGGTTTGTCATGAACATGTGTTGGTTCTGGGCCTGAGCTAGGCTTGCTCTTTGTGTTGGGCCTTGGGCTGAGTTTCTTTGGGCTTTAAGGTTTTTTAGGAATTAGTTATTTCCAAATTCTAACTTTGTTTGGGGAAGGTAGTAGGCTTAGGCCCAATATAGGCACTTCGTGTGTGTTTTAGTCTACCAGCTATGGGTTCTTTTTACACCCAGTTAATGAGTCTTCTGGAGTACCACAATTGAATGCATTGACAAAGGAAGATTCAAGATAGTTTTCTTCGTGTACGTTGAATTGTCATAGTTGTGTAGGCTTTGGAATAATTGAGCGATAATGAACTAGTGGATGGTACCCGTTTTCCTTTACCTGCTTGACCACTGATGTAGGGTACAAGCAAATGAGGATTATTTGTAAGTGCCGTTCTGGCTTTGGGATAATGGAATCTCTATTTCTTTGTCAGAAAAAAAGAAGGAAAAAAGAAGAAGAAGAAGATAAAATACAAAATTAAAGAAAAATATGGCCTAATACAATAATTAGTTCACATATTCAACTAATAATTACATAAAAGAATATTACTACTATAATTGAATGGCTTTCGGGCTGGGCTTATAATCAGACCGGGGCTAGCTTTAATGGGCATGAAATGGCCAGAGTCGCGGGCGGGCTTGAGCTTTGAACCCTCCGTCCTAGCCCTACCTCATGCCTAAAGGATAAGGCTGCGATGGGCTTTGCTGCGGGCCAGGCTGGGCTTTTACCCATTGCAAGAAAACAAAGATTCAAAGTATTGGTGCTGGGCCTTTGCCTGATTGGATTTCATCTTCTTTTTGTCCTCCTTAACATAAAGCCATGCCATGTGCAAGAATACAATGACACGTGTGTTTTTTTAAATAAGATATATAAAAACACAATTAAGGATCGGTATCGGGCAATCATCGAACCGAGTTCTTTTCCTCAAAGCCTATGGAATCATCCCAATGGGTTCGGATTTGGCTGGAAATATTGAAGGAAGTCATGGACGCGGGTCTGGGTCTGGCCGGAAAGGAAAGGACTGATGGTAAGCTTTTGATTATCTTTTTTAGGATTTCTGAGCAATATTTTTGATTTCTGGTCTTCATGTTCAGATTTTTGTTCTTCGCTTTGTATTTAATTGAAGGGGTTTTGTCCATTTACCCCATTTTTAGGGATTTTTTTCCCACTTACCCTATTAAGTTTTTTTAATTCTCTCTTACCCAATACACTCTAAGGGAGTCTTCCCTAATACCTTTTTTTTGTTTTTAATTTTTTTTTAATACCATTTTACCCTCACCCCCTTGTTACTTAGAGAGAGAGAGAGAAACCATGGGAGACTTCGCTGGAGCCCGTCACCGGCGGCCAGATTCCGGTCACCGGTCGCCGGAATCCGGCCAACTTTCGCCGGAATCCAGTCACCGGCCGCCGCCCACTGGAACTTGCTGAAAATCTCACTGGAAAGTTTTTTTGCCCCCAATAGACATCTATTGCCCCCTAATAGAGGGGTAATAGACGTCTATTGCCCCCCAATAGACGTCTATTGCCCCAATAGTCTATTGCCCCCTAATAGCAGTCTATTGGCCCCCAATAGACGACTATCAGCCATGTATTGCCCCCAGTAGACGTCTATTGCCCCCCAATAGACGTTTAGATTACCGAAATAGTAATTAATCTTCCTAAAACTACACAAATAAAACTTTGATTAAAGAAAAAAACGAGGAGATTACATCAATTCAAAACATTTATTGCCCCCCAATAGAGGTCTATTGCCCCCCAATAGACGACTATCAGCCATGTATTGCCCCCCAATAGAACTTTCAGTCACCAGAATAGGAACTAATCTTCTTAGATTTAGATAAATAAAACTTTGATTAAAGAAAAAAATGAGAACATTACATAAATTCAAAAAGTCTATTGCCCCCCAATAGACGCTTTAACAGACTTCTATTGCCCCAATAGAACATTTTTTTCCTTCATTTTTTCTTTCTTTCTAGGAATTCTGCACCATTTAATGAAAAAAAAAAAACAAAACAAATAAATTGATCTGGGCACCCAGAGAAAAGCTCTGGGCACCCATGTCATCTTCTCCATTTTTGTTGCAGTCGAAACTGTGCCAAACCTGCCAAACTGGACTCGAATATAAGGAACCAACCATGAAGATCAGAATTCCAACAAGGCGAAGCCCTGACCGGGTCGGGTCGGCACCGTCGTCTCTAGCATAAGAGTCGCTGGTGATGATTTTGTGGTGGTGGTCCTTCTTGCGGTCCTCGGCTCCATGGCCGGCGTTGAGATTGTCAAAGAGGGAGTCGGTGCAGTTGACGGTGTCGCAGGTGGTGAAGCAGAGGCGGAGGCGCTCGGAGATGATGTCCATAATCGGCGCTCGGAGACGATCTCCAAAACTGGATCCAACAAAATCTCCTGGCCTCCGCGACGATCCAACCCATTCCGGCGACGTTGCGAGCCTGGTGAGACCGGCGGCAGAATTTGAAAATGACGACGGAGGTGAGAGAAAGCAGATCGGAGAGGGATGAGAGAGAGAGAGAGAGAGAGAGAGAGAGAGAGAGAGAGAGAGAGAGAGAGAGGAGAGAAAATTGATGGCATATGGATGTAATTCATTAATTAGATGGAGGGTAAAATTGTTATTTTAGTTCAAATTGGGTTAGTGGGAATTACAATATGTTGCTGGGGTAAGTGGGATAATTTTTGCTCATTTTGGGGCTTTTGGTCAAGAACCCTTAATTGAATTTTTAGTTTTTGGTGTATTTAACCGCCATGGAACCTCCAACAGGTAGAAAGGGGGAACAATCAAAGGATGCTCAAACACCGGGGGGTATGTTCCTTCTTTCCTTCTTTCTTTTTTTCTTTTTAGCTTCTACAAACGCAAAACCTTAATTTATTATCTTCACACCCACAGGATCAATGAATATTGCTCGGGAAGAATCTGAAAAGTATATCCATTTGCTGTATGGTAAGTTTTTGGTCATGTTTATCTATTTTTTTTTTTTTTTTTAAGTATGAATGCATGAGATTACCTCTAATTGATTAAGCATCTCACTGTTTTGAGGGAAATAAAGCTAGTACTGAATTTTGTTTTTAGAGAGATACTATTGCAAGTTTGCAACTCATAGAATGTCATTTATTTTAGTTTCGTTTACTAAAACAAATTAACTCTACATTCTCTTCCTTCCAAGCTTGTTCTCAAACTCACCGATCAACTCTGGTTGTCCTCAACCTGTCGTCCTTGACCACAAATAGCTTGGCCTTCCTATTGTAGTCTTGTCTTGTAACTACAGTTATATTTCATCTGATACAACCAAATTTAAGCCAATAAATGCTAAGTTGAATTTATGTTTGGTTTATTTACTGGATTTATGTTGGATTTATTTACTGGATTTATGTTGAATTTAAGTTTGGTTTATTTACTGGATTTATGTTGGATTTATTTACTGGATTTATGTTGAATTTATGTTTGGTTTATTTACTGGATTTTTGTTCTTCTATGTGGTACATATCATACATTGCTTTGAAAACAGCTTTGTATTGGAACTAAAGTCTTATACTGGGAACTTTACTTTATTTTTAAGTTTTTGGTATCTGCAGATCCATCCACTCCATTGAGTATAATTTCAAACAACCTCTGCAAATGTCAGACTTCAATAGAATTTCTTAAAGGTCTCATAGGTCCAACAAACTTTTCTTTGTTTTGGTCAACTTTCTAGGTTTCTCTTCTAGTTTCTGGAATGAACATCTACTATTCTTGAAAGTCAGTTGCTTTCAAATAGTTAAGATTGTTTTGGGAAAAAAAATGTTTTGATAGATATTATTGGCACAATCCTAAAATGCCATTCCTTTGTTTTCTTTATTTTGTTCTGTTTACCGGAAATTAACCCTCCATTCTCTTCCTTCCAATCTTGTTCTCAACTCACCGAACAACTCTTAGTTATCCTCAACCTGTTCTCCTTCACATAAAAAGAATAGCTTGGCCTCTTCATCGTAGTCTTGTCTTATAGCTACACTTAACTTCCGTCAGATACAACTAAAATTTTAACCAAGAAATGCCAAGTTGTAAACAGTTACTCTTTTTTTTTATCGTTAATTTTTGTTTAGAGGTCACTTAGATGTCTGTTTAAAGTGAATGGCATATTCCTTCAATTTAAATTAATGAATCCTGTACTTGTCACATGCCTCAATTTATTATTATCTCACCTCTTAATACTGCTGTTGTGCATCCTCTTCGCAAGGACAAAGCGATAATATCAAGGACGAAGAATCTGAGGACAATGAATCTGAGGACCAGGAAACTGAGGACGAGGATCCGAATCTGGCTGTTGAGAACGGCTGCGATGGTAAGCTTTTGGTTTTTGTCGTAGGGTTTCTGTGGACGATTATGTTGATCTTCTCCGGTTTTGAGCAAACAATGTATGTTTCTGTGAATTTTAGAAGTTTAATTTACAACTACAATTTTAGGTTAGGGTAGTGAAATTCACCTTCCTCAAGTTACATTCCACACTCTTGATTATTATTATCTTTATCTCTTTGCCAAATTACACCTCTTTATCTTCTCTTTCTTCATTTATTCGGCCATGACCAATCACTCCTCCATTATCATAGATCTTATGAAAATGAGCAGACAATCCACTTATTGTGTGCCTTTGGCGCCGTATTACCAGTAAATTCCAAGATTGCTTGTTTTGACTTGGCGTATCTCTCTTTGAGCTTGATTCAAGTTCTGAAGATAGAAAACATTTGCGTGTGAGGCATTGCGTTTACTTGTTCTTGTGTCTAGATGAAGTATTGTGCCAAATAATTAAGTACTTGCTTACCCATTAAATTATTTCAGTTTGTGCTGATGATGCATAACTGTGATAAAGTTTTTATATTTGCCAACAGCTCTTTCATTCTTTCCTGTTGATTATAATTCATCAAGTCAACTTGTTTCCTAGTTTGATTATTGTTTGTTATGTTCTCTACATACCTTCCAGGTGAAAAATTATTAGGTCAGATGAAAACAAATGATGCTGGAGAGTCTTATCTCCGTATGGGCGACTGTGTTTATGTATGTGAAAGACTCTAAAAAGGAAGAAATCAGAGACGAAGAAGAAGCAGAAGACGGTTGTCCTATCTGTCTTGGGGACCACTTTAGCTTGGAATGCCCATGGCGAGATAATGTTCCACCAGGCCAACAAGTTGGGCGTCTCTATGACATAAAATGCAAGGGTTGTGGTAAGTGGGGACTTGCATGCAGTGCTGAGGGAGGACTTGCCGTTCTCAGGAGGTGTGGTCATTGTTTTGATTTTGGTCACTGGGGGGACGTCTGCCCCAACTATAAGTATATGCCCCTTCCGGCCTTCCCAAATTATCCATGACAAATCCGCTATCCCCTTTCTCTTTATGCAAGAAATCGAATGCGTCCTCAAAATAACGTTTCGTGGTATTATTTTCCATCAGGTTATTCAATCTATTATGACTTCCTACTCACCAAGTTGTACGTTTTTAGTAGATGAAGGTTCTAACCTCGTAATTAAGCTTAATTATTTGTGAGAAGAACAATTTATGATGCTTTTATCTATGAGTATTGCGTATGGTTATATTTTGCTTTTCTCTTCACCTTATTTTAGCTTGTAGTTCCTGGGGTTATACTATCCTAATGGTTTGTCGTGACTGTTAAAGTCATGGTCCTTACATAGCTATAAATAAAAGTATCGCCTTAGCCGTTTTTCTAGAACCACCTTCTTCCTTCCTTATACAGTTGACACAAAGCCAATCGAGTGTTCTTTATCTGCCTTTGTACTTGGCGCTTTTAGCTTGATCATTAAGTGTTGACAGTTTCTGATTTGTGGTTTACATTTTATACAGTGAACTTGATTTTCAGTTGGACTAGCCATTATATTGCAAGCGCTAGCTAGCTTCTTATGAGTCAGGCGTAAGTGCGAGTTAAGATCGATAAGTGTAGTTTGATTGTGTTTAAGATGAGAATGCTGTTGCATTTTGATTTTGTTTTAGATCGATGACTAGGAAAACTCAATTTGATTTTTTCTTTTGTTAACCTTCATCAATAAACATATTCCTTACTGGATCTCCATCCATGAGTAGGAATCCAGAACCTACTGGGTAAAGGTAAACACGTCTTGTACTCTAAGACAATAATTCTAATTGCCTTGGGACAGGAGCAACAGCTACACCGAGCACTTATACAGACACCTGACACCAAGATCTCCATCGGCAGCAGTTGGTCCTCGGCTAGACCTGCAGAAAAACCAAATTGTGATGAAACCAGTCGAGCAACCTAAGAAAGTTAATATACCAAGTGTATTCAAACCCTTCGCCAGGGGCTTCATCTACACAATGAGCACCAGCAGCCATTGCAGGTTAGGAGAGACATGTGCATCACTCCTATAATGCTTGATCGATGTAGTACCAAGGTGCCCAACAGTACTCAATGTCGGACCACTATTGCCAGCATTACTCACAAATACCAGACGATGCTTGTTCACAGCCTAATTTAGTATCAATAAAGAGATGGTAACATAACGCATGAAAGGAAAAAGAAAGGAAGATATCAGTCAGCTATGAAAGCAACAGTTAATAATGTAGTTATCATACTTCATTAACGAGGTCAACAAATTAAAGCACCCATAGTCCGGTAGTAACGCTGATTCTCCATAACTCATGTTGATCGGATCACATTTATGCTGCAAAAAACATTGTATTACGGCCATCAATACACTGATATATACCCCTCAGATTGGTATGTCCGAAACAGAGATTTTGAAACCTCCACAGCAGCAATCAAAGCTCGAGTCAGCCCAGTTCCTGTCTCCATTGAACCCAAGCGTGCGTCCCCAATTTTACAATATGTAACAACTGTGCTCCAGGTGCAACTCCATTCAACAGGCCGGGCCTCCTAAGAACAACAACGAGTAGCATAGGTATATATATTGTCTTACTATCGTCTATCGAGGTGCAGCAACGGAATAAAGTTATCTAACAGTAGCTTTGCATGTAAAGCAGTATCAATGCCAGCAACATGTGTGCCATGGGGAGAGCAATCTGTCACGACGCTCAATATCTTCCCTTCATCATACACATTACAGGCATCCAATTTGCCGGAAATGCCACACTTTCGTTCTATCCAGTACAGAGTTTATATAAAACTAAGAACATTCTATAGAATCAACCCACCATATAGGAAACTAAAACACCAAAATTATTCAAAATATCAAATAGGAAATTTCCAGAAGAAACAAAAAACACTGTTTGGTTTAAAGCATCGTAAGTGGTTCGATTTAAAATATACTAGGAACTGTAATCCCGCGCGATGCCGCGGGTTTTTTTTTTTTCTTGTCAAATTTATAGATTCATAGTTTACGAAATATTGTATAGTTATATTACAAAAGTGGAAATACCAAGTAGAATCTGGTATTTTAATTTGGATCTAAGCTCCCTAATTGTGACCAGCAACTATATACATGTATTCAAACATCCGCAAAATGTATTAATTACTCTTCCAACTTGTGTTGCTCAACTCCACCTCTCAGAGACAAAATTAGAATGAGAGATCTTTTTGAACTCTTGATGCATCCAGATGGGCCTGTATGTAAAACTGGTGAGCATATATAAAATACAGATTTACACCCTGGGAAACGAGGACAGTGTGTAAACAAAAATGAAGAGTACTCAACTGATCTTTGTTGTACTCGCATGGACTTGCGTGCGCATTCCTGCAAAATATTTTAGGAGTTAGTGACAATAGTGTTATTAGATTAGAGGCTAACTATTATTAAGCATAGATACAGAATAGTTTAGCGAGGACTCACCAAGAGAGACATGAATGGAATGAATGATGGAAGGTTTGGAAGTTCAGCTTGTTTTCTCTTTGGTCAATATGCTGAGCTATGTGGTTTTAATCCTACAGATATTAAAGTTCGAGTGAAAAACAAAAAATAGATTTCTGAGCATAAAGAAAAGTACAAAAAGGAGCTTGATTATAATTATAGATGAAATGGTAGCATATTAATACTCAGATTAATTGCGGTAGAATTTGTATACCTTTACTGTATGCAAGAAAATTTTGTAGTGGTAACTGTGTGCTTTTGATCCTACAGAAGCCAGATAAACTGCATTGTTTTATAGCTTTGGTTTTGCTGGTCTTCTGCAAATGAACAACTTGTGCAGCCAAAGCATGCTTTTTGTCAATCTTGTGATGCTTTCACTAACCAGTAGAATATGTAGATTAGTCTATTGTTTTTTGAGGAAAAATGATTTAGTTTAGCATTCAAAAATATCTACAATTGATATAACTACAAAAGTAATGTTTAATATGCAAGAATGTTATCAGCAAAGCTAAACAGGTACAATCTGTTTCTTAATTTCTTTCATTTTTATGTTATATATAAGAATTGATCAAGAGTTTCTATAATCTTCCTAAGCTAATATTTTAGATTCAAGAACAAACAAATTTTAGGATCCGTATCATTTTGTATTCTTGTTTATAATAATTTTAAGTCTATATTTTCTCTTTTCTTTACAATCGAGTTATCATGACTAACAGTTCTAATAAGAGAACTTACATTCTTTCTATGACTGAGCTGGTGGTCATTGACAGTGTTGGAAATCCAAGGCAGAAAGTGAGGAAGCAAAGACTATTCTTTAGACAATAGTGATTGTCCTGCAAACAAATGAATGTAGCAGCAGCATAAATGTTTTTGTTAAACTTAACAGTTATTTATCTACTTATCAACGTAATCACAGATTGAGCAAAGAACTGAATTATGCACCTTTTAGGGGTTTAGGTTTGAATCTATCATTATAAAGATACTTGCCTAAGAACTAAAATGGTTTACTTGCTTTTACTACTAATTGAATTAATTTTTTGTGAGAAATCGTAAGCACGCATTGGTAAGAGAATGAGTTTTAAAACTGTTTTACTTACTGAGATAAAAACCATGCCTCAGAGTCAGGTAATCATAGTAACTGACCTGAAAAACTGTCTGAAGAAGCACACATGATAGGAAAAGGAGAATACCTCAGGTCATTCATATATAAATTCACATCACCTACCATGGCTGGCAAAGAGCACACCGTTATTCATAAATAAAAAATGCAAAACAAAGTCCAGCGTGCAAGTAAGCTAATCACAAATCTATAAGATGTTTACAGCTACAACCACAAAACTCATCGGACAATATCTTCTTTCTCTTTGTTTTTCTTTTGAGGCCTTGACTCCTTGAGCTTCTAATACATAAGAACTAACAAACATGTACTATTCTCAACAACCAAGCAGGTAGTAGTAATTTCATGAAAAAGTGAGAAAATTTATCTAACCTTCCACATGGCCTCTCCATGTTTGAACTCTCCCATATCCTTTTAGCTAGTTAGTGGTAAAAATAATGAAAGTAGGTATGACCGTATGAATAAAATTATCATTTAAGCTGTTTTTCTTTAAACTAAAAATAAAATCATAAATGGTCATGCAATACACTACAAGAAAATTGTTATAGGGGGAGGGCGATGAAGAATGTTGCTAACGAAGATGAAAATTCTATCTTTATTTTCGATAATGACAGAAGCATAATAGTTTTTTTTTTTTTAGGTGGACTAAAAAGCACACGATATGTAAACCTATAAGAAACTATAGAATTTATATACAATCTATATAGAAGTTTGATAATGTCACTTGAGCTATAACACAGGATGGCCACCTCTCGCTCCACCCATGTTCTCCAAAATAACTTTTCACGGTTGCTTCTAGGGGTCATCATTTGGCCCTTCAGCCCTAAGCCCGCCCGCCCGGCCCGTAGGGCCGAAGCCCGACCCGATCCTTGCATTAGGGCGGGCCGGCCCGACCCTTTCTCAAATAGGGTAGGGTAAGGGACATGCAAATGAAACCCGGCCCGGCCCTCTAGGCCCGCCGGTTTAGGCCCTAATAATTTTCTATTTTTTAAATAAATTTCTCTTTTTTCTATAACATACAACTTATCTCTTTTTTGGTAATTGATTTCCTAAGCTTTATTTTCTTTAATTCTTGTTTCCTTTGTTAAATAACAATTAATTTTTCAGAGATTTAGAGAGATAGCTAATTAAATATAACCACATTAACTAATATTTATAAATGTTATAACTTATAAGTTAATTTCAATATATATATATATATATATATATATTAAATATGATCAACGAAAAATAATGAGTCTTATATTGCCTATATGACCATGGAGCCACATTTTGAGAAAAAAAGAATAATGTATTTCTTTTTGTTAAACAAATTAAAGCCCTTTTAGGCCTATTTTGGCCTTATTTGGAAGGCCGGCCCGACACGACCCTAGTGACTCGGGCTTTTAGGGCGGGTAAGAGTTAGCATATTAAAGCCCCAGCCCAACCCTAAATTTTGTTGACTTTGACTAAGCCTGACCCTAAGCCCTAAAATTTAGGATAGGGCCGGGCTAGTCAAGCCCCTATGACTAGTGTCTGGTGGAGGAAGCCACCCATTGGTGTACTCAAACTGAATATAGATGCGCTTTTGACAATGTGACTCAAAGGTGGGATTAGAAGGAGTGGTTCGGGACTATGAAGGAGTGTTTCTGGGAGGATTTCAACACCCCTTGACAGTGTCAAATTCAACAAAGCATGCAGAGCTTACGGCGCTGTAGGTAGGAGTACATATTGCTCTCTCTCACCATTTATCTCCATTAATTACTTGTTTGAGTTTTTAGTTGAGACTGATTGCCAAGAGCTAGTGTCTGTCATTTTGCAGCACACTTTGGATCATTCTGAGTTAGGTTTCCTCATCCAAGGCTTAAAGGTGCTGCTGCTTGCTATTCCATCTACTCAAGTAGTCAGTGGCAACTTTAAGTTCTCTGGGGCACAAATGGATATATCACAACATACAAGATCTGTAAATAAAATTTCTATGTATTAAAATGGTTATTGTCATCGACGTGATTTCATATTTTAAAATCATTTCAAAACAGTCTCTTTATCTATATTAGTAAAATATTTTTATCAATAAATAAAATCAAGCAATCATTTAACAGATCGCAACAATATTTGATTTTCTTTTAATATGTTAAGTAAAGAAAAACATCTATATTAGTTAATAAAAAAAAATTTATAATTAGCTAAACATAAACAGCACAAGAGAGTTTCTATTGGGACCTCTAAATCTGCTCACTTGACCTCATTCTATTATGAATTATTAAATGACATATATAACCTACTATAAAATGACTATTAAGGACAATACTTATACCAAAAAAATATTATATTTATTTTATGTAGACTTTCCAATTCAACAATATTAGATTGTATTCCTTATTATTTTCCTTATCTATTTTCATTTTCCAATTTCACTACATACTCATTAAAGCATTGATATATATATTTAATAAGAATTAAAAATATGATTAAGATCATGTGACATAAAAATGTATGATATATATGTTGAACATATATTGGTGAGGGAAAACAAAATAAATCCTCTTATGATTTATGACCTAAATCTAAGTCAATCCATTATATTTGCAAAAAAATATTAAAAAATAATAATTAATCATGTGATACAAAAAATACATTAAAAAATAAACATAAAAAAAAGAAATGATTTTTTTTTTGAGAATAAAAACAAATGATTTTTTTTTTTTTGCACAGCTAAAATAGAAAAAAAAAATACATAATAGTTCATGGAATTTTCTTATTTTTGAATAGAAGTTGATTGTTATTCAATAACCAACAGCCAATAGGCCATAGCTTACAAAGCTTACACAAGAATTTCGGCAAGAAAATCCGGAAAAACCTATCCAAGCTAAAGCAAACTAATTAAAATCATTGGGAAGCTCACATTTAAGCAAGCCTATCCAAGAATGACCAAGGTTCGCCTCCTACGGAAAGAAATCATTCAACTAGCCCTCACTTGCCAAGCACGCAATTGTGGTACAAGCAAGAAACTAGAAACGTCATAGAAAACTCATAGAAACTTAATCACACTCACACAGGCTGAAACCCCATCTAGAACAACTAAACAATAAACAGCTCCTGCCCTATCGAGTGGGAGCTTATATTCGAACCTGCATTATGAACTTTAATTTCTTTTGCCAAAGTATACTTGCGAGGACGACCCCTTTTCTTTGGAGTTGGCCCCAAAGAAACCGGAACCTCCACCAATTCACCAAGCTGAAACTGCCGAGGTATAATAGCTAACCTTGGCTTGAACTGCTTCCTCTTCACACCCAAGGCTGCCTTCGAATGTCTCTCAGCAGAAACAGGCCCCAGGTTTGCACCATTAGAATTGAGGCCCAACCCACCAATCTGCAGCTCTGGCCCAGTCAACCCATCCACCCCAGCGGTCAACCCTAATTTTGAATCAGGGTTTCCCGCCGAGATTTCCGGAATAACCCGAGCTGCACTTGCAGCAGGCGCCGATCCCAAGCCTGCCACCATTTCTTCCGCCACTTCCAGTACCTCCAACCGCTTCGACGCCGCATGGGACGTCCCCAGACCGCCAAACGCCGCCACAGAAGTCGGCGAACAAGGCGCCGAACTCAGCCTGCCGCGATCTGAACCTTCATAGTCCAGCATTGCCAGTGGCAGTGCCTCCATCTCCAACCTCCTATCACACACACCTCCGCCATGTCCAAAGAAACCACACGCAGCACAGAGCCCATGGCACTTCTCGTACTGGAGCTCAACCAACACCGACAAGGCCGTTGAAAACCCAAACACCCGTTTTGCCCAGATCCTCCGACGAATATCGTGCAACACACGGACCCTCTAAACCGAGTCCTTCCGCTGCACCGCCCCCTGATCAACCAGAACAAAGGTCCCCAACGCCCGTCCGATCAGAGTTAAAGCTTTCTCATTGCGCATAGCGATGCACAAACCCTTCACCGCCACCCATACCTCAAGGAGATGCAGCGGAGCGGCCTTGAGATCAGAAACGCCGTCATAGTCGGCCAGCAACAACATGGAATTGTTATAGAACCATGGACCCCCTGAAAGAATCCTATCCTTGACAGCCCTGTCTTTGAATTGAAAGACGAAGATGTCGTCCTCCTCTTGTCGGATCAAAACTCTCTCCCTTAGTCCCCACATGTTGGAGATCGCCGCTGAGAACGATGGGAGCACCACCACCTTCTTAGACAGTAGCCGCCCACAAAGGTAGAAAAACGAATCATGCATCGCATCTTCTCCTCCAACAAGGCTCACAAAAGCCTCCTCAAAAGGTGCAGGAGGAGCCACCATCTCCTCCGCCATCACAAACTCGATCAATCCGGACGGCTAGGGCAAAGAAACCCTAGCAGAGCCAAAAGTCGACTTGGAAAAGATAGGGTTAATCCTCCTCAAAAGCCACATGGAATTTTCTTATTGATTAGACATTAATTTTTGATACTCATGTTTGATTAAGAAATGTATATTTAGTTAAGATTTATAGAGTGATTAAATCATTGAAATGACTAAATTTTTTTATTTTAAAGATAATAATTTGTTTGCAAATTATATGAGTGAGGTTATTTGAGGAAGTTTAGTGAGGTTTAGTGAGTAAATTTAGCATTTGAAAATTTGATAAGAGGTGTAAAAAGCATAGAGGTCAAGTGAATAAATTTGGAGGTTCCAATAGAAAAACTCACAGCACAAACCAGAAATAAACAACAACAGAAAAGGAAAAGTTACTTCAAGGAGGTGAAGTGATCCATTCATAATTAATAATTTCAACAACACAACACACAACATACCAATAAAAAAAATGCTGAATTGCTGCTAAGGAAAATTGAACCCAAAACCTCTTTAGTAGCATAAAGAAGCCCAACCACTACATCAAGCTCGCAATTAGTTATTTTAGGTAACTAAATTTTATATGTATGTTAAAAAATAAAAAGTCAGTGGGTCATGCCCCTATGTGGCTCCACCTCTACAAGTAGTCCATTTGCGACGTAATGCCAACAAGGTTGCACATACACTTGCAGAGGAAACCAAGTTAAGAGTGTTTTCTATGAATTTCTTTTGGATTCAATTCAGTTTAGTCTCTCAAGCTTTAGGCCAAACATCAGTTTGGTCCCTCTTTTTTTTTTAGGGGCCGTGACCACTTACCCAATTTTAGCTTAAAAATTGCCCACTTACTCTACTAAAAGTTTTTAAACCTTATTTACCCAATCTAACGAAAATGTTCACCTGGTCAGTTATTGACCAAGAAAATAATGCTCAACCACCATTAGATATAAATCCAATGGCAGAGAGAATTATTATTAAGTTGAGGTGTTTTGTTTTCAACCCTTGGATGTAAATCTAAGGGTTATTGAGCATAAATTCTTTGGTCAGCAACTGACCAGGTGAACATCACTGCCCAATCTAATATCTAGTGATAGTTTTACCCCCTATTAATTAAATTAAAACTCATATATATATATATATATATATATATATATATATATATCTCTCTCTCTCTCTCTCTCTCTCAGTTCGTTGCAGGAACATCGTCTCCGATTATGTCCTCTGCTACCTCCAAGTCCGATTACTTCATCTTCTTTATCTTTCTTCGTCGTCCTTTGCCCTCAATCTCCGATCGGTGGTGCGCTGGATCACATTCGAAGCTCGAAGTCATCCCTCTGCCCTCAATCTCCAATCTCCGATCGGCGGTGCGCTGGATCACATCCGAAGCTCGAAGTCATCCCTTTGCCCTCAATCTCCAATCTCCGATCGGCGGTGCGCTGGATCACATCCGAAGCTCGAAGTCGTCCCTCTGCCCTCAATCTCCGATCGGTGGTGTGTTGGATCGCATCTGAAGCTCGAAGCGGTTAGATCCGGTAGGTTTTCGTTATCGGAGAGAAGGCTCGAAGCTTTGGAGTGTGGAGTTTGGTTGAGGTGGTGGGTAGTGGGAGCTTGTGAGCAGAGATTCATGGTGGCCGGCCGATGTTCATGGTGGCTGGGAATGAGAGAGATAGAGTAGAGAGAAAGAGATGAGGTTTCAGATATGTGCGAGGGAGAAAGGAGAGAAAATAAGAGAAAAAAAAATAGAAATTAGATTAAATTTGAAATGTCCATTTTGCTCTTCTTGTGGGTTCAAAATCAAAAATGTGGGACCTCCTTGTCAGCTCCAGCACAGCACATGACGTCATATTCGGAGTCAAATTTAAATTTTGGACGAGGTTGATGCAATTTGAGAGATCAGGGATGAGTTTGATTAAAAAAGAAGAGAGACCCAACTGATGTTTGGCCTAAAGCTTGAGGGACTAAACTGAATTTAATCCATTTCTTTTCTATAACCCCTCCAAGTGTAGGGGAGTTGATATATATATATATATATATTTTTTTTTCCGATTGGGGGAGGTTAGCGTTAGAAAGTTAGCAACACATATACCCTTCGGGGGGTATCCATAGAACACCAATAAAATTTTCTTTCATTTGAAAAAAAAAAAATAGATCTTCAATATTAAGATTTTCAAAAATTTTCTATTCTCACGTTGTAACATTGGAAAAGTTGTTAAGAAATTTCAATTTATTTTAATAAAATTGTGAAAAGTGAGTAGTCAATACCTGAAAAAAGTAAGGGAAAATGAATCCATAGAATATGTGAGACTTCACTTTCCCCCAATTTTTATTTTTTTAAATTTTTTTTTATCAAATTCGTATATCATACTTCATTTCAGCAGAAAGAAAGTTATAAGCAGGGATACGATGTAGTACAAAAGCCAAAATACCTACTTCCAACTTAGAATCAGATTATCAAATTTGAGCATCCAAATTCTAAAAACGAAAAAGGAAGTTAAACTCTCTAGAACACCAATAAGGCTACAAATAACCATAGAGGCATAGACCATCAACGGGCCACAACTTTCCCCTGACTATTTCTTCTTTCCCATTCAGGTGCTTCCCAAACATGGAAAATGCTGGTGCTTCCCAAACATGGAAAATGAATCTTCTAAAAAAAAAAAAAAAATGAATGAGGTTTGGTTCAATAACAAACAATACGGTTTGGGCTGGGTTTTTAAATTTAAACCGAACCGGGTCGAATTGGGCCAGGTAGCTATTTGATAAATAATGAGGTGCAGCTTCCTCGGATCGACGGAAAGACTCAAAAGGTGGAGACTTTTTGCTTCTCTTCGTTTTGGGTAATTCTAGATTGGTTTAGATGCATACAAGTTGACTGTGCAATTTCAAGCCTTCGAACTTATCAATTCCCAGGCTAATAAAAGGTGATTTCTTTTTTGTACTTGCATCTGTGCATTGTTATGGATTTGCTGAATGTCATCCTCTGTGAATTGGAGTTATGTTGTGAATTCGATTGTTGGGTTTTGTGAATATAATTATTGTTTCCCTCGGTTTCCAACTTTGTAAGTATTTTAATCGCCGGTCCGGCCGGAGAGTGATTACAAATTGGTAGACTGAGACTAACTCGGAGACTAACATTCTCTTTCTAGCTGGCGGAAGTAATTTCCGTACACACCAATTTCGTAATCCTTGTTGGTTTTGGTTTATAGGCTTTCACAAATTATGAATATTTTTGTTTTCCTAATCGTTGTAGAAGAGAGGTAATTTTAGGTGTTTTCCTAGTCCTTGTAGAAGAGACTCTAATTGCGCTAGTTATATATAATCCCTCGCCCTCAAAACTACCTTACTCTCCATTGTTTCCTTGAATATCAGTTCTTCAAGCATGTCCACAGAGAGGCATATATTCGCTAGCACAGCGTTGCAAGTAGAAACAGGGCACTCTGCACCAAGTTTGGATTTCCCCCGTGTGCATCCGATCCGTCTACGTCTCTTCAAGCAAACCCGGGTTTGGTATGACGATCCAGCAGACTTTACAACAGATGGTGAACCAACTTTCGTGACTGAGAAAGGACTTTTGCTCGGCAGTTGCTCCAGCCCAACAAGCATTGTTCGCGAGTATCTTTCGAGTATGGGTGTCCCACAACAAGAACACAAAGTTATTTCTAGCAAAATATTTGCGCGCATTTTGTTCAACGTAGCTAATAATTTGCCTATTACTGTGAATATACTGGACATCACTGTGGTCTTGTTGGGTGCTGCACAATATCATGACATTATAGATCGGGTTGCAATAGAAACCATCCTATTTGTGGATGAGTACCGTAATAGGGTCAATTTTATTCCTGCAAGTAGATCATCGATCAAGAGTTTGAAGAAAACAAGACTTGATAGTTTGGAAGAGTCTGTTATCAGACTCATCCCGTCATGTGCTATTTGTCTCGAGGACTTTGCAGAATGTACTGATCAAATGGTTACAACCTTACCCTGCAAACACCAGTATCATGAAGGTTGCATTGTCCAGTCCCTGGAGATCAGTCACCTTTGTCCCTTGTGCCGATACCCAATGCCAATTGTGGAAACGGATTAGCAATAAATGGAGTCTAGGGGCTCAACTGGATCAATCACTAAGGATGACTCGGCTTTGGAAGGGAGAGCTAATCCTTCCGACTGTATTTTAGTTATTTATCATTTAGGGAAAAAAATACAAACAGTACTCAACCTATGGCCCACTAGTAACTTCAGTACCCAAGTTTTCAAAACTATCACTTTGGTACCCAGGTTATCTAGCCCGACCCAACTTTAGTCTCTGGAGCTGTTAACTCAGTAACGACGTCTGACAAGTGGCATATATTGAAGGGTAATTTTGTCTTTTCATATTTAATTCATTATTTATATATATATATATATATATATATATATTTTTACCTCTGCTTCGCTCTCTCTCTCTCTCTCTAACCATTATCAACGACCAAGACCCGCGCCTCCTCCTCTCCAGCTGGCCCCCCCCCCCCCCCCCCCCCCCGCCGCAACCCCTGCAGCGAAAATTCAAGAGCTCACCAAAACCCTGTCCCGCCAGTTCTGGGGCGTCGCCTCGTTTCTCGCCCCGCCGCCCAATGCGGCCGCTCCGAAACCCGCCGAGCAGGGAGAGCCGTCCGATCCGGAGCTCTCCGAGGAGGACGTGATCGCCGGAATCCAGAGCGATTTCGCGGAGATCGGCGGAAAGTTCAAGAGCGGGATCTCGAAGCTTTCGAGCAATATGGCGGTTTCGGAGTTCACTAAGATCGCTTCGAATTTGCTTCAGTTTGGATCGGAGGAAGAGGCCGAGGCGGCTGGGCTGGCTCTCGGTGTGACGCCGGAGGTTCTTGCGTTCGTGAGAAATGTTTCTATGCATCCCGAGACTTGGCTCGATTTCCCTCTCTCTGATGATGATGAAGATTCAGATGGTATGCTTGACTTTCGATTGAACTTCAATTTGAGTAATTTGATTCAATGTGTGTTGAATTGTTGCTTAATTTGGTTGTGTTAGTGTAAATTAATGTTTATTTGTTCATCATTTTTATGAAGGATTTGATTTGAGATATTTGCTTTTCGCAAAGAGATTTCGTGTTTGTTGCGATTGCAGCTCTACATACTGAGAATTATGCAACTTAGAGGTTTTTCAGATAAGAATGAGGTGAATCTCAGCTAGGTTTTTCAGACCTGGAGGCGCTGCCGAGTGAAGCTCTCGACGGCTTTGTGGTTCTCTCGGCCAAGCTCCCGATGCCTCTCTCTCTCTGAGACTCACTCACACTATGAAGATGGGAAATGAAATTCCAAAGATTTGGATTGATGTTGTTTGATGTTTCCCAGGCTGTGAGGATCGGAGTTAGGGCCTTGATTGGTGGTGGGATTCGCTGTGACTTCTCTTTTTCTGGAAGATGCGACAGCTTCGGGGACGGTTTTGAACTGCAGACGGCGACTGGGTTTTGGTCACGAAGAGAGTGTGAGGAAGAAGAAGACGAACAGTGAAGGGACCATAATACCCTTCAAAGTTTGCCAGGTGGCTAACACCGTAATGGCAAACAGTGTTTTAGGTACTAAAGTTGGGTCGGGCTAGATAACCTGGGTACCAAAGTGATAGTTTTGAAAACTTGGGTACTGAAGTTACTAGTGGGCCATAGATTGGGTACTGTTTGTATTTTTTTCCCTATCATTTAACCAGAAGAAAAAGAAGTTGACGGCCCACCAAACAGAAGTTGACGGCCCACCAAAAGACAGTTGATGATCTTGCGCTGGCGGCGACTTTCTTATGATTCTGTTTTGGTGGTGGCGGTTGATTTTGCACACACAGAGAGAGGAATTTTTTTAATTAATTGGAGGTTAAAATTGTCATTTAACACTTAATTGGGTAGTTGGGTATAAAAAACTCTTGGTGGTGTAAGTGAGAAAACTTTGGCCTGATTCTATGCTTTGGGTCAAGATCTCTAAATTATTTATTATTTGGAACTAGAGAATATAGGTCCGGCCCGGCCCGAAAAATCCCACAAGACCTGGTTTATATTGACAAGTTTGGACTTAAAATTTATAATGAAGCCTGACAAGTCATTATGTAAAAATATTATAACAAATTACATATAAGTTATTGACAAAAGTTGACTTAACAAATACATCATCTAAAGATTGAATTAAACATATAAGGACTAAATCTTACAAACAAGGACAATGTGTTCTCCACTTACTACATGTCATGAGTTAATTTACTTTTTTACCCTTAACTACTTCTTTTGACTTCTAAATCCTTTTATAATGATTAAATCTTACAAATAAGGACAATCTGCTCTCCATTTGCCACATGTCATGAGTTAATTTACTTTTTTTACCCTTAACTACTTCTTTTGACTTTTAATCCTTTTATGTTATTTTTTTTTTCTGAGAATAATCCGTTTATGTTACTTTTTTTTTTCCTTGAGAATAATCCGTTTATGTTTTTTTTTTCCTTCAGAATAATCCCTTTAGGTTACTTCACAAGATCTCACTCTCCTACTACTCTCATCTCATTGCCTAATCCTCACCCTCACTCGTCAAATCCTGCTACTGCACTCATACTCGTCAAGTTCTGCTACAACACTTGTACTCGTGTCCAGTTCTGCTACTCATGTTCGGCTATTGCACTCGTCAAATCCTGCTATTGCACTCATACTTAGTCTAGTTCTGCTACTGCCCTCGTACTCATGTTCTGCTACTGCACTCGTCATCGTCTAATCCTGCTACTGCACTCATTCAATCCTGCTACTGCACTCGCTGCACTCATACTCGTCATGTTCTGCTACTGCTCTCGTCATCACCTAATCCTGCTACTGCACTCGTCCAATCCTGCTACTGCACTCGCTGCACTCATACTCGTCCAGTTCTGCTACTGTCCTCATACTCGTGTTCTGCTACTGCACTCGTCATCGTCTAATCCTGCTACTACACTCGCTGGTGTTATTCATTTTACAAGGATTCCTCTGTGTTTGTTTATGCCTATTCACAGAGAACTCAAGGATTTCAATTAATCAAAGTGAGTACAGCAAGAAACTAGTACTTTAGTTACTTCAAAAGCATGTGGGAATAAAATTTCCGTGCTTACACACAGTGTATACATATACTTACAACTTATGTCCAGTATCACAATTAATGGTAAACCAAGTATACTGGCCGGAAACTGGCATATACCAAATTAACTAACAATCTATACACTTCCATCTCTTAAGTTCATAATCTTACTAAGAGCCACTGCATTTCTTAATTACCAACAATTACCAAGTAACCGCTACTTTGCAAAAGGCACAGCATCCAAATTCCAAATATCTTTCTTTCCCCTTCTTATTTCACGTTTAAAGACCAATTTACTCAATGCATTTATTGATATACAATGGTTCTCATCTTTCTATATAATCACTCTTAATTAAGATTGGATACCAAACTACCATTCTCTGTGAAATGAACTCAAATAAGCATGTAAACCAATTATCATTGCACACAAAACAACCAGATCTCACCAAAGCCAAAATCTTTAAATAAAACCTAGCTGACCTTGACAACATAAATTTCAAACCCAGCACCTTCGTTGTACATCCATACTTTCCTGCATCAAACTTTCATATTCATTTTTTATAATAATCATGAAGAATCAGGTGTCCAATTCTATAATCAAAGTAATTGCCAAACTTTGTTAATTTTTCAACAAATACAATATCTACATGTCAAGATCATTCATAGTATAGAGAATTGTACCTTTATGTTGCGTAGTCCGAACAAACCAAAACTTCCCAGCTCTTGTTCTGATTCCAACATAACTTCTATCAATCTCTAGTCTGCCCGCATCTGGGTAACCGATTAGTTCATATTGAAAGCAAACGGGCTAGCTATTCTTCTTCGATAACTCGACCAGACACAAAGCAAATTCTCCGATTTCCATCAAGTTCTTCAACTTTGTGAACCAAACATTATTCAGTATTAATCCATGCCCAGAGGAACAAATTGAGGTCGGAAAAGGGCCAACCAAACCAAACTGTCACTATGAACAGCGAACAATACAGTCGAGGTCTCCCAAATTCCAAATCTTCAAGTATAAACCAAAAGCTGTGTTCACCCACAGAAATTGGAGTAAGGGCTTATCTTATCGACCTTCATTGAAGCCAGATTCAAGCTGAGTGCTACTGCTTCAGAGATTTTGCAATGCGTTTTGGATTCGTCGCTGGAGGTTTTAGCGTTTCTGATTTGAGGTTTGCGTTTTGCGTTTTGAGATTTCAGTTTTTGATTGTTTTGGATTATGGCAGTGGCATGTGCATAAAATGTGATGAAAATTGGATATTTTAGTCATTTTCCATCAAAATTCGAAGCCAGGCCTGCTTCATTTGGTTTTTGGGTTGGGCTTGTGTCTTTATTTATATAAAACTATTTGAAGGTGGGTTTTCTGTATTTATATCTTTGGTCTGGTGCTACTGTGTAATTTTCTAATAATATTAAAAGGCCGAACTCGGCCCATTAACAACCCCTGCCCATGAAGTTTTCATTTACACCCTAATTAATAATCTTTTCGTTTAAAAAAAAAAAAGGAGATAATGAACACTGTCATAGAGTGCCCATTTTCGGGTGAAAAACACAAGTATTTTTTTGGTCAAGTATGAATCATATTTGTGTTTTGTTTTGTTTGTTTGTTTTTTATTTTTTATATTAAAAAAAAAAAAAAGAACACAAGTATGATTAATAAATGCTCCCTGCTGGCCCGGACCGTTTGTACTTAAATCCGCTGAGACGTAGGTGCTGGACCTCCTGCTCAGCCGAGGTTCGATGTCGCCGCCACCGCAGCTGACCTGAGGTCGAGCTTTTGTCTCTTTGTTTGTTGTTAAAGATGGAGACTTTTCGGTTCTCTGATTGTTATTTTTCAATTCTGGGTAATTTTAGATTGGTTCAGATGGAGACAAGGTCTGCTTCACTGTGCAATTTCAAGCCGGTCGTATAGATCTCTTCCAACTTGTCAATTCCCAGAATAAGGAAAGGTGATTTCTTTTTTTCTACTTGTATCTGTTTTGGCTTGCTATGGATTTGCCTGGCTGTTGGGTTTGTGATTTTTTTGTTTTGTTTTTTCGGATCGGCGGTCAGGTAAAACTTGTCATTTCCCCAGATATATAGGGCAATAGCTAGGAGACTGGTTGAGAATTGGTTTGGGAGCGTCAAGTAATGTTATTTCAGACTCAAAGATTTTACCTTTGAGACTCCGGTAAGTAATCTCTGTACAATCAAAATTACTTTTCCCCAAGAGTCTTTTATCAACCAGTTGTAAAAACAAATGGCAAGGAGCGTATGAGGGATGGGTGGGCAGGGGTTGGATTTAGGCCTTTTTAGGGATTGCTAGAAGAAAGGGATTCCTAATCCTCCTAGAAGAAAGGGCTTTTCCTAATCCTTGTCGAAGAGAAACACTTGGTCCTTGTTTTCCTAATCCTTGTAGAATATGGACTCTTACTCCTCGTTGATTTTGGACTAAGCCACCTATATAGTCCATCACCCTCACTGCTAGTTTGATATAATCAGATATCGACTGAAAGGTCTCCATTTTTAATATCAGTTGCACAAGCATGTCCGCAGAGAGGCATATTTTTCATAGCACGGTGTCTCAAGTACCGGTACCAATATTGGACGAGGGAGAAGGGACTCTGGTCATACTACGTCTTCTCAAACAAAGCCGGTTTTGGTATGATAATCCACGAGACTTCACACAGGATGGTGAACCAACCCTCGTAGATGAACAGGCACTTCTTGTCCGACCTGGCCCAGCCAAATTAAAGTTTATTGCAGAGCATCTTTTGCGTATGGGTGTCCCACCAGAAGAACATGAAGCTATTCTTCAGAAATTCATTCAGAGGTATCTTGTACCGATTGACGACACCCCCCATTATGTGCCATATACTGTGAATATATTGGACATCAGTGTGTCCTTGTTGGGTAGTGCTGACTATCATGAGATTGTTGATTGGGTGGCACAAGAACACATCGTATATGAGGACCATTGGGGTACAAATAAGCTCAAATTTGTTCCTGCAAGTAGATCTTGGATCAAGAGTTTGAAGAAAATAAAACTTGATACTTTGGAAGTAGATCTTGGATCATGTGCTATTTGTCTCGACGACTTTGCAAACTGTGTTGATCAACTGGTTACTACCTTACCCTGTAAACACCAGTATCATGTCGATTGCATTGTCCAGTCCCTGGAGATCAGTCACCTTTGTCCCTTGTGCCGATACCCAATGCCAACTGTGGAAGCGGATGAGCAATAAACAGTCTAGGGGCTCAACTGGATCAACCACTAAGGATGACTCGGCTATGGAAGCGAGAGCTAATCCTTCCGACTGTATTTTAGTCATTTATCGTTTCACCAGAAAAAAAAAAATGAAAGGGAGAGTTAATCCTCCCGACTGTATTTTATAGCAATTCCTTTGTTTACCAGAAAGAATCCATCGGACTGTATCTTATTTTGACTTTGGCAGAAGGATTTTGATTATTTCTTTGAAGGTTAATCCTTCTGATTTGAGGAAAGAGTTTCTGGTTATTGTGGTACACCCTACTTATTTGATTTCATAGCTAAACCAACATACATATACAAAATGTAAAAGCTGTTCTCTTATCAAGTCATTCAGAATCCCTCGTTATAAGTGTTCTGTTACAAAAACTTATTCTGCCAGGTTCTCATTTTAAAGGCTAGTCAAAATCAAGTATATGCCGCCATTTATTTCAAATAAGAGTATCTCAGAAGGAGGATAGCTTACTTAGTCCTTTGGATTCAACAAATGCCTTTGGATTCAACAAATGCATCATATAAACAGCCTTAATTAGAAAGGAATCTGGAACATTACATTCACATCATCCTTGCCATCGATCAGTACTTCTGCAACTTCTAACATGTCGTTTTCCCAAGAAATTCACACTGGTTTTAACATTCATAGAGGTATAGTAGAGAGATTTCCTTAAAATTAAAGAGATCCCATAGTAGAGTGTTTTCCTTAAGGATCCTGGATCATCCTATTTGTTCACATTTCCGCCCTTTCAACATTTATGCTTCTAGAAAGTGATTGTATCCTTGATACTTTTAAATATGAAATACTCTTCCTAAGCATATGTGTCATATTGAAATTGATCAAGATCACTTGATTATGTCTTAGATGGTCTGGAATTAGTAGTAATCTTCCATGAATCTTGCTGCAAAACAAACTGAGGAAGCACTTGGATAGTAGGAGATAAGGAGACTGCGGCATTCTAGTACTTGCCCGAACATCTTAAGATAGACTAGTTCTAAGGAACTGATTTCTGTATCATAAATTAATAGGAAAAATATACAAATAATCCATGAACTAGTTAGATAATAAGACTTTTGTCCAATGAATTGAATTATCCTCAGAAAAAAGTAGTTTCCTAACTTCTACCTAGGGTCCTCTTTGGCCCCTTATCAAAAGTTGAATGAACCTCTGGATATTTGAATGAATGTAGCAACAATAAAGATAATGGATGAGACGTACAAAAAGCAAGAAGCAAAGGTTAGATGTGAAAGAGACTAGCTAGGAGTTTTCAAGAAATGAATTGGTATTGGGAAAACATATGATCAAAATTGATTCAAGTGATTAGTAGTGGCTAGCTAGTTTGTCTGATTAGTACCCTGTGTAATTTGCAAAGAAGGTTTCATATATAGGCCTTTGTGAGAAGCTCGATCCCCGATATTGTAACGTCCCGAACCTGAATTTACCGGTTTACTAGTCATTTGGACGGTAAACAGCCTTTACTTTCACTTTTACTTTCGGTTTGGTACTTTTAGTGGCCCTAAAAGTTGACTTTTTGTTCGGGTCAAAATTTGAGGAAAGGTTCTTCATGAAAGTTGTAGGGGACGTTAAACCGAGCGCGTGCATATGTGGTGCGTAAAAATCGGACTTAGTATGCGAGAGTTATGGCCAAAAATGTGAAGTTACTGTTCATGGTAATTTTTGATTAAAATAGAAACTTACCAGGGTAGGTTTCCAAAACCGGAAACCCACCCCCCATTCTCTTTCTCTCTCCCCGACTCTCCCTTCCTCTCTCGGCCGATTCGCTCCCCCTCCGAGTTCTTCCTCTTCCGGCCGCCTCCGGACGTAATCCGGCCAACCCCAAGCTCGGTTTCCTCCCCCGGTCACGTCTGTGGAAGCATCTTTGGACGATTTGGCCGGAAAAGCTCGGATCGAACGAATTTCCTCCCCGGTTGCAGTTTTGGATTTTGGCCGATTCCCGGCCATTCCGGCCACCTCCGGTCCCCATCTCGCCGTCGAAGGTTCGGTTTTCATCACTGATCTTTTCCCCTATGGCCTTGTATCACGATTTGTTGTGTAAATGCCGAATCGACGAATTGAAATTCTAGGGTTCTTGAGGATTTCTGGGTTTTGTTCATTGATCGATTTCGGCCGTTTTTAATTGTTATTTGGGAATGTTGTAGTTGAGAAGTTGAATCAGTGTGTTGAGTAGGTGCTGCTGCCAAAGTTTGGTGGCCATCGGAGCTGGTGGCGGTGGCGGCGGCTAGGGTAGCTTTTTAATTTCATTTTCTGGCTAGTTAAATTCTATAATTATCATAGGGCATATATGTGAAGTTTGGTGAATTTTGGAGGAGTTTGGAATTGTTTGTGAATTTTCGAAGTTTGGAGTTTTGTGGTGGAATTGTGGGAAATCCGACGGCCGGATTTCCCTCGTCTTCATTATGGAATATGTAAATTGAGGAATTGGAATTGTGGAAGAGATTTGGGGTGAATTTGAGAAGTAATGGAGATAGAGATTTTCAGGTTTCGTTTAGGTTCGTAATTATTTTATCGGATTGCTGTTTACGGAAATTTAATTGTGTACAGGGCAATGTTGCGAGCTACGGCTAGATAAAGGAACTCGTTTGTGTGGTCGCCCAATAGTACTGTGAGTGGACTTTTATTTGCAAAAGAATGATGCATGCATTTATTTAAATAGTTCCGAAGTTATAAATTATTTATCAATTTACTTTCTTGAGCACACGATTATTTTCGGAAACGGTTTTGGTTAATTGATTTACTTGGAGATTTTATGGCGTGCGGGGTCACGTCATTGGATTACGCTTATCTTTTCTTATTTATTTATTTCCGATATGATTTCCGGATTTATACTACTTATATTATATTTATATTCGGCAATTGAGATTTTTATGAAATTCTATGAAGTTAATCTTTATACTTATTTATATCTTATTTATTTTGAAGATGAGGTTATCTTGGCGTGTGGGACACGTCGTTGGAAATTTATTTACGAGAGTTGGGGAAGTTTTATGGATTTACTTGGCTTTCGGATTTTCTTTGCCATACTTTGGGTGACTTATCATTGCTAGCATTGATTTCCGCCTTTGTGGCGCGGTGATGGGATCACCGTAGCCCTCCGCCTTTGTGGCGCAGGTTACTGTCTATGTGATAGTAATGCTGTAGCCCGGTATCCTATCGCTATACTTAGTGGTGTAAGGGTATATTACGGGAGTTATGGGAGTTTCTTTAGCCTGGGAGGCTATCACCCAAGCCTGGGAGGCTCACTTGTATGGCTATCGCTTTCCCCCACTCACTTTACTACTTTAGCTAGCGGGGCTAGCTCGATTTTTGTTTAACCAGCGGGGCTGGTCTTATTTTCCTTGAATATCAGAGTTCCAACTGTTATTTTAAATCGTATGTGGCTAGCGGGGCTAGTCGGTTTTCATGAGTGGAACTCCTTTTGTTTTATTTTCGTAAATCCTTGCATGCATCGGGAATTTCTAAAGGAAATAAATGTGGGAAAGTATAAAATCCATTTGGTTTATATTTGTTTATTTTTGTCCACTCACGCTAACGTTTTTCTTGTACTTTTCCCCTTGGCCTTTCGGTTTCTAATGCCCAGTTTGCAGGCGTTATTAGTTGAGGTCGGGCGTACGTGGTTCGAGGCATAGTTGACGAATAGCTTCCGCACTTCTTTGTTTGGCTCTGATCTATTGTGGGTTACTGTTTTGGGTAGTCCACTTTAGGGGTGACTCGACCAGTTCTCGGTAGAGTTATCACTAAGGTGGGCCCCGCAGGGCCACTCCGGATTTCGGGGTGAAATCCGGGGCGGGTCCTGTCCGATATGATCCTTTTCCATTCTTCAAGATTTATCAGGGGTACTATTGTTGGCGGCCATTTGTTTGCTGCTGCGTATGAAACTTAGTTCCTGTTACATATTGTAACATAAAAATGATGTTAATCACAATCAACTTTGTGCATAATGATGTGTTTGATCATTAACATGGTGCAAATTTGCTACCTTGTAACTCGTCTAATACCAATCACCAATGAGAATGTAGAAACAATACACAAATCACACCAGCAAATCTATCACACACACAAAGTCAAGAGTACTGGAAGCACTACACCAAAACTGGTCTTTTACGGCCCACCATGTGCGCCGTAAAAGCCTATTTACGGCGCACAAAAACACGCTGTAAAAGCTCGCGCCGTAAAAGACATATCCCATTTACAGCATGCATTTGTGAGCCATAAATATTCATCTAAGCACGCCGTAAAAATGTTACCACCAAATCTCTGATCTCTCATCTGACATATAAGTGCGCCGTAAATGTTCAACAAATCGCGCCGTAAAAGATATCTTGTAGAACTCATTTATGGCACATATATGCATGCCGTAAAAGAGTGCCTATAGAGTCATTTACAGCCCACATGACACGCCGTAAAAGACTTCACCAATAATTTTGAAATGTCATTTGTGGCACACCCTGCACCCCATTATTTGCATTTCTTGTTTGCAGGCAAATTTTATACTGCTGCTCATTTGCCAAATATGACAGTACATTCAATGTAGCTGCTCAACCAACAATAATTCATTTCAAAACCTTATGCCAGAATAATAACTTAACAGCAAACACATATCAGATATGTATTCCATTAATTGAAATAGAATGTCTGTACAAACTCTTGCCATGCCCTATGCAAATCAACTACAAAACAATTGCATATGCATGTCCCTGCAAACTTGAGTTCAAAAGTAACATTACAGTTCAAAAATATATTACAGGTACAGGGTAATTGCAAGCTTTCAAGAACCATTATCCAACTGCAAAATGTCCCAATCAGTTCGAGCAATTTACCAGCAGTAGCAACATAAGGCATTCAGAGTCAGATACCTCAAAATTCCATAGTACCTGCTAGAAACAAGTTTGAGAATATAGTTTATAGATTTGTTGCACTGTTTTCTCCTTTTTTAAACTAGAATTAAAAAACAAATCTAAATCACTGAAAGCATGGTACAATTCTGAAAATAAGAAGTAAGTTGAGTTCAGATCTGTTATCTATCCTCCCTCTTGGAAATATATTTCCGTCCAATTGGTTTTCAAAAGAACTCCATTGCCATAGCTGAAAAATATTTCAGTATCAGAAAGTCTACCCTGTCATGTTACAACTCGCTAAGAGTTTGACAATTGAACATTTCCCTGATGATACATTAGACTTGGTACTTACCCAACAGCAAAAAATCCGAAGTCATCCTAATGCCAGGAATCCATGACCTCCAAATAATTGTGGAAAACAAGTTCCATCCACCCTTTGTGAATCCCACTTGCAACAGCTCCATGCTCAGGTTTAACATTCGTAGAGTAAGTAGAGAATTCATGCAAGCTCAATGGTGTATCTGGGGTTAAGTAAGACAAATTGTTGGCTGTAAACTTGGGTGCACCATCAATATCTGCTGTTGATGCACATTATCTACGTTAAAGTTTCCTTGTGGATTAGGCCTTTCTGTCCCTGTAGTCAGGTTCCACCTTAACAAGATATAAAGTTCAATCCCAGTAAGATGAATAAATGACAGAGTACAGATCATGTGATGATGTCGATTTTGTGTTAATGTCTAGCTAGTTATTTTTCTAAGATAGATCTTTAATTGTAAAGAGAAGCTCAAAGTGTTTCCTGTAACTCCGAACACAATGTTGTTTCAACAGAATCCATGGTGCTTTCATCAGTGTAGGATCCTTCTGCTTCAACCAGCACCATTCGATGATGTTTTAATCATGAAATTGAAACTCCATGCACTCCCAACATTGGATATCCTAATTAGGTATGTCTTCCATGCACAAAATCGTTAAACATTATAATCACCTAATTGCTTAAATATTGCATTTGGGCTGTTAGCAAGTAATCGCTGCTTTGGATCAGTAACTGTCTAACTGACAATTCGACATCCTAGTCAAATAAGAGAGCAAACATCAGTATTAAACTAAACCCTATTTGTACCTGGTGCAACAGATAAGGTTTCATAGGCCTTTGTGGGAGGATTGATCCCGGTATGATCTATTTGCATTCATCAAGATTTTATCAGGGGTACTATTGTAGGCGGCCATTAGCTTGCTGCTGAGTATGCACCTAAGATCATATTAGATTTATGTGACATATAATTTATGTTAATCACAATCAAATTTGTGCTTAATGATATGTGTGTGATCATTAATATGGTGCAGAATTATTACCTTGTAACTTGTCTGGCACCAAACACCAATGAGACGATCAAATTCTGCTTTTGGTTGCAGAAATGGTAACTTGGATGACCGGACGATTATGGCCCATTGGACCAAAATCCACACCAGCATTGATCCTTGAGCTGGAACAGGTAGGTCCAGTTCTGACATGGCAGAATAGGCAATTTGTGCCTCAAACTCCATCTTCCCAGCAGTAATAGTTTTTGTATTGCATTCCTGCACCACAATTCTTTAATCTTTAGGCCTGGTTGTTTTATCTTGCAACCACTTCTTGCTTGAACATAATATTTCTCTCCTAGAATGAGCTCCTGTTCAAGTTTTACAGAGACGTTGGAAATCTGATAATGCACTAACGCCAGAGCACATACTTTTTTTTTTTGAGGGATAGTAAATGAATATGTCCAATTCCTCTCTGGAACTTTACACCTGTATTAAGTGGGAATTTAATTGATAAGAAATACATTTAAACAAAAGATATAAATTCATTACGTTCTAAGCATAACTCTGTAGCTGAAATACTTAAACCAGTGATTAATATACAAGCCTTACTTTAAGCTCCATACAAGAAATAAAAATGTCAGAACTCAGAACTGACTCCAAAAAAACATATACAGTCAAACAAGAAGATTTAATAGTTTACTCTTCATAAAAGCATTAACATCACCTAAATAAGCCTATTTACAGCTAAACTCCTGTCTGAACTAAAATCAATATCCTCATGTTGAACCTAACTACAAAGAGTGGAAAATGAAGATTACATTCACAGGATCTAGTTTGTAAAGCATCTACACCACATAAAGCATGTCTAAGAGTCACTATTCAAAATACCATAATCACTGTGCTTGGCCTTCGTGAGACAGAGTGCATATCTTTTGATAAGACTTGGTTGCTGCGCAATAAGTCCATTAGCTACAGAACCATTTCATTTGCTCAGATAGACTACACTAATGATGACACAAAATCAGGACGCCAAATACTTTGTATGTTTGAGCTACCATCGTTCTTATACTTACAATGCTTTGTTTTTCATACTTGCAATATTTCTCAAGTCACATTTCACCAAATACTTTTCTACATTACTATGGAACTGATTATTGTAACAACACAATTGAAATATACTTCTTTAAAACTTACAATGTCAAACCACTAAACACTTCCTGCAAAAAATCGATGGTCTGTAGTAGAAAGCAGTGAACCATGAAGCCTGCAAGAGATGGATATTGTTAGAACTGGGATTCAAATTGATCCATACTATGTATGTAGTCCTATTACAGAAGTCCATTATTTCTTAAAGAAAATAAAAGTGATAGGCATGACTTGACAGTTATTTTAGTATCTACACAGTTTCACCAGTCTGATAGTATAATGAGTCAGGTTATATGTAACCAACACGGGTACTAGGAAGAGTCTTATTCATTGTTTTCTCTCCTATGTGGTCTGGCATCCGAATCCCTCACTGTAAGTACCTACCGATTTGCTAGAGTTTTTCTCATAATAGAAATTAAAATATATCAGAATGATTCTTGGTTGTGGCATTGAATAGAGGCCCTGGAAACTTGCTGTTGATAGTAATCACCTAATTCACAACAACAAAGTTGGCTGATGAACTGAAACACAATCTTTATCTTCATTTTTTGTACTCGGAGGAAGAGGGATTCAAACTTGGCTATAACAATTAACAAGTAGTCTAATCTGTTAATACATACCGGTTGGTCCACAGATGCAGGTCCGATACTTGTATCAGTATGAGCTCCACAGGCAAGGAGCGACGGTGATCACTTCCAGACTTAGCTAGGGTCCTCCTTGGCCCCTTGTCACAAGTTGAACAAACCTCTGGATATTTGAATGAATGCTGAGACGATGCAGACAACAGCAATATGAGACCTACAAAAAGTAATAAAGGTTAGACGTCAAAGAGAGTAAGAGACTAGCTAGGAACTTTCAATAAATCAATGGATATTGAGGAAAACATGTAATTAAAATTGATTCAACTGTAGCCTGCTGCTGTAACTTGTAAAGATGTTGCATACCCTGCTGCTGATGACCCTCCAAAATTCTGTAGATCTATTCACAATGCCAATTCAATTATATTTTGAGCAAAGGGACCTGGACTGCATTGGAAATAGAGGGCAGAAATTGATGTTGTTGCAAACAAAGCTAAGGGAGAAAAAGGGACCTGGACTTGTAGAGAACCAGATGATTGAAATTCCACCTGAAATGGTAACAGGTAAACCTTGAATTTTGAATCATTAAAGAAAGTTTGATGTTCCAGTAATTCAGAAAAGAAAGTTTGTTTCTTTAATTTGGGTCATAAGAAAAAAGGAAACTTCAATTTGAATCATGCTCAACAATGAACTCTCAAATCAGTAAAGAGTGAATTACCCTTTCAGCAATCCCAAAATCTTTGAATTTTTCAATCACAATCCTCCTTCCAATCCAATCAACATTGAAATCCAATACAATTAATTCAATTAAAACTTGGAAACTAATCGTCAGATTCATGAATCCAATCCCTACAATCCCGTTTGAAATTAAACCCAGAAATTAATCGTGATTTGTGAATCCAGCAATAAAAAATTACCTTACTTTGAATCAATTACCACCTTATGTTACCATTCGTGGAATGTAAAGATTGAGCCTTTTCCGGCGACGAACTGGGGAAAGACGAAGTACAGGTCAAGTTCGTTACAGAAACTAACTCTTGGGCAATAATCCGCTGCAGCAATGCTTTCGTGTTCTCTGTGTGAAATGACCGTAAAACTACTCTTTGTTTCCTTCTAACGAACTTGATTGGACATAATAGGGGTAATTATGTAATTTTATATTCTCCAACATATCGTGGAGGTCTAAAATACCTTTGAATTTAGTGAGGTCTATAATTTTATCAACTCCAATCATTTGAGGTCTAAATTATATATCTATTTTATTATTTTTATTTTATATACTTTAAAATTCAATGGAGGAATACATACTTCGTTATAGGATGATACGCTCACGTTACGCAAACAATGATTTGCAACAAGACCTTATCAAACATGTTTGGTCAAGACGAGGACAAAGAAGACCCCGATGATATGGATGTGGCTTGTTTTCAGTTTATATATTTGTGGTTGTAATAATTGACAATTTATTGTCATGTTTGAGTATGTCTTTGCATTGTCTTCGTTTTTACCGTTTTTTTTTTTCAATTATTGTAATGAATAAATGCAGTAAAGTATTATTATAACTGCTTATTTTGTATTATATTTCATAATTATATTTAGTTGATGTATCATACCACTAATAAATAATAATAATAATAATAAACTATTAGGTCAAATTTATTTCATAAAATTAAATTTATTCAAAAAAAAAATTGGATTAATTATGCAATAATGCAACTTGAAGCTTGAAGTGGACCAACTTTGGTGGTCTATATTTAGACCAAGAAATGGACTTTAGACCACCATGAAACATTTTTGTAATAGACCTAATCCATGATTGGAGATGGTTTTTGCTCAACCATGGTCTAAAATATAGACTTTGAACCTTCTATTGGAGATAGCCTAACGGACTCTTAATAGACACGTTCCAAAGTTGCAACTTGCAACCCTGCCTCTCATTCTTCATCTCTCTCTCTCTCTCTCCCTCTGCATCTTGTTTCTCTCTTGCCTTTAAACTTCCTAGAGTTCTCCCTCTAGTTCATGGTTTTTGATCTAGTGAGATTGAAACTTTGTTGAGAGATGTTATCTATGAGGAGCTATATGGTGTTACATGTTCCATATGTCTATGAGGCCTATGGTGTTAATCAGCTTGTGAGATCCATGAGATGGATGTGGTTGAGAAAGGATGACAACATCTTGGATGTGTTCAAAAGATGTGCATCTTTCCTCACCCTAAAAAATCTCGAGGAATTCTCATAGGATTGTGATTGACACAAGGGTGAGTCAAAGATATATGATTTTTTTTGTTCAATTAACTCAAGATTTCTTTATTATAAAGCCTTTGCTTCAATATCCATGAGGTTGAGGGCTCTATAGTTGTGATTTAATCGTGATTTGTGAATCCAGCAATAAAAAATTACCTTAATTTGAATCAATTACCACCTTATGTTACCATTCGTGGGATGTAAAGATTGAGCCTTTTCAGGCGACGAACTAGGGAAAGACGAAGTAAAGGTCAAGTTCGTTACAGAAACTAACTCTTGGGCAATAATCCGCTGCAGCAATGCTTTCGTGTTCTCTGTGTGAAATGACAGTAAAACCACCCTTTGTTTCCTTGTAACGCACTTGATTGGACATAAATAGGGGTAATTATGTAATTTTATATTCTCCAACATATGACTATATATAACGGACTCTAATAGACACGTCCCAAAGTTGCAACCCTGCCTCTCATTCTTCATCTCTCTCTCTCTCTGCATCTTGTTTCTCTTTTGCCTTTGAACTTGCTAGAGTTCTCTGTCTAGTTCATGGTTTTTGATCTAGTGAGATGGAAGTTTGTTGAGAGATTGAGAGATGCTATCTATGAGGAGCTATAGGGTGTTACATGTTCCATATGTCTACGAGGCCTATGGTGCTAATCAGCTTGTGAGATCCATGAGATGGATGTGGTTGAGGGAGGATGACAACATCTTGGATCTGTTCAAAAGATGTGCATCTTTCCTCACCCTCAAAAATCTCAAGGAATTCTCATAGGATTGTGATTGACACAAGGGTGAGATGCCTTTGGATTCCTTTTTTGTTGTTTTTGTTTTGTTTTCCTTTATTTTTATTTTTGTTTCAATTCATTCAATTTGTCATTCAAAGACCTCCATATACATGAGGCTGGGGGGGGGGGGCATATTGATGCGATTTTAATTTAATTTTAATTTTTATAAATCATTTTCATCATATTTGATTTTAGGGTATTTTGTTTTTTGAGAGTGAAATTGAGTTTCTAGAATCAACATTATTATTTTGGGTAAGTAACTAGCGGAATTCTAAATTTCTTTGTAATGTTAATCTGATTTTCATTTACCACATGGTGTTTAACATTTCTTTTAGCAAGTTAATATATTAAATCATTTTCTGAAAACCAAAATCCGTTAAGATCTCGTTATTTTATTGTAATGGATTTTGGTTGCAGTTACTTGGCAAAAATACTAGCACTTGAGGGTTCAAAGGATGTGCCTGTTGGCCAACCAATTGCAGTAACAGTAAGTGCAAAAGGCTCGTAGAACTGTATAATCTGCCTTTTACCATCCTTGAGGAAGTTTTTGTGTCTAAAGCCCTTATAACATGAAGGAATCTGTCAATTAATTAAGTAGCGAACTAGTTTAGTTATTTCAGCCAATAACTGATGAAATATATTACTGATCTCATGATGTCAAAAACATTTTTGGTGTCTTAAGACATATAACAACACTAATTTACAAGAATGCTAGAACAATGAGATGATCATTACTGATTTATTGTTTGGGGTAAAATTAAACAATGAGATGATCAAGAGATTACGTTGGAGATTTTCTAGGGAGAGTTTTAAGGAAAGATGAAGTGTGTGCAACAAGAAAATGTTCAAAACAAGTCTAGATTCGTTCCCTACTTTTTCTAAAGATATTTTGGCCGAAATTGGTGAAGGAAATCAGAAAAAATCTTATATATTTCGGCAATAATATATTTTAAGGGATATGGACTTTATTTTGGAGCCTTTTGATTGGTTGGGTGACACAACAAAGCTGACATGGCGCTACGTGATTGGTCGAAGCTGTGTGGAATTATTAAATAAATCTTTGGAAAATAAAAGAAGATTCATGAAGCTTGGAGATCAAGTTCACGTCCCCTATATAAACTCCCCCTAGGCTTGACGTTCTACATTCTCGCATTCAGAAAATACTTCCATAACGTCAGAAAGCTCTCTCCATTCTCTAATTGCAAGTTCTGCGTTTTCAAGCAAGGAGAGGAAGAAGAAGAAGGAGCCGTGAAGACATAGCCTCCATCATCAACCTTGAAGACTTTCTTCCAAGATTCAAGAGTCCAACGTTCAAGCTCTCCATCTCCATCTCCACTCACGGTGTAATTCGATCTTTTTCCTTGTAACATTTTGGTTTTCCTTGTTTGAATTCGTAGGAACTTGTTTCTAGTTAACAATAACATTTAGGGCAATGTTTAAGCCCAATTCTATGTTGAAATAAAGATTTCGAATTCCATGATTGTGATTCTAAGTTGCTTATGTGAGTTTGTTCGATTGAATTTTCTTTACAGAAAACTTTTATATGTTTATGTTCTTTAGTGGCCAAATTAGGATATATGCATGTAATTGGTGCTAGATTTAGGTAAACGATTCACCTAATAGTTTTGTGAATCTATTTCATAAGTAGTAAAGGCTTTGGACAAAGGTCAAATTCAATTGAAGAGGATTGCAAATAGATGAACTTATTCATACTAGGTTGTGCACTTAAGTTGATAACCTTTCTCTATGCTTATTGCGTTGGACATGTATTGATTAGCTAGCTTTATAGACTTTGATTGCATGTTTAATATGATTAATGTAGGTGCTTTCATTTAGATTAATTAGTAAAGGAAAGTAAAATATGAGAAATCATTTGCTTCGAATGTTTCACATGATCAACTTCTTTCTCATGACTTAGATGATCCATTATAGGGTTTGAGTCGAATTTGATTACATGGAATTGGTTTTGATTTTTGTTTCTTACGTTTCATTCTTGTACATGTGTTTTTGTATTTTCTTTCTTTTATTTATTTTAATTTTCGAAAACCTAAATCTAAACCCCCTTATTTTTGTTACTTATTTATATTTTTGTAAATATTATACTTTGTTTTTATTTTAATTATTTATTTGTTTTACAATGACAGGTGTACCCTCAATCTCCGGAATAGAACGATCCTTATTTACTATATACTAACGATGACATTTTTAGGCTTAAATTATATGCTTGCTTTTAGCGTATCAGTCTTTATGTATCTTAAGTATTTGGTATTTGTGTTGTTTGAGATGCTAAGGCAATTCAAGTTTTTGCTAGTATTGTTAGTCAAGTACTGGTTTGATTGAAGCTTAAACTTTGTTCATTATATTTGATTTCAGGGTATTTTGTTTTTTGAGAGTGAAATTGGGTTTCTAGAATCAACATTATTATTTTGGGTAAGTAACTAGCGGAATTCTAAATTTCTTTGTAATGTTAATCCGATTTTCATTTACCACATGGTGTTTAACATTTCTTTTAGCAAGTTAATATATTAAATCATTTTCTGAATACCAAAATCCTTTGAGATCTCGTTATTTTATTGTAATGGATTTTGGTTGCAGTTACTTGGCAAAAATACTAGCACTTGAGGGTTCAAAGGATGTGCCTGTTGGCCAACCAATTGCAGTAACAGTAAGTGCAAAAGGCTCGTAGAACTGTATAATCTGCCTTTTACCATCCTTGAGGAAGTTTTTGTGTCTAAAGCCCTTATAACATGAAGAGCTTCTTCAAATCTGTCAATTAATTAAGTAGCGAACTAGTTTAGTTATTTCAGCCAATAACTGATGAAATATATTACTGATCTCATGATGTCAAAAACATTTTTGGTGTCTTAAGACATATAACAACACTAATTTACAAGAATGCTAGAACAATGAGATGATCATTACTGATTTATTGTTTGGGGTAAAATTAAACAATGAGATGATCAAGAGATTACGTTGGAGATTTTCTAGGGAGAGTTTTAAGGAAAGATGAAGTGTGTGCAACAAGAAAATGTTCAAAACAAGTCTAGATTCGTTCCCTACTTTTTCTAAAGATATTTTGGCCGAAATTGGTGAAGGAAATCAGAAAAAATCTTATATATTTCGGCAATAATATATTTTAAGGGATATGGACTTTATTTTGGAGCCTTTTGATTGGTTGGGTGACACAACAAAGCTGACATGGCGCTACGTGATTGGTCGAAGCTGTGTGGAATTATTAAATAAATCTTTGGAAAAATAAAAGAAGATTCATGAAGCTTGGAGATCAAGTTCACGTCCCCTATATAAACTCCCCCCTAGGCTTGACGTTCTACATTCTCGCATTCAGAAAATACTTCCATAACGTCAGAAAGCTCTCTCCATTCTCTAATTGCAAGTTCTGCGTTTTCAAGCAAGGAGAGGAAGAAGAAGAAGGAGCCGTGAAGACATAGCCTTCATCATCAACCTTGAAGGCTTTCTTCCAAGATTCAAGAGTCCAACGTTCAAGCTCTCCATCTCCATCTCCACTCACGGTGTAATTCGATCTTTTTCCTTGTAACCTTTTGGTTTTCCTTGTTTGAATTCGTAGGAACTTGTTTCTAGTTAACAATAACATTTAGGGCAATGTTTAAGCCCAATTCTATGTTGAAATAAAGATTTCGAATTCCATGATTGTGATTCTAAGTTGCTTATGTGAGTTTGTTCGATTGAATTTTCTTTACAGAAAACTTTTATATGTTTATGTTCTTTAGTGGCCAACTTAGGATATATGCATGTAATTGGTGCTAGATTTAGGTAAACAATTCACCTAATAGTTTTGTGAACCTATTTCATAAGTAGTAAAGGCTTTGGACAAAGGTCAAATTCAATTGAAGAGGATTGCAAATAGATGAACTTATTCATACTAGGTTGTGCACTTAAGTTGATAACCTTTCTCTATGCTTATTGCGTTGGACATGTATTGATTAGCTAGCTTTATAGACTTTGATTGCATGTTTAATAGGATTAATCTAGGTGCTTTCATTTAGATTAATTAGTAAAGGAAAGTAAAATATGAGAAATCATTTGCTTCGAATGTTTCACATGATCAACTTCTTTCTCATGACTTAGATGATCCATTATAGGGTTTGAGTCGAATTTGATTACATGGAATTGGTTTTGATTTTTGTTTCTTACGTTTCATTCTTGTACATGTGTTTTTGTATTTTCTTTCTTTTATTTATTTTAATTTTTGAAAACCTAAATCTAAACCCCCCTTATTTTTGTTACTTATTTATATTTTTGTAAATATTATACTTTGTTTTTATTTTAATTCTTTATTTATTTTACAATGACAGGTGTACCCTCAATCTCCGGAATAGAACGATCCTTATTTACTATATACTAACGATGACATTTTTAGGCTTAAATTATATGCTTGCTTTTAGCGTATCAGTCTTTATGTATCTTAAGTATTTGGTATTTGTGTTGTTTGAGATGCTAAGGCAATTCAAGTTTTTGCTAGTATTGTTAGTCAAGTACTGGTTTGATTGAATTTTAAACTTTGTCCAATGGATCCCATACTTACTGTTGAATAGTGTTGTTAGCTTAGGTCTTGATGATATATGAATCTGTAATTTGTACCTGTCTTCCGGTTGTGTTGTTCTGATACAAATTTCAGGTTTTCTTCAGCTGGTCCATCTTTTCTTCAGTCTTAGCTGCCTAGGTCAAATATTTTTTGTTGCCAAGCAGAAATACAAAATTTGGTAACTGCTTGGTTTGTTTAGAATGAGATATGATCTGTGTTTGTAGTTGAATGATCATTTTGTAGTCTGGTTGTTTGTAGTGTTCGAATGGATGATCTTTTTGCATCCTTTCTAATGATATACAGTTGCAATTATATGTGGCATATTTGTTTGGAGTGATTGAATGGATGATCATTTTGGAGTTTGGTTGTCGGTTACTTTTACCACGTCCCTGTGTCAATTTAACTCTAGCTTCTCAATGAACTAAACTCTTTCACAACCCATGAAATCAGATAGGAAACTGAACTCTGGCATCTCAATTTAACTAAATCTGAACCTTGCTTACTGCATTTCTTGTCAAGTGAATGCTGGTTCATACTCTCCTTTTCTTTTTTCTGTTCAGGCTTGATTGTTGGACTGCTCCATTGGATGGTATAATGAAGATTAATATTGATTCATTGTGGAGGAAGTTGGATACCAGATGTGTTCTAGCTGCATTAGTTAGGAGTTCTTCAGCAGAAATTCAAGCATGTCTTTGCAAGACCACCTTTTTTGAATCCCCTTTGGATGGCGAGGCATCTGCTACTCTTCTTGCCGTTGAAGTTGCAAAAAAAATTGGGTATATCTACTTATGTGATCGAGACTTCAAGCACAGAGTTGATAGCTGAAGTTCATGGTGAGAAGTTGGGGGTTGAGCGTGCTGCACATCTGCAAGAAAAGCTGAATTTTCTCAGAAAGCTCTCCAATAGTGTGATAGAATTAATGTTTTCCTGCTCCATCCGCGAATGTTCATTAAAGTGCGTTCGCGAGATGAGTGCGTTTGAGAGATAAAGTCACCACGGAGAAAAGTTCGCGAAGTGAGTTCGCCGCGAATGTTCGCTAAAAGTGCGTTCGCAAGGATGACATCACTGCGGGGATTAGTAAGTCGCGAGTTCGCTGAGAAGTAGTGTTCGCGAATAATAGTTCGCGGAATAACTAAGTCTGTTTGCGAATGTTGAGTCTGTTCGCTGTCGCGAAACATGTTGCGGTGAAAGATATTTTTACAGCTACTTGCATTACTGTTTGCTCCACTCAAATTAAGCTAGATATTTTGTATCTAAAGTACTTTTAATCTAGTTTAATATGCTTTCATCTTAGATATTTTGTAGGTTAATCTTGTACCCTATAGAATGGAAATGTTCGTTGATGTAAAAGGGTGAACAAGTTCAGAAACTCAAGTACACAAGTTTGCTGGGTTAAGTTGATCTGTTCATGCTTCATTTGCTACTGCAAATTAATCAAATCAAGAAGTTGTGGTTTCGATTATATTTTGTTCAAATACAAAGTAGAAGCAATCAAAATTTTACAAATATATATTCAACATAGTGTTACTTGGTCCCATGTTACAAAATTTGCTAATGCTACTATTAGGGCTGCAACAGCGGCAGTTGGTGCAGGAGTGTGTAATGTTGAAACCGCGACATTCATCCCTGGTCCTAATGTTACTCGAGGAAAGTGGATGATTGCTATGCCGCGTAGTTTTGTTGATCTTGTTTGCCGTGATCTCAGAGCTGTGATGAAGCATAAAGCATTAATAAATTAGTCAGGATGTGGATTTTTTCTGCTGGATCAGAGTTGAGGGAAAAAACAGTTGACATATTTTGTGGAGCTGTATTTTGGGGGGTCTGGCACTCTTTCGTTTCTAGTAGGCGTCTATACAAAGTTAATTTTGTCTATGCTAGAGTCTAAAATGTAAATTCATTGTTGTTTTGTCAGCTAGAGAAGTGTTTGTTGGTGGATGGGCTTTGAATTTTCTTCAAAAAGCAAACCAAATTCCTTTAGTTGGTATATGTTTCTTGCTGTAGTATAGTGGAAGATTACTTGAAATGTTGGCTATTATTATCAGACCTGGATCCGTTTTCTACTTGCAGATAGTGGGTGATAATAGCAAAAATTTCCAATTACTTTCAGCTTTTTGCAGACAACAACACTGGATAGGTTTCCTGCATCTGCAAATGCAGAAAGCTTTGAGTAGTAGTATAGCAGACCTGGGTTTTCCCATTCTAAAGACCAATTCGACTGTGGCTTTTGGAAAGGCTAGCCATGTTGGAAAGCAAAAGAATCAAAGATTTTCCTAACATTAATACACCCTGAATGCTGAACATACAAATCCCTTAAATGTTCTACGGATCCTTCTTTTTACTTCACCACCAATTAAATGACTTATATAATACAAGTAAAATAGTGTATCTGCCCATCCGGCAGTCGATCTACAAACTACACATTCTTCATCTTTAATGGTACTAGGAAGTAAACATGAACCTGGGAGATTTATGGATTGGCAGGGTCTTCGATTAGTTGAAGGAGCTCTATAATGACCACAATACAGCAGCAACATTGTTCAGGCTTCAGAGTAGAGCTGTGCTTAAGGCCGAAAAATTCAAAAGTAGCTGAAAATATCAGTGGCCAATGTCGACCAAACCAAAACTCGATGATTATCGAAGCCACAGAGACCGTTTGGGACATTGAACTCAATCAGAAGGTGATATGCATGATAGCAAGAGGGATAGAGTGAAAATGAGAGGTCTGGGACACTTGCATTTTGTGATGTAGATTTCTGAGAGTATACAATTACTTCCCCAGGTAATCCCATATGCTTGTGAGTGACACAAATGTGCTTATACTCTTCTCTTTTTTTCCCCCTTAGCCTAACACACCTTATATATATTAGTGAGAATCGAACTCATGTCAATGGGTCGTGTCGGGTTGGGTTCATGTCGGATCAAGGTATATGTCTTGTCACAAGAGACAAACCCAAACCTAACCAATTTATTAATAGTGTCTAAAATTTAAGCCTAAACCCAACCTATTTATTAATAGTGTCTAAAATTTAAGCCTAAACCCAACCTATTTATTAAACGGGTTACTCATTTCCAACAAATTTAACCCATTTAATAAATAGGTCGTGTCGTGTAACTAAAAAAATGCATAAATTGATTAAATTTACTAAAAACTCCATAAGACGAAGAATATAAATAATTATATGTAATTCAAAAATAATTAAATCCAATAATGATGAAGTAAAATATTTCAAATTGTCCAATTTTAGGATCAAATACTCCTAATGTCCAAAATTTCAAGAAAAAGTATAGTATAATCGTTATACGTGTTCACTTTGTGTTGACGGGTTGACCCGTGGCCGACCTGTTTATTAAATGGGTCATGCCGGGTTGACCCGCTGTCGACCCGTTTTTTAATCGTGCGGGTTCAACCAGCTTTATTTCGTGGGGTTTCCAGTCGTGTTATCGAGTCGTGTCGGAATTGACAGCCCTACCCATAACCTTTACAAATGTGCTTATACTTCCCATTGAGTATCCTAATGCAGTTCCAATCTGACCCAAGTTGTCCATCATTGTTATCATGCCGCCTAGGCGCATATTGTTGTCAAGAATGGTGCTAACATTTCGATGCTGAACACATCTTAGAGTATGGTGTAGTCCTCTCCTATCTGTGGCGGACTAAATCTATTAACCTCTACTGTACTAGCATCATGGTTATTGACCATAGTAGCGTCGGATTACAGTAATTACAAGTCAATAACACACACACACACACACAAACATGTTCCTTGTAGTGAGAGATCATTTTTTGTCATTTCATTTCGGCATCTCGACCATTTAAATTTTAGGCTCTAATGTATATATCTTACTTCTACAAATTTTAGTCAAATTGATGATCGCTAAGGTATCGAACTAGATTAAATCAATGAACGAAACAAGTCTGTCCAACCTGAATCATTCATGTATATAATTGTAAAACGGAGTTATGAATGTCTTAACGATTATCAATTTGGCTGAAAATTTTGCAGAGGTGATCTACTCATATAGATCTAAAAATTGAACGGTTGAAATATGGATATGTGATCGAAAAGTGGATCTAATAAGTGATCCCTTATCATTAGAACACCAATAAGGCTACAGATGGTTAAATCATAAACCAGCAACGGGCCACAACTTTCCCCCAACTATTTCTTCTTTACCATTCTGGTGCTTACCAAACGTAGGAAATGAATGTGTTTGATTCAAAATCCGTAAACTAAATGAGGGTAAAGTTGCGGTTTAGTTCGGTAAAAAACAATACAGTTTGGGCTGAGTTTTTAAATTTAAACCGAACCGGATCGAATTGGGCCCGGGCATCTGTTTGATAAACAATGAGTGGAGACTTTTTGCTTCTCTGATTATCTCAGAATAACTGCTTCGTTTTGGGTAATTCTGGATTGGTTTAGATGCATACAGGTTGACCGTGCAATTGCAAGCCTTCGAATTTGTCAATTCCCAGGCTAATAAAAGGTGATTTCTTTTTTGTACTTGCATCTGTGCATTGTTATAGATTTGCTGAATGTTATCCTCTGTGAAGTGTCTCATGAATTAGTTGTCAAAAAAAGAAGTGTCTCATGAATTGGAGTTATGTGTGAATTCGATTGTTGGGTTTTGTGAATTGTGAATATAGTTATTGTTTCCCTCGGTTCCCGACTTTGTAAGTATGTTAATCGGCGGTCGGGTCAGAGTGTGATTACAAATTGGGAGACTGAGATTAACTTAGAATTAACTTTCTAACTGGCGGAAGTAATTTCTGTACACACCAATTTCCTAATCCTTGTTGGTTTTGGTTTATAGCCCTTTTACCCTTTCATAAATTATGAATCTTTTTTCTTTTCCTAATCTTTGTAGAATAGAGGTAATTTTAGGGTGTTTTCCTAGTCCTTGTAGAAGAGACTCTAATTGCGCTAGTTATATAATCCCTCGCCCTCACAAGTCACAACTGCCTTACTCTCCCTTCTTTCCTTGAATATCAGTTCTTCAAGAATGTCCACAGAGAGGCATATATTTGCTAGCACAGCGTTGCAAGTAGAAACAAGGTACCCAGTATGTCCTGTTTCCCTCCGATCCATCTATGTCTCTTCAAGCAAACCCGGTTTTGGTACGATGATCCAGCAGACTTTACAACGGATGGTGAACCAACTTTCGTGGCTGAAAAAGGACGTCTGCTCGGCTATTGCTCCAGCCCAACAAGCATTGTTCGCGAGTATCTTTTGGGTACAGGTGTGCCACAAGAAGAATACGAAGCTATTTCTGGCAAAATATTTGAGCGGCTTTTGTTTGATGTAGCCAATCGTTTGCCTACTACTGTGAATATACTGGACATCACTGTGGTCTTATTGGGTACTGCATAATATCATGACATTATTGATCGGGTTGCAGCAGAAACAATCCTATTTGAGGACGAGTACCGTAATAGGGTCAATTTTATTCCTGCAAGTAGATCATCGATCAAGAGTTTGAAGAAAACAACACTTGATAGTTTGGAAGAGTCTGTTATCAGACTCATCCCATCATGCATGTGCTATTTGTCTCGATGACTTTGCAGAATGTACTGATCAAATGGTTACAACCCTACCCTGCAAACACCTGTATCATGAAGATTGCATTGTCCAGTCCCCGGATCAGTCACCTTTGTCCCTTGTGCCGATACCCAATGCCAATTGTGGAAGCGGATTAGCAATAAATGGAGTTGATCCCGCTCAACTGGATCAATAACTAAGGATGACTCGGCTATGGAAAGGAGTAGTTCTCCCTTCTGACTGTATTTTAGTTATTTATCATTTAACCAGAAGAAAGAAAAAAAAAATGAAAGGGAGAGTTGATCCTCCCGACTGTATTTTAGTTGTTTTTCTTTTGACCAGAAATAAATGAAAGGGAGAGTTAATCCTCCCGACTGTATTTTATAGCAATTGCTTTGTTTACCAGATAGAATCCATCAGGCTGGATTTTATTTTAACTTTGGCCCAAGGATTTTGATTATTTGTTTGAAGGGGTTGAGCCTTCTGATTTGCTGAAGGAGAGTTTGTGTTTATTGTGGTACACTGTACACATTTGATTTCAGAGCTAAACTAAACATCCATATTAAAAATGAATCTATTTTCAAGTCATTCAGGATCCACATTATAAGTGTTTTGGTACAAAAACCTAGTCTGCCAGGTTCTGTTTTTAAAGGCTAGTGGATTTGAGTATATGCCGCCGTTTATTTCAAATAAGTGCATCTCAAAAGGAAGATAGCTTAATTAGTCCTTTGGATTCAACAAATGCATCATATGAATAGCCTTAGAAAGGAATCTGCAATTTTACATTCACTTCATCCTTGCCATCACTACTTCTGCAACTTCTAACATATCATTTCCCCAAGAAATTCACACACTCTGGTTTAACATTCGAGAGGTGGTAGAGAGATTTCCTAGAAATTAAAGTGATCCCATAGTAGAGAGTTTTCCTTGAGGATCCTGGATCGTCCTATTTGTTCACGTTTCCGCCCTTTCAACATATTTATGCTTCTAGAAAGTGATTGTATCCTTGCTACTTCTAAATATGAAAAGAGACCAGGTAACCTAAGCATATGTGTCATATTGAAATTGGTCAAGATCGATTGATTATGTCTTAGATGGTCTGGAATCAGTAGTACTCTTCCATGAATCTTGTTGCAACAAACTGAGGAAGTACTTGGAGTATAGCTAGGAGATAAGGAGACTGCAGCATTATGGTACTTGCTCAGACATCTTAAGATAAACTACTTCTGAGAAACTGATTTCTGATTTCTGTATCATAAATTAATAGGACAAATATACAAATAATCGATGAACTAGTTAGATATATTATAGGAGTTTTGGTCCAATGAATTGAATTATCCTCAGAAAAAAGTAGTTTCCTAACTTCTACCTAGGATCCTCTTTGTCCCCTTATCGAAAGTTGAATTGAACCTCTGGATATTTGAATGAATATTGCAACATTAATGCAGATAATGGCAACATGAGACCTACAAAAAGTAAGAAGCAAAGGTTAGATGCGAAAGAGACTAGCTAGGAGTTTTCAAGAAATGAATTGGTATTGGGAAAACATATGATCAAAATTGACTCGAGTGAATTAGCAGTGGCTAGCTAGTTTGTCTGATTAGTACCCTGCCACTAATTTGCAAAGAAGGTTTCATATATAGTACCCAGAATAAGGAAATTAAAGGTGATTTCTTTTTTCTACTGGTATCTGTTTTTGCTTTGTCGACCTCATTGCTTTGGATTTTCCGAGACTGTTGGGTTTGTGAATTTTAAAAGTTTCGTTCTTCCTTTTTCGGATAAGCTGTTAGGTAAACTTGTCATTTCCCAGCTATATAGGGAAATAGCTAGGAGACTGGTTGAGGGTCATTTCCCAGATATATAGGGCAATAGCTAGGAGACTGGTTGAGAATTGGTTTGGGAGCGTAAGGTAATGTTATTTCAGACTCAAAAATTATACTTTTGAGACTAGTCTGATAACTAATCTCTGTACAATCAAAATAACTTTTTCCTAAAAGTCTTTTATCAACCAGTTTAAGACAAATGCCAAGGAGCGTATGAGGGATGGGTGGGAAGGTCTTTAGGGATTGGTAGAAGAGAGGGATTTCCTAATCCTCCTAGAAGAAAAGGGCTTTTCCTAAACACTTGGTCCTTGTTTTCCTTATCCTCGTAGAATATAGACTCGATCTTACTCCTCGTTGATTTAGGACTAAGCCTCCTATATAGTCCATCACCCTCATTACTAGTTTGATATAATCAGATATCAGTTGTACAAACATGTCCGCAGAGAGGCATATTTTTCATAGCACAGTGTCGCAAGTAGATTCAGGACAACCGGTACCAATATTGGAGGAGGGAGAAGGGACTCTGGTCATACTACGTCTTTTCAAACAAAGCCGGTTTTGGTATGATAATCCACGAGACTTCACACAGGATGGTGAACCAACCCTCGTAGATGAACAGATACTTCTTGTCCAACCTGGCCCAGCCAAATTAAAGTTTATTGCTGAGCATCTTTTGCGTATGGGTGTCCCACCAGAAGAACATGAAGCTATTGTTCTGAAATTTGTTCAGAAGTATATTGAAGATATTGACGACATCCCCCATTATGGGCCATATACTGTGAATATATTGGACATCAGCGTGTCCTTGTTGGGTAGTGCTGACTATCATGAGATCGTTGATTGGGTGGCAGAAGAGCACATCGTATATGAGGACCATTGGGGTACAAATAAGCTCAAATTTATTCCTGCAAGTAGATCTTGCATGGATCAAGAGTTTGAAGAAATTAAATAAAACTTGATACTTTGGAAGTAGATCTTGGATCATGTGCTATTTGTCTCGAGGACTTTGCAGAATGTACTGATCAACTGGTTACAACCTTACCCTGCAGACACCACTATCATGTAGATTGCATTGTCCAGTCCCTAGAGATCAGTCACCTTTGTCCCTTGTGACGATACCCATTGCCAACCATGGAAGGGGAGGAGCAATAAACAGAGTCTAGGGGATCAATCACTGAGGATGACTCGGGAAATTTTTGTTATGAGGCTATGGAAGGGAAAGCTTGTTAAGCATATAGGACTGGAAAGTAAAAACAATCCTAATTTAGGATTGGAACCTGATGACACTCCTCATCAAGATCTCAAGACTACAGGATTGAAGTTTGGTAACAATCCTGATACGGGATTGAGAGGCAATAGTGGTCCAAGACTAGACAATATGCAGGTCTCTGCTCACATCAGTGCCAAAGCACAACCTTATGCTCCAAGACATAGAACAGATTAGATTCCATCTGACTGGAGCAGTGGAGCAGACAAGCACAAAGCAAGACAAGGAGGAGCCTTTGAATTGTACTAAGCTCACAATCACCATACACGTATTTACTTTGAATTGTATAGGGCAAATGCCAAAGTGGTCAATATAAGTTGATGTAAATGTAATATTGAACTCAGAGAAGAAATACACACGAAATTCTCTCAAACACACTGATGTAAATGTAATATCGAACTCAAAGAAGAAATACATAAGAAATTCTCTCAAACACTCTCATGTTCTTTACCATTCTATGGTATCAGAGAAGAATCCATCAGATTCTATTTTATTTCAATTTTGGCCCAAGGGTTTTGATTAACCTTCTGATTTGCTGAAAGAGAGTCTGTGTTAATGGTGGTACACCCGACCTCTTGATTTCATAGATAAACTGACATACATATTGAAAATGAATCTCTTGAATTCATTCAGAATCCAAGTCTATCACATCATCCTTGCCATCACTACTCCCACAACTTCTAACATGTAGTTTCGCCAAGATATTCACACATCAGAAAGTAATTGTAGAGAGTTTTCCTCAAGGATCCTGGAAGAATTGTCCTCTTTGTTCACATTTCCGGCCTTTCCACATATTTATGCTTCTAGAAAGTAATTGTATTCTTAATACTTTCAAATATAAAAAGAGACCAAGTATCCTAGCTAGGCATATATGTCATATTGAAATTGATTAAGATCGATCGATTATTTCTTAGATGGTCTGCAATTAGTGGTACTCTTCCATGAATCTTGCTGCAACAAACTAAGGAAGTACTTGGACTATAGGAGATAAAAAGTCTGCAGCATTAAACTAGTTCTGAGAAACTGACTTCTGTATCATAAATTAATAGGACAATATACAAATAACCAATGAACTAATTAGACATAGGACTCTGTCCAATGAATTGAATGTCCTCTCATAAAAAAATATTAAAAAAAATTTAAAAAAAAGTTTCCTAAATCCTACCTAGGGTCTTCTTTGGCCCCATATGAAATGTTGAATGAACCTCTGGATATTTGAATGAATGTTGCAGATAATATGCATATTGGGGAAAACACATAATCAAAGGTTAGATGTGAAAGAGAGTATCTAGGAAGTTTCAAGAAATGAATTGACATTGGGGAAAACATATAATCAAAATTTATTCAAGTGAATTAGCAGTGGCTACCTAGTTTGTCTGACTAGCATCCTGCTGGTGTAAGTTGCAAAGATGATGCACATACTAGATGGCTTTGAAGGAGGTGCAGATGGTGCACAATGGGGAGTGGCCGGCCGGGCAAATTTTCCTACAAAAGAAGAAAATCAATCTAGCATTATATGATTATATCCTGACTTGTTACACAAGGAAACACATACAAGGATGTTATCAGGGGAAGGCCTCTCTTTCACAGGGTTGGGATCAGCATCATAGACTCTCACATATAGCTCTTAACCCAAATACCAATTTTTCAAGTGTTGTGACCTCAAATTCACATTCCAGGTTTGTCAAGGTATACGAATAAACTGCGCTCCACCCTCCTGGGTACACTTGTACAGTAGAGCACACCATGGGATCATAAAGGTTGTAGGTCGAGTGCTCCTTTCCAATGCCAAATTTGGTCACATCTTTGACATGAAGGTTATAGTTAATCAGATAAGAATGCAATCACATAAGTGATAGTAAATGAATATCTCCAATTCCTCCTGCAACTTTCCACCTGTTTTAAGTGTGAAAACATTTAATGAGAAATACATTTAAAACAAAAGATATGAATTCATTACGTTCTAAGCACAAATCTGTAGCTGAAATACTGAAACAATTATAAATATACAAGCCTTACTTTAAGCTCCACACTAGATTAGAAATGTAGAACTGACTTCAAACAACATAGTCAAACCAGAAGATTTAATGATTTACTTTTCATGAAAGCATTAACATCACTTGAACGCAAGCCTGTTTGCAGCTAAACTCCTGTCTGAATTAAAATCAATATCCTCATGTTGAACTTAAATAAAAAGTGTGGAAAATGAAGATTAAATTCATATCTGAAGCATCCATACCACATAAAGCATGTGTAAGATTCATTATTCAAAAGGCAATAACAGCTTGCCCTTTTTGAGACTGAGTGCTTATCTTTACATAAGAATTTGTCGCTGGGCAACAAGTCCATCAACTGCAGGACCATTTCATTTGCTCAAATAGACTGCACTAATGACGATACTGTCTATGACCCTCCAACTTCTGTACATCGATCTATGATTCACAATATAGTATGCTTAACAGCAATAGCTTTCAAGAAACCCCTAATCACAATGTTCCCCATTCTACAGAAATCCATTGCAAAACTCACACCAGGGATTATTAGTCATATATGTTTTGGCTCAATAATCAGTGGTTAATAATCTATTTGTACCCAGCAGCCAAAGAGTTTCATATATTGAGTGGCAATGCTAGCTTCCATAAACTCACCAACCAAATTTCGTGGCAATGCTAGCTTCCATAAAATCACCAACCAAATTTCTCCACGCAGGTTGTCATAAGCAAGCTGTATGCCCATTTCACAGTCAATACTATTAGAGGATCCTGCCAAATGCATCTGTATTTAACACCATAATATTAATCTCATCATAGACAGAGGTCACAACTTCAGCCTAATCCAGGTTATCTGGAATGTCATAGTTCTTTAGGCAACCGATATCAGTTCATGTATCCACTCAAACAAAAATAGACTTCCCAGACCAACTCTCTAGTTTATATCTTGTTAAAATACTCAGGATGTCAATTGTTTTGGTAGCCAGGTTCCTACATTTGACCTAATTAAACAATGTTTATCATGGTTTTAACTTCAATCTTGACAGGGCTTATTACCTAATGCCTGAAAGTTAACCAAAATCTATTTTAGAGAAATTAAAGAGATTCAAAGTACCTAATGGCTCAGCTGGAAAAAAATTGGCTAATGTAGAGTGAAGGGTTTCTCTTATATAGGGAAAAAAAAAAAAAGTTTCAATGAGTATATGTGACTGTGTACATATGGTGTACCTCTGTAACGCAAGTTTCTGAGTATCTGACCCTTGCGAGAAAATCTTCATATGAATGTGGTACTGATGATCAGAAACATCAAGGATAGATTGCTTTAGTTCCTTCAGGATCACCAGAAGCAGACAGAGGTGTCATATGTACCACGATAAAGAACTAGCGACGACACTTGTATGTGGCTAGTTACGGCTAAGATCGATGAATCTGGTGTCTTTTCATCTCGAAACAAAGGTATACAGGCCTCCTACATTAATTACTACCCACACAAGTTGTCAATCACAAGCGAGCAAATAATGAACTCGTACCTTTATAGATACAGGTGAATAAAGAACTAAAACGAATATGGATATTTCATACTTAAACATGTATACTTTATCAAGACCAATATAATGGAGAGAAGTTAGATAATGCCTTATCATGGCCTCTGGTGCAGATTTCTATGCTAAAGAAACTTTGATGAACTTTAAACAACATACCATACCACTCATGACTAGAAAGACTGAACATATTTAATCAGTGACCAAATGATTGAATGGATATGCTTTCAGAACTCAGCAATACATTAGTTACAAAGTAAGATAACATTTTAAAGTTCCAGAAAACCAAACACTAAGAAAGAAAGTTTCTTTGAAAGTTCAAAATGGACATATCAATATCATGGTCAACACTAGACTTTAAAATTAGTAACCGTGAATTCAGCATGAACAAAATATTTGAACTTTGAATCACATTTCCTTTCAAATTTAATAAAATCCACCGAGAAAACTTAGAAAGTAATAGTGATTCGTGAATCTAGCAATAACAAGATCAGTCGTACCTTATGCTATAATTCGTGGATGGAAAGGTTGTGGCCTTTCAGGTGATCAAAATGAGGAAGAGAACTCGAACTGGTGGATTCAGAAACTGTTCCAATGTAAAAGACCGTTAAACCAGATTCCTTGATTGGACATAAACAGGGGTAGTTTCGAAATTCAGAAATCTACTATGTATTGGAGCTTTAGAATACAGAATGAAGCCCTGTATCTCATATTCTCATTCATTCATCTCTCTGCATCTTTTCTCTTTGCCTTTAAAACATCTCTCTCTTGTTGATGATTTTGACCTAGTGAGATTGGAAATTTTTATGAGTAGATAGATGATGTTATGTATTTCCATATGTTCATGACGTGAATGATCATTTTATAGATCCATGAGATATATGGATGTGGTTGAGAAAAGATAACAACATCATACTTGTGTTAAAAGATGTGAATCTTTCCTTACCCTCAAATATCTCAAGAAATTCTCTTAGGAGGGTGATTGAAACAAGGGTGCGGCTCTTTAGATATGACTTTTGGGTATTGTTTTGTTTCAGTTAACTCAGTATTTCATTGTATGTAGCCTTTGCCACAAGATCCTTGAGGTTGAGTGCTCTATAATAGGGTGACGAGGGAATGTACTGAAACGTATAAGGTCAATCTTATTCCTGCAAGTAGATAATCAGTTGAGGGTTTGATGACAATAAGACTTGATAGTTTGGAAGAAGCTGGTATTAAATCCACCCCATCGTGGCCCTTTTGTCTTGAGGACTTTGCAGAATTTTTTGATGAACTCATTACTAGCTTACCCTGCAAACACCAGTACCATGCAGATTGCATAGTTTGGTCCCTGGAGATCAGTCACATTTGTCCCTTGTGCCGGCACCCAATGCCAACTGTTGAGGCGGACGAGCCATAAAATCCCTAAACAGAGTCTACAGGAAATTATGAACTTGCTCAACTGGATAATTTTCTAGCGTGACTCAAGAAGTTATTGCTATTTGTTTGAAGGTTAATCCTTCTGATATGCGGAAAGAGAGAGAGTTTTGTGCTTAATGTGGTACACATTTGGTTCAGCCTGAACTATATGTATCCAAAATGAATCTCTTAGTAAGTCTTGAATTCAGAATCCACATTAGAAGTGTTCTGGTACAAAAACTAATTCGTCGAGGTTCATGATGAATTCATCTCATTTTAAAGGCTAGGGAAAATCAAGCATATGCTGCACCATCCACCCAGTCTGTTCATCAGGTACTAAAGGTCAGATAGGAAGAGAAAAAAAAACCACATAAATAAGAGTATCTCTTAGTCTTTTGTTGAAGTGATTGCATTCTTAATACTTGTATTAGAAGAAACCAAGTATAGCATATATGACTATATGTCATATTGAAATTGATCAAGATAGATTGATTACAGTATGTCTTTGTTGGTTTGGAATTAATAGTACTCATCCAACAATCTTGCTGCCACAAACTAAGTTAAGTACTTAAGAGTATATATAGGAGATAAGCTGGAGACTGCAGCATCAAACTACTTGCCCAAACATCTCATGGGAGACTAGTAGTTCTCAGAAACCGACTTCTGTATCATAAATTAATAGGATAATATACAAATAATCCATGAACTAATTAGAAATATATCATATATTATAGGACTTTTGCCAATGAATTAAATTATCCTCGGAAAAAAAATAGTTTCCTAACTTCTACCTAGGTCCTCTTTGGCCCCTTATCAAAAGTTGAATGAACCTCTGGATATTTGAATGAATGTTGCAATAATGCAGATAATGACAATATGAGACCTACAAAGAGTAAGAAGCAAAGGTTAGATGTGAAAGAGACTAGCTAGGAGTTCTCAAGAAATTAATTGGTATTGGGAAAACATATAATCAAAATTGATTCAAGTGAATTAGCAGTTGCTAGCTAGTTTGTCTGATTAGTACGTACCCTGCTGCTGTAATTTGCAAAGATGGTGCACTAGATGGCTTTGGAGGAGGTGCAGACGGTCCAGAAGGAGGAGTGGGCGGGGCAAATTTTCCTGCAAAAGAAAAAAAGCAACCATCATTAATGTTATATCCTAGCTTGTTACACAAGGAAATTATCTTAACAAACAATGAGGCTGACCACAAAGAAGAATGTTATTAGGGGAAGGCCTCTCTTTTGCAGGGTTGGGATCAGCATCATAGACTCTCACATATAGCTCTTCACCCAAATACCAATTTTTCAAGTGCTGTGACCTCAAATTCCACATTCCAGTGTTGTCAAGGTATGCATAAACCGCACTCCACCTCCGTGGGTACACTTGTATAGTAGAACGCACCACTGGATCATAAACGTTGTAGGTTGAGCGCGACTTAGCACTCCACTTTCCACGGCCGTAGCTGAAAATATATATATCAGTATCAGAAAGTACACTAACATTTCATGTCGTTGCAACTCTTTAAAAGTTTAACAACTGAACGTTTCCTTGATGATATATTAGACTTGTACTTACCCAACAACAAAGAATCCGAAGCCATCCAAGTGCCAAGAGTCCATGACCTCCAAATCATTGTGGAAAACAAGTTCTATCCACCCTTTGTGTATCCCACTTGCAACAAAAACTCCACGCTCAGGTTTAACATTTGTAGAGTTAGTAGAGAATTCATCAAGCTCGTAAACTCCAGAACCGTTGACCAAGTGATCAGCCAACTTCAATGGTGTATCTGGGGTTAAGTAAGACACATTGTTGACAGTAAACTTGGGTGCACCATCAATCTCTGCTGTTGATGCACTTAGTATGAATGTCTGTGATAGTGTCACATTATGAACGTTGAAGGATCCTTGTGGATTAGGCCTTGCTGCCCCTGTAGTCAGGTTCCACCTTCACAAGTAATAAAGTTCAATCCTAGTAAGACGAATATGTAACAACGATTATGGCTCATGTGAGGATGCTGGTTCCGTGCTTATTTCTAGCTAATTTATATATATATATATATATATAAATATTGATTTTAAGTGTAAAGATAAACGAAAAATGTTTAATCCAAACTCCAAGCACAATGTTATTCTAGACATAATGATGCAGAACGGATGGCAGCCTGATTCGAGGAGCAGTTTGATCACGCAAAAGGGGGAAAACGAAAAGGTACTAGTAGCCACGAATGAGCTCGGTGTCCAATTGGGGCGCGCCATAGCTTTCCGGAAATGGAATCGCGCCAGGAACAAGACTCGTGGCTTTGCCACGCGCGAGCTGTGGGCTTTTTCAGGCTTTCGGGATCGTTTAGGGCCTCAAAACTGCGTTTTTCTATTTTTTCCGAATTTTGGTTTTCTAGTCTATTTTGGATTGTTTTCGTTTTTACCCATGGGCTTTAAGGTTTCATTGTTAGTCGCCCTAGGGTTTATTTTCTCTTATTTAAGCAGCCTTAAGCGGCTGCAGAACATATCTTATCATCGTTTATCAATAAAATAGAGTATTTTCTCTTTTATCTCTGGTGGACTCCAGAACCCTTTGTTTAGGTTTATCGCTTGTAAACCTAGTTTATCATTCCGACTGCGTCACATAAACACAAGAGAAGAGTGCAACCTTGCAACAAATGCTGGTTTTTGTGTTTACCTGATGGAGTTGGCTTGATTGATGGATAGTTCTATATCAAAAGGGTCCGGGCCAATTGGTAGAGGTCCACTAGCAGCTGTGGTGGAGCTATCATAGTGCAGCACACCAATTCCAAATTTGGTCATATCTGTGATTTTAAGCAATTTAGGAGTTGCTACCATGTAATAGTCTGAAGTGGCTTGATCAGCTGTGACAAGCACAGAGTAGGACTGTCCAACATGTACATCAAGAGAATCCAAGGTGATTTCATTAGTATAGGATCCTTCTGTTTCAACCAGCACCATTCGATGATTTTGAATCAAGAAATTCAAACTCCACGCACTTCCAACATTTGATATCCTAATTAGGTATGTCTTCCCTGCAAAAATATAAGCAAATGACTGTTATCAATGATGCAATTACCTATATAAGTACATATTGCATTTGATGTATTACGGCAACAAGTGCCAGTAAATGACAATTCGACAATAGGACATATCAGATCGTCCGATAACACACACACACACTAAACTAACCCCCATTTGTACCTGATGTAACAGTGAAGGACTCATACGCCTTTGTTAGAGGATCCCCGTATGATCCTTTTCCATTCATCAATATTTTATCAGGGGTACTATTGTAGGCGGCCATTTGCTTGCTGCTGAGTGTGGATCTAAGATCCTGTTATATTTATGAAACATTATATTATGTTATTCAAAATCAACATTGTGCATAACATGTATAGATCATTATCATGGTGCAAAATTTTTACCTTGTAACTCGTCTCATACCAATCACCAATGAGAAGATCGAACTCGGCTTCCGGTTTCAGATATGGAACTTGGATGATGGGACGATTATGGATCTGAATCGGACCGAATCCCCCACCAGCTTTGAGGAAGTTGATGGAGGGAAAGTAGGAAAAAGTACCAATTTGATCCTTGAGTTGGAACACATACGTCCAGTTTGTAAAAGGCTGAATGGGACAATTTGTTCCGGAAACTCCATCTTGCCAAGAGTTTAGCCTTTGTTGTATCCCATTCCTGCAATAGAATTCTTTAATCTTTAGGGGCTTGTAATTAGCTCACAGGTATTGCCGGCCATTAATTTTAAGGGTTGTGCGAGTGTTATATTCTAATGTTCAAAGAGGTTGATGAAATTATTTTACTATTTAAAAAAAAAAAAAAAAAACTGGCTGCTCTAGTGTAACCAATCTATCAATCTGGATGATCAAGTAAAAACTTTTGTTGTGCCGGCTTGACAGTTCAGAAGTGTAAGATGGGCTACTCATAGTATTGACCTACGGTAATTTTAACCTAATTTCCACCCTCTCTCACTACTTGTGCTTACCTAAGTGCATGCAAGACTCCAACAATGTTTCAATTCCTTATACTTTTCCTCTAATATATATTTTGATTTCAGTATGATTGTCAGGTGCAAGAAATCATGAGAGATTTGGCCATACCATGTTATGAGCAGCTCTTCATCCATATTATTAAACACATTAACATGAACAATATCATTGGTTGTGGCATTGATAAGCGGCCCTGGAAACTTCCCGTTGATTGTAATAACCTATTTTACAACAACAAAGATGGATTATGAGCTGAAACACAAATCTTCATTTTCATTTTTTGAATTAGGTGGAAGAGGGATACGAACTTGGAAAATAACACATAGTTTAATTTGTTCATACATACCGGTTGGTCCACGGATGCAGGTCTGATACTCGTATCGACGGCGACGTCCCATTGAAGAAAAATGTCCTCAGCATGAGCTCCATAGGCAAGGAGGACAATGAGAAGAGTTGCAGGGAGAATCAGCCATGGACAACGGCGATCACTTCCAGACTTTAATGCCATGTTATTGCATGGACTTTGAGACTTTTTGTCTCCCGCAGAGAGGGTTTAGCTGGTTTTAACTAGAATGGTTTGTCATAGCAATGAGCGCCTTAGAATAAATAGCTTCGGAAATTTCAGTGTAAACAGAAAGAGCCAAGGAGCAAAAGGTTCAAAAGAAAATGGAGAGGGAAACTTTGAAACAAGATAGAAGAGTTATTTAAGAATACGAATTCCTTTCCTTGTTTTTCTCGGCCAGCAATGTAAAGCAGGCCCTGGACCAGTTAATTTGCAATAAATATCATATTTAAATTGCACAAAGGATAAAGATAGAACAATGAGTTGGAACTAATTGTGAACTTTGAACCATTTTATCACCAACACGAGTTATAAGTAACGTGTTGGCAATTCTCCCAAAAAAAAAAGGGAAACGGCAAATCTTCGAATTTAATTCGACGAGTGAGAGATGTTAATTAATTTCAATTAAGTTGGACTTCTATTCAACCTTGGATCTTCTGGGCTTCTAGAATTTCTAGATTTCCATTTTATGTTTTAGCTTTTGGTCTCCATCCATTTTCACGAAAGGATGGTAGGTCTATTTTTTTTACCTTTTTTGAGTGAAAAAGATCGATAAATAACAAGTGGCTTTATATGTAATTTATTTAATTTTGAAATCACTTTGTTTCTTATTTTTGCGTTTAATTAAAAAAAGTGGGTGTGTGCTAGAAGTGTGCTATTTAGTATGCTTATGTGAGGAGTGTGCTATATGTAATGGCCTCTACTGACTGCCTTATGGACAAATGATTATTGTACTGCTTGCTCAATAGTAAAAAAGAATGACCTTTTCAACTCAAAAAAAAAATAATGTTACACTTAATCACATTTTATGTATTCCAACATGTTCATCAACGCAAATGGTTACATTTTGCATTTGCATGATGTGAGGCGCTCTAATCTCAAAGTAATTAACATTCATAATCAAAACTCTTTGATGCAATCCACCTAGCTCATCAACAATAGGTTGCTGGGCAGCGTTGGCGACCACACAGGGCACAACAGATAAGGGGGCACCATATTTTTAAAATAAGATTTTATATATATATATATATATAATTATATATATATATATATAATTATATATACAAAGATAAGTAAAGAACATTAAAATAATATTAGAGATTTCTAGACGCAATCTACGTCTTTTCTTGCAAAAGTAGAGCAAACCTAGGGAAACCTAGACCTAGGGTTTGTGCAAACGGCGGCGCAGCGTCTGACTGTGTCTAGCGTTGGTCTTGGGCCAGGCGTGGTGTTTCTTTTGTTTGGGTTTCTTTCTCAGGCGGTGGGCAGCGTCAGAGAGGTAGGCGCAAAGTGCAGACGGGTCTTAGCGTAGGGTTTGTGTGATCTGGATTGGATTTGGCAAACCTTGACTTACCGGATTGCGGTAAAGCTCAGCGGGGGTAACAAGATCGAGGCAGGTCGACGTAGAGCGATTTGATTATGCAGACTTGGACGAGGCTTGCTTCGCCGGTTTCAGTGGTGGGCAAACTTTCAACCGGGTTGTCGTCAGCGATCTCTACTCGGTTTGTTAGCTAGATTTGATGTTGCGGTGGACCAGCCAGCCGTCAGAGGGGCTGACTCGGCAGATGGCGGCAGAAGCAAATTAGACAATGGGGTTTAGGGCTGTTGCCCTCCTTGCTTGGGGTTGGGCTTGGGTCTTTGGGCCTAGGCTCAATCTTGGGCTGATGAGGCAGGGGAACTGGCTTGCTAAGCAAGAATTGATTTGGGCTCAGGTGTATGAGCTTGGGCTCAGGTCAAGGTAGTCGGGACCCTAATGTATTAGGGTATGAGTTTGTGGAAGGTTGGATTAACTTCTATAAGTCTTTTATGACGTTTCTAGTGTCTTGCTTGTATCACAATTGCGTTGCGTGATTGGCAAGTGAGGGCTAGTTGAATAATTTCTTTTCCGTAGGAGGCGAGGTTTTTTCATTCTTGTATAGGCTCACTTAAATGTGAGCGTCCCACAGATTTTAATGATCTGCTTTAACTTAGATAGTTTAGTTCGGATTTTCTTGCCGAGTTTTGCTTATGTAAGTTATGGTAGACTCTAGCCTTTTTGCTGTTGATTTAATGAATTCAACTTCTATTTCAAAATAAAAAATCTGCGTCTTTTTTTCTTCTTCTTCTTCTTCCAACTGCACGCACGACGTCATTATTCCAGCATCTCTTACTCTCTCTCAAACCTTGAAATCAAGTAAATTCTCTTTAAATTGGTTTCATTGCTTATTCAATTATTCTTCAATTTCTTCTCATCATTTATCATCATCCACTCTTTCTCCTCTCTATGCTTCTATTCTTCTACGGTGTTCATACTAATTCTTCGGCTTTCCATCGATGTAGGCTGACATACAAATCAAAATAGGTATTGGGTGTTTTTCAATTTTGATATTGGGTTACTTGATTTTTGGGTTATGTTGATTTCTAACAACTTGCTAATTTATTTTCAATTTTCAATATTAGGTGCAATTGGAAGTTGGAGTTGCAAGTCAATCTCGATCAAAAAAGGAAAAACAAGAAGGAACAAAGTTTTTTTTTTTTTTTGAACGCGTGGGGTGTCAGTCCATTGAAATAAAGTAGGAAACATTACAAGAGATGACTCACCGGAACTCTGGACAACGACAGAAAGAGTCATGAATGAAAAATCTAAGACAAACCTAGACTAATCAAACATAATGAATCCATGAGATGAAGCTCAAGTGCTATAGAAACAAAATTCAACACTACTAGGATAGTCCCCGACCAAAGACAAAAGACCATCCCAATTTATTCATGTTCCCAACTATGACCCCTACTTGAGGGCACCCACGGGAGTGCATACCTCAGACTCAGAATCTTTGCCAGAAGACATGTGAACCACCCCACCAGTTAGGGGTGATGTAATCCCTAACTGGTGGGACTACTAGCTCAATTGAAACCTTCTCAAGCTTTCTTGCAAGCCTCCCAAGCTCGATTGCAAGCTTCGTAAGAGATGCTTATACATTCCAATGAGCAACTTAAGGCTAGTCCCAATCCAATCCACACTTATGTTATTATTGAGCACTTATATTGAGCACTTAAGGCTAGTCCCATTCCAAGAGATGCTTATACATTCCAATGAGCACTTATGTTATTAATGGTGGAACAAAGTTGATTCCACGTTTTATTGTTCTATGCAATTAAATATTTACATTCAAAGTTTAGTGGACTTATATTTGGCTTCTCTTTAGAGATCTCAATTATTGAAGACTTTTTCTTAATTTTTTTTTCATTTCATTTTATTGATGAATATACAAGCAGTTTTGTTATTTTTCACTCAGGGCCTTGAAAAAGTTAGGATCGGCCCTTGTGATTAGAGCTATCGCAGAATCATGTCAAAACACATAATCTGGAGTTAGCTCCACAGTAATATCTATGAGAAGTGGTTAATAACAATCACATTATATGAGAAGTGGAGGAATTTATCAAGCTCGATCAATTGTTATAAAAAAATTTGTACATGCAAAAACAGTTCACAGTCATCGATCAGTGGAATCATTTAGAAACTATAATTCTTTCAACGTACGCCTTCAGGCAGCACCTCGATGAAGAGTTAAAGTACTAAACCGGCCATGAACTATATATAGGTCTTCCATACTTGTAGCTAGGGTACTCTTTGGCCCCTTATCAATAATTGAATGAACCTCTGCAATAGTTGAAAGAACGTCGCAACAATCAGTTAAAGGCAAGTTCAAACCTACAGAAACATAGAAATATAGGTGGTATGAAAAAGATTCAGGAGTTTTCAAGAAACTAATTAAGAAACATTAGGGAAAGCATGCGTGTAATCAGAATTATGATTGATTCAAGTGAATTAGCAGTGGCTAGCTAGTTTGTATGTCCTGCTGCTATAATTTTTAACACTAGATGGCTTTAGAGGTGGCGGAGATGTCGCATAAGGTGTAGCTACGGGCAGAGTTTCCTGCCAAACAAAAAAGGCAGCTAGTTATGTATTAAGCTACAGAAGTTAACGAAGTATGATCCTGATATCCTAGCTTCTTGAACACTGAGACTGACCACATAAATTTCTTTACCCCGATGCCAATTTTTTCAAGTGCATGTTGTGACCTTAAGTAACACATCTCGGGGTTGTCAAGGTATGCATACACAGCACTCCAACCTCGAGGCTAGATACACCTGAACCATATACACACCACTAGATCATAAACGCTGCAAACATAGACATGAGAGTCATGAGACAGCCTCCTCGACATTTCCTCCAGAAAAAAAAAAAAATACAAGAACATTATTGATGAATCTAGAGTCTATTATGTACTTACCCAACTAAACAGAATCCATACACCATAGTCATCCAAAGGCCAAGAACCATGACCTCCATATATATCTTTGTGGAGAAGAAGTTCCATCCACCCTTAGTCTCGAGAACAGGTCCATAAAGCTCCGCCGACGATATGACTTCGCCGTGAACACCCTACAATTTCTGCAGCGCTGACCTTGCAGCGCTTCCTCCTATCCTCAAACCCCTCAACTCCCTCTCCGATAACACCAGCAAAACGACGTTCAATACCCTCTCATTCTTGCGCGCAGCAGCTCAGACAGACAAACCAGAACACTCTGCTCGCAAAACCAGACTCAGATCACCAGGAAAACCCTAGAATTTGATCGGCGCGATCAAACCCTAAAAAAAGCCTCGCAGACCCAACCCTCGTGACTAGTCAGAGGGACAATTTACAACACATTCTTTTTGCCAAAAAATACCTTCCTCAATAGTGCATGTACCATTTAAAGTTTTTACCCTTTTTCATTTTTGCCGCCTTTTACTTCGCCTCCGATCTGCTGTATATTAACTCCGTGCCGAGCCCACGCGGCTTAGCTTGCGCGCCACCCCAAACCCAAGCTTGAGCAAACACTTACTCCACTGCTACCACTCCTCGCCGTCTCTCTCCTCTTCTTCATGGTATGAACTCAATTGTCAAATTCAACCGGTAAGTATCTCTTTCTTCTCCAATCTTTAGCTTAAATTCCGAACCAAATGTAATTTCAATTTTCGGTTTCTCGAAAGTCTTTGAATCGCTCAGTTTCTTTGTGGTTTTCTGCCTCTTTGAGTTAATTTTAGTTTGTAGACTGTATGTATAGTTATATACCCCTGGGTATAGCTAGGGTTTGAGTTCAGTTCGATACCTTCATATTGGTGGTGTTGTTTTAGTCCAGATTCTCATGGTCGAGAGCTTGAATTTCCGATTACGTCTCTGAAGAAGTATGATTAGGTTTTGTACTGGACTTGGCATTGGTTCCTTCAGTAACAAATCCATGATTTTTTATTCACCAAAAAAAAAAAATCCATGTTTTCAATCGGCCATACACCATTAGGTTTCAAAAATCGTAATGCATGGCAGATTGAGGGTTTTAGCTTCTATGATTTTCGAGTGCTTGTGCTTTGGCTTAAAGCAAAGTTATCAGTACGTAGGATAGTGGCAAATCACTTCTGTAATGGTATAGATTGCTTTAAAAGTACTTCCACAATACTAAGGTTTTGTTTGGATGGCGTTTGTAAGTAAATGCACGTGGGGTGTGTGTATCTTTCCCTTGCCAGAACACCCATGGATAATTGGTGTCTAAGAGTTGTTGCTTTAGGTTATTAGGTACATTCCTTATGGGAATCCTGAGTTGTTACTATGACTGTAAGTTGATAGTTTTTCTTTGACATTTCTCAGAGGTTGACAGTCAGGTGATTTCAAAATGCACATAAAGCAGGTGAGTTTTGGTTGTAGGTATAGTTCAATTACCTTGTTTTCTTAAGTGATATCTATAGTGGACTATTTATTTTTCTATTAATTTTTTGATGTCTATGGTTCTGGAATTAGATTATAATTGAAGGATTTAAGAGCTACAGAGAACAAGTTGCTATTGAGCCATTCAGTCCAAAAATCAATTGTGTTGGTAACAATCTCCTTCTTTTGCTTTTGTGCTTTCTGTTGTTGATGAAATCTGTATGGGAGCATAATTATCATATTTGCTCTTGTAATTGAGATCTTATCAGTAAAGTAAACATGTCACTGGTCTGTTTGTACCAGCTTTTGCTTCTCTACTGATGCCATGCTCTATTATGTTTTCTAATTAATTTGACATTGATTTCAACAATGTCTACTCAGTTGGTGCTAATGGGTCTGGAAAGACGAACTTTTTCCATGGTAAGTAGCAAGTAAAAAACGATTCTTGCAGTGGTTTTATCCTGTGGAAAGTATTTTATTTGCATTTTTAATTCTTCTGGAAGAACTTTTTCCAAATCTTGACCCATTTTGAAATGTGTTGTTTTTATTTTTGTACTTTTTTTATAGCAATTCAGTTTGTACTAAGTGACCTTTTCCAAAACCTTCGGAGTGACGATCGGCATACGCTACTCCATGTATGTCTTACTAAATGCTTGTATTTTTCATCAAGGATGTTGAACCATTTGCTTAGTAAACAGCTTTTATTGCAATATATATATTAAACAGGAAGGTGCAGGGCACCAAGTCTTATCTGCATTTGTGGAGATTGTCTTCGATAACTCTGACAATCGAATAACGGTAATACGCTGCATCTCCTCATTCCTGTTCTTATAAGTTAGATTCCTTTTTAATAAAGTCAGTTTGTCATCTCACTGTCTATCTTATTAACAAAAAATGAGGCGATTGGGGTCTTCCTTGCACTTTTGCATCACTTCTTAATAGGATGATAAGGAGGAAGTGCGGTTGCGAAGGACAATTGGTTTAAAGAAGGATGAGTATTTCTTGAATGGAAAGCACATCACGTGAGTATATAAACTTCCCCCGCAGAAAAATTTAGGACTGCATATTATGTGGTTTGATCACTAGACTTTTCCATGGAGTCTGTTGAATGAGAGAAGATATCTTTAATTTCAGGAAAACCGAGGTTATGAATTTACTGGAAAGTGCTGGGTTCTCTCGCTCCAATCCATATTATGTTGTGCAGCAAGGAAAGGTTTAGCCGTGCAACTTGTTTAAACTTAAGTTATAGTTATGATTGAAGAATATTTATTTATTTTTAAATGGTTACTGTTTCATAGATAGCATCCTTGACACTGATGAAAGATTCTGAGCGACTGGATTTACTTAAGGAAATCGGTGGCACTCGAGTGTATGAGGAGAGATGTCAAGAAAGTTTGAAAATCATGCAGGACACTGGTAAGTCATCAATACATTGGTTGTTTCATGGTAAGTAGTTATGCTTTCTCACATTTCTGTTTTCCCTTTGCTAATCAGGTAGCAAAAGAAAGCAGATAATTCAAGTTGTTCAGTACTTGGATGAGAGATTAAAGGAACTGGACGAAGAGAAAGAGGAACTTAGAAAGTATCAGCAGCTTGACAAGCAGCGAAAATCTCTGGAGTACACTATATATGACAAGGAACTTCAGGATGCTCGCCAAAGGCTGACAGAGGTTAGTAGAAATGATCTATTGGGTTAGCAGTTTTTTGGGTTGTATTGATGGAAAGAAATAGGTATATGAAGTTTATAGTTGGGTGTGGATGAGTTATGGTTGCATCAGAATTAGTCTTTCTGGCCTTCCATTTCTATAGAAGTGAGGGTCTAATTTTTCTCTGGCTCCTATTTAGTAGGAAGGCAGCTGTGTGTAATGTGTGCATCAAGACAGTCTTTATTTCTCAACCTGTATGCTTTTCATCCCCCGGAATTAGGTAGAAGACGCTCGAAATAAGCTTTCTGAAACATCAACTCAAAAGAATAATAGCATGCTGGAGGCGCATGAAAAGTCCAAGGACTTGGATAAGGCTTTGAAAGATCTGACAAAAGAGCTACAAGCTTTAAATAAAGAGAAAGAAGCAGTAGAAAAGCGAAGAACAGAAGCAACAAAGAAACACACAGAGCTTGAGCTTGATGTCAAAGATCTACAGGAGAAGATATCTGGAAACATCCGAGCCAAAGTAATATTCTAATATTACTTATCCCTTCAGCAGTAATTTTTTTTTTTTTTTGTTTTTTGTTTTTTCCTATTCATGTTCTGTTGCTAGTGATGGGAGGGACACAAATGCTGCATATGTTGATCTTTTCATGCTTCCAGGAGGATGCTGTGAAACAACTACAAAGTCTGCAGAAAGAAATTCAGGATTCAATGGATGAGCTTGAGAAGATAAGTCCTCTGTATGAGAATCAAGTCATGAGGGAAAAGGAGATGACAAAGGGGTACGTCTATAGATATTTGATATCAGAAAGTTATATCAGCTTGTTATTCTTTTGCTTCATCCCTTTGAAAATGTTAATGTTATTTTGTTTATAATATGTCATCATGTCATCTCCATACGATTCATGTGCAGGCTACAAATTTGTTCATCTAGTCTCCCTGTATTAGACAAATACTATGTTAATTTGCACACTAATCCAGTTGTGTACCTTCTGCACTATCCCTATAGTTGCTAAATTTGGTGCAATTATAGGAAAGTAAGATTAAGTTGCCCTGGCCTGGTAATGAATTACTATTCATTACACGGGAAACTTAAATCTTACATGGTTGCCTCTCCTTGTTTCTGTTTTACTCGAACAATTTAGTTAATCAGTTTTAACTTTTAAGTACTCTGTGCACCTGTTTTATATGACTGAACTATGGCTTTGTAACAGTTATGTGTTATCTACAGATGCTCTATCAAGTCCATTCCAAATAATGTAATTTATTCTGAGATTTGCAAAATTGGTGCTAGGTGCTGGTATTTTTTCTCACATTTGGTTCTCTTGGAATATAGAATAATGGAGCGCGAGAAGCAGCTTAGCATACTTTATCAAAAACAAGGTCGTGCGACCCAGTTTCCAAGTAAAGCTGCTCGTGACAAATGGCTTCAAAAGGAAATTGATGATCTTGAACGAGTTCTTTCTTCAAATTTGGCACAGGTATGACCTCCTTTTTGAGTATTTTGTGTACCATATATGTCATATCATGGTGTTGCTCATGTCATATGAGTATATGGTGGTTTATGTATTGCATAATCACAACTAGCAGATATAGAACCTTATGCCACTCAGAGCCATTTGAGGAGTTCCTCAGAAAAATTACTTTTTTTTTTTTTTTTTCATTTTAAATTGTTAATCTTATCTCAAAACTTTCTTCAAGCATGCTGGCTGTAATGGAAGTCAATTTAAGTTAACCGATTATGGGATTCAGTCATTCAGATCATAAATCCGAAAATTTGATTGAACCAATAAATTAATTTCATATAAATAAGTACAGATTCGGAGCAAACTGTACACATGGCTACAGTTATACAAAACTTAAAATAAGAAATTGTATCCTAGGTTTATGGTTGTTTTCACTGATATTGAGTTTAATTGATGAATGGTGAGTGGGTAAATCAATGTAGTTTTTCTTACTTAAAATTTGTAGGGACTTTTAAAGAATAAGAATAGTGAAGAAAAGCATCATCCACGCCAGGTTTAAATACCAACTGGTGAGGAGCAAATAGAATGCCTTCTCCTACATGATTTATAATTGAACATCCCCGACGTTTCTACTACATGTGATGAAAAAATAATTGGCCAAGCTGGCAAGCAGGTCCTGTCCAACTCTCTAAGAGCACAGCAACCTCATCCGATCCTTTTCCAAATGCACCAAATCATTCAGATATATCCTAAAATAAAATTCCTGCTACAAGAAACAGAGAATCATCTATAAACTTTTGATAGACTGTCCTTATGCTCTCTTGACAGTAGGGGAAACGGCATTTGTAAAATGCTTATTTTTTTATTCTTGTATGTTCCAGGAGAAAAAGCTTCAGGATGAAGTCAAACGTCTTAATTCTGAGTTGAATGAGCAGGGTACTTACATTGGATCTCAAAGAAATGAAATTACTACCATGGAGTGTGTCATCTCTCAGTTACGTGAAGGGTTCAGTCATTATAAAGCACAGAGGGACAAGATGAAGGATGAGCACAAGTATGAGTCTTTGTAATTACCATTTTTAATTTCTATTACCTTTTCTAATATGAATTTACTAAATATATTTTGGCGTAGTACTCTATGGAAGAAAGAAACTGAACTTTCTGCTGAAATTGAGAAACTGAGAACAGAAGTTGAGAAGGCAGAGAAGAGCCTTGATCATGCAACTCCTGGTGTGAGTAATCACTTCTGACCTTTTGTAGCTTCTCATATGCTGAACATGGATTGATATCAAATTGAAATATGCGCCTCAGTGACTGTAATTGTGCAGTAGAAGTGCAAAATACTATCCTTACCCAGAATTACATGTAACATCTCAATCTTCCCCTGTGTAATGCTTTCAGGATGTGAGGAGAGGGCTAAATTCTGTTCGTAAGATCTGCAGAGAGCATAATACTCCTGGGGTATTTGGCTGTGTTATTGAGCTGCTTGATTGTGAAGAAAAGTTATTTACTGCAGTGGACGTTGCTGCTGGGAACAGGTATCTAATGACTAACTTTCTACCCCATTCTTTGGTGTCATCTTTATCATTGGGTTACAGTTGAAGTTCTATTATTTACTATTGTTCTTTCCTGGACAGCTTATTTCATGTTGTGGTTGAAAATGATGATATATCAACTCAGATAATCAGGCACCTTAATTCACTGAAAGGTGGCCGTGTTACGTTTATCCCTCTGACTAGGGTGACGGCTCCAAGGGTAACTTGTCCACAAAATTCAGATCTGGTTCCTTTGTTGAAGAGGTTAAAATTTCTTCCAAAGTACACTGCTGCATTTGCTCAGGTTAGCTTGTACCTGAATAATCTTGTAAAAGTATTATTTGGTGTTGGGTCCCTATGTAAGTTTTGATTCCATCAGAGTAGTTGAGTTATTTGTCTAAGAAATTACCCTTGGTTGTAGAACCTCTAATTTTATAATTTCCACTTTCAAGGTGGATTTTGCCTTTTGTTGCTATATTTACTGTCATCTCAAATTCTAATACATTTATGTGTAGTTAATGCATGAACTCTTAGTAACTACCTCGATCTACTACCTAAATGTTTTAAAGAGAAGACTAGAACCTTTAGTCTTGAACAGCACAACAATAACTTCCTCGCCCCGGCCTAAAAAAAATCTTTCATTTCCTTACATTGTAAAAATTTCAACACACTGCATGCAGGGTAACTTCCAAATCAATGTCACAATTTTACTTACAAGCAGACTTCCAACATCATTATCTATGTCTCACAAAACGGCCTTCAGTTCTACAAAAACAAGCTTGAAAGATCATTTATTGAACTGGTAAAGTCTTGACAACTAGTTGTGACAATATCTAGAGAAAGAAACTGTTATTTTATTTGAAGTAACATCTGTTTCCCCAGTTCCTTGTACCTGGCTTTGGACTAAGTTCAAAGACCAAGAGGTCTTGCTTTTGAACTGCCATGGAAAGGGGGAAATATGGTAAACTGATATTTGTTTGACACTGCTTGGTAGGTATGTTTTTGTGCTGGTATGCAATTGCTCTTATTCTTAGGTTTCCTACATGATTTGGATTGACCCTTGTATTTGGTATCGTATGAATTCTGGTGAAACAGTATCATGCTTGATATGGATAAAAGAGTTAAAAAATTCGTAACCTTCTTAAGTGGGTTTATCTGAGAATATAAGTATTAAGGCTTACATTTTGTCAATTTGTATATGCATTTTAGGCGGTGTTGAACTGAAGCTTCATGCAATTTCAAGATTGACTTTTTATGATTATATGTTCTTATATTTTGTAGGTATTTGCAAGAATAGTTGTTTGTCGAGATCTGGATGTGGCCACAAAGGTTGCTCATACCGATGGTCTAGACTGCATCACTTTAGAAGGTTTGTAAGAACTGCAGACTTTGTCTGCATATTTTGTGCTCTGTATTTTTATAACTGGTCCTATATCCTAATGCCCTGACAGACCACATTATATTATGTAACAGGAGATCAAGTCAGCAAGAAGGGTGGAATGACAGGAGGATTTTATGATCATAGACACTCAAAATTGAAGTTTATGAATCTAATCCGACAGAATGCAAAATCTACCAACTTGAAAGAAGAAGAACTTGAGAAAATCACATTTATGCTTGAAGATATCCTCTTAACTTTTATATATTTTCTCAGTTTCTGCTTTCTAATTTCATAGATCAAATTTGCATGACACCAGCATAAGTTGATAGGTGCTGTTCAGTGGTGTCATATAGAAAGTTCTGGACACCCCTACTCTTAACTCACTCTGAAAAGCCTTGCGAAGATTGGGTGTTGGGAGTTGATATTTTGTTTGCAAACTTTTGGATGCCCAAACTTTTCATTTGCTTTTCCCTCAAATTCCTCTGTACATATAAAAATGTCTTGAGTGCTGGTTTAAGGAAGAAAGTGTTGCTCCTCTGTTTTTTTAAAGCAGACCAAATCTTTGGAACGTGTGTAGCTGAGTTCAAGAGGGAAAAATTTGAGAATTAGGGTTTTTCTGCAACAGTTCTGTACAATTCTTTTAAGGTCTCTGTTCGTCAGCTCAAACATAATTGCCTGCCGTCTAGTGTATATTTCTTTCCTATTCCTATAATGTGATGATAGTTACATAACCGGTAAGAGCGAAAAAGTAACATTCAAGCTACCATAGTTTCTCTAGTGAATGTTGCAGTGTTGTCTTCATGATCCTATGAGTTTTTCAAGTTTTTAGTCTTGTTTTTACTAAATTTAGCTTACAGATAGACCGGAAAATTACAGATCTTGAAACTAAGCTGGGGAAAATTGATGCTGAGCGAGCTCACAGCAAATTAAAACTGGAACAGCTTAAGCAGGACATTGTGAATGCTAATAAGAAGGAAAGTTTAATTTCTAAAGCACTTGGGAATAAGGTATTTTTGGGCTTTGAGATGAGTTCATGTGGCAATCTCAGCCTTAAATACTAGTTTTTATTTTATATAATTTTTCTGTCCTACTGGCTTATTCTCTCCCTCTTTTGTAGGAAAAATCACTTGCTGATGTGCAGACTCAAATTGATCAGCTTAGAGCTAGTATGGCCATGAAGAGGGCTGAAATGGTCACTGATCTCATTGATCATTTGACTCCAAAGGAGAAGGATCTTCTCTCAAGATTGAACCCTGAAATAGCAGATCTTAAAGAGAAGCTTATTACATGCAAGGCGGATCGAACTGAGGTAAGCCCTATGTAGCATTCTCTATTCATGTGTTTTTACGTGGAAATTTCATTCTAATGTCTCCTCATGTGCATTTTTTTTCTTCTTCTTCTTACTGATAGACTGAAGCAAGAAAGGTAGAGCTCGAGACTAATTTAACTATGAACCTTAAGAGGCGGAAGCAAGAATTAGAGACAACAGTATCTTCTGCGGAAACTGATAATTTGCATGGTGAAGATGAAATAAAGGTTCAGGAACTGAATGATGCTAGATTATTGGTTGAAGATGCAACAGAGCAGCTCAGAAGTGAGGCCAATGATTTGCTGTTTTCTTAAGTTGTTTTCCTGCTCCTGTTTGTTAACATATGAGTTTTGCTCATCAGGAGTTTCTGAAAGTATTGACGGTCAGTCAAGGAAGTTCAGGAAAACTAAGGATGAAAAGACTATGTGGAAGGTAGTCCTTTTACCATGTTAGATCGTAAATGATTACTTTATCTGCTAAGATGACCACTTCTGAATGCAGAACTCGGAAGACAACTATGAGAGGACATTTCAGGATGTAGCCAAAGAGCTAGAGCAGCAACTGAGTAAAAGAAATATGTATCTTGCTAAACAAGAAGAGTACTCAAAGAAAATCCGGGAATTGGGTGCATTGTCATCAGATGCTTTTGAAACGTATTACTTCATACTTTGAATTATCTTCTATTGAGTGATGATGTTTATGCACATATGTTTTGGAGTTTTTTTGAGGTCTCAAAACTTCCATTATATATTTGTTTATGTGCTAGATTATCCATTTATTGAGATTATTTGTATGCTTTATATTTTTTACGCCTTCTCTTTCCCATCTGACATGTTACTTCAGCCAAGCTCTAGTGGCCTGGATCCTGTAGTGCTGTTAGTTTGTAAATCAACCATTATATTCCAACATATATGATGATAGTTCTTACTCTTTGATATATGTGGCTGGTAGATTCTTATATGTTTTATCGTACCTTCAAACGTTTCACAGTTGGCATGGTTCCTCATAGTTGCTTGTACTGGAATGGTAGGTATAAGCGAAGGAACATCAAAGAACTGCATAAAATGCTGCACAGTTGCAATGAGCAACTGCAACGGTTTAGTCATGTAAACAAGAAAGCACTTGACCAGTATGTAAATTTTACAGAACAACGTGAAGAACTCCAGAGAAGGCAAGCTGAACTGGATGCAGGTGATGAGGTATCACTTCCACTAGAATCTCTGTCAGATCTCTTGTATGCAGAGTTGTTTTTTTTTTTTTCCTTCTTTTTCTTTGATGGTTAGCTAAGGTTAGATCATCTTGATTTATGGTCTTTTCAATTGTGCAGAAAATTGCAGAACTTATATCTTTCTTAGATCAAAGGAAGGATGAATCAATAGAACGCACTTTTAAAGGTGTTGCTAGGAACTTTCGAGAAGTTTTCTCTGAACTTGTGCAAGGTGGCCATGGTCACCTTCTCATGGTGAAAAGAAAGGTTTTCTTTTGAACTTGATCTCTTCAGTTTTTGCTCTTTATAGCCAGTTCTGAGATATGTGGATTTACTTGATGCTATGTATTATTGTATTTATTGGTTCAGTATCGGTGAAAAGTAAATTAATGTAATCTGTTAATTCAGTCACACCGCTATCACTGACATGTTTTAAAAACTATTGTACCCATTTTGTGCTCAAAAACATTTCATTGAATTTTTCTTTAGACAACCTTATATTTGGAAAGTGTTAGGATAGTTCTTATTAGCGTCATCCCCTGTTGATTGTGTTTTGGAAAGCTTGGAACTTGGCCTATCTTTGTTCACCCCCCTCCATTTGGAAGTTTCTCAATTCTCCTTGTGGCTCTGTTTTGTGCAAGAACTCAAGAAGTATAAAATTTGACAGATTGTTTCAACTGGCGAAAAATTTTCGTTGGTTGGTAGATTTTATCATTAGGAATTTTTCTTATCTGTTAAGCATGACTTTGGTTTAACATAAAGGCTTAAAAGCATTCATGTCTTCTAGCTGGGCAATTATTTTCATGGAAAACTAAGAAAAACACTATTGTCTTGGTGTCTGTTTAAATAAACATGAGAATAATTTTCAAATCCAAAAATTAAAACTTATGAAGCCAATAGAAAGTGTTTCGACTGAAACATACACAAGGAATTTTTCCAATATTTTACTGTTTCTTTTAAAGAGATTTAAGGTATAAAATTGTCTTAATTGTAGAAACTTGGCTCTGTTTCATGTGATTTTAAATGAACATGGGTGTAATGTTGACAGGATGGTATCCATGCTGACGATGATCTGGATGAGGACGAGGGACCAGAAACAGATAGATCTGAGAAATATATTGGTGTCAAAGTAAAGGCATGTATTTTCTGGCATAAAAACTCATTTCCTTGGGTTAAAAAGACATCTCCACCTTATTTGTGACATTTAGTAGTAAGCAAACTGAAAGTTTAATTTGTTGATAATCTATTTAGAAAGGTGATATCTCCTTCTGCTCTAGGAACCCAGGCTTTGGTACACCTACTAGATTTTACATCAGTAAATTAATTTATTTAGAAAGATGATATTCGCCTCCTGCTCTAGGAACCCAGGCTTTGGCAAACCTACTAGACTTCAGTGATATATTTGATGAAATTTTCAGTCCAAGATTTTCTGGATGCTATCAGTTTAACATAATCTTTCTGGCTCACTTTTTTTTTTTTGACAGGTTTCTTTTACCGGGCAAGGAGAGACTCAGTCCATGAAGCAGTTGTCTGGGGGTCAGAAAACTGTTGTTGCGTTGACGCTTATCTTTGCAATCCAGCAATGTGATCCTGCTCCTTTCTATCTTTTCGATGAAATAGATGCAGCGCTGGATCTTCAGTACAGAACTGCTGTTGGAAGTATCCTTTATGTCGTACTTTGTGGAGTTCTATAACTCTTCTGAAGTTGATTTAGTTTTTACTTTCATTTGACTATTACATGCACCCTAAAACCCTTCATATCTAGTCCATTAGCCACCTCTGATAAAATTTATGTCACTCGACTCTAGGTGTTTCCATCATAGTCAAATGTATGCAACCTACCATTAAGTGTCTCTAATTGGAACTTTGAACCTCCTTTCTAATAATTAATCTGTGTAAATGGTTAATGCCTTATGGGGTTAAGTTCATTATGTGCTGGAATGTGTCTTTCTATTCCCAAGGATCGTAAGTAAATGAAAAGTTACCTAGAACAAATACCGATACACTGTTAATTAAGTTTGATCGAGTCTGGATATAGACAGTCGCTTGCAATACACATACTAATGGAGGCTAAATGTTCTTGTATGACAAAGCCTGCACAAATGCACGTTCTTACCAGATGAGATACAGAAGAAAAAGATAAATTCAGAAAATAGCATATTTTGTGAAAGAAGACTTGGTTGATAGGTATCTAGCTGAGACATCAGATCAAAGAAGCATATAAGTAAGAAGAGTCAGTTTGTCTTTGTGAAAAGGACATGCTTGACTAATACAGTTTAATGGTTTATGATGACTTTAGGCAGCCTTGTGATCAACTTCTGTGGGTATTGGTTCATTTGCAGAGTGACAGTTGGTGTCTTCTGATTTTCAAAATGTTACTCATGTCTATGTTTGTAATGGGCGCTTTGTCTACATTTCTTTTTAGACATGTCTGTGTTGGAAGTTTTACAGCCATGGATGTTCCTTAATTACCTGCTGTAGATATGATCCGACGCCTGGCAGATACAGAAACTACTCAATTTATAACTACAACATTCCGACAAGAGCTTGTGGAAGTTTCTGACAAGATCTATGGTGTTACACATTCAAACAGGGTGAGCCGTGTCAATGTTATCTCGAAGGAAGAAGCATTGAACTTTATTGATCAAGACCAGTCTCACTATGCTAACTAAAAGGTTAGAAAAAGGTTTGTCTTATAACGTTCTGATATTTTCTTCATGAATTTGATTAGGTTATTTGGGAAGTAGTTGCAAACTTGCAATAAATAACTTTTACGGTAACTTAGACCACTGCACCCCAAGTTTGACGAATTTCTTATTTTGGTCCTTGAGCTTTTACTGTCTCAATTTGGTCCCTGAATTTTGAGTCTTGCTAGCAAGCAGGCACTTTTTTCAGGGGACATTTTCTTTTATGCCTCTCCAGCAAGTCCAATATTCTTCACTCCCTTAACCCTTTCTCCTTGCTATATATCAATCACCCCTACTCTCCCCAAAGCAATTATCATGGCTCCATATGAAGATTGGAGAAAGCATGTGGGAATGTGAAATATAACTAAGATATTATCTAAAGATCTGATGAGCTTTTAAGTGTACGATGGAGGGTTACAGTGCGCTGCCAAGTATTCTCTGTCTTTAAAAACCGACTAGAATTTATCTGTGGTGTTTAAAAGCAACCAAAGGATTCAGGACAAAGAAAAAGTAGTCAAAGAACTTACTAAAGAAGAATTGCAGTTCGATCATCATATGTCACTGTATTTGTAACTGAACAATATGTTTGTTTTGGTACATTCAGCAAGGTTGAATTGAAGGACAATGGAGCAGCCTCAGCCTGCATTCGGTTCTTGTGCCATATTCTTGTTGTAGCTGTTTGGTGGATTCAAACACGGATGGGGCAGTCAAATATTGTACAAAGTTCGTATGTATTAACCACGAGGACAGAATACTTCTAAACTATGGATTTGACCTTCTAACCTGATATTAAGTGGATTCCAGTCATACTTACCTACAAGAGGAATGTATGCATCTCTGAGAACAATATAACTTGACAGGCTTACATATGTTTGATGACAAGCTGTTTGAAGGTTATTGATATTTTGGATTTTGGTGTCCAGGAGACTAGTAGAAAGTTTTACAGAACAGGATCGAGATCTATAATTAAAGGTCATCATATAAGAGAGTGACCTCTTGATATATGCTGGTCCAATTCAAAATTGTCTTATTGATATATCATAATTCCTTCATTCCTTTGTCTCGTGTGCGGGGATGAAAATAATTAATTGGTCCAATTTCGTTGCCCGTAATTTATTGTTTTGTCGAAAATCATTTACAACATAATAATAATGGAGGCTTAACATAAACATGACAAACCGAAAAACTCTATCTGGCACAAGTTTCAAACCAACATACAATTAGGTCTTTTATCCATTTAACAAGGCATGATCCAGCTCAGCCTTGTTAAAAGCTCAGTTATTGTTCTTACTCATATATAACCAAGCCTAATATGCACATAAGACACTGCCAAATAGATTCACTCATATCCCATACAAACTACAAAAACTATAAAAGCTAAGCCTGTATGTGCACATAAGACACCTCGCCAAATAGACTAGGCTCATATCCTATACAAACTACAAAAACAATAAAAGGATTAGCATATAAGAGAGGGAAGTCAACTTAAACCACCAGTAGATGATTGTAGTACCCTACCCATCATAAGCAGAGTCGAAGGCAAAGGAGTGTACATAACAGAGCGGTGGATAGCAAAATCACTACATAAAGAAAAAACAGCCGAAAGCCAAACAATCAACATTCAACAAGAAACTCTTAATAAACTAGGCACCAGCAGCTAGCTCTTCACTTAAAAGAAATAGGTAACAAAGAAATATGACTAAACTCCTCTGTAACTACAAGGACTACCCTTCCATTAATGAGCTTCAACATTTTAGATGCATTCTCAAATGCCGACTCATGGAGCATCAATTTCTTGCTATATAGCAATACTAGCCTTAAAACAGGTTTTCTGCCACCCATCAAGAAAAAGGACAGACTAACAATCACAAAATACCTGCCTCAGCAAAAAAGGACAGACTGGTTCTATAATTGAGGCACACAATGCGAAAAGAGTTAACTTACCAGCCTCAGCGGACAAAGCTATGAAGAACTGATCCATTCAAGACCCCTGCAGAATCCGGAGACCAATCTGGTTCAAAGACTCGGGAATTCAGAATTTCGGTGCCCATTGATGTGTACTCATCACCCACAATTTTAAATGATATCACATGAATGCGCAGCTTTGGAGTCTCACTGCCTACATTGGTCCGAACTGGCCCCCATGGTTGCCCCCAGGTCCGAGCTGCCCACCATTTTGAAGGCTCATTGTCTACATCGATCCGAACTGCCCCCCATTGTTTTTGTTTAACACCTATAAAAACACAAGTTATAGCAGTAAAAATAGTAAGAGCGTGTTTACAAATTTCTGGTCATGCATGTACTCATGCATATAAATGTACAAAATTATTTGTTACCTGTGGAGTCAAATTTGGCTAGGACACAACAAATCTTTCTTTCTCCTAAATCCACTAAGCTATGCGTTATGTTGCGAGTGAACTGATCTCCATCATCAGGGCATTGCCACACAAGATGTGGAACACCCTCAACAGCCGCATAATGATGGTCGTCCGATTCCTTTTCCAACCAAGTCTCTGAGACTCCACACCCCTGTGGAGTCAGGCGATGCATCATTATCTCCCACTTCCTTGCAGACTCATTCCATGCAAAGTTAAAAAGCATTCCTTTGGGTCTAGGAGACACTCTCACGTACAATGCTCGCCCTTTGCCAAGAATTCCGGGAGGAATTCCACGAATTGTAGGCCAAAACTTTTCGACTGCAAATGGAGGCTGCCCCACCTCAGTAGTCGCAAACTCCGATAACTTAAGGTTAAACATGTATACTTCACTATACACACTACTGGAGACCCATAACATGTTTTCCAACAGAGCGTACGAAAAATAGAAATCATCTTCGTTATAACCAGCAAGAGGTTTTGGCGCATAAGGGTCCCGCAGCTGGTCCAAAACACTAGGATCAAGAGACTGCATCAGAGGATGATCCGGAAGCCGTAACCAACGATTTTCATTCTGGTTAAACACCTCAAATGCAAGAGAGTCACAAAAATTCGACATAGAGGTGCCAAGGGCAAACAAGCGACCCTCAAACTCGAACATCATAGGCTGAAGTTTGCCAGAACTGAAGTTCGGCATCATGTTTGGCTTGATGTTAGGGTGCGGATCAACTGTCGAATCCATCTCAAAGACATACAACTCCGTGCGAGAACATCTTGGAAACCACAAATGTCCTTTGTGTCTTAACTTTGACGAAGAGGGGAAACAGCCGCCCCCGAAGACAATTCGAGAGCCAAAGACACCACAACCCATGTGGAACCGAGGAAAAAGCATTGGTTCGGTTACAATGGTATCCATGGGCTGACTTTGCAATTCTGCCAGCCGCTGCAAGGAAGCATGTCTCTCAAATAGTTCTGCCAGTTTGATTCGGTACACAACGTACCGACGGCGCTTACTGTCATAATCGGCCGTACATACGTATAGGGATTTCTGCTCCTCCATTGGCATGCACCTCCTCACCTTTCTGACTCTTATTTGCCTATTGTAATCTTCAACTCCTTCCCTTTCTGCTTCTCAGTTCCGGAAAGAACTTGCTTACTTGTTAAAGGAGAAGAAGAAGCAGCCAAGGCATATTTTGTCTTCTGCAAATCCTATCAAATCCTCAGTTCACCATATATTTTCTTTTGCCCTAATGTTTTAGAAAAACTGGAAGAAAAAAAAAATTAACCTAAAGAAAAAAGAGTAATTAAATAAAAAAATGGACATATTCCATTGTAATATAAATTAATGGACATATTCCGTAGTTGGAGGGACTTGAAATTTCATCATGCCGTGATTAATTACTCAAGGAAATCTCTAGAAGCAATATCGGGCGCTCATAATTGCCCTCTTTTGACATCATTCAAATTGAACAAATGGTTACGCCACCAGTCTGAGGATGAAGTACTTGCTGCAGAAACCATGCATTGTTAGGGACAAATAATGCCTTCACTACTAGAAATTTGGGCAAAGGCTACCGATTACTAGCCACTGTTGCCAAGTGGTGCTTGATTGAAATAGTGTTCCACCGTTTCAGTCTTCAGTGACAAACTTTTACAATGCCACTAATGATCACTGGGAATGGACTGAAGTTAGAAGGCATTTTGCTATTATATTATATTTTTTCTTGGTCTTATTATATTAAATTATAAATAGTACTCGTGCATTGTACTCGCCCTTGACAACCTAGATATTTAAATGTATTTGATGGCTCGATGGCCATACTTTTTTCTTTGGTACAAGTTACATGCCATACTTTGACAGACCAGTATACACTTTTAATAAAAATTAAATAAAAAAGCAAATATTGCTCATAGAAGAAATATAGAAGATGTTTTCATTCGCCGAACAACCCAAAAAATAAAAATATTTAGGGATCTAAAATCACTCGAGTCCCAAAACCCCACCCCCACCCCTCTCTCTCATTCCAAATCGTTCTTCTCTCCTCCATTCTCATCACCCAGCAATCTCCACCATCGCGTTGCCGTGACCGCCGCGGTCATTTGCCACATCATCACCATACTCGATTTGGCTCTCACTGGACCAGCTTCTCAACTATGCGCTAATCTACATCACCAATCCATCGCCGTTTTGGAGTATGGAAGACGATATAGAAGAGTTCTCTTCTCCTGAAGATACTATCAAGGTAATTTCTTTGTCTTTTTCTCTTAATATTTTGGATTTTTGCTTATTGATGTTTTGAGTGGAGATGAGATTTTGCAATTTCTTGTGAAAATAAAAGTTGATTTATCATCTTTTTTGATGAAATTGTGAGAAAAATAATAATAATGAGGGATTGTTATTAATTGGTGTTGATTAGTCTCTGTTTATGATGTGAAGATCATAATTTGGAGGAGGAAGTGAATTTTTCTCTTTTTGTTTTATTTACAAATTTGAAGAAAAAGCCAGCAGTAACCAATAAGATCAACAATCTAGCATTTGTTGAGATCTGCGGATGTAATTTAATGGGTGTTTTGATGAAGGAGACTGACTTTGATAATTTGGGGGTTGCGGTAATGATGCACAAGGTAAAAACTTTTGGTTTCATTCTGTTAAAATGCCTTTTAAAGGCTAGTAGTTTGACAAGAAACTATGTATGGTAAATAAATGGTTTAAAGGAATTGGGTTAAATCTTAGGGTTGATAACTACTCTTCAATCATTGTAAAATTTATCCGCATAAGCAAGCAGGTTTGACGGTTGATTAATCATTGGCAGAGTTGGTTACAATTTGTGTCTCGCCATATATGGTTTTGCCTTCTGATTGTGGTTGCTTTGTTCTTGGTGCAGCTATTGTTCAGGTCGCTATGCAATCTGCAATGCAAGAAGTTATGAGTCTTTTGGTAGACAGGTCCAATTTTGGGGATACTTTTAGTCCCAATCTCATTTAGTTGCAGTTGACTGATTGTTCAGATTGTAAGCTTCTTTTTTTGCTTCTCTCTGTATGTGGTCTGTACTTGAGCAAGATAAGAGTCTGTGAACACCATAAATTATATGTTTATTTCAAAGTTTGCCAAATTTGTAGCAGATGTGCGTCGGTCAACACAATATCAAACATCCTGTAGTAGTCCTAAAGTCCCGTTGCATGGAAGTGGAGTTTTAACTTCTCAATCATCCTACCATAGCATTGGAAGAAAAAAGAATCATATTTTAGATGTTCCAGCTTCTGTGGTCTGTGCTTGGTCGTCATTGGTATAGTCCCTGGTGGAAGGAAGGTATGTTAAAAGTTAAAAACTCTACATTTTACTGGTTTTGTCAGTAACTCTGCATAGATCTAATATTAGTAGCAATTAGGGAGTCAGCTTTTTCTTAGGTTGATGTTAATACATATGGACAGTTTAGGAGGCTATAAAAGTTGATCATGGATTGTTATTAATTTCTGCCATTATAGTTACGATCACAGAGTATAATGTCTGTTAAATCTTACATTTGTTCTAATTTCTGCTTACAAAAGAAACAGGAGTTTATTAGTGTTTATTTACATACATTAATTTTTTCGTGTGCCTTTATTTACATTAGTTCTAATGCTCTGGTGTTTGCCATCAGGTTTATGTTGGTAAAATTGGGCAGGAGTTGACAGGTCAAACAGCCCACAGACTATGCTCAAAGGTATTTGTGAAATCAATAGTTTGTCCATATTTTCATTATCTTTATGAGTGTGACTGTATGTGGCTTACACATTGTTACTTTGTAATTGACAGGAAAGTTGAAGCAGCTTGTGAAGGCCAGAAGAAGGAAAGCCAAAAAATAAAAATAGATGAATTTCATGCCATGACGGGCATTAGTTGTAATTGGAACTGGTATGGGTATAGGAAATACAGATTGGAGCCTATTAATTTTTTTATTTTTTTTTAATAAATGAACATTGACACCGTTTTAATTGTGACTGCATGATGAAAAAAAATTAATATAATATAAGGTTAGACACCAATCAATTACACCGAAGAGAATAGGAAATGGTGTGAACTGCCACTGCGAAAGCTGACACAGCAGTTTTCGGCAGGTGTACTTTATCCAAATGTTAAAGCAAAATATGATGAGAAAGAACCACCGATGTTGAAATGGTGGTCTATGCAACAATGGAAACTGCTCCAAAGGGGACTGACATGTGATTGGTGGCTGCATAGTGGCTATTGAAGATATCAGTGGCCTTTGTCAACAATGAGCACAGAAACTTGATGGTGTCCTATAGCTATAATTCTAGTAGTGAGCTTGCGAAAAATTCTTGATGGCTGTCCTCAGCTCGAGTCACTTGATCTCCGCGGATGTGGCAAGCTTAATCCAATGGGATCTTTGGGAAGAAGACCCTTGGATTCCCTTGAAGACTATGAATGAATGAATATGATGAAGTCGATCTAGCTATATGATTGCCCACAAAGGGAGTGATCATGCACTCTAGTGATTTTACAAAATTTGTTCTACTTTCAGTCTTGAATGTTGAGGTTGAATCTTTATACGGCAGGTGGCTATTCGCAAGGGAAGACAGCCTGAACGTACGGCTGAACATACATTCATGTTCAATATTTAGTTTACTCATTACTTCATTAGCTATATTTCAGATTGCCTTATTGCCATACAGCTATGGTAAAAGTACCACTCCTGCAATTTGAGTGTAGGAAGGCTTTTCGTTATATAGATACACCTTCTATGAGTCCTAAATAATAAAATGACATAATTCACGACTCAACAACATATTGCAACAAAGAAAAAGTAGATGAAGCCAAACTAATGAGTCAAGTAATTTTAAGTTGGAGCACTACCGATCTGGATTCTGGACAGAAAAAGAATGCTTTGTGCGTAGTAGTACATGTCATACTTATATGTAGCCAATTAAACAAATTCGAACATTATTGCTATATATATTTCTACAAATTAAGGTCCGCTTCCAATCACCACTCTCCTGTCCATGGACCTGGAGCTGGGGCTGGAGGAGAATCAGAAAAAATCCCTGCAAATAGAATGAAAGCACGCACAATTAAACTTCCCGAGAACTAATAAAACTGTTTATAAGTACTTGTGATAATAAATGAAATTGCATGAACTAGTTACCACATAGAAGGAGGTTATCAGGTGGCGGGCGCTCCTTAGCAGGGTCAGGGTCAGCATCAAAAACTCGTACGTAGAGTTCTTGTCCCAAGTACCAGTGCTTCAGTAGTTGTGACCTCAAGTTCCACATTCCAGGGTTGTCTAGGAATGCATACACTGCAGTCCATGCTCCCGGGTACACTTGCACGGTTGATCTTACAACAGGATCGTAGAGGTTGTATGTGCTCCGTGATTCTGTAGTCCAATCTCCAATGCCGAACCTGCTTGTTAAGATTTTGACAGGATCAGACTAGTGTCCAACGTACATGTTTTGCATTACATGCTCATAAGGAATTTTCGGGATTTGCTACTACTCGGTTTGGAGTTTGGACCTATTGATTAGATGATCGATCAAGTGAGAGTTTGCAAGCATAATGTTTGTGGTTTGGTTACTGTATGCACACTATAATTTGCTTGAAGCTATCAAAATGTGTGGCATGATATTTTGGTAAACTCTCAACCTCATTAGTGGATCTAGTTGAGAGCAAAAGGTGTGTGATAAAAGATATGAAAGAAGCAGGGTATGGTATTCCACTATTCCTTTCTAAGCAGGGTACGGTATTTCTTCATCATGTTTTGCCAAGAGAAATTTTTAGAGTCCACCACCGGTCATCTAGATTCTAGATCAGGTAAACTGGTACTGAGAGCATTGAATTTTCAGATCATAATATGCCATGATAATGTGTCTAGCTATCAAGAAATATTAAAGCTAATAGAGCTAGGCTTACCCAACAACAAAAAATCCGTAACCATCCAAATGCCAAGAATCCATGGCAGCCAGGTTGTTTTTAAACACTATTTCTATCCACCCTTTGTGGATTCCAGTCACTACAAATACTCCATAACCAGCATCGGGGTTGACTGATTTCACTGGAAAAGAATCAAGTTGATACACACCGGAACCATTGACAAAGTAATCAGCGAGTTTCAGCGGGGTCGTTACAGTGTCATATGACACATTGTTGACAACATAACGTGGTAGATTATGAATTTGAGCCACTGTACTTTCTAGGACGAAGGTTTGGGATAGGGTCACATTTGAGACGTTGAAGCTACCTTGTGGATTAGGCCTTGCAGCTCCAGCAGTTAAGTTCCACCTGGTCATGAAAAAGTTAATTGGGGGAGAAATATCAGAATGTGTGTGATGAAACTAATCGAAAATGAAGTCTGCGTAGAAGAGGAAAAACACTCTCTCGATCGCCACAAAGTCACACATGTTATGTTGTTCGTCTGTTAATTTGAACCATTCAACATATGAATTCTTATATTAATGAGCGAACCAACTTAATGTTCTGACAAGTGCAATTTAAATCAATTTTGTATTTTATTTTTACCTAATAGACCGGGCCTGATTCATCGAAAAATCGACATCGAATGGGTCAGGCCCTTCTGGCAGCGGTCCGCCTACTGTTGAGACAGAATTTGAATAGTGCAACACCCCTACGCCCACCAGGCTGCTAAAATCAGAGGTGTTGAGCAGCTTGGGAGATGCCACCATGTAATAGTCAGCCTCATCTTGATTTGCTGTGACAAGAACTGAGTAGGATTGACCAACATGTACATCCAGAGAATCCAAAGAAATCTGATTAGTATATGACCCTTCTGTTTCAACCAACACCATTTGATGGTTCTGAATCCTGAAATTGAAACTCACAGCATTCCCCACATTTGATATTCTCAGCCTGTATGTCTTCCCTGAATATATAACAAACATGCAATCATAAATACTTGAACACATTATATTTCAGTAGATACATATAGCTCTCATTAATCCTAGCTAAATGTACCTTGTGTGACATCGAAGGACTCATGGTCTTTTGACATTTGATTATCTAGAGGGCCTTTGCCATTCATCAGCATAATATCTGGAAAGGTGTAATAAGCCGTCTCGCTAGTATCCATCTGTGACCTAATTGTCTGTTCCAATTCCATGTCCGAAAAATAAAATGTGAGCCTAAAATGAAATTGAAATTTGAACTGAAGCTAATTGGTCATGATGTTCATGAATAAAATTTCAAGTGAAAGAGACCTTGTAGCTGTCATAAGACCAATCACCAATGAGGAGATCAAATTCTGCCTCTGGTGCAGGGAAGGGGACGGCAATGACTTTGCGGTTAATAACACGAATAGCTCCAAACCCTCCAGCAGCCTTATGGAAGTTGATGGATGGAAAGTAGAAGAAGCTGCCAATCTGGTCCTTGGTTTGGAACACATAAGTCCAGTTTGTACCAGGTAGAATCGGACAATTTGTTCCTGAAACTCCATCTTGCCATGAGTTTAGCCTTTGCTGTATACCATTCCTACACCACCACAATCATTTCTCATTGTTAACTTAAAACGTTTGAAATTGGGTCTATGCAAAATTAATTGTTGTACAAAACTGTACATACCATGTAAATAGTAGAGGCTCATCCATGTTGTTAAAGACATTGACATGAACAAAGTCATTGGTTGTGGCATTGATAAGAGGCCCTGGAAACTTCCCATTTATGGTGATGACCTGCTCAACAATGAACACAAGCACAGGTTCAAATTCTCTAACTGTAAGAAGAAGCAGAAAGCCGAGCAAATTAAAAGCAACCGGTTCTTACAGGTTGATCCATAGACACAGGCTTGATGGTGCTGTCAAGGGTCACATCCCAATCAAGATAAATATGAATAGCATTGGCTCTAGCAACAAGAGCTAAAACCAATATTGCGCATTTGATCAGGCCAGTATAGGCCATTTTTCTCTGTTTCGTGTCTACTGCGTCGTGCTAGGAAATGCAAATGGACAATGTAGCTTATATACGTGAATAACAAGGAAGAGTTAGAGAGGTGAAGATTCATAGAGGGAAGACAGTAACCAGGATAAATGTAACAGCTGGAAAATGGTATCAATCGGTGATATCAAACTCTTTCTTATTAGTGACTGTATAGTAGCATAAAAGATTAGTGACCAAACCAACCAAAGCCGGCAGGTTCGAGCTGAACAACAAGAGTACAAGAGGAACTGGTCACGGACCATGACATTGTTTTGATCAACCTTGGGGCCTCAGCTAGTTGACTCCTTCAAGACTGTAACAAGCTGTTTTCTCAGAACCCATTTGTCCTCTAAGTAATCTTTTCAGATTTAAAACAAATAATATCAACCTAGGTAATGGAGTTCGCTACATGACCAAACAAAAAGAACGCTAGCTGAAAAAGTTATGAGGTACCAAAAATTGTTCAACGAGCCACATATCAACTAACTTGTAGTCTAATAATATTATTTTTCTCTTTAGTGAAAGAGGTCTTAAGTTCAAATTCTCTCTTTCGCTTATTAATGAGAAAATAAAATGTAGTTGCACATTCATGTAATGAAGCTAGCTAGTGAGGTGGTGAGGCACTGAGGCCCATCCACGAGTGGTGTAATAATGCAGCAGGCACAAATGATTGAAGGAAATAACTAGGAATAATTTACAAACCAAACAAATTAAAAAGCCGTATTTCCATTAAAAAAAAAAAAGCCGTATTTATTTCATTCTTACTAATTACGAACTTTATTGTGCCGAGAAAATACAATTATAAATCATTATAGGTTTTGGCATTAAAATGCTTTGCTATGACACTTTTTTGGGACTAATGCTATAGCATTATACCATTAGACACCACTCCAATGTAGTCGGAATGAAAACTCAAGAACACAAAACTCAAATCGGCACTATTTGGCGGGACTGCTCTGCTCCATGCGTACTCTGTTAAAGCCACTACTAGCACAAAACCCATGTTTCATCTTGGACTATGCACCAATTTTCCAGTCCTTAACTGGGCAAAACTTGTTGAAGCTAGGCCAACAGGTCCACACCCATATGGTCCTGCGTGGCCTCGAACCCAATGCCTATCTTGGCGCCAAGATGGTTGCAATGTACGCCAGCTCTGGTGATCTTGACTCAGCTGTAAATGTCTTTCACAGAGTAAAATACCCATCTCCACTTTTGTACAATTCGATTATTCGGGCTTATACCCTTCATGGTTACTCTGCGAGAACTGTGGAAATTTATGGTCAGATGCATTGTTTAGGCCTAAAGGGTGATCATTTTACCTACCCTTTTGTGCTCAAGTGTTGTGCAGAGTTGTCGAATATTTTGATAGGGAAATGTGTTCATGGGCTGAGCCTGAGAACTGGGTTGGAGTCTGATATGTATGTTGGGACTTCTTTGATTGACATGTATGTGAAATGTTGTGAGATGGGGAGTGCACGTAAGCTGTTCGATGAAATGTCTGTGAGAGACGTTTCGTCGTGGAATGCGTTGATTGCGGGGTACATGAGAGAGGGTGAGATTTATTCTGCTGAGGAGTTGTTTGGACAAATGAGGTGCAAGAATATTGTGTCTTGGACTGCTATGATATCGGGGTATGCGCAGAATGGGCTGGCTGAGCAGGCATTGAGTGTGTTTGATGAGATGTTGAAAAAAGATTCGGAGGTTAAGCCGAATTGGGTGACGGTAATGAGTGTTCTTCCTGCATTTGCACATTCGGCTGCACTAGAGCGGGGGAGGAAGATTCACAAGTTTGCTAGCGGGATTGGTTTGGACTCGAATGCTTCCATACAGACCGCGCTGGTAGCAATGTATGCTAAATGTGGGAGCCTTTCTGATGCTCGTCAGTGTTTTGATAGGATTCGTGGAAGTGAGAAGAATTTGGTTGTATGGAATACTATGATCACTGCTTATGCGTCCCATGCACGCGGATCAGAAGCTGTGTCCACTTTTGAGGACATGGTGAGAGCCGGTGTTCAACCTGATCATATAACATTCACGGGATTGTTATCTGGATGCAGTCATTCAGGGCTTGTTGATGTTGGCTTGAAATACTTTGATGGCATGAAGACAGTATACTCTGTTCAACCAAGAGTTGAACATTATGCTTGTGTTGTTGATCTATTGGGTCGTGCAGGGCGATTGATGGAAGCAATGGATGTCGTAGATAAAATGCCAATGCAAGCAGGGCCAAGCATTTGGGGTGCACTGTTATCAGCTTGTCGAAACCACCCAAACTTGGAAATTGCCGAAACTGCAGCCAGAAATCTCTTCAGTTTGGAACCAGACAACAGTGGCAACTATGTCCTGCTATCTAATATATATGCTGAAGCTGGCATGTGGAAGGAGGTGGACAAATTGAGAATTCTATTAAAATCTCAAGGGATGAAGAAGAGCCCTGGAGGCAGTTGGATAGAGGTCAATGGGAAAGCCCATCTGTTTCTTGGTGGAGATACATCTCACTCTCAAGCAAATGAAATTTACATGTTACTGGAGGAGTTACCGAAAAGGATGAAGGCAGCTGGTTATGTACCTGACACTAGGTTTGCTTTGCATGATGTTAGTGAAGAGGAGAAAGAACATAACCTTACAACCCACAGTGAAAAGCTTGCCATTGCCTTTGGACTTCTTAATACCGATCCTGGAGCAGTTCTTCGTGTGACAAAGAACCTTAGAATTTGTGGAGATTGTCATACAGCCACCAAGTTCATATCTAGAATCTATGGGAGGGAGATTATCGTAAGAGACGTGAATCGATTCCATCACTTTAAAGATGGGCACTGTTCATGTGGAGATTATTGGTAACGAAAAGGAGCCTTCCATTTGTACCAAAAAAAAAAAGGAGCCTTCCACATGAATCAGAATGTGTGAAAACGTTTGGAAGATGCCATTAACCGCATTCAGATGGATATAACAAATCCCCAGCGACACGTCCTGCTTTGACAATGTTGCCAAAGGAAGAACTAGAGCCAGGTTCGAAGCTATATTACAATGTTAATGACTGCAACAAGCTGATCATTCTGGCTTCAAAACTGGAAGACATTCATGAACCTTTAGAAGCTGATGCAAACCATGGTTTGATCGGCAGAGAGGAAGCTCTTGTTTTCTCGTTGTTTTCTAACTGACATCCCAGAAATCCTCAAAGACCATGAATTTTAGCTAATATGAAATGGTGGTGGCAGTATCCGAGTTGGGTCATTCAAGTTCGAGTGACACATTCAGCCTTGTTTTGCCCAGTATAAGATTTTTGATGGGTAAGACGAAATGAAGAATGCTCGAGTTGCTGGAGGTGGAGTACAACTCCTGTGAGCTAAGGTTAGATTCTGGTCCATTTTATGGGCCTTACTTTGATTGTAATTTTATTTGACATAAATAAAGCTTTTATTCTCATCAGCAAAAGCCATGTGTACTCATAAGCAACAGAATTGAACACATAAGAAATTCTGGAAAAGAATGAATATATGATAAAATTGCTCAGAACAGAAAGAAGGATGCAAAATGCACATTTTAAGCTATTTTCTGTATTGTTGCAGTTTCTGTACATCTTATGTAATTTATAGACATTTGTAGCAAACTCTAAATCTTGAAATGCCCTAGCACTCGAGCAAACCCCTGACATCTGCAGAGTTCAATAACCTAGCTAGAAACTATTATGAAACCCAAAAAAAAAAAAAAAAATCATGGAAGTGATGACAAGGATTTTTGAAGATCCGAGTCCACCTAAATTGCATATCACCAGTTTTTGTACTGGCATGAACTAATGTTCTCTATTGAGAGCAGCAATTGCCGCTGCAAGGCATCTGGTCTGCTTCTTTCTGCTTCAAAATTTGTCTCTTCACGTCCACAGATCCACTTTCCAGTAAACTTGGTACCTCCAGCATCTGTAAAACCAACAAATTGGGTAGAACTTAGAAGACTGGTGATGTGTGATTAGATGAAAGCCTTGAAGCATGTGAGGTCTTAGAGATTCTAAATGTGAGATTGATACCTTCAATGTGAGATCTTTAAAGCATTGATGAACATTTTCTTTAGTTTTAGCACTACATTCAAGAAACAAACATTTATGCTCCTGTGCAAGTGCCATCCCTTCTTCTCTGGTTACAACCCTCTCTTTATCCTGGAAAGTTTTGCACAACACAATCAGATTTGAGTATTTAGCAGGCACTCTTGTATATGTAGGAAACCACAGCTAGCAGAATCAAACTTACCCTGTCAACTTTGTTCCCGACTAGAATTTTAATGCAATCTTGATTGGTGGAGTACCGGTCTACTTCCTTTGCCCACAGATTTGATAAATTTGTAAAGGTTTCTCGCCGTGTTACATCATACACTGCGATTGAAATCAAATGAGAAATCAGACCGATTTTGATTTGCCATTGTTCAGCTAACGCTCTGATATCAATTAGCAACTCAACCAATGAACAGAAACAAAAATATAAGTAGCTTCCATGGCTGAACACATATTTATATGATGTGAACAGAAGATACATGTGTAGACAATAGACAAGTCAAGAATAAATGATCAGTGCATAACTCAGACGATGCAGATTGAAATGTTTTTGTAAATGAAATGACATACCGAGAATGATTCCATGTGCACCTCTGTAGTAAGAGCTTATTACTGTTCCGAACCTCTCCTGTCCAGCTGTGTGCAAAAGCAACACAAAATATTCACAAACCAATTCCATTGACATGGCGAATGAGGAAATTCAAAATCCATTATTGGATACCTGTGTCCCATATTGTTAGCTTCAATCTCTTCCCATCAATTGAAAGCTGTTTGATCTTGAAATCCACACCTGGAAAAGTGAAATGGTTGGAACAGAAGATCAGCACCAAATATAATAACAATCAGAGAATTCAAAGCAAGTATAACTTTCAGAAATTTTCCTTGAAGTTCAACATTAAGATATGCAATGGTATAGAAACAGAGCGCTCATAAGTCATAATCATGAAGCTCAGGTATACAAACACAAGTATGGACTTATAATTTGGTCATTTCCATCTAGTGGTGATAGCTTATAAGACTCTTCATAAGTTCATGTACAAAGACAACAACGAAATGGAAAGAAAAATCAATGCATGCCACCATTGGAGTTCATAAAGTTTGCAAAGATACAGAACTCCAGTATTTCACAAGATATGGAACCCAATTAAGTACTTGGACATGTGACTGAGTCATTAATTTCAAAGAGAACATGGAAGAGCTAAACTCTGAAGGGGGATGAAAGAGTATTAGTAGCAGTAGTACCAACTGTAGGAGAAAGGTCTTGAACAAAGTTGGAGATGAAGCTCAAAAGAAGACTGCTCTTTCCAACACCAGAATCACCAGCCAGCAAAATCTTGAATGAGTAATCATAATTTCTTGGTGAACCCTTCATTCTCTCTCTCTCTCTCTCTCTCTCTCTCTCTATGTATATATATGTTCTTCTAATACTCTCTAGTTTCACTGATATTTCTCTGGTTCTAACCTTCTCTCAAAATACAAAACTACAGAGACAACAGAGAGAGATAGAGAGTCTTAGAATTGCAAATAGGAAACTTCCTGAGGTACAAAGACAGGTGTTATTGGCGGGTAGCTAATACGTGTACACTGTATATGAGAGAGAGAGAGAGAGAGAGAGAGAGAGAGAGAGAGAGAGAGCTTAAGTATTCAAGTAATTTGTGAATAATTCAATTCGGTTAAGAACTTAAGAATGATTGCAGATTTGCAGTCCTGTAATTTGTGCAAATGGATTTGGCAGGTTTTATGTTTATTAGGATAAACTTCCTGTTTCTTGAACGGTTTTTGTAGCTTTCTTAGCCCTTACGCCGGATTTTTTTGGCAGCTAATACTTGTCTCCTTGTGCGTGTCACACACTATAAAGCACATTTAGCCTAAAGGCCTTCACATTTATTTGTGTCCCAACAAGACTTGTGAACTGTTAATAGGGAGGAGGGAATAGGGTTTCTCACGGAAATGATAGTGAAAGATAAGCAATAGAGTTCACAAAAAGGGAAATTCTTAGGTAGGGACTTCCCCACCACGTGGATATAGGGTAAATCAAAATCTTGCTTGTTTACATCATGAGCATGAAAATAAGAACTATTTTGATTTATGAGTTTCAGTAAATATAAAAAATATTTAAGAGTGTTCGATTCATCGATTTTCCTTCTCTTTTTTTTTTTTTCAAGCAAGCCTGGAAATCCAAGTTGGGAAGACACTGTAGTAGTATAGTACGAAGTTTAAGACGATTTGATAACAGAAGTTGATGATGACACAAAGATTGAGGTTTGAGGTAGAGAGCCTATCATCCACCTAAAACTAAAGATGATGTCAAAACTGAGAGAGAAGGATGGGCGTTGGACAATGCCAGAGATGAACAAGTGTTCACCATGCAAAGAGCACGCAACCACAACAATGCTACGTACCCATAATTTTACTATATACTATGAAATAATGACATGATTATATTTCCGAATTATTTGACTGAAAATTTGATCCCTCAAATTGTGGGGATTTGGATGATTGGATCCCAGAACCCCAAACTGCGTTCCCATCACCGTAGCGACCAACAACCATCCTCACCTCCTTTCTACATCACCATCAAATTTGATGTCAAAGACAGCTATGGTAATTTTAAATCTCTTTTACCGTGCAAGGACAAGAGTTTTAACTTCAAATTCACCATAGTAGATTTATATTTGTTAGCACAAGCATCTCCTACCAACAAGCGCCCATGGCCTAATGGATAAGGCGTCTGACTTCTAATCAGGCGATTGTGGGTTCGAGTCCCACTGGGCGTGCAATTTGTGAACCTTTTTTTTCCCATTAGCAACAAAACCCTTTTTAATTTATTTATCTAAATTCCGTTTAATATTGGTTTGCTTTGGGGAACAATGAGAAAATTTTGACAAGACTGAAGAATTCCGAATTATAAATGCATTTTCCTGAACATAAACAAGTTCAATTTCGTTACCGGTCTTTGAACAATTGAGCTTCTGTTGAACTGAAATTGCTTTTTCAAATGTAAAAGCACCATTCTTCAGATTAAGTTAACCTAGTACATTTCCCTAGTACACGAAATGTACATATATAGCTTACAAGTTCACCCAGCAAACAAGTACAATATTCCACCTGGGAAAAAAGAATCATCTAACACAGAGTCTACCCGGGAAGTTCTGAACCCTCAGTCTACACTAGTGTTACAACTTTGGACAAGAGTGACCACTATGTTTTTTTTTTATGACCTAGTGACCACTATGTTAAAAATCAGTGTTTTCCAATCCTAATTCTTCTTGCTTGCAACAACCACCAGGTCAAGTGGCTCAGAAAAACGCAACTCAGCAGGGCCAGGACCCAAAATCCCTTTTTGCTCGCTGATCTTCCCTAGGCCGGGAAGAGGAGGCGGCTCTACAGGTGCACTCTTTTCATCATCTCTCCAGAGGGTTCCTTGCCACTCTTTCTACAATGTTGAAAGCAAATGCATTCAATAGTGCAATCACATAAAGCAGAACCATAATGGTCATAACAAGATGATTCTGAGACTGAAAATGTAGAATTTCTTCCTAGGCCCAATTTCAGTGTATTGTTGGCGAATTTCAAAATACTAACCTCATCAATAATGTGTGGTGCATCCTGATGCACTGGTGTCATAGGTGGAGGAGCAATATCAGGGTCTGGCTTTTGAAATATAAATGTGGTATACAAACCTGCAAAAGAAAAGTATCAAGCAAATAAGGAACTATAAACAATAGTTGCAATACTACAAGATAGACAGAATGAATGCATCACCTAACACATCATATGATCGAGGAAGAAGTCTGCCTCTCGGATCCGCAAGGTTTGGGCCATAGTTCATTAGCATGCCTGCAAACTGTGCTCTAAAGCAAAAAAATAAATAAATAAAATAAATAAATGAAATAAAATTTAGAAGTCAGCCATGATAAGTTGAAGTAGGGTTCTCTGAAATGAATAGAATATGGCTTCAGAGCTTTATTCAGAGGATTGTATAGTAAGCTATCTTCTTGTGATGAAATTAAGAAGAGAACTAGTATTCAAACCTGTTGTCATCATAAAATTCAGTTAGATTTTGAATCTCCACATACTCAAGACCAGCTTCTCTGGCTAACCTGAGTATTATAAAACAAAAATGGTCATTTGAAAATCACATTACAAGCACAGCCAAGCAAATGAATAGTGCGTGTGATGAAGCCAAGGAGCTGATCCATGGCGTTATGACGACAGCAATCCAGAGTTCCAGACACATGTGATAGTTAGAAGAAATTATTCATAATCCAATGTATAATCTAAAGTTGAATTTCCAATTACTTTAGAGTCAGGATTGAACTTGATCAATTTCTAACTAGTATGAGTGAGCAAGCCATCTTAAACTAAGGATCATTAATAACTCAAGCCTTGAACATAGATAAACTTTGGTAATGACAGATTGTAAAATGTATGTCACACTAAACAAAACAACAACCTACAATTAGAATCAAGCTTTGGAAGCAAGCAAGAAAGAAATAATACCTAATGAAGCTAGGGAAATGAACCAAGCAATGGGTTTCAGGGGGGAGATCATTAGCCAATTTTAGCAGGTACTTCTTTCCGAATAAGGGGAACCTGGAAGTTTCAAGGAAACTCATTGGGATTAAAAGGGAACAACCCAAGAGAACAAAAGCTAAGTTCCCTAATATCTAAAAATACATACTTCTCTTCCTCAATTTCAAAAGTGATCACATAGTTCTCTGATCTGATGCAGTTGGGAACAATGTTTGGTTTCATACCAGCACTTCTGTTGTGGTATGCTTCTACATTCTTCTGGTACTTTGCCCTGTATAATTACAATGTTAATAACCTAGCAGCAACAATCTCCATAGATATGAAAATAATTAAGCTATTCAATGCTGGCTATAAAACTAACTAATGGACGGGTCTTTAGCAAGCATAATTCATACCATATTGTAGATGAGTCAGGAGTAATACCAAAAAAATAACCCCCTGGCTTCAGTAAGGACGACACATTTAACAAGAGCCTCCTTGCTTTCTCTTCAGTTTGGAAACACAACTGCAAGTGAAAAAGCCTCTAAAGATTCAAAACATGGGATTCTTAAAGAAAACACATGTCCATTAAAACCAAAAAGAAAAAGGGAAAGACGAGAAAAAGTATATTGAAACCTGCAAATTCTGCAAGCAGCAAACTAAATCAGCCAGAATGGTGTCCTCATTCAGATGTGGCTCTATATCTTCCTGTCAGACCCAAAAAATGATCCAATTTCAAGCCATGTATTAACCAAACAACCACTAATTGGATTGATCAAGTTAAAAGGTAGCAAAAAATATATATAAATCTCCAACGCGAATATTTTAAGACAGTCACCAGACATAGCGGAAACTTATGATTGAAAATGCACAACAGCGAACTAACACAAACTTCCACCGGTTGTTTTAGTTCATGGAAAACAAGTAACAACAAGTAGTGCAATACTATTTAGGGGTTAAGATCAAAACATGAACAATCCTAAACATGAGCAAGACTCAGTTCAAAACAACACTGGCATTCAACTTTTCAAAAATGAGAGATAGAAAGAGAAGGCTGACCATGCAGGGGTCGAGCTCAAAGAAGTCAGCAGTGTAACTCTTCCTCTGGCTCTCCCAAGCTTCTCTTCTCTGGCTTATTCCGGACGTCGAAACATCTAATCAATCACGACAACAAATCACATTCACCCACCACCATAACATCACACTCATATTTTACACAAAAACAAAAACAAACAAAGCATAGAAAACAAGGATGATGGAATTACCAATTCCAATGTAGTGACCGATTTGGAACTCGTCCCACTTCTCGGCGTCGAGTCCGCCGCCGCCGCAGTACAACTCACACACCTAAACAGCCGCCACCACAAATCACCCAATTAGATGAATACACGTGTATGTGAGTAGAGAGAGAGAGGGGTTTAGGGGGAGAGACAACAGACCGAGGCGTAGGGGTGGACGAAGATTTTGGTGAGGGCGGCTTTAGCGAACTCGTAGAGTCGATTGTGAGTCGACTCGGCTCTCGGCGCCGCCGGGTGTTGAGTCGTCATCATCATCATCGCTGCAGCTCACAGAGGTCGGAAACTCTCAAAAGTTCCAGAGAGTCAGAAACGAATATAATTACCTCCTATCTTAGGTCCTCGTTGGCAAAGTAACAAATTATATCCCTTTGGGGAAAATTATATTATGGGCCCTTATTTTTCATCTGATTGACACATATTTTTTTTTTAAAAAAATATCATTTTTGTTATATAATTTTACCTCCATCTCACACTTTTCGTCTTTTTGGTGATCAAAAAACTGTTACAATTGTAGATATTTTTACCAAATTATATCAAATACAAATTCTAAATGTAATGTGTTTGATGAAAATATGCATGACCTAATAAATGATGATGAAAATCGCACTTTATTTTGTTGTTCAAGTTCAAAATCTTTTTTTTTTCTTTCTATTTTGCCAATAAAGATGGACTCAATAGAGTATAACAGTCAGGAGGAGAATAATTTGGTGCTAGATTTTCTTTTGGATGAGGTTAAACTTTTGTTAGGAAATTTTTCTTAATTTATTGTACTCATGTTAATCGGCGAGCATATAGTGTAGCTTATAGTTTAGCTTAAGCTGTTTGTGTGCGCTAATTTTAACCATTTTTAGTCAATTATTACACATGTACTTGAATGATTTTAATTGTCAGTTTAATGAAATTCTAAAAAAAAAAAAAAAAAAGAGTTTTGCTTAAAAAAATATTTGTAATAATTTCTCTTTAGTGAGTGAAGGGTATGAAACAATCTAAATTTTCATTTTACTACTTATTTGACTTGACAAAAAATGACTTTGAAAAACTAGCTCAATGATCTGGTGGTCAATTAATTGATACTACACAATTTTTCTCAGATTTATATTTAAAGATGAAAAATAGTGAGTATTTCAATTACTTTATTATTTTCACCATTTGATCCAAATTCAATAATAATTGAGCACGATTGACCACGAAATCATTAGACTACCTAAACGGGATGGTAACAAAAATATGTTTGATTTAATTAATATTTTGATCACAATTCACAAATTTAACAGAGAACTAAATTGTAAAACAAGGCTAAAGCCTAAAGTTGAGTAACAACAATAGTATTTTCTAAATGGTACTAAAATGTCAATCAGGGACTAAACTATGAGTACGTTTACCCTCACACTATAACCCGACCCGATTATAACCGGTTCAAACACGGTTTAAACAACCCGAATTCTTTTTTTCTTTTCATTTTTTGCTACTATTTGTAGCCACACAAATGAAAAGCTTGGGGTTCAATCAATGGAGACCTTAGTTGACGCGGCGCTCCGAGTTTTAAACACCGCCGACCCCTTCGACAAGGCCCGACTCGGCGACTCGGTTGCCTCACAATGGCTCAACGGAACCATCACTCTCCCTTACAACCCAACCCTGGACCTCCCTGTACCGGACCGCCCCGCCAGGCTCACCCAAGTACGGTAATCTCATGATGGCTTGTTTATCCCCCTCGATGAAATTCCTGAATGAGATTCGGTGCGTGCAGGTGAAGCTGGTGAAGCCGGGTCAGATGCCGAAGCTGGGCCGAGGCGGTAGCTTGCAGAGCAGGCAAGCAATGGTTCATAGCTTGGCGCACACGGAGAGTTGGGCGATTGACTTGTCTTGGGTACACTAGAGTACTAGTCTCTGATTTGATTCGATATTGTTGTTTGTTGCTCACGTTTTGTTGTTTGTGCAGGACATAATTGCGAGGTTTGGTAAGCAAGAGGCAATGCCTGTGGAGTTTTTCACTGATTTTGTGAAGGTGGCTCAGGACGAAGGGAGACATTTCAGTCTCTTGGCTTCGAGGCTGGAAGAGATGGGATCGTTTTATGGGGCTTTGCCGGCGCATGACGGGTTATGGGACTCGGCGACTGCTACTTCGGATGACTTACTGGCGCGGTTGGCGGTGGAGCATTGTGTCCATGAGGCGAGAGGAATGGATGTGCTGCCCACGACCATTGCGAGGTTTCGCAATGGGGGTGATGAGAAGACGGCTGGGCTGCTGGAGAGCGTGGTGTACCCTGAAGAAATCACGCATTGTGCTGCGGGAGTGAAATGGTTTAAGTATGTTTTCCTGAGGTCGATGGGAAAAGGTTTGGATGGAAATGAGGAAGATGCAGTGATTGAGAAGTTCCATGAAGTTGTGAGGAAGCATTTTAGGGGGCCTTTGAAGCCTCCTTTCAACGAAGAAGCGAGGAAAGCTGCTGGATTTGGTCCTCAATGGTATGAACCTCTTGCTGTCAAAGAGAGCAAGACTACTACTACTACTACTATAGCATTTTGAGTGCATAAACATGACAATATTTCATTAGGAATCAGATTCTTCCCATAAAAAATGGAATGCCCATTTTTCTGTTTTCGTTTTCGAGTGGCTGGATTGTTTGCACTGGTTAAGAAGAGAAGTTTCTTTTTAATAAAATGCTAGAGAAATTGTTGAAGAGAGGAATTGGGTGTGTTCGTTTTTTCTATGTTTCTCTCAGCAGTTTCAGAAACATTAGGGTTTAGGATGATTGCATTAATTGTAGGGTTTAATGTGATTTAGTAATCAAGTAACTTTGTTTGCAATTTGATTCCAAGATACGTGACCAGACACTTCTATTTAGGGATTGTTTTGATTTTTTTATAAACTCAAATGTCACTGAGGAAAGATTCTTTACTTAATATATGATGATTATGATTAATAAACTAGATGGTATGGGATCCTAATGAGGTATTCAAACCTCTCTCTTAGTAGAGCTTTGGTGAAGATATCTCCAACTTGGTCCTCAGTATTGCAGTAGACCAAATCCACTTCATTCTATTCAACTGCATTCCTGATGTACTTAAACTTCAAGGCAATATGTTTTGCCCTACTGTAGTACAGAATTCTTACTCATGGCAATTGCAGACTTGTTGTCACTGAGAATGGTTGTTGCAAATTCTTGTTTCTCACCAAAATCTTCAATGACTCTTCTGAGCCAAATTGCTTGTGAAGTAGCTATAGATGCAGACATATACTCAGCTTCAATTGTAGATAAGTCCACTGATTTTTGCTTCTTTGAAGCCCAAAAGAATACACCAGTTCCAAGTGTTAAAGTACACCCAGATGTGCTTTTCAAATCATCAACACTGCCTCCCCAATCACTATCACATAAACCAAAGAGTTTTGGTTCCACATTCCTCTCATACATAATACTAAATTCAATGGTACCTTGAATGTATCTCAGGATCCTCTTTGCAACTCCATAGTGTACTCTGTTTGGCTTGTGCATAAAATCTGGATAACAGACTTGCAGCATACATAAGGTCTAGCCTTGTTGCTGTCAAGTAAAGCAAACTTCCCACTAAACTTCTGTATATACTTTATCTGCACTACCACTTCCATCTTCTTTTTGAAATCTTTCATTGACAACTAGAGGTGTTGCAACAGATTTGCAACCAAATATCTTGAACTTTTCTAGAATTGCCTTTGCATATTTTTTCTGTGTAATGAAGATTCTCTCCATTTTGAACTATTTCAATTCCCAGAAAATAATGCATGATTCCCAAATTACTAATTTCATATTTCATCATCATATCAGACTTGACATTTGAAATCATTTTTTCACAACTCGTAGTAAATACCAAATCACCAACATATAAGGAGACAAATAAGAATGCTTGATTTACCTTCAGTTTTGGTGTAAAAGGCAGGTTCATTTTCACTCCTTTGAAACCCTTTTTCTATGAAATAGGAATCGATCTCACCATACCAAGCTCTTGGGGCTTGTTTCAAACCATAAAGAGCCTTCTTCAGTTTGTAAACCTTCTGCTCTTTACCCTTGATGATGAAACCTTGTGATTGTTCCACAAACACTTCTTCTTTTAACACTTCATTTAGAAATGCAGACTTTACGTCTAACAGAAACTAGCATTTTTGTGCAGTAATGGAAATCAGACCTCTTATGGTCTCATGCCTTGCTATTGGTGTAAAAGTTTCATTGAAATTGACTCTAGGTATTTGTGAGCATCATTTAGATTGGTTTTGTAAATCCACTTTAAACCAATAACATCTTTGTTATCTGGTTTATCAACCAACTTCCATGTATTATTCTTCACAATTACATTGATCTCCTCTTTCATCGCAGTTCTCAATTCATCTTCTTTTACAGCTTCTTCAAAATGCTCTGGTTGGAACAAGCATGCATTGCAACTTTCATACACATCATTTAAGCTTCTCAACCTAATCGGTGTTGAGTTTGGAGTTGATTGTGCATTTGAAGGTGCCAGTGAGGGTTGTTGAGGACTGTGAGGCGGTGACTGTTGTAGTGGATCAAGTTTCAGCCGTTCTGAAACCTCTTGTTCATTTTGAACAACATTATCTTGCACATCTTGTTGCAAGACTGAACCTTGATTCCAATCCCCCAAGATGATTTCTCACTGAAGAGAACATCTTGCAGATAATCATTTTCTTCTTTTTCAAATTATAGAGCCTATAACTCTTTGTATGTGAACTGTATCCCATGAACACAGACTTTTCACTTGATTCATCAAGCTTCCTTCTCAGCTCCTTTGGAATATGTGCATAGCAGATTGAACCAAACACCCTCAAGTGATTAACATTTGGTTTTCTTCCACTCCAGACTTCAATTGGTGTCATTCCTTGCACAACTGTTGTTGGATGCCTGTTCATCAAATACATTGCGGTGTTGACAGCTTCTGCCCAAAATTCTTAAGGCATCTTCTTGTCATGTAGCATTGATTTTGCCATTTCCATAATTGTTCTATTTTTTTCTTTCAGCTACCCCATTTTGCTGCGGTGTATAGCTTATTGTGAGTTGTCTTTCCAAACCAATGTCTGCACAAAAATTCCCAAACTCATTTGATGTATATTCACCTCCTCTGTCTGTTCTCAATACTTTGATCTTGAGATCTAATTGTCTCTCAACCATTGCTTGAAACTTCTTGAATACAGAGAACACATCAGACTTTTGCCTCAGGAAATAAAACCAAGTCATTCTTGAATAATCATCAATGAATGTAGAAAGTATCTATTTCTAGCTTCAGTTATGGTCTTCATTAGACCACACACATCAGAATGAACTAACTCAAGTGGAACTTTGGCTCTCCATGCCTTCCCTTTCGGAGATGAGATAATGTGCTGCTTTCCCAGTGCACATCCTTCACACATTACAGTAACTTCTTTAATTTTTGACAATCCCTGCACCATTTCATTTTGATGCGGTTGCTTGAGACTTTGAAAATTCAAATGTCCAAGTCTTCAATGCCCGAGACAAGGATCATCTTGTAGTTCCATTTTTCTTGCACTCTCTGTTGCATATTTGAGAGTCAAAGGAAAACTTCTATTCCTCTTCATCTCAACTTCTACCATCAACTTCTTGCTGCTCCATCTATCAAAGATCTTACAAGTGTTGCCACCAAAGTGTAGGTGATATGAGTGCTCAAGGAGCTGACCAACACTTAGCAGATTTGAATCAAGAACTGGAACTAACATTACATCTTTGATGAACATTTTTTTCATTTTTGGTTTCCACCGCAATACTTCCTTTGCCTTTTGTGTCATCCAACGTTCCATTTCCCATCTTCACTTTAGTGATGCTGTTGTAGTCAATATCATACAGAAGATTAGCATTTGTAGTCATATGATTACTGCAAGCACTATCAATAAGCCACACATTCTCACACACTTGTGTAGTTGCAGCATGGTTAGTAGAAAACATGTTGGTATCACACTGTTCTTCAATGCAGTTCACTTGTTGATTGCCTTTATAGTTGCAATCCTTCTTGACATGACAAAACCTGTGACAATTTGTGCACTTTGGTTTTCCTTTAAACCAACATTCACCATTGTGCATTTTTTTAGCAAATCAAACACTTTGAATAAGTTGAACTGCTACTTCCTTCATTATTTTTCTTTACTAATTGATCTGATTTGTCTTCCCACTTCTTGTCTTTGTTTTTCCAGTTCTTCTTCATTTTCTGGTTTCCCTGATTTGAATTGGAACTAAATGGCTCATCATTCTTCTGATTTGAGCTAAGACTTAGTGTTTGAAAAGCTTTTTCATATGGTTCATCATGACTCATTAACCTCTCATCAAAAGCCTAAGTGTTCCCATCACATCTTGTACACCAAGAGTTTCCATATCCCTAGTCTCCTCTATAATATAGATTATAGCATCATATTTTCTATTTAGACTCATAAAGATCTTTTGTACTACTCTTTTCTCTGTAATGGATTCACCATAGGTTTTCATTTGATTTACAATATCAGTCAGTCTAGTACTGTAATCATTTAGCAGCTCAGTTTCATTCATTCTAGTATACTCAAAATCTCTTCTCAAATATTGAAGTTTAACAACTCTAACTTTTTCTGAGCCTTTGAACTCAAGTAGCAGAACATCCCAAGCTGCTTTGGTTGTTTCTTCATTTGAGATTCTTGGAAAGATCTCTTCTGAGACTGAGTTTTGCAGTATGCCTAGAGCTTTTGCATCTTTCTTTATTTTTTTCTTTAGCTCCAATTTCTGAGCAATAGACATGTTTTCAATTTCTGGAACTGTATAGCCTTCATCCACATAACTCCATAGTTCATGTGAGATGAACATTGTTCTCATCTTGATCATCCAGAGGTCAAAGTTCTCTCCATTGAATATTGGAACTCTGATTTCTGATGAGTTGCTTGAACTAGCCATATTAGATTAGTAATTTGTATTTGAATTTTTTTATCCAACAGTTGATACGACCCAACTGATATTGATCAACAAAGCTCTGATACCATGTTGATACTTTTGATTGCTTCTACTTTGTATAGAACAAAATATAATCGAAACCACAACTTAGTTGATTTGATTAATTTGCAGTAGCAAATGAAGCATGAACAAATGAACAAAAAACTCAACACACGTTGTGCTTTGAGCTTCAAAATTTGTTCTCTTCTCTTATCTGCTTTTACATCAACTATCTCTTCCCTTATATAGGGTACAAGATTAATCTACAAAATATCTATAATGAAAGCATATTAAACTAGATTAAAGTACTTTAGATACAAAATATCTAGCTTAAATGTGAGTGGAGCAAACAGTAATGCAAATGGTGTCAAATATCTTTCACCGCAACTAAGTCTTCCGTCAGCAGCAAGTTTTGCCGCGAATGGACTAAATCCTTCAACGAACAGACTTAGATATTCAGCGAATAGTAATTTGCGAAACACTACTTCTCAGCAAACTTACATCTGTCTTTTCCGCCCAGTGAACTCACCTCGCGAACGCACTTCAGCGAACTTTGATTCATAGAGAACTCTGCTCAGCGAACACTATTAGAGCTTCCTAGTTTGGACCAGGAAAGCATTAATTCCAACACCCCCACCCACCATTCGTTCACCCTCCGCCGTACCTCCCCGCAAACCCCAACGATCTGAGGAGAGAAAAAACCGGCACCATCAACCTCATCGGAGCCCCACCGCTGTAGACACACCGAAATCAACATCTAATTCTTATTGGGATCGAGCTCGTTGATCATAGTCTTGGCCTCTGGATATGGGATTTGGTTGCAGTGCTTGAAAGAACATGGGGTGGGTTGGTTAATTGCAGTGCTTCAGAGAAGAGGGTGATGGGTGCCCAGAGCACATTTGGATCCCTGAAGGAAAATAAATCGATTAAGAAATGAATGGACGAAAATATCCTTTAAAAATTGCCACCTGCCAAACTCTGTAAAGGAGCTAATGGCTCTAGATACCCAAATTCGATTGGGGTCAGTACGTCAGGTACCATTTTGAAGTTTTTCAAACTTAAGGTACGAAAATTTAGAATAGCCAAAACGTCAGGTACATTACATGTCATTTTCCCTTGAACAAAAGTAAGAAAGGAAAGACCAATGCTTGGTGGTTCAAGTGGTAAGGAGCTTGTTCCCCTTAAGCAAGGTCTCGAGTTCGAGCCTTGTGAATGGAGCAGCCAGTATTGGGAGAGCTTCCCCTCTAAATGGGGTCCGACCCGGCTCGAGAGGGATTAGTCCTTACCTACGGGTGGGGGATACTTTGGTTTAACCAAAAAAAAAAAAGTAAGAAAGGAAAGCTGGGGTCTATGATGGGCTGTTGTATAATCTTTTCGTCCAGCATCAACAGCAGCGATTTTAGCCTTGGAAAGTTCAAAGCTGTATTTTCTAAAGTGTTTCCTATTATTGTGGAAGTGTTTTTCCTTTTTTGCTCTAGTTGTCCAGTCCATTGTGTTAGTGGAGGTCCCTTTTTCTTTTCATGAATGAAACTCTTGTTCTTGACCAAGATAATATGTAAATGTGCAGGAGTTACTTGGAAATGCAAGAAGTTTGTTGTTTCTCACTCTCTAAATTGGAAACTTTTCTTCCCAACAGTTATCTCCCTTCACATTGTATCCCCTTCTTATTTAGGCCCAAATAAAAAAACTCAAATTCCCAATTAGAAACGCAGCCGTTTCCGAATCCAAAATTCTTTTTCCGAAGCAAGAATAGCATAGGAAACAAATTGTTATCCAAGGGTCATGGTAGACTTCGTCAATTCTCTGGCGCTGGAACCTTAGCTTCCATCTTCGCTTGATGACCAAAAATCCATGGACAAAGAACACAAGTATATATTGCGCGCAACGATGATAAGCTGAAACAGGAAAAGGTGGAGGGGAGCGAGAGTTGGTTTCGTGTTAACTGTATAAATGATGCTTTAGCTGCCGAGGACATTCTACATCATGGACTCATGAGAACAGTGGCAGAGGTGTTTTATGGATAGCAAAAAAGCGCCAAGCTGCTGCTAGGTATATATGTGTGGTTTCTGTTTGTCTCTAATTCAATGATTGGAATCTCTTGAGCAGGAGGAGGAAAAGTAGTAGCAGCCAAGTTTCTCTGTTTTTAGTAATGTGTAAGCCTAGCTAGGTTGTGGACTTGGACGAATTAGGAAAAAGTCTTTTATGTTTATACATTATTAGGTCGATTACATCTACCACTGAACTAGAGCGACCGAGAATGTGGAGGAGGACCGGTGTGAGAATTGTGGGGGACAGACCAACAATAGACCTCTAATTCTCTCAAAGACATCAGTGAGATCCATCACCAAAACAAAACTGAATATTATCTCCCTACTGGCCTAGTCTCTACGTACATTGTAATTGTGAAGATTAATCTTTGTGGACTTCATCATGATACTAACGAGTGATCGCAAGGTTTAATTCATTGAAATGATATGAGAAAATTAATGTTTGGATAGGTACAAAAAAAATTAGGATCAAATGGAACATATCATTTTTCAAAATTTCTTTGCCACACTGCTAATTTTACTTGAAGAAAGCAACAGAATTACAAAATGAGTTTAATATACAACGTATTTCATATGTAGTAATTAATAATGTGACTAGTCAATCAATTATGATCATATCATTTTTATTGGGCTCATAGATCTCAAAGAAGATCGTACTTCACAACCCTTTGATGCAGGGGTGGAGCCACGTTAGCTAGGGCACGGTGGGTCCCATGCCCCGGTGAGATTTTGATATATATACAAATCTGGTTTGATAGCAACTCTGAGTGTTGTCTTCCTATAGTGGTAGAGGCATATATCTATGGTAGGCCGGTCAATCTACATCAATGGAATGGTGCCTGGTAGTGCTTACTTCTTCTTTGGACTTTACAAAATTTGCTAGTCTTTGGCATTTGGCTAGACTCTTGTCAATTAAATGGTAAGGGGATTCGAACTCTCACAAAAAGGTCTTGCACTATTTAAAATGCATTAAAAGAAAACATTCTCAAAAAATAATAATAATAATAATAATAATAATATATATAGTGTTCAAGGAAAACCTAATTTGTGTTTAGCCCAAACTCTAGGTTACTTGACCTAGTGGTAATAGGATTTAACTAGAAGATCTAGAATCCTAATCAATGTAGAATTACTTTCCTTGTATGATTGAGATTCTATGCATTGTAATCCTCTATATAAAGAGGCTCCTATTATCAATGAGAATACACAGCAAATTCCTCTCAAATTCAGTTTCTCTAAAACACGTTATCAGCACGAAGCCCTAAACCTGAAATAAATAGCCAAACCCTGATTCAAGAAGCTAAAAACCTTGAATCCGAATACAAAACCTTGAAGCCTTTCTTTCCTCCACCTCACACCTTGAAGAACTCTATCCCAAGAGTCCAGAACCGGCAGCCCCACCTCAAGAACCGGCCGGAAAACCACCAAACCGGCCACCGAAAGCTCTATACAACTAGCAGCAAATATTCCACCGGTTCACCATCTTCCGGACCTCCGATTTCCACCAAATTTTGGTAGCAGAAGCCTCTCAAGTCAAAGATGCTGGAATAGGAAGAAAAAGTGAGAAAACCGGCCTAAAAGTGCGTGAACCGGCCGACTAAATCTCCTGCAGATAACCGGCAAAAAAGAAAAGAAAAGAAAAAAAAAAAGGAAAGGAAGCCCAGAAGCCCAAGAAGCAGGAGGACCCACTGCCACATCAGCACTGCCACGTCAGCAACAGGGACCCACTGCCACGTCAGCAGGTCAACAGTCAGCGGTCAACGGTCAACAGTCAACTCCGGTCAACATTTCCGGCAGTTTTCCGGCGAGTTTTCCGCCGACTTCCCGGCACATTTCCGGCGACTTTTCGGGCCATTTTCAGGAAACTTTTTCCTATCAAATTTTCCGGCGACCTATTTCAAGGTATTTTTTACTAAACGTTCCCGTTTTTTTAGAGTTTTTAAATTTAATTTCTCTTCTTTTTCGGGGACTTGCAACCTCCCTTCTTCTACCCCCCTTTCTTCATTATAGGGGAGACCAAATTAAGCCGAACTGTGGGGGTTCGTGCTCACTCCAAGCTTAGAGCTTGTTGAGATCTCCAAACTTAGAGTTTGTAGAGAATTTATGATCGACCACTTACATCATTGTTTCGATCTAATCCAATATCTCTTGTAATCGAATTTCTTGGAAGCGACTACGCTCGGAAATTCCTAATTTCTTGGAAGCGATTACGCTCAGAAATTTCATATGTTTTCGTGATAGCCTATTTAGCTCCGAAACTAACCCTAATTTCTTGTTCTCTTTCAGGATGAGTAACCTGAACAAATTGGATTTTTCTCCATTGAGAACAACTGGCTCTGGATATCATAGGTGGGTTCGTGATATCCGCCAACATCTCAAGGCTGATGGAATCCTGGATATGATTCTAGAGCCTAGCCAGGACGTGCTAACTGTTGAGCAAGCTCAAGCTTTGAAAGCAAACAGAGCAGCCTTAGAGGCAAATAAGGCAAAAGCCATCATCCTAATGACTCGTCATATGGATGATTCGCTCCAGTACGAGTATATGAATGAAGAAGACCCTATAAGGCTGTGGGTCTCACTCGAAGAAAGATTTGACAATGTCCGTGACTCCTTGCTTCCTGACCTAGAAGTGCGATGACATAGCCTCCGCTTCTGTGATTTCAAGTCAGTTCTTGACTATAACTCGGAAGCACTTCGCATTAAATCCTTAATGGAATTCTGTGGTAAAAAGATCACAGATGCGATGTTGATTGAGAAGACTCTCTCTACCTTCCCCGTCTCTGCATTGATGGTTGCTAAGAACTATCAAATCAATGTAAATGCAAGACGGATCACAAGGTTTCATGAGCTCATTGGAGCTATGACTGTCGCTGAAAAGCATGACAATATCCTTGTGAAGAACTATAATTCGAGATCCGTGGAAACAGAACATATTCCGAAATCCAATTATAGTTGCACCTCTAAGAGAGGGAGCCAAGAGCGAAACCCTAATCTTAGGTATACTTCTGGACATTCTGATCCATATAATCGCTCTACTTGGGAAGGTAACCGCCAAAATAGGCGAACATGGAACCGAAAAGGTAAACGTGGAAAGAGAGAGGGAGGCAACGCCTCTGGCCATGTTGGTGGCGCCACCAACACTAAGAGCCATCTAAATGACGCTTTCAAAGCGCCTCAATCAATGGAGTTCGAGCAAAGAGATGTATGTTCTCGATGTGGAGTGTCTGATCATTGGGCACACATTTGTAGAGCTCGTGAAGAACTTGTCACCGCCTACAAAGCATATTGTGAAGCAAGAAAAGCTCACTATGTGGAACAAGAAGATCAAGAAGATGATCTAGAGTGAAGGGTTGAAGACTACAAATCTGGCTGGGATCAATAGATCGCCAATTCTGTTTAAGTCTTTATTTTCCAAGAGATGTAGGCGATTGCCATATTACTTTTTATTGGATTAGATTTTCTTTGATCAAGGAAACAATGATGTATTCCGTTGGCTTATGAATAAAATTTCGAGTGCTTTTCATTATGACTCAATTTTGATTCTGAGCATATGACTTTGTGACTACGATGGCTAGACCATCAATATTAATTCAAGGACATGGAATAGCCCAAGTTCCACTTGCCAAATGGCACCTTGATTACTGCTGTCACAGAAACTCTCTACGCTCTTAGGGCAAATCTTACCCTATGAAAATCCAACGAATTCCATACGAAAATGCATGTAGAGAACGGAAATGAGTTCCTTTGCATTACCTCTAATAATTGCGAACAAAGACGCATCTTAGAGAAGTTTATGTGTCTCTCTAGTGGACTTTATGTCACTATTCGAGCTATTAATCCAATAAAGTTATGAGAGAAGATCTCTTGGATTTAGACACATATTGGCTTTGTCACGATAGGATAGATCATCCTAGTCATGATATGATGATCCGTCTACAAAAAGACTTCACACGGACATCTTTTCTCTCGAGCGAAATGAAGCATAAATCAAAAGTTGATTCTTAGACTAAGTGTGACCGACGCTGCTGCCTAGGGCACCGCCTCCATCCACCACCTGCCTAGGGCTGGCGTAGTCCCTGTCCATGACTCCATGGATGGCGTCCATCATGGTGATGGCGCCCTAGGTGATGCTGCAATCACCAACTTGCTTCAAAATAGCGTTTCAGACGCTCAGGCCTAACCAAAATTCTCATTGGTTGCTTCTAAAGCCTCTCGCTCGTTTTACTAAAGCCTGTTCCTTAGGGAAATTAGGACTGAGACCGTCCTATGCAAAGGATATGACATTACTCATTCTGTTCTTACAAAGAATCCATAGGGATTTTGTGGATTGATTCAACCAACTTGCGGACGCTTAAATATTTTATGATGTTGGTTGACACGCAAACACGCTGGTCACGTGTTGTGCCATTGTCCACCTATAAATGCTGCTTATGCTACACTCCTAGCACATATCATATGACAATGGGCTCACTCCCCAAATCATCCTATTCAGTCAATTGGATTTGACTATGCTAGTGAGTTTACATCGAAAGACTTTCGATGGATATTGCAATGGGCTTGATGTTGGACATCACATTCCCATGTACACACCCAATTGGTCTCACGGAAATGACTACGATGGTAGTCCGAACATTGGTAATGCGCACCAATCTTCTTACATCCGCTTGGGGTGATGCGATATCGCATGCAGCCATGCTAATTCGTCTACGACCTACCGCCACTCAATGTACCTATGCGTTACAGCTAGTGACTGGGTACACGTCTTTTGTACTTACGCACATTTGAGTGAGCCATTTATGTGCCAATTACGCCGCCACAGCGCTCTATAATGGGTCCTTACAGACGAATGGGCAACTATGTTGGATTTGAGCTTCCAACAATCGTCCGCCACTTAAATGCCCTTGCTAGGCGATCTCCTTACCGCTAGATTTGCGAATGTCACTTTGATGAGACAGTCTTCCCGTCGTTCGGGGGAGATAAGAACACAGATGTTCAACAGGAACGACATGAATTGTCGTAGTCTGTCCCCACTATGTCTCATCTTGATCCCTATTAAAGTGACGAGATCACACAAATATGCTGCAAATATGCCTGCAAGGAAGGACGTCCCTACAGGAGGACGTAGCGCCACCCTACACAGAGGTAGGCATGGCGCCAATGCCAAAGAGAGTGGCACTCTGGCGTTACAGGCCATGGCCCCAGCTAGGATGCGTGGGAGGCCCGTGGGTTCGAAGGATACTTTGGCACATTCCAATCCTTTGATCGTCAAGACTCAAAATCCGTCTCATGAGTATCTTCCGGGTTATGGTTATCGTTGGGGGACGCCTCAACGTTAGAACCTATTCCTAAGAATATAGAGCTCTATGAAACTTACACTAGTGTACATGAGACGTGGGATAGAAACTCCATCAGAATTGATGATGTAGTTGCGTATTTTATTGCGCATGAGTCTTTGAGTTAGATGACTTTGAACCACACTCCGTTGATGAATGAATGCCAACGTAGAGAGTTTTTGGCCTAAATGGAAATATGCGATCCAGGTTAAGATGGATTCTCTAACGAAGAGGAAGGTTTTCGAGCTAGAGATGCCAACACCTCTTAATATAAAACCTGTTGACTAATGGGTCTTCGTTAGAAAGCGTATTGAGAAAAAGAGATGGTAATCTCGCCTTATGGCGCAAGGCTTCTCACAAAACGCCCTGAAATCGACTACGATGAGACATATTCTCTCGTAATGGATGTCATTGCACTCCACTACCCTGTCAGTTTGGTAGTTTCCGAATAACTGAACATGCAGCTTACAAATATGGTCACTACGTATCTCTATATGGATCTAGATACGGAATATACATGAAGGTTCATGGCGAACTTCATTTACCCAAGTCAAGTGGCTCTAGACCATGGAGCGCGTTTACAATAAGGTTGAAACACTCACTAAAGTGACTACTTGATTGGGAAGAGATATGCCCACGCGTTTCTATGACAAGTTTCGGATTCTATCGCTGTTCATGTTGGACATGATCTTCATTAGAAGCCCTTAAAGAGTTAAGGGAAACCGCTGAACACTTGAAATCCGAGTTTGAGATGAAGGATTTTGGGAAAACACGATTATGTCTCGGTTTGGAACTTGAGCATTGTGTCGATAGATGCTTAGGCATTTTGACAAGGTCAAGCCTTCAAGCACACCCATGATCGTCCATCGTCTTGATCCTGAAAACGATCCTTTTCGTCGAAAGGATGATGACGAAGATGTGCTAGAGGCAGAAGTGCCTTACTTAGTACAATAGGCAGAAGTGCCTTACTTAGTACAATAGGCGCATTATTGTACTTATCCCAATGCACAAGACCGGACATCTCATATGTTGTGAACTTGTTAGCTAGATATAGCTCTGCGCCAACGCGACGCCATTGGATTGGTGTAAAAGATATCTTTCGATACTTGAGATGTATAAATAATATGGGCTTGTTCTATCCCTACAAAGAGATGATGGATTCGGACCCATCACACACCAGGTACGCCGCCAATGCTGGCCTGCGTTTTCTATCCCCATCCTAAAACGACATGTGTTTTGGAAGGTTTTGCTGATGTTGGGTATCTCTCTGACCCACACAATGGTCATTCCCAATCCGGTTAAGTGTTCACCATGGGAAAAGACCGTGACATCTTGGAGGTCTACAGAATAGACCCTAGTCGCTATATCTTCGAACAATGCAGAGATCATCGCTCTTCATGAAGTGATTCGTGAATGAATATGGATTGGATTCATAATTACGCATGTTCGAACAATTGTGGTTTGAAGTCTACCACAGATGAGCCTACGAGCATTTAGGATAATGCTACTTGTTTTGAACAAATGAGGCAAGGCCACATCAAAAGCGACAACACCAAGCATAATCAGCAACAACAGACACTCCTCGAGATCAAAGTGAACTAGGTTCGATCTGAGGACAGTGAGGTAGACTTGTTTACTAAGTCATTGCTCAATTCCACGTTCGAGAAACATGTGGCAAGAATTGGCTTGCGGAAATTATCTGAACTCCCATGATCGTAGTCATCAGGGGGAGGTGCAGACATCAGGGGGAGATGTTTACATGTTCGTCTCGAATCGTGAAGGGTGTGTTGTGCTCTTTTTCCCATTCGACCGAGGTTATTTTTGTCCTACTGGGTTTTTGTTACTCGGTAAGGTTTTTAACGAGGCAACGAGAGAAGCACCGCGTTTGGGCAACACAAGGAGGAGTGTTCAAGGAAAACCTAATTTGTGTTTAGCCCAAACTCTAGGTTACTTGACCTAGTGGTAATAGGATTTAATTAGAAGGATCTAGAATCCTAATCAATGTAGAATTACTTTCTTTGTATGATTGAGATTCTATGCATTGTAATCCTCTATATAAAGAGGCCCCTATTATCAATGAGAATACACAGCAAATTCCTCTCAAATTCAGTTTCTCTAAAACATATAGATATATAAAATTAAATTAAATTAATTACAAGGATTGCGTTAATTTTGTTAATTATGTTGCTCATCGATTATCTTCCAACCAGATCAATAATCTCGAAGAAAATTGTCCTGGTCAACTTTTGAACGGATTCGTTCGCTCCACTATTTTGCTCTTTAGAACAAGACCCTTCATTGTCCTTGATTGTTGAAATCTCATTTTGAACCGTCCTTTCAATGTGATCAATATAATCCTCGTTGTTTTCTTGCATCTGCAAAGCAAACTGAAGCCCTCTCACAACATCATCCATTGACGGCCGATTGATCCCATTATCATCCATGCAATTCATTGCAATGGAAGCACATTTATGCAAGCATCGGATTGCAATTTCAGTCTTCAAATTTGGGTCAACAATCTAATCAAGTTTCCTGTCGCGATGACACTTTTTAGCCCATCCAATTATGCCAACTCGATTATTATCCACGATGGTCACAACTGGCCTCCCACACAATACTTCGCATAACACTACGCCAAATGTTGGCACTACAATCTAATCAATTATGATCATATCATTTTCATTGGGCTCGTAGATCTCAAAGAAGATTGTACTTCACAACCCTTTGATCATGTTGACGTCGGTAATAATCAGGATCAAGATATTTGAAACTACCTTTCACCTTCGTGCTAATGTGGGTTTTAGACATTGTGATATTGCCTATTTTTTACAACCCAAAATCTGAAACCTTGGCCACCCATTTCTCGTATATTAATATGTTTGTGTTCTTTACGTCACAGTGAATGATGGTGCTTTTGGTACCTGTATGCAATGTTTTAAAAGGCTGAGGCGTAGCCGGGAGAGCCTCAGCAAGGCGTTCGCCTTGAGGAGTAAGGCGTAAGCCTTACGTATAAATTTCCTGTATTTACGTATAGAACTAGTCTTATATATAGAACATGTATTGTAACAAAAAAAACATTATAAATTGTCATCCATTCATAATAAGCAAGTACTAAAACCATATGATTCAACAAAATCACCAAACCTATAATAAATCCAAAGATATAAAGTTGAAAGACCAAAGAAGAACAATAATTATTGAAATTAACTTCATCCTTGGAAATCATCATCCTCATCAATTAGAAGATCACCATCCAAACTATCATCACCCAAACTATCACCACCATCACTATCACCCCCTTCATCACTATCATCACCATGGTGCTCGAAGAGAGGATTGGTCTCATCATATGGATTAATTCTAATACCATCATCCGCAATGTCATCAAGACGCATTGATTTCTTTGGAGCCTTTCTTTTACCTATACAAAAAGGTGATAGACAATTAAAGATAAGAGTTGAGAGATTATTTGAATACTATGTTATACAATTATTTGAACATGGTTACTTACTTGAACATGCTCCTTCACTAGATTTCCTTTTGTATAAAACAATAGGCTCATCAAGAGAAGGAGTAGGCTCACGGGGAGGAGTAGGCTCGTGAGGAGGAGAATGCACACGAGGAGGAGGCTCTCTATCAATTAGGGTACTTTGATATGTACCAATTGGCACATTTCTTACCGCCTCATCATTCAATGTTAGATCTTCCACATTGTCCTCAAGCCAATGTGGATCGGCGGGAAGAACCGGATCCTCTATCTCTGTTATCCATTCATCATCATATTCAATTTCTTCCACTACAATAGGATCGGTCATTGTAGCATTCCTTTTCAAAGTCCTATCTTTTAGAGCAATATTATATTTCACATAGACTAAAGCATGCATCCTCTTGTGTTCAACTCTATTCCTCTTTTTAGTATGAATCTACAATCAACATTCAACACACAAATGCGACAATTAATTCAATAGACTAGCAATTATTAACTATTAACAATTCAACTTAAAAGTGATAAAAAAAACTTACCATTTCAAAAGTACTCCAATTCCTCTCACACCCCGATGCTCTACAAGTAAGAGAAAGGACCCGAGTAGCAAAATTCATCAACTCCGGTGTTTGTGTCCCATATTTTTCCCACCAAAACACTAAGAACATAAAATGAATATAAATTAATAAATCAAAATCATATAGACATTTGGTAAAATTGCATTTAAAAGTATGTAGTAAGTTTAGCAAATAATAACTAACCGGGTGATCGGATTTTTCTAGTAGATTCGGCCATCGCACTTCCAAACTTACCAAGCTTTCGCTCATATAAGTCCAATTGTATTTCCGCTGTGACACGCGCCCTACCAACTAGCATCCTATCCATGCACTCTTCCAAACCCTTCTTCACATGCTCGGTATTTTTAAAGTTGTCGTCATATCGGAATTGAGGGTTCAAGTAATAACCCACCGCATGCAATGGTTGATGAAGTTGTGGACTCCACCTATTATCTATTCTCCTCCAAATCGGTCCATACTTTTGTTCCACATTTCCAAGATTATTTGCAATCTTATCTTTTGCGGCATCCATCAACTCATAGATATATCCCATGGCGGGTCTCACTTCTGAATCAACCTCTCTTAAGACACAAACAAGGGGCAAGACACTCTTTATGCAATAAGCAACATGGTTCCAAAAATATGTGTCACGAAGGATCCACTTCCTCACCGCATAAGCATCCTTATGTTTTGTACATCCACATTCATACCATTCTTTTGATGAAAACATACTAATAAGAGCCTCCTTTTGCTTATATAAACTTTGAAGAGAGAGAAAAGATGTGGCAAACCTTGTAACCGCCGGCCGAATAATCTCTTTGTTGCCAGTGAATTTCCTCATAATGGAAAGAACTTGTGTGTGCCCATAAATGAATTTCACAATTTGCTTAGCTCTTTGAATGGTAGTTTCAACTTTCAAAGACTTTCATTTTGCTAATATCTTCTAACATCAAGTCAATGCAATGAGCCGCACATGGAGTCCACCACAATTTGCTTCTATGCTTCATTAGTTCCTTTCCCGCCCACTTATAATTGGAAGCATTGTCCGTAACAATTTGGACAACATTCTCCTCCCCTACCTCCTCCACAATATTATCCAAGTAATTTAGCATCAACTCTCCATTTTTGATTGTATCCGATGCATCAACCGATTTCAAGAACCATGTACCTTTAGAGCTATTTACTAAAAAATTTAGTATAACCCTACTCTTGCCATCCGTCCAACCATCCGACATAATAGTGCATCCATAATGGCTCCAATCTTTTTTGTGTGCTACCATCAACTTTTGAACATCTTCAACTTCTTCCTTCAAAATCCAAGTCCTTAACTCATGACTTGATGGAGGTTGAAAACCGGGGCCATATTTGGCAACCATCTCCAATGCGGCAAAATAATAAGGATTATTTGCCACATTGAAAGGCAATGCACTAGTATAAAATAAGCGCCCAATTGCCCTATACACATCATGTCTTTCTTCTTTCTTGTATGAGGTATTCAATGTAACTTGACGAGCTTTTTAGGATACAAACTTGTCCATCGGTCCTCTAGCCTTCGGTTGACCCGTAGAACCACCACCAAGTGGAGTTTGAGCACTACCACTCTCACTTGCAGCCACATTTGTCATCTCATGATCATCTGCATCATCTTCTTCTAGACTTTCCAATCCCCCTATCTCCCGATGCACAGCAATCCTTGCTCGTTTCTCTTCATCATTTCTTTTAAGCGCTATAGTGCACCAATCTTTCACATTTGGTGGAACTTTGTTACAAGGTTTGATTCCCTTATGAGTGCCAACTAAATGCTGCTTGAACCTGAAGATGCCACCAGTATTTCTTTGATCACAAAATGCACACAAAAAGTACTTCAACTCTCCGGGAATTGGTTTAGTCCATCGCCAAGCATGATCTTTCTTTGTTGTCCCACTAGTACTAGAACTCATTGTGCCTACACAATTTCAAGGAGAGAATATTACAAGGAATCAAAGGTACTGTTCATTCATAGTCACAAACTGGGCAGTCGTGATCATCAGCTGCTTTGCTAATTGGTTTAACAATACTAGGGAACAAAATTACAAGCAAGACAAGCAGAGGCTTCAGTAGAGGCAGGATATTCATCTTAACTTGTTTACTCTCTTAGCAAAAATTCAACCTATTAAACCTTTGAAATTGAATGTTCAATTATAAACATCAAAGCATCCAGGTTGTGGATCGGGTTCTACTAAGGGATGCCATTTATCAAAGCATCCAGCCTATTAAACACCATCCTTCCAACTACCAAGTAGATCAACAGTTCAACACACACAATTCACACGAACAAACTAGGATATGTAAATCAAATCAAGGATATGTAAATCAAATCAACACACACAATTCACACGAACAAACAACTCACATACAGTATGAACAATCAAGCAAAAACACTCAAGCTAATTCAGTAATCAAATTAAAGAACAATACGAAATCTTAAAAGAACAAGAAACCTTCAATCGAATAAGAAACCCCTATCGCCAATCGGATTCTATAACCGGAGCTCCAATTCGCCTCTCTCGATCGATCACACCTCCTTCTTGTTCCAATTCTTCAAAAAACATATGGGCTCTTCATGATTTTATCTTCAAGTAAGGGATTGGGATTGGGATTGGGATTGGGATTGGGATTGGGTGCTCTTGACAGTGAAGAGTCGGGGTCTCGGGGAGGAGGCTGTTGAGAGATTTGGGGCTTCGCTCGGGTATAATACACGAACTAAATGAAAAACCCTCTCAAAACACCAAAACGACGTTGTTTTGGTGTGTTTAAAAAAAAAAAAAATTCCCAGGCGTACGCTCAGGACGCCTTAAGGCGCGCTTTCTCCGCCTTCAACGCCTTCATCTCCGCCTTTGTCGCCTCTGCGCCTCATCTGGAAAACAGAGGCAATTTTCTTCACGCCTCACGCTTTTCACGCTCTAAGGCGTGCCTGACGCGCGTTTTTTAAAACATTGCCTATATGAAGGTAGTGCAAACCTTGTGCCGCACCGATACAAATCCGAAGTCGTTGTTCCCAAGAAAGATGCGATTTCTCGGTGTGGTGCAAATAATCTCACGTGCCATGTAATCGTACACTAAGATCATCTCACCTTGATCAGCACAATATTCGATCAAAGACAGCAAATAGCGATGGCGCAGTCCAGACTCCAGAGAGCATCTTGATTTCTGTCATGAACTAAAGGGCGCCCTGCGATGAAGTGGCTTTGAGCTGTTTGATTGCAACAAGGGTGGCCCCATCATCAAAGTGTCCTTTGTACAAGTGGCCAAACCCACCAATTCCGACGATAAGAGTGTCATTGAAGTTTTTGGTGGCGGATTTGATCTCTGCCAGTGAAAAGTAACGACATAAATAAGATGGGAAAGTTGACTCAAGGTTTGTGGTTGACCTCGTCATCCTGTGGTTGGAGCTGGAGTACTTGTGTTTTCTTCCACGCCCGAAAACTAAAAACCCAACTAGGGAAAGAGCAAGTAAGACAGAAACTACACCGGCAAGGATAGCAAGTACAGGAATCAACTTCTTCTTCGGTTTTCTAGAGCTTTCCAGTTTCACATTTGGTTTTTCCTCCGGCGGTGGCGGGTCGGGATTGGGTCCGGCGAGATTGCCGTTTGTGTCATTGAGTTTGAAGATTTCGAGCCCATTCAAGATTTCATCACTATATTTAGTCTCCTAACCATTTGGGTTTACTTGTAGTGCGAGAAAGAGATTAACTAACTTCTTGCTTCCTTGGCTGGGCATGTATACAAGATAATTTGTGTACACCGCAACCCCATTGCCACCACTCCACTGGATTATGTCCACATGTTTCTCAACCGTTTGATTGGCTAGGTAGATGAAGAACACCCGGTCTCCGGGGTCTGTCATGTTAGTGTGAGTCATCGTTCCCTATTAGGAATAGACTACAAGGGAATATATTGTTGTAAATACTTACCTTGTATATGTGGTAGTACAGTAGTACACAATAGTTGTAGTACGATTGTAATCTGTTTATATACACCACAGATTGGGTGTAATAATATATCAGAAAATTCATTATCTCTATCTCGTTATATTTGAGTTGGTATCAGAGCAAAGATCCGAAAGGACTTTGTCTCTTGTTCTTTCTAAATTCAGTCAGAACCCCGTTGTTAGGGTTTGTTTGCATCCTCGGCGTCCGTCAAAACTTTGACTTCGGCGCCATCATCTCCACTTGTAATCCTAGGCGTCCGTCAAAGAACAATCACTTTGTCTTTGACTTCGGCATCATCTCCAGGTTGCTGTGCATCAGATCCAGCATCAGATTGTCATTCCACGGCATCATATCGGCATCAGACGAAGTTCAGACCTGTTCGTCGCACCCCAGGTCGTCGCTGTCGTCCAGAGTTGGTCGCACTCCGCTGCTGTCCCTAGGCTGTCGTCGGCACTCCGTCGTTTCTGCTCAACACTTCAGCCTCATCCTCAGTCCAGGACCGCCGTCTCTCATCTTCGACCGGCTTCGTCGTTGTGTTCAAGGCCGCTATTGCTCGTCTCCAAGACCGCTGTCGCTCGGCCAGTTCACAGATCGGCCTCTACTCCTCCGGTCTGATTACTTCCATCTCCGGTCAACTCGGTGATTCCAGATCGATTCCAGTCAGATCGTCAAATCGTCAGATCCATCTCCGGTCAAATCGTCATCCTCCGCCAATTCCAGATCAATCTCAACTCGGTCAACTCGGTGAGTCAACCCGCCTCAACTCAGTGAATCAACCCGCCTCAACTCGGTCAACTCGGTGATTGAGTCGGTCAACCCATTCAGCTTAGTCAAACAAGTTCCAAAAAAAAAATATATATATTGTTACTATTTGTTTGATTTTGTTTGGAGACATCTGTTATTATTTCCGCTGCGCACTTTGGGATTTGTGTATTTTTCTAGTGTATTATTGCAATGGGTGGTGATGACAGTGAAGGTCAGAGTTCTAAGACCAATGAGGTCCAGAGGGTTGAAGTCTCTGTCAAGAACTCAGAAGGTGGTTCTTTTGGGGGTACCAAACTCACTGGTGCTAATTTCCGAACATGGAAGAAGATTATGTCTGTTTATCTTCGTGGGATACACAAAATGGGGCATGTGACTGGAACAATCAAGGCTCCTAATGAAGATAATGTGGAGGCCGATGCTAAGTGGGAAGATGATGATGGGTTTGTCATGTCAATTCTATTTCGAGCCATGACTGATGATGTGCTACAAATGGTAGAGGAGTGTGAAACTGCTGAGGCGATATGGAAGACGTTGGGAGATCTCTATACAAATGAGTCTGATTTTATACAGGTTCATGAATTGATGTGCAAAGCTGCTAATATGCAACAGAATAGGCAACCAGTAGCTGTGTATTTCACTAAGCTGAAGAATGTATGGGCTGAAATTGATCAGAAGCGTCCTTGCAAGATCAAGAATCAGGAAGATCTTGTGTGGTACCAGAAAGAGAAGGAGCTAGAACGGGTTCATGTGTTCTTGAGAGGACTTGATGAGAAGCATAGTAGTGCCAAGGGAGAATTGCTCAGAATGCTAGACCCTCCTAGTTTGAACACAGCTTTTACATACATCCGCAAGGATGAGTCTCAACAGGAAAGTGTCAAACATGCACAGGTTGAAGTATCTAGCCTAGCCATTCAGGCCAAGTCATCGGCTCCTTTCCTTCAGCAGCAGAATTCAGCCCCACAAACCACGTGTCCACAAACACCAGAACAGAATGGAGTGTCCGAACGGAAAAACCGTCATTTACTTGATATGGCTCGTGCCCTTCTTTTTAGTGCTCATATGCCTAAGTATCTTTGGGGCGATGCTATACATGCTTCCTCTCATCTTATCAATCGTCTTCCATCTAGTGTCCTTCAGGGCAAAATTCCTTTTGAGGTTCTCGCCTCTCATGTCTCCTTACCATCTTTTCACAATCTTCCAGCTCGTGTTTTTTGTTGTGTTGCTTTTGTCCATGTACCAAAAAATCAGAGGTCTAAGTTAGATGCCCGGGCCCTTAAGTGTGTGTTTGTTGGCTACGGAGGTCATCAGAAGGGGTACAAGTGTTATCATCCACCCACCAGAAAGTATTATGTCACTATGGATGTTACTTTCTTTGAAGACATGAGTTATTTCTCCTCTTCAGATACAGCTCTTCAGGGGGAGAATTCATATTTTGAAGAGCTATATCATGGAGAGGGGGAGGAATCAGAGGGAGAAGGAGAAGGCACACAGCCAGGAGGTATTTTGACGGATCCGGTTGAAACTATTAGCTCGCCTCCCCCAGCAGCAGAAGCACCAGTTTCCATCACTCAGAATGAGGTTGAAGACACAACTGCCCCTCCTGCCATCGCTTCTACCCCTGACCCACAGCTTCCTGGTATTGAAGATCATCCATTTGAGGTATGTCCATCCACTGATACTAGTAGTAGTGAGTCTAATGTTGAGCAATATGTGTTACCACATAGGACCACTCGAGGTCAATCAGCCAAAAGATATGAACCTACTCTTACTGCCAAATCAACATATCCAGTAGCCAACTATATGTCCACTAGGAGGTTGTCTAAGTCATATGCATCATTTGTGAATCAAATATCTGCTGTATCAGTACCTAACAAAGTGCAGGATGCATTGGGGGATCCAAAGTGGAGGAAGGCTATGGATGAAGAGATGGAGGCGTTGCAGAAGAACAGTACTTGGCAACTTGTGCCTCCACCACAATGCAAGAAGGCTGTAGGCTGTCGTTGGGTGTTTACCGTGAAGCATAATGCAGATGGATCAGTGAATCGATACAAAGCACGTCTTGTAGCAAAGGGATTTACTCAGACGTATGGTATAGACTATGATGAAACTTTTGCTCCTGTTGCCAAGATGAATACTATTCGGGTTCTGCTCTCGTTCGCTGCTAGTTTAAACTGGCCACTCCGACAGTTTGATGTCAAGAATGCATTTCTTCATGGAGAGTTAGCCGAGGAAGTATACATGTGCCTCCCACCAGGGTATGTAGTTGCTTCTCCTGGTGAGTTTGTATGCAAATTGAGAAAGTCTCTGTATGGTCTCAAACAGTCACCTCGTGCTTGGTTTGGAAGATTTTCACAGTTCATGCGGAAGGTTGGTTACAGGCAGAGCAACTCAGACCATACCTTGTTTCTCAAGCATCAACAGGGGAAGGTAACAGCTCTAATTATCTATGTGGATGATATGGTAATCACTGGTAATGACACTGTTGAGATGGATAGACTGCAGAGACAGCTAGCTTTTGAGTTTGAGATGAAGGACTTGGGTGAGCTTAAGTACTTCTTAGGAATTGAGGTAGCCAAGGGGAGAGAAGGAATCTATCTGTGCCAGAGGAAGTATGTTCTTGACTTGCTGACAGAGACAGGTTTATTAGATTGCAGACCTATTGATACTCCTATTGAGCAGAACCATGGTTTAGCTGAGTATCCAGATCAGGTACCTACTGATCGAGCTCGCTATCAGAGGTTAGTTGGGCGCTTAATTTATTTGGCTCATACCAGACCTGACGTTGCGTATGCAGTGAGCGTGGTGAGTCAGTTCATGCATAATCCGAGTGAGAGTCACATGGATGCTGTTATGCGAATTCTGAAGTACTTGAAGTCAGCTCCAGGTAGGGGAGTACTATTTTCTAAACACAACAACATTCTTGAGGTTTGTGGCTTCACAGATGCAGATTGGGCTGGAAATATCACAGACAGGAGGTCGACATCAGGTTACTTTACCTTTGTGGGAGGTAATTTGGTTACATGGAAGAGTAAGAAACAGAAAGTTGTGGCACGTTCTAGTGTTGAGGCGGAGTATAGAGGTATGGCTCACGGAGTGTGTGAATTGTTGTGGCTGAGAAATCTGTTACGTGATCTAGGTTTCATACTCAAAAATTCCATGCAGTTGTATTGTGACAACAAGGCAGCTATTGACATATCACAGAATCCAGTACAGCATGATCGTACTAAGCATGTGGAGGTTGATCGTCACTTTATAAAGGAGAAGCTAGATGCCAAAATCATTAGCTTTTCTTTTGTTCCAACTGAAGAGCAACTTGCAGATGTACTTACCAAAGGAGTTTCCAGGAAGGCGTTTTATGACTCACTAAGCAAGTTGGGCATGGTTGATGTATATGCGCCAACTTGAGAGGGAGTGTTAGTGTGAGTCATCGTTCCCTATTAGGAATAGACTACAAGGGAATATATTGTTGTAAATACTTACCTTGTATATGTGGTAGTACAGTAGTACACAATAGTTGTAGTACGATTGTAATCTGTTTATATACACCACAGATTGGGTGTAATAATATATCAGAAAATTCATTATCTCTATCTCGTTATATTTGAGTTGTCATCATTTCTTCAAACTCACAAAAATGGAGCCTTACCAGATAGAAAAACTCGGGATCTACAGGAAAAGACCAGGTGAGATTGTAGCTCAGGGTTGAAGTGCAAGCGGATAAACTTTTGGCCGGGAGAGAGGGGAAACCTATAAGTGAATGCCGAGTGAGAAAGCCGCGCTGCGTTGAATGGTACTTGGCCTGCAGTGGACGGGGGAAACGGTGCTTTTCTGACTTTAGAGTGGGTGTTTGTGTGATCAACTTGTATGGGGGAAAATTTTGAGATGATATTGTAAACACGGAAATCTGAAAGCAAATAAGATGCAGACACGTGTACAAAAATAATATATTTATTAATTCAAGTGCGGGTTACAATCTTTGGTAATCTTCTGATTCGATCTCCGACGATGAATTTCACTCAAGGGCTTGACGCTTGATCTTGAGTTGGAAGATGGTCACGAGAGTCGACACGTGACGAGTGCTTTGGCTTGAGGTTGGTGATGAACCGGCTATTTGGCAGCTTGAGGGTTCTTCACACGAGCTTGGGAGGCTTCAGGAATTTTGAGAGTATTTCCTTCTCTTTTCTGGCTGAAGTCCTCCTCTTGATTTGAGAAGGGGTATTTATAGTGTCGGCATCTCTCTCAATTTGGAATGACATGATGACACATAATTAATTGTATTTTCCTTAATTACGTAATCAAATTAATCAACGTCAATTAACTAATTTAATCACGATCATTAAGGAATTAGCCAACCAATTTAATATCTGATTTTAATCACATTTTCCTTAATAACATAATCAAACCAATCAGCGTTAATTAGCTGGTTTAATCACAACTATTTAAGGAATCAGCCAATTAATTTGATGACTGATTGTCGTCCTGATTACAAATTGATATCTAATCAGCAGACAAGATTTAATACTTGATTTGACTTGGAATCAATTTATTTAATTTGATTGATTCGCTTTAATATCAATTGATTTAGCCGGAGCAAATTCATTTATTGCCGTCGAGCCTTTCATGTGTCGCCAAGTGTCATTCTCTGAGTCTGTGTGATTTTGCTGACTCACAAGCCACGTGGACATTTTGTGGGACCCACATGCCGACTAAATTTGTTCAGTCATAATTTTGAGTGTTGACCGAATTATTTAATGAATTTATTTTCATTAAATTTTTTGGTGTCTACAGATATCTCCGGTCCAATTTCGAAGGTTATAATTAGTAGTGGGTTGGTTGCCGGAAGAGCCACAGGCAAGGGTGATGTCATCGATCAGAGTGTAGCTAGCGTTGATGACGATCCAGCCAGGAGTAGGGTTACGATGTGTAGAAAGAAGGGAAGGTAGACAGGATGGTGAGCTAGAATTGGTTTCATGGTAACTATGTATAGGTATTTGCATCTTAGGTTGCTCATCATAGCAAGCACTAGCAGGAGTGAATGTAGATCTACAAGCTGGTTTCAAACTTCTCAGTTTTGTAGTAACGGTGAATCAATAATGGTGGTCTTTGAAAGTTCGTAGTTTCATCTTATAAAGTGGTTACAGATAATGTTCATGAATCTGCTTGGTACGTAAGAGGTGTGTGGTATGTAAGCGGCTGGTTGTTAATACTTAATATATCTTGGCCAAAAATATATGCAGTTATTATTATTTTTTTGGACGAAGTATATGCAGTTATTTAGAAACCGAATGAAAATAGGTCTGTTTGTCCTTAACAAAAAAAAAACAGAAAAACTGAAAAAGAAAACTCTCAATCACACTTAAGGAATATCGTTTTTCTGATAAAAAAAAAAAAAAAGGAATAAAAAAGAAAAGCCTGAGATGCAGTAAGGGGAAGTGAATTGTTCCAAGTTTGAGCAGGGCATTGATGGCCTGTTTTAGTTTTAGTAATAGCATCCGTCAAGAAGTTTGAGATCAAGGGAAAAAGAAAACAACATATTTACGAACCTCTGCATTCCCATCCCTAGCCCTACCTCTCTAAAATGAATGATGTAGAAGAAGAGAAAGAGCTGCCTTGAATTGTTAAATTTGGACAGAGAGAGAAATAGCAGATTATCTATCAAGTAAATAACACAGTGCATTCTTGTGTTGTTATAAATTACATCTGTACTCATTCCGGACACCCAACATGAAAAATTCCACCATTTGGTAACATAGTGATAAAATTTTCAGAATTTTTTCATAATGAAAATATCAAACAGTATAGAAAATCAAAACAATATGTGTTTATGATTGATATAGTTTTTTAAAACATCAGTAGTTTCATTTTCTATGGATACTATTCAGATTCATATACATTTTTATTACGGGGAAATCGAGAATGAGGTTGGTATCATTTGAGTTAACACGGTTTACCATGAGATAAACAGTAATGCCATCGAATGTATCGACTTCATTAAAAGCTCCCAAGTTTATGAACAAATCCCAAATTTCAATGCAACCCATCACAATTCAACTTCAAACAAAGTAACCCGAGATCCCAAAATTTGAAAAACCCACATTCCCAAATACCATAACAGAGAGGTTAATTTTGAGAGCTAAGTATATGTAGAAAGAGCACATTCCCAAATACATCCACGGACTCGGTTTAACGTGCTCTACAATTTTCATGAGGGAAATTAAATTGTTATCCTATAAAAAGTCAACTCTTAGGAACCCTAATCGGGAAAACAAAATCGAGGAAAGTAAAACTTAGAGTAATTAACTTGTATATTGTAACAGGGTAAATCTGATACGGGACGTATCACTACTGGTTTGTTGGTTGTTTGTATTTTCTTTTTAGTTGATCAGTTGGTTCATTTGGAGAAATGAAGCTTCTACTGTTTATGCTGAAATTTATTAATTTAATTTAGAACCACACTGAGAATAAGTAGGTCATCATCCTTTAAATCAATAGATCGTATGTAGAAATTTTTTTATCAACGTACAGGACAATTTCAATCGTACGTTGTAAAAGACCTACATAAGTTGGGGTAACAATGGGTATGTGCAAGTTGGGGTAACAATGGGTATGTGCAACTTGACAAAGCAATGAGATAATGAAGAGGGTCCAGCAATAAACATCCCATAAAGCCAAAAACTCAAAGAGACATCACTGAGATCCATCAACAACAAAAAACTGAACATTGTGTACAACATAATCTTCAAAATTACTTGCAAAATTGGAAGAATTCCTTTGAAATGGCAAAAGGAGACTAGGGTTCTGATAGGTGCACAAAAAGTAGGAGCAAATGATATATCCTTGTTCAAAATTACATCATCACACTACTCACTTGGATTGAAGCACACAACATATATAGTTACAAACTGAGGTGAGATCATTAAACACAAATGCACAACATTTACAATTTCACTGAACGATTATATATGATTGAATCATCTTCCATTGGAATCGATCTCAGAGAAGACTGTACCTGACAACCCTTTAATGGAATCACTAGCACTGGAATTTTGGTAACTACTACTAGTTTTGCTCACCTTGCTATTCTTCGAACTTGACGAGTCTTCCCATGTGCCACTAAACCCTGCATCACTATCATTCACCAGTGAAGCCTCATCTTCACGCTTTTTTCCAGCATTGAAATCCAAATCCGAACCCTCTGCGGTCTGTTGAAGTTTTAATGCACACTCAAGCGCCCATATAACATCCTTCATGGACGGTCGTTCACTCCTATTATCATGCATGCAACTAATTGCAATTTCAACAAACTTGTTCAAGCACTCATTTACAATCTCACCCCTCAAATTCGGGTCAATGATTTGGTCAAGCGCTCCGTTTCCATGACAGGTCTTAAACCATGCAGCTAGGTTCATTTGCTTCTTGTCCGCTGTACGGATCAAAGCCGGTCTAGCACACAACACCTCACACAATACTACGCCGAACGAGTACACATCAGACTTCTCAGTCAACTGTTGACGACGGTAGTACTCCGGGTCGAGATAGCCGAAACTGCCTTTGACCATGGTGCTAATGTGGGTCTTGGACATGGTGGTCGTGCCCATTTTCGACAACCCGAAATCGGCGACCTTGGCCACCCATTTATCGTCCAGCAAGATGTTCGTGCTCTTCACGTCTCGGTGGATGATCATACACTTGACACCAGTGTGAAGGTAGTGCAACCCACGCGCCGCGCCAATACAAACTTGAAGCCTTTGTTCCCAAGGAAGAGGTGGATTTTCGGAGTCGTACAAATGATCGCGTAGGGTCCCATTTTCCATATAGTCATACACCAAAATCATCTCACCGTTGTCGTCACAGTACCCGACCAGAGACACGAGATGGACGTGACGGAGTTGGGAGAGCAATTCGATCTCCGTCTTGAACTCAAGGGCACCCTGTGACGACTCCGCTTTCAGCCGTTTGATCGCAAAGGGGCTGGACGCACCGTTGATGGTACCTTTGTACACGTTACCAAACCCGCCAACCCCAATAACGTTCGAATCATCAAAGTTTTGCGTGGCGGCTCTGATCTCCGGGAATGAAAAGCGATGACACAGCTCGGACGGCAGAGATGAACCGTAAGACGTGGTGGACTTAGTAGTCGTTGGAAAAGAAAGCAGACCCCACTTTACTTGACCTGAGCTATAGTCCTTGGCCTTTCTCCCTCGCCGGAAAACAAAAAATCCGAGAAGAGAGAGCATAAGTAACCCCGAAACTACACCTGCAATAATAGCTGCCATAGGGGTAGACTTCTTCTTCGGTTGTACCTTTGCTGCGTCCACCGGGAGCGGGTCGGGGTTGGGTCCGGCAAGATTCCCACTCGAGTCGTTGAGCTTGAAGATTTCTAGCCCGTTCAAGATGGCATCGTTGTAAGTAGTATGCGAATCTCTCTTGAGCGCTGAGAGTACTAGAGAGAGGTTAACTTTCTTCTCGCTTCCAACCGGAGACGTGAACATGCTCACAACGTAGTCTCTGTAAACTGGATTCCCATTTGCTCCGCTCTCCGCGACAACATCAAAAATATTTTCTGCGATTTGATTGGCCATGAAGATTTGAAACGCTCGATCTCTGGACTCGGTAATATCAGATTCAAACTCACAGAAATGGAGTCTCACCAGGTAATAAAACTGGGGATCCAAGGGAAATACCCATGTGAGGTTATAGCGCTTGTTGATATTTTTGTACATCCCCATTGACCGACCTGTTATGTAAACTGGTTTCGGGGCAGAGTATTTTGGAACTTTGACAAAGTTGAGCTCGATTGTATCGTTCTGTGGTAGCTCGCTCAATTTTTTACTTAAATTATCCAAATAAATTTCGTCGGCGGTGTCCCAATTCCGGTACATTCCGGTGTCTTCTTCCGGCGAGATGGGGCCTCCGCCGACGTTGATTCGGTACACCATCTCCAGAGCTGTGTTGTTTCCGATCGGATATGTGCTTGCGCTGGTGTCGACGAAATGGGCTGAATTTGTATAGTAAAAACCGGTGGGCATGGACACGATTTCGATTCCGTTGATGAAAGCGTACGCATCTTTGCTTGGTATGAAGGTGATCTCGAGTCTCTGTCCTGTCTTGATGTTTACACAGAATTCTCTGACCAGCGGGGACCTGCGGGAAGCGTCGGCGGTGACGGAGGCGTTGAAGTCTTTGAGGAGAGTGAAGCCGGCGGCGGTGACGGAGAAGAGGGAATTGGAGCGTCGGAAGTTCGGGTTGTATGTATCTGGATTGAAATGCAAGCGGATGAATTTTTGGCCGGGAGAGAGGGGAATTCTGTAAGTGAATCGGGAGCGAGAGAGCCGAGCTTTGGTGTAAGGGACTTGGCTAGGGGTGGACGATCGCGGTGCATCGATGGATTGGGATGCGTTACCTATTGGGGTGAATTCTGAGTCGATATCTCCACTCCACTTTCTGAGGCCATTGGAGCTCGATTGGCCGGAACTGCCGCAGGCGAGGGTGATATTGTCGACCGGAATGTATGGTGGCGACTGACCGGTGACGAAGAGAGTGAGGATGTGGAGGAACAAGTAGAGGTAGAGACGAGTGATGATTGGTTTCATCGTAGGGAGAGAGATGATCGAGAGGGTAAGGATGAAGTTGGAAACAGGGGAAGTTACTCTGCTCATAGAATCATGAGCATAACAGTAATGTGTGTGTTTAGTTTTCTGATTCAAAATTTGGACTTTGGAAAGTCGAAGGTTGGAGGAGGATAATTAAGCTTAAAAGACTTTACAGGCGCTATGAAACAAGTTATAAGCACCGTATTTCATTAGAACTCCTAGATAAAGCTTGCATTAAACAAAAGAAAAGAATGACTGAGTTCTAGGATGGGTTGTTGTATGATTTTTTTGTCCAGCGTCAACGGCAGCGATTTTGGTCTTGGAAAGTTCAGAACTTTATTTTGTATAGTGTGTTCTATTATTGATGATGTGTTTTTCTTTGTTTGCTTTAGTTGTCCAGAACATTGTTTTAGTGGAGGTTTCCTTTTTTCTTTTGATGAATGAGACTAAAGCTCCTGGCCAAAGTAGGACGTAAACGTGAAAAAGTTACTTGGCAATGCAAGAAGTTTGTTGTTGTTCTAAATTGAAACTTTTCTTCTCAACAGTTTTCGAGCACAGGTGTGATTAGTGACTAAATTGACTTAAAGCTTTTGTTGTGTTGCACGCAGAGACTTGAATTTCTACATCAGAAAGGAAAATCTGTTGAATGGCACTTGGCTTCCCGTGGAGGACAACGGTGGTGCTTTCTCGACTTGGGATCTACTATCAACTGCTTCGGGGAAAAACTGAGTTGATGTCTCCCGTCCAAGTTGGAAAATCATAATTACTGACCGTGTTGCCGGAAAAGCCACAGTTAAGTGTGATATTATTGATTGGAGACTAGATAGGTGCGGGCTCTCCAGCCACCAGCAGGGTGACGAGTTTGCTCAAAGCTGGAAAGGTTAAGAGGAATGAAAATGGGTTTCATATAGGGTAATGATATATCAGCACTGCATAGAGCTGTGTATAGACGTAAATCCGCAATTGTTGGTTGGGTTCTTTAAGTTATATAGGCAGCAGAATTATAGAGAGAAGACAAATTAATTAATAGGGGTTGATATAATGTTGTAGAAAATCAAGTCTCTATTAGCTTGCATAGCTTTAAATCTTCTCTTGTACTGTTTGAAGCGACAAATTATAGTAGACTTTTGCTTTTTCCCTGACTTTCACCTTACCTTTTTTTCCCCTTCTAATGGCACGTTTACTTACTTGGAATGGAAAATAATCATGAATCGAAAACAAGTGGAATGTGAGAAGAAAGGAATCGGTATTGATTCCGGATGAATGATTCCTAAACCCATCTCCCCCATTCGTAATCGAATTCCTGAGTATTCAAGAATCGATTCCTGATAAGGAGGTGGGACTTACATCCATTCCGATTCCTTCATGTGTTAGTAAACACAGGAATTCTTTTACCCGGAATCATTCCTATTCCTTTATGTGTTAGTAAACGCAGGAATGTTTTTACCCCATAATCATTCCCTTTCCTTCCAAGTAAGTAAACGTGCCCTAATACTATTTATTGTAATTATCTGTACTCCAACTTATCTCTTAATAAAACTTCTTCCATATTGAAATCTTGTTCTTTGGAATTTTATTTTATAAGTTTAGTTTCTAATTAAATTTTTTTGAGATATTGCTTGTATGTGTTACTGTTATATAGGCTAAATACTAGTTAGCACCTTGTGGTTTAGGTCCAAAATCAATTTAGTCCCTGAACTTCTAATTTCATCAAAAACACTCCTGCATTTTCAATTTTGATCTAATAGGTCTAATTTGTTAATATTCTGTTATGGGTTCAAGTTATAGTTGGATTATTTGTTGAAAAACTATTTATTTTTAATAGTATGACTCACGCTTAAATTGACTATGCAGACCACCTCGACACCACATAATAAAACATAGGCCATATATGAGCCACATTAACAAGTTAAATAACTCAATTGTCGGAAAACTAACAAATTGAACCTATTAGATCAAAATTGAAAGTGCAGTGGTGTTTTTGATGAAATTAGAAGTTCAGGGACTGAATTGCTTTTGGACCTAAACCACAGGGTAGTAATTTATATTTAGCCCTTGTTATATATATGAGTGTTTACTCGTGACATTTACTCGGACTTCTCTCGTCTCATGATGCAAGACTTGGGTGCCAAATCCAGCGCAAAAATAGTAGTTAGTAACGGTGTCGTTTCCTCGCTGGTTTGGCGCGAAAATTGAAGTTGGTTAACGACGTGGTTCGCTACTTCGCTCGTATTCGCGAAGCCAAATTACCAAAAGCGACCCACCCTAGCTAGTATGCTCATCCTTCAGCCTTTTCGCTTCGCCCAAATCAAAACCCCCAATTCACAGCATCACATCGAAACGGCACCGTTTTGCACTCCAACGTTTGCTTGCCGAGACGAAATCGGAAAATGGGTAATCTGGGAGGAGTGCTGTGGTGTTCTCAGGAACTCAAAGTTTGTAGCTTTATTGGGTATCATCACTTCAGGGATATGCAGGTGAATCCCTGTAATTTCGATTTAAAATGCAAATTGGAAAAGCAGAAAATTAATCCTCTTTGCTTTTCTTAGAATTGAAATTATGATATGCATGGCGCTTTTCTGTATTTCATTACGATTTTAGCTTGCTGTGAAGTAGCTGCATTTTTGGGATTGCAAACATTATGCTGGTAATTGCAACAAGTGGATGCCAATTATCAAAGAAGTTGATTTGTTTGATTTATATTTATATGATGCTCTGTTGTGGTGTTATCTTTGATGTAAGATACATCCTTTTCCACAGATAAACGATTGATGATTTGATGAGCAGATTGTCAAGCACTACTATCTCTTGTTACTGCAACTGATATGTTTCTTGTTGCGTTTTCTCCTGTATCACTAATTCACTATTAAACCTTTCCATTACATTGTTCAAAAGTTTCATTATTCAATTTCAAGTTGGCCATTTGATAACTTAATTCTCGTTTCCAGGGCATATTGCAAGAGTTATCAGCGCCATTCAACTGAACTGTCTCGGGGAATGGGAAACACCACCGGTGTGTTAGTTTAGACCACCCTCTTTATTATGAATCATAGATTGGAGGTTGTAAAATTGTAACAGTTATAACTATATCCTATTATTTTTTTAACAACTTTCCTGATAACTTTTCTTATGTTACCAAACAACGGAATTAAAACTTCTAAGGAATTTTTTTTTTTTTTTTTGACTTTGTTAAGGGAAACCCAAAAACTTCCTAGGCTCAAGATAAACATCTTCGGCGCATGTGAAATGCTCCAATTGAACTTCTAAGGAAATTTCATTTCCTTTCCAATGGGAAAAATAAATGAATTACTTTTCTTTCCGCAAACCAAAGGAAGCCTACCAATAAAGACTTGTAAGTCAAAATTTGACAGCACGTAATAGTCTCTCAATTATAATTAAAGATTATTGGCTTTATGCCCTTCGCACTGGCCCAAGATTCTCAATCCACATCAATCTATCATTTCCTCTATGGATGACTTGACAAAATTTGCTATAGTCTTTGGCATTTGGCTCGACTCAACTTTTTCTTTTTTAGCTTGACCCTTTTAGGTCTTCTTCTTGTTCTTTCTTCCTTTCTTTTGGTCAACTAAATGGAAAGGGGATTCTTTTTATTTGAGTTAATTTGATTTAAGTTCAAAATTCACACCCCATATTGGATGTAGTCCTGATGAATTTTTTTAGGATTAAATTCAGTTTACCCTTCTGAACTTTGAGCCTAAAATCAGACAGGTCCTTAAACTTTTTTTTTAATCAAACTGGTCCCTATACTCTCAAACGACATCACCTGAGTCCAAATTTTGAATTTGCTTCCAAATGTGACGTCACTATAGCAGTTGGAGCCGACAAGAGGGCCCACATTTCATATTTTTAAACCCATAAGGAGGGCAGAATGGACATTTCCAATTTAATATAATTTCTATTTTTATTTTTATTTTTTCTCAAAACTCTCTCTCTCAACCTCCCTCTCAACGCTGCGTTTCACCTTCATCTTCTTCCTCTTGAATCTTAGACCGCCCTTCTTCTTTTTTCACTGAACTGTCCATCTTCCTCGTCAATTTACATGTAGTTAACGCAAATGCCATTTCAACTCCATAACTCAAAACACTAATACACTCACAATTGCTCATCATTCGAACCCATTCAATTCTTGCTTTCCAACTCAATTTCTCCATTTCTATCCCAAATAATCTGTGACTCCAATACAAAATTAATATAATCAACAACAATGACTTCACGAACAACAGTTCAAACCAATTTACTCTGTTTTGGGTGTTGTTACTTGATCGGAAACGGAAACAAGAGCCATGAAAACGCAGTAGCCACAAAACCCAAAACTCCAATTCTCCAAATTTAACCAAAACTGGAATTCAGTTATAATCAACAATAAGAATCACGATCTCATGTTCATATATATATAGTCGGAAATAGACCAACAAATATCAACAGACAATCTTGAACACTGAAACCCGAAATGAACAGTAACCTCAATTTTCAAAACATGAACTTGAAGTGAAATCCGGAGTAATAGACGGGTAGAGGTCGATAATTAAAAAAAAAAAAAATCATTCAATTCCCTTTCCTTCTTCTTCTTCTTGTTCTTCCGAACCCATCAACACCCAAACTCAAACCCAATTGCTATCAAATTCAAATCCAAAACCCAATTGCTATCAAATTCAAAACCAAAAACCAAACTCAAATCCAGTTGCATGCTATCAAATTCAAATCCACTGTCTTCATTCTCACCTTTGATGGCCATGAGCAGAGAGGGAGAGGATGGAAGAGAGAGAAGGCGAAGAAGAGAGAGAGACGGAGCCGAAGAAGAAGAAGCGGGCCCTGGTGGCCCAAGTCTCCGACGCCATAACCCGGCTCAGGAAGTTGGTGATGATGTCCAACGCGGGTCGGATAGGTGAGAGCTCCGGTGCAGACGGTGTCCTACAGGTCGGCGGTGAGGCACGTGGATCGGATCCGGAGTTGGAGGATCTCTTAGAGGATTTGGGATCGAATCAGAGACGTTGCAGCCTTCACCATGAGGACTGCGCGGTGGAGAGAGAGAAGGGAGGGGGAGAGAGAGAGATATAGAGAAAAAATAAAAACTATATTAAATAGGAAATGTCCATTCTGCCCTCCTTCAGGGTTTAAAAATCTTGAGGACTAATTTGATTTTAGGCCCAAATTCAGGGGAGTAAACTGAATTTTTTCTATTTTTTTATTAATCGTGGTCATTTGACTGAGCTGCCACGTTGGATTTGTTTCCTTTTCTATCTTACTGACTCAACACCTAAATTTTCCATTCCTAACATACCCTTATTTAATATATTCTACACAATAAACAGTAAAAATCAATATATTAATTGTAATCCTAAGTTATTGCAATCTTGTTAATGTAAAATTAACAATTTTAATATATTGACTTAATTAACATTATGAGATCCTTGATTGAATTCAGAAGAGGGATCATTATATATTAAGACATTATTTTTCCTTGCTATTGCCTATTACATATTGTCTCCGTCTCCTTCTCCTTCTCCTTCTCCTTCTCCTTCTTCTTCTTCTTCTTCTTCTTATTCTTATTCTTTTCTACCGACTCATCTTTCTTTTCTTCCATACATATCTTCTTTCTAACACATACTTCTTATGTTTTTCGTTTATTTGTTTTTCTCTCATATTTGTATTTTTTTGTGTGGCTTCTCCCTTCTTAATTCGTTTTTAGGTCTTACTAACATGATTTATTCAATTCGCATATACCTTTATTATAAACTTGGTAAGAAGTTTTCGTTTACGTTTGATATAGAATCGATTATGGTGTTATAGGTAATATTTGTCATAGAATTTGATCAGATATTTTTATTTCACATTTACATGCCTTATTTATAGGTAAGATTTCACAATTTTAAAAAAATTTCAAGTTTCTCTATATCTCTATATCTATGGTTCTCTCATTATCTCTCACTTTCTCTTTCATACCTTTATCTTTTAATTAGGTATAGGTTTTATATGTATATATTTGTATCTTTTGATTAGATTTGTAATATATTCTATGTTTCTTTTCCTGCTTCGTATGTCTAGGTATGTCAAATCTCTACTATACAACTTTAAATACCTACTATATAGATACAATTGAAGAAATAATGTTTGAATTGTTCTAATGTTTTTCATCCTATAATGTAGGTATATAAGTATTCGATACCGACATCTTAGGTATATTGATTTCATAGGAATGCATTTAATCTTATATGTCTGAAAATTATTCATTGATGAATTCTATATTTTGGAATTCGAATTTGAAATTTAAAATTGAGCTAAAATTTTGATTTAATAAGTGAATTTGAAATTATTGGGGCCGCGACCACTTACCCAATTTCAGCTTAAAAATTGTCCACTTGCTCCACTAAGAGTTTTCTAACCCCATTTACCCAATTCAATATCTACTGACAGTTTTGCCCCTATTAATCAAATTGAAACTCACAGATCTCTCTCTCTCTCTCTCTCTCTCTCTCTCTCTCTCTCTCTCTCTCTCTCTCTCTCTCTCTCTCTCTCTCTCTCTCTCTCTCTCTCTCTCTCTCTCTCTCTCTCTAGCCGGCAGTGGCGACCACGACTTCAACACCTTCTTCATCGACCTCTAGCCCGGTGCCCGCTAGCACATCCCAAGCCCCATCTTCGTCGACCTCAAGCCCACCGTCAATCGCCGATCACCGTTCTGGTGCCAATCACAAATCTAGTGCCAATCATTGATCTGGTGCCAACCACCCTCAATCACTGATCACTGATTTGAAACTCCCATCTCGCTGCGGTGCCGGAACCTCACCACACTGAAGCTCCGCACATGCCGCGATTTGACCGATGCAGGCATGCTGTTGTCCACAAAGAACTCCAAGGTTTGAAGAAGCTATCCTGTGGATCGTGCACCTTCGGAGCCAAGGGAATGAACACCGTGCTGGAAAATTGCTCGGCTCTGGAAGAGTATAGGTGAAGCAGCTCCGGTCGATCTAATCTGGTGCCCAGAGCACTTTTTTTTTTTTTTTTGGTGGTATACCTTGAGCTTCGAGAATGGGGAAGGACCATGTACAATTGAACATATAAATTAATCAATTGTGTCTGTAATATATTCATTTTGGTTTTGGGAGTTTATGCAATTCACTTGAGGGCAATAATATGATTATTGAAGGGTAATAATATGATTATCGGGGGCAATAATATGGTTATTGGGAGGCAATAATATGATTATTAGGTGGCAATAATAAGATTATTTATTTGAATAAACCTACAAAACCTTCAAAATTATAAACATCTTCATTGTTTATTAATTATTGATCCTTAATAAACTTGTTTCTAGGGGCAATAATATGTTCATTGGGGGATAATAATATCAGACGCCGAAATCCGATCACCAGTCCGGTAGTCTGATTCCGGTCACTAGACGAAGGACTCCGGTCACTGGGCGCCGGAGTCCGCTGCCGGCCATTGGTCACCGGAGCACATCAAGGTGGAGGATGACTTCTCTCTCTAAGTGAGAAAGAATGAGAGGGCAAAAAATTCCCAAAAATAAACAAAAAGAATAAAAATAATAATTAATTAGGTATTAGGGAAATAATCTCTTAGAGTGTTTTGGGTAAATGGGGTTAAAAAACTGTTAGTGGAGCAAGTGACAGTTTTTAAGCTGAAATTGGGTAAATGATCATTTCCCTGAAATTATTTACCTTATTTGGATCTAAGGGTAAAATAGACTATTAAAAAGAGCAAATAAACTGTAATTAACAAGAAAAGATGCGTAGACTACATCTAACTTTTATATAACAAAAAGGACTTGGATCTAAAAACGTCTTTTTTTAAATTTATTTATTTGTTTTAAAAAGAAAGCAATCAGCCCCCTACTATATTAAAAAGATAAAAGTAGTACAGGGACAGATAACCTTACCTCCTAAAATGATAAAGGGATTCGAGCACTCACAAAATGATCTTGTGCTATTTAAATTGTACCAAAGAGAGAGGGGGAAAAAAGATGTGTGAGTGTTTTGTAAGAATTATATGTGAACGCATCATTGCCATTAAGTTAAATAACACCGACTTCCAAATGTGGCTCATTCGATGGTCGCCGGTACCTGTGTCAATGCTGCTGTCGGATGGGTGGCTTCTATGACTTATCCTTTTGGATAGCTTGACCCAATGGCTGAACGAAAGAGCGTCGATTTTTTTCTGATCTGAACATCGCTATGGATGGAGCATTCATCATCATCATTGGTCAATGCAGATTGCAGGCGGCAAAGACGCAGATTGCAACAGCGGAGGCAATAGGACACCACCTATCGGGTCAGCGACGGCTTGAAGGCAGGAGGTTCGCACTTGGTTTTTGGGTTTGGGTTTCCATCTGTTTTTTCGAGTCATAGTCTTGCCTTATATGAGGCGGCGAGCTGTGGCGGTGAGCGTTGTGCTACTTGTCAAGCGGCAGCATTTGGGTGACTTGATGGACGACAATCGCGACGTGGTTGGCAGTAGTGTCCTCAATATATGGTGGTGCGGGACGTGAACTCCATGGGTGTGAAGATTGGATTAAGGCTGGGCCATGGTTTTGGGCCTAGTGTTTGGTTAACCTTGGGTCTGGGCTTCTACTTTGGGCTGGGGTTTTTTTGCTCTGGGCCAAAACTCTATGTTTTTTAGTATGTCTAATTACAATAATTTCCTTGTATAAGGAAGCTAAGCATTTGTGCACACTCAATGTTTCTCTAGCACCTCTGGACTAGTACCAAAGGAGGATTACCACTATGTATACATACATGAATATCTAATGATTAGGTCTATTTCTATGTACCACTGTGGGTACTGCCAGTATCTTCTTGTTTGTCTGTAGAGGGCAGCGGAAGGGTATGTAATGACCTTTTCTGGCTCTAGATGAATATATTGGCACCCGGATTTGAGTACAATGGGGTTGTATTGTGAATCAAATCTGGTAGTTCAACATGTAATCTGGAATGTTGAATATTTGAGAATCGTATAGCTATTTACTTGTGATAAGTAGTTTATGATATATGCAATAAGAAAATCTATAGAGAATATATTGCTTAGATATATTTTATGGGAGATATCTTCTGCAAAGTTTCTATATAAGAGCTTTGGTCCCTGCTTTCACTATAACCTGAGTACATAGAACCTTGACCTATAGAGAGGAACTCCATCTTAGTGAAAAGTAGAAGACCTCAACCACCACTTTATCGACAACATGAACTTTGAAGGTTAGTCATTTTCTTCTAATATGTTTGTCATTCAGGATAACATTTATTTGTATCTAAATATTTTGTGATTAATCCTTGTGTTCAGGGCCGATCCTGAATTTTCAAAGACCGAGAGCAAAAATCTAAATGAGGCCTTACTATTTATAACATTATGAAAAGAAATACACACAATAAGTAAGACTACGATTGTAGAGGAGAGTTTTAAGGTGCTAGGGTTTTTGTTCGCTCTGCTAGGGTTTCTTCGCATCTTCTTCTCTCGGCATCCTCCGTTCTTCCTACATGGTTGATCACGTTACTGCTCGTCTGGCAGCAGCTTTGGCGATCTCCGAAGATGGTCGGACATCCTTTGGTCCGGCTGGTGCTGCTGCTGTGTCTTCTCATCACTTTGCGGTGGGGAGACTCTTCTCTATCACGGCCAAGCGTTGGGCTGATCCCAAGGCTTTCTTGGGGACTATGACCTCCTTATAGGGGCTTGGAAATCGTCTCTCTGCACGTGCAGTCAAGGATCGGTTTGTTTTTCAATTTACAAAACCAGAGGATCGTCTGAGGACGGTCGAGGGAGGGCCGTGGTTTTTTGGTAAGTGGGTGCTAGCTATGGCTGAGTTCGATGGTTTGAAGGATCCGGTGCAAGTGTCGATCTCTTCTTTTCCAGTGTGGGTGGAGATTATAGGTCTCCCATCGGCCCTAGTTATTGAGGGTGCTGTGGCGCTTATTGGAGCTACTTTAGGGGAGATCGTGCATATGGATAAGGCTGGTATTCGCAAGAGTACGGTGGCACGGGTTCGTATCCGCCACCTTCTGTCGGCTCCACTTTTGATTTCACCTCTGGGGCATCTGCGATGATAAGGTTCCACTATGAGAGACTGGTCGGGTTCTGTCGGGTCTGTGGTATGATGGAACACCAGCGGTCGGGTTGTGCTGGTCCTCTGGAAGCATTGCAGGTCTCTATCGCCGCCAACCCTAACCCTAGCTTGGTTGGGTCTGTTGCTCCGAGTCTTGCGGAGGTTTTGGCTTAGTCCACAGTACTCAAACTCTTTACTTCCGTGGCTAAGTCGTCATTAGGTTTACTCCAAGGTTTCTCGGCATTGGCTATAGCGACCCAACTGGCCGACATCCCATCTCCGGTTCAGGGGGCTAGTGCGCCCATGCAAGCTGCTGCAGCTGTCCCATCTCTCAGTGGGAAGAAGAGAACTGCCTCTGCGGCCCTCATGCAGTATTCTAAATGTAAGAAGACAGTTGAGGAGGTAACTCAGGTGGAGGCCGTTGATCTTGGGTTTGAGCCTGAATTGGCCCTAAAAAGCAAGAATGGGGTTATCTTAGTTTCCCCAGCAAAGAAGGTTAAGTTGGGACGTCCTCTTGGGTGCAAGAATAATCCGAAACCCATGGGTCTGAAACCTAAGAAGCTGATTTCTAAAGATCCAAAACCTCGGAGGAAGAGGAGTTTTAAGGCAGTGGCATATCCTTCCTCTGGTGAAGGCAGCTCGGGTCTGGCTGCAGGAATACCAACCCTTACTGGTGGGGAGGTTCACATGTCTTCTGGCAAAGGTTCTAAGTTTGAAGAATGCACTCACATGGGTGCCCTCGAATAGGAAACGTCGAAGGGAACAAGAATAAATTGGGATGGTCTTTTGTCTTTTGTCGGGGACCATCCTAGTAGTGTCGAACTTTGTTTCTATAGCACTTGAGCTTCATCTCATGGATTCATTATGTTTGATTAGTCTAGGTTTGTCTTAGATTTTTCATTCATGACTCTTTCTGTCGTTGCCCGGAGTCCAGGTGAGTTATCTCTTGTAATGTTTCCTACTTTACTTCAATGGACTGACACCCCCCGCGTTAAAAAAAAAAAAAACATTATGACAAGAATGTATTAAAAAAAGAGTTAATTAGATCTAAGTCCAAAACTCACAGCCTATATTAGATGCAATCCAGATGAATTTTTTTATTAATCGCAGTTCTGTGACTCAGCTGTCACATTGGATTTATTTCTTTTTTTATCTTGCTGACTCAACACCTAAATTTTTCATTCCTAACATACCCTTGTTTATGTAAAATTAGCAAATTTAATGTATTGACTTTAATTTATATTATTAGTTTCTTGATTGAATTCAAAAGATGAATCTATATATATTAAGATATTATTCTTCCTTGATCTTGCCTATCACATATTGTCTTCTTCTTCCTCCTTTTTTTTCTACCGAATCATCGTTTTTTCCCTCTTCTTGTTCCATGCATATCCTATTTCCAACACAAAAATGAGAAGTATCTGTTTATTTCTAGCTTTTTCTTTCACATTAGTATTTTTTTTTTTGTGGCTTCTCCCTTCTTAGATCATCTTTATGTCTTACTAACATGACATCTTCAATTCGTAGCTACCTTTATTATAGATTTGGTAAGAAGTTTTTGCTTACCTTTAATATAGAATCGATTATGGTGTTATAGGTAAGATTTGTCCTAGAATTTGATTAGACATTTTTATTTCACATTTACATGTCTTATTTATAGGTAAGATTTCACAAGTTTAAAAAAAAAAATCAAGTTTCTCTATATCTCTATATCTAAGGTTCTCTCATTATCTCACATTTTCTCTTTCATACATTTTATCTTTTAATTAGGTATACGTTCTATATATCATATTTGTACCTTTTGATTAGATTGGGAATATATTCTTTTTTTTTTTTCTTGCTTCGTATGTCTAGGTAGATTAAATCTCTACGATACAACTTTAAATACCTATTATATAGATACAAATGAAGCAATAATGTTTGAATTTTTGTTCTAATATTTTTCATCCTATAATGTAGGTATATAAGTATTAGACCTACATCTTAGGTATATTGAGTTTATATGAATGCATTTAGTCTTCTTTGTCTAAAAATTATTTATTGATGAATTGTAAATTTTGGAATTTGAATTTAAAATTAAAATTTAAAATTGAGCTAAAATTGTGATCTAATTAGTGAATTTGAAATTATTTACCTTATTTGGTTCTAAGGGCAAATTGAACTATTAAAAAAAGCAAATGGACTGCAATTAACAAGAAAATATGTGCGGACTAGATCTAATTTTTATATAACAAAAAAGACTTGAATCGAATTAACTCTTAAAAGAACTTAGCCATATTGATATAATAAAATATATATTTAACTCTTTTAAATAGAAAATTTCATGAAGTTCAAAATATCGAGGAGAAGAGAAAATGTTGAAATGAAATAAGAATAAAAAGGAAATATAGGAATGAAAAATATATGATTATGTAATAATCAAGATTGAATAAGGGTGCGGCTATTGCCACCCTACGATTTTCTTGATTTTTTTAGTTCACCCTACAAACACTTGAATTATTAAAAGACTATATAATCCAAGTGCAAAATAACTAACAAATACACTTAACTTACTAATGTTTTAACATGGATTGAAATAGACAAATATTTAAATTGAAAGAAAAATTAAAAAAATAGAAGTAAATCAGATTATAACTTTATTAGGAAACTGTAATATATTTTAGTTTCTTTATTAGTATACATTCAATGAGAAATTTGCATTAATTTTTTTTTAATTGGATTATTTCATATAAGGATATTTTTGAAAAAAAAAATAGGTTAGATAACAACTAAAATTAAAATGTAGGATGTAATAAGCAAGTAGGGTATGAATAAAATGGGAGGATGACAATAACCTCACCCTTGAATAAAAAAACAAATGAAAAGGCATGAATAAAAAAAAGGGAATATAGAAGATGATAAAAATGAACAGAACAGAAATAAAAGAAAAGAAACTAAGATTCCAACGGAAGTAGAGATCGAACCCATGTCCTAAGAAGCAAAAAGATAACTAAACCAACTGCGCTACTCTGTAATGACTGACTGTTCGACATTTTTTAATTACACATGCCTACTATTGATAAAAAAAAATGAAGTGGATGGGATTACCATTATTTTACACCTAAACAAGAGCTGAATAGCGACAATGACAGAGAAAGTAGGTTATTAAACACTAAACCCAGTCTAATCACATTCAGACAGATTATCATACTTCAATAATCAATCAAATGGTACACAATGTTTCAAAGAACAATCATCAGTATTAAAGTTCTGTTCCGTTCCTTCAAATGGCGGATAAAATTGCCAGCTGGTGCCATTTGCGAATTGTAATCACATTTTACCCATTTTTCATCTTCAGTATTAGGAGCTAAGACTCTACTTTGGAATTCCCTTGGTCAAATTTGTCAACGGAGATTGCACATTGCAAGTGAGGACTGTGTGGTAGAGTTAAATTGGAAAATACATAGAGGCAAAAAGAACCAAATTCTGCACATTGCAAAGGAAACTTTATTGATGAAAAATCGTGATTTTTTCGTGCCAAGTTTGTACATTATTCCCTTTATTAAAGGGAAGAAAATTTTTAGAATCAGATGGTAAGCAATGCAAAATCTTGCACCAATTGGTACCTCAACTATATTGCTGTCACAAAACAGAAAATTGAATTTGAAGTGACAGCAACAGTTCTGCAAACCAAAAGATGGCACAACAAATGCGAATGTGCAGGGAATGGATATCCCTGGGAACAAAATATTGTGATTTTTGAAAGAGAGTCACCATCATGGCTATTTCTGGGAAATCCCATAGCTTAAGTTAAGGCTTTATCTCACTTTGTCATTTACAAAAGAAGTCTTCGGATGTCACTGAAGTTTGATTGTAAAGCTGAGAGGAATGTACCTGCAAAATGGATTGGCATATATATCTCATAAGCAAGTAAAAAAAAAAAAAGGAGCAAACAGTGGTGCTCATCAGCCCATTGACCTCTTTCTCTAGTGAAGTATCTCTTTGAACACTTAAATTGGCCTTTTTTTCTCGAGTGCAATTTGGAATAAAGATTGTAGCATCGTGTACCTCCAACTTTGCCATCAAAAACACGATGATCCGCCGATAACGTCAAGTTCATTTTTGTGACAACTGCTGGCCTTTCAATTCCTATGGGAAACAGATGTTCACTTTATTAGCCTACTCAATAAGAGCATGAATACTTAAAACTGTAAAGTTGAATAAGCAATATTTTACCATCACTTCCAATTACTGGTTCAACAACTTTGTTGCCTCTGCCTACAGCAAGGATACTGGCCTGAAGAAGTAAAGATAAATATACATAAGATATCGAACTATCTACTCATTTTCAAAACCGAGATCCCACGCAAAAATAAGCAACATCCAGCATAGAACAGTTCAAGATCAGTAATAAGAAAGTTTGTTGTAACTTGATCATTAACAAATTTGTTGTGCCATTTTCAAGTTCTCAGTATGTAACATTAATCAGAGTACGCAACAAAACAATTTACAAAAAGCAAGATAAGAAACCGAAAAATAACTAAAGATAATGATCTAATATATATATATATATATATATATAGAGAGAGAGAGAGAGAGAGAGAGAGAACCTGAGGTGGATTTATAATTGCACAGAAATGATCCACCGGAAACATCCCCAAGTTTGAAATGCTGAAAAAGAAATAGCGACATAGTTTGTACCTACTTACTTAACAAAAGAAACATGGGGAAAAGCAACTAGGATTAGAAATAAGTTCACCTGAAAGTCCCTCCTTGGAATTCACTTGGCTTAAGCTTTCCTGCCCGTGCCTTCTCAGCTAGTTCCTTGACCTGACAAACAAAGAGCATAAAATATATTGAACTACGGAAAAATAATAATACGACTATTTTTCAAATAAAATTTTTGAGAAAACATTAAAGGATGGCCTCCCTAGACCAAGTTTGGTTGTCAATCTCATACATAAGATGGGCATATCAAGCCAGTGAACATTATATTAAGTAACTTATGTACCATAACTGAGCACTGTCTTTATCAGAAAGATAAAAGGAAAATAAAAGGATGGAAGCAATTCACAAGAAACAACTAAAATTCCTAATACCTCTGAGGAGATTGCTGATATTGTTTTCTGATCCGCATTTTTCACAATTGGAGTCATCAGACCCTGTATCAAAACCCTATCTTGTCAATGGGTGCTGTAAAATACTTTCTTGAAAGCTAAAAACCAGCCACTTACCTTGTCGGTAGCGACAGCAATTGATATATCAACAGAATCACAAAGAATCACTTCTCCCTTTTCAGCATCCCAGTAAGCTGTTGGGAAAGGAAATGTAACTTATCAGAAGATTATTTGACAGGACCAGTTTGATTCCAAATGAATACACCTTTGTACAACAGCTATTTTTCTCGTAGCCCTCATGCCCACTCCTACCCCCAATAAATTCTACGGTCAGTAACAAATTTGTTTGAACCAGAATGACTGTTCAAATGTCATTACCATTTGCTTCCGGTACATTTCTCAGTGCAATAGCTACAGCTCTAATGACAATGTCATTCACTGAAACTTTAACATTATGCTGCTCTGCAATTCAGGAACCCACCAAAAGAAATGATTAGATCCAAACAATCCTGAAGGGCAAGAATAAGAAGTAAATTTTGAAGTGCTTCTTTATACCTTTAAGATCCTTTCTAAGAGAAAGAAGAGGATCCAGGATAACATCTGAAAGACAGCAGGAACAAATTTTAGATAAGGATTACGTTGTAGCAACAAGTGAAGGTTTCACCAAATAGTTACATGACCTGAGGATAAATACAAGTGTGGTATGTTTTGTTTTGATTCCAGCAACCTACTAGCTATCACCTGCAAAACAGATTGTGAACACTTCAACAACATCTTGAGCAAAATGACATATTAGCAATATTAATATCCCAGCCAAAATGTTTGAAGAATTAGACAATATGCAACAGCTTAAAAGAATATTGGAAAACCAATATACAGGATGATACAATTACATAAGACAACCTAAGTTTAATTTTACCCCAAACAATAAATCAGTAATGATCATCTCATTGTTTTGGCATGCACTAAGTTGCACTAGTTAGCAACTGTAAGATTCAAAAATTCCATCATTTTGGCATCCGCATGTAAAACGTCTAACATCCCTTGTAATTCATGTTGGTTTAAGCATGGCTGGCTTTAGATGTTGTGCACCTAATTCTATAGTTTGATAAGTAGTCATCAATTATATAGATCCTCGAGGCTAGACAAATTAGTGCAAAACTGAAAGGATAAACCTTATTTCCCAAACCTACTAATCCTGTCAATGAAACCTACCTTGCGAATTTGACTGTTGGGAAACTCTTCAAAATCTGTCTGCTGTAAAGACCTTGACTCTGGAGATGCTGGAGCTATCTTTATATGTGCTTGAGAAGATGAAGGTGCCTTCTCTTTAGAAGATGAAACTTTTGAAGATCCAGTTCCTGACTTGATTGCCGCTAAAACATCCCCTTTCAGTAGCGTACCATGAGCACCTGATGCCCTCAATGACGATGTATCTAATCCGTGTTCTAGAATTAGATTCTTAGCTGCTGGACTGATCCTTTTGACACTGGTTGTTTTTACTGCTCCACTTTCATGTTTAGTATCATGATGAATTGGTTTTTCCTTTTTGACACTTGAACCAACACTGACACCATTCTTTACAGTTTCCAAATCAGCTGCATCCTCAACCTTGCCAAACAACAAGAATTAGCATTCTTGTAAATTAGTGTTGTTATATGTCTTAAGACACCAAAAATTTGTTTGACATCATGAAATCAGTAGTATATTTCATCAGTTAACTGGCTGAAATAACTAAACTAGTTCGCTACTTAATTAATTGACTGATTTGAAGAAGCTCTTCATATTATAAGGGCTTTAGACACAAACTTCCTCAAGGATGAGTAAAAGGCAGATTATACAGTCCTACAAGATTTTTGCACTTACTGTTACTGCAATTGGTTGGCCAACAGCCACATCCTTTGAACCTTCAGGTGCTAGTATTTTAGCCAAGTATCTACAACCAGAATCCATTAAAATAAATTATCAAGATTACCTGGAAAGAGTTATTCATTAAAAACTATGTATGCACTTTTTCTCAACTATTCACCAAAGCATAAAAGAAGAATGATTGTAAGAAAATAATTGAAAGGAGTAGAACCAGGATTTTTAAAGCTGCAAACGATCCCAAAACAACCAAGGGGAAAACATAGCAATAGACCAGTTGACATGTTTAACCAGCAGTAATTACCTAAATTATAGGCAAAATTAGTAGCTGACTATATGGTGTAATTTAACTGTATACCTTCCTAGTCTTCCACTCAAAGTACCCTTTAAATTTCCTTTGCCTCTAGTATTCTTAAAAGCTATCTAGAACGAAAATAAAAGTCAACATTCCTCATGTTCTCTTGGTTAAAATTTTAGAGTTACTGTTCCAACTCAACATGGTTTATAAAACAATGATTCCTAAATTCTATTTATCATGCTGAACACATGGTACAACATGGTTTATAAAACAATGATTCCTAAATTCTATTTATCATGCTGAACACATGGTACATGCTAATCAGACATTCCATCCACACAGCCACGGTTACAAACTTTTAGTACATGTCAACTGCATAAAAAAAATGTACTACTATCAAATTCTTCAATTGCGATCTACATAACAACCAAATAGATAATGCACTAAAAACACAGTGACACTAACATAACCCAAAGTTCATGTGCTCTACAACAGAAAACTCAGCATGAGTACAGATTGTAAATGTTACCCCTCTTCAAGGCATTCAAATTCAAGGGTGGCTTTGTCCGTCTCTATCTCACACAACACATCACCAACTTCTATCTGTTAATATATATTCAAGAAAATAAGTCATTTTCATTGGTTAATGACATATTCAGTTCAAAAATGTGCTGCTTGGCAATCAAAATCTTACATTAAATATAACTAACCTTATCTCCTTCTTTCTTTCTCCACACAGCAATGTTTCCTTGGCTCTGAACAGGAACACATGAAAAGCAAACATAAGCTCTACATGATAGAATTCAGCCTGATAATCTTGGCACAAAGTACAAATGAAGCTTCCTTACCATTGTTGGAGACAAAGCTGGCATTTCAACAACAATGTGAGGAGGAAGGTCTGCCGTGTTTATCCCCACAGAACTTGTATCTTGTGCCTCATCTTTCTGATGTTGTGGTATGTCCTCTTTCACCTCAGATCCACCCACAATATTAGCAGGGATGTTTTCGATTTCATCTTTATCCTCGACCTTGTGAATGCAAAAAATTTAGTGTCTACAATAACTAATTGCTTGAGTAGTAATCAAAGTAATTCTTAATAATAAAAAATAAGAAATAAAAAAAAAATTAAAATCTGAATGATGCAGACTAGCAGTACAAAAGATATGAAACATTATGAAGAAGTAATAATTATCAAATAGAGAAGAAGTGAACTTGGCACTAAATTGGCTTTTTAGATAACATAACGATTTTCTCTTAACTTCAGCTTATGTGTGTTTTTGTGTGCATGGGTAAGTGATACGCCAGTTAGCACAGGTCTTCATGAATAAGAGAAATAAGGCAATCAATCAAGGATAAAGATTATTAGTGGCTAAGCACAGGTCTTCATGAATAAGAGAAATAAAGCAATCAATCAAGGATAAAGATTATTAGTGGCTACCGTTACTGCAATAGGTTGTCCCACAGGCACATCCTTTGAACCTTCAGGTACCAGTATCTTGGCTAGAAACCTGCAAGAGAAAGTATAAATAAATATAAAATATATACTAAGATAGTGTAATAGGGATTATAAAATTTGTCAGAATCGCATGATTTCAAATGGTTCTTTTTCCTCTTTAAAATCCTCTCCAACGATAATAATAATGAAATACAAATACCGACATCAGAGATGAAAAATACTAATAATGGTAATATCAATAATGAATTGATGATAATTAAAACAAAGAAAAAGATAAACACTTCAATTGTCTGAGACTAAGTCAAACTACCTGAACAGCAGATTTGAACCAGATAAAGTATTACTCAAAAGCAAATGTAAACCATGCATTATTTCCTAACCAAATCGAACATATTATTATGCAAAGATACAAAAAGAATAAGACTTACCCTTCTTCAAGACTTTCAAATTCAAGAGTAGCTTTGTCAGTTTCAATTTCACATAGTACATCACCCACTTCAATCTGTTAGATTTAACCAGCAGTCAGAAAACGGAATTTACTGATGAAACAAACAAAGTCTTATTCAAAAAAAAAAAATATATATATATATATATATATGTATATATATTGTCATTATCTTTATCCTAAGAAAGATAGGATATGTCTTCTGCATGTATATATCAGCTCACATGAAACCTAGAACCTCAGTTTATGAACGTTTTGCATAACTAACCTTATCTCCCTCTTTCTTCCTCCATTTCGCAATGTTACCTTGACTCTACCAAATAAAATGGTATGTCAGTAATAAACATGAGAGAGACATTAAACTACTAATTAAGATGTTAAGAAGTAAAGCTATTCCCTGCTGAGGCTTACCATTGTAGGAGACAAAGCAGGCATATCAAGGACAGCATACAAAGGATCTGAAATAACAATCAACGTGGTCAAAATGGAGTTAACTATACTACTAAGAACCCAAACGCCTTAAGTTTATAATAAAAGAGATATGTAACTAAATGGTAAAGCCATACCGGCAGTTGAGTAATGCTTGACACCCGTCCAAGGCTGAAAATGATAACAGCATCAGCATTTTATTATACATGGATAGGTATGTACTATCTACTAATAGACATTTCAAACACTAACCTTGAGGTATGAAAATTTATACTGGACTCCGGTGAGCATGGACAAAGATGCAGGCCTGATCCATTTCATTGTCAGTAAAATGCCAGCACACACAAACACAGAGGATAAAGTACTACTGAAGCAAGCTATAACCCAACCCAACTAGACCTAGCTTGAATAAGTATTACTTGGGTGTACGAGAAACACAGAAAAATAGCATATGTTTAGACGAATCAGGAAGGATCTATGATGCCATTGTTGATTCCAGGATTTTAAGTTTTAACCAAAAGTGCTAACATGTGACCCTGACACTATTAATATGGTAGTGGAGACAACGAGAATCAAAATAACCCTCCTCTGGTTGTTAAATGATAAACCACTATTCCTCAAATAAATGACAAAAACTAAATGCAGTAAGAACAATTATCATGGTAACAAAGTAACCAGAACTCAATTTCGCAAGTGAAAAGTCGACAACTACATACCTTAAAAGAGCACTATCACCTCCCACAGTCAAATTCTGCACACTGGAACTTCTGCATCATCAAGCAAGAACAGAAATCACATCGCAAAACCACCAAAAACCCATTGCCATATCATGAACAGTGAACACACATTTCACTATTTACTCCCAAACAAAAACTCCCACATACCAATCCTCAATCCACAATCCCAAAACCATGCTCTCTTAGCTCAAAGAACCAAGCTTTACAAAACCAAAGCCACTCTAACACACACCCGCCAATACCCGACACCCCAAAACCCAAAATTCTCATCATCCCAAGCTCAATTCAATCAAACACCCACTAACCCAGAACACAGAATTCAGTGACGCAATCAAAGACCCTTCCTTTAAAGTTGATCAAAATGAGCCAATGGAATCGAGAACCATACCGAGTGAGTGATCTGGTGGACGAGGAGAGAAGGCGAGCTCGGAAGAGAGAAGGGGCGCGTGAGATCACAGGGTGTCGAAGCCGTGAGAGCGCCATGTTTATTTTTCTCTATACACACAGAAAGAAAGAGCCTTTCTTTGTCTCTGTTCTTTTCCTCTTTGTATCCTTTTGGCTCAATCAAACAGAAAGGTGCATATGTGAAATTCGTGATTGAATTAAACACATAGTTATTTTTGGTGGGCTGCGCTAGTTTGACCCAAGAAACCAACCAAAATATAATTAAGGAAGGTCAGATTCGCAAGTGTTGGCGAGCTCCTCCTAGTACGCCTTCTTTCGACGACTCACTTCTCTACCTAACCTTGTGTCTTTACACTTGTATATTTTTAGCGTTGCACATTGCCAACTATGTTGTTCTGATATTTGAATAATAACGTGTTGTGAACTTGTGATGGTAACCTATCATTGTGTCACGTGCGTGTATACATGTAGGTTTTGTCTTTATTGTGTAAATTGTGTCATTAGGGAGATACTTATATGGAAGATTGGTATTTTGTTCGACTTTCGATCTTATAAGTTGTGTCTTGATTGTTGATTTTATTTTAGGGAGGGGACCTTAATCTCAATTATTTCTCTGTTATTGCCTTAAAATCTAAAGGATTGGATAGTGAAGAGGGTAAAGACCTAATGCGGTGTGGTGGTTGTTGGGTGAGGTGATGTTTAGTATGCAAAGGTTGTAAGCCTCGAGGTTAAATATTGGCATTCAAGATCTGCTAAGAGTGGATTCTAGGTTGATCATTGCTTGGCTCAATCAGGCTGTAATCAAGAATTGTTGCTTCATGGCAAATGTGGAGGATCCGATTACAGAAAAACAAAATATTAGAGAAAGATTTCATTTTGGGTAAAAAAAAAAAAAAAAAATCTATCATTATATTCTCAAAGCAGATTTTGGATGCTCTCCAACATTTTTTTAAATTTAAATTCTAAGTAAATTTGCGAAAATTTATAATTTTCACAGTATATATGTAGCTCTTTTTCTAATCTCCAAATAAGTAATATGTGGATGGATGAATGATTTTTAATAGTTGACACTTTAATCTTTCTTATCTATAGTTGTAATCATAATGCTTTGCAGTTACCTGTATCTTGGAGAAAGCAAGCCCCTGTTGGATCAATCTTTAGATTGTTGACAGTTTGACATGTTGAATGCTTAATTCTTGAGTCCTGGCCTTGTGCTCTCCAACATTTACATCCATTAATCTTTCTTCACTTGCAACAGTCTCTGCTTGAAGATGGATTCTTTGAGAAAGAACCTCAGACGCATTGATCCCTACAAATATAATGGTAGGACCGGGCATTGAAGTCTGATTTCTCAGGAGCCCAAGTATGAAATACCCAATTAAATCTGAAAATGAATTTTGATGGGGCTTGTGATGTGAAGAAAGGAGTGTGTGGGCTGGGAGTGGTGTTCAGGGACCACCTTGGGAGGTTGAAGGGTGCTCTTGCAGTTCCACAACTGGGTAATCTTCCTCCCGGGTCAGTAGAAGCTTTAGCTCTTTTACATGGACTCCGGTTTGCAGCGCATGTGGGCTTCTCCAACCTTGAGGTTGAAGGTGATGCTCTCTCTGTCATCAATACTTTGCATGATAGTTCGGATGATTTAAGTTTGGAAGGTCACATCATCGATGAAGTTAAGTCTTTAGTCAAGTCTTTTCTTTTTTGTAGTTGTCATTTTGTGAAACGGGAAGGCAATAAAGTTGCCCACCGGTTAGCAAAAGAGGCGTTAAACATTAGTCAGCCTTTGCTTTGTTTGGAGTCTGGGCCTTATTGGCTTCATCAGTCTGTCAGGATGGATTTTAAATGCGAAGTCTAGTTGGGTCAATTATCCTGTCATGGTTGTCAAGTCGGTGAACTGTTACAGATTATTGCTACACAACCCGTTGTAATCTTTTTCATTATTAATGAAGTTCCCTTTCATCAGAAAAAAAAAATTAAGTAACAGTAACTATGAAATATTATTGAAGGTGCAATATATACAAACCTTTTCAATCTTCAGGGTTCTTCTTGGTGTATCTAAACATTGATGGTTGGGATGTGAGAAATCTTAGCCCACTGCTCACCTATTCCTTGTTTGTATAGTTTCTGGAGAATTCTAGATCGGCTGATGTGCAATTTCTGAAGTGGTGTCTTCCACAAGAATTCCGGCAGTGCTTTTAGCTTATCGCACCTAGAAATTGTCAACTCAGAAAGGCATGGCATTATTATTGCCATCTTGTCAGAATCCTCCTTCACTCCTTCCCACTCTTTCCAGTCATACATGTTATTGAAGGTGAGTTGCTTCAATTTCGGGAATGACGTTTGCATGCTCCAACTAGTTTCTGATTGATCATGATCATGTATTCCCAAAAACTCAACTCCTACCTTACTCACATACATGTCCCTAATATTCAATGACTCAAGGGATGCCAGATTTCCTAAAGAAGGCAAAAAGTCACAAAATGAAACTTTAAGCAGTCTCAGGCTGTGTAAAGACGACCACCAATCGGTCGACAAGATGCATCCATCAGTACTCGAAGACTCCAAACTTGAACGTGGTTGTAGGGCCTTCAGATCCCATTGGCCATCGAATCCAACAGCAAGGACCAAATGAAGGAGGTTTGCCTTATTAACAATGACCGCTGCATCTCCCTCTCCCACTTTCTCTCCTCCCATATATGTAATAGTAAGACGTCCTTGAAGCTCGTTCAAGTTTTTCAGATGTTCCAACTTGTTTCCTTCATCACCAGCTTGGACATAAAACTGATCTAACGTTTGCAGATTTGTTAGTCTCTCTATACCCTTTAGCTTTAGCTTGTCACAGTCGCGGACACAAGATGCCTCAAGTTAATTAGCCTTCCCAAATCTACTCTCTTGAGCCGATAACTATTAACAAGTCGCAAAGTTTGCAGATTGCGTAAGCTACCCATGGTGTCCGGTAATTCCTCCAACCTCCAGTTTTCCGATAAATCAAGATACCTCAAATGGATCAATCCAGTTATCTCCTTTGGAATTGCCTCAATTCCAGTTCTCAACCAAGTTAATGTCCTAACGTATTTCAACTGCACAATCTCTCTTTGACCAATGGAAAAATCAGAACCATGACTATAATCCAAAACTACGAGGGTACGCAAATTTTCACAGCTGCGAAAATTATCCAAAATGTCGGAATGATCGAAATTGATTAGAGTCAAATGACGAATCTTTTCGTTCAAATGACGAACCTCTTCATTTACACTCGGGAGGAAAGGTTGCCCAACATTCACAATCAAAAATTCATTTTTCGTCATGAACAACATAAAGTCATGTATAATATCATGTATTTTACACTCTGTTTTCCCATATTCATCCACCTCAACTTCTTGGAAAAAAATCGCATTTCTAATTTATCAAAATACTTTTGACCAAGTCTTTTTATTTCTTTACTTGCTTCCACATTCAAATAATTTTGCGACATTCACAGCTCAACCAAATTATCTCTATCATACACATAATCTTTTGGAAAGATAACACAATACAAAAGACAATTTCTGATTTCTTGGGTCAAATCATTATAACTCAATAATAGTGGTCGAAAAACTTGTTTTTCAATATCTTCAAGCTCCCACAATTTACTATTTAAAACATCTTCCCACTCTTTAAATGTTTTTTTCTCGCGCATGAGGCTACCTAATATCTTTGCAGCAAGAGCCAAGCCATTGCACTTTTTCACAATTTTTTCACCAACATCTTGTAACATTTTAGACTCACCACCTATGTCTATGCCCGCATTGTAATAAAACAATGACGAACAAAATTCTTCACTCAATTGCTTAATATGGATCACATGAACAGTTGCTTTCATCAGAGTAGCAACTTCCTCATTTCGAGTAGTCACTAGTACTCTACTACCCATTGCACCATCACGAAAAGGTTTAACTAATTCTTCCCATTGAGTGTGGTCTGGGTTCCACACATCATCTAAGACAAGTAGAAACTTTTTTCCTTGAATCAATGTATGTATACATTGCATCAAAATTTGCAAGCTATTTGAAGTTTTTGAGGTATTATCTTTGTCTAGACCTTCGACAATAGCTCTAGCAATCTTGACCTCGTTAAAAGGGTCTGACACACAAACCCATATTCTCTTATCAAAATGGGCTTTCACTTTTTCGTCATTATAGACGAGTTGGGAAAGAGTTGTTTTCCCCATTCCCCCCATCCCTACAATAGGGATGATAAGAGGGACCTCACAATCTTGACTACTCTCACTTAGCAACTTGCTTAGTATAATGTTATTTTCCTTTTCTCGACCAAATATCTTATCACTGGGAAAAGATGTAGTTTCTTTTCGAGGTATTTTAGGGCCTCTTGTTGTGTTGTTTTGAAAGTTAAATCTTTGTTTTTCCTTATCAATCAAAGCTAATTTTTCATCTAGCTTTTTTATCCTCACAGCAATATCACGACGATTATTCAACCGATCGACTGACTTGGCCAAATCTAAAGCAAGATGAAAAAGAGGGGCAACATACCTTCTTCACATTTTCACCCTCCATTTTTTGCTTTAGGACTTGGGTGCTCCACTCATCCAACACATTATCCATCTCGTGGGAAACTTCTTTTAGTTCATTCAGCCAATGTCCAACGTCGGCCTCCACTGCTTGTCTCGCCTCTGCGTTCTTGAGCACAGCTTGAATTGCTTTGAGATTGCGGGTAAGAGTTGTGACTGCTTCCTCAACTCCAGTGACCATTTTTAACTCTCCTAGGAACTTGTCCATGGTGATGGTAGCCAAACGTTCTAGGAGAACGCTAACTAGTGCTTCAGCCATGTTCTTAAAGTAGGCTTTGAAAGCAATAGAGAATGAAAACCGAAAAGAGAGAAATGTAGGATAGTGGGTGTGCTATCGTCTTTGTTCCCCCCACTCTATATAGTAGCTTGATTGATTGTCTCAGCTGTTAATTGATACCCACTCCAGTTTAAATTAGTCGAAACATGACTTAGTGGACAAGGCAAAGATGATACAAAACCTCCCTCACGAAGATGCCCCACATAAATTAGGCATCAAGTACAGGTAATTGAAAAGAGAAGACGGTATGGAAAAAGTTCGTAATTGTAAGATTAATTAACAGTTTAAAAGCGCGCATTAATAAATAGTAATTAATTAATGTTTGTTCGGTTAGATCCCAGCCGTGCATATTTGGGCCGGTTGATGCGTTGCGTTTTGTAGGGGTGGGCGCGGTGCGGTTCGGTTCGGTTTGAGGCCCAAACCGCAACCAAACCATTGTTTCCGGTTGGCCTATATATCAAACCGCAATCGCATTACAAAAGGGCTTAACCGATTATTTCGGTTACACCATTTTTCGGTGCGGTGCGGGTCGGTTTCGGTTTGGAGCTATTTATTAATTTCAACTAGAAAGAGAGGGCCAAAATCAGGCTTATTTTTATCTAACAATGTCAATAAGGCATAAATAAATTTTGAATGCATTTAGAGTCCACACAAATAGGCAAATGTCACCCAAATATCAAGCAACTTGCAGAAAGACCATAGCAACTTATTACACACACACACACACACACACACACACACACATATATATATATATATATCAATCATCAAGCAAACATAGCAACTTATTACAAACTGAAAACCTAATCAAAAATGGATTTCTTATATATTGAAAACCAACATTTCCATCAATAGAGAAATAATAAATAAATAAAATGTAATTAAAATAAATTTGGTGTGGGTCGGTTTAAATCGGGTGGTTTATGACCCGAAACCGCAACCGAACCGTGCGGTGTGATCATAAAACGACATCGTTTTAGTTCTGTGCGGTTACCGAATCATTTTTTCAGTGCGGTTCGGGTCGGTAACCACATTTTCGATACAAAATGCCCACCCCTAGCGTTTAGGTCTCAGAAAGTAAGCCTAATGTTCGGAATCCTTTCTTTGTTAAAAAAATAATAATAATAATAATAAATAAAACCAGTATAACCAATAATTTAGACATTAAAAGTTACGAATTAAATGTTGACTTTTATTGAAATTTTTGGAGAAATGACTAACACGACTGTCTTCATATCCAACCATTAATGAAATTACATAATATAAAAAAGAGATACGGTGCTTAAATCCCGTATTTCACCCCAACTAATTAATTTTTTTTTTCAGAGAACGGATAACGACACCCCAACTAATTAGAAACATTATACAATAGGGAAAAAAAATCAGCTTCAATGAGCTCTATCAACCATGGAGGCCCATTGCCAGTAATATATTCATTTCATTTGTTGAACAGAGGAAAGTAAGACTTGTTTAGTTGGGCTCCTAACAAAAATTGGCTTGCATTCCTCACATCCCACCAGTTGATTTGTCGGGGCAATGCACTCATCGCCGAGTATGTGAATGTTCAAGTTATAGTTTGTAATATTGACAGGCCTGCTCACTTGCAGGACTACTTTCTAGGGTCAAAAAGGGACAAATCAGTATCAGCCTTATAATTTTGTGGGCTTGAGACACTTTTTCTCGTTGGAGTAGATGAGGGTTTGAGCCTCTGTGGCCTAGTAGTCAGTATGTTTCTTAGTTGAGTGGAATAGAAAGAGTCAGAATGGGATGGTTTACCTTGACGTCCGGCTGCCTTTATAAAGGTGATGACTTACTTGGGTAACAATCCGCCATTATTCCCACCTTTATGGCTGCAATTACTTACTTACTTATGACGATGATTAATGCTGCATTAACGACGGTTAATCATGATACATTTACGACGATCATTCATCACGTATTCATAGTTGTAATCATTGCGCGTAGTTATTATCGTAGTTAAAGCCGTAATAACCACCGCTTTTATGACCGAAATTTATCGATATACTAACTGCAGAATTAATTGCCTTAATTGCAGGTCTAGTGGTTGTTTACCAGTCCCACAATGCCCCCAAATTTTCTCCTTGGGAATTCATCCCAAGAGAAAATTTCCAAAGCTCAAATTTCCTCTCTAGGCTCCACATCTTTAAATTTATCTTTGGGTACCCTTCTTTGAATTTCATTTAGGCCCTCCTCGTGTTAAAAGTGTAGATGTGCTCCTATAAGAAGATCCTCGTTCCTTGTTCAGAGTCTGCATCTCATCTCGTCGACGACACCGATGTCAACGCGCTCAAACCAGGACTCAGATCTGCCTCTGTCTTGCAGCCAGTCCCGTACCGAGTCTTCGCGTCCCGACCTCATCTACTCATGGCGTCTCCAGCGAAGCGTCGTGCCCCTAATGCCTCACCCACCGCGCAGGAGCCTAGCTTCCTGTCTAACCTGTGCACAATGCCCCCGGCGAGCTGACTCGTTCCTGAGCCATGCCCCCAGCGTAGTTCAAATCAGACAACGAGCCTAAGGCACCTTGCTATGAAACTCTCTCTCTTCTCCCTGTGTTTTTTTTTTTTTTTTTCGTCTCTTGACGCCATCACCGAGTACTGTCAATGCATGATATTGAATTTTCCTGGGATAGACAAGTCTCTCTTGCCATACTTCTCAACCGCTTAATCCCTTGAACGTTTGATTTCTTTAGCCATGATTGTTAGTTCTGACGTCCATGACACTTATCCCGACGACGGCGATGCTAATCTCGATGGTAACGCCGGCTCTAACGCCTATCTTGATGACTGTGATGCCAGCCCCAACATCAATGATGCCTTTTCCGATGATTGCGTCGTCAGCCTCGATGTTGGTGACATGACGCTCATCCCGACGACGACAATGCTAATCTCAATGGTAATGCGGGCCCTGACGTTAGTGATGCCTTTCTCGATGACGGTGACGCCAGCCCCGACGTCGGTCACGCCTTTCCTGATGATGGCGTCCTCAGCCCAGATGTTGGTGACGCCCTCCTCAATGACAGCGACGTCGACTCCGATATCAGTGATGACTTTCACTATGACGACGACGCCAGCCCCGACGTTGGTGACTTCTTTCTCAATGACCACGACGTCGACTCCGATGTCGGTGATGACTTTCACTATGATGACGACGACGCCAACCCCGACGTTGGTGACTTCTTTCTCAATGACCACGACGTCGGTGACACCCTTCTTGATAAGGTGACCCTTGCTTCGACGTCGATGACACCGGCCTCGATAACCGTCATCGGTGTTTCCATGGCTGCGACGTATATTTCACTTCCCTACATACTCCCTTGTTTTTCTTTTCTATGGGCGTAGACGCTCAGAAAGAAAAACAAAATAAAAACATAATGCATTAGGGAATTTGGAATTGATAGCTAGAGTTTTGGGTGATGAACCGACCATCAGGTAGTCTTTAAAAAAAAACAATGTATCGAAGAATTCAAAACCAAACCGTATAGGACGATCCTCCTTCAGTAGAAAACATCTTATAGGGCTTTGAGGCGATGGAATCCCATGGGATTGCCCTCCCTAAGTGGTTCAGTTCCATTATCGATCTTAGAACTTGCCTTGCTTTATCTCCTTGTCCCACTCCCGCATCCAGGGAGGGTGAAGTATACCAGCCCACCCTCGCCGGTGGCGAGGGTGGGGTCCTTCATCCCGCCTCGCCGCCAGTGAAGGTGAGGTATACCAGCCCACCCCCTGCCGGTGAGGGTGTGGTCCATCATTACCCCCCCCCCCTCCCCCCGAGGTGGCGACGAGGGAGGGGCCTAGGAGGTCGCGCAAGTTAAGTAAATAATATCTTAGTCACTCGGGCCAACGGCCTCAATTGCATTTCGAGATTAATTGTAAACGTTAATCACAGGAGTAATTGCCAAATACTAGTATGTGTGACCTGGGTTGATGCCTATTTGCTAATTTGAAGAGAGACTAACCGACGCCCCCCTCAAATTTCATCTGCGAGCTCTCGAGGACCCGCTCGCTTGCATTCATCGATCACTTTCTTCATCTTATTGTGTCATGACTCAATGCACACTTTCTTGAATTGGCATGTACTAGCTCATCCAATTATTCTTCTATTCAGTGTGTCGCCTGCCCCCTCGACGAGAGGGGGCAGGCGACACCAAACCAATGGAGTAATAAAGGCGCCCGCGTTTATTACTCCATTGGTTTGGCAAGTGTCACCGCAGCCTTTGCTACTGCCTCAATCTTTGCATCTCGTCGATCAGAGGCAAATTCAGATCTCTGATTAGGTTTGCGGCAAATCTGTTTAGGGGTCGGATTTCGTCACTACCAGTCCTTGGTGATAGAAATGGGCTCCTTGGGATGCAGCTTCCGCCATCACTTTTTAGGGAAGTGTTTCCCACAGATGGCGCCACTTGTTGGTGACAAAAAATTCTCTAGAGGATTTTGACTCACCAATTAATGCAGACTGGAGTGGGAGCTTAGGAACAATCGAGAAGCTTCCTCGGAAGTTTGACCGTCGGCTTGAAGAGGTGGGGGGTACTTATAGAAAACTTTCTGATGCCTAAGTCAGTACGTTTCTTAGTTGAGTGGAATAGAAAGAGTCAGAATTGGATGGTTTACCTTGACGTCGGGCTGCCTTTATATAGGTGATGACTTACTTGGGGAACAAGCCGCCATTATTCCGTTGGTGAATTGAATAATTTTCCTTGAGTGGTTTTTTTTTTTTTTTTTTTTGTATGAATCAAATAAAGGGCTTTGGGGAGACTGGCCAATCCTTTGCTTATGGTACCAGTCAAGACACACTAAAAAAAATGTCAACGAAAATTGCCAGGCTTCACTATCATGCCTTGATTACATAGTGGCGTAGTCAAAATTTGTAATAAGAAGGGTCAATTTCAAATTTTAAGTTAGGGTTTACATTTAAGTGGAATTGGTGTTATTGTAAGGGATTTTGTTGGAATAGTTCATGCTACATGGTCCACGTCACTGGTCTCTGTTTGTTCTGCATTCTAGTGCGAGGCTGAGGCCTGCATAGCGGCCTTGTTACTTGCAATACACCAAGGATGGAGAGAAATCGAAGTTGATAGTGACTCGGTCATTCTAGTTAATGCGTTGAACTATCAAGGGGAGGATAACTCAAAGGTTAGTCGAATTATTGATGATTGCAAAGATTATATTAGTGCTTTTGATACTATTGTAATTCGACATATTTTTAGAGAAGCAAATAGTGTGGCAAATAGATTAGCCCACTTTGCTAGTTTAGGTCACGTTGTTGACCTTTCTTTAGAAGAGGCTCCTGATTACTTACAGGATGTCCACTATGAGGATTTTTGTAAAGCTTCTACGGGCGCTCGGGATTCAGGTATTACCCCCCCCCCCCCCCCACCCCCCCTCGATGCGTCAGTCTATAATAAATAATAATATGGGCGTGGGGCTGAGCCTCCCAGCTTGACTGGGTTCCAAACCCCATTTCAAAAAAAAAAAAAAAAGAATCTTAATTCTTTTTTTTATCGAGATCACACGGTTATTCAAAAATCTTAATTTTCTTATAGGTGTGACTTAAATCTATAATACATGGAGTTTTTTTTTTTTTTTTTTTGAGAATGGATATAATACATGGAGATTTTAATCAACAACTGGATAAAAAAAATCATGAAAAGCGAAAGACATACGAAGAGTTAGAAGGGTCTACAAGAACTTTACAAGCAAAATAAAGCAAAAAATTTAAAATATCCATAACATAAAAGCTAAGATCAATATAATTTGATGAAAACTTCAGCCCTAAGTCCATCTAATAGGGACCTTCAGTAATTTCTTTTTGCTCTATTGTCGTACTTGACTTGAGTATTAAGATTATGCATACATATCCTGCCTCTGGCAGGTCCTTGATTAACTGTACAACTACTTTGCAAGCATTTATAGCTGCAAGTAGCCCAAAGGTCTGAATCGGGTTCTCTCCTGCTTGCCTTCCTGCTAAATTTGATAACCCTCGGATCACAATCACCGGGAAGCCATTTGACAAGCTTGTCTGCCACAACCACCAGTTATATTAGCCAAGTTTTAGACAAAAATGGGGGAAAATATCAGTTCAGCAATTGGATACTAACCATTACTACAGCCGAGCTTTCCATGTCCACTGAGGAAACAAGAAAAGTTTGAAAAAGGAAGTTCCTGTAAGCTGCATTGTCCACAAAAGTGTTGCCTGTTGATCCCCTCAGACCAACAACTAGCGTGGCTTCTGTGGTAGACACAAACTCGAATTCACACATTGCACCAGTTCGATTCCCTGTTGCAACAAGACACGAGTTACAATTATAATTACTATCAGTCATTTTCTACAAGTCTGCAGTGTGATCTTGCAAAGACTTAAATAGCAATGAGGTTATCGATGTCTAACCTCCAAATGGCAGCAACCAGAAGCCACTAATTTCGACTAGTCTTTGCCCAAAACAATGGCCGAGCAGTATTTGGATTACCGGACTCAGAATAGAACCATTCATTTCTAAATCCAATGTGTCCCAACAGGTTCTCTCCTACTTTTGGTTCATTATTGTATACTTCAAAGTCTAATTGTACGTGCAACATCTTCCGGATCCAAAGTTCCATTGGGTTCTGTTAGTAAAGAATTTGATGCAATCATGAGGAAAAACAAATGGTAGAATCACATGAAAGATGAAAATGTGGATAGAATATAATTTACCACCCAATCCCATATGCCAGTGTGAGCAAACTGTTGAGGAATGGTAACATCACCAATAGACATAGAGTTATTGGCATTGCCAGCTATGCCAAAGTGAACAATTCCGACAACGTCAAATAGATCCAGCATTTGCTGTGTTGCTCCAGCAGCATTTACCTGATAAAACAATCTGATGGCTTAATCATGCATGTTTCATACTTGTTTAGTAGCTTAAGGAACAGTAGGAAAGTATGGTGTACCATTCCAACTCCACATCTCACATAGACGACTTTCTTATCATGGATCTTTCCCACTTGGAATTTTGGTGTTGCACAATGCCAACTATGTTGTTCTGATATGGGAATAATAATGTGTTGTGAACTTGTGATGGGAACCTATCATTGTGTCACATGTGTATACATGTAGGTTTTGCCTCTGTAAATTTGTGTCGTTAAGGAGATACTTAGGGTTGATATTTTGTTCGATTCTTGATGATCTTTTAAGTTCTGTCTTGGTTTTCATTTTATCATAGGGAGGGGACCTTAATTTCAACTATTTCTCCATTATTGCCTTAAGATCTAAAGGATTGAATAGTGGAGAGGGCAAAGACCTAATGTGGTGCGGTGGTTGCTGGGTACGTGAGGTGATGTTAACATGCAAAGGTTGTAAGCCTCGAGGTTAAATATCGGCATTCAAGATCTGCTAGAGAGTGGACGTACTCTAGGTTGATCGTTGCTTGGTTCAATCCGGCTGTAATGAAGAATTGTTGCTTCATAGCAAATGTGGAGGATCCGATAACAAAGAAACAAAATATTAGAGAGAGATTTCATCTTGGGTAGAAAATTAAAAAGCGAATTTTGAATTGCTAACCAAACATTTTTTTTTAATTTAAGATAAAATTTAAGTAAATTTGGGCCACCCGGCCGATGAATCGTCATGCGTAATTTGTTTCAATCAACATAAATTAACCTCTCTGCTAATCATGTAATAATAATAATAATAATCAATACTGGTCTCTTTTTTCTCTTCCTGAGTGAAAGGTTGCCACTTTCACTTCCATAGAAATTCTATATTTGTGGTGTGGTCTTCTTGCTCTCCTCAGCCTTGGCTAGGGTCTGGCGTTTCCCTAGTTTCCTGCCTACCATGGTTTGGCGATGAGAGTCGATCAGGGTATCGAGGGAATGTCCCTATGTAGCATATAGAGTGAAACCGGGTATTTTATTTTTCCCTTTTCTTTTCGTTTTATTGTTTTCTTGATCCAGAAGACATTAGGATTTATTGATCCACTAGACTCTAAGATTTCTCTAATAACAAAAGGAATATTAATTAAGATTAATCACCGACCCGCAAGTTACGACACTTGATCCCCAAGTAAGAAAAACCTCTTCTGTTGGTCGACATCAGCCCTATATAATATATATACACCTAACACCTGAACACCTCTACCCACAACCAATTTGTCAATTGTTTTCTTCAAATCATTTGAAACGTTCTTGTGAGACTAGGTCATTAGACTGCGTGTCCAGAATCATGAGTAATAATAATACAGAAAGATCCCGCAGTGCTCTGGCCAACACTCTTGAACGGCGCTTCTTTTACATCCCTTCTTTCAAGATTTACGGCGCCGTTGCTGGCCTCTACGACTATGGCTCGCCCGGCTGCAAACTCAAGAAGAATGTCCTTTCGCTTTGGCATCAGCACTTTGTTCATGAAGAGGGAGATTGACTGCCCTTGTCTCACGCCAGAAGCTGTCTTGAAGGCATCTGGCCATGTAGATAAGTTCACTGATCTCATGGTTAAGGATGAGAAGAAAGGGACTTGCTACCGGGCAGATCACTTGCTCAAGGATTTCTGCAATGAGAAGCTTGAAGATCAGGACCGTCGCATTAGTCCAGAGATGGCAATGGAGCTGAAACAAGTGCTTTCTAAATTGGATGGTCTATCAGCTGAAGAGCTGGGTGCATGCATCAAGAAATATGGGATTAGAGCCCCCGAAACAGATAATTATCTCTCAGATCCTTTTCCTTTCAACTTGATGTTTCAAACAACAATTGGTCCGTCTGGTTCGAGCATTGGTTTCTTTCGCCCAGAAACTGCACAAGGCATATTTGTGAATTTTATGGACATTTACTATGACAATGGGTGCAAGCTGCCTTTTGCCGTTGCTCAAGTTGGCCAGGCTTTTCGAAACGAGATATCTCCTCGCCAAGGCCTGTTGAGAGTCCGTGAGTTCACACTCGCGGAGATTGAGCACTTTGTTGATCCTGAAGACAAATCCCACGTGAAATTCCCCACCGTTGACAAGTTGCAACTTCCTATGTTCCCAAGGGATGAACAAAAGCCCGGCCAATCTGCAAGATTAATCTCTCTGGGTGAAGCAGTGCATTGTAAGATTGTGGAGAATGAAACTCTTGGCTACTTCATTGGGAGAGTATATCTCTTCCTCACTCGTCTGGGTATAGACAAGAACCGTATAAGGTTCAGGCAACACCTTGCTAAAGAGATGGCTCACTATGCTGCTGACTGCTGGGATGCTGAGATTGAGACTTCTTATGGCTGGATTGAGTGCGTCGGTATTGCAGATAGATCTGCATATGACTTGAAGGCTCATTCGGGGAAAAGTCGTCTTGAGGCACATGAACAACTTTCAGAACCAAGACAAGTGGAGAAATTGGTTATATCTCCGGTAAAGAAAGAGATTGGCCCTGCTTTCGAGAAGAAGCAAAAGAATGTGCTTGAAGCTTTGGAGGCTATGGATGAAGAAGAAATTTCAAAAATGAAGGCCGAGTTAGACTCCAAGGGGGAGGTGGACTTCTTTGTCTGCACTCTTGGGGAACATGTATCTATTAAGAGCAGTATGGTGACTATTTCAAAGGTTAAAACAAGAGAACATCAAAGAAAATTCACACCCTCAGTAATCGAGCCTTCATTTGGTATTGGGAGGATTATATATTGTCTCTTTGAGCATTCCTTCTACACCAGACCAGATAAAACTGGGGATGAACAATTGAATGTGTTTCGGTTTAACCCACTTGTGGCGCCTTTTAAGTGCACAGTTTTCCCTCTGATTCGGAACCAACGGTTTGAGGATGTTGCTAAGGACATTTCCAAGTCATTGACTGCTGCTGGCATATCGCATAAAATAGATACTACAGGTACCTCGATTGGGAAACGTTACGCACGTACTGATGAGCTCGGTGTACCCTTTGCAATCACGGTTGATTCTACATCCTCGGTCACAATTCGAGAAAGAGACAGCAAAGATCAAATCCGTGTTAGTGTGAAGAAGGCAGTATCTGTTGTGAAGGAGCTCAGTGAGGGGTTGAGGACTTGGGAAGATGTGTGGTGGTCACCTAGTCAACGGTGGAAGAGATTCTGGCGTTCCTGCTTCAGATTTATATTGTCTAGAAACTAATCTTATTGTTCAGATTAGTTATTGTATTAGTTACTTAAATCTGTTAATCTACCTTCATTACTGGAAGAACAATCCGTCATTCTGTGGACAACGATTTAACTTTGACAGCTACATAGTCAACAGTTCTTCGATCACTCATTTTATGTCCTATGGTCTTTGAATGTTCCATTCAGTCGCTAAAGGAAGATGCAGTGGTTATGCTATAACATAAAAGCTAAGATCAAGATAATTTGATGAAAACTTCAGGCCCTAACTAATTTGATTAATTTGATAATTTTTGTAATTTCTTTTTGCTCTACTGTCATACAGTCATACTTGACTTGAGTATCAAACTATCAATTAAGATTATACATACCCTGCCTCTGGCAGGTCCTTGATGAACTGTACAACTACTTTGCAAGCATTTATAGCTGCCAGAGGCCCAAAGGTCTGAATCGGGTTCTCTCCTGCTTGCCTTCCTGCTAAGTCTGATAACCCTCTGATCACAATCACCGGGAAGCCATTTGACAAGCTTGTCTGCCACAACCACCAGTTATATTAGCAGTTTTAGACAAAAATGGGGGAAAAGATCGGTTCAGCAATTGGATACTAACCATTACTACAGCCGAGCTTTCCATGTCCACTGAGGAAACATGAAAAGTTTGAAAAAGGAAGTTCCTGTAAGCTGCATTGTCCACAAAAGTGTTGCCTGTTGATCCCCTAAGACCAACAACTAGCTTGGGCTTCTGTGGCAGACACAAACTCGAATTCACACATTGCACCAGTTCGACTCCCTGAGGCAACAAGACACAAGTTACATTTAGAATTACTATCAGTCAGTTTCTACAAGTCTGCAGTGTTCTCTTGCAAAGACTTAAATAGCAACTAGGTTATCGATGTCTAACCTCCAAATGGGCAGCAAACTGAAGCCACTTTCGAGTAGTCTTTGCCCAAAACAATGGCCGAGCGATATTTGGATTACCGGACTCAGAATAGAACTGTTCATTTCTAAATCCAATGTGTCCCAACAGGTTCTCTCCTCCTTTTGGTTCATTGTATTCTTCAAAGTCTAATTGTGCAACATCATCCAGATCCAAAGTTCTATTTGGGTTCTGTTAGTAAAGAATTTGATGCAAATCATGAGGAAAAATAAATGGTAGAATCACATGAAAGATGAAAATGTGGTTAGAATATACTTTACCGCCCAATCCCATATGCCAGTGTGAGCTAACTGTTGAGGAATGGTAACATCACCAATAGACATAGAGTTGTTGGCATTGCCAGATATGCCAAAGTGAACAATTCCGACAACGTCAAATAGATCCAGCATTTGCTGTGTTGCTGCAGCAGCATTCACCTGATAAAACAATCTGATGCCTTAAAACTTTTTCCTCTCACCAACTAAGATTTTAAGATTTTGGGGATCGTGTTTCATACTTGTTTAGTAATTAAGGGATAGTAGAAATATTCTCAAAAAAAAAAAAAAAGGGACAGTAGAAAAGTATGGTGTACCATTCCAACTCCACATCTCACATAGACGACTTTCTTATCATGGATCTTTCCCACCCGGAATCGCCTACCTGCAACACAACACTACCTTTTATACTAACTCAAGTACTGAACTACTGTGAAATTCTTGTTCAAAAGGTTGGAAAGAAAGAAGGGGAGAAAACAACTGTACCGACCTGAGAAATCCAGAAAAGGATGCTTTGGATTAGGCTTAAAAGCCCCGGTGTTGAAAAAAGCAGCCTCTTCTGGTGGATAGACTGTGATGAGGCCAATGTAAGGCCCCTTCCGGTTTATTTCTTGGATGAGCTTCAAAGATCTCCTATTGAGTGGCAAAGAAAATGAAGAAACAACTAGTAGATTGATCATAACCAGAGTCAGCAAGCATTCTGCAACTTGTTTTGGAGCCATGGTCGTCTCCATGAAATAAATGAACAAAAATTATTGAAGTCGTTCAGAACCACCAGCCATGGAACACTAGTATATAAGACACTTGATTCTTGACTACACTTGTGGATGGCTTTCATTTTAGAAATGCGGTTTGGCAGAAAGGTGGCTAGTTCTTTACATGAAACCAGTCAACAGCCACTACAAGGACTTTTTGTCTTTGCTGTTCAACATTAGACTAGTCAAAAAAAGGCAAATGCATGTTAGACCATATCAAAATTACATAATAAATCATGGTGACAACGACAGAAACCGTAATCTGAGACGGCCATGGATTGAGCTGATCAATCTCAAGAATCAAGCGTATGCCCTTCATGAATTCTCAACTCTATGGCAACCCGTGTTCATGGAAGATGCACTCTATATAGTTTATTGTTTTGCTTGATAATACAAATTTGCACATTATCAATCTGTCACGAGATTTGCAATCTATCGCATTCCGGTTTCACTAGAGTTGCCAATTGTGCCATGCTGTAGTTCTTTTCTAACAGTAAACTGCATCTGCATTGATCTCAAGAAGTTTAAACAAAATGAAAAATGATCTTTCAAATGTAAAGATCTTAAAACTTTCATTAATGGATGGTAGTTTTCAATACAATAAACAAGTAATGATCCCAGCCCCTTTACAGACCCTACAATTAGGACTTCACATAGTACAAAACTATGCCATACAAGGCATGAAAATGGGTGGAAAAACCCTTCTCACATACTAAGTTTTAGGCATCAACAGAAAGATGGAGCTTTGCACATTGAAATGATGAATCTGCAGACCCCAGCACCTCTTTCATTATCAGTGGCATCCCTGTTCCTCTGCAATACCATAATCTCAAAAAAATATCTGTCAAAACCATGAGCAGATTTCACCTATTTTGAAGCCCCTCAATTGCCTTCTTCCATTGCCATGCTCTTTGTTTTGCATCCTCAAATGACAGTACCTTTTTGGGCTGGGTAAAAGGAAATGCAACCAATTAAAGACTCAGACGCAGTTTTATCAACATGTAGTCGATCATATTTCTTGCCGCTCCACAATTTTATATCATATTGTTCTACATAAATTACAGCATTGAGATGAATACAGCAAAAGCTGAGAAAAATAAGGCAAGGAGAGCATACCGTAACAATTTTGAACTGTGAAGGACTAGCAACTTGGACATTGAGATCATTAGAGTTGTCAGACCAAATTATATTTCCCTTCATCAGCAGCTTTGCAGGATCCACATATATCAACTTTGGCTTGTTGGTGAGAATAAGCTGCACCTTCTTGCTTGTCAGTTTTTGAAGTTTCTTCACCATTGAGATCATGAGAACAGACTCACCGGGGTCAAGGAATTGTTGCCTGTTAACGACAGAATTTATTATTATACTTGAGTTCACAACAGATTTTGAAATTGAAAGAACTTCGGTCTCTTGAAACTGAAAATTAATGATGCTAAGTAGGAAGCATAGATATTGAGACCATACCATTTTGAATCAAAGGAGTCAATTGAAGCTAGCCTAGTTACATGACCAGATGCTTCAGAAGAGGATGCTGAACCAGTGTTACCCTCATTTTGTCTTGCTGCGCCATCTCCAATATGTGAAGGGTTCCATGAGTTATCACGGACATCATCAGCCTCACCTGACTGAATGTGAAAAATGATTTTTTAGAAGCAAAAGAGGAACAAGGCAAGGAACAGTTGGATTTTTTTATAGTAATAAATTAAAGCAAAACAGAAGCCATACCCCCGGCTCCAAGGCAAGTTTTGGAGGGGTTTGTGCTCTTAAATTTTTCCAGTCGACCCCCTTAAAGAATGGATGCATCTTCAGTGCAGCATAACCATCACGTCCAGCACCAGGCCTCCTACTGGGATCTAAATCCTGCAACAGTTGTGCAGTAATTGAAGGCTTCATCTACATACTAGTTGCAACATCTAAAATAACTACACATTCTATGTACATATACTGATAATTGAAGTCACTTTGAGAACCACACTGTCTAGTTTCTACCATTATTAAGAAGGATGTATCAAGAATACAAAGGTATATCATAGAGATAACATAAGTATGAAGAATGGGGGGAGGGGGAGACTAAGTCAATAGCAAAGCATGACTAATAGAAACTAGAATAACGACAAGTATAAGTTGGTAGCTTACCAATAACCGATCAATAAGGTCTTTAGCTTCGTCTGAGAAATTATTTGGAAACCTAATATCTCTTGCTATAATTCTTTGAAAAATAAGCCACTCGCTTGCATCTTTGAAAGGAGAAGTTCCTGAAAGCATTTGGTACAAGGTGCAGCCAAGTGCCCAGAGGTCATTTCTGTGTTGATATGTTCAAACGAGAGGGAAAAATGTTATCCTACATCGGTCATATACTAACAAGAGCAGAAACAATGAACAGAGAGAGAGAGAGAGAATAAGACAAACTACTTCCCAAATGTTAGTTAAGAGATCTACAAATTTTACACTAAGTTGAACATATCATTTAGAAATGAAGTACAGGGCTTCGCAGCTCAAACATAAATCCCTTACCCAAAAGTTGCAGGGGAAGAATTCAGGACTTCTGGAGGAACATATGCAGCTGTCCCAACAAATGTACAAGCCTTATCATCTACAGATGACATCAACATATCAGTTTCATCATATTGTTCAAGCAATGCAGGCTTATGATTAAAATTGTAATACCTGATGCTGCATTGGGAAGGACTGTAATTTGGCTATCCTGCATAGGCTTTACACTCCCAAAATCAGCAACCTTGATATTACCCTCTGCTGTAAGTAACAAATTCTCTGGCTGCCGTTTGAAATCAATTAGAATATGCATAACTCCATGTGACCTTAAAGTACACAAGCATATTCTTAAGAAAATACCTTTATATCTCTATGTATTAATCCCATACTGTGTATATATTCAAGTGCGTCTACAACTTCGGCTGCATAAAAGCGAGCTTCGTCCTCAGACAGACGACCTTTCTGCACACAATTTAACGAAATGATGCATACAGTAGGATGATCTAGAGGGATAAAGCACCATGAACTAAAAGTGTATTAAAAAACAAAAACAGAAAGTGAAAATAAAGAAAATTTTCACACTATACTTTGGCATGTTCTTATATCTTAATACTTGGGAAATCATTTGGAGCTCAACAGACATGATCAGTTGTGCAAGAGTCAACATAAAAAAATTGGAAAGGTAATAAAATTTCAAGAATAAAACACAAATACTGCAGTAAAAGAATGAAGTTGAGTGAAGAAAAGACCATTAAATGAACTATTCTCATGGAAAAATCAGATGCAGAGATAACTCCACAATAACCTGAAAAGAATGTGTGGTAAGCAATCAAGGTTCAAGCTTACCCTTGTTATTTGATCAAAGAGTTCTCCACCTTCACAGGATTCCAGCGCCATATCTTCACAAAAAATTAAGGAGACAAGTGTCAATGAGATTCCAGAATGGCACACAAACAATAGAGAAAAAAATGTGCTAAAACAAGTACATAGGGACTAAAAAGAGGTAAAGTCCAAGAATACCTACACAGTGAAAAGGAATCCTGAAAAGTGAAAAATAACCGCACAACACCTGGATGATCCAGCTGATCAAGAACAATACGTTCCAGCTTCACATAAGCTGTTTTATTTTCTTTGGTGATGAACTTTTTGTCCATGATCTTTAATGCGTAGACAATTCCTGAATCCTTCTTCCTTGCTCTCACAACCTGCAATTTATGGAAACAACAGACATATAAGAAACTACAAATTTGAGCACTGTAAACAGTTCAGCAACCTCAAGCAGCATATGAGAGATAAATTCTTTCTTTTGAAACATGTTCACTAAAACAGTAACCACATAACATTTCCTTTATAGAGAGTCAGAAATCTCGTGTGGAAGTGCCGCTCATTGAAACCAAGATATGGTACTGCTTTTGCACATCAGTTTTCATCATCCTCTCATTCATAACAAAAGAAAAGAAAAGGCAGGAAAAACCATCAGAAAGGAAAAAGGGAAGAATGATGTTAAAAACTCAAGGAATATGCTCTTCTCACAAATACAGAGAGAGAGAGATATATATATATATATATATATATATATATATATATATATATATGAGGGAGCATGTATGAATTAAACTACACCAAAAAAACAAAAAAAAATCCATTCTACATAGAATGATGCACACAATCTACATTTTTTATTTGTAATAAAATGCTTAATTTGTCAGTTACGCAGCAAACTATTCATACAAATTAAGTGAAATATCACAACTGAAACATCATTCAGGTCCCCCTCCATCTCACTACCAGACATACCATTATCACAAACTCATATGTCTTTTAGTTCTCTGTAAGCTCACAACAAGCATATGCAGATTAGGAGCCCTATCACCCTCAGAGCTGAGAACTCGAAACGCCTGTATCCCAACTCATGTATCCTTCCCAAAAGACAAGGGCATGACCGCCCCTCAAACCAGACGTTTCTAGGTTCTAAACAATTAATACAATCTACAAGTGCATATAAGCGCCTATTAAAAATCCCAATACCTCCTTCCAGCAAATCATACCATGCTTAACACCAAAGCTACCATTTATGCAACATGCAACACATTAATTTTCAAATCAATCACATAACTACCAAACCATACCATGCTAAAACCAAAGCTACAATAGAACCCAGATGACAAAACATATTGACAAAATGAAAGCAATAAAAACCCAAAAGGAAATTCAATAAAGCAGAGACCTTTGAATAGGAACCAACGCCATAGATCTTGCCCAATTCAAAGTCTTGGATGGTGAAATTCTCTTGGGGAGCCCTGAAAGCAAAGTTCTTGGCTCTCTGAACATTACTATTAGCACCACCACCAGCACCACCACCACCATTAGAAGAAGAATTCCCCTGAATCTTCAACTTGGCATCAAAATCTTTCTCCATTGCCAACATATCTATTTCTCTTTCTCTATCTCTATCTCTATCTCTCACCCAATTCGTCTACATAGTAACCCCACTTTCTCTCTCTCTACAAACCCATTTTCTCTCTCCTTGGGGGGAGAACAAAGACCATGAATTGGGTGTGGTTAGAGAGCCAAGACTCTATCTTTTCCTCTGGAAAAGGAAAAAGGTGAAGAATTGGATTCCTTGTTGTGAAATGTGGGTTAATGGGTATGTGTGTATGCCCTATTTTCTGAGGAGGTGAGCAGCTTTAGCTTTGGTGATTCCAATTTCAAAACCCTAGAAAGTAGAGAGGAATTGGGTAATTGGGAAAGGAAGGGAGTTAGAGAGAGAGAGAGAGTGTGTTGGAATTGGGAGTTATATTAGTTGTTTTTGTATGGAGGAGAGGGAGGTATGGGGATGGAAGAAGAAAAAGAGAAGTGGGCACATGCCACATGGGATTCAATGATGAATGGATGGATGGGGTATATGAGTCCCAATTCAATTCCAAGGCCTAAACTCTAAAAAAGGAAATTGGATGCGATGCATATGCTAATGCTGGGGTTATGATTCTAAAGCTCTTTAGGCCTTTTATGGGACATACATAGAAAGGACCATTCCAATTTCCCCATTGGGGGGGTCTTTGTCTAGAGTTTTAAGACTCGAGCTTCCTTCTCCTCCTGAAATTCCCAAGTCTCAATTCAGGCCAGGCTGGTATAGTATATTCTGGTGAACTTCTATACCGAATTGTGGTTGCACTATATTGTCATGTACCCCACATCGAAGGACAGGTCGAGATCAAGAAGCATTCTTAACCCCTTGTTTTACTTTGTAAGGTGCCTTTATGTTAGTCACTTCAAGCAATTTGGTCGGACACTTTTAAGTCGCTCTCTCAACATAGCTAGCTTGCCTATGACAAAGCCTCTTTGCTCGAAATTATCGCTCTATAATGTTTTAACAATTGCTTAGCACTTCAAACATTTGACAAGGCAAATTGCCAACTTGAATCCGCCACCAAGCGCTAGGTCGTATGGGAGTGCGCCTTTGAGCAAAGCAGTGACATATAACAATTATAAGGCAGGGGGTGAGTGGATTGAACTCCCATCTATCAAGGAGTTTAATCAATATCAATTATCAGTCCAACATTCAAATCGAATGATCCATGTGTAGAACAATTTCTGTTGTTAAGAGAAGAACTTTCGATGCAATGTTTTTTGGCCACACCACTTTAGTTGTAGCCTTGTTGGTTAGCTATTGACTTCATGCAAACAGCTGACAAATGAACTGCAATAATGCTTTTGCAGTACATTTCAAGCTGTCCATGCAAGAGTGATGGGATGGTCCTGCTACTTCCAATTCTCTTCTAAGATAAGAGTTGTCGGAAGTAGATAGTGATGCAACAAGTATAAATCCAAATGTAAAAGGTTAACAGGTAACACATAAAAGGGTATTCTGAAAAGAAAAAGAAAATTCATATGGTACTTAGTTTCGATCGAATGATCCTGTTAGCAGCTAAAGTATGATAGGTAATACCGCCACAGAAAAGAGAATTGCAAATATTTTCCCTGAGTCGCCTGTAGCAGAAACACTTAGAGCTTTGTCTAAAATAAAACTTGCTATAGCATATTTTCAATGTCATTAACACTCAATGTTCTTGATTGCCCGGACCATGGCCATTTTGTTGGTCTTCCTCCTCAACAAACGCTCCTTCCCCATAATGAACCCATGGTAACACCGACTCAAACAAGACCGCTAATGGATTTCGATTTGCAACATCACGGGGAACATGGCCACCCTCATTTAGATTGACAAGATGCTGCTCATTATGCACAACATCCTCCATCCTTGCATTGGCCATAAAATGTTGTAAATTTTCAGGTGGGGCAGCAGGCAATGTATAAGAGAAGTCTGAAACCAACAAGTGGGAATACCTGTATAAAACAACAAGCAGGCGGTCAGTCATAATCATTCTCTGAAATACACAACAGTCCCAAATTCAGGCATAACTATCCACATATAAACTTTTTTAAGTTGGTGCAAAAATATTTATTAAACTACTACTTGAAATAGAAAAGGGGTAGCTGAAGTGCAACAATGTGACAGCATACTTACTCATTCTTGTCAGATGAGAATGCTTCTTTTCTCACACATGCCCAATCATTCTTTTCGCTACTATTCTGTCTTAGAGTCTCGATCACCAGCTGTGCTGCTTCCCGCAGCAATTTCTGCAATTCTGGAAGCCTCCATATAATATGATTACTCTCAACGTATATGTTAATCAGGTGGTCCAAGGATGGGATTCCTACTTCATCTGCTTGGAAGAATGCATTTTTGAGTATATCCGTCCACACCCGTTCCTTCAAAGGTACTTTTGCCACTAGTTTCTTGAGGACTGTGGGATGAAGCATCAATGCCTGCTTCATAAGATCAGTCGAAGTAGCCTTGGTGGTTTCCATAGCTGGATCTTTGGAAGATTCTGCTTTCTCAAGATACAATCGGCATACGGCAAGGGAATATGAAAAATTTGGAAACAACCATAGGGTGTTATCACTTTTATATTCTTCAGAGAAACGTTCTAGCCATGCATACTCCTCTGCCCTCACCGCAAAATAGTCAATACAGAACATGGCCCCCATTGGATCGTCAGTATCTAGTGACAGTAAAAACTTGCAAACTTCTAAAGCAGATCGATGACAGCCACGTCTGTCCATACTTTTCATGTGAGTAAAAAGTGCAACGAACAGAGGTTTGTTTGCTTCATGGCTGTATTTCACTTGGCAATCACCCTTAAAGGGGGTGAACATTGGAGACCATGCACATTCCAAAGCATATAAGCACTTCGAGATAGCATCTGCTGACATTTGATGCTCACCCACAAACTTAAAGTACTCTGCCATGGTTAGTAGCGAATCCAAATGGTAAGGATAGTATAATAAAACACTTGCAATGGCATTGAGATCATGTATAGCTTTGGCAGATTCAAATGCACTCTGAGCTTGATGGTAGGCTGATGAATAGGTATATCTGCAGATAAGAGAAATCAAGAATGTGATGCATGCCAAACCAAAAATTTATAAGATCAAATAGCACAAATCATGATAGTACTGCTTCTGAGCCTGTTTTGAAAATTGTAATGTGCAAAAAAAAAAAAAAAGAAGATGAAGAAGAAGAAGGGACTAACAAAATCTAAAAGAATAAAAGAAAGAAAGCAACCACAAAAATCTAGGTTGAAGTAAAAGATCATTCTCAGCCTTGGGATTGTTGCTCAACCAAATACTATGAAAAAATACACCAAAGTGGGATCTAAAACACAGTTACCATTGCCCACACATCAGCACTAGACAGTTGTCTTAATAGCTGGATCATGATTATGGAACCAATGATAGTTTTGTGAAGAGTGCATTCCTTATCGGTTAGCATTTTGTAACCTGACACAAGAATTAGCCAATTTGATATCGTACAAGGTTCTGCATTAAGTATCACCAAACAGAAAATTGCATCTGATTCTATTTTTCAATTGCAAAGGCAAAACATTTCTGTGATAATACAGGTTCAAACTTCAAGTCACATTATGATTTTGTATTTAAGAACTTTCCTTGATGATACTCCACATTCACATGAATATGACGCCAAACACAATTAACCCCATTAAACTAGTCATATTTCCATTTGCAGCTATTTTCTACCACAATCAACATAGGTCCAACCAAATATGGCTATGGCTTTGGCTTATACTACCTACTTGAGAACTCTTTCTTGATAATGGCAAACAATATCTACAAAGTTTAAGCCACTACAGTAACATTAAGTAACTTTTCATACTTGCAGAAAAGTTGAGATAGCTAACAAGTCATGCAGCTATTTCAAATTACAAGACTGAGCAACAGACCATGCTCTTACCGGTAAGCATAGTATCCATTGGGGGAGTGAAGGAGTTCCATGTTCATAGCACCGTCCCAGCGAGGCCAATGCTCCAACGGAGTGACAAGGAAAGACTTCCTATGAACCGCGCCGCGTCTTCCACCACGCGCCATTCTAGAGCTACCACTCTGTTGATTCTTCTCAAACGACTTGACCACCTTAGCCCCAAAGATTCTTCGCATCTCATTGTCAGCATTCAAGTACTTGGGATCCACTTGCAATATGAAGGGCACATACTTTTCATACGAATGCTTAACCGCATCACCACTAGCCCTCGTCTCGGCTTGTCTTTCATGCGCATACTCATAGAATTCTTCCAGAACCTCATCCGGCGACTTTTTAACTCTTGGTGCAGCTGCATTAGAAGAAGGGCCCTCTTTGCCTTTCTTCTTCTTCTTCTTCTTGGATTTTTGACTGGATGTCGAAACCACATCAGCACTAGGCTTCACCACACTCGAGGGTTCATCAACAGTTTCTGACTCATCCTCCTGCACCCACCCGAAAACCAAAACTTAACATCCAAACTAACCCTTCTACATAATCCAACAGCTTAATCTCACACACTAAAATTCACAACTTTAATCTCAAATTCCCTTTCAGTTTCTTAAACCCTAAATTGAATCAGAATTCACGACTAAACCCTTTTACAGAATCCAATAGCAACCCAACAACCCTTGGACTATAAAGTAAGGAAATTTGAAACCCTCAATTGAATGCGGAAAAAAAAAACAAAAACAAAATTCGAACCTGGTGGTCGTCGGCATCGTCTTCCTCTTCGTTGAGGAGGTCGAAAGGGTTGACCTTTGCTTTGCCGTTGAGCTGGCGGTGGTCGTCGTCGTCTTCTTCTTCTTCTTCGTGGTCTGATTCCAGTTGTCGCTCCTCTTGTTCTTCCTTGAGAACTTTCTTCAGATACCGAGCAGACATGATTACAGAAACCCTAAATTTGATTTTAGCGAATTCTCAAAGGCTCTATAAATCGAATCAGCTTCACAGCTTCACACAATGAGAAGAAGGAGAAGACGACTTCAGTAAGATGGTCGTTTCCTAAATCTGCCACGTTATATTTATTTTTTTAATTACTATTATTATTATTATTTTTTTTTTTTTTAACAAATTGACAATTCAAAAACATGTTGGTCGGTTTCCTCGGGACTATAGCATTACTTTCACTCATATAGTCGAAAATTTCAAACACATCATTTTTCCTATTATAATTATGGATTATATAAAATAGCGTTTCATCGATTTGGTGTGTGAATCATACAACACAATTTAATTTTTATTTAATTTTCAATATAATTCCTTAATTTAAGTTAAGGTATTTCTAATATACACCAAGAGTTCTATATTAAAATCTAATTTGCGCTAAAAAAATGAAGTTTATGATTTAACTCACAAGGCCAATATATCGCCATGATTAAGATTCAAATTCAATAAAGATGAAAGGTTTCACAGGTTGATTTAGAACAGCATAAATTTTTTAGAAAATTACATAGTAGCACATGACCAAAGATATAAATACAAAAAACCTACCTTCAAATAGATTTATACAAATAAGGACAGGAGCCCAGGCCCAAAAGCCAAATGATGCAAGCCTGACTCCCAAATTTAATGCAAAATTACCAAAATGCTCAAGTTTCATCAGGATTTACGGACATTGCCACTGACTCCTATTTACGGGCTTTTTCTTCTTCCTCTGCAACTCAGAATCAGCCATATCCCAAGAAGAAGACTTTGACCTAGACCCAGAAGCACCCTTCTCCTTCTTCAAATCCCTGTTGTTGTAAAATCATAATTTCCCTCCTTGGCGTTTTTGGACCACTCACATTAGGTTCCTCCAGGAGCTTCGTGCTCATCGAATTCAGAGGCCAACATCGACGGTGCGTCGTGGTCTTTGAAGAAGAGCTTCTTCAGTGGCGGCCTTAGAGACGAAGAAGAAAAGGCCTATTTTTGGCTGGAATAATCACTGTCATAGGCATTGGCGAAGAGGAGTCTCGGTTGAAAATCGGATATACCGGCAGGATCTGGCCGGATCTGGCTGTCTTGGAACAAGTCGTCAACGGAAATCTGTTATCCGTCGGGGAGGGAGGGAGGGAGCGGTCTGGCTCTACTCCTCCACCGCCTTATCTTGATTTCATTTTATTTTATTCTGGATTTATTTGCTTGTTAGGTTTTGATTGATTTTCTAGTTTTGTTAGCATTGCTAAATTTGTAGAGGTCTTGATGGTTGTTGGGTTCTCTGATGTTGATGATTAGGTAGGTGATTTTAGCAGTTTTTTTTTTGGTCTAATTTTTTGTGATTTTAGCAGTTAGTCATTTGGCTTTGTGCTTGTTTGAGATTTTCAATTCGTGATTTCGTAGCAGTAATTTGTCCTAGTATTAGTAACTATGGTGGATTTATTTCCATTGCGAAAAACGTAGCTGGATATTACATAAGATCAATGACTAGCTATTGTTTGGTGAATCGAGTTTTATCTGTTTTTATGTATCATTGTGCGTGTCTGCTCCCATTGCTACTTCATTTGGCCAACTAAAAACTATTATTAAGCTCTTGGATACCACATGCAAAATTGTTATTAAGAAAAAGAAAATGTAGCAGAACATGAGTACAAGTGCAGTAGCAGAACTAGATGAGTAAGAGTGCAGTAGCAGGATTAAGCAATGACAAGTGCAGTAGCAAGATTAGGCGATGACGAGTGCAGTAGCAACACGAGTACAAATGCATTAGCAGAACTGGACGAGTATAACTGTAGCGAGTGCAGTAGCAGGATTAGGAGATGACGAGTGCAGTAGCAGAACACGAGTAGCAAAACTGGACGAGTATGAGTGCAGTAGCAGGATTGGACGAGTGTAGTAGCATGATTAGGCGATCACGAGTGCAGTAGCAGAACACGAGTATCAGTGCAGTAGCAGAATTGGAAGAGTGTAGTAGCAAGATTAGGCGATCACGAGTGCAGTAGCAGAACTGAACGAGTATGAGTGCAGTAGCAGGATTAGGCGATCACGAGTGCAGTAGCAGAACACGAGTCCAAGTGCAGTAGCAGAACTGGACGAGTATGAGTGCAGTAGCAGGATTAGGCGATCACGAGTACAAATGCAGTAGCAGAACTTGACGAGTATGAGTGTAGTAGCAGGATTGGACGAGTGCAGTAGCAGGATTATACGATGAGATGAGAGTAGTAGGAGAGTGAGGTTTTGTGAAGTAACATAAATGAATTATTCTCAAGAAAAAAAAAGAGTAACATAAACTGATTGTTCTCAGAAAAAAAAAAAAAAAAAAAAAAAAAAAAAAAAGATTATTCTTAGAAAAAAAACATAAATTGATTTATCAGAAAAAAGAAAAGTAACATAAAGGGATTAAAAGTCAAAAGAAGTTGTTAAAGATAAAAAAAATAAATTAAATCATGACATGTGGCAAGTGGAGAGCAAATTGTCCTTATTTGTAAGATTTAATCCTTGTAAAGAGATTAGAAGTCAAAAGAAGTAGTACGTTAAGGATAAAAAAGTAAATTAACTCATGACATGTGGCAAGTGGAGAGCACATTGTCCTTATTTGTAAGATTTAGTCCTTATATGTTTAATTCAATCTTTAATGGATTTATTTGTTAAGTTATCTTTTATCAATAACTTATATGTAATTTGTTATAAATTTTTTGCTTCGGGAGGTAAAGCATCTTACCTTATTTTCTAATCCTAATTGGAACTGGAATTAAAAGAAAAGCCAAGTAGCATCCTAGCAATGCCTACCGCTATCATTCTGCAGTCTGCGTTAATAGATTTATTTAGTTAAAAAAAGTTTCCTATTCCCATGAGGAGGTTTTCCTTCATAACTCATCTCCTATTCCCATGAGTAACTCATCTCCTATTCCCATGAGGAGACATTTCCTTTATAACTTGTTTCCTATTCTTAGGAGGATGACTCCCCTTCGTAACTTATCTCCTATACCCATAGGAGGACTTTCCTTCATGACTTTTACTATTCTCAGGAGGAAGACTTTCCTTCATAACTTATTTCCTCTTCTCAGGAGGACTTCTTTCCTATTCTCAGGAGGACTTTCATTCAAGAGTTGTATAAATAAGGCAGTAACTAAGCTGTAAGTTCACATATTCGAACTCTGTTTTGCTCTCGATTCGATCTACCTAAATACATTCTCTTTTATATTGCCATACCATCTTAGTTTTCTTATAAATCACTCCTCCTCTGAATCCCTATACGGTCTATACCAGATCTTTAAGATGATGATGGCTGGTAATCCTGGTATTGAGAATGAAGAGTACTTCACACCACCACGAAGCTTCTCATCATCATTGAAAATGCCGAATAATCTCTCAAGATCTGATGATAATGAAAAGACTCATAAGCTTTGGAGAAACAAGTACTCCAAAGCAATTTTGAAGCACTTAAACAAGGCTAAAGCCATCAAAAAGCCAATAAACCTCGCAAAACGTCATGAGCTTCCTGGGATTAAGTGGTCCAAGTCGATTTTACAACATGTAAAAGGTTGTGTACTCATCAAAAAGGCAACAACAATTGGTGATGACAAAGAAACTGGCAGTAACAACACCCCTACTCTTTCCAAAGACAAATACTCCGAAGCGATTTTGCAGCACTTAAACAAGGCTTATCTAGCCATCAAGAAGTCAATAAGTAAGGCAAGATGTCATGAGCTTCCTGGAACTAAGCGCTCCAAGGAGATTTTACAACACAGTCAACACTTAAAACAAGACTAGTGTACCCATCAAAAAGCCAACAACTACATGTGGTGGTAACGAAGAAAGTCCTGAATTTCCTGGGAATAAGCCATCCAGCAATAACTCTACTACTGGCTTGATCAATATGACGAAGACAATGACTATGAAGCTGAAGACGAAGAAGGAGAGGATGGAGATAAACATGATCAACCATCTAGTATGTACTTTATTTAACATCACAATGAATCCTTGAGGAATGCCCTTTGAATTTGTAATATTCTCTGTACTGCTTTTTGCATTTTGTAACGTTACTCTAGAAATTAGTCTTCTCTTTTTCTTTTTTTTTGGATGGATGATGTTCTAAACCAACACAAAATCTGGATCAATTCGATCATTTTGTGGACGATTAATTAGACAAGCTTGAAAATGGTCATACTTCGTCTTTTCTCGGTCATTAATGTTAATCAGGTGAGACATACATGCTAAATATATATAGGATGACTTCTATAAAGATCTAGCTCAATATTGACGTATCTATGTTGTAGATGGACCAAAAAAGCCATCTTAAAATTTCTAGCTCGCTTCTGCTTGTGAGACTTCATAACGAGAGGGTTGCACTAAACCTTTGAAGGTTTAATCACCTCCATTGCTTAACCATCGGGGATTTTGCTATCCATAAATAACATCCTTCATCCAACACCCTTACCCCTTTGATGATTCGAGGTGGACAACACTTGTTCCCCGCCACGAGGTAGGTTTTAGATCCGTCAATTTGATGATTCGAGGACGAGAGTGACAATGAGAACTAGGGACCAATGCAGTTAACATGGGCTGGTAGACAAAACGAACAAATTAATATTGAGCAAAGTTGAAGGCCAGAGCTGGTAAAACTTCTCAAACCATCGCTTTTTATAAGTTCTGCATTAGCTTGCCAAGAGCAAAAGGGAGAGTAGAAAATTAAAAAGAAAACTTTAGGCATTACCAACTCGATCGATCTCATTTCAAGTGGATGCTTTTCATGAAGTGCTTTTCTATGGATGCTCGATCAGCCATTGAAGTAGCTGGCATATGCATATGCAGATGAAGCAAGCGCCGCATGCTATATTTATATGGTTACAGCTTAGTTTGCTTTAACTTGATCTGGTGCGGATTATAAAGACTAATTAACGAAGAAAAAGAGCTAGTTTGAGGGGGACCAATTGTAGAGAAGCTATATAGTGTGTGACTGATCGAGTGCGCAGTACCCTACCCAAGTGAGGTATATCATTGCTCACAACACGTACCCATAAGCTACAAAGTAATTAACATCATTGCAGACACCATATATACATGGTAACCATCTCATAATTTCATGGTTTGTATATGGCACAATTTCGATTAGTTTGCAATGGCTGCCTCAGTTCTGTTTATATGGTTATTATATGTTCTAGACTTCTAGTTACCATAATATCAAGATGCTTAAATTCAGTTATCATTCCTATTTCAATACTTTATACTAAAAAATAACACTTCTCATTTGAATCAGAATGTGTGTAAGTACTATTGTTGAGTATTTTCTTTACATTGAGGTTTGGAAGGCCCAATTTCAAGTCCATGACACTATTAAAAGGAGCAATACAACTTTGATCTAGAAAAGTAGGAAATAGTTGTTGTCTGAATCATTCTTGAGTTCAACTCAAGATTTCCAAGTTATTAAATGGACAAAATGCATAATTTCATTATTCCAACATGAGCAAAGAGCTGAAAGAATAGAAAAACTTATTAAGTACCGGACACTGTTGAAAACATTATATTTTCACATCAAATGACCATGCTTTTAGAAATTATACGGTTGAAAAACTAGTAAGGTAAATATAGATTATTTTTAGGTAAGTGAGGAATGGTTACCAAAAAGTCACCCAAGATGATTTTCTGAGCAGATTCCCAATGGACTTGACATGATAGGGATCTCTAGCAGACCCACCAAGCAGAAAGATAAAAGCTTCAATACACATTTTCTTGTTCTACTTTCTCACCATGAAAAAATAGGAACCAAGACTATAAAAACAGAACCCTGTTCCTCTGTTAGTGATGCGCTTAAACCCCAAATGGCTTCTAATAACGTCAAGAACGCAGTGGTTGCATTTCTAGCTCCCCTTCCCTCCATTCTCTTCTACCTCACATTCCTCCACAACCACCAAACCAGTAGTAGCCCTGAGGCTCTCTCTCCTATTTGGGCATGGTGTTATCACCACCCTCTTCTTCTAGCCAATGCCGTCTTCTTCTTCAACGTCAATGTCCTCTTTTGGGTCATCAGCCAAGTCCTCTCCAGCCATTGGGTACCTCAATTTCCATTAAAAATCTGATCTTTTTGGCTTTGACCGATTAAAAATGTGATCTTTTTGCTTATATGATCTGGGTTTTTGGTGCAGATGATCGATTTGTATTGGACTGTGATACCTGTAATGCTGGTTCATTACTACCGGACTCACCCTCTGGCTGATTTTAACTGGTGGCGGTCAACGATTGGAGTGGTGTTGACTTGGGTTTGGAGCGTAAGGCTGACCCATAACTATTTTAGGCGGGAAAATTGGCAATGGGGAGCCAGAGAGGACTGGAGGTTCACCGATATGAACTCACAGTACGGCAAACAGTGGTGGTGGATTTCTTTCTTTGCTGTTTATCTTTCTCAGCAGGTAATGGTTGCTTTGTGTTTTTGTGTATGTTAAGTGCTTGATGAAATGTGTCAAATGAGATTTCAAGCTTAGTGGAAATGACTGCTTATTGTTGTTTTTAATGTATGTAGGTTTTTCTGATTGGAATATGCCTTCCTTTGTATGTGATCCACTCGGTTAATGTGCCATTGAACATGTGGGATTTTGTTGCCATCATTGTCTGCATTTCTGGTATTGTTGTTGCATACATTGCCGATACGCAGCTCCATGAGTTTGTGAGTAGAAACAATGAGTTTAAGCAGCTTGGGAAGCCGGTTGTGCCCAATCTTGATGAGGGGTTGTGGCGTTATTCGCGACATCCCAACTATTTTGGAGAGCAGTTGTGGTGGTGGGGACTGGTTGTGTTTGCATGGAACCTGGGACAGGGATGGACCTTTGTCGGCTCTTTTGTCAATACAATGTGTTTGGCTTATGTGACGACGCTTGTGGAGAAGCGAATGCTGAAGCAAGATTTCAGAGCAGAAGCATACAGGCAGTATCAGAAGACTACCTCAGTGTGGATCCCTTGGTTCAAGTCATCTGCAACTGGAGAAAAAGATAAGAAAGCTTAATTTGATGTTTCAGTATGCTTTTCCAACTGTTTTATCCGCTCCATATATCTCTTTTGTTGTCTTATATTGCCCCTATGCCCAGAAATTGTCATCAAATCTTCTTTAATTGAAAAAAGTGAATGCAATTTGGAATTTATTTGTGCATACTTTAACATACTGTTGTAAGAAATTGTTCTTGAGAATATGTATTTCCATCAGATTCTGGCTTCCTTCTTAAACTTGGTTGTGTTATGAAGTCCTTAGCTTAATATAGAAGTCTATTCTGTTCAATGTTTGTATATGACACAAAACATATGTCCTTGCCAGTCTTCTGATCGAGTTCTTTAAAACATAATGCCTTCCAATACAGAATTGGATGCATGGGTCCACTGCTTCAGTTGGCATATTGGAAGTTTGGAACACAGAAGAAATAGATTAGAAAAGAAAAGCAAGCATATAGGAACTACTAAACTAGGATATCATTTGCCTTGTTCTGTGAAACTCTAGAAAATGGAGATTGGGGTCATAAGTTACGCAGGTAGGGAATTTTCGAACTTTAACAGTGTTGTCTATCATCATCTTTCTCTAGAGAATGTTGGATGGATTATAGTCATTGTACCCATTTAAAGCACTGATGTGATAGAATATTACCTACAGAAGTGGGATCTGCTTGACTCATTATTACCTATTTTAGCTGTCTATATTGAAAAACACATGCTTGACCTCTCATGGACAGCTATCTGTTTAGCTTTATTTTCATATTTGGGAAACAGTTATAAGAAACTTTTTCTTTTAACCTCAAGATTCCACTGATGCGTCTGCTGCAAAGGAAGGTGATGTGTAGTCCTCCTGGCATTTATTTAGCCAGAATTAGTGGGGAATTATGGTAATGGACTATGGTCTTCCTTTAGAAAATTCTTGTTTTTGTGAGAAAATATGACAGAGCATCTGAATATAGTACAGAACTACAGACGCGTTTTCACCTTATGAGCATGGTATCATTAGAAGGATTCTTTTACAGACGAAATCTTTGAGTATGTTACATACCAAAACAATGTTTTATAGTGAGGTAATTCAATGAGCTTAGGCTTTTTGTTACCCTTGGAATGGTGCTCAACCTTCTTCGAGTATAGGGGCTAAGAGCTAATCGTTTCTCTCTCTATTTCCTTTGAGAGCTGGAAGGTTGCAGTGTTGGTGGTTTATAATTTTATGTTGTGAAGATATGATTGAGTAATAAAGAATCTGGAAAGACTGCCAGAAACATGTGAGCCAGTGAAAGAAATGCATGGAAACGGCCTTCGAAATTAGATAGACTGGTCAGAATTTTACCTTTCTTAAACTATTCATACACAAAACGCTGTGCAATCTAAGTAGAAGTAGTGACCATGAGAGTTCAGATGGTATGAAACCTTCAGTTACAGTACTGAAGTACGTGCATTAGCAGCAGGAAACTTCAAATGAGTCCATGGCAGAATAATGTTTATGGTTGCAAACAATTATCAAGACATTATAGTGTGTCCAACAAAATGTTGTTTTAGACTTTTAGTACAGTGGTGAGTCTAACAGCCTGTTATGCGGGTGACCTGGGTTTGATCTCTGGCAACGGTGTCTTTCTGTGTTAATGAAGATACATAACACCACCATTCTGCATCTTGTTTTCTTTAGATTCATATTTCTTTTCTTTTCTTTTCTTAATACGCATATCATGACAAAGAAGCACAAGATCCTAGATAATGATTACAAGACCCCACATGAGTTGAAGATATACATAAATTCCTCAGTGTTACGGTTCAACATCATTGCAATCACCAGTCATGGGAGCCATTTCATAATTACATGTTTTGTATGGAGGAGTTGGTTTTTATTTGCATATTGCACACCCGGGGCACGCCCCTTATGATTGATGATTGCTTAATTACTCAAACACGCATGGTTAGAATTCAAATGTCAATTAGCATTTAGAACTTGTGGGAGACACATTTACTTTGTACTTTTTTTTTTTTGGTATTCACATTTACTTTGTACTTTGATAGATAAAAACGCTCACAACATAAGCATTTGCTTGATTTACCTTTAGATAGATGGTTTTAATTATTGGACGTTTTTGGTCTGTTGAATGAGTTCCCAAACCTCAAATTTGTATAATGAGATTCCTGAAGTGAATAGTTGTGATTAAGGAAGTTTTGATACAAGATTGGTAACCGATATAAGGTCAATAGATGCTGGATTTACAAACTACATTTGTACACTCATTTACATAGGTGGGTGCTCTTTTTAATTCTACCATGGTGGGTTCTATGTGGACAGGAGTCCAATAGTTTATTCTTAGTTAATTGCTGAAAAATCAAGGTGAAAGAAGAGAAGAGTGCTTTTCGTTAAGAACAGACAAAAACATGGTTAACCTTATGAAATGAAGAACATCTTTAATGGAGTGAATGCATTTGAGATGATTAGTACCTGTGCTAATGATTATATGGAGGGATCTTGCTGACCCACCAAGCAGAAAGAGAAAGAATCATTCTTATTTTTCTACTATCTAGTATCATGGATGGGCCTCTTTTTATAGTAGGGAACTAGGAAGTAGGACTATAAAAACAGGCCTTCATTCTCTTCTGGTGATGTACTTGCAAGTTACAACCATGGCTAGTAGTAACTTGAAGCATGCAGTGATAGCATTTCTAGCTCCCGTTCCCTCCATTCTCTTCTACCTTTCATTTCTCAACAACCAGAGTCACCAAACCAGTAGTACTGGGAGTCTGTCTCCCCTTTGGGAATGGTGCTATCACCACCCTCTTCTATTAGCCAATGCCCTCTTCTTCCTCAATGTCAATGTCCTCTTCTGGGTCATCAGCCAAGTCTTATCTAATCACTGGGTACGTAAATCTTCATTTGAAATCTTTTTTTTTATTTTTTGGTTCTTAATTTCTTATGAATTGAATTGTTTACATGATTTGAATTGGTGCAGATGATCTCTTTGTATTGGACAGTGATACCTGTAATGCTAGTTCACTACTATAGGGCTCACCCTCTGGCTGATTATGATTGGTGGCGCTCCATTATTGCAATTTTGATGACTTGGGTTTGGAGCCTCAGGATGGTTCACAACTATTTTAGGCGGGAAAATTGGCAGTGGAGTGCCAGGGAGGATTGGCGATTCACCAATATGACCTCACAATACGGCAAGCACTGGTGGTGGGCTTCCTTCTTCGCCATCTATCTCGCTCAACAGGTACTGATAGATCTGAATTCAGCCTGGTTTTTATGTGTTCGTTGAAATGTCTAGATGATCTTTCAAGGCTACTGATTGTTTTTGATGGCCGTTTTCAATCTTTGTAGGTTTTTCTAATTGGACTATGCCTTCCAATGTATGTAATCCACTCAGTTAATGTGCCACTGAACATATGGGATTTTGCTGCCATCATGATCTGCATTTCTGGCATTGCTATAGCATACTATGCTGACACACAACTCTACAACTTTGCAAGTAAAAACAAGAAGCTAAAAGCGCTTGGAGAGCCAGTTGTGGTCACTCTTGATGAGGGGTTGTGGCGTTATTCACGGCATCCGAACTACTTTGGAGAGCAATTATGGTGGTGGGGACTCGCTATATTTGCATGGAACCTCGGACATGGTTGGACCTTCATTGGCTCTTTCCTCAATACAATGTGTTTAGCTTATGTGACAAAGCTTGTGGAACAGCGAATGTTAGAACAGGACTACAGAGCAGAAGCATACAAGCAGTATCAGAAGACAACCTCAGTTTGGATACCTTGGTTCAAGGCATCCCCAATTGGAGGAAAAGATAAGAAACCTTAGTTTGATATCTGTTTCAGAGTCTGTTTTTGTAATTTTGTTTAGCTGCATTATCAGTGTATCTCTTTTCTTCTGTTGTAATGCCCTACATCCTGCTGTTGTTGTCAACTGTTCTTTAATTGAAAGAGATTAATGCAAGTTGGATTTCAATGTAAGAAATTGCTCTAAAACCAGTTTCCTTTAATAGCTGAATTCCTTGAAGCCTATGGTGTTCCATGAGATCTCTCAAGTTAAACTGTCATAAAGAACTTATAGTAGAAGTCTAGGGTTTTATATATGACAGCACACATGCTCTTACCAGTCTTTCAGATGGTTGTTTGACGAATCATGTCGAGATACGTACATACATTTCATTACAGAAAAACAAATCAATATCCGTGCATATGGAACAAAATTGCTTGATTCTGCGCAATGGAAGCCAGAAGGAATTTGAAAAGATAGTTTTTTCAATAATTTTTGTAAATAGTACTAAAGTAAAGTGGGATATCATTTCCCACTCTTTTTTAACTTTACAGAATGGAGATTGGAATCCTAAGTTATAAGGATAGGCAGGCTCCTTTGAACTTTGACATTGCTGGATATCATTTTTCATCTCTTCACTGGAGAATGTTGGATGAACCATTGACTTCTACAGTTACAGTAATAATTTTAAGGCACTCATGTATCATACAGATGTGGGAACAGCTTGACCCACCATTACCAATTGAGCTTGCAATATTTCAATTGCGCATGCTTCTTCTCATTGACAGCTAGCTGCTTTAGAAAACAGTTCAGGAACCTTTTGTTTGACCTCAGGTCCTCTGGAATCTCACTGATGGATCTAATGCAAAGGAAAGACAGGTGTGGTCCTTCTGGACTTTGCTTACCTACATGGGAATGGGATTTGTTGTCCCTCATGATACAATTCATGGTAAAGTTAGAAGGATCATTTTAAATACAGAAACTTTGAGCATGTTGGAAGTCAGGCTTGTTAGGTCTAACATTTAGTAACCTTCTGGCTTAAGCTTGAACAGTTCTGTTACCCAGTTTTGGTTGTTTCAGTTTCTTCTGTTTTAGAGATCTGAATGAGGATCTCCGAAAAGGGCTAAAACAGCGAGCTGTTTCCGACTTTCCGATCTAGAATACAAAGCAAGGAACCCAATTTTCATCACATTTAAAGTAGTAAGTAAACATCAAAGCCAGTCTGCATTTCGTTTCGGCAAGCTTAAACTTTTTTATTGGCTTCTGGTTTTTAGTATGGATCTCATGACAAGCAGAGACTATCATAGTCACAAGACACCATGCCACCCCACATGAGTTGAAAGGTTAACAATAACTTTACATAAATCCCTTCCTCTTTGTGTGTACTGTTCAACTTGTGAAGGGCTAAAAGCCAAAGTACTTGAGTACATATAGCTGGAAATGTATCAAACTATCAACCACCATTATTATTGATCATATAAGCTACAAGGGCACGCAAACAACTATGCAGCACGAGTTTTTTGATCCGTTACCAATATCATAGGGTGGAAATAGTAGGTTTAGTAGTGTTTTTCATGACCCAAACCAATCAATTAAGAGAAGTTTTTTTTTTTTTTTTTTTTGAAGGAAGTAGGTCAGCCATTTCATTATAATTCAGCAAGCAGTACAAAAACGAAACACCCCTATGGGGTCGACAGAAAGAATCGTTCCTTAGAACCTCCTGAAGCTCTATTCTAGAAGAATAAAATCCCAAAAAAATCCCGAGTACACCCACCTTTTGGTAAATTCACGCACTTTTATTCTAACAAAAACCTAGAAACCTCAAAGCTTACATAAAATGGTTCCAACTAAGGCACTGGTTTTTGCAACCCAAAAACAAAAATTAAACAGCACTATGGGCCATAGAGACCCAATCCATCCAACCCCCTAGCAAAAGGGTAATCCAGCTCGCTTGAAACCCTAGCCCAGTGTGCCCAAATCTAAGGCCCAGGAAGCCCAGCAGCACCAAGAGCAGGCCCAAAGAGTAGGGTACACCACAGCCCTAGCTCCTTGAGCCCACACGTGTTCGTCCACCCAACAAACACTAGATGCGCCATCGCCGATGCCAGTCGAGGGGAACACCCCCCAACCGCCGCCGCCACTAGCGCTACTGGCAACATCATCAACGCCAAAAGCGAGCAGATCAGACCCGCCCTGTTCAAGGAACCCAGCACAGCCCCGCCAGAAAGGATCGCCGCTGCAAGGAGAAAGATGTAAACCAAGCTTCCCACCGCTGTAGCGCGCCCGCTAACCACCAACCCAGAGCTTAGATGCGAGACCCAAATCGGGAACATGGTCACCATAACTTACTGCTGAGAACCAGCCATGATCCAGGAAGGCCCCGCCTTTGGGATAGAGAACACCATCAAATCCGACTGTGATACTCTTGCCACGGTTGCCCGCCCCACGACCTCGGTCCAAGATCCAGACACGCCGATCTGCCTCAGACCACCACGGCTTCAAACCATCGGATGTTAGCCTCAGATCAGCCATGAAAACACAACGACCGTCTTTGACAGGAATCACAGGGCTCCTTGTCCATGGTGGTACCCCAAGCGCCAAATCGAACGTAGCAAGAAGAAGAAGGCAATTAGCCACAAGGCTACCAATGGCCATAACCATTGAAGTTTGAAAGTTTGGGAATTTTTTCGAAGGAGGAGGCTGACGATAAACCCTAGCAGAGCGCTAGGTCGAGGAAAAAAAAAGTAACTCTAAATGATCTTACTTGCTTAATTAAGAGAAGTTGATCCAAAGGAAGTCTATTTTGTATTACAAGAATATGTTAAGCAAGAAACAAGAATTTTTGGCTGTTTGCTGTTGCTATTTACTCATTGTATCCCTTGAAACAGTTGAAATATCGAATCATCTTCTCTTTGTGCTATTAACCAAATGTTAGTTTAGTTTTGTCAAGTTCTGAATTTTTAGTTCTTTTAATAATTCCAAGCATTTGTTAATGGAAGAGGTCGAGGAGGAGGAGGATTTCATGTAAAATACAAATAAATACTCTTACACATTAGAATTATAAAACCCAAAATTTATATAGATGGATTTGTTCGGTTTAGGACTTTCCCTCGGTAAAATTCTCATTTCCTGATCACTACGTAATGCAATTCAATGATCTGAACTATTCACTTATTAGGTTGTAAAGAAAAAGAAGGAATAGCATTCAGGTATGCTTTACAATCTTCAACAATGCAACCTACCTCAGAGAAGTCCTCCATGCTTCCATTAAGTGCATTAACCACCGCAACACAATCGGTGTCAATGTGGACCTCTGTCATGCCTTAATGAATAATTAGAAGATTCCATACATATATAATCATCAATAATTAGCAAACTAATGAAATCCGTTTGGTTATCTAGATTGGTTTCATATAAAACTAAAATGAAAACATGATAACCATATAATTAAACGAGATTTGGTTTAGCTAATTTATTTAGAAAATTCTACGGTACATTAATGTACCAATACATCAAGTAGACTAGATTAGATATAGAGGTAAACTAACTGCATACATAAATAGACTAATCTATACTTATACCGAGTTAGTTTGTTTCTGTATTGAACTAAGATGTATCGATACATTAATGTACCGTAAACCGTAGACGATCCCGCTTTATTTTTGCAATATTGATTGTTGCACCAAAAAAAAAAAACAAACAAACAATGAAACGTGAAATTACCTTCCGTAAACAATGTCTTCTGCTAAATTTAACCCTACATAATTCCATGACTTAGTCAAAATTCGAGCAGCAAACCACTCCTATTTATTACAAGACAACAACAGTGACACAATCCTATTTATTAGAAGACAACAACAGTGACACAATCCTATTTATTACGTGTAGGTGTAACCGTCTCTAGTACATTCAATACCATCACCAGACAACGATTCCTGTCTCTGTCATACATTTCCTGGTCGATCATGGATGGAAATTCCAATGTGGGCTGTGTCACGTGTCAACAAGATGATGCAGCAGCCTATTCCCTTCCCCAGAATCACAAACAATTTGAGCATATGCTTTAGGTGTGAACCCAATTATTCTTTTTTGTAACGTATTTATAATCTACTATTTCTGATATTTTACCCAAAATACAAATCAGACACAGGGAGAGACACTGCAAATCTTGTTTGGGTTGTCAAAAATAAAATATGGGATAAAAAAAAAAAAAAAAGAGAGAGAAACATTTCTGATTTTGAAAGATTTCTTGTTTTGTTTTTGTGCTGACAAAACGCCAAGACCATGCAAATTGTGGTTCACACGCTTATATAAGTTAAAAAGGTTGCAGCTTTGCAACAATGTCTGCTGTGAGGAGATAAAAGATAGAGACTTTGAAGCAGTGAAAAGGGTGTAAATGGGTCCTTTTTTCACGGCGGCGGCGTTGGTGGTGTTGCTTCCGATCTGGGTTTTGGCGGCGGCGAAGCACCATGAAGAGAAACCCATGAGGCTGAGGTTTGGGGGTGATGGGCAGTTTAAGATACTGCAAGTGGCGGACATGCACTATGCCGATGGGAAAACGACGCCGTGTGAGGATGTGCTGCCGTCACAGGTGGCGGGTTGCTCTGACCTTAATACGACGGCGTTTGTTCAGCGGATGATTCAGGCTGAGAAGCCCAATTTCATTGTTTTCACCGGTATTGCTTTCTCTCATTTCCTTTGTCCTTATTATTGTTCATTTTTCTTTTTTCTTTTTTTTTGTTTTTTTATTGTTGATGCTTAATTGCTTATAGTCAATTACTAATACAGCACTATATACTAATCAAAAATCATTACTTTTTTGCAATTGCTAGAAAAACCCATGTCTGAGAAGAAACCTGTAGCGTGTAATTTGCACAGTGACTTTGTAGTAGTTTGTTTTGTATACCAAAACCCAACAAGTTCAATAATATGACTGAAAACACAAGGTTCTATGCAATATTAGGAAAGCTCGTACTTTCAGAACAATACTTGATGATGTCAATGAGGTTGGTGGGTTGTTGTTTATCTGATTTGCATTGAATTTTACTTTGGAGTTGTTGGAATCGGATACTGAAGAGAAATTTGTATGCCCAATGGATTCACTAATGTTGTTCTTCGATACATTGTAGGAAAAATACAGATGATGTCAATATGGGGTGGATGGGTTGTTTTATCTGATTTGCAGTGCCTTATAAATTTTAGTTTGTTAGTGCTGCTTTGCTTGGCAAGTTTTGAGTTTGCTCGAGTCCTTAGCTCTGGCCCTTTGATTGGCTCTCTGACATGACCTGTGTGTAATAGGAGATAACATCTTTGGGTTTGATGCTACGGATGCTGCTAAATCAATGGATGCAGCATTTGCCCCAGCAATCACGTCCAACATTCCGTGGGCAGCTGTTTTGGGGAACCATGATCAGGAGTCGGACCTTTCGAGGGAAGGGGTAATGAAGCACATAGTTAAGTATAAAAGCACCCAGGCTCAACTCAATCCTTCGGATCAAGATGTTATTGATGGTTTCGGGAACTATAACCTGGAGGTAGGTGGAGTTCAGGGGACTGGTTTTGAAAACAAATCGGTTCTCAACCTATACTTCCTTGACAGTGGAGATTACTCCACAGTTCCCTCTATCCCTGGCTATGGTTGGATCAAACCCTCCCAGCAATTTTGGTTCCAACAAACTTCAGCAAAGCTAAAGGTACTAATCACATTGTTTCATTCACCAGTTTTCTTAATCTCGTACCACATTTACCTCACAAATTGTTGCTACCAACCCATGCACATAATCCCCAAATGTAATTACTTGATGATTAAGATCTGTATTAGGAAGTAATAAAACATTTTACCCTGCAGAAAGCATATATGAAAAAGCCACAGGCGCAGAAATCACCAGCTCCAGGGCTCGCATACTTTCACATACCGTTACCAGAATATGCTAGTTTTGACTCATCAAACTTCACAGGAGTGAGGCAAGAAGGCATTAGCTCTGCCTCTGTGAACTCTGGCTTCTTCACAACTCTGGTTGAAGCAGGCGATGTAAAGGCAGCTTTCACAGGCCATGATCACCTCAATGACTTCTGTGGGAAGCTAACTGGCATAAACCTTTGTTATGCTGGGGGATTCGGATACCATGCATATGGGAAGGCAGGATGGGATAGGAGAGCAAGGGTGGTAGCAGCAACCTTAGAGAAAACAAATACTGGAGGTTGGGGAGCAGTCAAGTCAATCAAAACATGGAAACGCCTCGACAATCAGCACCTCAGTACTATCGATAGTGAGGTTCTCTGGACCAAGAGTTCTGCGGGTACGTTTTCTTCAAAAGACAATGAACAGTTTCAGTTCCCTGCTCCTAAATCATTCTAGATATTAATAACTGGACCTCTAGGAACATACAAATCTTCTTTGTTGAGATATCAGCTACACATAAACATAATCCCCGAGTCTTTGGTTTCTGCATAAGATAATGCTGTAATAACAACCCTATGGAATAAGTCTGCGTGATCAGTTACTAAATACTCATTGCATCTATGTATAGAATGTTTACCTGATATACATCAATCATGATCAGTTTTTATTTAAACTATTTGCTCTTCATTGTAAAGATGCTTTTGTCCAAAATTTCTTCTCATTCCCCGAGTTGCAGTTGTTCGCTGAAAGAACTTATGAGCGTTCAGACCTATATGTTATATCTGATAAATTGTTCCAAAATTATTGGCCTCAGTGGGCTGATCACAAGCTGACTTGGCTTGTTGCTAAGATCTGTTGGTAGTAATGTCATACACACATTTACAGTTTCAGTTTCCTCATATTTTCGCACCACCTTAATTTGCCAATTGCTCCTCCCAATTTTGCACTCGAAACTAGAAAAGGGAATCGGATGTGAAACATTCTCTGTATTATGATTATTCATGTCAAATCATACTGTCATTCCATAATAATCCTTGTTACGAAGGTCAAAATGCACTGCTATTCCCCACATGAGCTAGTTCCTTTCTTTTTCTTACTTCAGTCTCGATTGATTATTTTGAACAGGTGCACGTAGAAAGAAACCCATTGGCGGTCCTTGAGAGTAATGAGCATATACAAGACCATTGTAGGAAGATAGCGAGGAAGTAGACATGAAAAAGTCGTGAAACCACTTTGATCTGGCGGAAAATTGTCATATGCGTTTTGCAACTGAACAGACAATAAATGAATACAATTCATGGAAGAAGACAATGTATCAAGAAACTGTATGCTGTGTAACTGTGTTTTGAAATGAGCTAACCAGAAATCAAATGAGATACAACTTTTCAATTGTACTTATACGGAGCCTGTTGATGATATTAGAAGGTTGGTTATCATTTCTGTTCAGTTTATATATTCCAGCTGTTCCAAACTACCAAATTTGAGGCATGCTGATAGCTTAGACAAGGCTCAATTGCATTTCTGAGTCTTGAAGAAAAGAAATATTCTAAATCACATTATATTTCTGTTAACAATTTGAACTACATCACATACAATTTCAAGAAGATGATTACAGAAGAAAATTCCATGTTACAGTAGGTACCTCAATATGGAATGGCCTTCAAGGTCTCATCAAACAGAAGACTTGAAAGTCACAACTAATTGACTAGAATCAAACTGGACCAGAAGAAGATTCTTCAGGAGTCATCCTTATTTCGTACAAATGATGCCTTTTGGTACCTCGATTTCTCAATCTCCTTCCCCAGAAAATCCAAAGTGGTGTCAGTGACATGGTTTGGTGTGCAGCCTGAATCCAGCATCATTTTCAGAAATTTATACGCATCTTTCAGTCGACCTGCTTTACTATGAACTTCAATAAGCGTATTGAAAGTGACAACATCAGGATTTATTCCACTACTCTTCATCTGCTTAAATAGCTTGTTTACTTCGTCAATCCGGTTAGCCTTCCCCAGCGCATTAATCAAGGTGTTGTACATGACAACATCAAGATAACCACCCTGCTTCATTAGCTTATCCAGAACACTACTGGCTAGATCGGCCCTTCCCATCTTCCCCAAGCCTTGAATTATCATATTGTATGTTGCTATATCTGTGGGGCAAACTTTTTCTCCCATTTCACTGAGCACACCCCATGCCTCATTGAAGTAGCCCTTCTTGACAAACGAACTCAAGATGGAATTATAAGTGTAACTCACAGGGTTTGCACCCGCATCACTGAAAATCTCAAACAATTTGCAAGCTATGCTCAGCTTCCCCTTGGCCAAAAATAGGGATAAGAAAGTATTTACCATATCAATATCAAAAGTGCTTTCTCCTTTGGCTTGAACTCGTTGCCCTCTAGATAGCGAAAACAGCTGAGAGGCGTGGTCAGTGGACTTCAATTGATTGGCCAAGTGATCCATATGTGGAGATGATGACCACTGATCAATATCTGTAGACGAATTATTATCATCTTTAACCCCAGCATCATCTGATTCAATGACTCCATCCATTTTCGAGGCAGCAGAACTTATTAGACTCAAAACATCGCTGAAATCACCTTTACTTGGGAACAGTGGTGTAAGGTCCTTCTTCTTGCTCTGTGGAGCTTTCATTGTAGCTTCCATATCGACTTTCCATCTAAGAACACTAGGCAGCAGATTACCATCCCTAATACGCTTCATGAGCTTGTCTGTCCAATCCCATCGACTATGCTTATACAGCCCAATCATGAGTGTTGATATAGTAACCAAATCAACAGTAAAGCCTCGCATTTCCATTTCTTCCACCAATTCTAGTGCCTCCTCGAGCAGACCCTCCCTACAAAGTTGCAGAGCAACAATGCTATACGTAACACCATCCACAAACTGACCTTTCTTCTTCAAGTCACAAAATATAGTGTAAGCAGCCTCGGCCCTTGCATTCCTAAACAACCCATCAATCAGAATATTATAAGTCCACGTCGAGGCTCTCACCCCATACTGAACCATCCTCTCAAACATCTGACACCCTTCATTAACTTTCCTCGCCTTGAACAACCCATCCATCAAAGAATTATAAACAACCGTATCCGGATTGTACCCATTGTTCTGCATTTCACTAAAAATCTTGGTAGCTTCCTCTATTCGATAACACTTACAACACCCCTGAATAAGAATCCGATATGTAATGGCATCCGGCTCATGACCCGAACACTTCAACTCCTCCCACACAGTAACAGCATCATCCACCTTCCCAACCAAACACAGCACATGAATGAGGCTATTATAAGTAGATAAATCAGGAAAAACCGAGTCCGAGTTCAAGTCTTTCATCTCCTTAAAGAGACTCAAACTAGTACCCAGATCACCCCAACACCCAAACGCATGAATACAAATATTATAACCCCAAGTATCCATCTCAAACCACTCATTCCCCCTAAGCTTATCAAACACCTGCTTAAACTCTACCCTCATGTCACCTTTCCTAAGACCCACCAACAACTCATTACAGGCAATGCAATTGGGTACTTGAGAAGACCCACCTTCTAGAAGCTTAACCAAAATAGACAGAGCCATACCCAACTGACCCTTCCTAACTAAAGCAACCAACACCGAGTTGTACATATCCGTACTCAGCTCAGCACCCAGTTCTTGCATAATGTCTAAAATTTCGATTGCCATGTCAAACTTACCTGCCCTGATGAAGGCGTCCAGCAAAGACTTGAAGGTTCCGGAATCGACCATCACAGCATGTTGTTTCATGATGTTAAGTAGTCCCGGGATTTCGGAGAGGAACCCGGCGCGGCAGGCGGTGCGGAGGATGTGGGAGAAAGTGGCGGGGGAGTGTTTGATGGAATGGGTGAGAGAGGACCATTTGAAGAAGTCGAGTTTCTTGGAGGGGTGGAGGGATTGGGTGCGGAGGATTTGGAGGAGGAGAAGGTCGGAGAGAGGAGGAGGAGGGTGGGGGAGGTTGCGGGTGCCGGACTGGGAGAGGGTCTTGGTGATGGAGGCCACCAGGAGTATGTCTCCCAGTTCAGAAGCAGCAGCAGCGCCGATGTGGGGTTTGGCTTGGAATAGAGGCCTTCCATGGCGCATTGCATTTCCAAGAACATATAAAGATTTGATCTTTCTCACTTCATGGGTGCCAAAGACTCGAGCTTCAACCCTCTTGGAGAAACCAAACAACTCTTTGAGCCTTTGGACAACCGCAGCTTTAACTCTTATATGGTTTTAGTGTTTTGGGCTTACGCTTGTTCATGATGTATAAAAAGTTTTGATTTGATCATCAAAGTATTTTGGCCTAATTGTATGATTTGTATCGCAAAGCTCGTATTATTTTAATCTTGCGACTACATATAGAATTTGTGTAAAACTTTTCGTTATTTTAAGGATAACATTATGTGGTGTTAGTTCAGTGGTTAGAGCATCCACTAACTATGTACGAAGTCATGAGTTCGAGTCACTGTGGGGGTAGGAGTGAAATCATTTGATCATTTTTTTTAAAAAGAACAAGAAAAAAAAGGATGAAATTGTGTCTGGGCCTGCAATAGATACTGAAGTTGAAGCACAAATGTTGGGCCGAGACAAGTCTAAGTCGATTTAGAAGGTGGGTCACCAAACAAGGGGCCTAGCAAGTCTGCTCATGCTGGTTACTTGGTGAAGAAGGTTATTGTTTCTCCTCAGAAGAGTATAGGGCGTACTCCTAAACGTCCTTCCGTGATAGGTCCTGTCTCGACCCATCACAAGTCATGAATGTGATGTGCTAGAACTGCCAAGGGATCGGGAATCCGTGGACAATGTAAGGACTTAAAGGGTTGATTTCCCTCAACTTTCTTGATGTTATCCTCCTAAGTGAGACACGTTGTACCACGCAAGAGATGAAACAACTTCGTTTTCAGTTGGGTTACCAAAATGTGCTACCAGTTGACTAATGGCAAGAAATCTAGGGCTGGGGGACTTTGCTTGTTTTAGAAGTCGGAGGTTGATGTTTCTCTTAACACAAATTCGGATTATCACATTGATGTTATGATTGGTGGTGCTATTGATCAAAAGAGATGGAGGTTTACTAGGCTCTATGGGCATCTAAAGCCTGAATGCTGGGTTTAGGGAACTGTTATCTAGATTAGGGCAAAGCAGTTATAGTTTGTGGCTGGTGGGTGGAGATTTAAATGAAATTCTTTTAGCAACTAAGAAGGTAAGGGTTCCTCCTCGTTGTCGTAGACAGATGGAAGACTTTAGAAACTGCATTGAGGGATGTGGTTTGCGGGACTTGAACTATTTTGGTCCGAGTTTCACGTGGAAAGGGAAGCGTGGGGGTGAGATGATAAAGGTACGGTTGGACCAGAGCCGGCCCTGAGGGTTGCAACCTGAGGCCGCTGCCTCAGGCCACCAGTCTCCGGAGGGCCTCCGACAGTTTTATTTTTTATATATATATTGCAGTTCAGTACGACTGTATATATATTCTTTGCCATCAGAATAAATGGGTGCTGCTCTAGAGTAGCGGTAAGTGTGCATTGTGGCTTTTTATGCCACCCAAGTTCGAAACAAAACAGTTCTCCCTTTTGGTTTTTTTTGTATCTTTTGTATTAAGTACCTTTTTTTTTCTTTTCTTTTTCTCATTACTAAAAATAGTTTCATTTTAAATTCTCTCACTTTTTTTTTTCCTGTTTCTTTTGGTATTAAACACTTTTTTTTTCATTTCTGGTTTTTTACTAATGTCCTTTCTAATTTAAGAATACAATAAAGATGTTTTTTTTGGTTCCTTTTTTTTCATTGCTATTAGTATATTTAAGTTTCAATTTATTATAGGAAAAAATTCGTATGAATGTTTGCCTCAGGCCTCCAAAATGTCAGGACCGGCCCTGGGTTGGACAGATTTCTGGCCTCCAAAGAATGGTCCTAGCTTTTCCAGGCATCACGTGTTCTGCACCTAAACCCCTCAAAGTCTGTTCAATTGCCCATAATGATTGAAGTTAGAGCCTGCAAGCCCAAAAAGAAGAGGAAGAAAAAGCGATTCCAGTTCGAGGAGCAGTGGTTGCTAGATGAGGAGTGTGTGGAGCAAGTCATACGTGGATGGGAAGGTGGTGATGACAGTAACCCTTTTATTAGGGTTCAAAAGAAGATTGAGAACCTGAAGACAATTTTGATAGCTTGGAGTCAGAGGAAGTTCACTAAACTCAAGTGGGAGATTGAGGAGATTCGGAAAAAGCTAGCTCTTCTTTTGTCAGCTCCGTTTGAGTCTTACTAATTTTTATTAGTTTGTAGTCTTTAGTCTTTGAATCTTTGTTTTATTTTGATTTTGCTAAGGGACTAGCAAAAGCTAAGTGTGGGGGAGTTTGATAGGAGCATATTTATGCGTTATTATTATTATTTAACCCTATGCTTTTCTTCGTTAGTTTATATTATTTTTAGATAATTTATTTATTTTTGTGTTTATTAGGTTTTTTGAAGAAAATTAGGAAAAGAAGGCTTAAAGAAGGAAAGTGCGTGGAATTCTGATTCAATGAGGATTTTCAATGGATTATAACTTTTCTTTGAAGCAAAGAGTTAGAGATCCACAAGGAAACAAAGTAGTAGAGTTTTAAGACTGAATAAAAGGCTTCTAGACGTCACAATTAAGGTCTACAACGCATAAGAGAAGCAAGAAACCATTCAAGCAACTCAAGGAAAAGAAGTAAAGTTCAGAGCCCAGAAACCCCAAAAACGATCGATCGTTGGAATCTAGAGATCGATCGATCATTTGATATTTGTAATAAGCGCTGTCAGAGATGTAATTATTTTTTCAATGAGGAAGATTACACAAGGTACCACCCCAATTACATAATCGAGAACTACGTGAATGAGGACACATGCTCTATTTGGTATGAAATATGAAGATTTACCACTTGCAGAACACATTTGTCGTCAATTTTGTAAAATAGTTCATAAACTGGTATATGTTGTCTTAGACCTTATAATTACCACAAACAGGACATTTATTATAATATTTTTGATCATTTGTCCTTATATTCGTAATAAGCGTTGTCAGGGATGCAATTATTTTTTTAATGAGGAAGATTACACAAGGTATCACCCAATTACACATTCGATAACTCTATTACGTGAATGAGGACACATGCTCTATTTGTTATGAAATATGAAGATTTACTACTTCTACAACACATTTGTCGTCAATTTTGTAAAATGGTTCATAAATTGATAGATGTTGTCTTAGACCTTGTAATTACCAAAAACAGGACATTTATTACAATATTTTTGATCATTTGTCCTTGTATTCGTAATAATCACTATCAGAGATTTAATTACTTTCTCAATGAGGAACATTACACAAGGTACCACCCAATTACACAATTGAGAGTTTTATTACGTGAATGAGGACACATGCTCTATTTAGTCTAAAATATGAAGATTTACTGCCAAAAAGAACACATTCGTTTTTAATTTTATGTAATGATTCATAAACTTGTAACTGTGGTCCCAGACCTTGTAATTACCACAAAGAGGACATTTTTTACAACATTTTTCGTCATTTCTGTCATCTCATTTTCAGCTCCACTCAACCTCTCTCGTTCTCTTAGAGTCTCTTTCCCTCTCTCATAGTGTCTTCCACGCACTCTCTTGGTCACTTAACCAAAGATTGGGTAAGGTTTTGAAATTTAGGCATAGTTCAATATTTGATTGAAATTTGGGTTTCTAGGTTGCATTTTTCTGGGTTTCAAGTTCATATTAGTTTCCATCTGGGTTTTGATAAGAACCATTTTTGTGACATGGGCTAGGAGCATATTTCTTGTTGAGGAGCATATATTGTTTTGAGGAAGAATATCTCATTCAGAAGTACATATCGTGTAGGAGGGTACCTCATGTTAGGAATATAAATCTTGTCAAGGAGGTGTTGAGGAACATATATCTTCTCTAGGATGGAACATCTTGTCTAGAACCATATATCTTATCTAGGAGGTATGCTCTCTTCTAGGAGCATAAATCTTATGAAAGAGGTGTAGAGAAACATATATATTGTCTAGGATGGAATATCTCGTCTAGCACTATATATCTTCTCTAGGAGGAAATAGCTCGTCTAGTAGCATATATCTTGTTGAGGAGCATATATCATATTGAGGAAGAATATCTCATCTAGAACTATATATATATGTTGTGTAGGAGAGTAGGAAGGTATCTCTCTTGTAGTAGCATAAATCTTGTCAAGGAGGTGTAGAAAAGAATATATCTCGTCTAGGATGGAAATATCTCATCTAGATACTAGAACCATATATGTTGTCTAGGAGGGTATCTATTTTCTAGTAGCATAAATCTTGTCAAGGAGGTGTAGAGAAACATTTATCTCGTCTAAGATGAAATATCTCATCTAGAACCATATATGTTGTCTATGAGGGGATATCTCTCTTCTAGGAGCATAAAACTGACGTAAAGGGTTGTATGATTTCATAGACCTATTCCATATTATTGATAATGGGTCTTATTGATAACCAACAACAAAATCATGCATGGTTGTATGACTTTATAGTAATTAATAATTAGAGGCTTAGAGCTGTCTCCAGTATTGTAATTAATTTAAAGATGATATATATAGAAACAACACACAATTAATGCTCAAATGTATTGTTGAACAATTGGTTTGGATGCCTAGTTATTACTATATGGGTCTGAGGTTTAAGCTCTACCAACACCAATGCTTTTTGTTCATTTTAGTCTTCATAAACAGAGAAGAATCTCACTATTCTCTGAAACTCTATTATGAAAGACTTTCCTTTATGTAGACCTGTAAATGGACCGGATTTTGATCCGGACCCGCTCCAGATCCGCAGCTATTAAACGGGTTTGGATTGAACATTTTGATCCGTTGATCCGTTAATGATCCGAATCCGTTAACCCGTTTAATAAACGGATCGGATTTGGATTTAGGTCGATCCGATCCGTTAATGATCCGACCCGTTTTAGTAATAAAAAAATATTATTTTTTATTAATATATATATTTTTTAAATATAAAATATAAAATATAAAATATAAAATATAAAATATTAAAGATTTCTAATATTACTTTTTTGCAGAAATCTAAGAGGCAGTCTTCGTAATTTTATTTTTGGTGATACTCTTCATGTAGATCATGTTATTTTAATATTTTATTTATATCTTATGATATAAATTTAATATTACTATTTAAAATTTAAAAATATTTGAAATTATAAACGGATCGGATTAGCGGATCGGGTATCCGTTAATCCGACGGATACGGATTTGGATCGAGGTATCAATGATCCACCGGGTTAATGGAGCGGGTTTGGATCGAATTTTTTTTTTAGTAAACGGATTTGGATTTAGGTCGATCCGATCCGAACCCGGTCCATTTACAGGCCTACCTTTATGTCTCTTTTTGAAATCCAGACATAAATCCACAGAAAGGGTTCCAGATGATTTGCTGCAGATTCATTACATTCATAGATCAGTTCCAAGAAACTCAAACCAAAGATGAGTAATATATAAAAGAACATCAATCATTCAGCTAAAATTGATGAGTAATATATAAAAGATCATCAATCATTGGTACTTGGTACAATAATTGTATCAAGTCCAGGAATCCAAGTTTTTTGAATAATACAAAAGCATCGTTGATGCCTTACCCAAGAGTAAGCATAATGACATTCATTATCAAAAACAAATAAGCATAGATGTTCACATCTGTAACCATTGCTCTTTAAAAGTACGTTGCAACATGCAGCTTTTATTGGTCTTCTCGGCTACATCAAGCTTTCAAATGGCTCGAGTTGTATAAGAAGTTAATGATAGTGTGTATCTTGTTATTTAAGCAAACCCACAAGGATGCTAGTTACCCACAAGGATGCTAGTTGGGACAAGAAATCTCCAGCATCTTTCAATGACTGGGATCTCCACAACTGTATGATGGTTTTACATTCCTTTCCACCCTATCTGTAGTGTAATCTCTATGCAGATGATACGACACAAAGATCTTAATTACTATTCTGGCTCAGCAGAGCTCAGTGAATTAGGTTCTGTTGACAGGGATGGTCATAAGATGAGGTACAAAGCAGGGCCTAAAAGCGGCACCAGTGACAAAAGCAGAAGCCAAGAGCCTTTGTCAAACCATTTTCGTGAAGTCATATCGTTGTAAACCCAAAATGGAGCAAATGCAGATAGTTTCCTCTACCAAGCCATTCTTGGATGGCTTTTACTCATATGTGACGTAGTCGGAAAGATCACCTAGGTTTACAAGTAATAAACCTAAAACAAAGGTTTTGGAGTCCACCAGAGATAAAAGAGATAATCTCAATTTGATTGATAATATAACAAAAGATAGTTCTGTAGCCATTTAAGATTGCTTATATATGAGAAAAGAAACCCTAGGGCGACTAACAATGAAACCCTAAAGCCCACGGGTAAAAATAAAACAAACCCAAAAAAAAACTAGGAAAACCGAAAATTCGAAAAAACAGTAAATTGCAGTTTTGAGGCCCTAAACGACCTCGAAAGCCCGAAAAAGCCCACACGTCGTGGCATAGCGACGAGTTTTGTTCCTGGTGTGATTCCCTTTCCGGAAAGCTATGGCGCGCTCCAATCGGACACCAAGCTATGGCGTGGCTACTAGTAACTTTCGTTTTCCTCCTTTTGCACGATCAAACTGCTCTTCGAATTGGGTTGCCATCCGTTCTGCATCAATATGTCTGATCAGTCTCAAGTGTCACTAGATCATCAAAAAGGGTACTAGTTATGGGACACACAAAGTCCTTAGGAGGTGTAAATTTTCCACCACTAGATTGGCTTTCAAATCTATCATGAGCGGAATTTGGAGATGAACTATATACAACAAGAATCCAAATACTGATAAGCAATGATCATAGCTGTAAGTTTGCCCTAGATATCGTAGTTGTAATTGGAACATCATTTACAAATAATCATATAGTCATATATACAATCAAATGATCAATAATGTCAACAATTTGACCTTAAGTCCATTTTAGAACAATCTGACCTTAAGTCCTTACGAGAGCAATCTGACCTCAAAGTCTCAATCTAACAAAGTACCAATTGAAAAATCTAATAGAACATCACAAATTTGAAATTTCTATACATAACATTATAGCAACAAGCCAACAACAGAAACAAAAACGCAGAATTAAATATCCAGAATTCCAGCTTCACCAAATTTCCAAGTTTGCAGCATTAAGCCTTTACCGTATTTCCAATTGATATCAGTAAGAAAGAAATAAATTGATTATCAGTAATCGTAGAACTAAGGAACAATACCAATTCAAAATTTCAAATTTCAATTTTCCAATTCAACCTCAGTTCAATAATTCCCATAACCCCAGATTCTCAATTTATCAGAATAAGAAGATTCAAAGAAGTCAAGAACAAGAACTTACGTGGAGAACCCGTGGGCTGGAGGCTGAAGGAGCAGTGGAGTGGAGGGGCGCGGTGGAGCAGAGGGAGACTGAGGCAGAGTCGCGCAGAGAGAGAGAGAGTCGGGGTGGCAAAGTGAAGCGGAGAAGCGCCGCACAAGGAGGCCCGACGCAGAAGCTGTGAGGGTCAGACTGGTCGAGATTGAGATAGCGAACTGACGCAAGCGTTTTATTTTTTTTTTATTTTTTTTATTTTAAGAATAAGTTAGAGCATCTCCAACGGTGATAGCTATCTGGATAGCTAAAAGTAGCTAAAATTGAAATATAGCTAGTTGAATATTGAATTATGCTCCAGCAAATACCTAAAACTCAAGTTAAATTTAACTTTTAGTTAAATTCTCTCTCCTCTCTAGCTAAATATAGCTAGGTCTTTTAGCTAAAGCTAAATTTAGCTTTTAGCTAAATTTAGCTTTTGTTTAGCTAGTCTGCTGGAGATCAAACTTAGCCTAAAACTAGTTAAATTTCAAATTTTTTTTAAAATAAGTATTCTGTTGGAGATGCTCTTACTTGCTAAATAGGTCAACTATTTTCAAATATCCATGACCATTGGATATATTACGGATTCAATGATCACAAATATTCACAAATCACACAGTATAGGATACCCCCCAGTACCGTAGAATTTTCCAATGTGTTATACAAAGAGTAATACTTCACAATCAAGTCCATGTATTGGGTGAGATCGAAACACCAAGGCATACAGTATTACAGTTATTGAATTTTGAGTGAAATACCTGGTACAAGTGATCACTGTTATTAGACTTAAAAGAGGCATATCAAACATGTCATGCATGTTCTGAACACCAGTAATAGTAACCTGAGGGATTGAGTCAAAGAGCTCATTAGAAATACCATTTTGTTTTCACTTGTAGATATAAGAACAGAAAATATACAAAATTACTAGCGACCTGCAATCAGTCACTAACTCGAAAATATAAAAGGGAGGAGTTTTGTCTTTAAAACCGATTTCTTTCCCTCTATAAAAAGTCCAGTCTTTATTTCTGGAAATACATTAAAGAATTTAAGTTGCTATACAGCTTATTAGCAGAAAAAAGTTGAAATTTTTTCACATGCATGACTCCTGTGTCACTACGTCGTCCTTCATCCATGTAACAAGTTCTAACTTCTAAGCCTATAAGAAACAAGAATCAAACAATTAAGTATATAAATCAAACTCATACTGATACGAGTAACCTGCTAAATTAGGCAAGGCAGCATATATCGGTCAACTGTCTCTTCCTTCTGATCAACTAAATCAGGAGAGATTCGTACTGTTCTCGTTGAACATACTTGTACATGCATTTCTACTTACGTAACCGAGTCTCTAATATGTAGTCGTAAGGCCAAGTCATCTATGTGGTATTCAGCAAAATCAATCAGGCATGAAGCACACAAGGCAAAAGAAAGAAAATTGTAAAAGGAACATAAACTTGTCTATTTGTAAAGAAGATGGCCGGGTGAGCAACCATGCATGCAGTTGAAATGCACAGAGCAAGCCTCTCCTAGTTAAGCTTTCTTTTGACTTTTTTATCTCTCACTACTCACTACATGCTTTCAGTAGTGATTTGAATCTCTTCAAATCCACCAAAGTGGACTCTCTTCATATTCCATCTCTTCATGTTGAATTATGGTATCAATCACGTACTCACTCCTAGGCAATTTTTTTTTTTTCAGCTGAAGCAATTATTTTCATCTTCCACTCACTCCAACAGTGTCCTGTGTTCATTTTATTGCCTATGGAACAGTAGGGCTTAGTTACTGCAAAAGTGCCTCTCTCCCTCCCTCCCTCCCCAATCTATGTCTCTCAGTGAACTATCTTTTTCCTGCAGCTTATAACAGATGTGAACGTAGCTGTTGCAGTTGAAGCTATCCAAGCTCTCGGCAATCTTGCCAAAATGCCAAGTAGTACTAAGAACTCACTTTTCTGGGAGTTCGTGTTTTCTATTGCCAGGTTTACTTGTAAGTTTATTTATATGTGTTCTCATTGGGCAATGAAGAAGCATACTCTGATAAGTTAATTCTGAGCGTTTCAACTTTACAATTCAATACTACTATACAGGATTGTACAAATCAAATTGATAAATTAGTCAGTGTGTGTAATATATATTAAGAATACTTATGGTCAGATGTTTTTATCATATAGTATCGTAACCACTACGAGCCAGATAGTCCTTTAAATGTTTACTTACTTTTTATTTCTTAAACTCTCATTTTGGCAAATATGGAGGGCATGCACCAAAGCTTAACGTACTTCTTGCACCATCACCCTTTTAAACCATATCTTATGTTTTTTGGTAGTCTGTTTGATTATTTTTCAATGTGTATGTATGATATTGTTCAAACGGTCTTTCTAATATATTTTCAGTCTGTTAGGTTATTCAGTTCAACTTAAAGTATACTATCGTACGTTTACTGACTAGAAGATCTAGTTCATTGATGCTTAGCCAGACTCTTCAAGCTATGCATACAGCTGCTGCTTAAATCTTGTTGACATTGTTGAAGGTTTCATATTCAGTAACTTATGCATGATTTTTTCATGCAAGTAACAAGTAACGTGGTTTTGGAATGCTCCGCCGGTAACTGCAAGTGCAACCAGTAATTTGTTTCGGAAGTGTTAATTCTTCTGCGAAATTCATCTCGACCCTGTTGATGGGAAATTCTACGGTACCTCTTGATGTTGATGGTGATGATCATTAGTACTATCGCTGTCGCCAACTTCACGTTTGAAAATTGAGTATATGATCATCTTCTTCTTCATGATCGAAGAAAATGAGACGATGACAAATTAGTAAATATATCTAATTTGCTGCGCAAGTTTCTCGATCAATCAGTTGGCCCATCATACTTCTGCTGACTTCTGATTTCTGAAACAGTACTACTGAATGCATGAAATGAATATATGCATACCCGGCCCACTTCTCTATCAATATGTTGATGTTTGCTTTAATTTACGGTTAACAAGCAGCTCTTCTCAGTGGTGCTTTACCATCCCTTAACATTAACAAAGTCCGATCCACTGGGATGTTGTTCAAATATATATATATATATATATATATATATATATGAGGCCGGATCAAGAGAGGACGTCCGTACTTTCGCTAAAGTGCGGACGACGGCGCTGCAGCCCTCTCAAGCGTCGACGGAGAGGCGAATTGGTATGACTCTACGAATGATGGTATAGTAGCTATAGTGACCAAGATGGAGACCTAACCAAAATATCCGAAAACAACATTAATCAACAAGTAAACAAAATTTAAATTGTGGAAAACTTAAAATATCACTTTCATAATACGACAAGATAAAAGGGAAGGCATATCCCACCATACTGGCATACTTACTCTGATAAAGATCTTTCATGATTAACCAAAGCATTTAATTACTGACTTAATTTCTAATACGACTCTTAAAGTTGACTGTAATTATCAATTTACGCTCCAAATATACAATTCGTTTACCATAACTTCATGTAATCAATGTACCCTTACTTCTTTGTGGTTGTGGCACAATGGCACAACACAACCAGCTAGTCAACCATGACAAACCCAGATCACTAACTTTATTTTTATAGAACTAACTAGGTTAATGGATGGGTGGTTGAAGCACAAAGTAGAAAGTTTTGAAGATGGAAAATAACGGTTAAGTAGAGAAGCACTAGTGTTTCCCCCCTCGTAAGTTAAACCCTAGCTATTTGTCTCTTCACCCCATTGTTAAGCTACTCCATAGTCCATGCCCTACCACCACTCACGGGCTTCCACTACACCAAAAACTGCATCACACGACGGTGAAAAAACGTCGTCTGATTTGAAGACTCACCGTCGTCTATCTCGATGTTGTCTGATGAAAAATCAGACGACGGTGAATTCACCGTTGTATGATACAAAATCAGTCGACGTATATTTCTTAAAACCGTTGTCCAAGAACTCGACAGATGCCGGACGCACCTACGCGCAGCACTTGTGCGCAGCAGTTCACACAACAGAATTTGCTTTTTTGCCATTGTGGGTTGAGACTTTCATACAATGGTTTTGTAGTATAGCTGTTGTGTGATTTAGACTAGGACAACTGAGTTCTAGTCTTTTCTGTTGTATGAGATTAAAACTAGACGATATTACTTATTAAAATCCATTGTGTGATATCTATGAATGCGTTGTGTGAATACCCAAATTCTGAATGGATATAATAGTGATCAATTGGATGACAAATTGAATGCAAACCATCAAATGATCAATATTTGTACCAAAAGCATTGTGATACATCAATTCATCAAATATTGAATTTAAGGAACATTGCTAAAGCTAGCATTCATACATATCATAGACTAAGAAGCTTTTAAGTTTCCTAAGTTTTGCATGATGAAAGAAAGTATAGCTTTGTATTCCATGCTTGATCTCCCAATGACCCTTGCTTGATCTTTACTATTCTTTTTTTTGGTAGCTTCGGCTCCTGAGGTCTTTCTAGCTCCGGCTCCTTGGGTCTCTCAGGAGCATTGAAAAGAGCAGCCAAAAGTGCTTTTTGTAGATCAAATCTCTCCTTTTCTTTTCCAGTAGATTCTACTGCATTTGTATTTGAAGCCCTATCTCCATTACTGTAAGAAGACAAACATAGATAAGTCAGACTTAAGATTGTATAAGCCAAGTACTTTAAGTGCTCACCATCTCCTCCATTCCCCTCTTCGCATAGCAAAGACGGAGATAATAATTAGTAAGTATAACAAAAGTAAGGATACAACAATTATCTCAAATAAGACAGAGAGGTACTAGGTACTAGAATAGCAATAACTAATTTGTTCTTGACAGATTTCTACCTCTTCTCTTAGTTTGCATTTTACTAGTATGTATATTGTATGATGACATAAAAGTAAAGGCTACATAAATGAGATCCTCTTAACAAGCAGTTTATACAAATCTATAACGTCTTATATCTCCTTAAATCTGACGATGACAAACTGATCAGATTTTCTATGCTCAGTAGACAAAACAAAACAAAGAAAGAAAGACACAATAGGTGTCAAGATCGAAACTGCCTTTGGGGTAAATTGCTGACAACCTAATCAACTATCCGCAACAAAAAGCACTAGACTCCAGAATTCTAAATGAACTAAAACATAGCTTCAGTATAGTTTCCTCTCAACTCCATTAATCATAACACAAACTCCAAAACGAAACACGCATCAATTAAAACTTGACCAAAAAGGCGGACAACATTCCTTGCTGGGTGTGAGACAAGTAACCAAAAGGTCAAGTATGAAAACTAATATACTGCTTTTGAAGAAACAAAATGAGGCCTCAAGATGACAAGTATAGAAATTTCCTGGAAATATGAGCAAGACTATATTGCTACCAAACAAGTAATCAAAAGGTCAAGTATCATTAATCTGTATCCCATTGAACAATCCATTGACAAACCTAATCTCTTCAGCTTCAGGGCAAACTTGAGAAGAAACAGATTCACAGTTAGTCTTGACACCCTTACTAGACCAGGGAATACCATGTCTCGCAACAATGTACCCAAGGTATCTGAGTTGCCTATAAGCTCTAAATTCCTCCAACGAGAACTTATTCTTTCCATCTGAAACCTTTGTATATATATCTTCCAAGGAAATACTAGTATCACTACCATCCACGAGAAGCAAAGCCCCTATTTCAACCAAATACCTATAAAAGGATTGTTACAATATACTAATAGTTCAGTAACATGACATGCAAGGAAGGGCCTGAAGGTAGTGAATAAAATTAGAGCTTTCATGTACACAAAGCACCTACTAAATATATTTGACAGTCCCAAATTTTTCTTTAGGGCAGGTCAATTGTAGCTCACATTAAAATTTCGTTGACCTCATAATGATAACTACAAGAAAAACCATTGAAAAGGAAACAACTAAAAGGCCACATACACCATGGAAGTTTGAAAGGAAAAACTTTAAGCTATAAACAAAATGTTCAAAATTTAATCTCTGAATAAGTCAATGAAATCAGTTGTATGAAGAATGAACAAGTCCAGCTCTTTCCAGTCAAATCTATATCCCCTATTTTTCATAAAGTTTAAAATCCTAGTAATTTGCCAGAGAATCCCACCAAAAAAAAAAAGGATGTAATATCAAAACAAGAATCACAACAAAAAGAAGTTCTCTTTTCACTTACAAAACTTCCTCAATGGAGATATAGAGCTTGCCATTACGAGAGATTCCCATGGTCCTCCAAATTCTACCCTTTGGAAATACGACAGCCATGCCCATCTCATCATCCTAGTAAGCCTTGGATACACTAGACCTCCTGCAAGAGATCCTAGAAAGCTCAATATGTGAGCATATATAAAACTCTCCTGTAACTTTTTCACTGAGATGGTCAGTTTAAGAAAACCAATAGTTGAAGATAATGATCGATCTTGAAGTACTGATTTAAGTAAAAACCTACCTGGGTTGCATCTTGGATATGGCACGAGAAGCATAGTGGTTTTCCTCTTCTTCTTCATCATAGTCATTGGTATATTCTTCATCTAAACATTCTTCATTCATAATCATTAATTTTTCAGCTACCTGTGAAGATTGAGAGTAAATCTATAAAGTATAAAATCAGGCAAAACAATAGAAAAATATTGGATCAATGATATCCAAAAATAGCCACATACAAGCAAGAACATGAAGGACTTCAAATAAATAAAATCAGATGAAATTGGTATCCTAATTTCCAATCCAGGAACACATGTGAGCAAAATGTTGTGCTATTGGAGATGCAGATGAGAATCAGCTGGTGACAGCTGATAAGAGTCGATAGAGTATGTTAAGGTCCACCGTGAGACTACAGAATGTTCTTGCAAATTGTGGCCCATACCAGATAAGCAGTAATTACAAATCCAGAGTTTAATCATACTCTAGCAACGCCATTCGAACTAATTCGATTGCTGATGGTTAGGCACACATGTAAGAACACACACAAACTTACAAACCTATATATTCACTTTAGTACTTATCCATAGAGAATTCTTGAGTTTCCCCACCAGAAGCATAATATACAAAAGCTCCAATATAACAATCCATTAAGATACAATCAGGTGCTCTCTAATGTTACAAATTAGAGTAGCAAAAGCCCACCTCCTCATCGCTTCCATCCTCTGCCATAGTGTTGAAAAAGAGCTCATCGTCATTCAACATCTGTTCAGAATCATCTATGTCAAGAGGTTCACAATTTGCTTACCCCTTGAAGATTTCTATGGTGTCTGCATCCAATTTAGGAGACAATCAATACATAATCTAGAACAGCAATCACTTCTAACTTGGAATTAACACGATGTAATAGAGGGTTACTGCCAAAACAAGAACAAAGAAATCAAAACTATTACTTCTTAACGACAAAGAGAAAGCCTTCAACAGCCCCGGAATGAGCTGGAGAACGAGTCGAGGTCTTCGATGGAGACTATGCCAAAACCCAAAAATGTGGTTGTAGAATGAATCTGTTTCTGCACATCGAGGTCTTTGACGGCAATGACGATAGCTAGACTTAACCCCTAATTCCATAGCAGAGAACACTACGCCGACGAAAACCCACTCAATCAAAACAACGAAGCATTAGGAAAAAGGGGAAAATCTAGGGTTTTGAGATGGAGAGAGAAGAGTACCTGACGGCGAGGGGGTTAACGGAGTGGCGACAACGTGCGGGGAGAGGGAGGAGAAGTGCTTGGCGAAGTGGGTGGAAGCGGTAGGGAGTAGTGATCGGCTGTTGCAGCAGAGGGGGTGGTCGGATGGTCGGAGAATCGGACGGTGGTGATGGGTTCTGAGAGCAGAAGAAGAAGAAGAAGAGCGAGAGAATCAGAAGATGAAGAAGAGATGAGTGGTGCAGGAAAGAGAGGAGCGAAGGAGAGCTGCTCGAGAGAGAGAGAGAGAGAGAGAGAGAGAGAGAGAGAGAGAGAGGCTCGGTTTCGTGGAGGCTACAAACTGATGTTGAGACAGAGGGTCGAGTTTTTTTTTTTGGACGCGATGTGGAATAGGCTTTAAACCTCAATTAATTCTGAAAGTCACTCCCACAACAGAAACGTAATAAACTGTCGTAAGAGTGTACTACTGAAAACAAATGCCAAAACATGGAGAGAAACATGCCGCCTGCTTCATTTTGGCTCAAAAATTTACCGCCTATGTTTCTAGTTCAGACAACAGAATGGCTAAAATCCGTTGTGCAATTTCTGCGTCTTGCACTAGGTATACCTAGTAGAATTTGCAACCAAGACATTCAAGCGAGTTTCCTCAAAATTTGGCGCCCAGCTTTCAATCATACAACAGAAATAGCTATACCGTTGTACCTAGTAGCCCAAATTTCATACCATCTGAAGGGAATTATGACTCGAGAGTGGAGGGAAATCTGCCGCTAAATTTTTTAAGACTCAAACAACGGACAATACTTAATTGTGTTGTGCAATGTAGTTCTGAGAAAAAAGTTATCACTTTGTTGACATTCACACAACAGAACATCACTAGTACCGTTGTACAATAGAGTTCACTTAAACATACAACAGACAATTTCTGTTCCGTTATGTGATTAGTGTTGTGTGATGCAGTTTTTGGTGTAGTGTTCATATCTCTCCAAAATAACCCGGATATTTCAATGCCAAGAAGAAGAAGAATAAAATGGAGAGACTATGCCACTAGACTAAAACGGAGTCATGAGTTAAGCACAGAGCGAAATATTCTTTTGTTTTTTAATAAATAATAAAATATGAAGATAATTTAAAAATGAGGACAATTACAAAAGAGTACAGAAGAAGATCAACTCTCACTGTAGAAATGGGACTGTCAAGTCGCTGTTCTTCTTTTCATTGCTGCCTCTCTCTCTCTCTCTCACCAGTATTTAACGTTGAATCACATCACCATCATCTCAGATTTCAGAGTACTTTCCTTGCTTGTTTTTCTTTTCTCCTTCTCAGAGCAAGTCCACCCGTAGTCAAGAAAAGGCAAAGTCGAGAAGTCAAGAATTCGACCGGTCAAGTTACTATTCACTGCCACTGGACATGGGTTTACACCCGTTGTTTTTCTTGCCCGGTCAACACTGTTCACCCAAAATTCACTGTTCACCAGTTGGTTTTACTGTTTAAATTCACTGTTCATTTTTAAAAAATGTTCATCGGTTTTTTAAAAAAAAATTTCACCGGTAGGGATAAGGTGGGAATCCACCGGTTAAAGGAGGTTGTGGGAATGCATCGGGGTAAGGTGGTTGTGGGTATGCACCGGGGTAAGGAGGTTGTGGGTATGCACCACCAAAATTTAGTTGTGGGAATGCACCACCAAAATTGGGTTGCGGATAGTATCCACCCATAGAAGGTGGCGGCTGCTCGTCAAGATATTCTTTCTCCGCTATATTCTTTCTTAAAGGAGGTTGTGGGAATGCATCGGGGTAAGGTGGTTGTGGGTATGCACCGGGGTAAGGAGGTTGTGGGTATGCACCACCAAAATTTAGTTGTGGGAATGCACCACCAAAATTGGGTTGCGGATAGTATCCACCCATAGAAGGTGGCGGCTGCTCGTCAAGATATTCTTTCTCCGCTATCTTCTTTTGTTTTCTTGACCAATAACGCTTTTTATTTGGCGTCATTTTACTTGTATCAATCTCCATAATACGCTCTTCCCTCTCTTTATTTCGCTCTTCCCTCTCTTTAATTCAATCTTGCCTTTCTTGAAATAGGAGTTGCTCTTTTCGTATTTCGATTTGCAGGAGGATACATGCTCTTTTCTCTTCCTCTTGGAGACTTCGAGTGAATTCGTCATCAAGTTTTTTCTTGCCCTTGGTTGCCTCTATTTGGTTGTTCACTATACTCTCCAGACTACTTGACAAAGGACTTTGATCTTTCGCTGCCTTCTTTCCTTTCCGTATTGCTTCTTTCGCAGCCTTCCTTCCTTGAGGCCTCACATTAGGATCTACAGTTTGACCTGCAATTACCTCATCTACATCCATGTCCAAGTTGATGGGGGAATTTTCAGCAATTGGTTGTGTGTGCGTATGTTGACTTCCTACATTTGATGGTCCTCCGGATGTATGGCTACGAATGTCTTTAAATTGTGCAAACCCCTCCACAACAGCGTAACTATCAAAGCTCTGAAAATTGTGTCTTTTGTCCTTCCCAGTTTTTCTCTTCATCCCGGCATGCCACAATTTATGTGCTTCATCTTGCTACGTAATTAAAAAATAAAAAATAAAAAATTTAATTAGTACAAATATAAACGCTATTATGAAGGGTCATCTATTATAAAGCTCATAATTTTAAATGATTTAATTATCTCAACGTTTTGCGTTAAAAATCAGTAAGTACAAATATAAAGGTCATAATTTTAATAAGAAAATATCTCACCGTTTTACAATAAAAATAAATAAGAACAAATTAAATATCGTTGTAATTACAACATTTTTATCAACTAATTATTTTAATTATAACGAAAAAAAATTATTTATATTAAAACGATATTATAATTACTACATTATTTATCAAGACATATTTTACTATAATGTATCAACAAATTAAATGATTTATCAAAAAATATAAAGTTCATAATTTTAATAAGAATGTATGTCACCATTTTACAATAAAACTCAATAAGTGCAAATATAAATAGAGGGGTAATTACAACATTTTTATCAACTAATTATTTTAATTATAACGAAAAATAATTATTACAATTAAAACGATATTATAATTACTACATTATTTATCATGTAATATTTTACTATAATGTATCAACAAATTAAATGATTTATCAAAAAATATAAAGTTCATAATTTTAATAAGTATGTATCTCACCGTTTTACAATAAAACTCAATAAGTACAAATATAAATAGAGGGGTAATTACAACATTTTTATCAACTAATTATTTTAATTATAACGAAAAATAATTATTACAATTAAAACGATATTATAATTACTACATTATTTATCATGTAATATTTTACTATAATGTATCAACAAATTAAATGATTTATCAACAAATACATACCTCATCAACCGCATTCGAACCGTTCTTGTACCAATTTTTCGCTTGCCTTAATGCACAATGCCACTCAAAGAGTTCAATCTTCAAAATTTTCCACCTTCCCTGCAAAGATTGGGCTGATCGGCTCTTGGGCCAATTTGCGTCGAAGTGTCGCTTCACACGCAACCATAATTCGAGTTTTTTCTGATTTGTGCCCACAGCCGGACATCGGCTTACAACTTTCCAAGACTTACACAATTGAACATCTTCCTCATCCGTCCATCTCCTTTTATCTTGGGTATCTTCACTTTGATCTCCCTCTTGTCCGGCCACTGGACGTGTGTTTCCCCTTTGTTCGGCCATAGTGGATAATGAAAAATATGGATGATTAGAGCTATATGAAGAGGAGGAAGGTGTAACTATGAACTCTAATTTTTTTGGTGTGAGATGTAAAGAAAATCCTAGGTATTTATAGAGAAATTTTAGAATTTTTTTTCTTACCATTTTGTTACCGTTTATTAACGTTACATATATATATAGTGGTTATTAATTAGTTACCGTTGGATCCTCTTCTTAATTGAAATGGACGGATCAGATTTCATGACCGTTAGGCAGCCAATTCGAAATGACCCAACGACTCTGCAGCATGTGGCACAGGCTGGGCCTAAAACAGATCCACTACACGACAAGAGTCTGGAGTCACTCGCCCGGAATTTGCGGCGCCACGCGTCTTCCATTCGTGACCCAGTCGCTGCCTTCAGCGCGTTGCAGTGGAGGGCCTGCTGGTGATGTCGCTTCACGTGAATCATCGGGCCGAGCTGGCAGCCCCTCTTCCCCAGTCAAGAAAAATGTCACTGTGTTGCCTTTTTTCTTCCCCTCAGTCAAGAAAAGCCAATAAATGGCTGGGCAAACTTTCACCGGTGGAGGACCAACTTTGCTTGTGACCGGTCACCACGTCGGTTTTCCTTGCTTTTGCCCGGGCAAAGTGCAACCGCTGCACTTGCTCTTAGAATTAAATATTTACACAGAAGAGTTCAGGCCTCAAGAAGAAGTGACTTAGTGACGAGACGTCGAGACCGATGTGCTTCTCCTTTGCATGCTTGCTCTCCAAGTTTCACATGGTCCATTCTGCACTATCAAGTTTATTAAATTCTTATCTCCAAGGAGATTAAAAAATTTATTTTATTTTATTTATTTATTTTGAAATTTGAAGCAGATGGGTTAGAGGCAACTTTTCCCATTCTCATTCAGAAAACTTTCACATTCGGAGATAAGCCAAAGATTGGTTTGCCTGCTAAAAACAATCCCCTTTTTTGCCATTTCCTTGTTCATTTTCTGCCTATCGATCAAATAAGAGGGTTAGAGGATCCCACTATTTCATGGGCAGGTCTGGTTCCTATAAATCTTACCAAGGAAAACCACCATTTTCAAATTAATGGGAAAAATTTATGAAAGAAACCGATAACACTGATTGAGCAATAGTGACAGCCTCAAAAGGAAGTTGGTGACAGCAACAAATGAGAGAGAAGAGAAAGTCTATGCAGTTTCTTTAACACCAATTTTTTTTTTTTTTAGCCAATACTGAAATTTGACCCAGTATCTTCATTATTGGTTTATTTCTTTATTTTAATTTGTCGGCATTAAAGTTGGTCTTGGTAGTGTTTCCCTCCAATGTATCAAAAAAAAAAAAAAAACGCTGGTCTTGATTAGTCCTAGCCATTAATAAAAAAATAAAAAATAAAAAAAATATAAATTTAAATTTACTTGTACAAAACCGACCTACAATCCTAATACAACAACCCATTGTTTTCCCTTTCTTCCTTTATAGCTAAGAGAGAGAGGGAGACCCACACACACACAGAGAAAGATAAAGGAGAAATCTCTATTCCATCCACTCCAAAGAGCTTTGAAGAAATGACTAAATATGAAGACTTTAAGCTTCTCAAGATCCGGGTATTTCCTGCTCTCTTAACCCACATTCTCTCTTTCACTCTTGTGTTTGTTTATAGATTCTTTCTGTACAGAGAGCAAAGTTAGATATTGGTCTTTTCCCGGAGAATCTTTGTTCTAGTTTTTGTTGTTTCTTCTCTTCTTCTTACATTTCATTTCTCTCTCTCTCTTTTTTCGTGTTCTGAAAGTGAACATGCACTGTGATGGGTGTAAGCAGAAAGTAAAGAAACTGTTTCTTCTACCTTCTCCTTCTAATTGCTGAATAACTTGCTGCCACTTGGCTGTTTCTCTCTTAATTTGTTGGCCGATTGTAGAATTTATCTAAAAAGTATGCAAAGTAAAATTAAATGCAATTTGATGAATTTGATTAAATACCTTGTGAAATCAGAACAGGACACAAACACTAAATTGTGAAGGTTTGATTTTTACTCAAAATTGTTAAATTTCTAGTTATAAAGAGGATTTATACTCTGCTCTCTGATGTATATGTATAATCTTCATGAGTCTCTCATCACTGTCTCTAAAAAAAAACCTAATCGACAGTTGGCCAACAAATTAGAGAGAACAGCCAAGTGGCAACAAGTTATTCAGCAATTAGAAGGAAAAGGTAGAAGAAAGTGAGCACCTTCAATTCTGTGAAGCAGTTTCTTTACTTTCTGCTTACACCCATCATAGTGCATGTTCACTTTCAGAACATGAAAAAAAAAAAAAAGACAGAGAAATGAAATGTAAGAAGAAGAGAAGAAACAACAAAAAGTACTAGAACAAAGATTCTCTGGGAAAAGACCAATATCTAACTTTGCTCTCTGTACAGAAAGAATCTATAAACAAACACAAGAGCTTAAAAGAAAGAATCTGGGTTAAGAAAGCAGGAAATACCCGGAGAAGAACCTAGCGCGGTAGGCAATGCGAAGGATGTGGGAGAAAGTGGCGGGCGAGTGTTTGATGGAATGGGTGAGATAGCACCATTTGAAGAAGTCAATTTTTTTTTAGGGGTGGAGGGATTGGGTGCGGAGGATTTGGAGGAGGAGAGGGTCGGAGAGAGGAGGAGGAGGGTGGGGGAGTGTAAGTACATTAGACTATCCCTATTCAACACATGACTTTCCCAAAGCCACAAGGAAATCAAAAAATGCAAAGCCTAGGAGAGTATCTCTTCTACTTGTTCGGAGGCTTAAAGAAAATCAAAGAAGTCTGCAAGATCAGATCATCAAGAGAAAATCAAGGAGGATCACTCTCACTGATCTTGAGTATAAGTGGTATTCATTTCATATCATGCTAAATGATTTAAATTTATATGCATGTCGATTAAATTGATTTGGTATACACATTTGCATTAAAGATTTTTGACATGCATGACCGATAAATAGGAAGTGTAGATTTCAGTTTTTACATCTTTCCATATTTATCTTATTTGCTAATTAAGAAAAGATTTGTTTGAGGGGGAGTTTTTCTCCCTTATAAAAGGTTTCGAAACTGAAACTAAGACTGGGGTTTTTTATGCATAAAATTGTCCTCTCTTGAACTATTAGTTTTTTTGTTCAAATTAGTTTCAAAAAACTCTCTACTTGTTTCATGTATTCTATTGTTCTCATGTTCATAATTCACTCTCAAGATCAGTGAGACGTTGAGATCGAGGAAGATTGGTTGATTGGCTCTTGTTGATAGAGTGATGATTAAGTAAAAAGTTAGATCAGTAATAAATCAAGTTAGCATTTGTTGCTAAGTGAATGTGTTTGTTACGAACAACACTACTTGTATACTGTAAACTCATTTGATTCATATTGGATTGATTTCTCGTGTTGGCTATGTTAAAAGCCACGCAGTGAAGTTTCCTCAGTGGAGAGATTTACACTGCGTTAGCAAAAGCTTGTGTTCTTTTTACTTGAGTTGTTTGATTATCTGGTCTTGTTATTTATTCAAATCATTGAGTTATTGTTCCATCTGGTGTTTTCAGGGAGGTTGCGGGTACCGGATTGGGAGAGGGTTTTGGTGATGGAGGCCACCAGGAGTATGTCTCCAAGTTCAAAAGCAGCGGCAGCAGCGCCGATGTGGGGTTTGGCTTGGAATAGAGGCCTTCCATGGCGCATTGCATTTCCAAGAACATATAAGGATTTGATCTTTCTCACTTCATGGGTGGCAAAGACTCGAGCTTTAACCCTTTGGAGAAACCAAACAAGGTTCTAGTCTTGAGCCTTTGGACATCCACAGCTTCACTCTCATATGGTTTTTTAGCGTTTTGGGCTTATACTAGTTCATGATGTACAATTTTTGATATGATTATAAAAGTAGCAAAGAGTAATATTTTAGCCTAATTGTATGATTTGCGATGTGGGCGAGCTCGTATTATTTTAACGTTGCGACTACATATATAATTTGTGTAAAACTTTTCGTTACTTCGAGAATGAAATTGAGACTTTTTGAACAATGAGATGCAATGTAAATGACGCGGTTGTACTTAGATTTGTGCTTGGTCTTTGGTATTTCTTATTAGTTGGATTTGTGCTTGGTCATATTATCGATCAATCTGTTGTTACATGTTAGAGCGGATTGATCTATAGTTAGTTTTTGTTGTTTTGTCCTTTTAAATATATATCACAAGGTTGATTCTTATTAGTTTATGCAATAAATGTTGGTATGGCGTATCATTCTACAAAAATGGCTAAATGACTGAAAAATTATTAGTTGACTGAGTGATTCATAAATATCTTTCGTAAGAGATTTTCATGTTCCATGATCCTAAGAACTTTGAATATAATATATGCTTAATAAAAGACATAGTTGCTTGTTGTTAGAAGATATCAATCTGTAGTGGTTGGAAATGATGAGGGTATGGGTATTGTGGCTATGGCTTGACTTTTTGTGCATGTGCACTCGGCTCTTAACATGGAAGCGGAGGCGTGTAGAGATGGTCTTCTTCTTGGTATACACTAAGGTTGGTCAGATATAGATATTTGATTGCTGCACTCAATTGTGGGGAGAAGATTTTTTCGGAGACAAGCCGAGTTTTAGATGATTGTAAAGATTATATGTCTGCTTTTCAATTAGTTAAATTCAACATATCTACCGTGAAGCAAATAGTGTTGCAGATAGGCTTGCACATCTTGCTAGTTTATCTTTGATTGATGAGGTATGGATAGATGAGACTCCTGCTATTATTCAATATGTTCTCTATGAGGATTATTGTCATTGTAATTCTGGTGTACGAGGTTCAGGTTTTATGTCCCCCTCGCTGCATAATATTAATATAATAAATGGAACCATGCGTGGGACTAAGCCTCTCATTTACGCTGGGTTCCAAACCCCTTATTAAAAAAAAAAAATCAATGTTTGGTCATTTATCACGAGATTCAGTTATGGTTCTGAGAAGTCTTTTGTTTGGAACCTCCATAGCCCATGTACAGTCCTCACTTATTGTTTCAAAACCTAGGCCAAAAACAGGTTAAAGTAAATTATCTCCATATCATCTTCATATTTTCCATGATATTTCCTAGTGCCCATGTACCATGTATATACCTATGCTGACACAGAGTATATATCAAGTTAATCCTGGAATATAAAGTAGATACTAGTATTCTTCATGCCACTCAAAAAATGGTGGAGGCATGATGGCACTTATTTCTTCAAAGTGGTATCTAACACTCCTTTACCAGAAAGTATTAGTGCATTATTTGGGTGAAAATGTTAATGTTCATTGCTATTGGTCATTTGCATACATTGTTTAGAAGAACAAATGATCGAACAATGTGTCAAATCTTAATTAGAATAAGATATAAGCCATATTGTACAGCATTACGGTTCTTGCTAATTTTTTATTAAACTTGAAGAAGAAATGCTCCTGCTGCTTGTTTGAACGGTTATAAAACAAACACATGTTGAAAAACATTCTAATATAAATACAATATACATATTCTAAAATTAGGAACATATGTGAAAATGGAAACTCAGAGAATATTGATGACTTATCTGAGGTCGACATAGATGGTGGTGCACTATTATGGGCTTGGTAAATGATTCTATCACTGACTTTATGGCAGGCATGTCGACTCTTGGCATAGTGTTGAAGTGATGCAAAGCATTAATCAATGTTTTAGTCAAAAATTGAGAGAGTGATTCGATCTCTGCTATATATATAAGCACAATGAGTCTAACTTCCTTATTATTTAAATCATAGTAATCAGAGAACTGAGGGGGATTCATATTAGAGATGGTGAATTTCTATGGACAATGGAAGCCAGTGGTTGCCATGATTGGCATCAACCTTGCTTTGGCCATAGTCAACGTACTTCTTAAGTTAACTCTGGATAAAGGAGTGCACAATTTGGTTGTAATTACTTATAGACAGTCAATTTCTTGTGTCTTCTTGACACCCATTGCCTTCTTTTGGGAAAGGTAAGACCTGTACTTAAACTCACATCATCTTATTGCATTCTTAGTAATGAGTTATGCTTCATTGAACTTTTGGGACCCCTTTCCTTTTAACAAGATATAAAAGTTTTGTTTGTAAGAGAAACCAAAATCGAATCTTCGATCAATCTGTTCATTATATATGTATGTATGTCTGTATATGCTTGTCTTTCTACATGCAGGTATAGGATGTTTGCTTCATCCATATTATTAGCACATTGCCAAGCAACAGTACTACCATAAAATGCCATCATCTCGAGTTGAATATCAAATTCACAATACTGCTACTCAGAGTTTTTACATATGAACTTCATGGATCCGCTTGAGTTAGCTTTTCAGTAATCTGATACAAATGAATTTCTTACAGAAAAAGTAGACATGAACTTACAGCTCCACTCATATGCCACCTTTTTTTCAGTGCTCTAATTGGGTCAGTTAAAGTTCTTTTCTTTTCCTTCTTTTGGCGTGTAATTATTTGAATAATTTACCTAAATCTATGACAAATACTTGATATTACCTTTCAGGGTAACATTCGCACAATACATGTTTCTTCTTGGACTCTAGTACACCTCAGCTACATATTCTTCTGCCTTCATCAACATGGTGCCTGTTAACACTTACCTGTTGGCACTACCATTTGGGTAAAATTTAGTGGATTACTTAATAATCAATTATATATTGCACTCTTCAAGTATATGTTGTTTTCAACATTGCACTTTGTTATTTGAAAGTCTCAATTTCTTCCTCAAAATAGCCAAAAAAAAAAAAAACTTCATTCTATCAAACTTTTTCAGTCTAGAGAGAGTGAGCATTAGGAGCAAGGGAGGCAGAGCTAAGATATCGGGTGCTTTGATATGCATTGGTGGAGCTTTGTCATTGACCTTTTACAAAGGAATGCCACTGACCAACCAACACTCACATGCCACAGCTGAAATTGAAAACCATGACTATATACTGAGTGCAGAAAACAAGAGAGTGAGGTGGGCACTTGGTTCAGTGTTTTTGGCAGCAGGTTGCATGTTGTGGGCTTCATGGTTTCTCATACAAGCCAAAATTGGGAAGAGCTACCCATTTCAGTACTCTAGCACAGCCATCTTGTCATTCTTTGGTGTCATTCAGTTAGCCATCTTGACCTTGCTTACTGAGAGAAGCATCAGCATGTCAATGTGGGTTTTGAAGGGGAAGTTGGAGATACTGAGTGTCACATATGCTGTGAGTATTTAGTTCTCTTCAGTCTTCATTGACATGCATTCATGTTTTGCCTATCTTCAAGAACTCAGAAATTTCTTATTGGGTTTGCACAGGGAGCAGTTGGATCAGGGTTGACCTATGTAGGCATGTCATGGTGTGTGAAGCAAAAGGGTCCATTGTTTACATCAACATTCACTCCCTTAATCCAGATATTTGTGGCTATGTTTGACTTCTTAACCTTGCATGAACAGATCTATGTCGGAAGGTTGGCTCAATTATATGTTCAGATATTGATCATGCTTTCACCTCCAATATGTGATATGTTATGTTGTAAATTGTTAATCCATGCAACATGTGATTTGGGTCAAAACTGGAAACCGTTTTCATTAATGTCATCAATTTTAAGGCTTTTTTTTTTTTTTTTGACTTTGTCAATGGGAACCTAAAGGCTTCTTAGGCCCAAGATAAATCCCTTCGGCGCATGTGAAATGCTCCAACTGTGCATTGCAGCACAGTGCCTGACCACTTTGATAGCTTCGGGGTTCGAACCTAGGTTGGGGAGCACACCCAACTAGGTAAGAACCACTAGGCCACTTGCAATTGTTAATTTTAAGGCTTATTTTAATTCTGAGATAAATAAGCGATTACAAGAGTAGTTTGTACTTCCCAAAAATTAATCCTGTCAAAACATTTAGATTGACTACTGATTGAGATATTATTACTTTGATGAAACTCAAACTTTTGAGCAAAAGGATGCAGTATGAAATTTAAATTTAAAATACTATAGTATATTAAAACTTAAAACACTATAGTATATTTTAAAGCTGCATAACATATGTGACTATTCTGTTGCTAAAAGTTTGGCATTATTGACCAGTGTGGTTGGTTCTGTCCTAGTGATAGTGGGAATGTATGTTCTACTGTGGGGGAAAAGCAATGATGCGAAGGAAATTGTGGTGAAGCAGACATTAGCAGCTGAAGAAGGTGCAGATGTCCCTTGATATGGATTTGAACAAACCTGTTGTTAATCCAAACCTACCTCACCAACAGCCTCTTTAATTATTCTTATTAGCAATTGAAATTTTGAAGTTTATAGTACAGTAGACCAGATAAAATGTTGTTAGCTAGCCGAGTGTTAGATGAAATGTATGAGAGATCACCATGTAAAGAAGTTAAGAGTTTCTTGGAGGCGTTGAGGAATTGGGTGCAGAGGATTTGGAGGAGGAGAGGGTCAGAGAGAGGGAGGGGCTGAGGAGGGTGTGGGAGGTTTGCGAGTGCCAGACTGGGAGAGAGTCTTGGTGATGGAGGCCACCATGTATGTCTCCCAGTTCAGAAGAAGCGTCATTGTGGGCTTTAGCTTGGAATAGAGGCCTTCCATGGCGCATTGAATTTCCAAGCACATAAACTCAAAAAGATTTGATCCTTTTCACCTCACGACTAGCGAAGACTTGAGCTTTAACCCTTTGGAGGAACCAAATAAGCTTCAACTCTATAGTCCGTTCTATGGTTATAGCTTTTGTGGTTTCACCATGAATGTATCAAGGGGTCTTCACTTTATAGTAGTTACTCATTACATTTTAATTTGATCGTCAAATATATCAAAGGGCAATAGTTCAGCACTTTAGCCAAATTGTATGATTTGAGATTTGAGATTTGAGCTGAGGTAAGCTAACGCTTTAGAGCTCTTTAGTTCATCTTGGTAGAACAAGGAAAAACCCTATGTGTTGGGCTACATGAGCGCACATTAATTACCAATCAGCTGCTTTTCGTTAAAGGAAGAGTATGAAAAAATCTACAATTTTCTTAATCTCATTAATACAGTTGAAAAATTAGTGTAAAGTGTTACTTTCATTATTTTGATGATGAAATTAAAACTTTTTGAACAATAAGATGCAATGGGAATGACACGCTTATAGCTGGATTGTGCAAAAGGTGTGGTCTTTAATATTTATTTTCAATTGGAGTTTGTACTTGGTTCAACTATGATCCTTTGTTGTTACAGCGGCTCATGTGTATAGTTAGTTTTGGTTGTTTGGTGATTTTTGAAATTTAACATTTAGTAAGCTGTTCTCACCTCAATTGAAGAATCCTTGGCTGACTGGTTGTCTTTTTGCCCTCATGGTTTGGGTTTTAACAAGTTTCTCGAAGACACATTGCTCCACATCTAGTTCTTTGACATCCTCCAATTTCTCCATGGACTAAACTTAAAGCAGATAGTTTGGCTAAGGGAAACCCTGGACCAACTACTTGTGGAGGAGTGTTACAGCATAAGCATGGTTGCTATCTTGGTTTTGGTTTTGTCAAGAGTTGGGTTTTTAGATGGCTTTCTTCTCGAAATTTATGAGTGCTATTCTGAGAATTGAAATTGCATTAATTTTAACTTTGTGGAATAATATTTGGCTTGAGAGTGCTTCCACTAGTGGTCTTGCTTGCAGTACTTCTCCTTCTTTTGTTCCACTATGGCCTTTTGCTTAATTAGTTAACTTGTTTAATGCGTATTCCCTCAATGACCTTTCATTGTTCTCATGTTCTATGTGATAGGTATACGATTGCCGATAGGTTGGCAACCTGCGCTTGACATTTAGCATACCTTTCCTCCACGTATATCTCTCTCTTTTTGCATATGGACGTTATGGGGTTTCCTTATCAACATGAGCATTGATTGATGATATGTTACTATTTTAGCTATGTTCTTGGTGGTTGATTTATATTTATAAGGAGGCTTTTCTATGAGTCTATAGTTGTTGCATCATGCAAATTTGCACCACTTCATAAGCTACATCATGCATAATTTGCATCCCTTCACAAGCTACTGTTGTAATAGAGAACTAGAGGTCTTAGGGTTATTTTATTCTCTTTTGCATGGTTCTTTAGTTACAGTTTTTTGAAATGTGAGCTTAGTCTTTCCATCTTCTTCTTTTTCTTACTTTGTACTTTGGAATGTTCCCCATACTGGGGGAACCCCCCCCCCCCCCCCAAAAAAAAAAATCTTTCTTTTCTGTTTTAAGGGGACAGGCAGTGAGTTCTCAAGTGTGGTGGCCTGGACTCTTCTTTTTTGGGATTCAGGGTGAAACTTGCTCCCTATAATGTCTGTCTCTAAGAAACTAATATCACATAATCCCTTATTCAATTATATAAAAATCCCAAGAAACTATGGAGTATAGTAATACTTTTTTTTTCCTAAGTAAAAGAGGATCAAATTTATTGAAAGCTCATAACATCTCTAACGAGTTCAGGAACACAATCAGTTCATTCTAAACTGCCTATATATTCACATGGCCTCACTTGCTAATCTGTGTGCAACTGCATTTGCAGTTCTAGGGGTATGGGAGATAGAAGCACCTTGCTTACTCTTCATCCAAACTTTGATATCATCAGTGATGTTACCATGCTTGATAATCTTCCATGTGGATTTCTGATACAACAACTAGGCGATAATCTCCACTATACAGTTTGAAATTTGTCTTCTTCAAAGCAAATCGAAACCAGCTTTAATAGCTAAGAGCTCAACCTGCAAAGCTAAAGTGACAAATTCACATGATGAGGAGTATAGTGATACTTAATGTATGTGAATCCCTATTTATAGGTGTATTATTCCATAAATGTCGTTAGAATGTCGAGAATGTTTTTGTAGACGGAGTGATTCATGATCTCACGAACGAAATCTCCATGTTCAATTCCCATAACTCTTCTTTATAGTATTTACTTGGTGTATATCAAGGACGATATCCAAAAATATTAATGTAAATAATAGAGATTACTTTTGAGATCGATTTGAGCTTTCAAGGATCAATATTTGGTCATGTAAAACTATTAAGTTATGGCTCCACGAAGTCTTATTTTTGCAACCTCCGTAGCCCATGTATCATCCTCACTTATTATTTCAAAGCCTAGGCCTAAAACACAAGTGTTGTAAAAATTAAAATAGATGATTTGCATATTATATATATCTTCATATTCCTAGTTTTGTAGTCCATGTACAATACCAATGCTGACACAGCTGAGTTCAAGTGAGTTCCAGAATATAATCATTTACGTTTGGTTAGAATATGCCCGTGTAATTATAATTTATATCACAATGTTTTTCAGCATGTGTTACAAGCATCACTAGCATTTCTTCAGATTTAATAAACAATTAGTAATAACCATAATGCTCTACAATAGCTTGTATCTTTTTCTAAATAAGATATGACACTAAATAAGATATGACACATTGTTCATTTGTTCTTCTAATAATGCATTCAAATGACCAACAGCAATGAACGTACATTAACAGTACGTTTCACCCAAATAATGCACTAATACATTCTGTAAAAGAAAGTATTAGATACCCCTTTTAAGAAATGAGTGCTATCATGTCTGCCTCCACCATTTTTTTGAGATGCCATGACTTGTCAAGAAAAGAAAAAAACACTAGAGTGGGATGAAGAATACAGTTATTTATTATTAGGAACATATGTGAAAATGGAACTCAGGAGAATTTTGATGACTTATATGAGGTCATGGACGGTGATACACTATTATGAGTTTGGTAAATGATTCTATCATTAACTTTATGCCTTTATGGCAAAGTTCCAGTAGAAAGACAGCAACAAGGAGTACTAAACAAATTATTAAAAATTTGCATGTTGATTATTGGCATAAAGTGTTGAAGTGATGCAAAGCATTAAACAATGGTTTATCATGGAGTTTGGGAGAGCGGTTCCTCTTCTATATATAACCGCAATGAGTCTAACTACATCATGCTTTCAATCATATAATAACCAGAGAATTGAGAGGGAGACTCATATTAGAGATGGTGAATTACAGAGAATGGATGCCTACTGTTGCCATGGTTGCCATAAACCTATCTTTTGCTGGAGTCAATGTGCTTCTTAAGTTGACTTTGGATAAAGGAGTACACAATTTGGTGGTTGTTACTTATCGGCAGTTGATTTCTTGTGTCTTATTGACACCGATTGCCTTGTTTTGGGAAAGGTAAGATCTATACTTGGACTCCTCGCGACCATCTTTTCAACATGGTATCCGAGTCTTATTTCTGAGAGATTTTGAGATTAAAGCCCTAGTTAATCTTTTAGTTTCCGCCAATGAATAATTATTATTCCACCTTGAATATCAAATTCACATTAATCCTACTCGTATCTTTCTTATGTGACATCTACAAACTCGCTTGAGTCATCTAATCAAATAAATGTGATGCATGAAATTTTCCAGCAGAAAAAGCAGACCCGAACTTGCAGCTGGCATCATATGCCACCTTTTCTTCAGTGCTCTAATTGGGTTAGTAAAGAAAACACCAATTGATAAGATCGATCTTGTTGTTTAATTTCTGATAATGGTATCGTGCATCGAGTAACTAATCCATGGTAAATACTTGATATTATCTTTCAGGGTAACATTCACACAATACTTGTTTCTTCTTGGACTCCAATACACCTCAGCTACCTATTCCTGTGCATTCATCAACATGGTTCCTGTGAACACTTTCCTATTGGCACTACCATTTGGGTAAAATTTATTGAGTTACTTTGATTAATGCTTGATTGATTTTCTTTCGCGCTCTTAAAGTATACATGCATTGTTTCCGACATTGCACTTCGTTGTTCGAAAAGTCTCAATCTCATTTTTAGAGTACCGATAAATAACTTCTACCCCCATTGATCTTCCGATCCAGTCTAGAGAAAGTAAACATTAGGAGCAAGGGAGGAAGAGCAAAGATCTTGGGTGCTCTGATATGTATTGGCGGAGCTTTGTCATTGACATTATACAAAGGAACGCCACTAACCAATCAGCATTCCCATGCCACATCTCAAAATGAAGACAATGACTATATGAGGAGAGCAGCAAAGGATAAAGAGAAGTGGGCAGTTGGTTCACTGCTTTTAGCAGCAGGTTGCCTCTTGTGGGCTTCATGGTTTCTCATACAAGCCAAGATTGGCAAGAGCTACCCATTTCAGTACTCTAGCACAGCTATCTTGTCCTTCTTTGGTGCCATTCAATCAGCCATCTTGAGCTTGGTTACTGAGAGAAACATGAACATGTCAATGTGGGTCTTGAAGGGGGAGTTGGAGATATTAAGTGTCCTATATGCTGTGAGTAACTCAATTTTGTCTTTGTTAAGATTCATATGGTTGCCTATATTCAATAACTAAGAGGTTTTATTTGGGTTGAGACAGGGAGCAATTGGATCAGGGTTGTGCTATGTAGGGATGTCATGGTGTGTGAAACAAAAGGGTCCATTGTTTACAGCAGCATTTACCCCCTTAACCCAGATTTTTGTGGCTATGTTTGACTTCTCAACCTTGAAAGAACAAATCTATCTTGGAAGGTTGGCTCAAACATATTTTTCCTTTTGTACATATCGATATGGGTCATATACTTGTTTTGACATGTTATGTTGTTAATCAATACATATTAGATGACTCACATTAACACAACATGGTAACAATATTATATCTCTTTGTGACAACAAAACAACTTTGCATGAATTAAAGTTGATCATGTCATTTGGGTTATATACACACACTGTGCATCCAAGTATAAGGTGCTTTTCACATTGTAACTCTCAAGTTCATCTTCAAAGCAAACAAAAGCAACATATTAGCCCAAATTGTGACATTTGAACTAAGACTTGAGACCAATTTGTGTTGGCGTGTCAATACGTGAGAATCAATTTATGCTAAATAAATAAGCAATGATATATGGGTGATAGCAGTCTGGAGTTAGATGCAATGTATAAAAGACTCTGTAGGAGCAAACTGTAGTTAGCACTTAGCAGTTGATTGTGTTATCCTGCTGCTAAAAGTTTGTCATTGTTGACCAGTGTGGTGGGATCTGTCCTAGTCATAGTGGGAATGTATGTTCTATTGTGGGGGAAAAGCAATGATGCAAAGGAAACTGTGATGAAGCAGACACAAGCAGCTGAAGAAGGTGCGGATGTCCCTTGATATGGATTCAACATGTATCAGTGTTATTAATCAAATTCTTAGTAGCAATGAAAAATTATAGTTTGTGCAACAGTGATGTCCAGGTAAAATGCTGCATGAACCATTAACCAATTGAAACAAGAGACAGCAGAATTTTGCAACCTGTAAACTCCCTGGCTTTAAGGTGTCATAGTCCAGAAGTTGGATAGTGGATTGCTCTGTACTGCTACAGATATTCTTACCAAAAACTATTTGTCAAAAGGGAATTAGATGCTGCTTCTTGGTAAATGCATATAAAAAGAGAGATTATCTGCTTTTTACTTTGTCAAATTCCTTACATGATGTTCATATATGATATATGGAGCACACCTGGATAACGTTATTATTGGGGAGAACCTGAGTGGTTTACTTGGACCTATACATAAGTTAAAGATACTTTAAGTGTTTAGCTCTAGCCTAGTTAGTCAATTAACGAATTTTTGAAAAAAAATTCCTGTTTTTCAAATTATTCTCAAAGATTTGGAAAAATTGGCACATTTTTGAAATCAGCTGAATTATTTCCGAATTTTTCAATTAAAAAAGGCTAAATTATAAAAAAAATAAAATACTTTTTTTATATACATTTTTTAATAAAAAAAAGTCATGTTTAAGATCAATTTTAAATTTTAGTTTATTAATTTCTTCATTTGAGCGCCTCACAGTCACATCCATATACCCTTAAATTTGATCAATACGTATCAACTATCAATTTATAACCTTAAATTGTCCTAAAATGTGACAAACGACAAAACTACCACAACATATTGAAAATGAAGTCAAACTATACAGTGAGATGCTAATAACTTTTTTTTTTGAAATAAGGCCAGTACGGCTGCCCTCAAGCCTTGATCATTAATGAAACCTTAGAATACATGGGGGGGACATGATACCTGAACCCCAAATTATAATAAGCATAAAGAGAACATCCCGAGATAATAACGAGAGTCTCAACTAAGAATATGTATTCTATCATGCACCAATTAGCGAAAAGTGCATCATTGGCTACTCTATTCGCTTTACAAAGGTGGTGACATATCGGAAAGATATTGCTCACGCGGAGCCATAATTTACTATTACTATCAGCTTTCCCACTATGTTGCCACCGGAAAACAAGTCCGGTGACACTTAGTTTCATCCTGCCACTGGGAGGTTGCGACCATTTGACGAAGCAAGGAACTCGCCGCCTAACCAGAGCAGACAAGGCACACAAAGTGCGCAGTCCGGGACAGAGCCCACGTCGCCCTACCAAGTGATAGGGACTTATTTCTAGCATTAAGCCACATCTAATTAAAAAAAACAGCAATAAAACAATAAAGAAAAACAATCTAGGCCCAAAGCCGAAGCCCAAGCCCACAAACAAGCATGTCCAAGCCCAAGCACCAGACGTCGGGAGGCACGGCACCAACCCCATACCTGCACCACCCATACTTTCGGGCCACTGGCAACCCCGCCACCACCACCAGCTTGACCCCGCGTGATCGTGATCCACCCAGAATACTGGAAAGAGGCGGCCGCTCCTCCCCAGATCAAAACGCCAAAAGCAAATCGGATCCCACAGATCCGATCTGAGAACCGTCGAACCCAGCGATGCCGTCTCGAAGACATCACATCCAGGCAACCTCCGATCTTGCAGCACCAACTCCAACCAACCCTCAGGCCTACCGCACTTCGATCTCGGTTCAGTCGACACCATCCCCAACTCAAACCCATCAGATCCCTAACCGTCCTGGGCAGTACTGTCGTCCCCCAGCAGCCCTGGCTTCTACTGGACCACTTTGCTATGGACACCAGGTCCCCTCGAGCCCGTCCGACGACAACGCCGCGCGGGCGCGCCGTCGGACAGGGCATAAGTCTCTCAAACGCGTCTAGGTTTTCCTCCGCTTTTTATGGAGCTCTCTCGGGTTTTCAACTTATATCGAAATGAATTGATCCCGAGATGCTAATAACTTTAGGCATTGAAGAATTGAAATAATGTTAACAACATTTATCTCACATTTGATAACTCATAAATATGAAAAGGAATTAAAAAAATGATTCCAATATGACCTCACGCGGTTTGCTAATATAAAATGTATCGAAATGCAAGTGGATTCTATATTAAAAACTTATTAAAAATTGTAAAATTCTCTTATTCTTCTCCTTTTTTTTTCCTTTTGTCTTTCTGAATTCTCTTATTCTTTCAGAGGTTCTCTTATTCTTTCAAAGGCTCAATAAGTTTGCCAATAGCTTATTCCAATTCATCTTGATCCTCTAAATCGTGCTATTAGAATATTAGGGTTTCCCGTTTCCAAAAGCACAAAAAAGAAAGAAAAGAAAAAACCAAAATACATAGCCAATTGCAAAAGAAACCAAAAAGTGGGGAGGAAGGGCAACAACGTAAAAACACCACAGAAAACGTATAAAACCCAAAACGAGAGTGAACACGGTGCGCAGGCAAAATCCCTAAAACCCTAATCACCGCCGTAGCCGTAGAAAAACCCCCAATTCCGATTCTCCGGCCGAACACTCCGATTTGGCTCTGCTCCCAATAGCAATCGAAGAAAATTACGAAAATGGGCATCAAGAGGAAGAAGAGCGAGAACGAAGGAGGAGACGAGCCCAAACCAGTAGCAGTGGAGATCGAGAAGAAGAAGAAGGGGATACTCCCGTCGATGATAAAGAACAAGGACAAGAGAGCCGCCGTCCACGCCAAGCTCAAGCAAGAGAAGAAGCTCGATAAGCGCAAGAAGGTCAAGGCCCGCGACGCCGCCGAAAAGCGAGCTCTCGAGCTCGGCGAAGAGGTATAGGGTTTAGCCCCATTGCTGCTATTTCCTATAAAAATTGAATCTTTTTGGTATTCGGCTAATTGCATTGGTTTGTACTTAAGATTTCGGAGTTTTTTTTTGTGGAAAAATGTAGTAGTTGATTTCGATTTGGTAATTGGATTGTGTAGCCTCCGGCGAGGAAGATTCCAAAGACGATTGAGAACACCAGGGAGGAGGATGAGACTGTTTGTAGGCCCGACGACGAAGAGGTTTGTTGAATTACTTGGTTGGGTTCGTGGGAATTTTATGTTTTTATGGATGGAGATGAAAATGAAAATGTTGGGGTTTTTGTGGTGTGTGCAATTTGCAGTTGTTTGTTAGAAATGACGCGGATGAGTTTAGTGCGGTTTTGAAGCGTGAATCGAATCCGAAGATATTGATCACCACTTGCCGATTTAACTCTTCTGTATGTATTGGTATTTTAGCTTTTCTTGGTTACGGAACTGATATATTTTATGACAAGGTGATTGCCAATGTGTGCTAAGGTTTATGCTTTTTGTTGTTTTGGTGGTTTACAGAGGGGTCCTGCTTTTATAGAGGAACTACTTTCGGTGATCCCAAATGCGCAGTACTATAAACGAGGCACTTATGACTTGAAAAAGGTACCGTTTCTGTCTTTTATATCAATTTGTTTTTCACTCTTTCAATGTAACAATCATGGAGTTCAAACAGTTGATATATGTAATCTTTTTTCTTGTTGCAGATTATAGAGTATGCAAATAAAAAGGAATTCACTTCTTTAATTGTTGTTCATACCAATCGCCGGGAACCAGGTTGGTCTCTCAGACTTTGCTTCTGATGTCTTTAACTTCTAAATTCTGTGTGAAATGAGATCGTCCCCATATTTTCCCTGTTGTTTTTTATCTGACTTCAACTACTGCAATCATTTTTCAGATGCTCTCCTAATAATTGGCTTACCTAATGGACCTACTGCCCATTTTAAGCTCTCAAAGCTCGTTTTACGGAAGGATATCAAGGTTCGTTGCTATATGTTGCATGTATCAAAACGGTACCATCTTTATACTGTTTTGCCACATATTGCGATGAAAGGTTTTTATTTTCTTCGGTTGGTGAAAAGAGGAGTCATTGAGATTTAAAATCTTGAAAGAGTCCAAAAGAATAAAATTCTGCAAAGTATTAATTTTTCATCTCTGGGGAATTAATGTAGGGTGTGTCTTAACTGTCATTATCTTTCCTTATTCTTTATTTGGTATGCCTGCAGAATCATGGAAATCCAACCAGTCATGAGCCTGAGCTTGTATTAAACAACTTTACAACACGCCTTGGTCATCGTATTGGGAGGTTGCAATCCTTAACTTGTTTGAAATGTTCTCACATTATATTAGATGCATTTAGGACTTTTTGGTTCAAATACACCTCATCACACATTGTGGTAATTTCATTTTTTTTTTCCCTGTACAATTAGTTTCAAGTGGTTTCTTATGTAAGGATGGATTACCTTCAAGCTCCTAATGGTTTTCTTCTTTCACCTGCTTTCTTCAGATTAATACAGTCACTTTTCCCTCAAGAACCAAATTTTCGTGGTCGGCGAGTTGTAACTTTCCACAACCAGCGAGATTTTATATTCTTCCGGCATCATCGGTGTGCCTCCTTTGCTATTTTTAGTTCTTGCAGTGATTCTTTCTTATACTTGTGATCTTATATACTCTCCTTTGCTGTAGAGCTTTTTGTTTACTGATGATCATTAAATTCTATGTGTTCAGGTACATTTTTGAAACCAAAGAAACTAAACAGCCTGAAGTAAAGGGCAAAAAGACCAAGGATTCCAAAGCTGACGCTATTACTGAAGCAAAACCATTTGCACGCCTACAGGTTGGTGTCAATTTTTATTTATTCCTCTTGCATTTGCTTTCTTGTCTCGATCTGGTTTGGCCCAGGGCCCTGACTGAAATTCCTCCACCACTTGAAATGTCCTTATGTTTCGTTCTTGGTCCATTTATGTGACATAGGAAGGCAGGGTATTGCCACATCTACCATAGCATGCAGTTTATGTTTATGTCTTTATTCTTTATCGTATCATTTATAAATGTAGATCTTAACGGTCTTTCCCATCTTAAACACTCAGGAATGTGGTCCTCGCTTTACCCTTAAATTGATCAGTCTGCAGCACGGGACATTTGATCCTAGAGGCGGGGAGTTTGAGTGGGTTCACAAGGTAATCCACTTATCAGTCAATTCATTTCAGTATATTGGTTTCATATCTTTATCATAAGAAAATATTAAAAGATATCTATATTGTTACTCAATTGTTTGCAATTTTCTCTTCTCTTCTCTTTTTTAGCCTGAGATGGACACTAGCAGAAGGAGGTTTTTTCTGTGAGTTGCTCTGGAATATTACTCGAGCTCTTCTTCTGGTGAAATGGAAGTGTTGAAGGTGAAGAGTTGCTACACCCTGCAAGAAGTAAATCAGCCCAGAGCATTTTTGATTTATGTTAAGATCCGCTTTGTGCTGTTGGATTACAGTGATTTTGATAGCTTGCATATTGAATACAAGAAAAAGACTAGTTAAGTTACTCTTGGAATAATCTTCGTATGATTATAGTTCATTGGCTATGAAAATATATGTTACATCATTTTGTCATTTCTATCTTGCTTCTGTTGCAGACATCTGCTGCCCTACTTTTATACACAGAATGTAGTTGTGTGATACAGGTGCATAATTCTCTAATTACACAAAGGCAAATCAAAACAAGTATGCCTCCAAAAGCAGCAACTCGCAACATCAATCTCTCTGGTGGTGAGTTTGTGGTGAGATAAACACAATCTATTATCATCAAGATCCAACTTGAACCCTCCAGCAAAGACCTAATAATAAGTATGAACTTTCCTAGTTTCTTTCCATAGAGCCTGCATACCACTCTCCAGCACAGGGTACCCACAACCAAAAAAGTGGTCAAGGACCATCCTGTGTAGGATACCAGTGTCCCTCCCACTACCAAATCTTCATTTCGACATACACAAGATGGACACTCACCCGAAAAAGTTGATTTCACTAGAGCATCAAAACCAGTATAGTAAGGTAAGATGACAGCATCCAGGTACATGCTTGCATGTAAAATTCCAGAGATGGTTGATGCCTCGAAAAACACATACTTGATGTCGTTGTCACCTCCATTGGTGAAGGTTAGAGCAGAAATCTGAACCAATTGGAGGATGGCCGGACCAGTACTTGAGAGAGGGAACGTGGTGTTGATTCGGTGGCCCTTGGCTAGGGCCAAGATGATCAGCGGAAGGGCAATTGGACCAGAAGGAAGCAAGTATCTTTTCGACTGAACACAACTTTGCGCTCTTCCTGCAATGTGCATTACCGTTATGACCAAGGTTGCCAAGTATGTAGACACTACGAAGAAAAGAACCAGATTATCCACAACAGGTGAATAGTTTCCGGGATAAACACTATCGCAGTAGTAGTGGTAAGGGCACTCGATTGGATTCAAGGTTTCTTCTACCTGCCATTTTAAACATTTGAAGAATGTTAGTCGAATATCTCCGCGGCTCCATTCGGGTTGCCATGCTGGATATTCAGGAAGCAAGAGATTCCAATTCATTGTGTTTTTGGCCTAGTGTGCTGTGATATATTCCTGCATGATCCCCTCTTCTTCCCTACATAAACATCTAGATATATAAATGAAAACTTTGGCTTATTTTGTTGGTTGAGAGGTTTCTTCTAAAGCTCACTTTGAAGAAGAAAGGTCAACTAACTATGCTCTTATTATATCCACATCCAGAAATGGGTCTGGGGTTTATTTTATTGAAAAAATGGTATGTAGCTTTATCATGGTGTTGATATAATTTGTCAAACTTGTAAAGTGTACAACGAGTTTTCTTGAAGGAAAAATCATGGTGGTTAAATTTCTCTTGCTATACATGACTTCAACTCTTTACAATAACAATATCAGCTTAATTAATATTTTAGATCGACAAAATGACAACAATCTTCTTCGATAAATTAAGAGCGGATTAGCGTCAAATTACGCTGCAGAATTTTGTGGAGTTGCTAGGGATTTATGACTAGAGTCGAGTATGAAGGAAATGTCTCCACTCTAGAGAAATATTCAGGTTGCGAATTCACGTGTGCTTTGTTAGCATGAAGCAAGGATGATTTGGTTCCTAAGAAATACCCCTTGTGTTTGGTAGGTGATAGCAAATTCGCAACCGATATCATTGGTGATGGATTAGCGGAGCATTATACTGACACTAGTGGAAGAGAGTGATGGATCGACTATTTGTAAATTGTTCTTTAATTTTGTTCCAAGCAAAGGATTCTTTTAAACACATAATAGGTGGGATTTAAACTCAGCTGAGAACTTAAATACACATTCTTTGGGTCTGGTTTGAACTTAAAAAGCACTTAGGGAGTATTAAAAATATCACTTGCGGTATTTGGAGTAGTCATCCAGTTATCTATAGAGTATTGGCAGAGACGAAAGGTAGGTGATTGGCTTGTCAGTACCGGGATTAAGACAATATAGAGAGACCTAACTGAAGATTTGGTCGCATTTGTTGAAGGAATATCGATTTAGTGTGCCTTATCAAACTAGGATTAGCAATAGGAGAGAAGGTTCTAGATTTCCCAATCCTACACGGATTGGTATTCCTTGTAACATTAGAACTAGTACTTTGTAATCCCTATATATAGGGCTCCTATTCTCAATAATAATATATACAATTTCTCTCGAATCTCTTTTTCCTTAAACACGTTATCAGCACGACTCTAACCACAAAACAGAAAACCAAAACTCATTCACAAAGCTGCCCCTAGCCCGAGCTAGCCGAGCCTTTGCTGCCCGCACGCCCGTGCGCTTGCAACCTTGCACAGAAGCCCCTGCTGCCCCCTTTCCTGCAGCCCTGCGTTCCAGCCTGCTGCCATCGAAGCATCACTGCTGCGCAAACAAGCCAACGCACACCCACTGCATCTTTTTCCCGTTCCTGTGCACATCCGTCTTCTTGCAAGCCTCGAAACGTCTAGTTAGGAAGCTCAGATCGAAAAACTTTCTTCATCAAAGTTGTTCGTATATGTCTCTTCCATCTAACTTCCGAATTTCAGCCTTATCGGAGTTATATTGAGATCTGTACACCAATCGAGGTACAAGCTGTTCAGAACAGAATCTGCTCCGAATTTTCAACAAGTAAGTTTTTAAATTAAAGTTCCTGTTTTCGAATTTTAATTTCTCCTTCTTTTTCTTCGGGGACTTGCAACCTCCCTTCTTCTACATCCCACCTTTCTTATAACGTGGGTTCGATTCTTGAGAAAGCGGAATCGTGGGGATTCACGCAATTAACGAACTAAGAGCGTTCGTAAGACTTCGGACTAAGAGCGTCCGTAAGCATTGATTTAACGAACTAAGAGCGTTCGTAAGCTGCGGACTAAGAGCGTTCGTGAGCATAGATTTTGACCATTTAAACATCATTGTTTCAGTCTAATCCAAATTTCTTGGTAGCATTACTGCTCAGAAATCTCATATTAGTTTTCGTGGAAGCATTGACTCTGAAACTAATACGTTCTTGCTTTCCTTTTTAGGATGTAAGACTTGAACGAGCTCGATTTTACTCCATTGGATTCTACGGGCACAGAATTTTCATGTGGACTCAAAATGTTGAGCTCCACCTAATTGCCCTTGATTTATTGCCTACAATCCAGGAGTCTTGTTCTAAAAGAACCACTCAAGGCCCTCAAACTGAGATAGATAATTCCAGGGCATTTACCCTGATGAAGCGCCACATGAAGATGGCCCTCCAGTTTGAGTACATGAATGAGGATAACACTAACAACCTTTGGGTTGCGCCTCGTGAACGTTTTAGTAACATTCACAATTTTCCGGACTTAGAAGCATAATGGAATAATATCCGCTTCTCTAAACTTTGAAAGAGTTATGAAATATTGTTCGGAGGCTCTCTACATCATATTATTGATGCATGATTGTGAAAAACACAAAAGAACAAATTGATTGAGAAGACCCTAACATGACCATAGGAGTCATGACTTTGAGGGTATAGGGTTGGACACCATGGCGCCACTTTTGGCCATGGTTGCACTATTCCAACGCCATTAGTCCTAAGGACCATATGTATTGTGTCAATACATCTCAATCAAGAGAGCATCCTCTTCATGGTATTTATGGAGTACCTGGTCAATGGTAATCAAGATATCGAGCTATAAAAGACTTTAAATCTGGCGATGAAGATAGAATGCCGCAGATTTTTATTTAGAATAGTCTTTTAATTTCCAAGAATTATGTAATGGCAATTATGCCTTAATCAATAAAATGACTTATTGGATTATCTCTTTTCCTCTAGGCGTACTCAATTAAGTATGATGTCTAGGAAAGTAATTGAGATTAGTGGTACTTAAGAGAGCTTCGCTCCACCGACATCTCTCTCTACTTCCCTGGTCATATTTAATTGGAATTACCGAACGAATTGAGTGACTACAATTTGTCTAATGTTTGATTTTACTTTGGATTAGATTATGGTCACGAAACTTTGATGTAATCATTGGCTATTATTAATAAAGTATCGATTACTTAAAAGATATAAGAGCCAATGGTTTTCATGCGGAAACGCATTGTGAGAATGGACATGAGTTCCTTTGCATCACCTCTAATGACTACGGAAATAAAAGAGTCTTAGAGAAACTTATGTGTTGATCTAGTGGGTTGTATGCAACCACTATTCGAATAATTGAATCCAATCATGTTATTAGGGATGATTTATGGGATTCCGACACATATAGGCTTTGGCACGACCGTTTGGGACATCCAAGTCGTGATATGATGATCCGTATATTAAAGACTTCACATGGACATCCATTTTTCAGAACGAAAAGAAGTAAAACTTGAAATTTGGATCAAGGAGGAGCACCTGCGCCTCACGGTGCCTTTCCCCTTCAAGTTCGGCCATCACAAGCCGACGCCGCCATCCCCCTGCGGCCCAAGGGTGGCTTTGACCCCACCTCTGCTCCCCTGACTCCAATTTCTACTTCTCAAGTCCATTGTGACTTCGTGGCTCAACCAAAATCCTCATTGGTTGTTTCTAAAGCCCATTATTCGTTCTGCAAAGCCTACTCTTTAGCAAAATTAGGATCGAGACCATCCTATGCAAAGGACACTAAAGAAAATATACCATTCTTGCAAAGAATCCAAGGTGATATTTGTGGACCTATTCAACCACCATGCGGACCATTTAGATATTTTATGGTATTGGTTGATGCATCGACACGCTGGTCACATGTCATGCTATTGTCCACAAGGAACGCTGCATTTGCTAAACTCCTAGCACAAATAATTAAGTTACGGGCTCACCACCCTGATCATCCCATTAAGTCTATAAGATTAGACAATGCTGGGGAGTTTACATCAAAGACTTTTGATGATTATTGCATGTCCATTGGGATTGATGTTGAACATCCTGTTCCTCATGTTCATACCCAAAATGGTCTCGCAGAAGCCACCATTAAACGACTACAAATGGTTGCTCGAGCATTGGTGATGCGCACCAATCTCCCTATTTCTGCTTGGGGCTATGCAATATTGCATGCAACTGTGCTTATTCGTCTGAGGCCCACTGCCACTCAACCATTTTCTGCGTCCCAGATGGTGACTGGGTATGAGCCTAATGTCTCACACTTACGCATATTTGGGTGTGCAGTTTATGTGCCTATTGCGCCGCCACAGCGCACCAAAATGGGTCCTCAACGACGATTAGGCATTTATGTTGGATATGATTCTCCAACCATTGTCCGCTATTTAGAACCCTTGACAGGCGATCTCTTTACCACAAGATTTGCGGATTGTCACTTCGATGAGACAGTCTTCCCGTCATTAGGGGGAGATAAGAACATAAATGTTCAACATGAACGACAGGAATTGTCGTGGTCTGTCCCCACTCTGTCTCATCTTGATCCCCGAACCGCACAGTCCGAAATTGAAGTGCGGAGAATTCTCGATCTTCAGAACGTAGCAGAATCGATGCCTGATGCGTTTTCTGATATCGCTAAAGTGACGAGATCACACATACCTGCTGCAAATGTGCCTGCAAGGATTGATGTCCCTAAAATTAGAGGACATGACGCCACCTCAAGGGCACTTGAGCATGGCGCCAACGTCCACAGTGGTAGTTACTTTGTGGCTAGGCCCACGGCTCCTGCCAAGAAGCGTGGGAGGCCAATAGGTTCGATGGATTCTCGCCCAAGAAAGAAAGCGAGTTTGGCACAAAATAATCCATTAATCATCGATGTAAATAATCCATCTCATGAGAATATTCCGGATTATGGTTATGTCCAAGAGACATCATTGGGGGACGCTCCAATGTCAGAACCAACTCCAGAAAATAGAGAGATCTCCATGAATTACACTAGTGTACATGAGATGATGGAGAGAAATTCTATGGCAATTGATGATGCATTTGCATATCATGTTGCAAAAGGAATAATAGAATATGATGATATCGAACCTCGCTTTGTCGAAGAATGTCAACGAAGAGCGGATTGGCCTAAATGGAAAGATGTGATTCAGGCTGAATTGGATTCACTAGCAAAGAGACAGGTATTTGGGCCTATAACGCAGACACCCCCAGATGTAAAACCTGTTGGCCATAAATGGGTCTTTGTTAGAAAGCGTAATGAGAAAAATGAGGTGGTTAGATATAAAGCCCGCCTCGTGGCGCAAGGTTTCTCACAACGCCCTGGAATCGACTACGAGGAGACATATTCTCCTGTAATGGACGTTATAACGTTCCGCTATCTTGTCAGTTTGGTAGTTTCCGAAAAACTTGACATGCAGCTTATGGATGTGGTTACAGCATATCTATATGGGGATCTAGATTCAGAGATATATATGAAGGTTCCAGATGGACTTCAATTACCCAAATCAAGTGGCTCTAAACCACGGAGCGCGTTTTCAATAAGATTAAAACGCTCACTATATGGATTAAAACAATCCGGACGGATGTGGTATAACCGTCTAAGTGACTACTTGATTGGGAAGGGATATATTAATAATGAAATATGCCCATGCGTGTTCATTAAAAGAACAAGTTCCGGATTTGCAATCGTAGCAGTTTATGTTGATGACATGAACCTAATTGGAACTCTAGATGAGTTAAAGGAAACTGCTCAATATTTGAAATCCGAATTTGAGATGAAAGATCTTGGGAAAACACGGTTTTGTCTCGGTTTAGAACTCGAGCACCGTAGTGATGGCATTTTGATCCATCAGTCTGCATATACTCAAAAAATCTTAAGGCACTTTAATGAAGATAAAGCAAAGCCTGTAAGTACTCCCATGATCGGTCGTAGTCTTGAGCTAGGAAAAGATCCGTTTCGTCCAAAGGATGAGGACGAAGAGCTATTAGAGGCAGAAGTGCCCTATTTAAGTGCAATAGGCGCATTATTGTACTTAGCTCAATGCACAAGACCGGATATCTCATTCGCAGTGAACTTGTTAGCTCGACATAGCTCTGCGCCAACACGCCGCCATTGGATTGGTATAAAGACAATCTTTCGATACCTAAGAGGTACGATTGATATGGGCTTATTCTATCCCTACAGAGAGAAAAGGAATGACGGAAAATTGGGATTGGACCCCAAAAGGCAAAACGCCCCCGTCCATGGAATGGCCGCCGCCGGCGCCGCCACCGCTCATGGTGGCCGGCGTTCTCCTATCTCCCTCCATCAAAACGACAATGATGTCTTGATGGGTTTTGCTGATGCAGGGTACCTCTCTGACCCTCACAAAGGCCGCTCCCAAACGGGTTATGTCTTTACCATGGGAAGCACTGCGATATCTTGGAGGTTTACGAAACAGATCCTTGTTGCTACTTCCTCAAATCATGCAGAGATTATTGCTATACATGAAGCCGTACGTGAATGTATATGGCTAAGGTCTATAATTAGACATATCCGAGGAAGTTGTGGTTTGAAGTCTACCACAGATGAACCTACATGCATTTATGAGGATAATGCAGCTTATATTGAACAAATGAAGTTAGGTTTCATCAAGGGCGACAACACCAAGCATATATCGCCTAAGTTCTTCTATAATCAGCAACAACAATCACTTCTAAAGATTGAAGTGAATCAAATCCGATCAGAGGATAATGTAGCGGACTTATTCACTAAGTCGCTACCTAAATCCACCTTCGAGAAACATGTGAAGAGCATCGGATTGAGAAAGTTATCCGAACTCCCACGATTGTAGCAATCAGGGGGAGATACCAACATCAGGGGGAGTTATGATGTCTACATGTTCGATCTCGAAGAGTGAAGGACGTGTTGTGCTCTTTTTGTCCTTCGACCAGGGTTATTTTTATCCCACAGGGTTTTTGTTACCTGGCAAGGTTTTTAACGAGGCAACGGATAAAGCGTCACCACCAAGTTTGAAGCGGCACAAGGGGGAGTGTTGAAGGAATATCGATTTAGTGTGCCTTATCAAACTAGGATTAGCAATAGGAGAGAAGGTTCTAGATTTCTCAATCCTACACGGATTGGTATTCCTTGTAACATTAGAACTAGTACTTTGTAATCCCTATATATAGGGCTCCTATTCTCAATAATAATACACACAATTCTCTCATCAATCTCTCTCAATACCAATATACTTAAACAGCATTTGATTTTAATTAGTTGGAATTTGTCTAAATGTAGTGTCAAAAAATGAACATCTACATGGACGACGGGCCGCCATCCCAGCGCAGCCAGTCCCGTGCCGCATTGCCTAGAAGTAGAGGATGCAAACCGGTTGCCCCAACTCGATTCATTTGGGCAAGTTTCGTTCTTCGGCACCTCAGTGTGTTTTGGACCCCTTTTTCAGAAGTTCATCAGGCTTAAGGGTAACTAGTTAAGTCCACTGATGTTCTCCTGGTCAGCTACTAACCAGAGATTATTTGCTCAACTACTGACCAGAGATTATTTGCTCAACTACCGTCCTATTTCAATCAGACGGATGACAGATATCTAGATTTTTAAGAGATGAGATTTGTCAACCGTCCGATTTCAATCGAACAGTAGTTAAGCAAATAATCTCTGGTCAGTAGCTGATCAGGGGAACGAGACTCCTAGCTAAGTCAGTATAGGACTTTTGGTGTCTTTTTTGGAAGTAATATTCTCTAAATTTACCCTATTGTGTCGGGTTTGGTGCTTAATTATCCGGCTCGGCTGTGTTGCTTGATGAAAGAAGCTGATCTGAGTGGTTCAGCATGTATGGGAAATTGCATGGTTAAGTTCATGCATTGAGAATAAATATATCGTTAAGTTCATCTTGGGACCTTTTCGTTATTCTAGAGAGTTAATGAGAGATATGAGGGTTGCACCATGAACATGCATTGATGAAATGGTCTAGGAACTTCTATTAATGACTATAAATTGGAGGACTAAAGATAGGTTGAGAGCAAGTCCTAGGGTCTTTAGGTAGGAAAGAAAATTGCAGTTGTGTTGAAGAGTCCAAAACTTTGGGTGTGAGAGAGAGAGAGAGGGCTCGGGGCGGCTAGTCCATTTTAAGCAGACATATTTGTGCTTCGTGCGGTGCTCCGAGCGGCTCATTTATTAACATACCAGATTCGTGCCATCCCATTTACTTAAACATTAAGCCCAACTTGGCCTATTGTCTAAGCTGATATTGTATCGGGCCATGCTCGTACATGGCCAATACACGGGTTGTGCTTGGACCATCTCAAAATTAGGCATGATTTTAAAATTTTAATTTGAGTATTTCTTTTCTATTTGTAATTGAAAATTGATCCTATTCAACTACTTACAGAAATAAAATAACAGAAAAATTCTCAATTTACCTAGATTTCAACTACCATAACTCTATTTAGCCAAACATCTTATAAATTTGATGACTTATCCATTATATATTTTTGCCTTAATACCCAATTTTTTTTGTTTATTATTGAGACAATTTTCCCTCTCCCTTTGTCACGTAGAGAAAAAAGTCATTAGAGACTTTACCGGAATCTCACTGGTCCTTGCTGGACTCTCACCGGAGGTTTTATTGGGGGGAATAAACTATTTAGGTTTTATTGTGGGGGGGGGGAATAAAAGTTTTAATGGGGAGAAATAAAAGTTAGGAAATGTTTTATTAGGACGCAATAAAACTTGAGTCATGTCGGGTTTCAGGTCACCGGTTGCCAGACTTGCGGAAACCTCGCCGGAACCTTACCGGACTTGGTCAGAATTCCCTAGGAGGTCGCTGGAGATTTTTGTTAGACCTCGACAGTCATCTAAGGTCCATAGGGAGGTCTCATAATAGGAGGGTTATTGACCCCAATAAAATCTATTATTACCCCGAATAAAAGTTTTATTGCCCCCATCAAAGGTTTTATTGAAGGTCAATATTTAGTGAAAAATGAAGATGTTTGTGATTTTGAAAGTAATAAGAGGTTTATTGACATTCTTTGGGTCTTAGATGACTGTTTTGAACTTAAAAACACATAAAATCTATTATTACCCCGAATAAAAGTTTTATTGCCCCCATCAAAGGTTTTATTGAAGGTCAATATTTAGTGAAAAATGAAGATGTTTGTGATTTTGAAAGTAATAAGAGGTTTATTGACCCCCCCCCCCCCCCCCCCAAGAAAACAAAAAAATAAAAGTTTTATTGCACCCCGGAAAAGTCGCCGGAGGTCCACGGGGAGGTAGCCGGATATCACATAAAAGTTTTAAGAGGTTTATTGACCCCCGAACTAGATCAAATCAATAGACGAATCGAATCTGTCCAACCTGAACAGTCCGTATTTATGATTAGTAAATCATGATTATGAATACCCAAACGATCATAAATTTGACTGAAAATTTGTAGAAGTGATATACCATAAGGACCTAGAAACTGAACGGTGGAGATGTCGATATGTGACGTAAAAGTTGGTCTAAAAGATGGTTAGCTTCTTATTTCCCACAAACTTAAAGAAAGACGTGCATTGCAAATTAACCTGTGCATTCAAACGCGCACTATCCTGAGCCCTCTTGATTCTAAGTTTCTAACCATCCATTTTTTATTTTGAAAGGGTTTCTAACCATTCATTATGTAAGTGCAGGGTTTCTAACCATTCATTATTTTTTAACCCGTTAGGTCTAGAGCGCTCCTCTGTGATGATATGAAGTAACAAAATTATAAGTGCAGGGGAACAACTGATTTAAAATAAAAAAGTAAGAGAGGCTAGGTAAAATGAAATTAACCCAAAGAACTACTACTCTATTGAGATTAGAACCCAAAATACATTTGCGTTGATATTAGAAGTGCCAAAATTATGAGTGTAAGGGCACAACTAATTTATAGAAAAGTCAGAAAAGCTTAGTAAAATGAAATTAACCCAAATAACTACTACCCAATGGAACCCAAAATACATTTACAATTACCTAACAACATGAGTGGGAGTGCAAATCTTTGTAGGACAATGTCACTGATTGTAATATGAGCCACATTCTTATCGGACCTCTTGTGGTTCACAACGCCTGCTTTGATATTGTGGTTCACCACCTTCATGGACTACTTCAGTGTTTGTATCGCCTCTTACTCCACTACTCCCATCACTGACCCTTCCTTATAACTTTAGTAGCTAGGTTGGAGTCTTTGGAAGGAATCAGTGCTGATTCTTCAGAGGAGTAATAATCCTCGTCAGCAATACATGTATTCAAAAACTCTGTAAGAGATGAATCATTGTCCACAAATGGAGATTGAAGCTCACTACATTCATTATAATGCAGAGCATCACCGAGTTCTGCAGAATCTTCGGTTTGAGGATGCACCTGGATTAGGAATCATAAAGAAACAAGCATTGATGAGTTTGGTGTTTGGACATACTTCTTGTGCTTCAGATCAATTTTGAATAGCATACCATTCTCACCTCCAAAATCGTACGAGCTGTAGCTCGATTTTGAAACTTAGCCATAGCATGTCTAACTGGTTTCTCATGATCATTGGTTGAAATTCTTTTCAGATGTCTAAGATATGAATCATCAGTCCCTAATGCACATTGCCACTTACTGCATTCACTGTAATAGACATTGGTGTTTGGATCATTTCCCAGCTCTGTGGATAATGGTGACTGCCGTACGTCGGGGCGGCACTCCTGTTGTGGCTCAAGTGGAGGAAAGAGTGAATCCAGATTTACTTCTGGCTGATCAAGTAGCTGAGTTAAGAATCACAAAAATAAGCATTAGTTCATACCTTTTGGGCTCCACATTAAGATCGTATATGAACTTGATTTTCTAAATTAGAGGCAACCATCATTGAGCATTGATAATAAGATCGTATAAGAACTTGATCTTCTAAATTAGAGGCAATCAGCCATCATTGAACATTGATTAAAAAACTTATCAAGGTTTACAACCAAAACTTATTGTATGTGATAAATACTCTAAAATAAGAGCAACTCCAACAGATTCTCTATATTTTGATTTTTCTCTACTTTAGGGAAAAATGAGCCTATTTTGCTCCAATAGATTCCCTATAACTATCTCTATTTTAGAGAAAGTGAGGAGAGAGAAAACCAAATTCCCTATATTTAAAGCAAACTCCAAAATTTTAAAGAAGAACATGAAGATTTTATAGATTACTGTAAACTAGGAAATCTGTTGGAGTTGGAGAAGAAAAATAGGCTAAAGGTTTGACTTTTGCTTCTCTATAATACAAAAATTATAGTGAAGCTGTTGGAGTTGCTCTAAACCGGCAATGATTGGAAAGTCTTTATAAATTTTATTGCAAAGTCTTTTTTCAATGTGGGACAAACACTGCACATTCTCACAAAAACCTCATAACAACAAGAAAAATAACTATTGTAAAGAAAAAGAAAGTGACAAAAGAGGACCAAAACCAAAAACTCTCAACCAAGAACATCATAAACAGGAAAACACCAATTAATGAAAACAAAAGTTAGAAGCCCCAATACATCTCTATGAATGAAAAATGAACAGCCTCATATAATATATAAATAGATTAATTGTTGATATGGATATCCATGCTTAACATTCTCACCTCTGGAACGTCCTCCATATCCAAATCATCAGAAGTAATTCCAGTATCGTCAACTGACTTTAACTTTAACCGACTCAATACTATGTCCCCCTACATGATCGATTAAGTCACAGTTCATCATGTAAACATAGTATAGCAATAAAAGAGCAAGTGATAAAAAACGAAACTGCTCTACATTATTAAGTTGAAAATCAATTGTCATATATATATAAGCTGACTTGGAACATCTAATGCACATATTTTTCTAGATTCTAACTTCTCTTTCTCGACACAGCTCTTAAATGCATTAAGTCTCGAACTGGAACTCTTCACATACCTAATATCATTTCTAATGCTAGCCACTTACCTCTATTATTGCTAGACCAAACCTCATAATGAGGTTTACAATGTGAGCTAAGCATCTCACATGCATATATCTGCCTTCGGAGATTTTTTTTTGCCCAACCACTCATTTTTTTAAGGTACACTCAATGGCATGCTTTTTGGCCGATGCATCGTAGACTTTTTAACAATGCAGAAAATTAGTATTACTAGGTTTCATAACCCACAAAACTGAAGAAAGAAGGATCACCTGGTCGGGAAGAAGAGAATACTCGTGTATAACCCATGCAGTCACCTGCCCTTTGGGAGAGCAATGGAATGTCATGTGCCTCAGTTCTCCAATGATCGACTTATCTGAAGCCCTTATTTTACGGCCACATCCAGTTTTCTTCCAGTAACCTTGTTTAGTTCTTCTGCCTCTCCCCCGATTGAAGAAAAACCACTCTTTATTCGACTCTATCAATGATAATGCTACATAGTGTAAGTACAAGATTTTGTACATGTTATTTGTTGGCATTCCCATACAAAGCTAGTGAAGTATATCATGACAATTCATCACTGAAGAAGCTGGAAAAGGGCCTAATACTGATCTCAAATACGTTACAGGTAAATGCATCTCATGAGTCAGCATATGCATTGGGATTGCAATCTGTGTTGCAATCCTTGAGTCAGTCCTAGGTTTTAGGAAGTTTTTGGAAAGTATCTTTCTATTCTTAAATTTTATTATGCAAAGATTTTTTTCACCAGTTAAAATCGTCCCATTGAAGACCTAATTGATTTAGGTCTGTTTATTTTAATTGGCAATCTTTTGTTAAAAAGATCTTTCCTAATAGGAATCAATTAGGGTTAGACGCATTGATTGTACACGATTCTTTCTCCATATAATTATGAAAATATGGTCTAGGTTTAGAGAGCTTTTAATTTGCATATCATATCAATTTGCATGTGATTGATGCATATATTGTGGGTCTAAACTCTCCAATTCAAATAGTGTTTAAGGAAAGGAGTTTAGGAAATCTTATCTGCATTTAGAATTGTTTTGAATACATATCAGATAAAAGATTGTGATTGCATATTGTTTTGAAAAACCTTTCCATGTTTATCTCAATCGGTGTTTAATGTGATTGGATTGAGGGGGAGTCTTTATCTTCTATAAAAGGTTTTGAAACTGCATTATGAGAAGTAGAGTTTTCTGATTGAGAATTTTAATTGTGCTGCATAGTCTGCACTAACTGTTTTACAAAACTCTCATTGTTTGTTTGATTGATTGATCATACTGCTTGTTCACTGCATTCATCACTTGCATATGTGATTGAGATCAGTGAGGCTTCAAGGCAAGATTGAATTTGAAGGCGTGTCCAGATTTCTTCATCTATACAGATTGCTTCATAGTTGTTTAGAATAGGTCTTTTACAGTTGTGAGCAAGTTAGCATTGTTGCTAGTCAATGTGGTTGTGTTGAATACCACTACTTATGATCTGTAACGATTTGATTCATATTGGATTTGATTCACGTGTTGGCTACGTTAAAAGCCACGCAGTGAAGTTTCCTCAGTGGAGAGGTTTACACTGCGTCAGCAATTCTTGTGTTCTTTTATTTGTGTTGTTGCTTGTTTGAATAACTGTCATTACTCAAACTCTATCAATTTTGTTCCATCCGGTAATTACAATTGGCATCAGAGCGGGTTCTAAAGCTTTTTAGTAGATCCGAGGACATGATGGAACATGAATGTGACAGAGCTGCTAGTTCGATAAAGTGTCCCCCATATTTTGATGGTGAAGATTACTCGCAATGGAAGATCATGATGAGGTTCAAGCCTAAGAAAAAGGTACAAAATTTTGCTATCTCTTCTGTTAAAATGAAAGATGTGGATGATAGTGATTCTGTGGATTTAGCTTTACTAACCAAAGAGTTTAAAAAATTTCTGAAAAATAAAAACTCTTATGGTAGTACTTCAAAAAGTATATCTGAATCAAAAAGGGGGCAATTATCTGAAAAACGATTTGACAAAAACCCAAAAGTCAATAATTTTGATAAAGAGAAAAGCGTTGTTGAAAAACCTATACGTTATGAATGTGGTGGTATTGGTCATATCTCTTCTGATTGTGGAAATAGAAAATATAGCTCACGAAATAACAAGGCTCTTAAGTCAACTTGGAGCGACAGTGAGGAAAATTCTCAAACTGAGAATGAAGAAGAGAATATTGCTTTCATCTCCTCACCTTATCATGAGGCATCTGACGATTCCAACAGTGAAGGTAAGATTTTTGATATATCAGATGATGTGACTAATGATAAGTGCAGGGAACTGTATAAAGCTTCAAGAGTGATGTTTAAAAGAAATCTTAAACTTGAGAACGAGATTGAGCAAATCAGAAAAGCAAAGATCAAGGCCGAGTTAAATCTTGAATCATGCAAAGAAAAATGGGAAGGTGAATGCTTTGCTTACACTGACAAACTTGATATTTTGCAGGATAAGATGAATTCCCAAAATTGGGAGGTGGAGCGTATTGAGTTGATTGACAGGATTAAAACCCTTCAGGTTGAAGTTAAAGCCCAATCAAATCTGAATATCTCACTAACCTCTAAAATTGAGAGTTTGCAGGTCAAGCTTGAAGAGTCTCAAGAAAAGTTCAACAAATTCTCAATAGGGTCAGATTTGGTTTCCAAAATGATTGGAATTGGAAAACCACACACCAACAAGAAAAGGTTGCGGCATAAAGGTGCAAAAATCAATCGTTCTAACTTTGTGAAAGGTGTGAGCTCAAGTGTGCACTCAAGCTCATCAAATGACCAAGAAACTCATCCCCCAACTCTTCCTCAAAAGCCTAAATTTGATTCAGCACCTCCACCTCATCAAAGGAGAACTCAGGTAAGTTCTGACAGTCACATCTCTGTGCGTCAGCTTAGGTATGTTCATAACTCAAAAAGTTTCACTCCCACTTGTCATTTCTGCGGAAAATTGGGACACATACGTCCTAGATGTAATATGCTCCGCAGGGTCACTCAAAATCAGAGGAAAGCATCAAAAATAGGCTCAACTGCATCGCTGCAAGCAGAGCTGAAAGAGCATCTGAAGTTGAATAGCAGGATTGCAATCCCCAAAGAGCAGAATTTGAAGCAGAAGCAAATCTGGATTAAAAAAGGTTCAAATAATTATTTTTCTGCTCATATGAATAATCTTGATAATATGCTTGAGCTTGCTTTCGTTCCTACGTACTGAACACAAATTGTCTAATTCGTTTACTAGGCCTTTAGACAGAACTCAATTTGAATCACTTAGAAGCACCGTTGGTGGATGCTCTAAGTATTGATACTCTCACTTCGCTTGATCCATTTTGCATGCATTCATGTTGTATGTCTTCATGGTAGTATAGGTGCATTATTATTTCCGTTTCTGCATTGTTAGGATCAGTTTCTGGAAATTCAAGATTGTGATTTGTATCCCTAAGTGTCTAACAGATTAATTTGAACTTAGATTGACGAGGGCTCTACTCCTTTTCTTAAATCTGTGTGCAATGAGCTGCTTAGCATGTTTTGAATTTGTTCCTGCATCACTCTGTAATTGTGAGCTTGAACAACATATTCTCTATCACCTTGAATCCTCACATGCACACATACTCTAAGTGGTGGTAAGTCATATTTGTTGGTTGGCCTGTTCTCAATACTCTTGTACGGAATATTTCCTTGTTTTTGCTGCTCCTTGAAAAAAAAAAAAAATGTTTTATATGGAGCATGGCCAGGCTATTGCCAAAGTAAACAGCCCTCGGTCGTGACGAACGATATGAGGATTGGGAAGAAACGGGAATGGTTTGGTCACCCCGGTGGATTATGAGACTATTGACTCGAGTAGATGTGCTCTTTGGGATGTCCTTGTTACATCTAGTACCCTAAAGTCATCTGACTTGGGAGCTGCTAGCTTAATACTCGTTACATGGGTCGTAGTCTTCTTGAGCAAAAATGTTACTTTGTGTGAAAGGCCAAAAGAAAAATTCAAAATCATGCCCTCACGGTGTTATAAGGGGGAATATAGTTTACGTGCTTAAATTTGTTTCGTATGTGAGGCTTGGTTTTCAGGTTTCCACAAATATTACACACCCCATCTTGAGATATGTTCACTCTTCACAACAAGCTAGAGGTATAGAATACTCGATCACCCTCTATCTTACCTTGTGATTGTCGGAATCAATTCACTCGTGTGAACTTATTTTGTTGCACTCTTGTTTATGATTAAGTGGTATTGCTCTTGTTGGAAAAGCTATGCGAATTAAATCTGTTCTTAGCATTTGGATACAACCCACTCATTGTGTGTTTGCATTTCATCCTTGCATCTCTCATCACATGATCACACTTAGGGGGAGTATTGATACTTGGGCTATCTTTCTCTGATTGATTCTTCTTGGGCTGGTGTCTATTGCGAAACATCTACTGGTGATCCTCCTTCTACATAGCTTCCGCTACATAAGTTGCATTTGTCATAAAAATGTCAATGTTGCATCGCTTTTTTGTGTGTTCCGTGATGATATCATATTTCTGATGTACATATACCAGAGATGGGTCTATCCCGTGGACAAAAACCGTGTAAATGATTTTGGTTTCAGTGGTGAAGCCGATCAGGTCACCGATCAGGTCATTGAATAGGTCACTGATTACTGAACATGAGAAGTTCAATGAATTTGGAAATGAAAGTGCCCTTGTATGACATGAAACCAAGCACTAATTGGGAGGCAATCCAATGAATGGATGAGGAGATGGCAACGGCATAGGAAACTTTTATGTTAAAAGGGTGTTATAGTTTACCTGAATCTTCTTTTCAATTTCATTGCTTCTTTTCTGGTTCCTTTTTATGTTTTTAGTGTGTGTGCAGGTCATATAGTTGAGGAAAGATAGAAGAAGATCACTGTTGACCGAAACAGTTTTTCTGGCTCACGGATCAGTTCATTTTGAACGGCTAGGGTTCACAGCTCACTTGGAATCAGAAGACGTGCCATACATGGATCAAAAGCCCCAGGAGTCTATTTTCCAATGGAGTTGACAGATAGAAATTCTGAGTTCTAATGAGTCTGCAGTCTCCAGTTGAGTACAGAAAGGTCAGGGCAGAAAACCAGAAAACTGGGCAGCTGAGCCACATAAAGCGTAAAACAGGGGATAATTCCCGGGGTCCAAATGAGACAAGCCTTATATGTATATGAAGCCCCAGATGTCTACTTCATTCATACCAAAGGGTTTCTGAATGTGACCCCTGTAGCTTCCGGTATTCATGTTTGAATGGACAAAGGACATTCTGTCAGCATTCTGACAGTTTTCTGTATTTTTTGCTAACTTTGCAGGTCTCTAGTTTTCACATCCCTTGGACTTAGAATTTGCGCCACATATGTACGGAAAGCCCTGAATATGAACTTTCATCTCCAAGTAGGATCTTTGGATTCCGATTCTGAATGGATGAGCTATAAGCCTCGGAAGTAGGACTGCTGCAAGGTTTTAGCTGAAATCAGTTTGTGACAAGTGATGTTTCCTATTGTCTTTGAGCATTATTGGAGTACCTTTGGAGCATGTTTGGCATGGAACTTATGTTAGGAAGTCAAGGCTTAATTAGCCTTGAGGTTTGTGTCTTTAGTTCGTCTCCAAAGGTTGCGTGCATTGGGAGGTCTACAAGAGGGAGCATTCTCTACTTTTCTTAACTATACTTGTTTTTGTTGTTTTCTTTTCTCTCTCTTTCTATACTTAAATCTTTTCATTACATGTGATTATTTGTCAAACATTGAGGACAATATTTGGTTTAAGTGTGGGGGGAAGAAAATTGAAACCTTTTTGCTATTTTTAGGTTGTTAGTTTTGCGTTTTCGATATATATATAAAAATTAAAAAATATATATATATAAAAAAAAAAAAAAAACGATATTCAGTTTTTGTGTGCTTCATAAGCTAGTTCGTTATCTTCCTCTATCTACTTGACAATGAATTCATGGATTGTTCTTGCAAGCTCTGGAGTTGGCTGCTGCATTAAATTTTGGAAAATTGGGAAGGCCATGCACATAGAGATTGATAGAAGTGGGAAGATACCAATGTTGAGGTTCTGAGTCCCATGCAGGGAATAAGACAAAGGAATATGATGATATCGGAATGAAATATTTGAAGTATGTGCTTTTGTTCCTTGTTGCATGCTCCTCTATTTATTCACTCAAGTACGAGCAGCACAAGAGCTGGTATTCTTGGGTTCATTCACAAGCTGTGTCTACATATTCGGTTTTATTATGTTGTGCTCTCACTTGTTCATTAACTACAAGCTGAAGGTTGCCTTTGTCATTCCTAGACAAAAAGGGGGAGAATATTGGTGAATTTGATCAACTTGTGCTTTGATTGTTTAAATCTTTTGATATTGATCTTGAAATTGCGTTGACATTCCTATGCCTTATCTTTAACTTGCTTTTTACAAGGTGTGTGTGATAAGTGTTACAGGAATTGCAGGCTTCTTCCTAAGTGAGGATCCTCAAGTACTTGTTGAGGGGGAGTTTGTATTAATTAGATGTGTTTTGTATAGGAATGCCAAAGGGGGAGATTGTAAGTACAAGATTTTGTACATGTTATTTGTTGGCATTCCCATACAAAGCTAGTGAAGTATATCATGACAATTCATCACTGAAGAAGCTGGAAAAGGGCCTAATACTGATCTCAAATACGTTACAGGTAAATGCATCTCATGAGTCAGCATATGCATTGGGATTGCAATCTGTGTTGCAATCCTTGAGTCAGTCCTAGGTTTTAGGAAGTTTTTGGAAAGTATCTTTCTATTCTTAAATTTTATTATGCAAAGATTTTTTTCACCAGTTAAAATCGTCCCATTGAAGACCTAATTGATTTAGGTCTGTTTATTTTAATTGGCAATCTTTTGTTAAAAAGATCTTTCCTAATAGGAATCAATTAGGGTTAGACGCATTGATTGTACACGATTCTTTCTCCATATAATTATGAAAATATGGTCTAGGTTTAGAGAGCTTTTAATTTGCATATCATATCAATTTGCATGTGATTGATGCATATATTGTGGGTCTAAACTCTCCAATTCAAATAGTGTTTAAGGAAAGGAGTTTAGGAAATCTTATCTGCATTTAGAATTGTTTTGAATACATATCAGATAAAAGATTGTGATTGCATATTGTTTTGAAAAACCTTTCCATGTTTATCTCAATCGGTGTTTAATGTGATTGGATTGAGGGGAGTCTTTATCTTCTATAAAAGGTTTTGAAACTGCATTATGAGAAGTAGAGTTTTCTGATTGAGAATTTTAATTGTGCTGCATAGTCTGCACTAACTGTTTTACAAAACTCTCATTGTTTGTTTGATTGATTGATCATACTGCTTGTTCACTGCATTCATCACTTGCATATGTGATTGAGATCAGTGAGGCTTCAAGGCAAGATTGAATTTGAAGGCGTGTCCAGATTTCTTCATCTATACAGATTGCTTCATAGTTGTTTAGAATAGGTCTTTTACAGTTGTGAGCAAGTTAGCATTGTTGCTAGTCAATGTGGTTGTGTTGAATACCACTACTTATGATCTGTAACGATTTGATTCATATTGGATTTGATTCACGTGTTGGCTACGTTAAAAGCCACGCAGTGAAGTTTCCTCAGTGGAGAGGTTTACACTGCGTCAGCAATTCTTGTGTTCTTTTATTTGTGTTGTTGCTTGTTTGAATAACTGTCATTACTCAAACTCTATCAATTTTGTTCCATCCGGTAATTACACATAGTATACAGAGCAGTTTGGTTAGAACTTGGACAGCTAATTTCATTTACAAATTCAGGGTTGGTGAAAAATGGAAATGACAAGAACAAAATAAAAAAATCAAAACCAACTACAGGTCTTGAACAAGAGAACAAAACTTGATTATATAATACAAACGAAGAAAATATTGCAAGTATTACCTGGTAATTCATGAGGCTCATATTGACATAAATCAATTTCCGGGAATAATAGCTTCTTCCGTAAGTAATGGTTCACCAGCCGCTCTTCTGATGGTTGGAACTTAAAGCCCTCTGGAAACGTCAAGGTTGCAGTCATCTCTGTCCCCTTCATTAATGAAGGAAAGGATATGTAATCACAAGAAAGAAGAAGAGAGAATAAGCAGAAGTGTTTAGGGTGTAGCCTTGTTGAATGTTGTGGTTAAGCACTCACAGCTCGTAGTAAGAAAGAAGAAATCAGATTCGGAGTTCGATGATGTTCTCATTATGTGGTAAGTGTATAAATTGGTATAGTTGTGTATGCATATCAGATACAAGTTCATATAGCTAGATTCATGACTGATATTATAGATCATTACAACTCCAAGCTGGGGATATAGTTTACTCTATGTTGAATGCTCTAAACTTTTATTTGTAAAACCAGCAACCAGCTAGCAAGCTAACACAAGCATGCCATCGTATCATAGGATCCTACTATTAGACTTTGATATCTCCTGGTTTGTCAGCAAATACAATTGTAAATATCATAAGAGAGTGAAATTCACAGTTTCACACTCCTCATTTTAAAATCCACACTCCATGTTTCCTTTTATAATATCTTAACATCACATGTTTACAATCCACACTACAAAATGACAAAACCGCATATCATAAATTAGCAGTCGTTATAATGTGTTTATATCAAGGATGTACTTTTTGCATTCTTATTTACACACAAAAAAAAACAAAAAGACTCGCACTCATCATTCTCACCTCAATATCAAATACAATACCTTTGTTACTATCTTCACGAGAACTCCCCACTGATTTCTGCTTTATGCGACAAAGCACTAAGTTCGTCTACATAATTAAGTTTCACAAAAATATGTGTTATATAGAAAGCATATGTACCTTATCATATTCTAAAGAGGACATTAATGTATTGGTACATCAATGATAGACTAACATTGTATGGCATAGAGACTAGCGCTCCATGTAGTCATAAACCAGCTCACAACCAAGCCGACCTAGTCTATTATTACATGCAGCAAAACTACCTTTATAATAAAGTGATCTACTTGATGTACTGATATATTAATATTCCAAAACTCATACAATATATAAGTATGATATACTACCTCGTGCTCACCCTCAGGAACAAAATACTCCTGCATAACCCAGTTAGTCTTTTCTTTACGAGAAGCACGACCTTTGTAGAATACTAGAAATCGTTTTCTGCCAATGACTTTAGACTTGTCATTAGTATTGACCACTGGTACTTCCTTGGAAGTTTCATGCCAATAACCCTTCTCTGTTTGTCTGTTGCTTCGATCGCTTGTCTTGTACTTTCTGCTATTCTCTGTGAAGAAGAACCACTCTTCACTGAACTTTACCACTGATAATGCTACATATAGGCATAGCACACATAATTTTGGTTAGAACTTAGACACAGGTACAAAATGAAAATCTACGGAATTATTAAAAGTGGTCATAAGAAATCTAAATCCAATTTCATGCTTTCAAACAGCACCCAAACAATATCAGAGGTTTGGTTGCATTTCTTATTAGAAGAAAAAAAAAAAAACAGAATCCTTCAAAATTTTATTGTGATGAGGATAGATCATGTGAAACGTTGGTTCTTAAATAACACTCCTGATAAAAGATAAAACTAAATAAATAATTAATTATAATAAAAGATAGATTATTGCAACTGTTGGTCTTCAACAAATTTAAATTTTATTGGAGTCGTCTTCTCACACCTCCCTGATATAAGGGATATCCTACTAAAGCCAACCTCCTCGTCAAAAGTAATCCAGACAGAACTACGTCAAAGCTGAAAGGAGAAGCGGCCTTTATTATAATGAATTGACAACTACAATAATCTATCTTTATCATAATGAATTGACCGCTTCCCTTTTCAGTTTTACAGAGTGCTTCCATGGAAGAAAAGGGGAAGAAGAGCAGAAGAAGAAGGGAAAGGAACAACTCGATCATCCATTTTTCCTTACCGATTCCGGCACCAAAGGAGTGATGGGAGGTAAAGAAAAAGTGCATTTTTGAATAGATTACCGGGCAAATCCCATGGCTCATGCTTGTATAAGTTGATTTCGGATATGAACCCAGAGTATCTGCCATCAATCTTCATCTTCAAAAATTTGATGAGCTGATCCTCACTTGGGAAGAACTTCATATCTTCCTTTACGATGATATAAGTTCCTCTGTCCATCTTCATCTCTACTCACTGCAGAAACTAGCTAGTGATCGATAGTTTATAGCAGAAACCTGAAGTGATATGGCTTTACTTTCTCTGGTTCTAAATAGAAAGAGAACAAAAAGGGACTTTATTTGTTAAACCCAGAACCTTTCTTTTCCCTCTTTTACAAGAACAGAAGGAAGGTTGACGGAGATAGCTCTGCCTCTTCAGACTTGGCTTGTGGGCCCTATAGGTCAGGAATGCACTTAATTTTGGCCATGGCTGTAGCAGATTGTTTAAGTCCCCATGCATCTTATATGGTATGGACGTATGGTTTCTATGCTGTATTAATGACGATGTGGGCTGCTTTAATTTAGAGTAACCATATTCCTATAGACTATTTGATCAAAGATGTTTCCTTTGCTTTTCATCATCATTTTACAAATTTATCTTTCCCTATATAATCACCTCATCTCCATACAACTCTAAAAGTAAGAGCATCTCTCATACCATCATTATATCTTTTTTCACTCTTTCACACACTATCCCTACTCCCTAAGTGCCCCAAAAGTCCACCCGTAACATACAAAATCTGTCATATTTTGTAGGGTTTAATCACTATTTTTACCCATTATTACCTATTCTAACCTATACCATCATTTCCTTACTTTTTCTCTTGGTTTTGGGACCTAAACGTACTCTAACACTCCACCTCTTTACCCCTTTCCTTTCCTTTCCTTTCCTTTCCTCCAAGAGACATAGTTACTCCATTTGCCTTTCTTCATCATTTTGCATCTCGCTCTCTTCCTTATATAAACATTCATTCATTACACTCTTTAATAACCACCAATACGACCCATTAAATATTTACATATCTTCTCTCTCCATCTCCACCTTCCAAAATTCGAACTCATACTCCCCTTACTACTCCATCTTCCACCACCAAAAACTCTATCACCACCACCATAAACTCCATCACTACCACTCAAAATAAGTCAAATGAGCATTATATCTTCATCACAATTCCATTTATCACTACCATCAACAAGTTCATAATCTTTTTATTTTACCATCAAGGAGGACAAGGAGAAACTAACCATTAATTTGTCAAGCTTCAACTAGTTTATTATTTTCTTTAACTCTTTAATTTACCTTGATATATGTTATAGATTTGATGTTAATTTGTATGATTATGAGTGAGTACGTAGTTACTTTGTTATGGTAAAACCCTAGCCAATCTTGTATGAATTGATGCTATAATACGATGTGGTGCAACTTTGATTAACATGCCTACATGCTAGTTCAAAAGTTGAATGCATATGCTTATGCTCTACCACTTTGAGTATGTGTATTTGCCATGTCATGGTATAATATTTAGAGCTTGGTAACCTTTGAATGTTAAAGCATGAAAACACACTAGGTGTGCATGTAGGGGCTGTGAATTACAATTACTAAGAAATAAGTTTATTTGGTTTACATGATTTCTTCATCTCCAAACTTTATGCTCTTAGGGTAATGCACTATATACCTAACCGGATTATAATGTATGACTTAAGTAGTTAAATACTACACTCGAGAGGGATTGCTTGATATCACAAAAGAGCCTGTCTCTTGTCATGCCCTAGAGAAATGCAAGGAGAGAAATTTGTTAATTGATTTAGTATCATTCATATTGAAATGTATCAAACTTGCAAGGGGGTTAACGGTAGACAATTCAAACCCTAACTTTCATTCATTAGATCACTAGTTTAATTTAGAGTAATTTAGTTTATATTTGAGTATTTGAGCATCTAGTTTAATTTGGTTCACCACTCTATTAAACATACAATTTCACTACCACCAAATCCACATACCTACCATGAGCCTAGATTTCCTTGTAAACTTAAGTTTGTGTTTGTACATTTGCATATTCTAGCTCTTCTTAATTAGGTTAACACCCTAGGTAGTGAAATATCTAATTCTCGTGAGTTCGGCAATATTTCTTAAATCTCTATACTATTACCCGTACTCTTTATACTTAAAGTGGCTTCACTATTAACATATTTTTGTCATATGTCAACATATTTGAGAATTTCTAATACTGATGTTGGTGTACACTAAAAAGAAAATAGGACAAATCTCGGTCACACGAGTATGCCTCTAAAATCTTAATTAATGTTGTTTGCGGATAGTGATGTGGTAATAATTAATAACACTGTTGGATACTGAAGTTCACTGTATCTCCCAATCTCACACGTTTCCTCCAGTATTATATTAACTTGGGCTTGTTCTTTTTCTGTCTGTATTTCTTTTGTCTTCCACATATATATGCAAACCAAAAATTGAAGCCGGACTATGAGAAGGGATAGTGGAAGACGCCAAGAAAATGACACTCCCTTTGCAAGCAGCACATTGATGATTAAAAATTTGCAACTGATAATTGGTGATGGATTACATAGAGAATATACATCAGACAAACACAAGATAGTTATGAATAGCAGAAGAGATAAGTAGAGATGCTGGCCTACTTTGTTAATTTCAGTCTATGGACTATTTATATGTCACTCTTGCTTAATCAGACCTGGACAAGTAATCATCTGCTGCTTTACTACTAGCCATTACTATGCTAGCTTGGTGAACAGAAATGTATATTCTAATATGGGTATTCAAGGGTTAGGGCCGGTGTGGGTGAGAGTGTGACTGTGTGAGAGTAGTACCGAGTCTGCAAATGTAGGGATAAAAAGTAGTGGGAACAAAGGAGAAAGTTTTGTTGTTAATTGTTAATTTGTTATGATCCAGCAAAGTGAGTTTTTTTTTTTTATGACCTCCCAGTAAAGTGAATTTGATCGGCAACTATTAGCCTATATATCTTTTTGAGAGGAAACTGTTGAGTAGCCTCCTTATATTATTTATATATTCTCACTAGATACTATGTACTTAATGAAAATTGTAAATTAATATATAAAAAATAACATTATTGATGCTCTCCAAAAATCACGGGTTCCTATTTTTAGAGTAGAGAGAATTCCATAAATTGTCACTCAACTATGACTCATTCTACTCTTTGGTCACTGAAGTTTCAAATATATCACTTTGGTCACTCAACTATTACACTGTCAATCACTTAAGTCATCAAAAGAGTATTTTTTATAATAGTGATTGACAGTGTAATAGTTGAGTGACCAAAGTGATATATTTGAAACTTCAGTGACCAAAGTGTCGAATGAGTCATAGTTGAGTGACCATTTATGAAATTTTCCCTTTAGAGTATGATGATTGATTTTTCCACTCTCATATTCCCACTTGCACTTTTTTCAATTTATTTAAAGGAGTATATATAGTCACTTAACTATAACTCATTCGATACTTTAGTAACTCAATATTCAAATATATCACTTTAGTCACTCAACTATTACTCTGTTAATCACTTTAGTCATTTTACTAAATCCTCTATTAAATCTCAGTTAAATAGACGATATTTTTGTAAATATGCATTATTTAGAGGGTAATTTTATCAAAATCTCACTTTAGCCACTTATCTCAATCATTTTAATTCAAACTTCTCAATTTTTTACGATTGGATCGATGGATCAAAATATCCTTGATATTGTGGCAAACTTTTTTTTTTTAACGGAGTAATTAAAGTGAATAACAGAGTTAAAAAGTTGAGTAACCAAAGTTATATATTTAAAAAGTAAGTGACTAAAGTATCGAACATGTAAAAGTTGACTGACTATTTGTTATATTCTCCCTTTATTTAATGATAAGTATTCATAACTTGTATTTCAAATGTATTCTTGAACAAATTGTTGGTAAATGTCTCAATTAATTAGTTAAACTCTTCATCTCCCCTCATCATAAAATAGAAAATGCACAAATAATTAGACCTATTTATGGAAGTTCTACAATACATTAATATACCGGTACATCAAATAAACTTAGTTTGATATAAAGGTAGACAAGTTTGATATATAAATAAAGTTGTCTCAAATGAATCTATCAACATATAGAGTTGGTCTACCTCTTAATTGAACCACTATACTTGATGTATCAATATATTGATGTATCATAGACGAACCTACCATAGTAATACATTCACTGTCTTCTATTTTAGACTCATATTACTTCAACTGTCGCCTTCTGAACTTTAACTAGTGATATGAGCTCAAATGATACTACAAAACCAAAGATTTAAATTACATGTCACCACACTAAAACGTAACTTGCAAAAATGATTTATACTTCTTTTGTTCTGCACTCTATTACGTACTTTATCACTGCTTAATCATCATACACAGCCGTCAACTATAGCTGCAGACTAGTTGATTGATAGAAGAAAGAGTGTATAGGAGTATGGTTGGGGATCAACAAGTTGCGAATTCACAATTTTTGTTAGTTTGTAACCTTCACCCAAAATCGACGAGTATAACCCATTACGCTCATTAGGCAATGCAATGGATCCCATGCCAACTTTTTGGTGTTGAAAATTTTTTGTTGAACCTTGCCATAGAAGAAGTTAATGTATATTACTAGAGAGATTCTTATGTAGACCACACGTACCACATGTCTAGCAGGGCTGATCAATCAGTGCATATGGAAGGGGTATTTACTTTATGTTTCAGAATAAACTTAAAAAATTTCTGGATTTTGTTTGGGCAGCCCACCGCCACTTGGTACGTTTGTCATATGTAAGAATTTCTCAAATTATCAAATGAGCATTCATTATAGTTTCTTTAATAAATATTTATTATATGAATTCAAAAGTTAAAACCTTTATAGAGTTCCAACATCTTCTCTATGATCATATTCTCTATAATTTATTATCAACAATAAATATGATATTATTTTTTAAATTTGACAAGTGTAACCAAATAATTAATGATGGAAATGAATATAATTTGAAGAGAGAAAAGTTAAAATATTTATAATTTTTTCATTTAGAGTTCCAACATCTTCTCTATCATATTCTCTATAATTTATTATCAACCATAAATATGGTATTACTTTTTAAATTTGACCAGTGTAATCAAATAATTAATGACGGAAATGAATATAATTTGAAGAGAGAAAAGAGAAGAGGGTAACAAATTTTAAAATGATGATTCCCTATAGTTTTAGAGTTTGCAGTAAATATATACGCATATAAATGCCTCATTTGGTTCACGGAAAGTCTTTCGCATGAGAGGGGAAATGAAATTTTTCAAGAACTTTCTATTATGATGTTTGTAACATAAGGAAAGTTATCAGGAAAGTTATTATAAAGTTTGTAATTAATATAATAAAATAGTTGTTATTGTGAGTAATAAATATAAGGAAAGAATGAAGAAAAATGATTTATTTGGAGTTTGGAATGAACCATTTTTCTCCTTATTTTCCTTTCCTTCAATAAAGTATTTACCCTCCTTTTGTATTCCAAAACGCAAGAAAGAAACAAGTTTCATTTCATGATGCTTACTTTCAACGAACCAAATGAGACCAAAGAGTTTAATGTACACATTAGGAATAAAAAATTATCTCTTCCTTTTTCTTCGAAATAGTAGGGAAAGTTTCAATCATGCTTATAATTCTACCAGTGGAATGATCCATATCAGACTCTGCTGCAGTTTTGGACTTGGTATTTATTTCACCTTTATGAGAAGTGGTTGAAATGTTATCAACCTTCCCATCATCTGGCTTTTTCTTTAACTTGCACAAAACCAAGTCCCCGGCCCCCTACAAGATTAAGTTGCTGTTCACTTTTAAAGTAACAGCAATGAAATATTAATGAAAAAAGAAAAAATTGGCTCTGCATGATGAATATTACTAAGTTTCTGTACACACATGCCATTGCAGTGTAAACAAGAGCACCTACGATATTGTTAGAATTAGATGGGAACAATTCTGTGTGCTGACTATTGTTGATTATACTCCAAATGTTTTAACATATACACAACCCTTTTTCTTAATTTAATTATCTGTGTACAAAATGAGAAAAATGCAATTGCAAAGTATGTTCATAGGACATATTTAGGCATGCTGACGCTTAACACAATATGTAGTCATTATCATTGGGGTCATGTAGCTCGATGCAAAGCACGAGTGTAGAAAATAGAAGTCCCACATCAAAAGAAACCCCCACAACATATAGAAGCTAAGTGATTGATTTTTAGTGAGTAGTTCTTGTACAATCGTATTTTTGATGCATGATGATTGACATTTACACTCTCATATTCTCCGACCGGTTGCACTTTAAGATGGCCAAATCTTACATCCAAAACCAAAAACCCATTATGTGTGATTCGTTAAGTTATTTGAGTTGCATGCATCTTCAGATCTTCTATATTCATTAAATATGCACTGTTATAATTTCAGGTGCAGTGCATATATATGAAGCTTAATCCTAAATGTACCTAATCAAAAATTAAATTGAGGTCCGATCCTCCAAGAGAATCATACCTAAAAATTAATACAAATGCTCCAAGAAAAGAAAACAGGTGGATCCATACGCTTTAAATACGTAGCGGACTGGATATTGACATACATAAAGCATATACATTAATACAAAGCATAATGGTGGCAGATGGATACACACATACTTATGGATCGAATTGACTAGCATAAAAACTTTCCCACTTGTAGCCATAATCAACACTATCTAGATGCTACTATCTTTTGTAATATGGTCTTACATTCAAATTTGGAGGAATAAGTATGTGGATGTACTTTGAAGATTCACAACGCTGGCGCTCAGAGATAAGATCTAAATTATTGATATTTATATTTTTCATTGTTTACTGATATTGAATATTAGATTTTGTGTGTGTGTATGTTAAATCTAACACCTTTATAGGGTTTGATATTAGGGGAGTCTAGAAAGCGCCTCACGCGCCAAGGAAAAAAGGAAAAATCCGACGGTGTGTGTTCTCTCCCGGCCGGACGCTGCCGGCATTCCAGCCGCTGCGATCCAGCCTGGGAGAGGATGATGTTTCGGAGATGGGGGGGGGGGGGGGGGGGGGTTCAAGGGCAGCAGTGTGGTCTAGTGAGGGTGGATGGGCCTTCGGTTCTGGGCGGGGCAGATCGAACTCGATCTGACCCTCTTGGATCTGGGGCGACGGCGGAGGTGTAGCAGTGACAAATTTCAGATGTCCGGTGGTGGTTTCTGATGTCACCAATCCTGCGTGGGCTGTGGCCGTGGCGGTTCAGATTGGATCAAGGAGGTGGAGATCCCGAAATGGATATGTCTTTACTTCGATTTGGGACCGTTTTGTGGTCGTCTGCCTGGTGTAAGGGTTGGTTGTGGCGTGTCAAGGAGGTGCAGCGGCGGAAGACTTCGGCGCGGCGGTGTCGTGATGGCGAAGGGGCTCGTTGGCGGCAGGGGTGGCTGCTTGCAGCTCGTGCCCTAGGGAAGTGGGGTTTGGGCTGGCCCACTGTTTTTGGGCTTCTTAGGTGTTTTGTTTCCAATTTAGTTTGTTACTGTTTTTTTCTAGTTGTTGCTTTCGTGAAAATAAGTCCCTCCTTTTGTGAGCGAGGGGTTGGGGGTTTATGGGTAGTGTCGATGCCATTGTTATGGTGTCATGGTAGTTCTGGGGTGTCATGGTAGTTCTGGTGTGTCATGGTCTGGTCTTTGGTCGGTGTTTTTTGGTTATCAACGTAATGGTGAATCACCCTTACATGTGGTCTGGCGGTATTGGGTCGCGGTGTCCGAACGGGTGAAAACAGTTCATCGTAATGTTGGTGGCTGGGTTGTATCGGTACAGGTTTAGCTGGTACTCATTGTGTATGAGCGTAAAATTTGGTTAGGGGTTGGGCCTTTTTGGCTCATGGCAGTCACTCATGTTGACGGTTCTGTAACTATGGATCCAATGCTATGTAGTTTGGTTATTAATGGAATTTTCATCATTCTCAAAAAAAAAATATTAGATTTTTTTTTTCCAGAATTTTGTTTTAGTTGAATGTACATGTTTTCTCCAAAGTCCAAACTTAATTTTTGTATAATTTTCATCAATATCTAATGTTTTCTTGATATGTCCATTATAATCAATGTTTTCATGGATCTTGATATTTGTTTATACTCGATATTTGCACATAGGAATGATCTATAAGTTGGAAAAGTAGTTATATAATCTCCTGAGCATTATTTAGAATGTTCAATCAGTCCATCAACTTGTTTAGCTACAAGCAGAATTATTGAGTGTACATATTACTTTACCAGTACCGACATCGATCTGGATATATTCGTACAATTCATTATAAACTTCTATCGAAATATGTAAGCAATCACTCCTAAATTTCTAAATATACTAACATTTTGACAAATCATGCACCAATATCATGTAAAATATAGGGTTGACGATCAATAAAGAAGTCATTGCTTATTTATAAGTTGTTACGCACCAGTCCAAAGACTTCACATTCTTTATGAATAATACATATACAGAATGCTCCAACTTCTGCACTACGAAATGAACTAAGAATATAATTCTTTGCATTTGTGGTATACTGCTATGTGATGCAAAAAAGGAGGCATCCGGAATTGCCATGTATAAGGGTTTAACCAAATTAACTTCGCATTTGGCAAAGAAGAAAATTTGGTGCACCGACGTACACTGTGGTCTCTTTGCTTAGTTTTTTCCGAGTTAAGTTTGCGCGTTTGATCTCCAATGTCATGTGACATGCTTCTTGCTATAGGATGTGAATCATGTGATAGAATCTGTCGGTTTTCAAACTCTCAAACTATACATGCATGCTTCCTAATGAGTTATGGTTATGTTTCAAGATAGACACTTGCCGAAAACAAGGCTACTACTTAAGACACACTTAAAAACATTTAAGTTTTTATGATAATTGGTGATGCTGGTGTTTTTTCCTGATGCTATCGGTGTCCATCAGTGGTTATGGTCATGGCTCATGCGATAATATGCCAGTGCCGAGCCTCGCTGGTGCCGGCCAGCAGTTATTGGAGCGGGAAACCTTGGTGGTGTCACATACATTTAAGGATTTATTTCCGGTCTTCGATCTAATTATTTCTCGTACTGAACTTGTTTGGAGCAAAATATTAAAAGTTCTTTAAATTAGTAGTTCGACTCCACTTCATCAATAAAGGCTTCTCAATTCATGGGGTGGATTACTTATTGCTATTTAAAAAACAAAAAACTGAAATACTTTGGACAAGAATCATGATATGCTCTTGACCTAGTATTCTTGCAAGTGGCCTAGTGGTTCTTGCCTAGTTGGATGTGCTCCCCAACCTAGGTTCGAACCCCGAAGCTGTCAAAGTGGCCAGACACTGTACTGCAATGCACAGTTGGAGCATTTCACATGCGCCGAAAGAGTTTATCTTGGGCCTAGAAAGCCTTTGGGTTCCCCTTGACAAAATTAACAAAAAAAATATATATGCTCTTGACCTAACTACATGGTTTTCATTTAGGTAATCTAAGATCCTACTTTAGATTTTATTTTTCTTAATGCCAACTTGCCAAGGTATTCTTGCTACTCAAGTTTATTAGCCAGTCGTGTTACCATTTGGCACATTAGAATCAGAAAAAATCTTTTCGATAACTTTTGATGTGCAATGTTACTCAATTCATATAGCTTTCGGTGACGAACAAGAAAAAACAAGTAGGAAAGGAATCTTTTATATATAATTGCTGCGAAGATAACCTCGTCGACAATTTACTTTATTATGTAAAGCTCCTTTTAGTTGGAGTAGGAACCAATCATGCAAAATCCCAGTATAAGTAATCAACATCATGAAATTTAAATGGCATCATATATTGCACTACGATCTCAAACTAAATAAGATCGTATCATTTTATTTCTTATCTTAGTTACTTGACAATTATAGATTTTTTTTTATATTTTAAATTATAATTGTTTAGGTAACAATAAGATCTCAGAGTTAGTATCCGCTATAGAGAAAAAAAAAATTTAAATTATTGATCATACGAACTAACTCCACAACTCGTGCAACGAGTAGATCAATATTAACTGAGTCGGCGAGGTTCACGACCTTCCTTTTGATCATAGTTAGGGTTTAAGAACTAGATACTAGTCATTATATTATATAAACAATGAAGATTGAAGATGGCAATTACAGCGTAAATCCTAGCTGTACCCTACAAAACCCTTCTCATATTTTCATCGAGTGATGATAGAAGCATGGAAGCTTCGCCTTTGGACCCTACCACCACTAGAAAAGACTAGATTCATTTCTATCCTTACCCCGCACGACAAAAAGTCTCAACCTCTTTGTTCTAATCCCCTCTCTATAAACGAACTACATGTAAGTGATGAAATCCAAGCATTGCTTTTAAACCCTCCACACCCACAACTACATCCTTAGCAAAGATTGCAACTTTCTCCAAAACCCATCGCACTTTCTCTCATTTTTTCTCAGCAAATTTAGCGACTTTATCATCATTAAGAACAGTTGCAAGGAGTTTTAACATGGTATGTGAATAATGTCAATCTCTTTGTTTCTGTACATAGATTTGGTTCTGTTTTGTTGGGTTTGGAATCTTGGAGCTCATTTTTGAGTTACTGGGTATTTGAAACACAGGTGGCAAACCGTAGTATGAGAGACAAAGACTCCAATCCTAATGTCCGTGAGAGCCTTTCAAGAAGCTTTGTATCAGTGGAGGAGCCAAAGCCAGAGACAAGGGCAGGGCCTGGCTTGATTTCCTGTACTACTTTCAATATTCTGGCTCCAATCTACAAACGACTCGATCAACTGGTCCACAAACTCTCCCATTTTGCTTATGAATCTGTTGAGTTGCTTATTGTTTTTGATTGTGTTCTGAAGTTTTTCATTGTTCTTGTGGTGTGGAACAGAATCAAGGGCTTCGTGAGAGTGAATTCAGCTCATTCTGGGTGACTAGGAATCAGAAGATTTTGGATTGGTTACTGTATGAATCGTCTACTATTATATGTCTCCAGGTGATCTTTATGTACCCTTTTGCTCTTTTGTGCTGAATTTCTGTCTAAACTGAAAAAAGTGAACCTTTCAGTTTCTGTCCAACTATATGAGCTGAATAGACCCTTTTTTGTAAAATTAGGAGTTCTGGGTTGGAAATGAAGAATTTGTGAATATGTACCTGAAGAGGCTTGGTGATGCTGGCTATAGTACCTTCAAGCTTGCCCGAACTAACAACCGTGGAGATGGTATGTTATTACCTTTAATCGGTCCCTTTCCATCTCGGTTCAAACTTTAGATACATTGGACTTGTTTGGCATCATTCCTTTTGCTGTTAAATTTGGTAAACTTATAATCTTATTACTTTTTCAACTTTAGTTGAGCTGTATAACTGGAAGTTCTGATTAAACATGTACATAATTCTTGACACATGTAGTTTAATTTGATGGATTCATGTTTTACGTAGTTACATAGGTTTCTACCGTCAATAATCTATAATTCATTTATGTTAGAGTAACTGAAGATCCATGCAATCAAAACTGATGTTCAGTTTTGATTCTTTGTATTTATACCATTGAATACTGTTTATAACTTATTGTAACAGTAGCGTAACAGTAGCATAACAGTCAAATTACCTTAGCTATATAATAGTACACTGTAATCAGAATGAATCAATATAGAAAACACATTTTCTACATGGTATCAGAGCTCTGCTGACCAAACCTCTTCATAAGCAACGTCATGCTTATCTTACTGGCAAACTTGTTCGTGCAGGCCTGTCCAGTTTGAGGGAGGGTGTTAGAGTAACTGAAGATCCATGCAATCATTCTTTGTATTTATACCATTGAATACTGTTTATAACTTATTGTAGCAGTAGCATAACAGTCAAATTACCTTAGCTATATAATTGTACATTGTAATCAGAATGAATCAATATAGAAAACACATTTTCTACAATTTATTTCTATGATTCTTGTCATGAACTGATGACTGAAGCGAGCTCCTGTAACTCCGTTAATACTGCTGCATGCTGTATGGGGTTGACTTGTTTTATGTGCTCTATACAGGTCTGCTGACTGCCGTTCGAAGTGATTTCTTTAGAGTTTTAAACTATCGAGAGTTGCACTTTAATGATCTTGGAGACCGTGTTGCTCAGCTATTACATGTTCAGTTAACTGCTCCCTTCTCACAAATCCAGAGAGGCAACCTTCAACAAGAAATTCTTATTGTGAACACTCACTTGTTATTTCCTCATGACTCCAGTCTTTGTATTGTAAGATTGCATCAGGTATTAAAAATATATCCTTTATCATGTCAAGTTTTATGCATATCATGGTTCATTGCTGCTGTAGGCTTACCTCAGTGTCCTATCCTTTCTTTGAATAGGTTTACAAAATTTTGCAATTTGTGGAGGCTTATCAAAACGAAAACAAGCTAAACCATATGCCCATCATACTTTGTGGGTGAGTTTCGCTTGTCTTTCTCTATTAATGTTCAGTTACAAAGCTCTTCCATGTAATACTTTAACCTGGTGAGAGGTACTACTAGTGAACCACCCACTATTGTAGATAATTGTCTCTTTTCCGATGTGGGAATTTTGCATGCCCAAGAAGTAATTGGAACCAATAGTCTGCTTTATTTTACCATCCCAAAATCAATTTATGTACATCCACCAGGTGTGGGGTGTGTTATCTTAAATGGTCTCACTGATGAAAACTTGTACGTTGTTGCCACTTTTCTGATGTGGGACTCTTACATTCAACATATTGAATCAAACCTTTAAAATGCATATCCTTTTGAAGGTGCTAGTTTAAAGGATATACCTCTTGGTGTTGCACCAAAGACCTGGAATCAAATTCTCACCTTCACATACAAAAGAATTGTAAGATTGAGAGGTCATCTCTAGTTGTATAGCCTCTGTTGAACCAGAGAATCGAATGTTCATTCTCATTTATGTATTCATGTATTATTTTCTGCAGTGACTGGAATGGAAGCAAGCGTGGTCATGTGTACAAGTTTCTTAGATCACAGGGGTTTGAATCAACATATGACACTGCTCATCAATATACTGACAATGATGCCCACAAGGTTGGTTTTTCTGGATATCGATTTTGAACTCATTGAATTACTTGGTTATATCTGCATAGTGCATATCATTTATACTCATTGCAGATTTCTTCTTTATTTTCTACAGTGGGTTAGCCACCGCAACCATAGGGGAAACATCTGTGGAGTCGACTTCATTTGGCTTTGTAATCCAAACAAGTCCCGTAAACCATTAAAGACCAGTTGGTGTGAAGCTGTTTTTGGAATATTAAGGGTAAGCATTTCGTTCACCCAAGTCTCTAGTGTAATATTGTACCATTCATCTTTTTTTCCCCCCATCTACTGTATAATTCCTTGATGCATAAGATGAGAACTGATTTCATGCAAGTTGATTTAATTGAAAAATAAAATAAACAGGCAAACCAGCCAGACATATAGTGCACATAAGCTCTGTTCAAAATACTTCCAGAGTGTTGCATTCTGGCAGATTTATAGTGCTCATAATCTGTTAAAACTGTTCCAGGATGATGCATCTGATCTTAAAATGCAAGCAAGCTTTGATAAAATGTATAGATTATCAGCCCTTCTGATCTTTCCGCATCTTATGCTGATTTATCTATTTATTTTTTTCAGCGCCAGCTTCGAAAAGCTTCGATGGCTGAAAATGATGCATTTGCCTTTTTGAAGGGCGACAACCATGGTGATTTTATTACTTCCTCTGCTTTCTGTGAAGCACTCCGTCAGGTTTGCTCTATTCACTGTCACTATAATGAAGTTCAAGTAGAAAGATAAGACTTGCTTATATAAGATTTTTTCAGGTTAATTTAATTGGTCATCCATCCGGACTGGGTTTCCAGGAGACGAGGGATCTCTGGATCCAAGCAGACACAGATGCAAATGGTGTCCTTGATTATGAAGAATTCAAGGTAACTTTATCATCCATAACTTCTGGGATTTTGATTTCCTATAGTCTCAGCTTTTATCTTGCATAAGCTTTGTCCTGATGTAATAGTCATTGGCATTGCAGAATATGATCTGGAGTTGTACAGGGTCAGACCAAAAGGAAAGCCTCACTGGGAGTAGAGAGGAGTCTGAGGAAGGCACCAAGGAAGCCCTTGGATTGATGGTGAAGAATGCAGTTCTTTACCCAAGTGAGGCGGAGAGGGGAATATGGCCTGAAAATTATACACTTTCGGATCATGCTAGACTGACTGTTGTACTTTCACCAGAAAACATGTGGTGTTGTTCTCAGTCATAAATCATTCTCAAGAGACTTGTGGATTAGTGGAGCCGAAGGGGATTTGTAAATCTGTAGGAACCTTGTATAGCCGACAGAGACCAATCCCTTTCAGGCTCCAGGTTCATGAGTGTTTATGGATTAAAGTGTTTCCATGAAAAAAAGAAAAAAGAGTCATTTTGGAGTAGAGAATTTTCTTTCTGTATGATAGTCTTCATTCCAATGTACTGTTTCTCGCTAGCCTTGGCCAGTTTTATTTAGGCAAGGAGCAGAAACAACTGGATTTTGAAGGACCCCAATTAAAGCATTCTTCTTCCTAAATATCCCGTTTATGATTTGGTGGTTGTTATTTACAAGTAGATTATTGATTGATGGAACAGATCACTGAAGCAACTTTCTCATGAACAAACTCTAAACTAGTATTACCGGGGACAGAAGAACAGATAACGACCTTTCACCTCACTGCACTACTGCCTGTCTACTTCTTTTTGTTGCCATGCACAGAACGGTCTAAATTGAAAGATACATACCAATACTAAATCACTTTCTGTGGAGATCAAGTAAAATCACCATGGATGGTTCATCCAACGATCATTACCGATGATCATCTATCTAGATCTCAACCAAGGGTAGTGATTCACTTCAAGCATTCGCAAACAATCATTCTCTCTGTTAGTGTAGGCTAAGAGACAAAAGAGTTTGAGGAGACTGGTTAGTGAAGGAGAATTGCCGGTACACTGCTTGGGTCAAAGTTTGACTTTATATTTCGTGTCAAGTCGACTACTCATTTTTGTACGTAATCCAACTACTACATATGATTACCGACCTGAAATGAGTACATGAATGAGATAAATGATTTTGATACGTATATCTTCCACTATCTTTACTAACACAAATTGAATCAAACTACAAAATGCAAGCAGAACCCAATATCAAAAAGTTAATAAAAATAGATCAATTATCTCGTATTCCTACATACGTCGGATAATATGTATTCGACTCGGATTCTTTGTTCCTACTCATCTCATCTCCATTTTATGCAAGTAAACGACACTCATTTTCCCGTCTCATTTCCAAGTAGAATGAATGTTTTGGGAGTACTGAAATTACATACATTTGACACGGGAATAGATTCATTCATTCATTTGCCCAATGCATGAACACACGCAATGCTTTCGTGGAAGAGTTAAGCTTCTGAGAAGGAACAAAGAACGCGGGAACATCCTCACTTCCAGGGAACCCAACACCGTTAAGGTGCGCGGGACCCACCAAACTACGAGGTAAAATAATCCAACGTAAGGGCATATAGCCAAAGACTTTGGACCAAATAAACAAATCAATTCCATGCTATTTAATGTTTTCGTCTTCAAAGTTCAAACCCAAAACCAAGCATCACAATTCTTCTGATCATCCATGACTACTAAGCTAGGTGAGTAACAGTTTCCACAGTATTTAAGAAGCTCGACATTCTCTGTTTTTTTTTATGAAAGCTAGCCGGAGATGGCTGCGTCATCCTCAAGACATCGGGTGGGTTACCGATTCGACCCCAGAGAGCTTCCGGTGGGTTACCGATTCCACCCAACAGAGGAGGAGCTGGTCGATCACTTCCTCAAGAACAAGATGCAAGGCTGCGCCTTCGACGAGGTTCCGGAAGTAGACATCTGCAAGCACGAGCCTTGGGATTTGCCTGGTAACGAAACTGAACCCCATTTGGCTTCAATTCTGCTTCTTTCTTTTGGCTAAATGTTTTGTTCTGTCGAGGCTGAGATTATGTGAACTGGGTGTGTCAGCGTTTTCACCGTTAAGGTCGGATGATGAGGAGTGGTTCTACTTCAGTAGACCGGATTACAAGGCCGGCAAGAAACAGGGCCAGGCCAACCGGGCCACCGAGGGAGGGTTTTGGAAGATCACTGCGAAAGAGGGTACTATCAGAGCTCGGAGGTCCAAGGCTGTGATTGGGAAGAAGAGAATTTTGACCTTCTATACTGGGAAAGTTCGGAGTGGGCAGAAGACCAGTTGGGGGATTCATGAGTATTACATACCTGAAAATCTGCTTCCTAATGCTGCTAGGCAGGTGATCACTCTGTGACATTTGCTTTTCTTTGTAATATGATATCAATGTTGTGTTTGGATGTGGAAATTGAGTGATACAATTATGGGAACTGATAAGATTTCTTTGAGGATGGTTGGTTTTTAAGGGGTTTTTGTTTCGGATTCAAGAAATGACTCGAAATGGAACTTCTTTGGAGATTATGTGTTTTGGTTTATGTTCAACTACTAAAACCCTTTTGGGTTTTTGAATCTTTGATTGTTTAATAATGAGCAAACTCTATATGGGTTTTAAGTTCAGCACTGGAACTAAACCCAAAAGGGTTTTAAGTTCTCTTTGCTATGCAGCATTGTTTTCCTTGAGTTGGTTGGCTTGAAGGGGTTTTGGTTTCAGAATCAAGAACTGACTTGAAATTGAAACCCCTTTGGGGACAATGGGTTTTGGTTCAGCAACTAAACTCTTTGCGGTTTTGATTATTTACTAACACAGCCTGATGTTGTTTACTGTGTAGAGGGACTTTGTTCTCTGTCGCTTGAAGAAAAAAGATGAGAGTACTAATATTGGAGCCTGTGATGAAGGTGAACCTAGCACTAACAACGCATCTGATTTTCAGAATCTCATGGAAGTTTTTGGTAGGCAAAGTATTCCAGAGGTGAGTGTTGAGCATGAGTCTTAATTTGAAGGTTTCCTAAATGACTTTCTTCATTTAATGGTGCAAAGAAATAAACCTGCAACTAACACTTGCTTCTATAGGATTTGCAGATCACATTGCAGGAAAATACTCGGCGGCCTGAAGAAATTTTTGATACACTCTTTCCCTCTCCTGAGTCACCTCAATTACATAATTTCTCCTCCATGTTGGGAGACAATTTTCTGCATGCAAATGCCGTTAGTGATGTTCACCTTGAGTTGCAATATGGATTTCAACCTGATGATTCGGAAGATGAGGAATTCAACGTGAACTCTTATTTGGTTGACGATGGTGATTACTCCTTGGAAGAAACATCACGCACTACTCGGCTCAACCACTCAAGCGAGCCAAAGTCGGTGGTTAAGGTGTATGATGAGGGTATACATCAACAGGTAAAGAAGTACTTTCCATTGGCTATTGAAGAAGCAGTTCAGTTGGACTGCCTAATGGACTTCAGTATTTATATCTATAGGAGGATATCAGGACTCTTTATAATGTGCTCGTCACTCACATTATTACACTTAATAATGTGTTTCTCACCCACAATATTGCATTCTCTTTCTCACCCACAATATTGCATTCTCTTAACTCTCAAGTGATATTCTCCTAAAGAAGCTGAAACTTGTGGTAAAGTCATATTTTGAGTTGTGTTTATTACTTGTGCTATAACCACTCAGGCTTTGCTTCACATTTTCGAGGCTTTGGAAACTTATTCATGTTTTAACACTTATTTCTTCAGAGCATGAGTTCACCTGTTGCTTCAAGCCTGCCCATACGAGATGCAAATGTTATGCTTCTTAAGTTCTCGCAGAAGAATGCTTCCCCTGTCAACGTTGCTGCTAACTTACCTCGGAAAGAGCTGCAGGCTGACTTTGGCAGTCATATGCTTTCTCACCTTGGTCCACAGGAAGTCAAGGTGAAAAAATTAGAACTGCAGCTCAAAGAAGTAATTTCTTTTGAAGCTTTGAGCAAGCTATTTCAACAAACTTTGATTTCATTTTGCAGTACACAAGCAAGTTGTCCGAGATGCCTAAGCCTAAGCCGGAGCCTCCAACGCCTAAGCCTAAGCCTGTGGAGCCTCCAAGCAATGATGAAGGAAAGGGTATGAAGCAGAAACAAACTGGAACAACCATCAGCGATTGGAAGAGTTCATTCATTGTCTGGAAGGAATCCCCATTAATCCTTAGATCATATCCTCCAGCAGTATACACTTGTTACATGATAGGAGGCTTGGTTTTGTTCATATTTTTTGTTGAGGAACTAATTTCATATGGGAAGTGGTACTAGACTGGCCAGAAAATAGTCGACTTTCGATTGTTCTGTCACACGTGTAGTTAACTAATTATTCCAGTCTTACAAGCTAACTTTTTGTAATTACGTCCTTATGGGTTACGTCCTTACGAAAGGGAGATTTATGCTATTAGATCAAATGATACTGGGCCAATGTATTCATATTCTTGTAATAAACCAAATTAATAGATAAATGAAATCCGTTTAAATTGAACCGTTCATGTTAATAATAGTAAATCACAATTATGAATACCCGAATGACTATCATTTTGACTAAAAATTTGTAAAAATAGTCTATACATAGAGACAAAAAACTGAATGATCGAGATGTTGATATTGTGAGATCCCGAATTTTGAAGTTGTTCAAATTTTATTTTTGAGGTTAAAAATGAAAAATAGTTGTTGCCATGAGTTCGCAGCATTTTTCGAGTTCTCGAGCTATTTTAAATAAATTTTTCAAGTCTACTCAGAAGAAAATGATATGCTGACGTGACGAGTTCTTATTGGCTATTAGGTGACATGTGGCAGGTGACGAGAGAGCAGCTGGTCATGACGTCATTCACGGGGATGGCGATGACATCAACAAGGGGATTAGTCACATAAAAAGGGCAACAAACAGTGGAATATTTTTTTGTGTGAAACATGACACCAAGTGTACACTCCTTGTTGACACGTGTCAATTGGGGGGCCTATAAATGTATGTGTTGGGACCAGCAGCTCTTAGTTTCTTTCATTTTCTCCGTTCTCTCTCTACTCTCCCCTCAATTTTTCTCACTCTAGCTCTCTCTCTCTCTCTCAAACTTCGACGGATCATAACTTTTGATCTGTAATTCCAATTCAGAATCAGCAAAAGCTACAGATTCATTTTGATGCCTCTTTCTATCTATGGAGGTTTTAATTAGATCCAACAGTTATTTCTAGAAGGCTTGTTTTCGGAGGCTCGATTTACGATTGATATTCTGAGAGGCGAATGCGTATTGTCAAGGTGAGTGAGTTGTGTAATATATTTCAAATATTTTTATTTGCTACAAAATGATGGAAAAGCATGATTTTATCTATTTACGAAATATCTTTATATTTTCAAGTGAAACATGTTTATTTGCGAAGTATGTGGGGTTTATATATAACATGTGCTGGATCCATTGTTTGACTAGTCATGGAATTTGTAAACTTCTTGGTTGATTATGCTGAGGTAAGGATGTGTCACAAGGTGGTATAGGGCTAGAGAAAGTCATTAGGGTTCCCATGGGGTGCACTAACTTGAAGGGTAGTCAATAAGAAGGGATGATGTGATGTGATGAATTGCGGTGAATTGTTGTGTATACGATATACTACTTTCTAGCGTGTGTAAAATGACATGGCTTTACTGACATTTTACATGATCTACTCACTGAGCGCGTAGTTTTGCTCATCCACCCATCTTTAGTATCTTTTGCAGAGAAGTATTAAGAGTTTATCAAGCCGGAAATGAGTTGGATGAGCCTAGAATGAAGAGTTTATTTACATTTTGTTTTGTAATGCTTATACCTCGGATTTGGTGTTTGGTGGTTAAAATCCATTGACATCGGATCCGGGGCGTGACAGATATGTGATCGAAAAGTGGGTCCTATAATTCTACAAGTAGTGGCATAGTTAAAACTTGTAATAAGAGCTAGGGGTCAAAAATATAGTTCAACTTTCAAGTTAGAGTTTACATTTAAATAATAAACTAGAAAATTGGCCCGTGCTTTGCCATGGGTTTTGTTCTTGTATAGAAAGTAGAAGGATCAAATATAGGGAGGCTATGGACGGGAGATCATGGCTGTGTGCATATCAAACAAAGTCTATATCAATTCAAAGCTCAGACACCGAATAACAAAACTACTAAAAGATGGCAGCCTGTAACTAAGAGGTATATGATAGATGCGAAATTGTGGTAGAAGACCAGGGGTAAAATCATCAGTTTAATGTTACATTAACAGTTGTGAATAGTAAACTTCTCTTTCATATATAGTATAATTTATACTCAATAAACAATGAAAGAAAAAAGAGACAAATCTTAATTTCTTTACAAGGTGTGACTTAAATCTATAGCACATGGAGATTTTATTTAAAAACTAGATAAAAGAATCATGAAAAGCGTCAAAGCGAAATGAATAACAAGAGTTAGAGGGGTCAACAAGAACCTTCCAAGCATGTTAAGCAAAAAATATAAGATATTTATAACAGAAAACCCTTGAAGGTCATTTGACCCTCCTCGACTAACTATACTACTATAGCTAGCTACACTCATGGCTACAAAGTATCCACTTAAAATGGTTTTAAAAGAAAAAAATTATGTCAATCCCGTTAGAAACCAACATTATGTCAATCCCGTTGGAGGAAGGACTTGTATTATATCAATCCCGTTAGAAACCAACATTTTCACTACTATAGTTCGTTTGGATTCACCAAACTAAACAGAAGCAGCAAAATCCAAAGTAATTAGCACGAAGACAAAACATAGGTCGTTGATCACTTCCATTTTTGATCAATTGTGATTGAGTGAGTGAGATAGTGACAGTAACCTCAACTCTACACATTAGGCAAAATCATCGAGTCCAACACCATCATCACCACTAAAACTTGAAACTACCACAGGAACATTGTCACCCAACGCAACAAATGAGAGAAGAAGTAGCCAGAGAATGGCCATAGCCTCTATTGGCGAGCAAAAGAGGAAATCAGAGAAGCCTCTGCCGCAAAGGGGAGGTTCTCAAACCCTAGCAGAGAGACGACTAGGTCAGATATATTCAAAAACTAGATAAAAGAATCATGAAAAGCGAAAGAAATAACAAGAGCTAGAGGGATCAACAAGAACTTCACAAACATGTTAAGTAAAAAATATAAGATATTTATAACAGAAAAGCCTTGAAGAGGGTCAAATGACCCTGCTCGACTATAGCTCGACTATAGCTAGCTACACTCGAGCCTACAAAGTATCCCCTTAAAATGGTTTTTTTTTTTTTTGAAAACAAAAAATTCTCTTGGAGGAAAGACCTTGTATTATATATAGACACACGCTGACACACGTTATATGGGTATTCACTATTTCTTGTAGTTTTATTTTGCTTTAGAAAAGAATCCATCCGTATATATAGTCACGAGTACAATACAGTGTCTTCCATCAACTTTAGCTTCTCATGACTGATAATGTGAGACGGGGAATCAATCTAGCATATAGAAACCAACATTTTCACTGCTATAGTTCGTTGGGATTCACCAAACTAAACAGAAGCAGCAAAATCCAAAGTAATTAGCACGAAGGCAAAACATAGGTCGTTGATCACTTCCATTTTTGATCAATTGTGATTGAGTGTGAGAGTGAGTGAGTTGAGTGTGAGACCAGGAGAGTAACCTCAACTCTACACATTGTCTCTTGATGAAAGTCAGAGATGGCAACAGCAGCAGTAGAACTTCGAGTGGGTTTCAGATTCCACCCCACAGAAGAGGAGCTGGTCAATTACTACCTCAACAACAAGATACAAGGCCACGACTTTAACGACATCATCCCTGAAATGGACATCTGCAGCTACGAGCCTTGGGATTTGCCCGGTAACGAAGCCAACCCCATTTTGCTTCAGTTCTCCTCCTTTTTTTGTCTAAATGTTTAGTTTTGTCGAGACTGAAATTTTGTAAACTGGGTATGTCAGGGTTTTCATTGATAAAGTCTGGTCAGGAGTGGTTCTACTTCAGTAAACCGGATTACAAGTTCAGAAATAACCGAAGCCGGGCCAACCGGGCCACCGAGAGAGGGTTTTGGAAGATTACTGGGAAAGAGCGTGAGATCAAAGCTCGAGAGTCCAAAGCTGTCGTTGGGAAGAAGAGGACTTTGACTTTCTATAAAGGGAAAGTTCGGAGAGGCCAGAAGAACAATTGGGTTATCCATGAGTATTACATACCTGAAACTTTGCTTCCTAATGCTGCTAAGCAGGTGATGGTGATCGCTCTCTGAACATTAGCTTCTCTTTGCTACATATATGATATCAATGTTGTGTTTAAGTGTTTTAGATATAGAAATTGAGTGATTCTACGTATTTTATAGCATTGTTAGGAATTTTTATGATGATTGTTGGCTTGAAGGGGTTTTGGTTTTGGAATCTAAGAAATGACTTGAAATAGAAACCCCTTTGGACCCAATGGGTTTTCGTCTAAGTTCAACACTAAAACCCTTTGGGGTTTTGCTTCTCTTTGCAATGTGATATACATGCTGTGTTATAGGTACAGAAATTAAGTGATACTATGCAGCATTGTTAAAAATTTCATTTGAGGATGGTTGGGTTTTGGTGAAGGAATAAGAAATGACTCGAAATCAAAACCCCTTTAAGGCCAATGTGGTTTTGTCTAAGTTCAACTACTATTCCAACCCTTCTGTGTTTTGATTAATTAATGGTTGAGCTACTTTCTAATTGTGTAGAGGGACTTTGTTCTCTGTCGCTTGAAGAAAAAAGATGAGAATACTGAGATTGGAGCCTGTGATGAAGGTGAACCTAGGACTAACGATCAATCTGATTTTGAAAATCTACTAGCACTTGTTCATACGGCGGGTGTTCCAGAGGTGAGGAAATGTTGAGCATGAGTGCTCTTAATTTAAAGGTTTCTCAAATGAACTTCTTCATTTAATTGTGCCCAAAAAGAGCAAATTTGTAACTAAAACTTAATTATGATTCGCAAATCACAATGCAGGAAAATACTCGACCTGAAGAAATTTTGGGTTCACTCTTTTCCTCACGGGCATCACCTGAGTTGCCTCAATCTGATGATTATTTCTCCTCCATGCTGAGAGGCAATTTTTAGCATGCAAATGCTGGTAGTACTATCCATATCGAGACGGAAGATGAAACAGAGTTCTTGAAGTCAATTTTCATTGATCAGGATGATTACTCCTTCGAAGAGGAAACACACACTACTCTCAACCATTCCAGTGTGGATAAAAGAATTCTAGAAGCTGCACAGGTAAATAATTACTCTCCATTAGCTACTGAAGGAAGAGTAGTTCATGAACCTCAATATTTTTTTTATCAATAGGAGAATATCATGAGGACTCTTTCTAATGTTCTTGTCACTTGAATAATTATAGTTAATGATATGCTTGTGACCACATTTTGCAGTCTCATCAGTGATAGTCTCCCATAAAAGCTTGAATCTTTTGGTGAAGTCAATTTCTAATTTTTTTTTTTTTTTTGGCCACTTTTTCTTCAGGGCATTACTTTACCTGTTGCTTCAAGCCTGTCCGAACGAGATAAAGATGTTCTGCTTCTTAACCAGATATTTGGGAAGGATGATGCCTCTGTTAATGTTGCAGTCAATAAACATCGGGATATTGACCGTGTTCAATCAGTGACTGACGAAATCGAGCATGAACCAAGTCCCATTTTGTTACAGGAGCCACAGGCTTCCTTTAGCCATGATGAACATTCGATTAATTGTCTCACCTTAGTCACTGATGATGAAAGTTCTATAAACAAAAGCAGGCGCAGGCACAGGCAGAGATCTAAAACCATAGTATTAGCAAGCCTCCAGGGGAAGACTGAAACTGCGCAATCATTTGATTATGGGGAAGTGCTACAAGCACATGTGAGTGAATTAAAATTGCAGCTTAGAATCATGTGGAGAACCTTTTAGAGAGTAGATATAATAAACTCTTATATTAAGCTTCAAGCAGGCTATTCCCTCTACTCAATCTCATTTCATTTTGCAGGAAAAACGTTATGTTGAGGATCAAGATATAGAAGGAGCTGGACAGGTAAAAATTTACTCTCCATTAGTTTTAGAATGAAAAAAAAATGCTCCAATGGCAATTGAACCGCAAAATTTGGATCTATAGCAGAATATCACATGCTGTTTAGGAACTACTCTCCTTAACAAGCTTCAGTCTTGTGGTAAATTCAAATTTGGAGTTGTGATGAGGGTTTGCACAGTTGAATCATTTACACATTGCTAAACTTTTTCATACTGGAGATTTAGAAACTTGTTTATATATTTGTGACTTTATTCTTCAGGCCTTTAGTTTACCTGTTGCTTCAAGCAATCTAGCCTATCCGAACGAGACAAAGATGTTGTGCTTCTTGACCGGTTATTCGGGAAGGATGATGCCTCTGTTAATGTTGCAGTCAATAAACCTTGGGATATTGACCGTGTTCAATCAGAGACTGACGAAATCGAGCATGAACCAAGTCCCATTTTGTTACAGGAGGCACAGGGTGATGGACCTAGGATTAATTGTATCACCTTAGTCACTGATGAAAGTTCTATAAACAAAGGCAGGCGCAGGCAGACATCTATAATCAGACAAACTGCACAATCATCCTTCTCATGGCACAAGGGGAAGACTGAAACTGGGAAATCATTTGGTTATAAGGAAGCGCTACAAGCACTTGTGACTGATGTGAGTGAATTAAAACTGCAGCTTAGAATCACAAGGAGAACCTTTCAGACAGTAGATATATAAACTCTTATATATATATTAAGCTTCAAGCGGGCTATTCCCTCAACTCAATCTCATTTCATTTTGCAGGAAAAACATTATGTTGAGGGTCAAGATATAGAAGCAGCTGGACAGATAAGAATTTACTCTCCATTAGTTTTTGTAAAAAGAATGCTCCAATGGCAATTGAACCGCAACATATGTATATGTAGGAGAATATCACAACATGTTTAGGAATTACTCTCCTTAACAAGCTTCAGTCTTGGGGTAAAATCAAATTTGGAGTTGTGCTGAGAGTTTGCACAGCTGAACCATTCACATATTGCTAAACTTTTTCATACTCCAGATTTGGAAACTTGTTTATATCCTTGTGAATTTATTCTTCAGGCCTTCAGTTTACCTGTTGCTTCAAGCCTATCTGGGAAGAGTGCCTTCTTGGTAAACACAGCAGCAAGTAGACCCCGATCAATGGGATCAAAGATACTTCCAACAAGTTTTCAATCAGTCTCTGAGGAAACCAAGTATCAACCATGTCCTAGTTTCCCAGTGGAGCCACAGGGTTCTAATATGCCCTCGAGGACCTTAGCAACTGACGAAAGTTCTCTATATGAAAGCAGTCACTTTGGTTTCATTCCAGAGTCCACAACTCTTCATGCCACTGGTTCTATGTTCGGGACTCATATGACCGGGCAATGCAGTTATGAAGAAACACATAGTGGATCAAAGAGTTCGTTCATTGTGTGGAAGACATCCCCAATAATCCATAGATCATTTCCCCCAATAGTGTACTTTTTTAACCTGATCAGCGGTGCATATTGGCTCCATATTTTGGCTGGGGAATTTGTTTCAAATGGGAGGAAAAGTATGAGTCTCAAACCTTTACTTATCTTTCTCAAAGAGGTCGTAATCCCAGTCTCAGTGGGAATTTCTTGTCGCGAAAGAAAGCATGGGTTTCTTTTTTCTCTTTTCTTTTGTTTCTGTTCTTATTTTCTGGCCCAGCAAAATGTGTTTTTAAGTTGGCTAGTACTTGCGGAAGCACAACAATGTTTAGAGTTGGTGTACTAGAGATTAACATTATTCCCTTCTACTGACAATTTTTAATCGTCATTATGATAGTTACATGTATGGTAACTAGCCTCTCGGCATGCCCTTTGTGCTTACCTATTTATCTATACTATTATTAAGAAAGGAGGTTTTGTTAGCCAATATCAAAATTTTGATAAAAATGACCCTAAAACATTAAAATACTTTAAGAATTAATTAAATCACAAGGGTCATTATGACAATTGCAAATTATATTTTTATTAAAAAAATAAACAAAAAAAATCCCACAAAATCCACTTTTCTCTCCCACTAGTCTCTCTCTGCAATAACTGTTTTCATCTATCATTTTTTCTTTTCTGAAAAGAAAAATACATATACATGTAGAGCATGTGTAGAGAAATGCTAGTTTTTATTTAAAAATTTTGAAAACTGAAAATTTTAAGGAAATTAAACAAAAAGAAAAATTTTTTGAAGGAAGCAAATGAGTGACAAGTTACAAACGAGGGTTTTTTTTTTTCCCTTATTTTTTATTTGTAATTTCTTGAAAGAAAAAACTGATTTTGTTTATTTTCTATTTTAGCCTTATAATATCATTTTTATCTTTTAAACAATTCAATCAATAAAAGGCATAATAGGAGTTTCAAAATTTTAACCATCATTCCCAACAATTTGCTTTATATAATAGATACTAGAAATTGTCTACACCTGATGGGTGTGGGAGTAATGGGTAGTAATGCTTAGAGTGGGTAGTTTTAGGAAAATGTTTTTAATTAGTTTTTTTATTTTGTTTATTATGTTTTGACACTTTTATACCTGATGAATAAAATGTTATCTATGATATTTTAATATTTGAGGGTTGAAACATGTAATATGGTTGGGTCATACAAAAAAAAACTGGATTGGGTTTGGAAATGAAACTGGATTGGGTTTGGCAACCAAGTAAGTGAAGGGAACTGAACCCAGCGGAATACCCATGAAAGAAGCAATAGAATGTTGACGTTGAAACAATTGCTTTCCAAGAAACACTTGAGACTTCTGTTTGTTAATGTTTTGCCCAGAAGCACAACCGTATTCTTCAAAAAACTTCATAATTGTCAACAGATTGCGCTTGTCACCACGACAAAAAATAATAATATCATAAGCAAATAAAACATGAGAAGGAGCTAGAGTGCTTCTTGGGGAAGATATGATGCTCAACCGCCGAGTAGTGACTAGTTCAAAAACACCACGACTAAGGACTTCCTCTGCCAAACAAAAAAGTAAAGGAGAGAGTGGGTTGCCTTGTCTAACCCCTCGTCCGCATGAGAAATAACCCACAGATCTCCCATTGATTAAAATTGAAAGCTTGGCAGAAAGAACGAGAACTCTGACCCATTGCATGAAAGTAGCATTAAAACCAAATGCTTGAAGAACATGCAATAGAAACTCCCATGATAGAGTATCAAAGGCCTTTGTAATATCAACCTTTATTGCCACATTCCCACCATGACATTTAGAATCCAATAGGTTAAAGCACTTCGAAGTGAACATAATACAATCCAAAATATTTCTACCCGCAACAAAAGCATGTTGTTGAGGCGAGATGATGCGGGTTGCAATGGAAGAGAAACGAAGTGCAAGAATCTTTGGGATAATTTTGAAGACAAAATTAGTGAGTGCAATAGGACAATACTGCTTAATTGAGTCAGCATGATTAACCTTTGGGATCAAAATAATTAACCCTGAGCTATAAGAAGAAGACAAGTGACCTTGAGTGAAGAAATACTGCACTGCACTGATCACATCTGCTCCCACAATGTTCCAACATGAAGCAAAAAAGTGACAATTAAATCCATCCGGTCCTGGGGCACTATCAAGATCTATAGACTTAATTGTAGTCCATATTTCTTCAGACTAAGGAATCCCTGTAAGAGCAAAATTCTCTGCGTCAGTGACCATAGCAGGAACCACCCTAGACACAAGGCTATGATCCTGATACTCTACTTGATTGGCAAAAAGATTCTGATAATATGCAACAACATGATTCTGAATAGAGATAGGATCCTCTAATACATTATCACCGTCTTGAAGAAGAGTAATTGATGAACGATTGCGACGTGCGTGACATATAGCATGAAAAAAAGTAGTATTGCCGTCCCCTTCCGCCAACCAACGAAGTCTAGATTTTTCTCGCAAAAAATTTCTTGCAGACGGATAGATTCATTTATGTAGATACCTCTACTAGCAAGGCTAGTTTGCTACCTCACCAAGCATAAACAACACCCTCATGGGATCCAACTGCTACATGCATCTCGTAGCCCTATGTTCAAGCTACGCTACGGTATCCGGAAGTCGCAAATCCGTCGCCGGGAAGCCACCTTTCCGGCCTTGCCAACATGCCCTCACAAATAGGCTTTCTAGACTATAAATAGTTGTTGCTTGTCCCACATCTAAGAAAATGTAAATGAGGGAGCCTCCTTCCCCTATAAAAGGAATGCCTCCTCCCACTTAAACACCATTCCATCTCGATCCCATTACATCTTTTGTAATCCCCTTGGGCCGCAAGGCTCGACACACTAGTTAAACATTCAAGTGGACGTAGTCTCCCGCTAAGGCGGGAGGCGAACCACTATACGTCTCGTGTCACTCTCTCTCTCTCTCTCTCTCTCTCTCTCTCTCTCTCTCTCTTCTCTCTCTTTACTTATCGTTAATTAGATCCCCACGGATCCAAATGTTAACATTGGCGCCGTCTGTGGGAAGCCAACAATTGGCTTCGTCACCTACCATGAGCTAAGTCTGCTTAGCGGAACTCAAAGAAATTTTTCCTCCTTCTTTGAGCCATTTCAAATTCATTGAGTTCATGTTTGAATTTGTACTTCTTGGCGGCAACTTTTGCCAAGGCATAATCAAACACTACTCCAGCGGTACAATTAGAGCAGAAATGTGCAGAAACTTGCACCTTGAGGGCTGGTCAACGCCAACAACAAAAAAGTCAACCCTGGCCTTACTAACCCAAAAGTAGTCAACGCTACACCAAAAAAAAAAAAAAAAAATTTTTTTTTTGGCCGCTCACTACTCTGGACACCCAGAAAACTTCTCTGGGTACCCATGTTCATTCTCCGAATCATGCATCAGCGGTACATTTCCCGCCAGCTACTCCCAGCAGAAGCAACATCCGCTAGCTTCCTACTCGCCAAAAGGAGCTCCGCCAGTCAAGGCTTCACAACCAGCAAGCTCGACTGCTACCTCCAGTAGGCCATCCTTCGCCGGAAACGGATCGCTAGCCAACCTCCGACGAAAAATCTTCCGCCACACTGTACACCGCTAACAAGCAGCAAGTGTCCGCCAAATCTCCCTGACACAGCGCCAAGAGCTCCGCTGGCCAAACACCACCGCTAGCACCAGCTGCAGCAATCACAGGAACTACCAGCAGCAACCAGCCTCGCTAGCCTCAGCGGCTCCGCTCGTATCCATCAGCGGAACCTCCCTTCCGCTAAGCAAGCTTCTAAGCTTCAGTCGGAGGCACATTCTCCCGCCAAACTCTGTCAGTGACCCTCCTCCTTTGAAGCTCCGCTCTGCCACACTTCTTCAGCGGCCAAAGCTCCGCTAGGAACCGCCAAAACTTCACTGGCACCGCCAGCAAGCTTCACCTCTAGGAAGCCTCCGCTGGGCTGCACCGACCGGACAGTGGCGGAGTTCCTCCGCTGGGTATCACCAAGTCCTCAGCTAGCTAAAACACCGCTAGGAGACGTTAGCGGAAAAACCTTCGCCAGCCGCAAAACCGACTGCCAAAATTGCACTGTCGAGCACCTTTGCTCCATTCAGTTCCGAATCTCCGCCCAACTCTGAGGCTTCGCTCCGCTAGACAAGGCTACCTCTGACCAAAGCTTATTCCGCTAGCCATCTCCACCGAGCACCAAGCTCCGCTTCGCCGGACAAACCTCTAGACAGCAAGGCCTCTGCCGCGCCCAAACTCATGGCTGAACTCTGAGCCTCCGCAGAGCTCCGGGTCTCCGAGGTCCTTTAACTGAGCTCCGCTCCGCTCCGCCGAACTTCTGCTCTGCTTAACTGTTCACCACTGAACAACTCCTCCGCCAAGCTTCCTTTAGCGGCACCGCCAGGCTTCCGTCAGCGGCATGGCCCAACTACAATCCAAACCCCGCTAGCCAACTCCGCCGAGCACTGAACTCCGCTCCGCCGGACTGTCTCCGCTCCGCCGGACTGTCTTCGCTAGGCTGCCTCTGCCGGCCATGGACAGAGCACCGCTAGCCAAAGCTTAGAGGGCAGGCTCCATCAACGAGCCCCGCTCCGCTGAGCTGCTCCACCGCTGAACTCTCCTCCGCTGACCATCTTGACCCACCGTGCATAGCCTCCTCCGCTAAGCTTCATCAGCGAGAAACTTCTCCGCTAGGCTTCGTCAGTCGGAAACAAAGCTCCGCTAGATATCCATCAGCGGCACCGCTGACCTTCACTGCTGGGCACCACCGCTGGCAACATCCGCTAGCCTGCATCCACCGGACAACCTCCACCGGGAAATCCCCGCCAGCCAGCTCCGCCAAGCTCCTAGCCTGCCATCTACGTTGAGCTCCGAGTTCCGCCGGCCTTCTTCCTCCGCTGACGAGCTTCCTCCGCCAGACTTCTCAGCTGGACGAACTGCTTCCGCTGAGCAGCACCTCCACCGGCAAAGCTTCCGCTGAGTGAGTCTCCGCCGAGCTCCGTGTTTCCGCTGAACGCCGAGTACCGCTGAACACACACCGCTACAGCCCACCGCCGGCCATGTTCCGCTAGTCCCCTTCACTGGATTTCACCGCTTAGGCACTCCGCTGAGCTTCTCCGTTGAGGCACCACCGCTGGCCATACTAGTCAATATTCCGGGCAAAAGGTTCAATCTTCTGGGCGGAGGCTTAATCTCCCGGTCACCCAGAGAACTACTCTCAGCACCCAGGCCACTTGATAATTGGGTCTGGGCAGCGGAAAATTGCGTTGCGCTCTCGCCATGGCTGCTAAGACTCATGAGATAAGTTCTTCAAACTTTAAAATGCAATCATATATGGCTTATACCAGTGCTTGTCGTATTAGTACAAATGGCAGTGCATCACCGCCTCACATATATATATTTGTGGTATTTGTGATGCCATGTGCAATCCCATCACCATCTTACATATATATATATATATATATATATACACACACACTAGCTCAGTAGCTCACATGCTTGGTACCCCACACCTGGCTCAATTGCTATGCTAGTTTAGATTATGCATGTGGTTATCTCAAAGTGGGTGCCGCAGTAACTCGACAGCATGACATCAATTAAATGTTTTCTTCAAACATGCAAATGTTGTTTCAATCAATATTCCTACTAAACTCCTACCTTACTATGCATTTGAGTAACAAGGTATTAATTGATGCTTTGACGCATCTCTATGCACACATGTTTACACGCTATAAAGTCATCATCTTAGTACAAATTCATATATAATTGTACTCATGTTGCAAATGCACATCATTGCCACGGCCGTTGCTTATATATCTCTTTTCTTAAATAATACATGACTATCATCAGCATAAGCATGCATGCCTAGGTCTACGACCATGTGTACAACAACTGTTAAGAGCATGACTATTAAACATAGCCACTACGTCATACATGTGCTACGCACACAACCACATGACTATTAAACAAAATAAATACATATATGCAACTTATTTGTCATCAAATACTACATTTACTTATACACTTTGCTTATAATTTTATCAAAGTACATATGCAAATTATTTATGTCGATTTTACAAATCTACATATTAATCATCTATTTTGTTTCAAGGAAATGCAACTATTTCTATTAAGCATTCAACCGCAACTACGAGTTAACGGACATTATCGGAATACTTTATCCGCCACAAGCAATGGACTGTCATGCTCGGATAACTCGGCTAGCCTCCAAATCGGCACAAGATAAGTCACTATCTTATTCTTTTACGCTCTCGCAATTAGAGCCGTTACATGCTTTTACTACTAAGCATGACTACAATATATCACACTTTGATATATTTTTACATGCTTCCATAACTTTTAAGCATGCCTACAACATTTCGTAGATTTGGCAATATTTTCTAGGTCTCACATGCTAGATATGCCATGCTTCACTTATCGGTCTCAATGATCCTTAAGCATATCTACAAAAATGCACAAATGATATTAGCATCCACATTACAAGTACATGCTAGACACATATGCCATGCTCCTATTTTAATTGCAACTCAATTAGAAAAATATGGGACACTCAAACAGAATATTATTACTTGCTCTATTTGTTTGTCATGTTTCATACAAGTACAAACTTTGCGACTCTGCGGTCACCACCAGGCGGTAAGGCAACGATTCATAATGACAATGACCGCTACGCGACATTGCAGTCAAGTTTCTCCTTCGAGAAATAGTAAAGGGACTAGTTAACATAGCCCACGGCAGCCATTGATCCGGCAGTTAACCCCGACGCTTGGGTACCAAAGATTGGGCTCGCTACCCAACACCCTCTGCTCCGTGCAGCTCCCCCTCAACAAACAATTTACCGACCATTCGGAGGTCCGTCGTGGCTGGGGAGTGGGGGACTCCCTGGCGGGCCTAGCAGGGGCCCACCAAAAAGGGCAAAAGCGTTCGCTCCAACCAATTCTAGATGGACGACGCACTCGCACTAATTATGCTTGATATACGGCACAAAGCTATGCTTTGGAATCAACCCGCGAGAACACCCTCCTTGACTGGGGACTTCGGGGACTTGTACATACAGCCCAGCATAATTAGCAACGGCCACGCTCATGCCTCAGGGCATCACCTTCGAGCTACCCGTTAAAGCCTCAGCGGCATCCGTGAGCTTACCGCTCACGCCTTCGCGGCACCCACGAGCTTCTGCTCACGAGTTTTCCGCTCATGCCTTCCCGGCAACCCCTAAGCTTCTGCTTATGCCTTCCCGGCAACCCCCGAGCTTCCGCTCATGCCTTCCCGGCACCCCCGAGCTTCCCGCTCATGCCTTCGCGGCACCCACGAGCTTCCGCTCACGAGCTTACCTCTCACGCCTTCCCGATAACCCCCGAGCTTCCGCTCATGCCTTCCCGGCAACCCCCGAGCTTCCCGCTCATGCCTTCCCGGCACCCCACGAGCTTCCAGCTCATGCCTTCCCGGCAACCCCCGAGCTTCCCGCTCATGCCTTCCCAGCAACCCTGAGTTTTCCGCTCATGCCCGCCCAGCAATCCTCGAGCTTTACACTCATGTCTACTCGACACACCACACGTTAATGGAACATTGAATTCTTCTACCATTTGTCGCCCGTGACAAGTTGAATTCTTTTCGCGTTCCATTAATACGAGCGACAACCAAACAAACTTAAGCGTTCACGTATTCATCATTCACGAATTACAAACGTTTACCTTTGCAGCGCTCATGCAACTTACATTTATCATGTGCAATCCATATGCTCACACGACCATATGCGTTCTCGAGTTTGTACGTCATAAGCGATCGTACTCGGCGCCATTCGAGTGTATACATCAACATGTATCATGCACCCCGTACATTCGTATATGCCAACGCATATAAGCGCAACTCACATGTGTTGCCCAATGCAACGAGAATCCTACATATGCCTGTGTTTGTCTTTGTTTTGCAGGTTAACGAGTCCCTTCTTGCTTAAGGAGTTCGGGGACTTGTAGGGGCTAGGCGCCTCTCGGACATTGTTTATGCTTGATGACTTCATGATTATAACTCCCCAACCAAGAAACTCCTCTTACTCGGGGACTTCGGGGACTTGTAGATACCTCTACTAGCAAGGCTAGTTTGCTACCTCACCAAGCATAAACAACACCCTCATGGGATCCAACCGCTACATGCATCTCATAGCCCTATGTTCAAGCTACGCTACGGTATCTGGAAGTAGCAAATCCGTCGCCGGGAAGCCACCTTTCCGGCCTTGCCAACATGCCCTCACAAATAGGCTTTCTAGACTATAAATAGTTGTTGCTTGTCCCACATCTAAGAAAATGTAAATGAGGGAGCCTCCTTCCCCTATAAAAGGAATGCCTCCTCCCACTTAAACACCATTCCATCTCGATCCCATTACATCTTTTGTAATCCCCTTGGGCCGCAAGGCTCGACACACTAGTTAAACATTCAAGTGGACGTAGTCTCCCGCTAAGGCGGGAGGCGAACCACTATACATCTCTCTCTCTCTCTCTCTCTCTCTCTCTCTCTCTCTCTCTCTCCCTCTCCCTCTCTTTCTTTAAAGCTAACTAGAGATCCCACGGATCACTAACGTTAACAATTTAAATTTGCTTGCAACTTAGTTTCCTTTGTGAAATTTTCATCTGACCCACCTGAGGAAGCAATAACTTTTTGGACATCTTCCAAAGCTTCAAGGTCCATACGCACTCTGCTGTGGACATCCCCAAAAACATTCCAATTCCAAGTCCTAAAGGCTTTCCTCAAGACTCTTAATTTATGCTGAAGAATTGACAAAGGGCAACCCTGTGCAGAAGTAGATGCCCAACAATCTTTAACAAAAGTCATAAAGTCCTTATGTTCCAACCACATTTTACAAAATCTAAAAAGGCTAGAATTCGCACCAGAGAACTTTGAAAAAGACGTGAGCAACGGATTATGTTCTGAGCATATTCGAGGCAACGTACGACAATCAAACATCCGCCATGCATCCAACCATTCCAAATTAGCGAGACATCTATCCAACCTCAGTTCAACATTACCTCGCAGGGCACGCCTTCTTACCCATGTAAACTCAGTCCCTTTAGTATCAATGTGGAGAAGCTCACAAACATCAAACATTGCTTGAAATTCCTCACAAGAGCAATGACATACCGGAGCGCCACCTTTCTTTTCATGAGCTCCAAGGACTGCATTGAAATCCCTACAAACCAACCAAGGACCAGAAACAAAACGATCCTTAACCTTAACTAAATCTTCCCACAACTTGCGACGCCCAGCCATGGTAGTATGAGCATAAACCACAGTGACAATACAGTTAGTTGAATCAGACATTACCTGTAAGTAACCTACTGACTTGTGGTATGCATAACTCGAATCCAAGTAACCATTGTAGCTTTACAGAAAATCCACAAATTAGGAATTAAGGAATCGCGATCACTAGAAGCAACAAACCGCATTCCTATAGAGACCAAACACAGGAAGAGATAGAATTCAAAGCAACAAATGGCTCCGCTATACATAAAACATCTGAATTATGATTCCAAACAAACTCTTTCAAAGCATCTTGAGTAGGGTCAGTAGCAATGCCCCCTAAGTTCTAGTAGAGTATCCTAATTGGGAAACACCTTTAGAACGTCGGAGGTAAGCCTCCCAGCTCTCAGTTTGTGATGCTTTTCTCACAAACTTGCGCTGAGAAACTACTTCAGTAAAAGGAATAGTAGTCTCGCGCTCAGTCTCTTCATACCAGCTAATCAAAGGGCAAGAGGTGACAACAGGTCTGGTTGCATCAACTGATTCTGAATCAGACTTATCACTATTTGAAACCACCTCATTATCAACCCTCTCTATGTCATGTATCTCTCCATCTTCACTTTGCAAAGCCCTCTCCACCAATGCATCTTTATTAGCTCCTTCAAGATGCGCGTCTAAAGGAGAATCTTGATTTTCCAATAACCACTACAACTCTACTGCATTATTAACCACAGGCAACACCTCTGCTTGGTCCATAATAGGCTAAAGAGAAAGAGTAGTAGTTGGCCTATCCACCGGAGGAGGGGATTTGCTTGCAAATGAAGGACCCTCCTCATCATCTGTCTTAGCACTAGGAGTGGAGTCGACAATAATCTGCTTCCCATGATCCACTGAATCCTTAACTATGGGAAGAAAAACTTGCTTCGTCTTCCGACGACGACGAGTCGACGAGTCCTACCCCTTTTAGTCTCCTCTACTGGAGCAGTCTCTTTAGGCGTTTGTACCAATTTGCAAGCTGTAACATGGTGCCCCGCATTACCACAATGAGAACAAAGAGCAGGGAGACGTTCATAGCTAACCTCAATAACCACAATCTCCCCATTCTATCTTCGAACTGCCAGTTCCTGTGGTGGATCACATGACAGATCAATATCCACCAGAACTCGAGCAAAAAGACCAAATTTTCTATCTAATGTATTCTGATCGGTTTTGACAGGCACTCCAATTCCTTTTGCAATCTTGAAAAGGGTGAGGGGCTCTCAAAATTCACAGCCAAGATCCCAAAAATTCACCCAAACCTGAGCGTTGTGTTGTAGAGAATTGGATAATTGTATTGTATTCATCTCACCATGAGGTTTATATAGGGTTACATCATGTATACAAAAGGCAATACATAATAGCTATACTAATCAATCACACATTACAAGTATGTCAATCGCATACATTACAAATCTGTCAATCGCATACATTACGAGTCTGTCAATCGCATACATTAAGCAATACTTATTGCATGAATAGTCATTATCATTTACAACACTCCCCCTTGGATATTCCATGTCAATAGTATTGCCTTTGCTATGCGCTTCTAAGTTGCCTCATCAAAAACCTTGCCAAATAATAAAAACCCTGTGGAAAAAAACAACCTTGGTCGAAGGAGAAAAAGAGCACAACGCGCGTGAATGTAGAGTAGTCGACATCCTTCCACACTCCCCCTTGTGCCGCTCAAACTCAGTGATGGCATTTTGATCGTTGCCTCACTAAAAACCTTGCCAGGTAACAAAAACCCTGTGGGACAAAAATAACCCTGCTCAAAGGGAAAAAAGAGCACAACACGTCCTTCACTCTTCGAGATCGAACATGTAGACATCATACCTCCCCTTGATGTCAAAGTCTCCCCCTGATTTCTACAATTATGGGAGTTCGGATAACTTTCTTAATCCGATGCTCTTCACATGTTTCTCAAAGCTGGATTTAGGTAATGACTTGGTAAACAAGTCTGTTACATTATCCTCTGAACGAATTTGATTCACTTCAATATTTTGGAAGTGTTTGTTGTTGCTAATTGTAAAAGAACTTACGTGATATATGCTTGGTGTTGTTGCCCTTGATGAAACCTAACTTCATTTGCTCAATACAAGCTGCATTATCTTCATAAATACATGTAAGTTCATCTGTGGTAGACTTCAAACCACAAGTTCCTTGAATGTGTCTAACTACAGACCTTAGCCATATGCATTCTCGCACGGCTTCATGTAGAGCGATAATCTCTGCATGATTTGAGGAAGTAGCAACAAGAGTCTGCTTTGTAGACCTCCAAGATATCGCAGTGCTTCTGTAACACCCCGTACCCAGAAATACTTTCCCTTAATTTATTTGAATTGCATTTAAATATTTCAATTCATCATATCGTTAAATTAGTCTTCTTAATAGGAAATTATTTTTATGGAGTTTCAAAAATTATTTTCTTAGCATGGAAAATAGAGCACGACAATACGAGAGTGTAGGCGCAAACGGTTCATTAAACGGAGTTATAATGAGAAAGTTATGAGTATTTTCGTGTGAGGGGTATTTTGATGTTTTCGCCTAATTAGATCAGATCCTCTCCCTCCCCAACTCATTTTTCACATGAGAACCAGATCAAGGAGAGAGAGAGAGAGTGAAGGAACGAGCTCTAGCCACCATCGTTCACCTTTTCTGTTGCCAGTGCCGATTTCGGCCAAATCCGGCCAAAATTTTTACACCATCCTCTTCCTCTCCTCATGGGCTTTCTATCCATATAAGTTTCATAATTTATTTTCACTTGTGTGCAACGAATCAAAGGAGAGAAGGTTTGATAATTCTTGGCTAATTTCCCGATTTCCGGCCAAGCCATCGACTTTTTGGAGAAACCCCAAGGTATAAAGTCGTTCAAAATCTCATGGGCTTTCGTTTGAGTATAATATTGCATATATATATTTGAAGATTTTGGAAGTTGGGATTCCGGCCACCATGAGCCACCGCGGCTCTGCCATCTCTGGCGCCCTTTCATGGCCATTTTGAGTGTTTTTGAGCATTATTATGTTTCCTACGATGTGTTATTACTAGCCCAAGTATGATTGTTGAATTTTGGATGAGGAATTAGAATTTGGTGTTGGGAATAAATTGGAAAAAATGGTTTTTGGAGGTGTTGGAGTTGGAGAGAAGCTAGTGGAAGAGGCTTAAGATGATTACTTGATGATAGGAAGACTTGGGTGACATTATGTCAAAGAGAGGATACGATTTGCTAGGATGCATTCATGTTTCTTTACTTAGTTTATCGGAATTGAGCTTAATTTATTCATAAATTCTTATTGACTAGGTAATCCGGTTGAGCAAGCTTCCGAGGACATTCCCGAGATGGGACTCACCTAGTCACCCGCCATTGTGAGTTGGACTTTGTTTTAAAGAAATGCATGCAATTACCTCAATTCTTGATATTTGATTTCTTTAATTATCTATTTAATATCCAAGAAGTTTATTGTGATTTCTCATAAATTAATTGTTGTGGTCATTATGTAATTTTATAATTTATGGTTTGAAGTAAATTGCTTATTTTTTTTTAGGAAAGAAAGAAACTTTTCAAATGGTCTATTAGATATGAAGTTTTAAATGTTGTTACATGTATAAAAGGAAAGAATCTTCTATTTTGGCAAAGTAAATTGGAGTTCAACTTACCTTATGAGTACCCAACCCCAGCAAGATACAGCGATACTTCATCAGTATTCCGGTTACGTGCACGTATACCTCATGCTTTGCTTGTGTACCGGCGGACGCACAAGTGTATGACCAGCTCCCCCGCTCTGCCTGATGCGCACAGGTGTACGACCAGTTCTTCCCCCTCCCCCGCTCTGCTCATATTGAGTTCGCTCAACATGAGTGCATGACCAGTTGTCCGCCACACTCTACCTATTTTGATTTAGATCATTGTAGGTGTATGACCAGTTTTTGGGTACAAGTTTTGTAATGCTTTTTTTTAGTTTTGAAAGTTACGCTAAATGCCTTTGGACTGAGCCACCTTTACAAGCAAATATTGAGTTTATTCTCCAGTTATACGTTAGTTTTCTTATGGGATCTTTTCAAAGTAAAGTACTTATTTTGTTACAAGTTTACCTTATAACTTGGTATGTGAAGGCATTCGTGATTTATGAACTTTGAACTTGTCTTTCACTGTAAGTCGTTAATTGCATGCCAAAAGTTTAAGAAAGAGAAATGGCTTTAGGAAAATAAGATTTATCAAAGTGGTTTTAAATATTAAATTATTTTTGTCCTCTCACTAAGCTTGTCTCACGTTTTCTATGTTTTTCTCGGGGCTCTTTGGATTTCCGTTTTGCCCAGGTAGTAGATTTTGCTGAGGTCGGACCGCACCACGTTGAGGCATTCTCCTTATCCACCGTCATCCATCTTGACTTGTAGGATTTGCTTCCTTTCGTACTTTTATATTTCTTACTTAATTAGACCATGTAACTTATGCTCTGATGTAACCATAAATTGACTACTGGATTCCTACGATGTAATTGTTGGGTTAGAACCCCTGGCTTTGGTTGGTGGTGGATGTTTCTTTTTTTTGTGGAGGACAAGAGGTCCTATTTGGAAGTTATTGGAGATTTATGATATTAGAAGTATATTATTGGATTTTACATGTTCTTGGGTAGTCCATTTTTAGAGGAGGTTATGTCGAATTTTTGATAAAAATCTTTCTCTAACTTGGTCTATATGGATCCACCTAGGATTCAACCTTGGAATCCGGGACCGAGTTTGACAGCTTCCCATGGTAAAAACATAACCTGTTTCGGAGGGACCTTTGTGAGTGTCAGAGCGATACCATGCATCAGCAAAATCCATCAAGACATCGTTGTCATTTTGATGGAAGGGAGGAGGAGCACGGAAGGTGGCGTTTTGCCTTGTGGAGTTCGATCCCACACTTCCGTTATTTCTTTTCTCTCTGTAGGGATAGAACAAGCCCATATCAATCGTACCTCTCAAGTATTGAAAAATTGTCTTTATGCCAATACAATGGCGGTGTGTTGGCGCAGAACTGTGTCGAGCTAACAAGTTCACTGCGAATGAGATATCCGGTCTTGTGCATTGAGCTAAGTATAATAATGAGCCTATTGCACTTAGATAGGGCACTTCAGCCTCTAATAAGTCTTCGTCCTCATCCCTTGGATGAAACAGATCTTTTTCAGGCTCAAGACTACGACCGATCATGAGAGTACTCACAGGCTTTGCTTTATCTTCATTAAAGCGCCTTAATAATTTTTGAGTATATGCTGACTGATGGATCATAATCCCATCACTACGGTGCTCGAGTTCTAGTCCGAGGAAAAACCGTGTTTTCCCAAGATCTTTCATCTCAAATTCGGATTTCAAGTACTTAGCAGTTTCCATTAATTCATCTAGAGTTCCAATTAGGTTCATGTGATCGACATAAACTGCTACAATTTCAAATTCGGAACTTGTCCTCTTTATAAACACGCATGAGCATATTTCATTGTTGACATATCCCTTCCCAATCAAGTAGTCACTTAGACGGTTATACCACATCCGTCCGGATTGTTTCAATCTATATAGTGAGCGTCTCAATCTTATCGAAAACTTGCTCCATGGTTTAGAGCCACTTGACTAGGGTAATTGAAGTCCATCTGGAACCTTCATTTATATATATATATATATATATATATATATATATATATATATGAATCTAGATCCCTATAGAGATATGCTGTAGCCTCATCCATAAGCTGCATGTTAAGTTTTTTGGAAACTACCAAACTGACAAGGTAGCGGAACGTTATAACGTCCATTACGGGAGAATATGTCTCCTCGTAGTCGATTCCAGGGCGTTGTGAGAAACCTTGCGCCACAAGGCGGGCTTTGTATCATTTTTCTCATTACGCTTTCTAACAAAGACCCATTTATGGCCAACCGGCTTTATACTTGGGGGTGACAGTGTTATAGGCCCAAATACCTGTCTCTTTGTTAGTGAATCCAATTCAACCTGGATCTCATCTTTCCATTTAGGCCAGTCTGCTTTTCGTTGACATTCTTCAACGGAGCGAGGTTCGATATCATCGTGTTCTATAATTCCTTGAGCAATAGAATATGCAAACACATCATCAAGGATAATAGAATCTCAAATCAACGTCTCATGTACACTAGTGTAATTCATGGAGATCTCCCTATTCCCTAGAATTGGTTCTAACATTGGAGCGTCCCCCAATGATGTCTCTTGGACATAACCATAATCCGGAATATCTTCATGAGACGGGTTATTTATGTCGATGATTAATGGATCTTTCTGTGCCAAACTCGCTTTCTTTCTCGGGCGAGAATACATCGAACCTTTGGGCCTCCCACGTTTCCTTGCTGGGAGCCCTGCCTGAGCCACATTGCCATCACTATTAGTGGTGGCGGCGCCATGTCCATGATTTTTAGGGACATCAATCCTTGCAGGTATATGTGATCTTGTCACTTTAGCGATATTAGAAAACGCATCAGGCATAGAGTCTGCTACGTTCTGAAGATCGAGAATTCTCCGCACTTCAATTTCGGACTATGCGATTTGGGGATCAAGATGAGACAAAATGGGGACAGACCACAAAAATTCCTGTTATTCCTGTTGAACATTATTGTTCCTATCTCCCCCTAACGACCGGAAGACTGTCTCATCAAAGTGACAATCCGCAAATCTAGCGGTAAATAGATTGCCTGTCAAGGGTTGTAAGTAGTGGATAACGTCTTTGAGGACCTATTTTGGTGCGCTGTGACGGCGCAATTGGCACATAAAATGTACACCCAAATATGCGTAAGTGTGAGACATCAGGCTCATATCCAGTAACCATCTGGGACACAGAAAAGGGTTGAGTGGCAGTAGGCCTCAAATGAATGAGCACAGCAGCATGCAATATTGCATAGCCTCAAGCAGAAACAAAGATATTGGTGCGCATAACCAATGCTCTAGCGACCATTTGAAGTCTTTTAATGGCAGCTTCTGCGAGACCATTTTGGGTGTGAATATGAGGAACAGGGTGTTCAACCTCAATCCCAATGGACATGCAATAGTCATCAAACGTTTTTGATGTAAACTCTCCAGCATTGTTAAGACCAATTGACTTAATGGGATGATTAGGGTGGTGAGCCTTTAATTTAATGATTTGTGCTAGGAGTTTAGCTAATGCAGCATTCTTGTGGACAATAGCATGACATGTGACCATCGTGCCGATGCATCAACCAACACCATAAAATATCTAAATGGCCCGCAAGTTGGTTGAATAGGTCCACAAATATCACCTTGGATTCTTTGTAAGAATGGAATATTTTTCTTAGTGTTCTTTGCATAGGATGGTCTCGATCCTAATTTTGCTAAAGAGCAGGCTTTGCAAAACGAAAGATGGGCTTTAGAAGCAACCAGGGAAGTATCCGGTTGAGCCACGAAGTCACAATTGACTTTAGAAGTAGAAAAAGGAACCAAGGAGGTATTGGTGGCGTCAATACCACTTTTGGGTCGCAGGGGGTAGGCGGCACCAGCCCTATCTTGGATCGAATTTTGGTTCTGACTTCTTTTCATTTTGAAAAATGGATGTCCGTGTGAAGTCTTTAATATACGTACGGATCATCATATCATAACCTGGGTGTCTCAAACGGTCACGCCAAAGCCTATATGTGTCAGAATCCCATAAGTCATCTCTCATGACATAGTTGGATTCAATAATTCAAATAGTGGTTGCATACAACCCACTAGAGCGACACATAAGTTTCTCTAATACTCGTTTATGTCCATAGTCATTAGAGGTGACGCAAAGGAACTCTTGTCCATTCTCACAATGTGTTTCCACATGAAAACCATTGGCTCTTATATCTTTAAAACTCAATAGGGTTCTTCCAGCCCTAGGAGCATATAGAGCTTCGGTGACATTAATACTTGTGCCATTTGGCAACATAAATTGAGCTGGTCCTCGACCATGAATCAATTGTGATGGTCCAGCCATCGTAGTCACAGAAGATCGACTAGGCGTCATGCATAGAAATAGTTGCCTATGTCGCAATATAGTATGTGTGGTGCCACTATCAACAAGGCATTCCAACTCTCTAGGAAACATATTGAAAAATAATAAAGTTTGGAATTAAAACATGTCCATAACATCAAATAATAATACGATACTTTCTTAATAAAGATAGGCAATGATTACATCAAAGGTCCCAAAAAGTCTAATCCAAAATAAAATCAAACTAAGACACATTGTAGTCACTCTATCCATTTGGTAACTCCAATCAAATATGACTAGGAAAGTAGAGAGAGATGTTGGTGGAGCGAGGCTCTCTTAAGTACCATTAATCTCAATGACTTTCCTAGACATCATATTTCGTTGGGTGCACCACATAAGAAAGAGTTTAATACATTTGTCATTTATTGATTAAGGTATATTGCCATTACAAAAATTCTTGGAAAATAAAAGGACTATTCTAATCAAAGTCTGCAACATCCTTGTGCACTTCATCTTCAGCTTTGAAGTCCTCTATGGTGAGATTGACACTCCACCATCTTCTTCTTCTTCTTCTGCAAGGTACACTTCTTGCTCCCTTAGGTCCCTATATGCCCTGTATCTTGAAGCTAGTTGCTCTCTTGCCTTGCATTGCTTGAACCAATGCTCACTTGATCCACATCGATGACACATGTCATTGTGGTTGCCTCCATTTAATTGAGGTGCACGTTGTGGGCGTTCTCTAGGAGGGTTGGCGCCACCACCACGAGCCATGGCGCCACCATGATGACTACCTCTCCCACGTGTGGCATTGCCACCACGTGTATTCGCACCAAACCTGCGATTCCCTTCCTTGTTAGGGCAGTTATATGGACCCATACGTCCCTCATATCCCTTATTCTTAGGGTTCCGCTCCTTGTGCCCTCTTTTAGGTGCATTATAATTCTCCTCATGAACACTTTTAGTTCCAATGGGCCTTGAATTATAATTCCTCACGAGTATGTTTTCATGTTTCTCAGCTACAAATATGAGATTGATAAGCTGATGAAACCTCGTGATCCGTCCAGCATTGACTTCAGTGCAGTATTTCTTTGATACCACAATGGCTGAAACGGGAAAGGTGAAGAGAGTTTTCTCAATTAGCTCTTGCTCTGTGACAAGTTGTCCACAAAACCTCAACATGGACTGTAAGCGAAGAGCTTTTGAATTATATTCAGGAACAGGCTTGAAATCAGCAAAGCGCAGATTATTCCATTGAACCTTCAAGTTAGGGAGAAGGGAATCTTGGACATCGCCAAAGCGCTCTTCTAGCGCTACCCATAGCTCTCTTGCATCCTTGATCGACATATACTCCAATCTGAGTGCCTTGTCCATATGGCGTCGCATCAAGATAACTGCTTGAGCATGCTTTGTAGGTGTTCGCACGAACACACGATCCGGGTTAGGGGCCTGGATTATGGGTAATATTTCCTTTGAAGTGAGGTGGTTCTCAACATCGGTTACCCAACTGTGGTAATCCAAGCCTGTTGAGTCAAGCATGGGAAAGTCGAGTCTAGGTTCATTGACATCTTGAAAATAAGAAGAGAAGATATATTAGTTTCGGAGCTAAACTTCCACGAAAACTAAAATAATAAGATTTATGAGCTATGCTACCAAGAAAACAATTTCCAAGAATCTCTTTTGGATTAGACCAAACAATAATGTTTCAATATGGTCACAATTTGATGCTTACGGACGCTCTTAGTCCGAGCATTATGAACACTCTTAATTCGTTAAGCGTGAATCCCCACAATTTCGCTTTATTAAATAATCGAACCCATATTTGTATATTGAAAATCTTGCAGAAAATAAAGGAATTTAAAAGACAAGAAAGTATGAACTTTAATCTTTAAAACTTGTTGAAATTCGGAGCAGATTTTCTTCTGAACAGCTCTCACTTCAAATAGTGTATAGATCTCAAAACGACTCCAATAGAGCTGAAATTTGGAGGTCAGATAGAAGAGGAAGAGACGAACAACTTTGTTGAAGGAAGGATTTTGATATGAGATCTCGATCAAGAAGTTTCGGGGTATGCAAATAGGATAATCTGCACAGGAACAAGTGTGCTGCTGTGCTGCAGGGGCAGCAGGCGTGCGACGATGCTGCAGGTGCAGTAGGAGGCACACGGGTGCTCAAGGGCTGTAGGATCAGCACACAGTATGGCTAGCAAGGGTTAGGAGCTTGCAGCAGTTTTTGGTGAAAGAAATTTCGAGTGTTAGGGTTTTTTTTCCTAGCTAGGGCTTGGGTTAGAGTATCGTACTGATAACGTGTTGTAGAGAATTGGAAAAATGTATTGTATTCATCTCACCATGAGGTTTATATATGGTTACATCATGTATACAAAAGGCAATACATAATAACTGTACTAATCAATCGCACATTACAAGTATGTCAATCGCATACATTACTGGTCTGTCAATCGCATACATTATGAGTTTGTCAATAGCATACATTAAGCAATATCTACTGCATGAATAGTCATTATCATTCAAAACAATTGCTGATTAAGAAAAAGAAAAAGAAAAGAAAAAATCTAATGGGCAGGGCAAAGTGCAATATGTCAAAAGACCAACTCTTTGTTTGGCAAAAGTTCTCTCATTTTCAATTTAGGGCTCAGATGAAAAATTAGTATGCATTATCTAATCAAGTTCGGGGATTTAGGTATGTTATGACTGCTAATATAGAACTGAAGAAAGGTACAAGCATATCACCTAAACTAAAGCTAGGAGATCCAAAACCTCTCACATATGCTCAAGTAACGTTAATTTAAGATACCATTCCTAGTGTTTTAGGCTTTTAGCCACTGTTCTACTGGTGGAATAAAGCATTATGTAGAGTGATGATATGGCTATTTTGTCCAACCCTTTAATCTATGTCTACTGTAGCAAAAACAGAAAACAACAATAATTTAACATACAAGTTGCCCAAAAAAATTTAATTGTACATACAAAGACTTTATGTATTAGAATCTATCTTTAATCCAGCAATATTTTTTCTATTGAATCTTCTATTGAACAAAAGTTGGAAGGTACAAATTAAACTCTGATGGAGCTTTGGAAAACAACGGTGAAAGAAGAGGGTTAGATGCTGTTATTCAGAATGAGTTTGGCCAGTTAATGGGAGCAATTGCTCACCCAATTAGGGTTCACTTCTCTCCTTTAATAATTGAACTTTTGGCACTGAAAGTAGGCATTTGTTTTGCTCTTGAAGTCGGTATTCTTTCTCTTGATATCGAAGTTAACAATAAAGAAGTAGCTTGCCTAGTGAATTATGTTGATCTTTGTTGGTCTGAGGAGGGTACTTTGGTAGAAGACATCAAGACTCTCATGCACGCATGCGGTATCGATAAAGTCTTTTTTCAACCCAGAGAATGCAACAAGGTAGCTCATGGTTTAGCTAAGTCAATTTTGTATGAAAATGCTAGTCTTTATTATATATAGGAAGGGCCTGAATGGCTAATGAAGTCGATCCGATTCAACTTATTTAATTGTAACATTTCTTTACATTAATGAATGGTTACTGATTTGATAAATAAATAAATAAATAAAAAGGTGTTTCTATATGTTAAAGCCGTAAAGGACAGTGTCAGGTAGGGTAGCCCTATGTAGAGCTAACCAATGGGGTGCATTTGTAAGGGGTGGGAGGGGGTGTTTTGGTATTTACAATGTTAGATATGTGGAATATAAATTGGCTAGCAGCCTTATCTAAGTTTTACACTTTACACGTCTACCATTTTTTGTCTGACTTTGTTGTTTTTCTTAATCAAATGGGTTTCAAATGTTTTTTCTATAAGATTATATATCTATATTTCAAAAGGTTGGCGTATTGAGGGGTGTGATGGGTGCTTATTCTGTCTTTAGAATAAGTTTTTAGTGTATTATAAGAAATGATTATTTCTGACAACTCCTTGAAGGTTGGTCATTTTTATAGTACTTATTAAAATATTAATACAATTTTGACCATTTTTTCCTAAAAATAAAAACATAAAAATTTATATATTGACCATGGATCACAAATTCTCATTTCTTTACACTAAATGATACATTGTTTATTTTATTTTATTTTTTGTGAAAACAAAATGAATAGCCAAAGTAAAAAGATTATCATATATTATTTGGATAAAATCTTTCCTGGAAAATTTAAACTACCAATAAATAAAAGCAGTGAAAGATTTACAATGACACTCTATTATGATCCACATCCATTAGCTGAGACTCTAGAACTTTCCCAACAAAAATTTCTCCAATTCTTTTTGGCCAATGTTCCAGGGTGTTTTTCCTAGTCTCAAATGGATAACTTCCAAGAGCGGGTAAAACATAAATCAGGTTACCTTAAAAAGACAAAGAAAATGCAAAAGTTAACGCGGGATTGGTCATGAGTGGTGGGTTCCCACTCAGGAATGATGACGCAAGCCATTCCATTCATTGAGTTGAACTTGCTTGGGAAGCTCAGGACTTGAATAGCACCTTTGCTCTATATGTAATAGTCTCTCTCAGCTTCCCCACCCTTCAGAGCAAAACAACACTGATCAAAATCAGCTACTCAGAGAGAGAGAGAGAGAGAGAGATGGGCAGCAGCAGCAGCAGCCTCACATTTCCGAAGGGATTTCGATTCCATCCCACCAACGAGGAGGTGCTGAGCTACTTGGAGATGAAGAATCAGGGCAGGGATTCTGAAATCACAGCCATGATCCCCGAAATCAATCTTTGCAGGCACGATCCCCCCGATTTACCAGGTAGATAATCTACCGATTCAAACATATGCATGAAACAAAAGCATAAATAAAATATTGTTGTGGAGGTCAAGGTTTGGATTGTGTTGCATTTTTGCAGCACTGGTGCTTGCACGGGGAGAACTACTGGACAGGGAGTGGTACGTTGCCCTCATGTCTTGGGACAGGCAGTGGTACTTCTACAGTCGGCGTGATTACAAGTACATCAAGAGCACTCGCTCCAACAGGACTACAAGGAATGGGTACTGGAAGATCACAGGCAAGGAACTTGCAATCAAGGCCCCGGGCTCCAAAGCTGTGATTGGGATAAAGAGGACCTTGACCTTCTACGTTAAACGTGGAGTGCCGAAACCCCAGAAGACCAACTGGGTTCTTCATGAGTTTGATCTCACCAAGGCAAATTCTGATGACCAGATAGGGGACTTTGTTCTCTGCCGCTTGAAGTACAAGTCAGACGACTCTGATCATGATAAGCAGGTCTGCGATGGAGGTGAAACTGGTACCGGTATGGCCTCCAATGTTGAAAATCAGGCTGCAGCAGAGGGTTTGATTGCAGAAGCAGGAGAAAACCTGGCAATCAAGGAGCCGGGAGATGCTGTCTGGGAATCTGATGGCAATGAGCATCAACTTAAAGGATTGCAAACTGATCCTTGTGGTAAAGATAGGAATGATCTTCCGATCTCTGTTGAAGGTCAATCTAATAGCTGCAATTCGTCTGATTCTGATACGATTAAAGAGGTGAGAACAATGGTGTTTGATTTCTGCTATGAAATTTTCAATTTGGAGCACAAGTATATTGAAAATGTAACCTAACACTATCTGGTTTGTGATTCTTGATCTAACAGCTACATGATAAGCCAGAAAATCTGGACTCACCCTCTGATCAACCTCCGCCACCTCAACCGCAGTCACCACAAAAGCTGGGCAATGTTTCACCCACCACCAATGCCCATATTGATGAATGTCGCAAGAGGAAAGTTCAATTTGGGGATAATAACCCTTCTCCTACTAAACAGAATCATATTTCAACCAATGACGTTGATGAACTAGCTAGCAACACTGCATCTAATTCTATAAATCAAGCTGCAGATGCAATTCCAGAGGTGAGAATAAGCATGCTCTTTAATCCTTTCTTATTTAAACAATTAAATATGCAGCAGCACCAGAATTGTATCCAAATTTAACTATTTCTTTCTGTGATTGTTAATTCAGGGGTGTTCTCAACCAGGAGAAAATCTGGGATCTGATCCATTTCAGTCACTGGAACCACTATCAATAAACAGAGAACTGAGAGATTTTTCCCATTACAATAATTCTATTGGATGGGATGATATGCCAATTGAAGGTATTGACTTTTCTCTCGTAAAGTTCTTAGATACAGTTATTGATGAAGGTAGCAGTGACGGACACAACAAAGTCGTCTGTGGATTGGTAAATGATTGTTCTACATCAGCCATTGGAGCAACACTCCAATGTAGCTAATCAAAATTATTTATAGGAGAATATCAAAGGACGCCTCGGTAATAATGTGTACTCACGTTATTGCTGTCGGTGATATTCTCCTACAAATGGTTCATGAAATGCTCAGATGTGTTGATTGGCATACAATCGCATCTTTTCTGCATTTCTTGTACTGGAGTCTTTGTACCTGTTTTTCTTTTCTTTTTCTTTTGGGAGTGGGGAGGCATCTGTGTCACAGCATCCCCCAGTGAACTTTTGGTTGAAAGAGAGACCAGCGAATGCATATGGTTCAAATGCCATCCGGAAGTCTACCCTTCTCTGAGTGTGACGAGTCCAGGCATATAAAGATGTCTTTTCTCATAAGCAGTTCCTTGGAGGTGGAGCTTCCTCTGTCAACATTACTACCTATATTCATTCCTCAGATCATCTTGTCAATTGAAGTACCAATATTCCTTTCTTCTGTCAACATTACTACCAACATCGTGTCAACTGAAGTACCAATATTTGTTCCTCCTATCCATACTTTTCAAATGTCCTAAAATCAAAGGACATAACTATCCACATCCATTTCTTCAGATCCCCAATAGTGAGTCCTCAGAATCACCAATAGCCATTTGTCAAACAAGTAGTCTGCAATATGTCCTTAGGATCAAAGGACATACGCAAAACCTCAATATCATCTAATAGCCAGTCATGGAGTCATACATGGGAGGTGCTCCTACAAGAATCCGACTGCAGAGCAGCATCACAAACCAAGGTGAGATAATCAATCCAAAAACACTAATGGAACCCTTTCTTTCTCAAAGTAAATACTATCTTACACTGAAGCTTTGAGGCTGTTTGCTACATTTCTTAACTAAATATGTTTTGTGTTTACAGGTCAGTGAAGCTGCAGAGGCATTATATTGCCGTTTATCTTGCCAGAAAAAACTGAAAATCCTGGAAGCAGACCACAGTTTGAAGCTGGCAGCAATTTTAAAGGGTTCTTGCATTTCCCTGGATGCATCTCCTTTCAATCCGTAAAGCATATCTATCGGAAGTCATAGTTCTAGCCTTAAAGACCATTATGAGCAACGCAACTGTTGCATAGTCACTCTGATCTGGAAGCGGTGTTACATAGGACCTGCTGCAACATAGCTGCTGGAGTCTCAAAGACATATTAGTAATAATCAGACACCAGTATTCTCCCTCTTCTGTCTGGTTATTAATATAGGAAGTTTTGGGGTTCCATCCACCAATGTAGTAGTTACAACCATGTCCAAGATGTATGAATACAATTAAAGGTCATAGAGAGGCCTTCAGACTGAGTCTGAAACATCCCATGCCTACAACCAAAAATTGTATCGCTGTTCATATCACTCTTATCTGTATTACCCTGATATTCTTGTACATATAGTTTATTATGAAGCTCTAATGTTTAATGGAATTCTGTGTATTTCATTCCCTCTTTCTAGTTTAACTCCCAATGTATTACATGCCTTAAATTTCTCATTTTTAACATAAATGATGGGGTAATTGCATTCAGTCAGCAATGAGCATCTGTGATAGTCTTCCATAAATTCTCAAGAAGGTTAAAACTAAAATATCATCCTAGAAGAGTAAAAGTCACTATAATGGACTGGGAATTTGGATATGTCATGTCATCGCTACTTAAGCAGAAGAAAGGAATTATCATCTAAACTAGGATGCATCTTGCTCATTACCAAGGTCTAAGCATCATTAGCAGCACAAGCTTATGTTTAAAAGAATTAAATTATGCTGAAACCCGGAAAAGAAACTGAAAGCTGCAAATGTTCAATTGCAGAAAAACTAAATGGATTGATCAAACTATACAAAATTCTATTTCATAACAATGACCAAACTTGTAAGATGTTGACAACATAATGTAAAATGCTCAAGGATCAAGGAGAAGTGAATGGCATGGATTCAATCAACTATATCACAAATCTATTTCTTAAAGGACGAACATTGTATATCTTTACTACATCATATTTTACAGCACTCATATTGAATACTAGTCACTGCCCCTGCCTTTGGAGGACATAACAAAAATACTTGTTCTCAAAGAAGCACCGTCTTATATATAACAAACAAAAAGTGATAAAACATCTAAAAGTTCGCAAAGACTTTACAACATGAGCACTGAAGAAGGCTGCAATACATCTACTCATAGCTGTCCGAGTTATCACTGTTTCACCCAAAGAAGAAAAAGAACAATGTTCAACTGCAGTCATCATCCATAGTAGCAAAATCTTGCACATGGAGAATTTGAGAAATACTACGAAAACATAGTAGTACCTAATGCACACCTTCACATCAAATCAAGGAAAAGTATCCATGCACATCATGAACATATTCCACAGCACTAAACTTCATGGATATATGCATTCAGCAGATACCAGCAGGAACAAATAATGACCTAGATATTGAATTGAAAAATGTAAAATGATGACCAAGACTGTACATACTTTATCATCTGACCTTTGAGTGCCACTGTGTTGGAGGATAACACAAATAAATCAATGTTCAAAGTCATAGAAGGACATTCCCGCACCTGTAGAAGGGGTTGCTTGAATCAGATACAGCCATTGACTCTAATCAAGTATACTAAAGTAGAGTAAAAATATGCAAAAACAAAACAAGTAGATTTGCAAACCATACCAGTATTGCAAATAGAAACATCCTGAAGTAACTTGAAATAAGTAGTGCCAGCAGGTCGTCTTTGTATCTATGTCGGAGTACACAGAATCATATTAATTATATCTACATTAAAACTTTGTGTTATGTACGAATGGATACAAAACAAAGCCTTATCACAACATTAAAGGCAGGCTAGAAGAATACTTGTTATGATTCTTTTAAGCCATGACACTGAGTGATGATAAACCATTGTCCTTACATGTTCTATATTACTTTCCATACAATAAACTTGAAACTATGTCCTTTTAGACTTTCCTTTTAAACCATATTGACTTAAGCCTGACCAAATTCTAAATATTTTCCAGTGGTCGCAAATCAATGATCCTAGAAGCAGTTATCCAGTTCAAACGTCTATCTTATCGAATGATTAAGCATGCATGCTTTCTGAACTAGTTTCCAAAAAGATAGGTAATAAAAGGACGCCACAATTTCAATTCATCCTGAGAAGAATTAATAGGAAACATTACCCAAGTGATCTAGGGAATGTGCTGAAAAGAGCCCTCGGAGCAAACAGAAAGGTAGATAGACACATGAAACATCCGAATACAACATCCATCAGCATCTGAAATGAAAACATTTTCGAGTTAGAAAACTAAAACACTAAAACACATGCTGCCAATAAAAATACCAACATTTTGTAATCTCCAAGCAACGAAGCGAAGCTCATGGACAAACCTCATTGGATCTCCACCCTTTCCAGTAAGAGACTCCTATATCAAATCAATCACAATAATCTGGAATCTGGCAGTGACCAACAAAACAAAACAACAAAAGACAAACAAAAAAGTTTCCATCTTTGATGAATTTCGAAAACAAAAAGGAAAAAATAAACCAAGATAAGAACTAACCATGGGCTCGGACTCTACGTACTAGTCATCTGCAACATCCTTTGGAATTACCCTATTCACAGAAGTTGAAACGAAGTCGTTCTGCCTATACATGAACAGGAAGAAACGAAACAAACCAACCCCAGCTTGGAATTGATATATAGTTGGCTTGTCTATCGGACCTAGTCCTATTGTATAGGTGCCTAGTGATGATATAGTCCGAACTCATCTTTGGCACAAGAAAAAAATAGTGTCATACTCAACGAGGTCCTGATTGTTAGATAAAAGCAGGTCTTTGTTAAGAAAATATAAACAAATTACAAAAATTGTCAAACAAAACAAATCAACGTGTAATGTAAAATAGGGTTTCTACTTTCTACTAGAAGTGTACTGTTCGAAGTTTTAACCTAAATATGAATACACCTTCAGACCAAAAAAAAAAAATAAGAATGGATGAAATGTACCGATTTCGACTTATCTCAGACTCCTTCGAGAAGAAGGTCTCGACTACTTTGTACTCATAGGTCTTGACTACTTGTACAGCCACGTCTCGAAACCCTATTGAACATCTCCCTTCTCCAATCACAAATCTTTACACAAAGTTGGAAAAAGTTTAGATTCCTATCTCTAAAACTGAACTAAATTGCTAAAGAAGTTTAGTCGTGAGTTCACCCAAAAAAAAAAAACTCCTGAGTTTAGTCGTAACAGACAAAAATGACGCGTAGTCGGATGACATGTCGGCTTTACTTGAACTTCAAGACCATAAATACACCTTCACTTTGCTCCTCTGCTTCTCAGAGCTCACATTGAGAGAAAGGAAAGATCACGACCAATGATTTTGAATTTTACATAATCCACTTGGAAATATAAACCTATCCAGCAATATGCATTAAAAAGATTTACAATGACATAGGGTGATATGCATTAAACCTATCTATATATCATATTTTTTTATAGATGGGTTTAATGTATATTTATAAACCTATCTGAAATATGCATTACACCTATCTATATATCATGTTCCTGAATAACTTTTTGATCCCACTGGATCTAGAATGTTCCCAACAAAATTATCTCCAATTTTTTTGACCAATGTTCCTGAATGTTCCGGGTGTTTTTTCTCAGTAACAAACCTGGGAAAGATAAAGCAGATTCCAACGCGTTATTAGTCGTCAGTGGTAGGATCCCACTCATGATGCAATCCATATATTCCATTCAACTGAACCTGCTTGGAAACTCAGCGCTTCCAAAACCACTTGGATAAATAAAATAACAACCTCACTCTTTCCTCTTCACTTCAAAATCAGCTATACTTTAAAACTGAGAACAGAAAAACAACACTGAGAAAAGTGAAAGCGATCATGAGCTGCGAAATTTTCTCAATTCCACCGGAATACCGATTCCGTCCCACCAAAAAGGAGCTGCTGTGTGACCACTTGGAGAAGAAGAATCAGTGCAAGGACTCCCAAAGCATGTCCATCATCCCTGTAATCGATCTGTGCAAGCACGAGCCTCGTGAGCTACCAGGTGATCCATCTCCGGAACCAGAACACCATCAATTTCAATTATTATTAGTGATCCAGTCATGTGTATTGTGTTGCGTTTTTGCAGGACTGGCGTTCACAGGGCAGGAAAATCTGGGGAGGAAACTTTTCTTCTTTTTCTTCTTTTGGTTTACAAGGGCAGAGTCTTGGGATAGTCAGGGCAAGTGGTACTTCTTCGCTCCGCGTGATTACAAGTACCCTAACAGCAGTACTCGCTCCAACAGGACTACAGGGGAAGGGTCCTGGAAGGTCACAGGCAAGGACAAAGACATCAAGGCCCCGGGCTCCGAAGCTGTCATTGGGAGAAAGAGGATCTTGACCTTCCAAAAACGTGGAGTGCCGAAATCCCACAAGAGCGGCTGGGTTATTCATGAGTATTATCACATTCAGCCCCATTCTGACCCTTCTAAGCAGATAGGGGACTTTGTTGTCTGTTGCTTGAAGTATAAGTCAGACAACTCTGATCATGATGAGGATGCACCATTCTGCAATCGAGGTAGCGGTAGCGGTAGCTGCAGTATGGTTTCCGATGTTGCAAATCAGCTTGTTGAAGAAAATTTGGCGTCCAATGAGCAGTTTAATGGCACTAATAATGAAGCTGAAACTGGTGGCGGTACGATTACTGAAGCAGAAGAATACCTGGCATATAAGAAGCTGAGAGATGAGCTTCGGATTCCCATCGGAAATCAGAATGAATTCCAAGGCTCGCAGACTGATCCTTGTAATCTTTGGACCTCTGTTGAAGGTCAAGCTGATAGAAGCAATTCGTCTCATCATATGACTGAAGAGGTCAGAACAAACTTTCATTTTGATTTTTCAATATGAAGCTCAAGAAGTATATTGGAAATGTTAACTGACACTTTCTTGTTTGTGATCAAACAGCGACTGGATGATCCAGAAAATATGGATTCATTCTTTCGTACACCTGCGCCCCCTCAACTGCATCAGCTACATCAATCACCGATGAATACCACCAATGTCCATAATGATGAATGCTGTAAGAGGAAATATCCATTTGAAGATAATGACTCTTCTCTTACGAAGAAGAACAATATTTCAAGCAATGATGGTGATGAACTAGTCAGCAACACCACATCTAATTTTGAAAACCAAGCTGCAGATGTGATCCTAGAGGTGAGAATATGCATGCTCTTTTAACACTTATTTGAACTGCTAAACATGCAGCAGCACAAGAGTGTACGTATCCAAACTTAACTCTTTCTTTCTGTAATTGTCAACTATTTGTTTTCTGTGATTCTCTATTTCTCTTTTGGTTTTGTTATCGTGATGTGTTCAGTGGATTAAGAGTTTAGTATATGTTATGTGTTTGTGTGTGTCCTCAGTGAAAAGCTTTTCCATTGCTGGCTATTGCATAATATAATAGAGATTTCTGCTTATTAACCATGGCATCACCTCAAATTTACGCAGGGTGACACTGTTATCTGTCGCTTGAAGAATAAATCAGATAAGAAGGATTCTCTCGTAAGTGATGAAGGGGAACCGGATAGCACGGGTGTGTCTAATTGGAAAATTCAGGCGGTAAGAACGAACATGTTCTCTGTCTTGATATGGAGTTCCAGAAGTATATCAACATTAAGATCTTGCTTGCTTATAATTCTGAATTTTGATTTTAGGCTCAGGCACTCAAAAATGATGAACCACTTTTTCATCAACCTCAGCCTCTGGATGACTGCTGCTCCTCAGCAGTGTGGACATCCTTAGAGCTGGAAGCTGTTCTGCAAGCCATTGGCACTAATGATGATTGTAATAAGTTGCAATCACCATGTGGAGATAATACTTCTTGTCTAGAAGACAAGAATGAAGTTTCAACCTGTGATGAAGATGAGAATATGGATGGTGTGTTTCCACAGGTAAGAATGAATGTGCATTTTGTAGTTAAACATTTTGACTATGAAGCCCAAGAACTATAGCAAAACTCTTTTTTTTTTTTTAATTTTTATTTATTTATTTGAAAGTTGAATTTTGGTCATTTAAATTTAAAAATATCTGCTACAAAATAAAACTTGAGATACCCATAGTTTAAAATCCTCAGTACTTGAAACAAAGATAATAACAAAACTGTTGCAACATAATCACTCTCATAGACATATCATGTCTAATTTTGAACATCAAGCAACAGATTCTAGGATTCTAGAGGTGAGAATGGTATGCTATATGAAATTATTCTCAACCAAGTGTAAACCAGTTACAGCCTTGGCAACTGTAAATGAAACTCTGGCAGGATGCCATGCACCAATACAAGCAACCTTACGCACAACCCTATGGGTCTTACGGGGAAGCCGGGTGACACCCCAACGAGTAACAACACCTTCATAACCCTTACCCTTTGTCACACCAATGATGTCAATCATTTCATCTTTCTGGAAGACGGCATCAATAGGGATTTGCTTCTCAAAGAAGCTCTTTGCAAATTCAACATTTTGTGCAATTGTGCCACCATTCACCTGGATCTCCATGAGATGTGCTTTCTTCTGCTTCAAACCCTTCATCTTTCTGATCTGAGTGTGAGCCAAAACTCGAATAACTGTAGCATATTTAATCAGTTTCTCAAACTGTCCTTCAATATTCTTCTTTCCTTCGTCAGTTTCAAAGGTCTTGGAGTACTTTGCGAAAGCCTTCTTCTTGGACTTGCACCAGTTCTTGCAAAATTCCTCCTCTTAACCTCCTCACTATAGGAAAACTTAAATCACAAGTCACGAATATAAACAGAAATTGCTGATTGTTGAAGGAAAATCAAGTTTAGTGTGCCTTATCAAACTAGGAATAGGAATAGGAGAGAAGGTTCTAGATTTCCCAATCCTACACGGATTGGTATTCCTTGTAACATTAGATTATGCACTTTGTAATCCCTATATATAGGGCTCCTATTCTCTATAATGAAATACACTTCTCTCATCAATCTCTCTCAATACCAATATACTTAAACACGTTATCAGCACGAGCCCTAAACCACAATAGCCAAAAAGCCAAAAACCCGAAAAGAATTTCATATCGCCAAAACTGCCGCAGCCCCTAGCCCGTGCTAGCATCGCTGCAGCCTGCCCCGCGTGCGCCCCTGCGCATACTGCTGCCACCGAAGCATCCTTGCACCTAGCCCCTTGCTAGCATCGCTGCAGCCTGCCCCGCGTGCGCCCCTGCGCATACTGCTGCCACCGAAGCATCCTTGCACCTAGCCCCTTGCTAGCCCGCTGCTCCTGCAGCCCTTTCGGCCTGCATACCTGCCAGCGCGCCCCCGCGCTCAATTCGCTGCCTTGCAGCCCCGCGCCCGTGCGTCCACCCTACGCTGCCCCTGCAGCGTCCCTGCTTCCCCGCGCACACCTGCGCACGCTGCTGCCCCGCCTACGCACCCGTGCACCTGCAGCCCTACACCAATACTGCTGCCCCTGCAGTTTGCCTCCGCTACTCCTGCACCACTACTACCACCGCAGCCCCTGCTGCCCCGCATTCGCTGCACGCTTCTACTCGGATTGCTTCGCTCCATCACGCCTGCATCGACACGCGCGTGATCCAAAACCAAAAAGTAAGTATCCAAAAGCGTAAGTTTTAAAGTTCCTAAATTGAAATTTCTTCTTTTCTCGGGGACTTAAAAACCTCCCTTCTTCTTCATCCCACCTTTCTTATAACGTGGGTTCGATCATTAAAAAGCGGAATCGTGGGGATTCACGCAATTAACGAACTAAGAGCGTTCGTAAGACTTCGGACTAAGAGCGTCCGCAAGCATCGATTTATGACCTTATAAACATCATTGTTTCGGTCTAATCCAATTTTCTTGGAAATCGATTTCTTGGTAGCATAGCTCGGAAATCTTAATATTTAGTTGTCGTGGAAGTTTTAAACTCCGAAACTAATATATTTCTTCTTCTTATTTCAGGATGTCGAAACTTGACTTTCCTGCACTTACCTCAACTGGCTCGGAATATCATAGTTGGGCCACGGATGTTGAGCACCACCTCACTTCAAAAGGGATCCTACCCTTAATTCAAGCTCCTAATCCTACTCTCATATTTGAGCGTACGGCTACGAACAATGCCACCGCCCTCATCTTGATGAGGCGCCACATGGATAAATCACTCCGACTGGAGTACATGGCAATCAAGGATGCTAGAGAATTATGGGTCGCGCTAGAAGAGCGATTTGGTAATATCAAGGATACCCTCCTCCCTGACTTGAAAGTTCAATGGGGCAATCTACGATTCGCCGACTTCAAGTCTGTAGCTGAATATAATTCAGAAGTTCTACGCCTCAAAACCATGTTGGGGTTCTGTGGACAACCCGTCACAGAGCAAGAACTAATTGAGAAAACTCTCTCCACCTTCCCCGTCTCAGCAATTTTGCTCTCAAAGCAATATCGAACAGAATTCGATACTAGACGGATCACGAGATTTCATCAGCTCATTACTATTATGTCTGTAGCTGAAAAACATGATAATATCCTCGTGAAGAATTATAATTCAAGGCCTATCGGAACTAAGAGCGTTCATGAGGCGAATTATAATAATGCACCCAAAGGAGGGCGCAAGGAGCGGAACCCTAAGAATAAGGGACACAACGGACGTTCTGGTCCATATAACCGCCCTACAAAGGAAGGTACTCGTCAAAATGAAGGACGATCACGTGGCAATACATGGCAACGTGGGAGGGGAGGCCGTGGGGCTCCAGGACATGGAGGAACCACCCAGGGCCGTGGGAATGGCGCCAACTCCTATGGGGGACGCCACCCAAGTGCAAACAATGCACCTCAATTAAAGGGAGGAAATCACAATGACATGTGTCATCGATGTGGATCTAGTGAGCACTGGTTCAAACAATGCAACGCAAGCAAACAATTGGCTGCGCATTACAAGGCATTTAGAGACTTCAGAGAGCATGAAGCCAATTTTGCCGAAAATATAGAAGAAGATGGTGATGATGCCGACGTCAATCTCACCATAGCGGACTTCAAATCTGACAAAGAATTGCACAAGGATGCTGCAGATTTTGATTAGTATAGTCCTTTACTTTTCCAAGAACTATGTAATGGCTATTATGCCTTAAATCAATAAAATGACTTATTGTATTAACTCTTTCCCTCTAGGCGTACTCAAGAGTACTTGTGATGTCTAGGCAAGGTTTGATCTGAGAGAACGGTTTTAAAAGTGAGCAACGCTCCACCAAAATCTCGCCTTACCTTACCTGGTCACAACTAAATTGAAATTACCGAAAGGATTGAGTGACTACGATTTGTCTACGGTTTGATTTTTATATTGGATTAGATTCTGGTCAAGAAACTTTGATGTAATCATTGGCTATCATTAATAAAGTATCGACTTATTTTATTCAAATGTCTTGGACATATTCTAAATTCGAACTTTATTACTTTTCAGTATGTTTCCCGGAGAGCTCGAATGCCTCGTGGATAGTGCCACTACACATACCATCCTTCGAAACAGGCAGCTATTCCTATGGATGGCGCCTACTCGATCTTCTGTGACTACGATGGCTGGACCATCTCAATTGATTCATGGTCGAGGACCAGCTCAATTTATGTTGCCTAATGGCACTACTTTGAATGTCACCGAAGCTCTTTATGCTCCTAGGGCAGGAAGAACCCTACTGAGCTTCAAAGATATAAGAGCCAATGGTTTTCATGTGGAAACACATTGTGAGAATGGACAAGAGTTCCTTTGCATCACCTCTAATGACTACGGACATAAACGAGTCTTAGAGAAACTTATGTGTCGCTCTAGTGGGTTGTATGCAACCACTATTCGAGTCATTGAATCCAACCATGTCATGAGAGATGATTTATGGGATTCCGACACATATAGGCTTTGGCACGACCGTTTGGGACACCCAGGTCGTGACATGATGATCCGTATATTAAAGACTTCACACGGACATCCCTTTTTCAGAACGAAAAGAAGTAAAACTCGGTTTTTGGACACCGAAGGAGCCCCTGCGCCTCATGGCGCCGTTCACCCCCAAATCCGGCCATCCTTGGCCGGCGCCGCCTTCCCCCTGCGGCCTCAGGGTGGCATTGACGCCACCAAGGCTCCTTTGTCTCCAACTTTTACTTCTAAAGTCACTTGTGACTTCATGGCTCAACCAAAATCCTTATTGGTTATTTCTAAAGCCCATTATTCGTTCTGCAAAGCCTGCTCTTTAGCAAAGTTAGGATCGAGACCATCCTATGCAAAGGACACCAAAGAAAATATACCATTCTTGCAAAGAATCCAAGGTGATATTTGTGGACCTATTCAACCATCATGCGGACCATTTCGATATTTTATGGTATTGGTTGATGCATCGACACGCTGGTCACATGTCATGTTATTGTCCACAAGGAACGCTGCATTTGCTAAACTCCTAGCACAAATAATTAAGTTAAGGGCTCACCACCCTGATCATCCTATTAAGTCTATAAGATTAGACAATGCTGGAGAGTTTACATCAAAGACTTTTGATGATTATTGCATGTCCATTGGGATTGATGTTGAACATCCTGTTCCTCATGTTCACACCCAAAATGGTCTCGCAGAAGCCGCCATTAAACGACTACAAATGGTCGCTAGGGCATTGGTAATGCGCACCAATCTCCCTATTTCTGCTTGGGGCTATGCAATATTGCATGCAGCTGTGCTTATTCGTCTGAGGCCCACTGCCACTCAACCCTTTTCTGCGTCCCAGATGGTGACTGGGTATGAGCCTAATGTCTCACACTTACGCATATTTGGGTGTGCAGTTTATGTGCCAATTGCGCCTCCACAGCGCACCAAAATGGGTCCTCAACGACGATTAGGCGTTTACGTTGGTTATGATTCTCCAACGATCATCCGCTACATAGAACCCTTGACAGGCGATCTCTTTACCGCAAGATTTGCGGATTGTCACTTCGATGAGACAGTCTTCCCATCGTTAGGGGGAGATAAGAACACCAATGTTCAACAGGAACGACCGGAATTGTCGTGGTCTGTCCCCACTCTGTCTCATCTTGATCCCCGAACCGCACAGTCCGAAATTGAAGTGCGGAGAATTCTCGATCTTCAGAACGTAGCAGAATCGATGCCTGATGCGTTTTCTGATATCGCTAAAGTGACGAGATCACACATACCTGCTGCAAACGTGCCTGCAAGGATTGATGTCCCTAAAAGTAGAGGACATGACGCCAACTCAAGAGTGCATGAGCATGGCGCCAACGTCCCATCTCTCAATGATGGTGACGTTATGGCTAGGCCCACGGCTCCTGCCAGGAAGCGCGGGAGGCCCATAGGTTCGATGGATTCTCGCCCAAGAAAGAAAGCGAGTTTGGCACAGAATAATCCATTAATCATCGATATAAATAATCCATCTCATGAGAATATTCCGGATTATGGTTATGTCCAAGAGACATCATTGGGGGACGCTCCAATGTCAGAACCAACTCCAGAGAATAGAGAGATCTCCATAAATTACACTAGTGTACATGAGATGATGGATAGAAATTCTATGGCAATTGATGATGCATTTGCATATCATATTGCGAAAGGGATTATAGAATATGATGATATCGAACCTCGCTCTGTTGAAGAATGTCAACGAAGAGCAGACTGGCCTAAATGGAAAGATGCGATCCAGGTTGAATTGGATTCACTAACAAAGAGACAGGTATTTGGGCCTGTAACGCAGACACCCCCAAGTATAAAACCTGTTGGCCATAAATGGGTCTTTGTTAGAAAGCGTAATGAGAAAAATGAGGTGGTAAGATATAAAGCCCGCCTTGTGGCGCAAGGTTTCTCACAACGCCCTGGAATCGACTACGAGGAGACATATTCTCCCGTAATGGACGTTATAACGTTCCGCTACCTTGTCAGTTTGGTAGTTTCCGAAAAACTTGACATGCAGCTTATGGATGTGGTTACAGCATATCTCTATGGGGATCTAGATTCAGAGATATATATGAAGGTTCCAGATGGACTTCAATTACCCAAATCAAGTGGCTCTAAACCACGGAGCGCGTTTTCAATAAGATTAAAACGCTCACTATATGGATTAAAACAATCTGGACGGATGTGGTATAACCGTCTAAGTGACTACTTGATTGGGAAGGGATATATTAACAATGAAATATGCCCATGCGTGTTCATTAAAAGAACAAGTTCCGGATTTGCAATCGTAGCAGTTTATGTCGATGACATGAACCTAATTGGAACTCTAGATGAGTTAAAGGAAACTGCTAATTACTTGAAATCCGAATTTGAGATGAAAGATCTTGGGAAAACACGGTTTTGTCTCGGTTTAGAACTCGAGCACCGTAGTGATGGGATTTTGATCCATCAGTCTGCATATACTCAGAAAATTCTAAGGCGCTTTAATGAAGATAAAGCAAAGCCTGTGAGTACTCCCATGATCGGCCGTAGTCTTGAGCCCGGAAAAGATCCGTTTCGTCCAAAGGATGAGGACGAAGAAGCATTAGAGGCCGAAGTGCCCTATTTAAGTGCAATAGGCGCATTATTGTACTTAGCTCAATGTACAAGACCGGATATCTCATTCGCAGTGAACTTGTTAGCTCGACATAGCTCTGCGCCAACACGCCGCCATTGGATTGGTGTAAAGACCATCTTTCGATACCTAAGAGGTACGATTGATATGGGCCTATTCTATCCCTACAGAGAGAAAAGGAATGACGGAAAATTGGGATCGGACCCCAAAAGGCAAAACGCCCCCGTCCATGGAACGGCCGCCGGCCATATTGCCGGCGCCGGCGCCGCCGCCGCTCATGGTGGCCGGCGTCCTCCTATCTCCCTCCATCAAAACGACAATGATGTCTTGATGGGTTTTGCTGATGCAGGGTACCTCTCTGACCCTCACAAAGGTCGCTCCCAAACAGGTTATGTCTTTACCATGGGAAGCACTGCGATATCTTGGAGGTCTACGAAACAGACCCTTGTTGCTACTTCCTCAAATCATGCAGAGATTATTGCTCTACATGAAGCTGTTCGTGAATGTGTATGGCTAAGGTCTGTAATTCGACACATTCAAGGAAGTTGTGGTTTGAAATCTACCACAGATGAACCTACATGCATTCATGAGGATAATGCAGCTTGTATTGAACAAATGAAGTTAGGTTTCATCAAGGGCGACAACACCAAGCATATATCGCCTAAGTTCTTTTATAATCAGCAACAACAATCACTTCTAAAGATTGAAGTGAATCAAATCCGATCAGAGGATAATGTAGCGGACTTATTCACTAAGTCGTTACCTAAATCCACCTTCGAGAAACATGTGAAGAGCATCGGATTAAGAAAGCTATCCGAACTCCCACGATTATAGCAATCAGGGGGAGATATCGACATCAGGGGGAGTTATGATGTCTACATGTTCAATCTCGAAGAGTGAAGGACGTGTTGTGCTCTTTTTGTCCTTCGACCAGGATTATTTTTGTCCCACAGGGTTTTTGTTACCTGGCAAGGTTTTTAACGAGGCAACGGATGAAGCGTCACCACCAAGTTTGAGCGGCACAAGGGGGAGTGTTGAAGGAAAATCAAGTTTAGTGTGCCTTATCAAACTAGGAATAGGAATAGGAGAGAAGGTTCTAGATTTCCCAATCCTACACGGATTGGTATTCCTTGTAACATTAGATTATGCACTTTGTAATCCCTATATATAGGGCTCCTATTCTCTATAATGAAATACACTTCTCTCATCAATCTCTCTCAATACCAATATACTTAAACACTGATTCTTATGTTACAATTATATCTTTCTAACTACTGATGATATGAGGAACTTGTCAACTACATTATGTCCAAGTTATAAAATGAAGTTGTAGCAGATGATATGTGAAATCGCATCCTCTTTGAACATCTTCTTATGCAAACTATCATGCGCATAAAACGTATGAAACTATGAACTAATGCTTGCTATTTTGTGACTGTTAATTCAGCTATGTGACCCACCAGAAGTAAATCAAGATTCACTTTTGCGTCCACTTCAGCCACAAGATTATTGCCCCTCCATACCGCAGTCACCAATATACACAAAACTGGGAAATGTTTCAGACGCCAATCTCTGTTTTAGTGAATGCAATGATTGGCAATCTGCATTTAAGAAAAAAAATTCAACCGATGAAGTTGACATACCAGTTAGACATATCATGTCTAATTTTCAACATCAAGCTATAGATTCTAGGATTCTGGAGGTGAGAATGGTATGCTATATGAAATTAATCTCAACTAAGTGTGTTCAAGTTTCAAAATAAATGCTTGTTTGTTTATGATTCTTAATCCAGGTGCATCGCCAAACCAAAGAAAATTAATATGGAGTCAGCGTTTTATCCATTTCAGCCACAAAATTCAGCTCTGCAGTCAATGATGTACACAATACATGGAGATGCTCTGCATAATATTGAATGCAATGAGTTGCAATCTTACTCTTCTGATCAAACCTACCGAAGTCATTGGGAAGGGTCTACCATAGAGATAGTGGAGTAAGCAGCTATGATACAAACACTGAAGTAGCCCATGGATGGGAACAACATACATTTGCATTAGTTATTGGAAACCCTCCAATGTAGCTAATGAACTACAAGAGGTCTGATATTATCGTCCATGGGTACGGCAATCTTCCAAGTAACATGAACTTTTTTAGCGTATTGATGGTTTGCTCTCCCTACTCAAATTGTTCCGTAAGTGGTCACGGACCTCATGAAGAGAAATGTCACTAAATTAATAGCTAGTTGGGTTATGATTGTAGTAGTAGTTATAGTTACTGAAATGTAATAATTGGTTTGGTTGATAGAGTAGTAGTTACAAATGTGTGTGATTGTTGTTGTTTGGAACCTTGTAAGTAATTTATCAAGCTTAATGGAATCTTGTGTATCATTTCCTCCCATTTTTCATTTGAGGGCTCAATAGCAAAGACAATAATTCACTATAAGACTGAGTTGGGTGATTTGGGTATTTTATGGCTACAGAACAAAACAATCTAAAAGGATGGAACCTCTTAATGGCCATCTGCTCAAGAAAGCTTAAAACCAATACATAAACTGAAAGTTGATTATTTCCCCAAAAAAACAAAATGAAAGCTGATTGGATTGATTTAACCAACATAAGTAGATAAATTCTACCAAACATCTTACATGTTCACAACAATTTACATTCCCACTGCCTTTGAATAAGTTGAACTAGAGTTGAGCAGAAATGTTGCCTTTGAATACAAAGAGAGAATTTGACAAGCAATAGTACTGATTTAAGATAGTGCTTTTGCCCTCTTTTACTCTAGTGGTGGAATATAAAGCCATCCAGATTCCAGACTGATGATCACTTTGTTCAACCCTTTAATATGTGTTTGGTGTAGCACAAACGTAAAACAATAATTAAACGTACAAAGATTGTATCTATTTCTTTCTTTTTTTTTTTTTTTTTTTATAGAAAAATGTTAGTTCAACCATAAAACAACATAACAACTCATCCATGCGGGGCTGACAAAAAGTGTCTACCGAAGTGATCTCATCTTTTTCTAAATGAGACTTAGAGCAACCATCTACTCCATGTATGATTTAAAATCCAAGTCATAAAAAATGGAGAACATGACGAATGACTAACTTTCATACATGTAATATGTATAGAGATTGTCGGAATCGCTGAAAAACGGCACAAAATTATAGGAGAATAATTAGTTTTTGAGGCTCGATATGTTATCATCACCGTTGTATGGATGATCCATGAGCATGGTTAGGCTCACGTTGGCAAGAATGACACAAAGACACTGGTCCATCATTAAAAGTTAGCCAGACAACAGAAATATTGCATGGTCAGCCCCTTCTTCTGGCACACTCACGGCAAGAGACGCTTTTCATTTGTAAGGCCTTCTCTACCTATGGTAGATTGGGGTCGATTGGTTTGGTGTAAATATGTGGCACCTCGTATGTCAATTTTAGTTTGGAAGGTATTGAGGGGAAGGGTGCTAACTGAAGACTTTTTACAACAACATGGTGTCTCTTTGTGTTCAGTGTGTCTATTATGTCAACAACGGACGGAGTCCAAAGAGCATGTTTCTTCACTGCCCATATGCAAGGTCTATATGGTCTTATATATTGGAAAAATTTGAGTTGGGTTTCATTACATGAGCTATTTGCATTGGGTTTAATGGTTGGTCGTAGCCCCCAATTGAGAGAATTATGGGTTGCTTGTTTCTGTGCCTCTCTTCGGTTTATTTGGCAAACAAGGAATAAGGTGAGATATGATGGCATTACTCCAGATGTTGCTATGGCATGCAGGTCAATTAATGGCCACGTTTATGCTTTTAGTCGCATAGCTACTGGACATATGTTTAACAACATACAGGAGCTTTGTGTCTTGAAGAGGTTTGGTGCTACTTGTAGGCAGCATTGTGCCCCAAAAGTTTACGAGCTGAATTGGCAACCACCCATTATTGGTTGGTTCAAAGTTAACACGGATGGTGCTTGGAAGCGAGGGAGGATCGTTCAGGTTATGGTGGAGTTTTTTGTGATTTCCATGGGGAGGTTGTTGGTGCTTTTTCATCATTCCTTGATATTCCTAGTTCCATTGTTGCAGAGGTTATGGCAGTGATCAAGGCAATCGAGCTTGCATGGGTTTGGGATTGGAAGCATATTTGGTTTGAAGTTGATTCGTCCCGAATTCTAAATTTGCTCCACTCTCCCCAAATGGTACCTTGGCAATTACAGGTGGCATGGAAGAATTGTGTGCATCACATTTCAATGATGCAATTTCGTTGTTCACATATATTCGTGAAGGAAACCAGGTGGCTGATGCATTGGCCAATTTTGGCGCTTCAGGTATGAGTTTTACTTGGTTTGATTCATCTCCAAGCTTCGTTAATCAGTTTTATTGTTTAAGAGATAAGTTGGGTCTCCATAGTTTTTGTTTTAGATGATTTCTTTTGTTTTTGAAGGCAGGATGTTGTCTGTCATTCCTCATCAGTAGTACTTTACTTCTGGAAAGTGTAGGATATGTCATCTCCTCTTACTTGTATTTTCCTTTATTTTTAATAAATCTTTTTCCTCACATTTGCCAGGTTTGATTCAAAAATATATATATTGTGTGGTCGAGTTTAACTTCAAAACGAGTTTTGGACTTTTGGATCGTGTAGTAACTTTTTCAGATAGCAACAAGTTTTCTAGAGAATAACATTAATTTTCTAGACGCATTTATATTTTGGGTGCGGCTATTGTCACCCTACCATTTTCTTAGTTCACTCTACAAACATTTGAATTATTGAAAGACTATATTATCCAAGTGCAAAATGACTAATAAGTACACTAATTTTCTAAAATCCAAATATGTAAGAAAAAGTAAGAGTGCGGCTATTGCCACCCTACCATTTTCTTTGTTCACCCTACTTGCTCATTATACCCTACATTTTAATTTCAATTACTAAATTTACTTATTTAACCTATTTCTCTTTCCAAGAATATCTTTATATGACATATCCAATTAGAAAATAAATATTTGGGTGCGGCTATTGCCACCTTACTATTTTCTTTGTTCACCCTACTTGCTCATTATACCCTACATTTTAATTTCAATCAAGGTTCTAAAAAACGTTAGGCGCTAGTCGGGCGGTAATCCGGGGCCTAGAGCCCAGAGGCCTAGGCAGGAGCCTAGGCGGGGACTAGGCGTTTTTGTTATAATTTTATTTTATTTTTATTTTTATTACAGATATATATATATAGTGTGTTAATATGTGTTTATTTTTTCCCTTTTAAAACTTTTTTTTTCCGTTTCTTTTGGTTTTAATCTCCACTCTCAGATCTTGTAATTATATTAATTAGTCTTAGGGCATAATTGTCATTTGCTAGTTGTGTGTGCTTAGAAGAAAGTCAAGAAACGAAGTCTAGAATCCCCGAAGCCTCTCAGCTCTCCCATTTTTCTCTCTGCACTCTCCCAGTTCTTCCTCTCGCCAAAATTGATCATCAAACACCAAAATCTTCGTTGTCTTCATCAAGGAAAGCTTCATTCATCTACCAATCGATAGTTTTGTTGATAAGAGATACCGACTTCAGATTCAAATTTCAATCCCCAACTTTCTCTCTTATCGGGTTCATCGCCGGAACTCCACCACCACCGACTCATCCGAGCGCGCTGGGTTGTTAGTTTTGATCAAGGGCTCTGTCGAGGATTGGGTTTTAGTTCAGGGAGAAGTCTCTGAAGACTATGGAGTTTGGGAGTTATCAATCTGGCCAGACGAATCGAAAAAAAAAAAAATTCAGTGCCCAACGCCCAGGAGTGTCCGCCTAGCCTCCGCCTAGCACGCCTAGGCCGCCGCCTAGTGACCACGCCGAGCCCAAAATCGAAACGGTATGGCGACGCCTAGCGCCTAGGCGCCGCCCAGCCCGTTTTTTAGAACCATGATTTCAAATATTAAATTTACTTATTTAACTCATTTCTCTTTCCAAGAATATCTTTATATGACATATCCAATTAGAAAATAAATATTTCGTAAATAATGAAAATTGAAATTATGTGACTTTTTTTTTTTTGAAAGCATTATGTGATATTTTTATAAACAATGAAATTTTTTCCTAATAATAAACAAAAGATAAAATGACTTTATATGTAATTAGTTTTTTAATATAAAAATAGTTTCTTACACACTTTAAACGCCATACACCGGAAATATAAAAGATTTACAGTGAATAAAACTTTGATCCACTAAGCTGAGACTTGAATAGAAACTAAAATATCTCCAATGTATTTGCAAAAAAAAAAAAAAAAACTACTCTTCACTTATGTTGGTCAATGTTCCTGAATGTTCCCAGTCTCAAATGGATAAACAAAGCACTAAAGAAGGCCAGCAAGGCACTAAAGGTTGAACTTCCTAGAGCAGGTATCGATAAATCGGGTTCCCTTGAAGAGACAAAGAAAATGTTAAAACTCCTCAAAAAAAAAAAAAAAATGGTAAAACTAAAAACTAACGCCTGATTGGTTGTCACTCGTTACATTACATAAAGTTGAACTTGCTTCCGAAGCTCAGGACTTTCAGTTCAAAGCACTAGACGTGAAGTCGCGTGCATACAACCTCACTCTTTCCTCTGCACTTCAGAGCAACAACAAAAAAAACACCGATCAAAATCAGCTATTCAGAGTGAAAGAGATGAGCTGCAGCGACTTCACAGTTCCGCCGGGATACCGATTCCATCCCACCGACGAGAAGCTGCTTAGTGACTTGGAGAAGAAGAATCAGTGCAAGGACTCCGAGATCACCACCATCATCCCTGAAATCGATGTGTGCAAGCACGAGCCTCGCGAGTTACCAGGTAAAACATCTACGGAACATTATTTTTGAAATGAATTGAGCTGATATAATTTTTTTGCCTGATGGAGTTGTCATTATTTGAAATGAATTATTGACGTCATTTTTTTATTCCCCATGAGAATTGTGCTTGTAAACTTAGGGTTTCTCTGGTTGTCCAGCTAATTTCAAATCTTCAAATGTTATCAAGTACTATAGATTACTAGGTCTGGAACTTGTGATGTTGTTTTATGAGATTTGATATGAAGTTATTAGCAATTTGAAGCAGTTACTGACTAACTGGAATCTTGCTAGTATCTTGAACTTGTGAGGTTTAGGTATTGTTGAGTTCCTGGTCATTACAATGGAGGGGAGAGAGTAAGAGACAGGAGAGAGAGGGATAGGGTTAATATACTGATGATGCAAAGCCAAGTTTTTATCTTTGTGTAGGTGAAAGTAGAGTTTATCTATTAATGATCTGGACGAACAGTCATGTGTATTGTGTTGCATTTTTGCAGAACTGGCATTCACAAGGGCGCAAAATCTGGGCAGGAAGTTTTTCTCTTTTTTCTTCTTCTGGTTTGCATGGGCAGAGTCTTGGGACAGTCAGGGCAAGTGGTACTTCTTCACTCCGCGTGAATACAAGTACCCTAACAGCAAACGCTCCAACAGGACTACAGGGGAAGGGTTCTGGAAGATCACAGGCAAGGACCGCGACATCAAGGCCCCTGGCTCCAAAGCTGTGATTGGGAGAAAGAGGACCTTAACCTTCTACAAACGTGGAGTGCCGAAACCCCAGAAGACTGGCTGGGTCATTCATGAGTTTTATCTCATTGAGGCACATTCTAATCCTCCTAAGCAGATAGGGGACTTTGTTGTCTGTTGCTTGAAGTATAAGTCAGACAACTCTGATCATGATAAGGATGCCCCATTCTTCGATCGAGGTAGTACTAGCTGCAGTATGGCCTCCAATGTTGAAAATCAAGCTGAAGAAAATTGGGCATTAATTGAGCAGGTTAATGTTGTTCCAATTCATAATGGAAACGATGATGAAGCTGAAACTGGTGGTGGTATGATTACACAAGAAGAGGAATACCTGGCTTTAAAGGAACTGCAAGATGCTCTTCAGATTCCCATTGGCAATCCTCATGAATTCCAAGGCACGCAAAATGATCCTTGTCGTATAGATAAGAATGATCTTATTTCCTCTGTTGAAGGCCGACCTGATAAAAGCAATTCATCTGATGTGATTGAAGAGGTGAGAACAAACTTGCATTTGATTTTTCTATGAAATTTGCAATATGGAGAACAAAAATTATATTGAAAATGTTACCTCACACTTTCTTGTTTGTGATCAAACAGCCACTAGATAACCCAGAAAATCTGGATTCACTAATTGATCTGCCTGCGCTGCCTCAACTGCATCAGCTACATCAGTCACCAATGTATACGACCAATGACCATAATGATGTATGTCGTAAGAGGACATATCCATTTGAGGATAATGACCCTTCACTTACGAAGAAGAATAGTATTTCAACCAATGATGACGACGAATTAGTTAGCAACACCGTATCTAGTTCAGAAAATCAAGCTGCAAATATGATTCCAGAGGTGAGAATAAGCATGCTCTTTTAAAACCTTTTTATTTGAATTTCTAAATATGCAGCAGCAAAAGAGGTGTATCCAAACTTAACTCTTTATTTCTGTAATTGTTAATTCAGAGATATTCTCAACCAGGAGCAAATCTGGGATCAGACCATGATTCATTTCTGCCAAAGGATTACGTCTATACACTACCATCAATAAACGGAGGACCGGAAGATTTTCCCCATGACAATAATTTTATTGAGTGGGATGATTTGCCATCCTTATACGAAGGTATGGACTATTCTCCCGCAAAGTTCTCACATACAGTTACTGATGGTGGTAGAGGAGTAAACAGTGACGGAAACACCGAAGTAGTAGATGGATCGATATTATTCTGCATTAGCCATTGGAGCAATGCTCCAGTGTAGCTAATGAAGAGAAATTGAAAATTGCTGATTGAAGTTGATTTTTTTTTTAAATCATTACAGAAGAGAACACAAAAATACTCCCAGCTGCTATCATACAATAAGATCACATATGATTGTTAAGAGAGATGTCAGATGTGCAGTTCAATATGTGGTTGTGCTTGGTCTTCTTGGCCTGCAATGTAGCAACAAGCTTTGTCTATTGTACTTGGGTGAGAGAGCATGAGTTGTCCCTAATTGTCTTGTGCTGGAGTGTTTTGTTCTCTTGTGCAGCCTTGTAATCTTATGCTTTTCTTCGTATCATCCCCCCGCAAGCTGATGTGTGATGTGAAGCAACCAGCTTGGAAGTTAGATGACGAGAACTATGCCTTGGAAGACTGTGTGAAGTATGTTGGCTAAGTTTGGCATAGAGTTTTGAACAAAGCAAAAATGAGCAGAAAACAAAAACATGGAACTGAGAGACTAAGCCAGGGTAATAGCAAGAGAAGAGCAGGATACAGAGTCCTGACAAGGAAGAGAGAGTTTGCAAGCATGGGAAAAGGAAAATGTAAATAAAGGAAATAGAGGATGTCAGGAGAAAGAGGGAATATAGATTTAAAAACACAGAAGATGAGAAAGGAGATGGACTTGATTATATAGAAGATGAGTAATGTTTTTGTTCTTTTGGGGTGATGAAGAAGTGACTGCCATGGTAGGTATGAGAAGAAAACCATGAGTGAGCAGGATGAAGAGAAGAAGAAAGAGATGGAGAAACTTTTAAAAGAGAGGTAGAAGAAAATGGATATAAGATTACTGAACCAGATGATGAGGAAAACTCATAACTAGGTGAAGATCGAGGAAACATAGGAGAAGCAAATACGAAGTAGAAGATAGATGTCGTTGCAGAAGAGAGGCTAATGAAGAAGATAGATATGCAATGACGCTGTGCAATCGAAAAGTGAAACTAGATCACTGTTGTTATGCAGTGCGAGTTAGAAGAGAGAGCATTAGGAGAAGATCGTTCTCTGGAATATGGGGAGCGCTTGGATCCAAAAAAGAAGAGCTTGATCAGCAGGAAACAACAAACTGTTGCCAACGAGGGGTATGAGAGGCTTTAGGAGAGAGAATAATATGTTGAGAGGAGGCGGACCCCTTGGAGGGGATTAGAGAGCTGTTAAGCAAGAGTCTAAATGAATACGATTTTCTTTTGTAGAGAGATGAAAAAGAGGTAGCTTGTAGGAGCAGAGGGAGTAAGAGAGCAAATGAACAGAGAGATCGGTTTGCTATTCTCCAAACAACAACCTAAGCTTAATTGGAAGGAAGCTATGGAGGAGAAGGGATGTCGGGATACGGTGGGGAATTGAAACATGGTGCTTCTTTCTGCCATGATGGTGCTAGAAAAGATATCAAGGGAAAAGGGAATTGAGACTGAAAATTGAAGTGAAAATTAAAGATCTTAGCTTGAGGACATAACAAGAATGTGAAGAAAAAAGTAAACGGACTTGAATTGAAAATTGAACTAAGAAGAAGGATTCAAAGTGCTAAAATCGGTTTTACTCTATACACCCAGGGAGAGTTTTGGAGTTCATAGGATCAAGAGCTGTTAGGCAGATTGCTCTGATACCATGAAGAGAAATTGAAAATTGCTGATTGAAGTTGATTTTTTTTAAATCATTACAGAAGAGAACGCATAAATACTCCTAGCTGCTATCATACAATAAGATCACATGTGATTGTTAACAGAGATGTTAGATGTGCGGTTCAATATGTGGTTGTGCTCGGTCTTCTTGGTCTGGAATGTAGCAACTAGCTTTGTCTATTGTACTTGGGTGAGAGAGCACGAGTTGTCCCTAATTGTCTTGTGCTGGAGTGTTTTGTTCTCTTGTGCAGCCTTTGTAATCTTATGCTTTTCTTCAATCAAACTTTATTTATAGGAGAATATCAAAAGGACGCCTCAGTGATAATGCGTCTCTAACTCACATTATTACAGTCGGTGATATTCTCCTGCAAATGATTCAATGATCTCCAAGTTATATGAACCGCTCAGCTGTGTTGATTGGCATAGAATCACAGCTATTCCGCATTTCTTGTACTGGTGGCTTTGGAAACTTCTTAATCGTTTTGGCATTCAATTACAACTTAGGACAGCTGCAATTATTTTGTACCTGTTTTTCTTATCTTTTTCTCTTGGCAGCGGGGGAGGCATGGTGTCACAGAATCCCTCAGTGAACTTTTGGTTGAAAGAGAGACCGGCGAATGCATATGGTTCAAATGCATCTGGAAGTCTACCCTTCTCTGAATGTGACGAGTCCATAAAGATGTCTTTTCTCATAAGCAGTTCATTGGAGGTGGAGCTTCCTCTGTCAGCATTACTACCTATATTCATAATTCCTCAGATCGTCTTGTCATTAGAATTACCAATATTCCGTCCTCTAATCAAACATCGTGTCAACCTAAGTATTGATATTTGTTCCTCATATCCAGTCTTCAAATGTCCTAAAATCAAAGGACATACCTATCCACATCCACTTCTTCTGATCCCCAGTAGTGAATCCTCAAGACCACCAATAGTTGTTCCTCAAACAATTAGCCTGCAATTAGTCTGTCCTTAAGATCAAAGGACATATTCAAAACATCAATATCATCCAATATCCATCATGGAGTCAAACATGGGAGGTGCTCCTACAAGATTCCGACTGCAGAGCAGCATCACAAGCCAAGGTGAGATAATCAATCCAGAAACACTAAAGGAACCCTTTCTTTCTCACAGTAAATAAAATCTTTACACTAAAGCTTTGAAGCTATTTGCTATATTCCTTAACTAAATCTGGAATCTGTTTATAGGTCAGTGAAGCTGCAGAGGCATTATATTGCTGTTTACTGCCCCAGAAGAAACTGAAAGTCCTTGAAGCAGACAACAGTTTGAAGCTGGCAGCAATTTAAAGGATTCTTTCATTTTCCAGGATGCAACTCCTTTCAATCCGTAAAGCAGACCAAAGTCATAGTTCTAGCCTAAAAGACCACTATGGGCAACGCAACTGTTGCATAGTCAGTAATCTGGAAGCAGAGTTTCATAGGACCAGCTTCTACACGGTTGCGGGGGTCTCAAAGACATATAAGTAATAATCAGACAGCAGTATTCTGTATGGTTACATTCATTTCCAAGATGTATTAATACAATTACAGGTCATAGAGAGGCCTTCAGATTGAGTCTGAAACATCCCATGCCTACAACCAAAAATTGTATCGCTGTTCATATCACTCTTGTTTGTATTACACTATTACCCTAATATTCTTGTAGGTATCGTTCAATTTGAAGCTTTAATGTTTAATATAATTGAGTGTATATTATTCCCTGTTTCTGTTGAACGCACAATGCATGCATGCCTTTAATTCTTAGGAAGGAAGAAAACTAAACATCATGAACATTATATTACACAACACTAAACTAGTTTGATATATGCATTTAGCAGATACCAGGCACAAATAGTGACGTAGATATTGAAATTGAAATCTGTAAAATGATGTCCAAGACTGTTAAATACTTTAGCATCTAACCTTTGAGTGACAGTGTTGGATAATCAAACAAATAAATCAATGATCAAATCACAGAACATTTCCAGACCTGTAAAAGGATCAGAATGGAAACAGGCATTCAATATAAGAAACCCCAAAGCTAACTTCCCAAATAAACCCTGCAAATTGTATCAACAAATCGAAATTACTCAAAAACCCATAAACAAAAATCTGTTCTACAAAACTATAAACAATGGATAATAAGCAAAACTGATTTCAGTACCTGAAAGGCGGAAGCTTGCGAGTCAAATGGGTCTTGTGCAGAATCAAATCAATCAGAATAATCTGACAGTGCCCAACAAAAATCTGGAAAAAAAAAAAATTAAAACTTTGTTGAATGGTGAAAACGAAAATGAAGAAGAAACCAAGATAGAAGCTTACTATGGGCTCGCACTTGGCCTATTCACAGAAATTGAAATCCTTTTTTCAGGTCACTCGGTCTCTCTGTCTCTCTCGCGCGCGCAAAGATCTCTGTTACCCAATTTGGGTTTTAGGCTAGTTTTCTTGAAATCTTGGGTTAAACCCAGGTCTCTAGGCCCATTAATTTTCCCATTTCCATTTTCTAGCCGACTTGACCCTTATGTTACATTATTGGGTTGTGAATTTTCGTAATAATGACCAGATCTTCTCTACGGGATACGGGCGTGTCACGTGATATGGTTCGCCCACTATTTTTATTTTAAAAAAGATGGTTCTTCTATTATCAATAGGGAAAATGATCATTTATCGAATTTCAGCTTAAAAATTGTCTACTTGCTCCACTAATAGTTTTTTAACCTCATTTACCCAAAACACTCTAAGGGATTATTTCCCTAATACCCAATTAATTCTTTTTTCATTCTTTTTATTTATTTTTGAGACTTTTTTGTCCTCTCCTTCTTTCTCATTTAGAGAGAGAAGTCATCCTCCACCTTGCTGTGCTCCGGTGATTAGTGGCCGACCGCGGTCTCCGGCGACCGGTAACAAGAATCCGGCTATCGGACTGGTGACTGGATTCTGGCGTCTGAATTTATTGCCCCCTAATAATACCCAGTAACTATATTATTGCCCCCCAGTAATCATATTATTGTCTCCCAATACTCATATTATTACCTCTCAATAATCATATTATTGTCTCGCAATAGGCATGTATAACTACTCAATAAAACTTTTTTTCTCATTCTTGTTTCTTCTTTCCTTATAAGCCTTCTGTCAAATTTACAAAAAAAAAAAAAAATCAGAACCATGAGACTGGGTGAGGTCGTGCTTCACAATCGCATCAAAACGGAGGAGCGTGGAGTTGACACGAGATTGGGCGAGGTCGAGCTCGCTGACGTGTTCGGCGAGGTCGCAGGTGGAGGAGACGTTGGAGAGGACATGGTCGACGTCGGACTTGACAATGTCGAGGACCTGGGAGGATTTCTGGATATTGGAGAGGTCGCAGATCTTGGCGCTGACGTGGTCGGCGAGGTCGTAGGTGGATGAGACGTTGGAGATGACGTGGTCGGCGTCGGACTTGACGATGTCGAGGACCTGGGAGGATTTCTGGAGATTGGAGAGGTGCTTGTCGAGGTCGGAGCGCTGGGAGAGAGGAGGTGGTCAAGGTTGAGATCCAGGGCGAGCCGTGGACTGCGGCAGAGGAGGAGAGTCGTTGCTGACTGGGACGGTGAGGAGGACCAGCGCCGGTGGAGAGTATGCAGGGCTCCAGCGAAGGGCTCGGAAAGCAGAGGAGAGAGAGAGAGAGAGAGAGAGAGAGAGAGAGAGAGAGAGAGAGAGAGAGAGAGAGAGAGAGAGAGAGAAAGTATGAGGGCAATACTGTTAAAGACTATTGAATTGGGTAAATGGAGTTAAAAAACTCTTAGTGGAGTAAGTGGGCAATTTTTAAACTAAAATTGGGTAAGTGGTCACGACCCCTTATTAATAACTCATTATCTATATTGTGTATCAAGTAAGTATTAAAATATCAGTTTGTACATATTTATCGAAATTTTAGAAAAAGAAGATTATCAGAAATTTTTTTTTTTAAAAAAAAATTCAAGTTATTAGATTTACATATAAATAGATATAAATAATAACTTCATTTACATCCAAAAAGTGACTCTAGGTAGTTAAAAAAAATGCTCGTCATTATAAAATATGATAGTTATAGATCTCTTAATTTGCCGACTATTTCTTCTATAAAAGAATAGTAAGAATGAATCTAATTAGATGATTGGTCATGCACTTCTCTACATTGATTATATCCATAAACGTTATAGCTAAATTGACTGTTGCATTCATGATATTCATATGAGATCCTACTACGCTCTGTGTCTAAACTAATAGAGTTAAAATTTAAGGCAACTAAAGGAACATCAAATGGAGTAGTTGATCGTTAGTTGCACCTCTAATCCTCCTCCCATATATAATCTTCTCTTGAGCACCATGACTACCTATTTTAGCTCCGTAGTCTTCGTCTTGGGTAGCATAATCAAAATTAGTTTCACAGGTAAATTGGTTCAATCCTTCACCCATAGAATATTATCCATATTCATGCCCTTTACCTCCACCACTTTTCCGCCTCCACCTGTTTGACACGAAAATCCAGTATGGTACAAACTGTCTCTTTTGAATGCGCGAGCGTGCCAGCACCGTGGGGTGCAGTCGTCAGGGCGTCCCTTGACCTGACTTCTTGATCAAGCGTTGTGGACGAGGAGAGCACCAACCTCGTCACCAGGCTCTTTTCTCTGCCTTCCAAGAAAGGATTTCTTGCCTTATAGATAAGGGTTTTGGTTGTGATCTCTTTGCGTCATCGAATCGATACTCAACGTTGTAGGTTGAGCAGAGCAATCACTGGGAAGTTTGGAGAAAGCACATGGTTTGCTAAAGCGTGACTTTAGCTTCGTAGGGTTGCGAGGGCGTTACCCTTGCTTCGCTGGTAGTATCGGTGGCAGTAGCACTAACAGTCGGCTCTTGGAGAGACTAGGACTGGAAGCACGGTCGCGGGGTTTCAACGAGGTTGAAGGTTTGCTATGGGGAGGCTTGATAATCTGAGGGATTGATTGATTTGAGAGTTGTCCCTAATTTGTCCTTGATACCCGGTATTTATACTAGGGTTTCTACTGTTCCTTGTCATAGAAGGATTATTGATTAACCTGACTCCAATAAGGGCTCGTTTTCCTTATGAACTTCAGATTGGGCGAAGGTATAACCCAATTCCAAGTAAACTTATTTTTGGGCCGCAGGTATCTGCCTGCTATGCTAAATCCACTAAAGGATCTTGCCAAAATTACTTTTGGGCTCAAACATTGCCCCCCAAGCCCCGAAATCGGGCCCACAAGAATGTAACTGATTGAAGGGAACTAAAACGATGCGTCTGATGACCGAAACGATATCATTAATGAGGGTTGCGTCTATTCGCTTAGCAAAACGTCTTTTCTCCTGATGACGGAGAAACCACCCAAATCCAGCATAGGAAAGATGCAGATCACTAATACCTGGGTCCTAAAACCAGATCTTCCCTAGGTCTCGGGATTGTACCACTTCAAGCCCATCAATTGGGCTTAGATTTGGCCTCAGCACTTGGCCACTACCATCACCGACATCCGCTGCAGCCCCGACCATGGTAAACATCAAGGCTGGAACCTGCCAAGGCACAACACCGTCACCGAGAGAAGATGACCAACTGATCTGCCGCCAAACCTCACCATCACCATCGATCATAGAAACAAAGCCGTCGTCGAAGGTCAGCCAATCCACATATCGAACCCCGAATAAAAGGAGATCAGAAGTATCAAGAGAGCGAGCGTCCTAATTGTCGTCAAGCGTCGAATAAATCGTAGAGGATGTCCAAGGTAGATTGGTGGGAAACACCAGTAGAGGGAGGGGGAGGGCGGCCAGAGCCGCATAGGGTTTTTTTTTTTCACAGGACTAGCATATAAAAAAAAACACACATAACACAGAAGAAGAAATGTGAAAGCAAGGAATGGTTGCTATGACTTGGTTCAGAGTTTGCTGGGTTTATAGTTTTGTTCCGTTTTAGGAATATTTTTTTGTTTTAATAGAGAAAAACAAATGTTAAATACGCACAGCTTCTCTTAACAGAACCAAAATCTAACAAATCATGGCACAAGACCGGAAGTCAAGAGAAAAGAGAGAGAGAGAGTGAGAGAGAGAGAGAGAGTGATTCCAGCTAGCTATATTATGTACATGTCAAAAATGAGTGACCGCATCAGGAAGTTTTGCTTCTCTCCAACTGTGCTTGATATGATTGAATCGACAAAAAGAAAGAGATCTGGTTAAATACTTAAATGAATGAAAGCACCCATTAGGAATAGAATAATGAGGACCCGCTTGGACCCCTTCCGGCAGAAGGTCTTGACTACTTGTGAAGCACGTCTGGAAATCCTATTGGACATTTCTCCATCCTCCAATCACAAACTCTGCAAACAAATCTTTAGATATTCCTCACTTTTCATATAAACTTGCTAGAGGGGTTAGTCGCAACAGACAAACATGACACGTAATAGGGTCGGGTCGTATGACATGTCGGGTTTACTTGAACTTGAAGGCCATAAATACACCTTCACTCCTGTCCTCTGCTTCTCAGAGCTGACCATTGAGAGAGAAAGGAGATATATCACAACAACAATATGAGCAGAGAGAACACGACGCCGCTTTCAGTGCCGATAGGCTACAGATTCCATCCCACCGAAGAGGAGCTTGTGAACCACTATTTGAAGAAGAAGATTCATGGTGGAAATGATTCCGAAATCAACCAAATCATCCCTGAAATCGACCTCTGCAAATACGAGCCGGCTGAGCTCCCTGGTAACTAAAGACTCAACCTTTCTCAATGTTAATCATTACCCATTTCTGAATATGATGCATTATGGACCGAGTCAGTTCTGATTTTCGTGTTCTGTGTTTTGGGCTTTTGGGCAGCTTTGTTGGGGACTGAAACAGAGGCTCATGACATGGAGTGGTTCTTCTTCACCAGAAAGGCTTACAAGTACAACAAAAGCTCTCGCTCGAAGCGGAGCACGAACAAGGGATACTGGAAAATCACAGGCCCGGAGCGTGGGATTAAGGCTCGACGATCCAAAGCTGTGATTGCGAAGAAGAGGACATTGACTTTTTACCAGGGTCGTGTGCCAACATCGAAGAAGACCAGCTGCGTCATTCATGAGTATAACCTTCCTGGAAATGGAATTATTCCGTATCCGAAGCAGGCCCAGGTCAGTCTCTATTTCTCCTCGTCAGTTTTCTGTGATTGTGCCATGGAAGTGTGAAACAGGGCATGAGTTTTCTGTGATTGTGCCATGCATATACTAATTAACAACTCAGAAAAGTGAACAGGGTCATATGCATATACTAATTACACGTGATGTAAAAGCCCAACTGGTTGAGCTCAAAGCAAGATAGGAACTAAAACATTACTGAAAGCAATTATTAACTTCTCTTTGAGTTTTTTTTTTTTTTTTTGAGTGTTGAAAAAGAAAATTTTCAATATGAGGAGCTAATATCGCCTCATCCCTTATTTAACTATCAAAAAAAAAAAAAAAAAACTTCTCTTTGAGTTCATCTTGCTATGACAAACTCATGCCCTGTTTCAAAGTGTTAACAGTGTTACAGATTGTCCTGAACCCATTAGCCACATTTAGTGGATTGAGGGCTTAGTATGTCATAGACATCAGTGGAGTTATAAATGGGTTATGTGTTTGGTGTGGGTCATAGATATTCATACTCGTTAACCATGATCTCGCCTCAAATTTACGCAGGGAGACTATGTTATCTGTCGCTTGAAGATAACAGATAAGAAGGATTCTTCGGTCAGTAATGAAGAAGAACCTGGTAGCGCGAGTCTGTCTGAAATGAATCAAGAGGTAGTAACAAAGATATTCTATGTTGTGTTGATATATGGAGCATGAGAAGTATATCGAAATTAAGATCTTGCTTGCTTAATTATAATTTTGGATCCTGACTTTATACTCGGGCACAGGGAAATGAGGATTTGCTACTCCATCAACCTCAACCTCTGGATGACTGCTGCTCCTCAGCACTGCGGTCACCGGTGTCCCAAGAGCTGGAAGCTGTTCTGCAAACCAACGGCACTAATGATGATTGTAATGAGTTGCAATCACCATTTGGAGATAGTGATTTTTGTGTTGAAGATGGGAATGAAGTTTCAACCTGTGATGAATGTGAGACTGTGTATGATGTGTTTCCACAGGTGAGAATGAACATGCTTTGTTGTTGTTAAACATTTCGGCTCTAAATCCAATGACCTATAGCAAAATTTAAGTCAGCGAGACACGAATATAAATAGAAATTGCTGATTCATATGTTACTAGAATATCTTTGCAACCACTGATGATATAATGAGCCTGCTAACTACATTTAGTCTAAGTTAGAAATGAAGTTGTAGATGATATGTGAAATCGCATCCTGTTTGAACATCTTCTTATACTAACTCAATATGCACGTATAAGTATGAACTAATGCTTGCTTTTTTGTGATTGTTAATTCAGTTTCGTGATCTACCAGAACAAAATCTGGATTCACTCTTTGGTCCACATCAGCCACAAGAGTACTGCCCCTCTATACTGCAGTCACCAATATACACAAAGCTGTGAGATGTTCCATATCCACTTCAGCCACAAGAGTACTGCCATTCCATACTGCAGTCACCAATATACACAAAGCTGCGAGATGTTCCATATCCACTTCAGCCACAAGAGTACTACCCTTCCATACTGCAATCATCAATATATACAAAGCGCATGTCTACTTCAGCCACAAGAATACTGCCCCTTCATACTATAGTCATCAATATACACAAAGCTGCGAGATGTTCCACATCCACTTTAGCCACAAGAGTATTGCCCCTCCATACTGTAGTCACTAATATACACAAAGCTACGAGATATTCCACATCCACTTTAGCCACAAGATTACCAGCTCTCAAAGTTGCAATCACCAAGGTACACAAAGCTGGGAAATGTTCCACATCAATTTCAGCCACAAGATTACCGGCCGTCAAAGTTGTAGTCACCAATATACACAAGTCATCAATATACACAAAGCTGAGAAATGTTTCAAATGCCATTCTCTATTGTGGTGAATGCAATAATTGGCAATCTGCATTTAAGAAAAAAAATTCAACAGATGAAGTTGACATAACAGTTAGACAGATCATGTCTAATTTTAATAGTTTGAACAGTAGCTAGTTGGTTGATGTTATAGTAGTTGCAAATGTGTGTGATTGTTAATAGTTTGAATCTTTGTAAGTAATTTATCAAGTTTAATGGGATTTTGTGTACTTTTATCTCCATTTTTCTGTTGATGGCTCAATAGCAAAGACAAAAAAAAATCACTATTAGACTGTTGGGGATTTGAGTATATGACATGGCTACGAACAAAATAAGTTGAAAGGCATTTAAACCTCTCATCGGCAATTTGCTTATGCAAAATTAGAGTTGAGCAGTACTGATGCCTTTGAATACAAAGAGAGAATCTGACCAGCAACATTGTTTTAAAATAGTGTTGATCTTTAAGTAGTCTTATACTAGCTTTACCTTATGGTTTTTTTTTTTTTTTTGATTAAAAAAAATAAAAAAGCTTTACCTTATGGTAGACTAGTGCATGTATCACTTTTGTATTCTACTTTGTTACTTTCTTTCATCAAATGGGTTTCAAATATTCATTGAGCATATTGTATAACTATTTTTCTTTTTTGAACGCAAATGGTGTCAGTCAATTATAGTAAAGTAAGAAACATTACAAGATATAACTCACTTGGAATCTGGGCAACAACAGAAAGAGTCATGAATAATCACCGCCGCAACCGATCATATCGTGAACCAATATGCCAACGAACATGGACGTGGAGATGACGAGAACCTCCATGGAAGCAGCCGAAAGGCGGGCGCTAGGGTTTAGAGAGAGTTCAATCTTGGTTTTCATCATTTTTGTTAACATCACAACCCAACGTGTAATGTAAAACTAATGGGTTTCTACTTTCTACTAGAAGTACTGTTCAGATGGAATATGGCCTTCTGATGTGCAAAAATGAGTTGTTTGGGTCAGCTTAGTTTTAAGTACTGTTCCAAGTTTTTTTTTGGTTACAACTGTTCCAAGTTTTTAACCTAAAGATGAATGCACCTTCGGACAAAAAAAGAAAAAAAAAAGGAGAAGAATGGATGATAAGTCCAGATTAGAAATTGATACGACGACCCATCTTAGACTCCTTCCAGAGGAAGGTCTTGACTCCTTATGAAGCCACGTCTCCAAACCCAGTTGCACATCTCCATTCTCCAATCACAAATCTTTACACAAAGTTGGAAAAAGTTTAGATTCCTCTCTCTAAAACTGAACTTGCTAAAGAAGTTTAGTCTTAACAGTCAAAAATGACGCTTAGTCGGGTCGGTTTACCCGGGTCTGGATGCCGGGTTTACTTGAAGACTAAATACGCCTTCACTCTGCTTCTTAGACCTCACATTGAGAGGAAGGAAAGGAATTTTCGACAAAACATTTTGAATTTTACATAATTCCCTTGGAGATATAAACCTATCTATAAACATGCATTAAAAGATTCCCTTAAACGCGTTATTGGTCTTCAACTAGACATTTTAAATACAACCTCACCCTTTCTGCACTTCAAAGAATCAGCTATACTTCTAAAACCAGAGCAAAGAACAACAGTACTGATCAAAGTGAAAGAGATGAGCTGGGGCCTTTTCACAGTTCCACCAGGATACCGATTACGTCCCACCGACGAGGAGCTGCTGAGTGACTTGGAGAAGCAGAATCAGGGCAAGGACTCCCAAATCATGTCCATCATCCCTGAAATCGAGGTGTGCAAGCACGAGCCTCGTGAGCTACCAGGTGATCCATCTCCGGAACCAGAACACCATCAATTTCAATTATTATTATTAATGATCCAGTCATGTTTATTGTGTTGCGTTTTTGCAGAACTGGCGTTTAGAAGGCGGCAAAATCTGGGGAGGAAGCTCTTCTTTTTCTTCTTCTTTTGGTTTACAAGGGCAGAGTCTTGGTATAGTCAGGGCAAGTGGTACTTCTTCGCTCCGCGTGAATACAAGTACCCTAAGAGTAATCGCTCCAACAGGACTACAGGGGAAGGGTCCTGGAAGGTCACAAGCAAGGACCGAGACATCAAGGCGCCGGGCACCAAAGCTGTGATTGGGAGAAAGAGGACCTTGACCTTCTACATTAAACGTGGAGTGCTGAAACCCCAGAAGACCGGCTGGGTCATTCATGAGTATTATCTCACTCGGGCAAATTCTGATGAGCAGATAGGGGACTTTGTTGTCTGTTGCTTGAAGTACAAGTCAGACAACTCTGATCATCATGAGGATGCCCCATTCTTCTATCGCGGTAGCGGTAGCGGTAGCTGCAGTATGGTCTCCAATGTTGCAAATCAGGCTGAAGAAAATTTGGCATCCAATGAGCAGGTTAATGTTGTTCCAATTCCCAATGGCAATGATGGAGAATCTGAAACTGGTGGTGGTAGGATTACTGAAGCAGAAGAACGTCTGGCATTTAAGAAGCTGGGAGATGCTCTTCAGATTCCCATTGGAAATCAGCATGAAGTCCCAGGCTTGCAAATTGATCCTTGTAATCTTTCGACCTCTGTTGAAGGTCAAGCTGATAGAATTAATTCATCTGATATGAATGAAGAGGTTAGAACAAACTTTCATTTTGATTTCTGCTATGAAATTTTCAATATGAAGCACAAGAAGTATATTGGAAATGTTAACTGACACTTTCTTGTTTTTGATCAAACAGCTACTAAATGATCCAGAAAATATGGATTCGTTGTTTCATCTACCCGCGGCACCTCTACTGCATCAGCTACATCAGTCACCAATGTATACCACCAATGTCCATAATGATGAATACCGTAAGAGGAAATATCCATTTGAGGATAATCACTCTTCTCATACGAAGAAGAACAATATTTCAAACATTGATGGTGGTGAACTAGTTAGCAACAGCACATCTAATTCTGAAAATCAAGCTGCAGATGTGATTCCAGAGGTGAGAAAAAGCATGCTCTTTGAAACACTTACTTATTTGAACTTCTAAATATGTCGCAGCACTAGAAGTGAATCCAAACTTAACTCTTTCTTTTTGTGATTGTTAATACAGGGATATTCTCAACCAGGAGCAAATCTGGGATCTGATTTTGATTCATATCCGAAGCAGGCCCAGGTGATTCTCTATTTCTATTGCGGTGTTGTTATTGTGATCTGTTCAGTGGATTAAGAATTTAGTATCTATTGTGTGTTTATGTGTCTCCTCAATGAAAATAATTTCAATTGCTGGTTATTAATTGCATAATATAATAGAGATTCCTGCTTATTAACCATGGCATCGCCTCAAATTTACGCAGGGTGACTTTGTTATTTGTCGCGGGTGTGTGATGAAGAATAAATCAGATAAGAAGGATTCTTTGGTCAGTGATGAAGGGGAACCGGATAGTGCGGATGTGTCTTATTGGAAAATTCAAGCGGTAAGAATGTACATGTTCTCTGTCTTGATATGGAGCACCAGAAGTATATCAACATTAAGATCTTGCTTGCTTATAATTCTGAATTTTGATTTTATAATCAGGCACACAAAAATGATGAACCACTTCTTCATCAAGCTCAGCCTCTGGATGACAGCTGCTCCTCTGCAGTGCGGTCATCAGCATCCCTAGAGCTGGAAGCTGTTCTGCAAGCCAATGGCACTAATGATGATTGTAACAAGTCGCAATCACCATTTGGAGATATTAATTCTTGTCCAGAAGACAAGAATGAAGTTTCAACCTGTGATGAAAATGAGAGTATGGATGGTGTGTTTGCACAGGTAATTAAGAATTAATGTGCATTTTGTAGTTGAACATTTTGTATGCCACCATTCACCTGGATTTCCATGAGAATATGAGATGTGCTTTCTTCTGCTTCAAACAATCAAACCCTTCATCTTCCTGATCCGAGTGTGAGCCAAAACTCGAATAACAGTAGCATATTTAATCAGTTTCTCAAACTGTCCTTCAATATTCTTCTTTCCTTCGTCAGTGTCATAGGTCTTGGAGTACTTTCCAAAAGCCTTCTTCTTGGACTTGCACCAGTTCTTGTAAAACCTCCTCTTAACCTCCTCACTCTAGCAAAACTTAAGTCGCAAGTCATGCACGAATATAAACAGAAATTGCTGATTCTTATGTTACAAGAGTGTCTTTCTAACCACTGATGATATAACGAACTTGTCAACTACATTACGTCCAAATTATAAAATGAAGTTGTAGCAGATGATATGTGAAATCGCATCCTCTTGAACATCTTCTACAAACTTATTATGCGCATAAAAGTATGAAACTATGAACTAATGCTTGCTTTTTTGTGATTGTTAATTCAGCTATGTGACCCACCGGAAGTAAATCTAGATTCACTCTTTTGTTCACTTCAGCCACAAGATGACGGCCTCTCCATACCGCAGTCACCAATATACACAAAGCTGGGAAATGTTCCAGATGCCAATCTCTATTTTGGTGAATGCAATAATTGGCAATCTGCATTTAAGAAAAACATTTCAACCAATGAAGTTGACATACCAATTATCATGTCTAATTTTGAAAATCAAGCTACAGATTGTAGGGTTCCAGAGGTGAGAATGGTATGCTATATGAAATTAATCTCAACTATGTCTGTTCACGCTTCAAACTAAATGCTTGTTTGTTATGATTCTTAATCCAGGTGCATCGTCAAACCAAAGAAAATATGGAATCATCATTTTATCCTTTTCAGCCACAAGATTCAGCACTGCAGTCAATGATGTATCCAATATATGGAGATGCTCTACATAATATTGAATGCAATGAGTTGCAATCTTCGTTTGGGGACTATGACTCCTCTCACAAAGTTGTAGAATACAAGCATTGCTGACCAGGATTATTACTCTTCTGATCAAACAGCTCAGACTCCTTCCATAGACTCCAACCTACCAAAGTCATTGTGAAGGGTCTACCGTGGGGATAGTAGAATAAGCAGCGCGCTATGATACAAACACCGAAGTAGTCGATGAATGGGTCCAATATTCATCTGCATTAGCTAGAGGAAATACCCTCCAATGTAGCTAACGAACTCCAAGAGGTCTGATAGTATCCTCTAATGATACAATGATCTTCCAAGTAACACGAGCTTTTTTAGCAGTGCTATTTGATGGTTTAGTCTATGCACTCGGGATGTTAGATAGGATGGTCCCAGACCTCATACATGATTGTGAAGAGAATTGTCACTAAATTAATAGCTAGTTAGGGTACTATTGAAGTAGTAGTTACAGTTACCAAAATGTAATAGTTGGTTGGTTGATGGAGTGGTAGTTACAAATGTGTGTGATTGTTGTTGTTTAGATTTTAGAACCTTGTAAGTAATTTATTAAGCTTAATGGAATCTTGTGTATCATGTTCTTCCATTTTTCATTTGAGGGCTCAAAAGCTGAGACAATAATTCACTATAAGACTGAGTTTGGGGATTTGGGTATTTCATTGTTACTAGTACAAAATAAAACAATCTAAAGGACATGCAACCTCTTACTGGCCATCTGTTCAAGGAAGCTTAAAACCAATACATAAACTGAAAGCTGAATATTTTGTCCCTAAAAATAAAATAAAAATGAAAACTGATTGAATTGATAGATAAGCAGATAAATTCTGCCAAACATCTTACATGTACTAAACAATTTACATTTCCACTACCTCTGGAGGGATGAGAATAAGTTGAATTAGAGTTGACCAGTAATGTTGCATGTGAATACAAAGAGAGAATTTGACAAGCAACACTGATTTAAGATAGTGTTTTTGCCCTCTCCCCTAAGGGCTTCTTCCACCATAGGTCAAAAGCAAAATGTTTTTAACCTACTAAAAATAAAATTCTCTTAAATATACCTATTTGGCCTAAATGATCAAGAGCCCTTAACAAAAAGCAGTGCTATCATTGAAGGCTAAATTCAGTAAGCCAAAAATCAAATATGATCATATCTATAATCTACCAGAATATTTGTTAATTTTATTTTTTATGTGTATTTCAATAATTTGTAGTTTCATTGTTTTAATTTATGTTGTTGTTCATTTTTTAGTACTCACATTCTAGTTTTTTTTTTTTTTTATCAACTCGAAATATATCTCCGAGTAAAAATTTAACGAGGCTATCAATAAAACTAGTCTATTTACTTAAATGAAAGCTAGATGCCCAACACACTCTATGGGTGTGGATAACTAGGTGGCAGTTATTTCACAGAATGTGGAGTTTTATTTTTTATTTATTTTTTTGTTAAATTTCTTTTCTTTTTCTTTTAGTTTTGGTGAATTGGCCTTTTTGTCCTTCTCAAATATTTCAATTCAAAGGTTTTTTTTAATATTTGAGGGATATTTTGGTAAAAAAAATTTGTTTTGGTTGACAAACTTTCTTCTCGATCCTAATTATACTATAGATAAGTATATCAGAAAAATTAATGATTACACATTTATTTTAAAAATTCTAAACATATCAAATATTGGACTCATATTGAAGATCTCAACAATATCTTTTCCAATGATATAATTTTAATATTTAGCAACATTATAAATAACACATGTATGTAAGAAAATAGGTTTTCCTTAAAATGTATAATACCTATTCATAAAGAAATAATAAAAAAAATTAGCATGGCCCACTATTTGGACTAACAAAACCCAGTGCAAATTTGGACTGCAAATTTTAGCTAGGCTGAATTTTTTTTCTTAAAGTTTGGGAAGTAGCTTACAGTGAGAAAAACTTTTTTGATTTGTCAATCACACGGTGTCCTCAAAGGCTTCCTAGGCCCAGAGACTAATCCGTGCTCGGGAGATCTTGTCAAAACGCTTCCTCCCCCCTGGCCACCAAGAATATATTGAGATTTAACTCTAATAAGCGTCGGCGGGATTCGAACCCGGGTGTGGGGGTTCCACACCTGGAGGCTCTTACCAACTCGACCACCTGTGGTAGTTACAGTGAGAAAAACTTTAATTTAGGAGAAAAATGCACCAACAGTTCCTCAACTCTTGTGCACCGGCCAGTTTGATACCCAGATTCACAATGGTATCAATGTGATACCTAAACTCAAAATTTGCTATTAATGACATGCTTCCGTCAATGTTCCGTCAGTCATCCGTCAAATATGATGATGTGGCATGCATATGGGCCAAAAGATAGGGGCAAAAATGTCTTTTTAACTTGTTGATAAAATAAATTGAATTATACTAAAAGATAATAATAATAATAATCGGTGGTGATAATATTGACTTTTTTTTGTTCTCTCTCTCTTTTTTTTTTACTTTCTCTTGCTCTTTCTTACCTTTCTGGAACGAGTCCATCCCTTATTTTTTCCTCTCTTCTTTTCTGAGCTGTAGCATGGATTCTTTCTAAACCCAGCAGGCTATCAAACCAAAACCCAATTCACACCTTAAATCAAAGAGTCAGAAACTCAATACAAGCAACCCATTTAGAACCAATGAACAACATAATCTGTCTTATTTGAAACTGAAAACCCAAGTAGAGACACCCATCTCCATAAAGTTAATCACAGAAGCAATAATCAAAGCAACCAAAAGTCTTGTTTTTGAAGTATCACTCTCTTTCTGGATTGAGCTAAATTATAAGGCTTCTGGGTTTGAGTATTGACCCGAAATCGGCCCTCCATTTCAGTAAACCATTGCCCTCTATGCCCAGCTCGCCAGAGGGAAGCTCGATCCGGAGAAATCGAACCTCATTGAAATTCTTGAGCACCTGAGTGGGGGAGTGGTGCGTGACACCGGCCTGCTAGACTCGCCGTTGTCGTCTTCGTTCCCGATAGGCAGTGATGATGCCAATGAGGAAGATCCGCGGGGACCGAGAAACTGGGCGAGAGCCTGGAGAGGCTTGACAAAGCCGCCGAAGACCAACCGGAACAGACTCGAGAAGAGGCGCATGACTTGTCGGAGGCGGAGGGTGATGAATCATCGTCGGAGATGATGCTCAGGGACCACATTAGGATTTCAATTCGGACAGGGCGATCTTGCCGTCGTTGCCGATGTCGAAGAGGGTGAAGGCCTCCTTGATCGTCGCTTAGATCCTTGCCCAATTTTTTTAGGTTTTTGGGTTCAGGTTGCAAAGAAACGTTTGCGTTTGAGTTGTAGCAGAGGAAGAAAGGAAAAAATTAAAATAGGAAGAAGAAGAGGATGAGGAGAGAAAAATAATAAAAAGAATTATTTAAATAAATAAATAAATAATTTCAAGGACATATAAGTCATTGAGGCTATTGCTCTAGGCTATTTCGGTCATTTCCCCTTTTTTTCCCCTCCACATGCTTGCCACGTCACCTATTTAACAGAGCCGTCAAAGAAATTTGACGGAAGTATGTAGTTGATAGCAAATTTTGAGTCTAGGTATCACACTGATACCATTGTGAGTTTGGGTATCAAACTGGCCGGTGCACAAGAGTTGAGGGACTGTTGGTGCATTTTTCTCTTAATTTAGGCTAAAAAAGTCTTTATAACCTATCGTGGGAGATGCTCTTACTCCACTGGAGGAATATAAAGTCATCCAAATTCTGAATTAATTATCACTTTGTTCAACCCTTTAATATCTGTCTAGTGCAGCACAAACATAAAACAATAATTAAATGTACAAAGACTATATCTATTTTTTTTTCTTTTTGTTTTTCTTCTTTTAAAAATATCAATTCATTTATATTTCAACCAAAAAAACAACTTAACAACTCATCCACATGAGACTGACAAAAAGTATCTCTATCTAAGTGGTCTCATCTTTTCTAAGTGAGACTTAGAGCAACTATCTACTCCATGTATGGATTGAAGTTGCAATCCAAGTCATAAAAATGTAGAATATGACGAATGACTAATTTTCATAAATGTATTAGTATTAGAAATTATCGGAATCGTTGAAAAACAGCACAAAATCATAGGAGAATAATTAGCTTTTGAGGCTCGATACGTAGTCATTATTAATTGTATGGACCATTCATGAGCATGGTTAGGCCCATGTTGGCAAGAGTGACATAACGACACCGGTCCATCATTAAAAGTTGGTCGAACAACAGAGATATTGTCTTGTTGAATTTAACTTCAAAATGAGTCGGTACCTTTTTTGATCGTGTAGTAATTTTTTGTCAGATGGCAACATGGTTTCTAGAGAATGACAATAATGAAAGTTGAAATTATGTGACATTTTTATAGACGATGAAATTTTTTCCCTAAAAAAAAAAAAACCAAAATGACTTTATATGTAATTATTATTATTTTGTTATGAAAATATTTGCTTACACACTTTAAACGCCATGCATACACTGGAAATATAAACTATCTGTATAAGTATTAAAAGATTTACAGTGAATAAAACTTATCCACTCAGCTGAGACTAGAATATTCTCAACAAAAATTTCTCCAAAAAAAAAAAAATCTCCAATTGTTTTGGCCAATGTTCCTGAATGTTCCCGGTCTTAAATGGATAAACAAAGAAGGCCACCGCCCACCAAAGGCTGAACTTCCAAGAGCGGGTAAAGATAAATGAGATTCCCTTTAGAGGGACAAAGAAAATGTAAAATCTAAAGCGTGATTGGTCGTCATCGGTGGGATTCCACCTCATGCTGCCAGTCATTCCAATATTCCGTACAGTTGAACTTGCTCCCGAAGCTCAGGACTCTCGGTTTCAAAGCACTTGACTTTATTATATACAACCTCACTCTTTCCTCCGCACTTCAGAGCAAATTAAACATCAATCAAAATCAGCTATTCAAATTGAAAGAGATGAGCTGCCGCGGCTTTACAGTTCCAAAACTTTTTAATTAACGAAGTAGTTCTGCCTATACTTGTACAGGAAGAAATGAAACAAAGCAACCCTCTACTTGGAATTGACATATAGTTGGCTTGTCTATTGGACCAAGTTTTGTTGTAGTGGTGCATAGTGATGATGTAGTCTGAAGACTCTGAACTCATCTTTGGCACAAGAAAATAAATTGTCTCATATATACTCAAATTTTTAGTTAAACAAACTACGTCAAACAAATCAATTCAATGTATAATGTAAAATTAACGGGTTTCTATTTTCTACCACTCTAAGAAGTACGTATACTATTTGAAATTTTGACGTAGTCGGAAAGTAACCTTAGGTTTACAAGTAATAAACCTAAATTAAGAATTCTAGAGTCCACCAGAGATAGATGAGAAAACTCTCAGTTTGATTGAAATATGATAAAAGATATGTTCTGCAACTGTTTAAGGTTAATAAAAAATAGCAATTTGACCTAAATGTTAACTTTATGGGAAAAGAAACCCTACGGTGACTAACAATAAAATCCTAAAGCCCACGGGTTAAAACAAAATACATCCAAATCGAACTAGAAAACCTAAATTGCGGAAAAACAGTAAATTGCAGTTTTAAGGCCCAAAACGATCCTAAAAAGTCCAGCAAAGCAATAAGTTTTGTTCCTAGCGTTGTTCTCTTTCTGAAAAGGTATAACAATCAAAATTCTGACATCGAACAATAATGTGGCATCCCGTGGGTGAAATCCCGCAGTGCCGCGATCCCGAGCAAATGAGAAATCGACATGTCAAGAATGACATCTCGATAACCCATTAACCCAAAACCGCAAGGCCTTTTGGTTTCCTTTGAGCAAATCATTATAGCAACCCAACAACATGTTTTCAATAACGGAAAATGGGATATGAACTTTGGGCTTACAATCAGAGCCAACTTTGGAAAACAGTTAGTGAACTTCAAGTATGAAAGACACGCCCTAGGGTTACGGCCACTCAAATTTTTGATAAGTGAGTAGGAAATAAATAAAAAGTAAATATATAAGTGACTTCAAAGTCCGATAAAGGACTGAAACCTTAATTTGATAAAGTCAAAGAGAAATATGTCAAGCCGGACCATGTGCCTCCTCTGCATGCTCCTTGAACACATACTTGAAACCTGCACACTGTTGTAAGGGTGAGCTTTCGTCATCGCTTGCCCAATAAGGGTCGACCCTACCATGCTAGATTTGAAAATAATATACTTGAAAATATTTACTACATATATCATGCACGTTTATCAAAAATATTTTTTTTTTTAAAAAAAGACAACCACAAACATTTGTTCTCTTTTATAAAATATAGGCAGTATGCTAAAACAACATGAGCTCAGAGATTCTCACCTGCAGGATTTCTAACTCATCTATAACCGAAACTCTAGTTGATAAAATCTATTATCCATTCCCAAATAATCCAAATGATGTAGCATTTGAATCATTTAGGATATGGTGATTATACTTAGCACTTTGACCGAAATTTGCTTAGCATTTCTACTTAAAAAAAACAAATGACAATTACCATTCCCGAATGATTTCACCTTTCAAACTCATTCTAAGATATGGAAGCTTCAAAGAACTTTAATCGAAATTTTAACTCATTCTCAAAATTGTCATCCACCATACCGTTTTATGTGTCACAGGTGGTACATTCTTATTTACCAACTTCAAAGTGCTCACCGAATTAGCCATTTACTTCCCACATTACTTTGCAAGGACCAAAATCCTGGTGACTTAGTAATTACCGTCAACTCACACTTATTACCCATCTCTACAATTTCAATCGTGAATCACAATACCAAAACTTAATCGAGTTGCATATCTGGTACGAATAATTTCACACATTAACCACACTCATTCATCGATCAAACAACATATTTCAACCACAACAGTTTCACAAGCAGTAGATTTAAAACTCAGACCCTTACCAATTCTTCTTTCCAAATTAGAAGCTAATTCAGGGTATCTGCATCCCACCACTGTCAACCATTCAGATTCCTAGCAAGCAAAACACAAGTTAACAGACAACCCTTATTTAGTTTCGTATTCAACAGAGTCTTTGATTCTTTCCTTAATCGATTTTCAATTCAAACTGACCCAGTAGCTCTTTTCTCCTCCAAAGCATCAATCTTCTAGCTTCCACAAACCTCAATTCCTCCAAATCGAATAACACAAAATTAGGGTTTCTGATTCATATTAGAATAAAGGCCTTAACCAAAGAGAGGTGACGAAAATTACCTACCTAGTTAAGCCAGTTTGAGAGACCGGCGGTCGTGGGCGGCGGAGGTACAAACTTTCACCCGCGAACAGTGGCGCGTGTGACGTCTCGAGGCAGCGCCGAACTTTGGGGTTTTGAGGGTTGGAGGTTTTTGAAGTATTGATTCCATTTCTGAAGGTGGTTTAGCTTGCTTTGAGCTGGATATTGGAGAACGCTGAAGCCCAGACCTTTAAGCTCTGGTGATCGTGCGTACGGGTTCCTCCTATGTCTGGTCGGTGGTGAGGCTTCTGAGCTTTGACAATCGGCTTGCCCCGAACTCATTGGTGGCAACAGTGAGCTAAAGAAACGATCGAAAATCAAAGAAAGATGATAAGCAGTGATTTCACAGGTTTGCAAAATCGAGTGTGGAGGTTGGGGCTAATGCATGGCTGTAATTTCTCTTGGGGTCGGATTTGGATTGTGGATTGACTGGTGGTAGCAACGACGAGAGGTGGTGGCCGAACACTGTGTTTCTGGCGATGGCAGAGAGGGAGGACGAGAGAGAGAGGTCGCGGGGGGGGGGGGGGGGGGGGGGTGCGAGAGAGAGGGATGCAGCCAAGAGGGAGAGGGGATAGTTTTGGGGTTTCTAGGGTTTTCTAACCCTTTTATTCCTTGTTTGTGTGGTCGGATTTGGATTGTGGTTCGACTGGTGGTAGCAGTGACGAGAGGTGGTGGCCGGACACTGTGTTTCTGGCGACGGCAGAGAGGGAGGACGAGATAGAGAGAGGGAGAGGGAAAGGGGAGAGTTTTGGGGTTTATAGGGTTTATTAACCCTTTTAGGGAAAAAAAAATAAAAACAGTACCCAAATTATGGGCCACTAATAACTTTTGTACCTCAACTTCAAAAACTATCATTTTGGTACTTGGAATTTTCACCCCGACCCAAGATTCATACCTGGGATCCACTTTGCCGTTAACGGTGTTAAATTTACAAGGGTAAATCTGTCATTTCACTGTTTATCTCTCTTACCATGGTACTCTTTTTCTTTTTTAGGAGAGGATTTTTTTTTTTTTTAAATGAACAGTGAAATGACAGATTTACCCTTGTAAATTTAACACCGTTAACGGCAAAGTGGACGGCATGTATGAATGTTAGGTCGTGTTAGATAATCTGGGTACCATTGTGATAGTTTTTGAAGTTGAGGTACGAAAGTTATTAGTGGCCCGTAATTCAGGTACTGTTTGTAAGTTTTTCCCACCCTTTTATTCCTAGTTCGTGCGAAAAGTTTATCTTGCACTTGCGTCAAATTACAAATTTCTCCTAGCTGTTTATTTCTAGACTTTGGGCTCGAAATTTTTAATCATCGCAAGCCCAATTGTCAAAAGTTCAGTGTAAACTCAATTCGTTAATTTTCCAAGCCTAATTGGAAGAATCTTGGCCCAAACTTTAATTTTCGGCCCAATAGGTGGTCTCGACACCAAAACGATCTCCGAAATCGATTCATTCACTTAAATCACATTTTCTAGTGGTGAAAAATTATCTCCAAAAATTAAATGAAAATTTTCGGGGCCTCACAAACATATTTGCAACAAATTGGGTGTTCCCTTTTCACGTTCAAACTGCTCTTTGATCTTTGTTGCCATCTGTTCTACGTTAAGTTTTAACCTAAAGATGAATGCACATTCAGACCCAAAAAAAAAGGAAGAACAGAATGGATGAATGCACCGATTTGATATGAGGACGCATCTCAGACTCCTTCGAGAGGAAGGTCTTGACTACTTGCAAAGCCACGTCTCGAAACCCTATTGAACATCTTCATTCTCCAATCACAAATCTTTACACAAAGTTGGAAAAAGTTTATTCCTCTCTCTAAAACTGAACTTGCTAAAAGTTTAGTCGCAACAGTCAAAAATGACACGTAGTCGGCCCGGGTGACTCGGGTCTTATAACATGCCGGGTTTACTTGGACTCGAAGACCATAATACACTAGGCCTGGGCATTTTAACCCGGAAACCCGAAAAACCGGTCCGGACCGATCCGGACCTCCGGGTTTGGGCCCGGCTTTGAAAATAAAAAACACGAAAATTTAAGGCCCGGACCGTTTATGAATAAAACGGGCCGGTCCCGGGCCTGAGGTCTCAGTTGTGTAAAAACCCGGATAAGAGCCCATATAACCCATAGTGCATATGTCACTCTATAATAGGCTGGTTATACAAGCCTACTATGAAGTTAACCACAGGTGATCACACTTCACCGAAGCCTACTCATCTCAAGTCTCAACGACTCGTTGCTCTCCGCCTCTCTCTGTCTTCTCCGCCTCCCTGTCTCTCATCTTCTCCACCCACTGCTCTCCCTTTCTCACATCTCCCACCTCCTCTTCTCCGCCTCTCTTTCTCACATCTCCCACCTCCTCTTCTCCGCCTCTCTTTCTCATCTCCAAACTATTTTGGTGTTTTGGAGGACAGATAAACTAGATCTGTTTTTCCCTCCCTCCTCCGACACCCACTTCCGGTCACCACCGTTACTCACCTCCACCTTCATGGACCTCACCGACCTCCGACGAGTTTAACGCAGCCTCCTTGTCTTCCAGCAATAACCCACGCACCGACGCCGGCGATGCCAGGATCTGTTTTGGGCACCCATGGCATCCTCCCATCACTTCCGTCTCCCTCCCCGAGTTCCGCCGCCTCGTCATCCCAGATTGCTCGCCTCCAGCGTCAAACACCGCCTCCCTCCACTCCATCGGCATAGCTGATGTCAACAACACACTGCCTTCCCTCTTCTCTCTGCCGGCAACTTGCAAGTGTGCTGGTTGTTATGTAACATTGTAAACCACTTCATTTGGTTTGTCAGACGTCTATTTCTGTTCTTTAAATTAGGCCATGAGGTATTCTGCAGGACTTGGTTTGTACTCTGCAGGTCTTGGTTTGTGTTCTGCAGGTCTTGGAACCTAGGTTTGTACTTTGTAATTTGTTGACTTGTAATTTGATGGCAATGTTTAGAAAATGTGAAGGCAATCTGCAGGTCTTGGAACCTTGGTTTGTACTTTGTAATTTGCTGGCTTGTAATTTGTTGGCAATGTTTAGAAAATGTGAAGGCAATGTTGAAACACAGGTTTTTTCTTCTTTATTTCTGGAAATTTTCCAGTTATAGATTTGGGCCCGAAAACAATCAAGGACCGGCCCGTTTCTATCCAGTCCGGGCCTTTCCCGGTCCCTATCTGTTAAATATGAAATTTGGGCCCGACCCGTTTAATTCGGGCTCGGTCCCGGGCCCTATGATTTTCTTGCGGGCTCGGCCCGTGCCCAGGCAAATACACCTTCACTACTCTGCTCCTCTGCTTCTCAGAGCTCACATTGAGAGAGGAAAGATCACGACAAAACATTTTGAATTTTACATAATAAGCATTGAAAGATTTACAATAACACTATCTATCATGTTCCTGAACAAAACTTTGATCCCACTGGATCTAGAATGTTCCCAACAAAATATCTCCAATTTTTTGGCCAATGTTCCTGAATGTTCCGGCCGGGGTGTTTTTTCTCAGTAAAAAAGCGGGCAAAGATAAATCAGATTCCCTTAACCACGTTATTAGTCGTCAGTGGTAGGATCCCACGCATGATGCAATCCATATATTCCATTCAACTGAACCTGCTTGGAAACTCAGCGCTTCCAAAACCACTTGGATAAATACAATAACAACCTGCTCACTCTTTCCTCTTCACTTCAAAATCAGCTATACTTTAAAACTGAGAGCAGAAAAACAACACTGAGAAAAGTGAAAGCGATCATGAGCTGCGAAATTTTCCCAATTCCACGGGAATACCGATTCCGTCCCACCAAAAAGGAGCTGCTGTGTGACCACTTGGAGAAGAAGAATCAGTGCAAGGACTCCCAAAGCATTTCCATCATCCCTGTAATCGATCTGTGCAAGCACGAGCCTCGTGAGCTACCAGGTGATCCATCTCCGGAACCAGAACACCATCAATTTCAATTATTATTAGTGATCCAGTCATGTGTATTGTGTTGCGTTTTTGCAGGACTGGCGTTCACGGGGCAGGAAAATCTGGGGAGGAAACTTTTCTTCTTTTTCTTCTTTTGGTTTACAAGGGCAGAGTCTTGGGATAGCCAGGGCAAGTGGTACTTCTTCGCTCCGCGTGATTACAAGTACGCTAACAGCACTCGCTCCAACAGGACTACAGGGGAAGGGTTCTGGAAGCCCACAGGCAAGGTCCGCGACATCAAGGCCCCGGGCTCCAAAGCTGTGATTGGCAGAAAGAGGATCTTAACCTTCCAAAAAGATGGAGAGCCGAAACCCCAGAAGACCGGCTGGGTCATTCATGAGTATTATCTCATTGAGGCACAATCTGATCGCCCTAAGCAGATAGGGGACTTTGTTGTATGTTGCTTGAAGTACAAGTCAGACAACTCTGATCATGATGAGGATGCTCCATTCTGCAATCCAGGTAGTGGTAGCTGCAGCATGGCCTCCAGTGTTGCAAACCAGGCTGAAGAAAATTTGGCATCCAATGAGCAGTTTAATGGCACTGATTATGAAGCTGAAACTGGTGGCGGTAGGATTACTGAAGCAGAAGAACACCTGGCATATAAGAAGCTGAGAGATGAGCTTCGGATTCCCATTGGAAATCAGAATGAATTCCAAGGCTCGCAAACTGATCCTTGTAATCTTTGGACCTCTGTTGAAGGTCAAGCTAATAGAAGCAATTCGTCTCATATGATTGAAGAGGTCAGAACAAACTTTTATTTTGATTTCTGCTATGAAATTTTCAATATGAAGCTCTTGAAGTATATTGGAAATGTTAACTGACACTTTCTTGTTTGTTATCAAACAGCGACTAAATGATCCAGAAATGCATGAGCTACATCAGTCACCGATGTATACCACCAATGTCCAGAATGATGGATGCCATAAGAGAAAATATCCATTTGAAGATAATGACTCTTCTCTTACGAATAAGAAGAACAATATTTCAACCAATGATGGTGATGAATTACTAGTCAGCAACACCACATCTAATTCTGAAAACCAAGCTGCAGATGTGATCCTAGAGGTGAGAATATGCATTCTCTTTTAACACTTATTTGAACTGCTAAACATGCAGCAGCACAAGAGTGTACGTATCCAAACGTAACTCTTTCTTTTTGTAATTGTCAACTCTTTGTTTTCTGTGATTCTCTATTTCTCTTTTGGTTTTGTTATCGTGATGTGTTCAGTGGATTAAGGGTTTAGTATATGTTACGTGTTTGTGTGTGTCCTCAATGAAAAGATTTTCAATTGCTGGTTATTGCATAATATAATAGAGATTCCTGCTTATTAACCATGGCATCGCCTCAAATTTACGCAGGGTGACTCTGTTGTCTTTCGCTTGAAGAATAAATCAGATAAGAAGAATTTTCTCGTAAGTGATGAAGGGGAACCGGATGGCACGGGTGTGTCTAATTGGAAAATTCAGGCGGTAAGAACAAACATGTCCTCTGTCTTGATATAGAGTACCAGAAGTATATCAACATTAAGATCTTGCTTGCTTATAATTCTGAATTTTGATTTTATGCTCAGGCACACAAAAATGATGAACCACTTTTTCATCAACCTCAGCCTCTGGATGACTACTGCTCCTCTGCAGTGCGGTCACGGGCATCCCTAGAGCTGGAAGCTGTTCTGCAAGCCATTGGCACTAATGATGATTGTAATAAGTTGCAATCACCATGTGGAGATAGTACTTCTTGTCTAGAAGACAGGAGTGAAGTTTCAACCTGTGATGAAGATGAGAATATGGATGGTGTGTTTCCACAGGTAAGAATGAATGTGCATTTTGTAGTTAAACATTTCGACTATGAAGCTAAAGAACTACAGCAAAACTTTTTTTTTTTTTTTTTTAATTTGAAAGTTGAATTTTAGTCATTTAAATTTAAAAATATCTGCTACAAAATAAAACTTGAGATACCCATATAGTTTAAAATCCTCTGTACTTGAAACAAAGATAATAACAAAACTGTTGCAACATAATCACTCTCATAGACATATCATGTATAATTTTGAACATCAAGCAACAGATTCTAGGATTCTAAAGGTGAGAATGGTATGCTATATGAAATTAATCTCAACCAAGTGTAAACCAGTTACAGCCTGGCAACTGTAAATGAAACTCTGGCAGGATGCCATGCACCAATAGAAGCAACCTTACGCAGACCCCTACGAGTAACAACAGCTTCATAACCCTTACCCTTTGTCACACCAATGATGCCAATCATTTCATCTTTCTGGAAGACGGCATCAATAGGGATCTGCTTCTCAAAGAAGCTCTTTGCAAATTCAACCTTTTCAGCAATTGGGCCACCATTCACCTAGATCTCCATGAGATGTGCTTTCTTCTGCTTCAAACCCTTCATCATCCTGATCTGAGTGTGAGCCAAAACTCGAATAACAGTAGCATATTTAATCAGTTTCTCAAGCTGTCCTTCAATATTCTTCTTTCCTTCGTCAGTTTCATAGGTCTTGGAGTACTTTGCGAAAGCCTTCTTCTTGGACTTGCACCAATTCTTGCAAAATTCCTCCTCTACCTCCTCACTATAGCAAAACTTAAATCGCAAGTCACGAATATAAACATATCGAAATTGCTGATTCTTATGTTATCTTTCTAACCACTGATGATATAATGAACTTGTCAACTACATTATGTCCAAGTTATAAAATGAAGTTGTAGCAGATGATATGTGAAATCGCATCCTCTTTGAACATCTTCTTATACAAACTTCTCATGTGCATAAAACGTATGAAACTATGAACTAATGCTTGCTATTTCGTGATTGTTAATTCAGCTATGTGACCCACCAGAAGTAAATCTAGATTCATTTTTGCGTCCACTTCAACCACAAGATTACTGCCCCTCCATACCGCAGTCACCAATATACCCAAAGCTGGGAAATGTTCCAGATGCCAATCTCTGTTTTAGTGAATGCAATGATTGGCAGTCTGCATTTAACAAAAAAAATTCAACCAATGAAGTTGACATACCAGTTAGACATATCATGTCTGATTTTGAACATCAAGCTACAGATTCTAGGATTCTAGAGGTGAGAATTGTATGCTATATGAAATTAATCTCAACCAAGTGCATTCAAGTTTCATGCTAAATGCTTGTTTGTTTATGATTCTTAATTTAGGTGCATCGTCAAACCAAAGAAAATATGGAGTCAGCATTTTATCCATTTCAGCCACAAGATTCAGCTCTGCAGTCAATGATGTACATAATGCATGGAGATGCTCCGCATAATATTGAATGCAATGAGTTGCAATCTTAATCTTCTGAACAAACAGCTCAGACTCCCTCCATAGACTCCAACCTACTGAAGTCATTGGGAAAGGTCTACCATAGGGATAGTGGAGTAAGCAGCTATGATACAAACACTGAAGTAGCCCATGGATATGAACAACATGCATCTGCATTAGCTATTGGAAACCCTCCAATGTAGCTAATGAACTACAAGAGCTACAAGAGGTCTGATATTATCCTCCAGACTCCCTCCATAGACTCCAACAAGTGTGTATGATTGTAGTAGTAGTTACAGTTACTGAAATGTAATAACTGGTTGGTTGATGGAGTAGTAGTTACAAGTGTGTATGATTGTTGTTGTTTAGAACCTTGTAAGTAATTTATCAAGCTTAATGGAATCTTGTGTATCATTTCCTCCCATTTTTCATTTGAGGGCTCAATAGCAAAGACAATAATTCACTATAAGACTGAGTTAGGCGATTTGGGTATTTTGATGGCTACAGAACAAAACAATCTCTAAAAGGACATGGGACCTCTTAATGACCATCTGCTCAAGGAAGCTTAAAACCAATACATAAACTGAAAGCTAAATATTTTCCCAAAAAAAAAAATGAAAGCTGATTGGATTGATTTAACCAACATAAGTAGATAAATTCTACCAAACATCTTACATGTTCACAACAATTTACATTCCCACTGCCTCTGAATAAGTTGAACTAGAGTTGAGCAGAAATGTTGCCTTTGAATACAAAGAGAGAATTTGACAAGCAACAGTACTGATTTAAGATAGTGCTTTTGCCCTCTTTTACTCTAGTGGTGGAATATAAAGCCATCCAGATTCCAGACTGATGAAAGGTTCAACCCTTTAATACGTGTTTGGTGTAGCACAAACAAAATACAATAATTAAACGTACAAAGATTGTATCTATTCCTTTCTTCTTCTTCTTCTTTTTTTTAATAGAAAAATGTTAGTTCAACCATAAAACAACATAAAAAGTCATCCATGTGGAGCTAACAAAAAGTGTCTCTACCTAAGTGAACTCATCTTTTTCTAAATGAGACTTAGAGGAACCATCTACTCCATGTATGATTTAAAATCCAAGTCATAAAAAATGGAGAAGATGACGAATGACTAACCTTCATACATGTAATAGTGTTTAGAGATTGTCGGAATCACTGAAAAAGGACACAAAATCATAGGAGAATAATTAGTTTTTGAGGCTCGATATGTTGTCATCATTGTTGTATGGGCAATCCTTGAGTATGGTTAGGCTCGTGTTGGCAAGAGTGACACAACGACACTGGTCCATCATTAAAAGTTGGTCGGACAACAGAAATATTGCGTGGTCGAATTTAACTTCAAATGGGTCAGTACCTTTTGAATCACTTTGTAACTTTTTCAGATAGCAACAAGTTTTCTAGAGATTGACAATAATTTTTTGGATGTATTTATATTTTTCATAAATAATGAAAATTGAAATTATGGGATTTTTTTTTTTTTTTGACAGCATTATGTGACATTTTTATAAACAATGGAATTTTTTCTAATAATAAACAAAAAACAAAATGACTTTATATGTAATTATTATTTTTATATAAAAATAGTTTCTTACACACTTTAAACGCCATACACTGGAAATATAAAAGATTTACAGTGAATAAACTTTGATCTTAGTGAGACTTGAATAGAATCTAAAATATCTCCAATGTATTTCCAAAAAAAAAAAAATCTCCCAATATTTTGGTCAATGTTCCTGAATGTTCCCAGTCTCAAATGGATAAGCAAAGAACTAAAGAAAGCCACCAATGCACCAAAGGCTGAACTTCCAAGAGCGGGTAACTATAAATCAGATTCCCTTAAAGAAAATGTAGAAACTAAAAACTAAAGCCTCATTGGTTGTCACTAGTTAATGGTGGGATCAGATTCCCACTGATGATGCAAGTCATTCCATACAGTTATGCTTGCTTCCGAAGCTCAGGACTTATAGTTCAATGCACTTGACTTGACTTTATGCATAAACCTCACCCTTTCCTCTGCACTTCAGAGCAAAAACAAAAAAAACAAAACACCGATCAAAATCAGCTATTCAGAGTGAAAGAGATGAGCTGCGGCGACTTCATTGTTCCGCCGGGATACCGATTCCATCCCACCGACGAGAGGCTGCTTAGCGACTTGGAGGACAAGAATCAGTGCAAGGACTCCGAGAACCCCACCACCATCCCTGTTATCGAGATGTGCAAGCACGAGCCTCACGAGTTACCAGGTAAACCATCTCCGGAACATTAATTTTTGAAATGAATTGAGCTGATATAATTTTTTTGCCTGATAGAGTTGTCGTTATTTGAAATGAATTATTAACGTTATTTTTCATTCCTCATGAGTTGTGCTTGTAAACTTAGGGGTTCTCTGGTTGTCTAGCTAATTCCAAATCCTCAAATGTTAATAAGTACTATAGATTCCTAGGTCTGGAACTTGTGATGTTGTTTTATGAGATTGTGATATGAAGTTATTAGCAATTTGAAGCAGTTACTGACTAAGTGGAATCCTTGCTAGTATCTTGAACATGTGAGGTTTAGGTATTGTTGAGTTTCTGGTTATTACAATGAGGTGAGAGAGAGAGAGAGACAGGAGAGAGAGGGGTGGGGTTAAAATACTGCATCATCAATGCCAAGTTTGTATCTTTGTGTAGGTAAAAGTAGAGTTTATCTATTAATTATCTGGACGAACAGTCATGTGTATTGTGTTGCATTTTTGCAGAACTGGCATTCACAAGGGCGCAAAATCTGGGCAGGAAGTTTTTCTCTTTTTTCTTCTTCTGGTTTGCATGGGCAGAGTCTTGGGACAGTCAGGGCAAGTGGTACTTCTTCACTCCGCGTGAATACAAGTACCCTAACAGCAAACGCTCCAACAGGACTACAGGGGAAGGGTTCTGGAAGATCACAGGCAAGGACCGCGACATCAAGGCCCCTGGCTCCAAAGCTGTGATTGGGAGAAAGAGGACCTTAACCTTCTACAAACGTGGAGTGCCGAAACCCCAGAAGACTGGCTGGGTCATTCATGAGTTTTATCTCATTGAGGCACATTCTAATCCTCCTAAGCAGATAGGGGACTTTGTTGTCTGTTGCTTGAAGTATAAGTCAGACAACTCTGATCATGATAAGGATGCCCCATTCTTCGATCGAGGTAGCACTAGCTGCAGTATGGCCTCCAATGTTGAAAATCAAGCTGAAGAAAATTGGTCATCCATTAAGCAGGTTAATGTCGTTCCAATTCCCAATGGAAATGGTGATGAAGCTGAAACTGGTGGTGATATGATTACAGAAGAAGAGGAATACCTGGCTTTAAAGGAGCTGGAAAATGCTCTTCAGAGTCCTATTGGCAATCCTCATGAATTCCAAGGCACGCAAACTGATCCTTGTCATATAGATAAGAATGATCTTTCGACCTCTGTTGAAGGCCGACCTTTAAAGACCAATTTGTCTGATATGATTGAAGAGGTAAGAACAAACTCTCATTTTAATTTCTTATATAAAATTTTCAATATGGAGCACTTGCATTGAAAATGTTACCTGACACTTTCTTGTTTGTGATCAAACAGCTACTAGATGACCCAGAAAATCTGGATTCACTCTTTGATACGCCTGCACCACCTCAACTGCATCAGCTGCATCAGCCACCAATGTATACCACCAATGACCATAATGATGAATGTCGTAAGAGGGCATATCCATTTGAGGACAATGAGCCTTCTCTTGTGAAGAAGAATAATATTTCAACCAATGACGATGACGAATTAGTTAGCAAGACCGCATCCAGTTCGGAAAATCAAGCTGCAAATATCAATATGATTCAAGAGGTGGGAATAAACATGCTCTTTTAAAACCTTTTTATCTGAACTTCTAAATATGCTGCAGCAAAAGAAGTGTATCCAAACTTAACTCTTTCTTTCTATAATTGTTAATTCAGAGATATTCTCAACAAGGAGCAAATCTGGGATCAGACTTTGATTCATTTCTGCCGAAGGATTACGATTATACACTACCATCAATAAACGGAGGACCGGGAGATTTTCCCCATGACAATAATTTTATTGAGTGGGATGATTTGCCATTCTTATACGAAGGTATGGACTATTCTGCCGCAAAGTTCTCACATACAGTTATTGATGGTGGAAAAGGAGTAACCAGTGACGGAAACACCGAAGTAGTAGATGGATCGGTAAACGATTATTCTGCATTAGCCACTGGAGCAACGCTCCAATGTAGCTAATCAACCTTTATTTATAGGAGAATATCAAAAGGACGCCTCAGTAATAATGCGTCTCTAACTCACATTATTACAGTCAATGATATTCTCCTACAAATGATTCAAAGATCTCCAAGTTATATGAACTGCTCAGCTGTGTAGATTGGCATACAATCGCAGCTATTCCGCATTTCTTGTACTGGAGACTTTGGAAACTTCTTAATCGTTTTGGCATTCAGTTACAACTTAGGACAGCAGCAATTATTTTGTACCTGTTTTTCTTTTCTTTTTCTTTTGGGAGTGGGGGAGGCATTGCTGGTGTCACAGCATCCCCTAGTGAACTTTTGGTTGAAAGAGCGACCGGCGAATGCATATGGTTCAAATGCCATCTGGAAGTCTACCCTTCTCTGGATGTGACGAGTCCAGGCATATAAGGATGTCTCTTCTCATAAGCAGTTCCTTGGAGGTGGAGCTTCCTCTGTCAACACTACTACCTAAATTCATTCCTCAGATTGTCTAGTCAACAGAAGTACCAATATTCCTTCCTCTGATCAAACATCGTGTCAACCTAAGTATCGATATCTGTTCCTCATATCCATAGTTTTCAAATGTCCTAAAATCAAAGGACATACCTATCCACATCCATTTCTTCAGATCCCAGTAGTGAATCCTCAGGACCACCAATAGTCGTTCCTCAAACAATTAGCCTGCAATTAGTATGTCCTTAAGATCAAAGGACATATTCAAAACATCAATATCATCCAATATCCAGTCATGGAGTCAAACATGGGAGGTGCTCCTAGAAGAATCCGACTGCAGAGCAGCATCACAAGCCAAGGTGAGATAATCAATCCAAAAACACTAAAGGAACCCTTTCTTTCTCACAGAAAATAAAATCTTACACTAAAGCTTTGACGCTATTTGCTGCATTCCTTAACTAAATCTGGAATTTGTTTATAGGTCAGTGAAGCTGCAGAGGCATTATATTGCTATTTACTGCCCCAGAAGAAACTGAAAGTCCTTGAAACAGACAACAGTTTGAAGCTGGCAGCAATTTAAAGGATTCTTTCATTTTCCAGGATGCATCTCCTTTCAATCCGTAAAGCATATCTTTCAGACCAAAGTCACAGTTCTAGCCTAAAAGACCACTACGGGCAACGCAACTGTTGCATGGTCAATAATCTGGAAGCAGAGTTTCATAGCACCTGCTGCTACACGGTTGCTGGAGTCTCAAAGACATATTAGTAATAATCAGATAGCAGTATTCTATATGGTTACAATCATTTCCAAAATGTATGAATACAATCGAAGGTCATAGTGAGGCCTTCAGAACAAGTCCCAACACCTCATGCCTAAAACCAAATATTGTATTACTCATCGTATCGCTCTTGTTTGTATTACGCTATTACCCTAATATTCTGGAAGATACTGTTCATTATGAAGCTTTAATGTTTAATGGAATTGTGTGTATATTATTCCCTGTTTCTGTTTGAACTCACAATGTATACATGCCTTTAATTCTTAGGAAGGAAGAAAACTAAACATCATGAACATTATATTACACAACACTAAACTAGTTGGATATATGCATTTAGCAGATACCAGGCTCAAATAGTGACGTAGATATTGAAATTGAAAACTGTATAATGATGTCTGTTAAATACTTTATCATCTAACCTTTGAGTGACAGTGTTGGATAATCATACAAATAAATCAATGTTCAGAATCACGGAAGAACATTTCCTGACCTGTAAAAGGATCAGAATAGAAACAAGCATTCAATATGAGAAACCCCAAAGCTGACTTCCCAAATAAACCCTGCAAATTGTATCAACAAATCAAAATTACTCAAAAACCCAGAAACAAAAATCTGTTCTACAAGACTATAAACAGTGAGTATTAAGCAAAACCGATATCAGTACTTGAAAGGCGGAAGCTTGCGAGTGAAATGGGTATAAAGCTTGCAGAATCTAATCAATACAATCCGACAGTCCCAACAAAAAAAGAAAAAAAAAAGTTTCAATCTTTGTAGAATTGTGAAAAGGAAGCTTACTATGGGCTCGCACTTAGCCTATTCACATAAATTGAATCCCTTTTTTCGGCTTCATCTCTCGCGTGCAAAAACTTCTCTGTTACCCAATTTGGGTTTTTCGCTAGTTTTCTTGAAATCTTGGGTTAAACCCAAGTCTCTAGGCCTATTAATTTTCCCATTTCCATTTTCTAGCCAAGTTTACCCTTATCCTACATGATTTGTTTTTTTTTTTTTATAGAATTACATGATTGGGTTATTGCATACAGATGAGTAAGGAATTTTTGTAATAATGAGCAGATCTTTTCTTTGAGACGCAGGCGTGTCACGTGATATGGTTTGTCTACTATTTTTATTTTAAAAAGAGTGGGTCGTGTATTACTAATAACTTATTATTTATATATTGCGTATCAAGTAAAGATTAAATATGGAGAAAAAATAAGTCATTGAATTCGAAGTGGAGCTCCAAAAAACCAGGATTCTCTTGGTTTAGGGTTTGACGAATTTTTGCTCGTTCGGTGGCGGCTTGGAGTCAGTTTTGGTTCGCCTGGCCACTATCTAGTCGCTGCCAAATGGGTGCTTGAATACTATTACTTGGGAGGTCAGGAGAGAGGTTTTTGGCTCGTGGTATTGGCAGGTTGGTTGGCAAAAGGTTTCGGGCGGCATCTCTGGGCATGGATGTTTGTTTTTCTATACGGGGACGGCGCGCTCATTGAGGTCTTCCAGATCCAGGGTTGGTGTGGTTTTGGAGCTTCTATGGGCGGCGGTGCTGAATCGGTGGAGCAGGCTCATGGGAGGCTTGTGTCAGGGCTTTGCTTCTGCGATGGCTCGTGGCGCTGTTGGTTGTCTCTTGGCGGAGCTCGGCGGCGGGACTTTGGTTTCGTGGCGGAGGTCGTGCAAAGGAACTACACCAACTTGTACAGGCAGCAAATGGGTGAAGGAGATGATGTCAGGGCTTAGGTCAACCATTTCTTGCTGGGGCTAGAGTTGGGCCTCTTCTCTTGGATTGCCCTCTAAGCTTTCTAATTCGCGCTGGGGTGTTTTGCTCTAGGCCCATCCCTATGTTTTTAGTTTATCTATTTACAATAATTTCCTTGTATTAGGAAGCTATGCATTTTTGTGTACTTTATGTACCTCTGGCACCTCTAGAGTAGTACAAAATGAGGATTCTCGCTATGTTTACGTATTTATTTGTCTAATGAGTGGGTCTATATGTACGTACCACTATGGGTACTACCACTATCTTCTTGTCTACTACGGAAGGATATGTAATGACATATTCTAATTTGTGATGAATATATATATTGGTACCTGATTTAGGTTTGATTAAAAAAAAGAGTAAAGATTAAATATTGGTTTGTACATATCTATCTGAATTTTGAAAAAGTGAAATATCGGAAAAAATTTATAAGATAGTCTACAAAAAGATTTTTTTTTTTTTTTTGAAAAATTCAAGTTATTAGACTTACGTATAAATAGATATAAATGTTAACCAAAAGAGAATCTAGGTGGTTAAAAAAGCGCTCGCTTAATTACGAAAGTATAATAATCAAACCAAGACATATGACTCATGTAGTACGAATTGTGATGATGAACATGATAGTTATAGATCTTTTTGAAGCTGCCTACTGTTTCCTATATAAAATAACAATAAGGATGAATCTAACTGGATAACTAGTCATGCACTTCTCTACATTAATGATATCTATAAACATTATAGCCGAATTGATTGTTGTCTTCATGAGATTCATTTGAAGTCTCACTGCACTCTGTGCCTAAACTGCTATAGTCAAAATTTAAGACAACTGAAGCAACATCAAATGGGGTACTTTGATCGTCAGTTGCACCTCTAGTCCTCCTCTCATAAATAATCTTGTCTTGAACACCATGATTAGCTATTTTAGCTCCGTAGTCTTCATTTTGGGTGGCATGATCAAAATTAGTTTCACATGTAAATGGGTTCAGACCCTCCACCTATAGAAAATTGTCCATATTCATACCACCTCTACCACATTTTTCTCTTCCACCTACTTCAATTCTTCATCATCTAGAGAGTTATTTACTTTTTGAAACATGGCTCCACCAGGTTTGTTTTATTGTGCTAAACTTGCTTCAAGGGAATTTCGTCTCATTCAAATTCGTTTTGAATGAATTTCTCCTCACCCAAATTTTTCTTGAGGGGATTACTCCTCACCCAGATTCACCTTAAAAATATTTTTTCTCACCTATATTCCCCTTGAGGGAATTACTCCTAACCTATATGTTCGCCTTGAGAGGAGAAAAATTCAATTTTAGAGAATTACTTCTTATTTCTCACCTAAATCCTCCTTGAGGGAATTTCTCCTCACCAAGATTAAGGGATTTTCGCCTCACCCAAATATACCTTAAAAGAATTTACCTCGGAGCATTTTTATCAAACAAGTTCTGCAGCCTCTCGCAAATATTTTAATCCTTAGTACAAAGTATATTGTTATCCTAAAACATGAAAATAAAAAACATGTCTCATAAGATCTCATATGCAAGTCTGTGCAATTCAATTAACATTTATCAAGTTTAGAAAACATAACACAAAGAAGAAAAGGTGAAAATAAGGAGTGGTTGCTATAACATGGTTTAGAGTTTGCTGGGTTTCTAATTTTGTACCATTTGAGGAAGCGGGTTCTTTTTGTTTTTGATAGAGGAAAACAAACAAAGGCTAAATACGTACAGCCTCTCTTAACAGAGCTAAAACCTCACAAACCATGACACAAGACTGTGGAAGCCGAAAGAGAAAGTGAATAGTTCCAGCTAGCAATAGCAATAATCTTGAGTGACACCGCATCAGGAAGTTTTGCTTCTCACCAATTGTGTTTCTTGATATGATTGAATCGACAAAAAGAAAAAGATCTGGTTAATGTCTTAATGAAAGCACCCATTAGAAATAGAATAATGAGGACCCACTTAGACTCCTTCCAGCAGAAGGCCGGTCTTGACTACTTGTGAAGCACGTCTGGAGACCCAATTGGACATCTCTATCCTCCCCCAATCACAAACTCTGCAACAAATCTTTAGTTGCAGAGGGGGTTAGTCGCAACAGACAAAGATGCCACGTAATCGGGTCGGGTCGTATGACATGTCGGGTTTACTTCCAACTTCGAAGGCCATAAATACGCCTTCACTCTTCTCCTCTGCTTCTCAGAGCTCACCATTGAGAGACAGAGAGGGGATATATAGCACGACAACAATATGAGCAGAGACAAAACGACGCCGCTTTCAGTGCGGGTAGGCTTCAGGTTCCTTCCCACCGAAGAGGAGCTTGTGAACCACTATTTGAAGAAGAAGATTCATGGTGGAAATGATTCCGAAATCAACCAAATCATCCCTGAAATCGACCTCTGCAAATACGAGCCGGCTGAGCTCCCTGGTAACTAAAGACTCAACCTTTCTCAATTCTAATCACTGCCCATTTCTGAATATGATACATTATGAACAGGGTTGGTTCTGATTTTCCCGTTTTTGTGTGTTGGTTTTTTGGGCAGCTTTGTTGGGGACTGAGACAGACATGGAGTGGTTCTTCTTCACCAGAAAGGCTTATAAGTACAACAAAAGCTCTCGCTCGAATAGGAGCACGAAGAAGGGATACTGGAAGATCTCAGGGAAGGAGCGTGGAATTAAAGCTCGACGATCCAAAGCTGTGATTGGGATGAAGAAGACATTGACTTTTTACCAGGGTCGTGTGCCGAAATCGAAGAAGACCAGCTGGGTCATTCATGAGTACTATCTTCCTGGAAATGGAGTTATTCAGAAGCAGGCCCAGGTCAGTCTCTATTTCTCTTTGTCAGATTTCTCCAGATTGTGTCATGGAAACAGGGAATGAGTTTTCTGTGATTGTGCCATGCATATACTAATTAACAACCGAGAAAGTGAACAGGGTCATATGCATATACTAATTACACGTGATGTAAAAGCCCAACTGGTTGAGCTCAAAGCAAGATAGGAACCAAAACATTACTGAAAGCAATTATTAATTCTTTGAGTTCATCTTGCTATGACCTCAAACTCATGCCCTGTTTCAATGTGTTAACAGTGTTACAGATTGTCCTGAACCCATTAGCCACATTTAAATAAACCACAAGTTGCAACAGAAGAAGATAACTGAGTTTCCTTTCCTTGTTTTATTTTTGTTTCCAACTCTGTTTAGTGGATTGAGGGTTTAGTATGTCATAGACATCAATGGAGTTATAAATGAGTTATGTGTTTGATATGTATCATAGAGATTCATACTTATTAACCATGATCTCGCCTCAAATATACGCAGGGCGACTTTGTTATCTGTCGCTTGAAGATTAGATCAGATAAGAAGGATTCTTTGGTCAGGAATGAAGGACAATCCGGTAGCGCGAGTGTGTCTGAAATGAATCAAGAGGTAATGACAAAGATGTTCTTTGTTGTATTGATATATGGACCAATATGGAGCATGAGAAGTGTATCGAAATTAAGATCTTGCTTGCTTATAATTTTGGATCCTGACTTTATACTCGGGCACAGGGAAATGAGGAGTTGCTATTCCATCAACCTCAGCCTCAGGACTGTTGCTCCTCAGCACTGCGGTCACCGGTGTCCCAAGAGCTGGAAGCTGTTCTGCAAACCAACAACACTAATGATGATTGTAATGAGTTACAATCACCATTTGGAGATAGTGATTCCTGTCATCAAGACGGGAATGAAGTTTCAACCTGTGATGAATATGAGACTCTGTATGATGTGTTTCCACAGGTGAGAATGAACATGCTTTGTTGTTGTTAAACATTTCTGCTATAAATCCCAAGACCTATATCAAATCTTAAGTCAGCAAGACATGAATATAAACAGAAATTGCTGATTCTTATGTTACAAGAATATCTTTCCAACCACGGATGATATGATAAGCCTGCTAACTACATTTAGTCTAAGTTAGAAATGAAATTGCAGATGATATGTGAAATCGCATCCTCTATGAACATCTTGTTATACTAACTCAATATATGCATAAAATTATGAACTAATGCTTGGTTTTTTTTTGTGATTGTTAATTCAGCTACGTGATCCGCCAGAGGAAAATCTGGATTCACTCTTTGGTCCACATCAGCCACAAGATTACTGCCCGTCCATACTGCAGTCACCAATATACACAAAGCTGTGGTATGTACCCCATCCACTCCAGCCACAAGATTACTGCCCTTCCATACTGCAGTCACCAATATACACAAAGCTGGGAGATGTTCCACATCCGCTGCAGCCACAAGATTACGAGCCCTCAAAGTTGCAGTCACCAATATACACAAAGCTTGGAAATGTTCCAGACGCCAATCTCTATTGTGGTGAATGCAATAATTGGCAATCTGCAATTATGAAAAAAATTTCAACCGATGAAGTTCACATACCATTTAGACAGATCATGTCTAATTCTGAAAATCAAGCTACAGATTATAGGATTCTAGAGGTGAGAATGGTATGCTATATGAATTTTATCTCAAACAAGTATGTTCAAGCACCAAACTCAATGCTTGTTTGTTTTTTATTCTTAATCCAGGTGCATCATCCTCAAATCAAAGAAAATCTGGAATCAGTGGTTTATCCATTCCAGCCACAAGATTCCACATTGCAGCCACTGATGTACACAAAATTTGGAGATGCTCTACATAATATTGAATGCAATGAGTTGCAGTCTTCATTTGGGGATACGGACTCTTCTCTCACAAGGTTCTTGAATACAAATTTTGCTTACCAAGATGGTTTCAAAGAATCTAACCTGCCAAACTCACTGGGAATGGTCTACCATGGAGATAGTGGAGTAAGCAATTAAACAAACACTGAAGTACAATATGCGTCTGCATTAGCTATTGGAAATACCCTCCAATGTAGCTAATGAACTCCAAAAGGTCTGATATTCTCCTACAAAGATACAACAATCTTCCAAGCAACACGAACTTTTTTAGAGGTATTGATGGTCTGCTCTCTGCACTCAAATTGTTGGGTAGAATAGTCCCGGACCTCATTCTTGATAGTAAAGAGAAATGTTAAGACTTTTAAGTAGTCTTCTATACCAACTTTATCTTATGGTAGACTAGTGTATCACTTTTGTATTCTACTTTGTTACTTTTCTTCATCAAATGGGTTTCAGATGTTCTCTGAGTATATTATATAACTATTTTTCTTCGACTGTGAATCACAATTTTTTTTTTTTTTTTTAACCAAAGCAATCAATTACAAAATCAAAGATTCATAAAAAAACTACTAGCAAATACAATAACTTTAACATGATGGCACCAATAACAAAGTCAACATAACAAAATTAAAACAGACAAAAGCCGCACTAACTACTATTAATCTCACAACACCATATTTGAACCTTACCCTAACCAAAACAATAAAAATTCTAAAAAATTCATAACATAAATTATGATTATCACCATAAACTACAGTATCGGAGCCATAGAGACCACTGCATCCAACAAGAACCATTGCAAACAGTTTCACCATGTCAACTTATATGTATGTTATATGACCTAGCGCTCTGCTAGGGTTTCAGAATCCTCTTCCTCTAGGTGGCGGCTTCTCGTATGCTTGTTATTGCTCGTCAATGGTAGTAATGGCAGAGCTTGCTCTGCTTATGCTTTTCTTGATCGCGTTGGGGAACACTGATGCAACATTGAGTTCGGGGGTTGCTTGTGCTGTTGTTTCTGCGTCCAAGCTCGATGGTGCAGTGAAAGATGCAGCCTCATGGGAGGGGATGGCATCTAGATGGCAGTTAAGCAGCGATCCGGTCTTGGTTTGGTCAAGATCGAATCGGAAAGGCCGATTCCGATCGAGTCCATGGGACGATGGTGTACCTGTTACAGGTGTTGATCTGTGGCATGCCGGCGATCTTACTGTCCCGGATGGTGACGGAGTACTGGCTTGCTCGAACCTAGGGACTATTGTTTCTGATGGAGGTGCTCATGGGTCTGACGATTGCAAGTATAGAGGAAAGAACGACTGTCGAAACCAACCGGGGTTGCCGGAGATGAGGGCAGATCTGCTTACCTCCGGTCCGAGCATTCCAGTGGTAGGGATAATGGTATGGCTCTGCTCTTTAGAGAAAATTACGTCTGATGCTGATGTTGCCTGGTGCAGCGATGGCCTTTACCACGTCGGTGGTGGTGGCTTGTTGGTTGGCCGCGACGGTGTGCGGGTCCGGTGGGGTGGATCCCTTGGGGTGCCCTTAGCAATTTCTGCTTGGGCCCTCTGTGGTTTACTCTGTTTTGTGGGCTCTACGCAAGGCTGGGTTTGGGTGGGCTGCGGATTCTGTTTTAGGATTTGGGCTGCCTTTGGTAAGGGAGTGGATGGTGATCCGTCACCTTTCACTCCTATTATTGTTTAATTTTTGTTTGGGTCGCAAAAACCAGAGCCTTAGTTGGAATCTTTTTATGTAAGATTCGAGGTTTCTTGGTTTTTGTTAGACTAATAGTGCTTGAATTTACTAAAAGGTGGGTGTACTCGGGATTTCTGGGATTTTGTTCTTCTAGAATAGGGTTCATGAGGTTCTAAGGAACGATTCTTTTTGTCAACCCCATAGGAGTGTTTCGTTTTTGTACTGCTTGCTGAATTTCAATGAAAGGGCTGACCTATTACCATAAAAAAAATAATAATAATAATAAAATAAATAAATAAATAAAACAAGAACCATTGTAGGAACCAAATATTAAGATAACCTTGTGTTTCAATGATCCAGTTGTGCTCAAGAGCGAAACAAACTCCCTCTAAACCTATAATATGAAGCATTGTTATCTTTCTTTTGTAAAAACAAAAATTCGTAAAGATTAACATATTTTCTTTAATTTATTTTATTTGGATAAATAATTCTTTTGAGACATTTTGAACTTTAGATGTTACTAGGAATAGTGCCCGCGCTTTGCTGCGGGATATGAATTGTGAGCATGAAACGTACCAAGTTTAAGCAACTTTGTTTCTAAACTGAATGCTTCCCTTTAATCCATTGTGCCTTTGTCTACTCCCTTTTGTTCATCATCTTCAATTGTTAGTATAAAACTAAACATAAAAAACAGAATATAAACGACAAAACAGTACAATATGATCACTTTTCAATATCTATGGCAGCTGCCAACAAATTGGCTATCTTAGCTTATCTTAGTTACAGTAGCCATAAGAGCATCTTCTAAAAAATAGTTGTTCTAGGTATATATGCACAAAAGCTGTTAAGCAAAAGGAGAAAATCATATTCATGCTAACGCCAAAACAACTCATTAGCGCTTGCTTTTCACTTTTGATGTAAACATCTCGGAGAGTGAGGCAACCTCTTCATCATTTGTTGATCCTCTTTAAAAAAAAGGAAAAAAAAACCTCTTCATCATTTGATACTTCAAGAATCTGACACCTTAGAAAGAGTTAACCTGCAGTCAACATACACAATGTTAGACACTATTAAAATAGAACTGGTGCAAGGACAAATCTACGCAATGTTAGAGAGACTACTAAAATAGAACTTGTGATAAACGATCGACTCATCAAAAGAAATATGATAGCAAAGATATATAGCAAGTTAAAAACCTGTATACCTAACCAATTCAAGCAAATATAAATTGCCTCTCTTCTAAAACAACGAAACATTATAACAAATGCAGTATGATAGAAGTCCCATCAATCACAAACAACCACTATAATAACCTCAATAAGAAAAAGACGATTTCATAATATTAGAAATTTAAAGTAATATCATGATCAATTTTTAAATATATACCTGGATGCAAAGAAACTAAACAACCTAAACCTTACAGAATACAGATGGTATTAAAGAAAGAAATCCTTACGCACTTCTAAATGCAAGGTGAGCCATTGAAAATATGCTAGCTGTCAGTTATTCCAAGTCTAAACTGGTATCCACATCTACAATGAGCAAAGTGAAAGGGACCATACAAAACACTACAGAAGTCAAATGTAACTAAACTTGAGCAAACAACGTAAGAACATGTAAAAATGACCATTTCAATAATGAACATAAGACTAATTCAGTTGCTAATTTGTTTTATTCCAATTAAGATTTGGTTGACAAAAAACACTAATGCTTCTTTTGGTTGCTCGTAATCAAAGTGTTTAAACCCTCAATTTTTTCACAGGTTATAGAGTTAGCTTAAAAACTGTGCCCATCAATCAAATGCATAAACTTTGAGAACTCGGATACCAAACAATCAAACATAATGACTCAAATGAACAAAAATCATCAACCACAGTGATTCAAGTATCCAACAAATTTCTCATCAAAAAAAAAAAATAATAAAAAAATAAACTTTAACAGAAGAAGAACAAAACCCAGATAACAAAAGCTCTCAAACCTTGGGATTAAATTTCTCCTCTCATCCTTTCTTTTCCAGAACCGCGGGAAACACACCCAATCTCTTTCTCTCTCGATCGTGGCTGAGTTGATAGTCTGAAAATTGAATTAAAAAGTATTAATGAAATGGACAATTCAAACAAAAATCTTTCTGTGATAGTTCATATACCCGCTTCCTTTTCAAAAGGAAGAAAGTAAAAATTGTGATAGACAACCAATTCACCAACTGGAGCTGTTCTATTTGAAGTCTGATGCTAGAGTCAAATCACAACAAACACAATTTTCAGCTAATCAAATAAACAAAAATAAATACAATCAAATACCGCACATATTCTATTTGTTTTCAATCCAATCTTCTCGTCATAAACTCGACCCACTCAAAATGCAAAGCATTGGATACAAAACAAAAAGAAACAACACCGATTATAATAGCTAGAAAACTGGAAAAAAATATATATATACCGATTCAAGAAAATAAGTTTATTATGTGTTTGTACCAAACCAAAATCCCACCAACCTTTTCACGATCGTTGACACACAGAAACTGTTCATAATTCACTAAACGATAACAAAAATGAGAAAGATTAAAAATAAAGCCTGATCTATTTCTTTTCAACCCAATCCTCTTCCCTCAGAATCTTCAAAAAAAATTGAATCTTGGGAGCGTTGAAAAGTTAAAACTCAGACTACCAAACAAAGCCAAATCGCATACACTAATCTAATCAAAAATCACAAAACAAATCCATGAAATCAAGGAAGCCACCGTTTAATATCAGATAAAATTCAGACACAAATAACACAATGAAAAGCACAACATGATATAACCGAAGAACATCCAAATCCTACCAAGAAAAGAAACCGAACTCTTCTCTTGCTTTTACTGAAAAGAAAACCACAAAATCCAAACCCAGATTAATTGAAAACTACTTAGATTGGTTCTTGAACAGGAAAAACCCAAAACGGTGATGTATGATGATGGAAAAGCTAAGAGACCGAAAAAAAAGTAACTCAAACAAATTCGAACCCATCGTAGAATACCTGGGATGATCAGTTCACTCAATTTCTGTTCGAATCGACCATCAACTTCTTCCCGTCTCCCTCTTCTTCAGTCTCAAACTCTCTCTCTATCCCTAGATAGATAGAACGCGGCCTGAAGCTCTCTGTCTCGCTCTCTCTCTTTCTCTCGTGCTATTTCTCTCTCAAACTGAAGCTCTCCGTCTCGCCCTCTCTTTTTCTCTCTCGCTATCTCTCGATCATTCTAAAGTTATTCCCACACACACAAAAACATTGTCGGTGACTCGGTGTATTCAGCAGTACGTAATTGTAGTTTCCAGAAGGCCAATTGATAAGCCCAAATTGTTTTAGGTCTGACCACCGCCCTTTCGAAAAAGACAGATCTTCAATGGAAAATGGTAAATTACGGGAAAAAAATGGGCAAAACTGTCCGTTCAGTCAAACAGTGCTATGAACAGTGCGAGCTCTAGGGGCTTTAGTATATGTATAATTTTACATTTTCTTTGGAAAATATATACTAAATAATTCAAGTCTGGACTTATAAATTATCTATAAATAAGCATTGAAAGATTTACAATGACACTGTATCATGTTCCTGAACAAGACTTTGATCCACTAGATAAGACATCAGAATGTTCCCACCAAAAATTTCTCCAATTTTTTTTGGCCAATGTGCCTGAATGTTCCAGCTGGCTGTGTGTATTATTTCCCAGTCTCAAATGGATAATTAAACAGAGGCTGAACTTGCAAGAGGGAGTTGAGATAAAGTTAGATTCCTCAAAAGGACAGTGAAATGTAAGGAATAAACGCGTGACTGGTCGTCAGAGGTGGGACACACCAATGATGCAAGCCTTTCCATCCCATTCAGCTGAGCTTGCTCAGGAAGATATATCAGCGACTTTGAACTCGAAACGCAGTGATCGATCACTTGGGAGATAGGACAATATAAATACGACCTCACCCTTTCCTCTGCACTTCCAGAGCTAAAACAACACAGTCTATTCAGATTGAGTGAGAGAGAGAGAGAGAGATGATGATGAGCAGCGGCCGCATCACACTTCCTAAGGGTTTCCGATTCCGGCCCTCCGATGAGGAGCTGCTGAGTCATTACTTGAAGAAGAAGAATCAGCGCAAGGATCCCGAAGTGGAGGCCATCATCCCTGAAATCAATGTGTGCGAGCACGAGCCTCGCGACTTACCAGGTAATTAAGCAAAGCCAGCCATCTATCTCCGGATTCTATATATATCCACGTACTTGTTTTGTATGTACTGTGCGTGTGGATTTACCAAACCATCAAGTAGTTCAAACTAAATTTTTAGCCTTGATTCACAGTCATTCACATAACATGTATATATGTACGTGAATAATCTGGTAGAGGTCAAGACTTGAGAGTTGTGTTGCAATTTTGCAGCCCTGGTGTTCACAAGGGCGGTATTTCTGGACAGGGAGTGGTTCACCATGGCGGACTCTCCGGACATGGAATGGTACTTCTTCAGTCCGCGAGTTTTTAAACACAGCAAAAGCAAAAGCACTCGGTCCAACAGGACCACGGAGGATGGCTACTGGAAGAAGCAAGGCAAGGACCGCAGAATCATGACTCAGGCACGTTCTGATAAGCAGATCGGGGGGAAGAGGATCTTGACCTTCTACCAAACTGATGGAGTGCAGAGAAAACAGAAGACTGACTGGGTTATTCATGAGTATTATCTCACTAAGGCCGATTCTAATGAGCAGATCGGGGACTTTGTTCTCTGCCGCTTGAAGAAAAAGTCCGACAAGTCTGATCATGATGAGCAGGAAGGTCCATTCTACGGTGGAGGTGGCTACAGTATGGCCTTCATTAATGTTGAAAATCAAGCATCCAAAGAGCTGGGAAATGTTCTTTCGATTTCTGTTGAAGGTCAACCTGATAGCTGCAATTCATCTGATTCCAATATGGTTGAAGAGGTAAGAACAAACATTTCGATTTCTGCTATGAAATTTTTAATTTGAAGCACAAGAAGTATATTGAAAATGTAACCAACACTATCTTGTTTGTGATTCTTGATCTAACAGCTACTTGATGAGCCAGGAAATCAACCTCCGCCACCTCAACTACAGTCACCAATAAAGCTGGGTAATGTTTCACACAAGACCAATGTCCATATTGATGAATGTCGTAAGAGGAAATATCAATTTGCGGATAATGACTCTTCTCCTACTAAAAATAATCATATTTCAACCAATGATGTTGATGAACTAGTTAGCAACACTTCATCTTATTCTGAAAGTCATGCTGCAGATGCTATTCCAAAGGTGAGAATAAGCATGCTCTATAACCCTTGCTTATTTAAAGTTTTAAACAACTAGATATGCAGCAGCACCAGAATTGTATCCAAATTCAACTTTTTCTTTCTGTGATTGTTAATTCAGGAGTATTCTCAACCAGGAGAAAATTTGGGATCTGATTTATTTCAGTCACTGGAACCACTATCAGTAAACAGAGAACCGAGAGATTTTTCCCATCACAATAATTTTATTGGATGGGATGATTTGCCATATTTAATTGAAGGTATTGACTCTTCTCTCGAAAAGTTCTCAGATACAAATATTGATGGAGGTAGCAGTGACAGAAACACCAAAGTCATCTATGGATCGGTAAACAATTATTTTACATTTAGTGGCGGATCCACCAAACAAAAATGGGGTGGGCTAATCTAAGAATGCTTATAAGTTTTTTTTTTCTTTTTTTTTTGTCAATAATGTTTCTAAAAATTTTAAGACACTAAGAATTAAAGATGAAATTGTCAAATCTATACTATTATTAAGAGAAGAGACTTTGTTAGCTAAAATTGAACAATTGTACCAAAATAACCTTGAAATATTAATAAACCTTCATACTCATAAAACATATATTATCCATTACAAGAGAAATAGAAAAATAAGAAAAGAAAAAAAAAAAGGGAAATAGATAAATACGTGGGAGAACTACCAACCCCATGAATAACTATCAACTTAATCCATCTGCAGAGAACTTTCTTCTTTTTTTTTTTCTTTTTTTTATACAACGAAAGTTTTTCTTACACATGCAGAGCATGTGATCGCAGACTAGTATTCTATAAAGAAACACTTGTAGAAAATTTACAAAACAATGAAAGAAAATAGTAACCAAGAAGAAGGAAGGGAGAAAAAAAATAGGGGAAAGAGCATTAGAAACAAGAGAAGAAATTATTGTAAGTAGAGAAAAAATGGAGAAGAAAATAGGTGAAAAAAAAAAGGAAAAGAGGCAGAAAACACAAAAAAAAAAAAAAAAAAAAAGGGGCAAGTGGGGGCAATAGAAACAAGAGAAGAAAATATTGCAAGTAAAGAAGAAATGGGTGCAAAAACAAAAAAAGAGGCAGAAAGAGAAAACAAAAACAAATAGTCAAGTGGGGGCTTGAACTCATCATAGAGAGGTTAAGAATAACTTAGCCAACTTAAGTAACTGTGGTTTTAAGTTACCCACAGTATGCTATATAAAAACAAACAAATAATTTTGGGTTTGGGCTATAGCTGAAGCAGCCTACAACGTGGTTCCGCCACTACTATATTAGTTATTGGAGCAACACTCCAATATAGCTAATCAACCTATATTTATAGGAGAACATCAAAAATGGGGTCGGTAATAATGTGTCTCAAACTAGCATTATTACCGTTGGTGATATTCTCCTACAAGTAGTTCAAAGATCTCCAAGTTATATGAAATGCTCTGTTGATTGGCAACAATCACAGGTTTTCTGCATTTCTTGAACTGGAGACTTCTTAGAGCAAGTCCACTGAGGGCAGTTTGGCCCCGTTGTCACAAGCACTACGCCGATTTCTGGCCCTAGGGCGTGACCCCAAGGGTTTACAACATATTTGCTCATGGGGAGATGGGACGAGCACTGGGTTGATTGCTGACCAAGTTTTACCAAAGGGTGGGAAACCTGGTCTCTTTGAGACCTGGGACAAGCATTGCGTCCATTTCTAGCCCTGGGGCGGCGTGACCCCAACTCCCCAAGGGTTTACAACAGAATACAACATATTTACTCATGGGGAGAGTCAAGCCCTTACAATAGATGACGGAAGTCATCTCAACCAACTGAACTACTTTGGTAGTTTGCTATGTTACGTCATTCGTGTTTGTGTGTGTGTGCAGATGACGGAAGTAATCTCAACCAATTGAACTACTTTGGTAGTTTGCTATGTTACATCATTTGTGTGTTGCAAAGTTATTTATTTTAAAGAAAAATAACATATCCTAAGAACAATTTTAAAGAAAAAGAACATCTCCTAATAACAATTTTAATAAACTCCCAACTCATATGAAATTCACAGCTGTCTTGATTGGCATACAATTGCAGCTTTTCTGTATTTCTTGCGCCGGAGGCTTTGTTAACTTCTTAATCGTTTTGGCATTCAATAACTACTCAGGGCAGCTGCCACTAGTCTGTACCTGGTTTTCTTTTCTTTTCTTCGTTTTTTTTTTTTTTTGGTTGTTGTTAGTGTGTGGGGGGTCAGCATTGCTGGTGTCACAGCATCCCCAGTGAACTTTTGGTTTAAAGAGAGACCGGCGAATGCATATGGTTCAAATTCCATCCGGAAGTCTACCCTTCTCTGAATGTCACTAGTCCAGACAAATAAAGATGTCTTCTCTCCTAAGCAGTTCCTTCAAGGTGGAGCTTTCTCTGTCAACATTACTGCCCATATTCATTCCTCAGATCGTCTTGTCAATATAAGTACAATATTCCATCTGATCAAACATTGTGTCAACCAAAGTACCGATATTTGTTCCTCATATCCATAGTTTTCAAATGTCCTAAAATCAAAGGACATATACATTCATTTCTTCATATCCCTAATAGTGAATCCCCAGGATCACCAATAGTCGTTCCTCAAACAAATAGTCTGCAATTGGTATGCACTTAAGATCAAAAGGCATATGCAAAACATCAATATTATCCAAAATCCAGTCATGGGGTCAAACATGGGAGGTGCTCCTAGAAGAACCCAACTGCAGAGCAGCATCACAAGCCAAGGTGAGATAAATAATCTGATAACACTGAAGAACCCTTTCTTTCATGCAGTAAATAAAATATTATACTGAAGCCTTGGACTATTTGCTACATTCCTCAACTAAATCTGGTTTCTGTTCATAGGTCAGTGAAGCTGCAGAGGCATAATATTGCTGTTCATCTGCCCCAGAAGAAACTGAAAGTCCTGGAAGCAGACAACAGTTCGAAGCTGGCAACAATTTAAAGAACTCTTTTGTTTTCTAGAATGCATCTCCTATCAATCCATAAAGCATATCTTTTGGACCAAAGTCATAATTCTAGCCTGAAAGGCCACTATGGGCAACACAACTGTTGCATAGTCAGTAATCTGGAAGCGGCCGGCTTTATATAGAACCTGCTGCTACATGGTTGCTGGAGTCTCAAAGACATATTAGTAATAATCAGACTGTCTGGTTAGAACCGTTTTCAAGATGTATGAATACAATTAAAGGTCATAGAGAGGCCTTCAGAATAAGTCTGAACACCCCATGCCTAAAACCAAATATTGCATGTATCGCTCTTGTTTGTATTACCCTAATATTCTTGTAGATATTGTTTATTATGAAGCTTTAATGTTTAATGGAATTTTGTGTATATTATTCCCTGTTTCTGTTTTGAACTCACAACATATACATGCCTTTAATTCTTAGGAAGGAGGAAACTAAACATCATGAACATTATCAACTAGTTGGATATATGCATTTAGCAGATACCAAGCACAAAATTGAAAACTGTAAAATGGTGTCCAAGACTGTAAATGCTTCATCATCTAACCTTCGAGTGACACAGTGTTGGAGGATCATACAAATAAATCAATGATCAAAATCAATGTTTTAAAAGGCTGAGGCGTAGTCGAGGCGTAGCCGGGAGAGCCTTAGCAAGGCGCTTCCCTTGAGGCGTAAGGCGTAAGCCTTACGTATAAACTAGCTGTATTACGTATAGAACTAATCATGTTCTATATATAAGTATTGTAACTAAAAAACCATTATAAATTGGACAACATTCTTCTCCCCCACCTCTTCCACAATGCTATCCAAGTAATTTAGCCAACACTACACAAATTCAAAACTTATATCAATTTAAAGTGAGAGCAGGACAACTAGATACACAATGCCAATGATAATGTATGATTCAAGTTAATTATATGTTCTTATTGCTACGTGTATGATTCAAGCAAGTTAATTATAAAGAAATAAAGAAATTGCTACGTGTATGATTCAAGTTAATTATTGGTGATGCCATCCATCCTCATTCATACAACTGGCTGTGCTAGCTATATCCTATTCATATGATGCAGATTGCAGAGAACATAATAATAGACTATAACTGAGCAGAACAACTACAAACTGTGTTCAAAATAATCCCACAAGTAATACCCGATAGCAGAGGAGTGAACAAAACTGACGCCAGCACAAGCAAATTCTTCAGGAAACTGACGCCAGCCTAACCAGTTCCGAGCAACACTGCAACACCACCTTCTTTTTCTTCGATTCATGACCTTCATACTGTGCAAGTCGGCCGAGACCGAGAATGAATATAAATAAGTTTAATTAAAACAAATTAATACAGCCATGAGGGATCGAAAGGAAGCTACAAACCGAGAGCAGAACAAGAACAACTACAAACCGTGAGCTGAGCAGAAGTGCAGAACAACTTCAAACCGTGAACAGAAGCTGCACACAAAAAAAAAAAAAAAGCCTGGGCGTTCGCCTTTCACGCCTGAATCAACGCTTTTCACGCCTGAATCAGCGCCTTTTACGCCTCTACGCCTCAGCAGCAAAACACACTCACTTTCTTCACCGCTTCGCGCTTTTTGAGCCTCAAGGCGCGCCTGAGGCGCGTTTTTTAATACATTGATCAAAATCACAGAAGAACATTTCCAGAGCTGTAAAAGGATTAGAATGGAAACAAGCATCCAAAAGAAGAAACCCAAAAGCTGAATTCCACAAAAAACCCTGCAAATTGTGTCAAGAAATCACCATTACTCAAAAACCCAGTAACCAAAACCTGTACTGTAAAACTATACACAATGACCTTTAAGCAAAACTAAGCAATTCCAGTACCTGAACGGGAGCTTGTGAGTCAATCACATTATAGAGCAAATGGTTAAAAGCTTTCTTCTTGTGCAGAATCAAATCAATCAGAATAATCTGACAGTGCCCAACAAAAATCCAAAAAAAAAAATAATTCAGTCTTTGTAGAATTGTGAAAACGAAAAGGGTGCGACTATTTCCACCCTACTAAATATTTTGTTCACCCTACAATCAAAATTTTTCTTTAAAATCCCAAAATTGTCCTTAACTACAATTATTAACAGAAAAAATAATTGTAGTAAATAAAACTTCACCCAACAGATATCCCTATTATCATCTCAGCTTTTTATACAAAAAAAAAATATTATCATCTCAGCTTCTTCATCGCTAGTCTACCAAACAATTTGTTAGACGAAATTTGCAAGCTATAGCAAAAAGTAAAAAGAATTGTTGGTTAGTATTATTTTGTTCTACTTCATCTAACTCTTGTTTGATTCTACGTCATAGTAGCTGATGAAGGGAGAAGATAGAGAAGAGGAAAAAAAACGAAAGAGTAAAAAAAACTAGAAAGCGTGGGGTTCTAGTACAATGGTATGTTTATTTTTTTTTCCTTTTATCGTTTCCAGTTTAAATTTTCAATAGTGATATCTTTTTTTTTTCTTTTCTAAATTATTTGAGGGTGAAATTAGAAGTTTCAGGATAAAATTTTAATTGTAGGATGAACAAAGCATTTGGTAGGGTGGAAATAGCCTCACCCAAACGAAAATGAAGAAGAAACCAAAATAGAAGCTTACTATGGGCTCACACTTAGCCTATCAATCCCTTTTACCAAGTTGGGCTTTTCGCTAGTTTTCTTGAAATCTAGGGTTAAAACCGAGTCGCTAGGCGCATTAATAATCCCATTTCCTTTTTCTGGCCGAGTTTATCTTGTCTTACATTAATGGATTATTGCATTCGGAGGAGTAAGGAATTTTCGTAACAATGAGGAGTTATTGTCTAACATGATCGTGTCATCTGATATGCTTTGCCTACTAATATCTTCATTTACATGTTGTATACTAAATATATTCGTATCCTAAGGCATGAAAACTAAAAACACGTCTTATAAAATCTTCTATTTGAAAAGAAGAAGCATAACTCAAAGAAGAAAATGTGAAAATAAGGAATGGTTACTACAACTTGGTTCAAAGTTTGCTGTGTTTCTAGATTTGTACTATTTTGGGAAAAACTCTGTTGTTTTTGATGGAGAAAAACAAACAAAAGGCTAAATACAATTCCCCTTAATACAACAAAATCTAAGAGATCATGGGTGCATGGGCCGTGGAAGAAGTTTCAGCTGGCAATGTTCTGTGTATGTCCAAGATTAGTGCATCATTTAGGATATGTGCTTCTCTCCAAATATTATTGTAAGAGAAGAATTTGGTTAATTGAATGAAAGCACTAATTAGAAATGGAAGAGTGAGGACCCTCCTATACTCCTTCGAGTGGAAGGTCTTGACTACTTGTGAGGCACGTTTGGAAACCCTATTGGACATCTCCATCCTCCAATCACAAACTCTGCAACAAATCTTTATAGAGAAGTGGAAAAGGTTTAGAGATTCTTCACTTTTTCCATCTAAACTTGCTAGAGGGGTTAGTCGCAACAGACAAATATGACAAGTAATTGGGTCAAGTCGTGTGATATGTCGGGTTTACCAGTTTACTGATCCCGTTCTTCAATATAGGCAGTTTAATTGCATTCTAGTCGTACAACAATTATCAACTGATTTATTTCTAATTGAACTAACAACAGAAATTAAATAAAGTTACAGTTTCATAATGAAATGAATCTAAATAGCCAAACCATTCAATACAAAATAGAAAAGAAATCACGTTTCAAAAACAAAACAAAAAAAATCAAACCAAAATCATAAATGAACATTCACAAATTGAGTAATCTTCCTCACTTCTAGATTACTGTTCTATCTCACTTCACATGATTTACACCTTAATACCAACAATAATCATGGAACATGGCAGGTGGTTAATTGGCAATGGCACAAAAATTTCTTTTTGGAGAGATAATTTTATTGGTCTCTGTGCTTTTATTCAAGAGCATGTTCCTCTGCCTATTAATTCATATGAGGAAGATAAGCTAATCTGGACACATTCTCCTTCGGGGCAACTAACGGCTCGTAATACATATAGTTTCTTGCATCACAAATTTCCTACAGTAAGTTGGGGAAAATTAATATGGTCTAAATTTATTCCTCCCCACATGTCCATCTTGGCTTGGAAAGTTTTAAAAGGACGTGTTCTTTCAGAGGATTTTCTTCAAAGACGTGGGGTATCTCTTGCATCAAGATGTGTTCTTTGTCATCATCACGGTGATTCCGTTGATCATATTTTTTTGTCTTGTTCCTTCGCGACAACAATTTGGCGGCGTATGGCAGAGTTGTTTGATTTGGGTGGGCTTCATGGTTCTCTTGTGGACATATTGCATCATGGGTTGACTGGTCGTAGTCCCCAACTACGTGAACTTTGGCTTGCATCATTTGTGGTGGTGCTATGGTGTATCTGGCACTTCAGAAACAAGGTAAAATATAACGGAATTATTGTCGAGCTACCCAAGGCATATCAATTGATTAATGGACAGATCTTAGCTTCCAGTAAGCTTGGTTCAGGTACTATGTCTAATAATGTGCAAGAGCTAATTGTTTTGAAAAGGTTTGGGGCTACATGCAGGCCACGTAGAGCTCCTTCAATCATTGAGGTTAATTGGATCCCTCATATAATGGGTTGGGTGAAAATCAATACAGATGGCTCTTGGAGGAGTGCCTCAGGTCAGGCTGGCTATGGTGGTGTGTTTCGGGATTTCAAGGGTACATTTCTTGGTGGCTTTTATTCTAATGTTGACATTCCAAGTTTAGTGGTAGCTGAGGTAATGGCGGTTATTAAAGCAATTGAGCTAGTTTGGATTCGAGATTGGAAACATATGTGGTTGGACGTTGACTCAACTCTAGTTCTTCATTTTCTTAAATCACCCAATTTGGTGCCTTGGCAAATTCGAGTGGAATGGGGTAATTGCTTACACCGCATCTCTCAAATGCAATTCCGATGCTCTCATATATTTCGGGAAGGGAATCAAGTTGCAGATGCTTTTGTAAACTTTGGTCTCACTTCAGATACTATGGTTTGGTGGGACTCGCCCCCGGATTTTGTTGCTTCTTTTTGCAATAGAGATTTTATGGGCTTCCTAATTTTCGCTTTCGGTGGTTTTTTGCTTGGTTGTTTGGTCAGATGTCTTTCAACTTTCTTACTGGAGGGGTTAGGTTAATGTCCCCCCCTATCTAGTTAGTCTTTCTTCTTTCTTCTTTTATTAATAAATTTAGGGGGAATTTTCCTCTCTCATTCAAAATTAGAAGTTTAGAAAACTTAATGTTCTGCTTTGCTCCCATATATCTAAATCCACTTAAAGACTATGTTTGAAAAGTTTAATAAACTTGAGCAACACAATAGCAATATATACAGAATTTCCTTAAGTGATTTTCAACTTTAGCCGTCTCTATCTGTATATCCAGCATCTTCTTATATCAATCCAATTTTGATGAGAAGAATAGCATCGAGTCTGTCTACTCCAAACATGCTCGCGTGAAAATATCATTAGAACTAAAAACATCATTCACCTCCTTGAACTTTCCAACTGCCACCACCTGAAAATTGTAGCTTAATACTTGGTTGACTTGAGAATTTTGCAAAGAGCAAATGTTTCCTGCAACTTGGCTAACAAAAGCAGCAAATAATCCATGTTTACATAGTCTAGTTATAGGAGCATAATTAAATGTAATCTAATGCAGTCAGGATGGTTTCAGAAGTACACACGGATCAACAACATAGTAATATTAGGTACCCAAAAGATTTATATACTATTCATTCCTTTTATTTGACAATCAAGTGACTGTATTTCCTCAGGGAAAACTACTTGTGCATAGAAACTAAGCAAGGAACCATACTGAAAAGATATTGCATTTCATAATATAATAGATAAAAACATAAAAGATTTTGTAGATACATGGAATAAAGCAATTGAATTCTGGCACAAAATGGCATTGCAATTACAAAAATTAATAGCCCCTCTAACAAGACCAAAGAGGAAAAGAGTAATTCCAGCTAGCAATATTCTGTACTTGACCGCATCAGCTGGAAAGTTTTGCTTCTCACCGATTGCGCTTGATTGAATCGACAAAAAGGAAACGATTCGGTGGAAAGCACCCATTTAGAAATAGAATGAGGACCCTTCGAGAGGAAGGACTTGAGTCTTGGGTCTTGACTACTAGTGAAGCACGTCTTGAAACCCAATTGGACATTTCTCCATCGTCCAATAACAAACCCTCTCCAGCAAATCTTTTACACTGAAATGGATTCCTCACTGTTTCATCTAAACTTGCTAGAGGGGTTAGTCGCAAGTCGCAACAGACTTACAGACAAGCATGACACGTAATCGGGTCGGGTCGTATGACTTGAACTTGAAGGCCATAAATAAATGATGTCGAAAATGAAATCAACCAAAATCATCCCAGAAATAGACCTCTGCAAATACGAGCCGGCTGAGCTCCCTGCAGGTAACTAAAGACTCAACCTTTCTCAATTTTAATCACTACCCATTTCTGAATATGATGAATTATGAATAGGGTTGGTTCTGATTTTGTTGTTTTTGTGTGTTGGGTTCGGGCAGCTTTGTTGGGCACTGAGACAGAGGCTCATGACATGGAGTGGTTCTTCTTCACCAGAAAGGCTTACAAGTACAACAAAAGCTCTCGCTCGAATCGGAGAACGAAGAAGGGATACTGGAAAATCACAGGGAACGAGCGTGGGATTACAGCTCGACGATCCAAATCTGTTATCGGGAAGAAGAGGACATTGACTTTTTACCAGGGGCGTGCGCCGAAATCGAAGAAGACCAGCTGGGTTATTCATGGGCACTATCTTCCTGGAGATGGAGTTGCTTCGTATCCGAAGCAGGCCCAGGTCAGTGACTATTTCTCTTTGTCAGTTTTGTGTGAAGCTCTAAGTATCTCACAATCGAGGTGAGTGGTTGCATCGGGGATTTCCAATTAACAATGAGAAAGTGAATAGGTCATATGCTAATTACACGTGATGTAAAAGCCCAACTGGTTGAGGTCAAAGCAAGATAGGAACTAAAACATTACTGAAAGCAATTATTAATTTCTCTTTTAGTTCATCTTGCTATGACCTCAAACACATGCCCTGTTTCAATGTGTTAACAGTGTTACAGATTGTCCTGAACCCATTAGCCACAATTAAATAAACCTCAAGTTGAAACAGAAGAAGATAACTGAGGTTCCTTGTTTTATTTTTGTTTCTAACTCTGTGTAGTGGATTGAGGTTTTAGTATGCCATAGACATCAGTGGAGTTATAAATGGGTTATGTGTTTGGTGTGTGTTATAGAGATTCATACTCGTTAACCATGATCTCGCCTCAAATTTACGCAGGGTGACTTTGTTATCTGTCTCTTGAAGATTAGATCAGATAAGAAGGATTCTCCGGTCAGTAACGAAGGAGAAGCCAGAAGCACGAGTGTGTCCGAAATGAATCAAGAGGTAATAACAAAGATGTTGTTTGTTGTGTTGATATATGGAGCATGAGAAGTATATCAAAATTAAGATCTTGCTTGCTTATAATTTTGGATCCTGATTTTATACTCGGGCACAGGGAAATGAGAAGTTGCTATTCCATCAACCTCAGCCTCTGGATGACTGCTGCTCCTCAGCACTGCAGTCACCGGTGTCCCAAGAGCTGGAAGCTGTTCTGCAAACCAATGTCACTAATGATGATTGTAATGAGTTGCAATCACCATTTGGAGATAGTTATTCTTATCTATTAGATGGGAATGAAGTTTCAACCTGTGATGAAGATGAGACTGTGTATGATGTGTTTCCAAAGGTGAGATTGAACATGCTGCTGCTGTTGTCTAACATTTTGGCTATAAATCCAAGAACTATAGCAAAACTTAGGTCACAAGACAGTAGAAAGAGAAATTGCTGATTCTTATGTTACAAGAATATCTTTGCAACCACTGATGATATAATGAGCCTGCTAATTACATTTAGTTTATGTTAGAAATGAAGTTGTAGATGAAATGTGAAATCACATCCTCTTTGAACATCTTCTTATACCAAGTCAATATGCGCATAAAAGTATGAACTAATGCTTGCTTTTTTGTGATTGTTAATTCAGCTACGTGATCTGCCAGAACAAAATCTGGATTCACTCTTTGGTCCACATTAGCCATAAGAGTACTGTCCCTCCATACTGCAGTCACCAATATACACAAAGCTGCGGGATGTTCCACATCCACTTCAGCCACAAGAGTACCGCCTCTCCATACTGCAGTCACCAATATACACAAAGTTGCGAGATGTTCCGCATCCACTTCAGCCACAAGAGTACCACCCCTCCATACTGCAGTCACCAATATACACAAAGCTGCTTCAGCCACAAGAGTATCGCCCCTCCATACTGCAGTCACCAATATACACAAAGCTGCAAGATGTTCCCCATCCACTTCAGCCACAAGAGTACCGCCCCTCCATACTGCAGTCACCAATATACACAAAGCTGCGAGATGTTCCGCATCCACTTCAGCCACAAGATTACTAGCCCACAAAGTTGCAATCTCCAATATACACAAAGTTGGGAAATGTTCCACCTCATTCTTGTCATACATGCATGATGGGAGAATGGGTTTTAAAATTTTTTTGAAAGTTTTAGGGTTTACATAAGAGCACAGGCGATAAGAGTTTAGCACACCAAGCTTTCTATCTTTTGCCACCGACTCTCCACCACAACCATGATCATTTCAGAGAAGAACCACCTCGAGATCTCCAATACCTCTTCCAAGAGGGAGTGTGCTATGCGAAGAAGGACTACAACATGCTGAAGCATCCAGAGATCAATGTGCAGAATCTGCATGTGATTAAGCTGATGCAGAGCTTCAAGTCCAAGGAGTATGTGAGGGAGACCTTCACCTGGATGCACCATTACTGGTACCTCATCAATGATGGCATTGAGTTCTTGAGGAACTACCTCAACCTGCCATCGGAGATTGTGCCCAACACTCTCAAGAAGCAGGCTAAGCCCGCTGGCTAGTTGATGGAGTAGTGGTTGCATATGTGTGTGATTGTTAATAGATGGAATCCTTTTTAATAAGTAATTTATCAAGTTTAATGGGATTTTGTGTACTGCTATCTCCATTTTTCTGTTGATGGCTCAATAGCAAAGACAAAAAAATCACTGTGAGACTGCGTTTGTGGGTATATGACATGGCAACTAACAAAATAAGTTGAAGGGCATTGAAACCTCTCACTGGCAATCTCATGCAAAATTAGAGTTAAGCAGTACTGATGCCTTTGAATACAAAGAGAGAATTTGACCAGCAACATTGTTTTATAATAGTGTCGATCTTTAAGTAGTCTTCTATACCAACTTTACTTTATGGTAGACTAGTGAATCACTTTTGTATTTTACTTTGTTACTTTTTTTCATCGGGAAGTTCTATTCATACTTCTTAAAATGTTATTTGGGCCTCCAACAATTTTTGGAAGTTTTTAAATCCAACTTTGCCCTTCTAAGAAAATGAACAATATGAAAAAGAAAATAAAAAATTAAATAAAATCTGCACCTTCTCTTCTCCCTCATTCTCTTGCAGCCATACCTAAGGATTCTTGGGCACTTTAATTAAGTAGAATGTTAAAGATTACAAAATACAAGAAATGACAACAAATATAAAGAAGAAGAATCGACAAAATAATGATCGGAAAACAATTTATATTGTGTTATAAAATAGAGAGAAGATGGAGAGAAAATAGTTTGGAGGAAGTAGAAGTGTTCTCATTCAGTCTCATTATCCTCATTTATATAGAGGTAGGGTTCACATCAAAGCACATAACTAATGAGTATTTACGTGGACAGTCACATAGATAATAATATTTACAACACTCCCCCTTGGATGTCCACCAATGAATGATGGTATTGGACGAGTTTATTGTTGCCCCGTTAAAAACCTTACCAGGTAACAAAAACCCAATGGGACAAAAATAACCCTGGTCGAAGGACAAAAAGAGCACAACCCGCATATGTCCTAGGTAGCATACTTCCGGATGCTCCCCCTGATGAAAATTTTCCCATGATTGTTGCAAGCCTCAATTATGTATGTGATAAGCTACATGTACTATGTATAGTGGTTTGATGTGTCTATCACTGAGGTGCGACCATGTGTGCTTTGCATATAGGGGCTCATCACAAATTTTCATACCTGCAAAGTTAAAGCAATACTAACAAAGCTAGACAATATAAAGAAATTGATACATTTATCTTTGTATAGTTTAAAACATAGGAAAAATCACCATGGCATACCTAGCCATAAATATCAATATCTTTATGTATTGATATGTCTCATATAAGCTCTTCAAGAGTTTTAAGTAATTTATAACTTTGCGAAAGTTAGTATATGTTGCAACACTATAATCATAATTCGAATTCGATTTCGTAGTCTTGTCATATTACTCATTGAAGCAATTTAGGTTATGTACATACTGGGGAGTCTCAACTAAGTTTGGCACTATCGGCTGGGCCCCATCGGTACTCCCAGGTACTATGCCATGGGCCGGGTTCACGACCCACCATGGAGGGCCTCACATGGGATGCCACCCCGGACACCCAGCGCCCGGGGCAAGGCAAGCACAGCCCACCTATACACAACAAGAGGGCTGATATGACATCAGAAGAACCTGTGTCCCACATCGAGGATAGGGGAGACTCCTTTCCTATACTCGAATATAAAGACATTAGCACAACCACCTTCAGACAGGTAATAACTCCCTTATCCACAAGCTAATCTCTACACATCTATTAGTTTCTCACTCAGGCATCGGAGAGGTATAAACCGCGGACGGTTTATCCCTCTAACGTTGTGTTCTTGATACAGGATTTAGGAGTTGGATCGGTACCCCAGACGATATAGCATTCTGTGTGAGGTACCCGGAGAAAGCCACCAGAAACATTGGCGCGCCAGATAGGGGATACGGTCATGAATGAGCCAGAAGTGACAGGAGAGGGTAGAAGTGTTGCCCGGGCACTGATATTCTCTCCGGGAACTTCGTCAGCAGAAGCGCCAAGTGTTCAGGGAGAAATGCATGGTCTCAGATCCTTGGACCCGATAGTCCCGGGTCAGGTGACTCCGGTATCGGAGTTGGAGTCTATGCGAGCCGAGATCGCAGCCTTCAGGGAACAATCCAGGATCGATCGGGAACAACAAAGTACCGATAGGGAAACAAACCGCCTTACGCAATAGAGAATGCAGGATTTGGAAGATGAAAACACAGCGCTGTCCTGAGCACTGGACAGGAGGCACCAGCACAACGAGGCACTCACCCAGGCCCTGGCTAGAGCATCCCAGCTAGCAGTAGGCGTGAACGCTGCCCCGATAACAGGAGACACCAGCACCGCCCCAGCACTTCCTACAGAGGGCAGTCAACGGATAATCCAGTTACCGGTTGACTTATTCCAGGAAAACTTGAGGCATCTGCCACCACCACCGTTACCACAGCCAGTTCATAATATCCCATCGGTAACCGACACAAACACTGCATTACTTGTGCAAATGAGCAACTCTTTACATGCCCTGCAGGCAAGGGTATAGGCCACAGAAAATAGAGACACCTGGAGAGCTATGACCACTTACGAGGACCGCCCGGGCCCTTTCACCCAACAGGTTAGAGGAGCCATTCGAGCGAATACATCGAAACCACTGAAGATTGACTATACGGGAGTTGGAGACCCCTACCAGCATCTACAGGCTTTCCAATCGCAAACAAGCGCCAAGGGATATACGGACGAAGTGTGTTGTAATATGTTCCAGGAGACCTTGTCAGGGGAGGCTTTGAGTTGGTTCTACGAATTGCCGGTCGGTTCTGTAGGGAATTTTAAGGAGTTAGCTAACAAATTTGTCGCCCGATTCATCTTACGCACTGATGGGATACACACACCAAAGGGCCTGTTAAAAGTCCAGCAGGGAGAAGATGAAAATCTGAAGTCTTTTGTAAATCGATGGCAGGCGGCCACCGCTAAGTGCCGGGACCTTAATAAGGAACTGGCTGAGCTGGCTTTCAGGAGGGGCTTAAGGTGCGGAGAATTTCTCTACGGGATCAACCATAATCCTCCAGCTAATTACGACGAGCTGATGGCCACTGCCATCAGACACGCCCAGGCCGAATTCGAAACATACGGGGACACCCCCAGACCAGAGCTAAGATTATCCGCACCGGCCTCGACGGTCAGGGATGAGCCACGAAAGAGGGAATGGGTCCATAGTTATGATAGGTCACCCAATACCTCGAACAAAAGAAGCAAGGAGTCCTCGTCCAGGTATGGGACCACTCACCCCCACCGGGAACCGAGGGTACAGCAGGCCTCGTGGACACCACTACCACCCCGGTATGAAGTATTCACGATCCTCAACGCTTCATACGACACTATTTGGAACGAAAATAGAGGTGAGATACCGGGACCACCCCCAAGGAAGTTCCCGAAAAGTAAACTTACCCAGCAGGATACCGGAAAATTCTGCACTTATCATGAGGATGCTGGACACAATACCAATCTCTGCGTTGCTTTGAAAAATATAATCGAGTCCCTCATCCAGAGGGGCAAGCTTCAACGATACCTACCTGCTAAGTAGATAGGAGCTGTAGACGTGCACAGCCAGATCTTCACAATCCACGGTGGGGGCCCGAAAGAGTTGCCTCCCCAGGGGAAGAAATGAAATTCTAGTTTCGACCGTCCGGAAGTTTTCAACTTCCACAAGGCCACGCAGCAAGACGGTGGCACCAGGTGGACATCGGTGACATTCCTGCAGGAGGAGGAAGCCAATCTGAAGATGCCCTATGATGATCCCTTCCTAATCACACTCCAAATGGACCACTATATAATGTCCCGGGTGCTCGTGGACACCGGGGACTCAGTTAGCGTATTATTTCGCGATGCATACAAAGCTTTGAACAGAGGAAGAGCCAAACTGTCACAAGATAATGAGCCCCTCATTAGTTTTTCAGGAGATATCGTCCAACCACTCGGATCAGATTACCTATCGATCACGATAGGCGAAAGTCCAAATTGTTCAACCATCAAAACAGAGTTCATCGTAGTGGACTGCGTCTCGTCCTATAATGCTATCCTAGGCCGGCCGACACTCTGGCGTCTGAAAACGTTCATAGCAGGTCACATGCTGATGATGAAAGTGCCGACCCCGGTCGGCACTGCTACGATCCGGGGTGATCAGGCCGCCGCGAGGAAATGCTATTCTCTAACTATATCTCGCGGTAAGGGAAAGTCTGAAATGTTGCACGTAGCTACGAACCCTCTGATGGATAGGTACGAGGATCCTAGAGATGATACCGGTTCAGACGAAGAACGGCCCGGTGCCGTAGAAGACATTGAAGAGGTGGTGCTATCAGAGCAGTTCCCGGACAGGACTGTTAGGATAGGTACTAAGCTGTCTCCGGTTGTAAGGGAAGGGTTGATCTCGTTTCTCTGTTCCAACACATCCGCATTCGCCTGGTCGTATGAGGACATGCCCGGTATACCGACGGAGATAGCCACGCACAATCTTAGTATTGTTCCTTACTAGACACCGGTAAGACAAAAACGAAGGGCCTTCACACATGATAAGTACCGGGCTATCCAGGTTGAAGTAAAGAAGTTGATAGCCATCAACTTTGTCAGGGAAGTAACATACCCCCGGTGGTTGGCCAACGTGGTCATGGTACCAAAGAAATCTCCGGGATCATGGCGCATGTGTGTGGACTACACGAACCTCAACCGAGCGTGCCCCAAGGATAGCTTCCCGCTCCCTCGAATTGACCAATTAATCGACTCCACTACTGGGTACCGGTTACTCAGTTTCATGGATGCGTTCAGTGGATACAACCAAATTCGAATGAACCCAGTAGACGAGGAGCACACTGCCTTTACCACAGACAAAGGTCTCTATTGCTACCAAGTCATGCCTTTTGGGTTAAAGAACGCAGGTGCCACTTATCAGCGACTTGTCAACTCCATGTTTGAGGAAGTTATCGGTACTATCATGGAGGTATACGTGGACGACATGCTGGTAAAAAGTTTAACTTCGGAGGATCACGTAACCAACTTATCGATCGTCTTCACCATCATATTGCGCAATGGTATGCGGCTTAACCCACAGAAGTGCATCTTCGGGGTCGAGGTAGGAAAATTTCTTAGGTACATCATTAGCCACAGGGGAATTGAGGCCAATCCGGAGAAGGTACAGGCCATATTAGACATGGTATCCCCAACCTACCGGAACGAGGTCTAATCTCTCACTGGCAAGGTCGCCGCCCTGTCAAGGTTCATCTCCAGGGTGACGGACAAATGTACTCCTTTTTTCAAATTGCTAAAAACCCAGCACGTCGAGGTAATATCCTGGACAACGGAGCACGAGGCTGCTTTTCTTGGCCTAAAGGCATACTTGTTAGAGGTACCTCTACTCTACAAACCGGTTCCAGGAGAAATGCTCTACATATATCTGGCGGCATCATCAACAGCTGTGAGCTCAGTTCTGATTAGGAAGGACTCCGATTGCGAGTACTCATGTACTATGCTGGGAAAAGTTACACTGGTGCAGAATCCAGGTACCCGGACATTGAAAAAGTGGCACTAGCTCTCCTGGTATCAGCCCGGAAGCTCAGACATTACTTCCAAGAACACTCAATCACCGTTTACACTAATCACCCATTGAGGCAGGTTTTACAGAAACCAGAGACATCGGGCCGGTTAATTAAATGGGCCATCGAGCTTGGGGAGTTCGATATCAAGTACCAGCCCCGGACAGCTATTAAGGGCCAGGCAGCAGCAGATTTTATTTCCGAGTCAATTCCCTCCCATAACTCACCCCTGGAATCACCTGAACCGTTAACCCTAGTTCCACCTCCCCCAGGCACTTGGCGATTATACGTTGATGGCGCGTCTAACAAGAAAACCAGTGGAGCCGGTATCCTGCTAATTAGCCCGGACGATCAAGTATACGAATACGCCCTCAAATTTGCCTTCAAAGCATCCAACAATGCCGCAGAGTACGAGGCACTCATAGCAGGTCTGCAGATCGCCCAGAAACTGGGAGTACAACACCTTAGTATCTTCAGTGATTCTCAGTTAGTCGTAAAACTGGTCAGCGGTAACTTCGAGGCAAAGGAGCCCCACATGTCCTCCTACAAGGCCTTGGCCCGGGCATTAGTTCAGAAGTTCACCTCCTACATTTTTACCCAAATACCGAGGGCAGAAAACGACAAGGCAGACGCCCTTGCAAAGCTCGCATCAACTACTCCAAGCCATACCTATGGGGCCACTAAGGTCGAAATACTCGCTGGGCCTAGCACTTCTAAGACGGTGTCAGAAATATTTGCGGTGGATCACACAGCTTCATGGATGGACCCAATTTTGAAATACATGGTCGACGGCCTAGCACCGGATGATAAGGTCGAGGCCAGAAGACTACAGCTAAGGTCAGCTCGATACACGATCATGAATGGCAAACTGTACAGAAGAGGGCATTGCTTTCCCAACCTGAAGTGTGTAACACCGGAGGAAGGTCACAAAATAATGAAGGACATTCACGCTGGTGTATGCGATAACCATGCCGGAGCCCGATCCCTTGCACACAAGACCCTAAGGGCAGGATATTTCTGGCCAACCATGTCGGCCCAGGCCCAAACAATATCCAGTTCGTGCCACAAATGCCAAATGTATGCAAATATCCCAAGGGCACCGCCCATCGCCCTTTCCATCCTCCTTGCACCATGGCCGTTCTGTCAGTGGGGTTTGGACTTTATTGGTAAACTTCCCACAGTAGTGGGACAGTTCAAATACACCATCGTTGCCGTGGACTACCAAACAAAGTGGGTAGAGGCAGAACCTCTCGTCGCGATCACCACGGAAAAGGTCAAAAGCTTCCTATGGAAGAACATCTACTGCAGGTTCGGAGTCCCGGATACCATAGTCACGGACAATGGTACCCAGTTTAACAATGATGAGTTGAGGGCTTACACACAGAACCTGGGCACTAAGATTCTCTATGCTTCCCCGGCTCACCCCCAGACCAACGGTCAGGTCGAAGCTGTCAACAAGATAATCAAGAAAATACTGAAAAAGAAGCTTGACGAAGCCAAGGGTCTTTGGGCTGCTAAACTCCCGGAGGTGTTGTGGGCTATCAGGACCACGGCAACGGAGGCCACCGGAGAGACCCCTTTCTGCATGGCTTTTGGATCAGAAGCAGTACTACCTATTGAAACACAAATCCAGAGTCCCCGGATCGAATACTTCGATGCATGTACCAACTAAGAAGGCCTACACCTCCATGCTGATTTACTCGAGGAACGAAGAGATGTGGCACACATGCATAACTTGGCAAACAAGCGGAGGATAGCTCGTTACTACGATGCCAAGGTACAGTCCCGGACATTAAAGTTGGGGGATTGGGTCATGAAGCAAGTCTACCCAGAGCCCCGGGGACTGGATCCATCCTGTACAGGCCCTTACGAGATCATTGAAGAGGCAGGCCCCGCAAATTTTTTCATCCGGGACATGAACGGGGTCGTTTCCAGGCATCCATGGAATACCCAACGCCTGCGGTACTATTACAAGTAGCTCCGGGAGCATCTTGTCCTAGCTTTTGCTTTTTGAACATACAGCTATGGCAAGCTACCCATCGGGTATTCATTCTGTATTTAACCACCATGTGGTATTTGAATGGAAAAATGAATTATTCAGACCATTTCTAGCATTTTTTTTACCTACCCCGGACATTCCCGGACATAGCTATTGTCAGTTACTCTATTCCAGTAATAAGTGATGCAAACAAATGCTCAAGGTACTAAATCCTAGAAATTTTAATTCCTTTCCAATTCCCATTCAAAATCAAGAAGTTTCCATTCACAAAAAGCCTGGACTACCAGACAGAATTGGACAATTGTTCAAATGGATAAAATTTCAAATTTTTTTTTTTTTATTTACAACCGCTCGCCACCGGTACTCTGGGACCCACCGGCACCAGACTTGACCGCCGCCTCCCGATCTTTCTTCTTTTTCTCCAGGAGACCCCGCCGGAATTTAGCGTCATCCAAGTATCCGGCCGCCACCCACTCCTTGAACTTCATGATGACAGCCTTATCTTGGGCAGCAGTCAGCATAGCGATGAGCTCTTCGGAGGACTTGTACTCCTCCACGGCCTCGTGTCTCTCCGCGGGAAGGCAATCCTCCAGGTGGTCTGCCTTCTCCTTCCATGACACGGCAGACTCTGCAGCTTTTTTCTCAGAGTCCGGAGCATTTTTTACCTCTTCCCGCGCCTCAGAGAGTTCACCCTCAAGCTCCGCGATCGGCTGTCTCAGCCTTCAATGAGTCACGCTCCTTTTCCAGCTTGGCCTTCTCGCCATGAAGATACTTCACCTGCCCAGAGAGATTGCTAACCTCCTCCTTCAGATGAGTATCTTCCTCGCTGGCGTCAATCGCATACACATTGAAGAGTGCCTGCAAGTACACCGATTAAAATGTAAATAACAATAAAAATCCATTGCAGAGAATGAAACAAGACGTACCCGCATCATGGATTCCCGGGCAAGATGGCGATTCTCTTGGGGCGTATTGTCCTTGGCCCGCACCCGGTCGAGGTCAATGTCCTTCAGGTCACCAAGCATGGACCACACGAACTTTTCATCGGCAACCCCGTACTCACTCAACAGCTGCTTGATGGGCTTCTTGGGGATTACCGGAATGGCAGGAGACAATAAGCCAAGGGAAGGCGACGACTCTGGACCCGGGTGATCTTTCTTCTGCCTCTTCGCACCGAAACCCTGAACATCCCGGCCAGTATACGTCACCTCCTGCTTATCACTTCGATGCCGGTGCCTATGGGATCTCTTCTTCTCACCAGGAAGCAATGCCTCATCGCTCCCAGTGGAACGAGAGGAAATAGGCATGGGGGCCGGTACCTTTCCCGTCCCGGTATCATCTATAGTGATAACGTCGGCCAAAGAGGGCTGCACGACGTGGGTCACGGGAGCGTCAGGATCAGGTTCACCATATCCCTCATCGGTGATCTCCAGTAGGGTCTCTTCAACGGACCGACTTGTACCTTTCGACCCTAGGTCGACATCGATGTGAAGGGCGTCTTCCCTCTGGCCCATCAGCATATCCATCAACTGGGCATCATCCATTCTGTCCTCCTCTTTACCTTTCCGGGGTTTCCTCTTCGGCGCTTTCACTGCAATCAGTTCCAAGATTAGTCGAAGGTAAAAAGGACGAGCGACACAAAAAAAAAAAAACAATGTAATATTTTAAACCCTTACCGGGGAGCCACCCTAGCCCTAGCCTATAAAGTATAAAATGCCGGATGAATCTATAAGAGCTCCTCTCTTTCTCTGACCAAACGGCATATACCCGAGCTATCCTCTTCCTTTCTACTTTGGATAGAGTATAGGACTGGTCCCCGATAGCTTGGAAGGTACCGGTCAGTTGCCACTTCTTATTTTTAATTTGCCACCGCCCCCCAGCTAGGAATACTTTGTTCCTCCACCTTTTGCTCATCGAGGAAGGCATGTCGATAACTAGTGGTTCGTAATCCCTAGCGGCAAATGTAACTGTACACGCACAAGACAGCTTCCTTGAGTACAGTACCCGGTGTATCGCGCGGAATTCATTTATTGAAGGCCACCCTTGTTGGCACAAGTCCCACATGGCCATCATACTGTATATTTGACGAATGGCATTCGAGGTCAACTGCCCCGGTGACAGGTTCAGCATCCGCAACAGATACTGTAGGCACCGGGGCAGCGATAGCTATAACCCTTGGTGGAACTGATTCTCGTGCAGCGCCACCCACCCCGGGGCAGGATTCGCGGCCATCTCTCCATCCTTGAGAGGCCTAAGCTCCACCGCGTCCGGTATTCCCCACTTCAGTCGCATGTCGATTATCTCCTTAATCGTCATACTTCTCCCGGGTTCGTCGCACACGGTCCCATTCGCTAGTGTATACCTCGGCTTCGGTATGCCCTCGGGAATGGCCACGGTGACTACCGGGGCCTCCGCAGATCCACCCTCGCTCTCACCCTCATCGGACTCCCCACTGCTCTCCGAGAACACTCCAGTTGAGGATCCCGTGTTCTCTGCTAATTGATCTACTCGGCCTAAGTACCGATCGATATCCACTTCAGCTTGCCTGGCAGAAGACTGGTACGACGATCCCGTATCCCCACCCCTGGCTTCTGATTCCATCCTAACTACGGTACCGGCGACCTCAAATCTCGCTATATCTGGAACCAGAAGCACAAGGGTTAGCCTATCCAAAACCCAGAAATTCCCAGAAATTCAACCAAAACCCAGAAATTCAACCAAAACCAAGACCATTTTGAAGCACGGATTACTCCCCACTTCAAAGCAAAACCCAGAGAATGGAACAAACCCAAAAATCTAAAACAAAAAGTTAACCACACACTAGTATTTTTCGTGTTCTGTCTTTATGCAAATAAGAGGACCAAACACAAACAGAAAACATCCATGGCAGAAGCAGAAACAATAGACCTAGCAAAATCGTACAAGCAGAGTGAGAGATCTAACCTCTTCTTCGGCAGACAATCGATCTATCACTCCATGAGCACGCACACTTCTCCCTTGGCTCTCCCCTTTTTTCCCCGCTGCAAATCTTCGAAGTCTTCTGAATTTTTCACGAAAGTGAGGGAAAACAATCGGTCTCCCTCTTAAATTCAATCTCCAATGCATCAGGGCCGTCGAAACCGAAAAGCCCTCAACCGTAGGATCGCTACACGTGTCCCACGCCTCCCCATTTCTCGAGCTTTGGCAGGCGAAAGGACGGGCATTTATTGCACAACCCAGTCTGCTCCACGTGGCCGACATGCACCGCCTACCCCATCGGGTATCAGAGCTGAGTCCTCTCTCTAGCCCATTGGGTACCAGATGCTCAAAATTTTCTACCCCATCGGGTATCAGAGCTGAGTCCTCTCTCTACCCCATTGGGTACCGGAGGCTCAAAATTTTCTACCCCATCGGGTATCAGAGCCAGGTCCTCTCTCAACCCTCATCCTGTCCCAGGGCGTAGGTGGCTTTTACCTACAGCGTAGCCCGCTCAAGATTTCTCTTATGCGGGAACTTGGGGGACTACCTATAGGCACACTAGTGCCAAACCTAGAGACAAAATAATAATAAGTCCCCACCCAAGAAACATCTTGAACGGGAACTTGGGGGACTTGTACATAATGGGGAGTCTCAACTAAGTTTGGCACTATCGGCTGGGCCCCATCGGTACTCCCAGGTACTATGCCATGGGCCGGGTTCACGACCCACCATGGAGGGCCTCACATGGGATGCCACCCCGGACACCCAGGGCCCGGGGCAAGGCAAGCACAGCCCATCTATACACAACAAGAGGGCTAATATGACATCAGAAGAACCTGTGTCCCACATCGAGGATAGGAGAGACTCCTTTCCTATACTCGAATATAAAGACATTAGCACAACCACCTTCAGACAGGTAATAACTCCCTTATCCACAAGCTAATCTGTACACATCTATTAGTTTCTCACTCAGGCATCGGAGAGGTATAAACCGTCCGGTACGGTTTATCCCTTTAACGTTGTGTTCTTGATACAGGATTTAGGAGTTGGATCGGTACCTCAGACGGTATAGCATTCTGTGTGAGGTACCCGGAGAAAGCCACCAGAAACAGGTTACGTTAACTATAACGGAATGAGCACATATGAGCTAACTTAAGACTCTTTGATTCCATGAGTAAGCTTCAGGCTCTTTTGACCTTTCATGGGCTTGCATGTGAATTATTCATGTATTTGAATTCCTTTGGGATTTGATAAGCAATATGCTTACAATGACACTTTACTTTTGAGATTTTGCTTTTAGAAATGTGTCTTTAAGATCTTCATATATACGATGACAACATGCCATAAATGTCTCGTCAATATAACAACTATATGTAACACTGTATTTTTAGAAAATTGTCATTCGTATAAGGGAAGATGTTCACAATCTCATGTCTCTATAAATAGACATTGTGTCGTAGTGATTTATCTTCACTTTAGTAAATACCCTTTTGTAATTTGTAGGGTTAAAGGTCCAAGTATTTCATCACGTTTCAAATATTCAATTTCATTGGAATTGCCTCTTTCCAATTTGGCCAATAATATACTTTGTCGACATTCATAATGAAACATGGTATAGCATCAATACAGCCCTTAATGAATTTTGGTAGCTACCAAATATAAATTATTATCGATGATCATTAATCATAGATCCCACACATTCTTATATGCATGCATTAGCTATAATAAGCTTATTGATATTTGGTACCCATGCCACTTCTGAGGCATATATTGTCACTTCTAGGACAATCATCTCTCATAGATGAGTCATGTAGCGAATGTGGATCTTTTTACTTATAATCTCGTGTCGAGCACTATAGGGCTTGTATGATCTTCCCTTTTTGGGAGTTTAAAACTTTAGATCTGGTGGATATAATCTACACTAATTCACGCCGTTATTCAAATGACAGTAGTTTTTCCTCCCCCTAACGGCGGGAAGACTGTCTTATTTTGACCATGCTCAAAAGATGCGTTCGAAAATCTACTACTGTCTTTGGAGTGAAGATGTTCATTGGCTGGTGGCGAACCCAAACCAAGTTTTAGGTCAAAAACGTTTTGTCCATTAGCATCAACCATATTGATTTATTATTGTATCACTAAAACATCATTTCATAATGGCGTACTTACACCCTTTGTATGTGTAGCCATATTAGGAGTTGTGATATTGTTTAATGACATTCTCTTCAGGAGAACCATGTCAATTGGATACACTTGCATCCCACAAATCAAATGGATTCTACATTGTTTGTATTAATATGGTCGATCTCAAGGACTTTAACCGAAGCAGATGCCTTTGCATTTAGCATATAATTTTGTCACTTTCTTTTATCAATTCACTAGTTTTGATATTTCTCAAAATCAAAATGAGACGGTGGATAAATATCTCACACCAATTCATATCGTTCTTCAGGAACAATATTTCTTCCCCTCATTGCAGGAGGATTGTCTCATTAAAGTGACAATTCGCAAATATGTGGATAAACAATTTGCTTGTGAGTAAGATTAGCAATCATCAAACTTGTAAGTGATTCCATGCAACATGATAGACAAAAGATGACGTAACCGGTCATGCCAAAATAGTGTTTTTGGTTCAAGGAACTTTAGGTTCATGACATCATATGTGACGACCTAAATTTTAAATAGGATATGTTATCAAAATGTTTCCTTGTCCTTCTCTTTTGTGTGTTTTGTTTTCTGACTAGGATTTGGTTTTGTTTTAGATTTATGTCTCTTTGGTTGGTTATTTAATTTATTTTATTTTAGACTTATCTGTTGGGGTATAGAAGCCTAGTCACAATCTAGATGGACAACACGTGCTACGAGTTCATGTGCCTTTCTTTTCCTCAACGATAAACATCATTCCTACTTCCTCTTCCACCTCTTCATTTGCCTCAAAGACTGACCTCCATCCACTCACCCAAAGGTCAAAATCTACACTTTTCCAATAGCTTCAGAGAGATTGCTGTGAAACCCACCGACCTCGAATTGAATTCCTTGGTTACTTGCAGCTATCTCTAGTAAGTCGAATTTTCCATCTTCTAAAACCCACTCCTTCTGTTTCTGCCTTTCTTTGATTTTGGGTTTAATTTTGTCGAAAATTTGGTTTAGGTGGTTAGAATTGCTGATTATAGAGTGGGTGTTAGCATTTGGATTTGTTTTGCCGTATGTAGCAGTTGATTGGCTCTATTAGCTACGGAAATCTAAGGCTTGAGGTAGGGAAAACAAAACCTTCTTTATAGCTTAGATTCTAATCTAGTATGTATTGGGTGTGATTGATATGAGAGGTTTTCTCTACGAATTCATATGAGATTCTGTTATGATTATGAATTGGTGGAATCTTGTTTGTCTTCTTACTGCTATATATGTCTCCATGTAGAGTTTTACCTCGTTTTGTTCTGCAATTATATTTGGGTAAACAAACTTGAAGTACCAAACGTCCTTGCTTCTTATTATCATTATATTTTGGTCTTCTAGTTTTGTTTGAAATCAAATTCTGAGTTGAGTAAAAGCTTTGAACCATGGTTTCTGGAAGACAAGAAATTATGCAGATAACTTGAGCATTTTGCTATTAAACCAGAAAGGCTGATTCCTTTTACATATACTTCTTATTGGAGCCTATTTCCTTTTTCAATCTTTTATTTAATCATGGTTGGTAGCTGTTCATAAAGAAACCATATTGGTAGTCTTGTTTTCTCCTTCCCAAAGTTTTGGTTGCTGCAACGATGTTATATATGTATTGATTTTGCATGGTTCAGTTTGTCCTTGAAATGCTGGAATTCCTTATAGAGGTTTGGGTCAAACATGAATTTAACCATCTTTTTCGTTGTTGATTTATTGAAAACAAAGTCTTATTCTATGAAATACCTTGTTTCCAGTCTTATGAATCCTATATCTCCTTTTGTTAAAAGTATGTTGATAGCAATGTTGATCAAGTGTTACTTTGAAACTCCAAGCTTATATGTACTTACTGATTTGATCTTCACAAAAAGAACTTGATCTATTACAGTTCGGTTTCTTGAAAGAAAACATATTTTAGTTAAGGTGCCATTTCTTGGCAGTTTCCTATTACGGTTTGAAATTGGACTTCAAGCTTTTATTGAAAATCCTTGAATGTTCAGTTTCATTTGGAAAAACAAAATATTTCCTGGAAAGACCAGCTTTGGTTTGAAATTGTTTGTTTTGGTTAGGCCCGGGAAAAGTTAAGTAGGGATTGTGCCTCCCTAGGGTGAAAGACCCAAAACCTGATCAGGATCCGCTTGTACGGGGTGTGCTCAGTGGCCTTAATACGAGCAATGGGCTCTAACCGGAAAAAGAAGGAGTTTCAAGGATTTTTGTTGGAATTCAATTCAAGAGTTTTGATTTATTGTTGCTGGAAGTTGCAGTTAAGGAAAGAAAAGGATTTGTGGACTTTGGTTTATAGAAAATGAAGCTAAAAGGCTTCATGATCTTGTTGCCCTTTTGCTAGATTTACGACGAGTTTTATTTATTTTTTTCCAACGTATTTGAATGTTCATCAAGAAAGCTCTGGATTTCCAGCTTGTTCTCCTTTTCTTGCTCAGTTATTTGTGGAATTGATTTAAGTTGAATGGTGTCTATGAACTGAAGCAAAGCTTTGAGTCTCATTCTGTGGCAGTGATTTCGTTTTAAATATTGCAGCAGCAACTTCTAAGCTTAATTTCTTTTGCCTCTAATTATTCCCTTGTACACTCCAGAAACACTAACAATATATTTTCTCTCCCTTCACAGTCTAAGTGCATTCTAAATTAGAATCTTTACTATACTGATCTTTTTGTTGTACCTACTGAGCTTGTGAAGCTCATTCCCTATATTCTTGTTGTGGTTTTCAGGAAAGGACTCCATGAGTGGACATGGTAGTGAGATACCAGAATTGTCTTGAGCAGACAATGTTTGGAGCTTTGTTTTGCTTGTGAAGTGTGTGCTGGACCTTGCTTTTCTTGTTTAAATGATTGCTCCCTGGTGCTGGTTGTTCCTCATTCCAGAATTTTGTTCTTTTTGTGTTTGCAATGTACATATGTTGTAAATGACTGAAGTGTTAATCTGGAGCATTCTTTTGTAATGGAAAACTTTGTAAGCAAGTTGCTCTTTTGAGCTTTTAAAAAGGAATTACTTTTCTCTCAGTTTTTAGAAAGGCTTTACGAGAATAATTTTGTTAAAAGTCTTGTTCAGTGAAGGATTAGAAACTTGCTTTTACGTTAGCGTTTGAAACCTACCAGTTTCCTTTTGTTTCTGTTGTGATCACAGATTTGTTCTTACTTCAAGCAAAAAAAAAAAAAAAAAAAAAAAGCGTTACTCTGATTTCAGTTTTTAACCTCCACTTTAGTCATGACTCAAGGTTGGGTTGTGACATCATATGCCTTAATTTACTGTAGAAAATTCGATACAGTATATATCCGATGGCATAAAGTCTTCTCCAACCATATAGTAAGCAATTAATGCAACAATATTTCAAATTCGGTAACATGATAGTAGCTCATTTGGAGCCATAGATCAAGATCTACAACACTTGATATGGTTGTTACCTTAGCTTTAGTAAACATTAATTGTGAAATACTGATAATTGGAATGGACCAACTTCATTTTGAACTGCTTGCCAAAATGATATACTCGAAAATTTCGAATTAAAGACTACAATCCATAAGAACAAATAATTTTATCATGTGAAGAGCCTCAAGTTCTGTGTCACATATAAATGTGTAGTCATAGAGGGACTTCAGGCCCTCATATAATTGGAGATCCAAGAAACTTGAGGTTTCAACTTTTTCAATTTACAACAACCTCTTAAGGAACATCAGGTTCCTACATAATCAGATTAAGAAATATTTAGTTTCAATGGGAACTCAAGAGGTTACAATAAATTTGAGGAATAACACAATAGTGCTTTTAACTTTGCTTATTGTAAGCAAAAGACATCAGGCATGTGAGATGAATCTCAATGTTCTTGCTAGTCAATGTAATTTAATTTCACCAGTGTCTTTTCGAAAGTGCTTGATAATCATCCACCATATAGTGTACCATAGGCGACACACACCCAATTTACAATTTCCTCACATATGTAGATGTTAGGACAATATTTACATTGACTCCTGATTTTTCTCTTGCCATGATCCACTTCTGGTGGCATTTCATGGTATAGCCATGTCAATCGACTTTCTTACTATACAATGAGATCTATGAGACGGAGAGATTATACATCTCTAGTAATATTGGAGGCACATAATGCAAAGGGAAAATAATGTGTGCTCTTCTGGAGCCATCAATTAGATATATATATATATATATATATATATATATATATAAGATCTGAGATGATTGTTATATTAGCCTCATAAGCATAAGGTTTAATAATGTTTTCTGGACACCATGCATAAAATTGCATTGCCTGAAAGTCACTCAAAACATAAGTTTGAAGATGACACAAATCAAATTTGTAAGAATTGAACGGTGGATCTCATAGGATATACACGAATCTTCTGGTCCGTGTTATACAGTTAAAACATGACGTTCAATTATTGTATTGTTGTCTGATGTAGATTAACATCAAATGCATTTTGAACTTCTGGCCAAAATAATATACTTGAAATATCGAGTTTAAACTTTATGACCATAACTTATGAGTGAAGGATTTTAGATGGTCATCTAGTTAGTTTGATCATTGAGGAACTTCAAGTCCTCATGTAATTAAGGATCAAAGAACTACAGGTTCTGATCTCTTTTAATTACAAAATCCACCATCACAAATTTGGTGTATACTCATACTCATTTGTCATAGACCAACGGTTAAATATCTGCTTACTTGTAAATTGGTGTCAATATAATTCCCTCAAAACTTCAGGTTTGAGATTGACCGAGATTAAAACTTTTCGATAAATTGTCCATATATCCACTCGAAACGTAAGGCTCGAGTCTGCACAATTAGAACTTCAGGTTCTAAGATGGAATGCTTTAAGCAGGCATAAAGAAGAATGTATTAATCGACATATGAAAATTTACTCGAAACTTCTAGTTAGAGTTGATATAAAGTCAAATAAACTATGAATGAATTATATGTGTAATCGAAGCTTTAGGTTCGAATTTTTTTCTACGAACTGCAAGTTCTAAGATTTCGTAATTTGAACTTCAGGTTCAAATAAATTTGATCTTCGAAACTTTAGGCTCGAGGTGACTAAAGTGAAGCTTCAAGTTCACTTTTATACTCAAAGATTCGGGTTTGAGTTTTACTGTTAGAACTTCAGGTTCTACTATAAAATTTTGAACTTCTGGTTCAAAAATATTACATTTAAAATTCATATGTTCGAGGTATAGGACTGTTGGTCCGTATGAGTAACAAAAAAATAATAATTTAAAACATAAGTACTGTAACGAAAGTACATAACAAAATAGAAAAATTGCAGGAAAGAAAAATAAGTAGATAAACTATGCAATAAAATTAACTGTGGAAACTTCTGGTTCCATTAATGAAGAAATTGCACAAAACTTTTGGTCTGGTTAACTTCACAATATATGATAATCTTGTATCTTATATCACAAAAGACAATAGGAGAACCAAGTCCTCTATCTAAATGCTAGTCAGAAGCGCGCTTCTGGCTTCGATTGATTGTCCAACTTTGAACTGCAGGTTCTAAAGGTGGTTTGAATTCCAAATTCAAAAATAGTCATAAGGAGGAAGGAACCCCAACATCAAAAGATAATTGGAGGAACTTCATGCCCTCTTATAATTGGGGATTAAGAAACATTTGAGTTCATATACTTGATTATATAGCTCTAAGGATCTTCTGGCCCTCGTAATTGCATAAGTTCTGAAGAGCTTCATGTCACAATTTTCCAATTTACATTTCATGATATTAGAGGAACTTCAGGTCCCCATATGATCAGGGATCAAGCAACATGCGATTTTGATCATTGTATAATTCTGAGGAACTTCTGGCCCTCATTAATTGTATAAGCTTTGAAAAAAAAAATTAGGTCACAGCTTGATCATGTAACTCTCGAGGAACTTCAGGCCCTCTGTAATCGAATCAACAGACTTCAAGTCTCGATCTATTTTGATTACAAAAAAATAGATAGTTCACCACCATATCAATTTTCCAAATTGAATGAAAGAAGAAGGTGAATCAAATGGTCAAAACAAATAAATATATACATGAAATTCTTTCAATTGAAAGACTGAAATATGCACCGATCATATATAGGTATATAATTCCGTAACTGGACTATTAAAATATGTTATAGCCCACGAGATTATAATGCTGACAACCATATATATGTAAAAGTTCCAGCCAAAAAAAAATATATGTAAAAGTGAGTTTGCTGTACCAGTTTATCTAATAGATAAAAAGAAGAAGGATCAAATTGAAAACTCAATTCAAAACATATATACCTTATTTACTGGTAATTGAAATTACTCACTGTTAAATGTCACTGAAGATCTCGAAAAGCCAGAATAGCTTGTAGGTATGAACAAAAGATATAACCATGGTAAGACAATATTAACGATATACTATAGTGTGGAGAATTCCATGCACCCACCATAAAAAACAGAGGAGATATTATCATGACAGACATATATGATCATCAGATTACATGTGCCATTATAAGATATAAGGAACAGCAAATATATTGATTCGCTAGTGATTATATATAAGAGATAATAAGCATGTATATATGCATATAGCTAGGCAACGCCAAACATAGGATGAACTCATAGATCATGAATTATGGTCAGAAGTAACAACGTTACACCAAAAATTCTAGGATCATCATAGAGTTTATAAAAAATAGAACAAGCGTGCTGATAACGTTATCAAGTAGAGAGAAGATGGAGAGAAAATAGTTGGAAGGAAGTAAAAGTGTTCTCATTCAGTCTCATTAGCCTCCTTTATATAGAGGTAGTGTTTACATCAAAGTACATAACTAATGAGTATTTACGTGGATAGCCACATAGATAATAATATTTACAACATATTGCCTATTCTTTTTGTTTTCGGCGGTTTGACTTAATTGTTTCACTTCATATGTAACGTCAATTGTTTTTTTTTTTTTTTGCTAGAGTAGACTATGTTACTAGCCTGGTTTGGTTTACAGAAGTTGATTTTGATAATAGTTCTCTTGTGGTATTTTGAATTGCATGATATAAAGAAATAGAAGGAGGTTATAAGAATATCCAGGCTTACAAGTTAACACCATTGGCTATGACTTGGGTTTTAAGTGATGAGAAAAAAGAAATTACTAGTTGATGTGCACTGGATAAAATTATGTGCTTGAAAAAAAAAAAGGACAAGATTGGAAGTTTTGTACGAATTTTAGAATGTGAGGTCCAAATGTCAATTTAGGATGTATGAATGATGAATAGAAACTTCCTTTTTCATCAAATGGGTTTCAGATGTTCTCTGAGTATATTGTGTAACTATTTTTCTTCAATTGTGAATTCACAATGTCACTCTATCAGTTTTTTTTTTTTTTGACTTTGTCAAGAGGAACCCAAAAGCTTCATAGGCCCAAGATAAATCCCTTCGGTGAATGTGAAATGCTCCAACTGTGCATTGCAGCACAGTGTCTGGCCACTTTGACAGCTTTGGGGTTCGAACCTAAGTTAGAGAGCACACCCAACTAGGCAAGAACCACTAGGCCATTGGCAGTGGTCAATGTCACTCTATCATGTTCCTGAACAAAACTTTGATCCACCGGATGAGACTCTAGAACGTTCCCGCCAAAAATTTCTCCAATGTTTTTGGCCAATGTTCCTGAATGTTCATGTCTCAAATGGATAAAAACAGAGAAAAGTATAAGGCATAAGAAAGTGGGGCCTCCAGAGCCCTGAACTTCCAAGAGGGAGTTAAGATGAGATAAAAAATAAAATCAGATTTTCTCTTCCTCAAAAGCACAGTGAAAGTGAAACTGGAAATGTAAGAAATATTAATTAAACGCGGGGGGATTGGTCGTCGTCAGACGCGGGACCCACCAGTGACGCAAGGTCCACATTCCACTCAGCTGAACTTGCTCGCTAAGCTCAAGTCACACCTTGGACTATTATATGTACCACCTCACTCTTTCCTCTGCACTTCCACAGCCTAAAACAACACACAGTCTATTCAGAGAGAGAGAGAGAGAGATGATGATGATCAGCAGCGGCCGGATCACACTTCCAAAGGGTTTCCGATTCCAGCCATCCGACGAGGAGCTGCTGAGTCATTACTTGGAGAAGAAGAATTATCAGAGCAAGGATCCCCAAATCGAGGCCATCATCCCAGAAATCAATGTGTGCGACCACGAGCCCCGCGATTTACCAGGTAATTAAGCAAAGCCAGCCATCTATCTATCTCCGGATTCTATATACATCCACTTGTTTTGGATTTACCAAACCATCAAGTAGTTCAAACTAAATTTTTAGCCTTGATTCACAGTCCATTCACACACCATGCATGCGTACGTTTTCCCGCTATAAATAATCTGGGACAGGTCGAGACTTGAGTCGTGTTGCAATTTTGCAGCACTGGTGTTCAAAAGGGCGGAATTTCTGGACAAGGAGTGGTTCACCATGGCGGACTCTCCGGACATGGAGCGGTACTTCTTCAGTCCGCTAGTTTTTAAAAACAGCACTAGCAAAAGCAAAAGCAAAGGCAAAGGCAAAGGCAAAAGCACTCAAATCAACAGGGCTACCAAGGAAGGCTCCTGGAAGAAGCAAGGCGGTGACAAAAGAATCACTCGGCCCTATTCAGATAAGCAGATCGGGGGGAAGAGGATCTTGACCTTCTACCTGCGGGATAAACAGAGGACTGACTGGGTTATCCATGAGTATTATCTCACCAAGGCCAATTCTGATGAGCAGGTCGGGGACTTTGTTCTCTGCCGCTTGAAGAACAAGTCAGGCAAGTCTGATCATGATCAGCAGGATGATCCACTGTGCGATGGAGGTGAACCTAATAGTGGTAGCTGCAGTATGGTCTCCAATGTTGAACATCAAGGATCCAAAGAGCTGGGAACTGTTCTTCCCATTTCCAATATCAATGATGATGAAGCTGAACGTGGTGGCGGTAGCTGCAGTATGGCCTTCAATGTTGAAAATCAACCATCCAAACAGCTGGAGAATGTTCTTCCGATTCCCAATCGCAGTGATGGTGACACTGAACATGGTGGTGGCAGCTGCCACATCGCCTCTGGTTTCGAAAATGAAGCTGCAGAATTTGGTTTGCTTACAGAAGAAGAAATAAACCAGACCTTCAAGGAGCTGATAGATGCTGTTAGGGAATATGATGGTAATGAGCAAGAAGTTAGAGGCTCACAAACTGATTTTTGTTATATTGATCAGAATGATCATTGGATCTCTGTTGAAGATCAACCAGCTGATAGCTGCATTTCATCTGATTCCATTGTGGTTGAAAAGGTGAGAACAAACATGCCTTTTAATTTCTGCTATGAAAATTTCAATTTGAAGCACAAGAAGTATATTGAAAAATGTAACCAACACTACCTTGTTTGTGATTCTTGATCTAACAGCCCCTTGATGAGCCAGGAAATCTGGCCTTGCACCGTCATCCACTTCCGCCACCCAATATGGTTGAAAAGGTGAGAACAAACATGCCTTTTAATTTCTGCTATGAAATTTTCAATTTGAAGCACAAGAAGTATACTGAAAATGTAACTAACACTATCTTGTTTGTAATTCTTGATCTAACAGCCACTTGATGAGCCAAGAAATCTGGCCTTACCCCTTCATCCACCTCCGCCACCCAATATGTTTGAAAAGGTGAGACCAAACATGCCTTTTAATTTCTGCTATGCAATTTTCAATTTGAAGCACAAGAAGTATACTGAAAATGTAACTAACACTATCTTGTTTGTGATTCTTGATCTAACAGCCACTTGATGAGCCAGGAAATCTGGGCTTACCCCTACATCCACCTCCATCACCTCAACTGCAGTCACCAATATACACAAAGCTGGGCACCACCAATGTCCAAAATGATGAATCTCGTAAGAGGAAATATTCATTTGGGGATAATGACTCTTTTCTTACGAAGAAGAATCATATTGATGAAGTAGATAGCAACTCTTCATCTAATTCTGAAAATCAAGCTGCGGATGCGATTCCAGAGGTGAGAATAAGCATGCTCTTAAACCCTTTCTTATTTGAATTTCTAAATATTCAGCAGCACAAGAAGTGTATCCAAACTTATCTATTTCTTTTTGTGATTGTTAATTCAGGGATATTCTCAACCAGGAGAAAATCTGGAATCTGAATCATTTCAGTCGCAGGAACTACCATCAATAAACAGAGTACCGGGAGATTTTCCCCATGACAATAATTTAATTGAATGGGGTAAGTTTTCACCTATAACAGAAGGTTTTGACTCTTCTCTCGAGTTCTCAGATACATTTATTGATTGCTACCCCTGTGACTGAAACACCGAAGTCATCTTTGTATCGGTAAACGATTATTCTACATTAGCCATAGGAGAAACACCCAATGTAGCTAATCAACCCAATGGAGGCCACAGTAATGATGTGTCTGTAACTTGCATTATTATTGTTGGTAATAATTATTATTGTTGGAAACTTCTTAATCGTTTTGGCATACAGTTACAACTCAGGACAGCTGAACTAGTCTGTACCTGTTTTTCTTTTCTTTTTCTTTGAGAGGGGGAGGTGTTGCTGTGTCACAGCATCCCCCAGTGAACTCGTAGTTGAAAGAGAGACCAGCAAATCCATATGGTTGGAATGCCCTACTCTGAATGCAACGAGTCCAGGGAAATAAAGATTTCTTTTCTCATAAGCAGTTCCTCAGAGGTGGAGCTTCCTCTGTTGACGTTACTACCGATTTTCATTCCTCAGATTGTCTTGTCCATATAAGTACCAACATTCCTTCCTCTATCGTGTCAACAAAAGTACCGATATTTGTTCCTCATATCCATAGTTTTCAAATGTCCTAAAATTAAAGGTCATAAGTATCCATATTTTCATCCCCATTATTGAGTCCTCAGGATCACCAATAGTCATTCCTCAAGCAGATACTCTGCAATTAGTCTGTCCTTAAGATCAAAGGACATACACTACACATCAGTATCATCCGATATCGATGACAATCACAGAAATAAACATGGGAGGTGCTCCTAGAAGAATCCGACTGCAGAGCAGCATCACAAGCCAAGGTGAGATAATCGATCTGATAACATTAAAGAACCCTTCTTTCACAGTAAATAAAATTTTATACTGAAACTTTAAGGCTATTTGCTACATTCCTTGACTAAATCTGGTTTCTGTTTACAGGTTGGTGAAGATGCAGAGGCATTATATTTGCTGTTTATCTTGCCCAGAAGAAACTGAAAGTCCTGGAAGCAGACAACAGTTCAAAGCTGGCAGCAATTTATAGGATTCTTCCATTTTCCAGGAAGCATCTCCTTCAAACAGTAAAGCATACGGACCGAGTTCGTAGTCCTAGCCTGAGAGGCCACTATGGACAAACAACTGTAGCATAGTCGCTAATCTGTAAGCGGTATTACATAGCTGCTGAAGAATAATCAAGCTGCGGCATTCTGTCTGATTATTGAAATAGGAAGTTTTGGGCTCCATCTGTTAATGGAGTAGCCTAAGAGGCCACTATGGGCAACGCAACTGTTGCATAGTCGCTAATCTGGAAGTCGGATTGCATAGCAGCTGCAGAATGGCTGCTGAAGTCCTGAAGACATTGATAATCAGGCAGCAGCATTCTGTCTGGTTATTAATAAATGAAGTTTTGGGCTCCATCCTTCAATGGAGTAGTAGTTACAATCATTTCTGAGATGTATGAATACAATTAAAGGTCATAGAGAGGACTTCAGACTAAGAGTCTGACCCATGCCTACAACCAAAAATTGTATTTCTGTTCATATTGCTTTTGTTTGTATTACAATTAAAGGTCATAGAGAGGACTTCAGACTAAGAGTCTGACCCATGCCTACAACCAAAAATTGTATTGCTGTTCATATTGCTTTTGTTTGTATTACACTAATATTATTTGTACATTTTGTTCATTATGAAGCTTTAATGTTAAGTGGAATTTTGTGTATTCTATTCCCTCTTTCTATTTTAACTCACAACGTATACAGGCTTTTAATTGATCAGTTTTGAACAGAAAATGGCCGTTGCATTCAGTCAGCAATGAGCATCTGTGATATATTTCCATAAATTCGTGGGAAGAAAACACTAAACTATCATCCTAGAAGAGGAGGGATCACTAGAATACTGACTTTGGGCAGTTGGACATGTCAAGTCATGGCTACTTAAGCAGAAGAAAGGAATTAGGTGTCATTTAAACTAGGATGCATCTTGCTCATTACTTGGGTCTAACCTTCTATATGCAGCACAAGCTAATGTTTAAGAGCATTAGATTATACTGAAAGCTGCACAATGTTCAAATACAGAATAACATAATGGGTTGATACTATTAACCAAACTTGTCGGTGGTTTACAGTAAAATGCTAAAAGATGCAATTATGGTAAGGAGACCTGAAAGCTATCGGAAATCGATTTCATTAATGACAAACATATTACATGTTTACTGCATCAGATTTTACAGCACTCATATCAATTATCTGTCACTGCCTCTTCCTTTGCAGGAAATAACAAAAACAATTTTTAAAAGTGCCACCTTTCTCAAAGAAAGAGATTCAGACACAACAATGATAGAAGATCTCTCCTATAACAAACAATATGTGAGAAAAGATCTCAAAGTTCCCACGTCCAGCACCTTTGTGTGACTGAAAACCTTACAACTTGAGCACTGAAGCAGGCTGCTATACATGACGCAGTCGGATTGATAACTAGGTTTACCAGCAATAAACCTAACAAAAGGGTTCTGGAGTCCACCAGAGATAAAAGAGAAAACTCTCAATTTTGATTGATAATATGATAAAAGATAGTTCTGCAGCCGTTTAAGGTTGCTTATATATGGGAAAAAAAACCCTAGGGCGACTAACAATGAAACCCTAAAGCCCACGGGTAAAAACAAAACAAATCCAAAACAAACTAGAAAACCTAAAATAAAAAGAATGCAAAACTAGCCTAAAAAATATTAAATCACGAATCGGATAATTAAGACGATACATTTTGGCCTAAGTCTGATAGGGCTCACTAAAGTGAGTCTTCTCGTCGTTCCCATTCTGGAAAGGTATTATGCGTCTCAAACGGACATTCTGGCCAAAAGTTAGTCAAATCTGATTCAAAATCAAAACCTGACTTTTCGCACGAGAAACCTGAAAAGTCCAAAACCAAATCTTCTTGAATATTTCAGCGGCTAGTAACCTGATTACGCGTGAGTTACTTATTTTCCAATCACTCTTCTTGATTTTACGCCGCTTCTTTACTTTTATGGTTTTTCGACTAAACTGGGTCAATTCTCGTCCTACATCATTCTCCTCCACTATGAAAGAACTCGCCCTCGAGTTTCTCTTGAATAAAAGACAAGAATAGGTAGAGAAAAGACCTGAGAAAAAATTAGACAGTTGAACCTGTGAACTATTGGCCTGATCCTCTGCAAATTCTGATGGCACAATCATGAAACCAACTCCAAAGATGAGTCTGTCATATGCATTTTGGCTCTCATATGCAACCTTAGTAGATTCGTCTCGACTCTCAAGGTTGCATTCTTGAATGACATCTGGTTCTGAATGATTAATTTCAGGCTCCAATACTTCTTCATTATTAATAACCATGTCTACATGAACAATTTCATCTTTAACCTCTTCTTGGTTATCATGGATGATTTCTTGTGGAGCTCCTTCCATTAGAAACTCTTCTGGCTTTTCTTCAGATAAACTATTAATCTCAACAGGCAAAGAAAGTTTGAACTCTAACTTCTTCTTGAAAACCTTGGGAGAATAATTCTTGATTGAAAAATCTCTTGGCAGAAATTTTTCGCTAAGAAGACCTTTCATCTTGCGCCATGTTCGAACACGCTCTTTGCCTTGCCTCTGACGAGTGCTTTGCAACTGATCCCACCAATAAGCAGCATCTTTCTTTAGCTTATGAGTAACCATCTTAGCCTGCTTGTGTTTTGGAACCTCCATGGTCTCAAAGAATCTATCCACTTCAACCTGCCAATCCAGAAAATCCTCCGCGCTCATGTGACCAGAAAAGTAAGGAATATCAGCCTTGGTTATGAGAACCTCGGAATCATAATTAATATCACCTCCACCACCACGTGGAGCTCTAACTCGCTGGCCTCCTTCCCCGCCTCTATTTCGATTATTGTTGTTGTTGTTGTTGTTGTTCCTCTCACCCAACAATCCACGAATTTCTCCAATCTGATTATTCATGGAATTGATGGCAGCGGTAAACGCTGTTGTAAGAGCTTCAATATCTGATTTCGTAACTTCACCCATTGCTATTAAGGTAAATAAAAGAGACAGGGAAGACCTGCTCTGATACCACCTGACGCAGTCAGATAATACCAGCAATAAACCTAACAAAAGGGTTCTGGAGTCCACCAGAGATAAAAGAGAAAACTCTCAATTTTGATTGATAATATGATAAAAGATAGTTCTGCAGTCGTTTAAGGTTGCTTATATATAGGAAAAAAAACCCAAGGGCGACTAACAATGAAACCCTAAAGCCCACGGGTAAAAACAAAACAAATCCAAAACAAACTAGAAAACCTAAAATAAAAAGAATGCAAAACTAGCCTAAAAAATATTAAATCACGAATCGGATAATTAAGACGATACATTTTGGCCTAAGTCTGATAGGGCTCACTAAAGTGAGTCTTGAAGATCTCGTCGTTCCCATTCTGGAAAGGTATTATGCGTCTCAAACGGACATTCTGGCCAAAAGTTAGTCAAATCTGATTCAAAATCAAAACCTGACTTTTCGCACGAGAAACCCGAAAAGTCCAAAACCAAATCTTCTTGAATATTTCAGCGGCTAGTAACCTGATTACGCGTGAGTTACCTATTTTCCAATCACTCTTCTTGATTCTACGCCGCTTCTTTACTTTTATGGTTTTTCGACTAAACTGGGTCAATTCTCGTCCTACATCAATACATCTACTCATAGCTGACCGAGTTATCACTGTTTCACCCAAAGAAGAAAAAGAAAGATGTTCAACTGCAGTCATCATCCAAAGTTACAAAATCTTGCACATGGAGAATTTAAGAAACGCTATGAAAACATAATATTAGCTAATGCACACCTCCACATCAAATCAAGAAAAAGTTATCTATTTACATCATGAACATTACATTGCACAACACTAAACTACTGGGATATATGCATTTAGCAGATACCAGGCATAAATAGTGATGTGGATATTGAAATTGAAAACTGTAAAATGATGTCCAAGACTATAAATACTTCATCATCTGACCTTTGAGTGCCACAGTGTTGGAGGATAATACAAATAAGTCAATGATCAAAATCACAGAAGGACATTCCGAGACCTGTAGAAGGGGTGCTTGAATTAGATTAGACTTGGAGTCTAACCAACCAAGTACACTTAAGGAGAGTAAAAAAAAAAATGGAAAAAGAAACTATCAGATTTGCAAACCATACCATCATTGCAATTAGAAACATCTTGAAGTAACTTGAAATAAGTATTGCCAGCAGAAGGTCTTTGTACCTAGATCAAAATACACAGAATCATATAACGTGTACATTATAACGTGTATGTTATGCTCTAACAAATACGAAAAAATCTTTATCACAGCATTAAAGGCTGGCTGGAAGATTACTGTTATATTCTTTTAAGCCATGACACTGGGTGATAATAAACGATTGTCCTTGTATGTTCTGGCTGGAAGAGTACTGTTATATTCTAGAAGCCATGACACTGGGTGATAATAAACCATTGTCCTTGTATGTTCTATGTTGTTTTAATCTTTCTGACCAAATTCTCACTAATCTTAGGTTCACCATATTCTTGGGTATCCACTATCACTCAATATTTTCAACTGGTCACAAATCAAAGATTTTAGAAGCAATCATCCACTTCAAACTTCTCAAACTATCAAATGATTAAGATATGCATGCTTTCTGAATTAGTTTTCAAAAAGACAGGTAATAAAAGGATGCCTCGATGCCAATGCATCCTAAGAAGTATGACTAGGAAACGTTACCCGAGTGATCTACGTAATTTGCTGAAAACAGCCCTCGTAGCAAGCACAAAGGTAGAAAAAAACCATGAAATTCCCAAAGACAACATCCATCAGCATCTGAAATGAAAACATTTTCCAACCCATCACAATGCACATCAAGTTAGAAATCTAAAACACATAAAATCCAACAAACTTTACCTACATTTTGAAACCTCCAAAGCAATGAAGCAAAGCTCATGGACAAACCCCATTCTTCCTTGGTCCTTTCCAGAAAGAGACTCCTCTCTTGAGTATATAGCTAAGGCACTCAATCCATATATATTGACACATATTTGTAAATGAAACTAAAGCAATTCCAAAAATCATAATCCGAATACGAATGGATACAAGCATCCAAAAGTAGAAACCCGAAAGCTGACTTCCGCAACAAACCCTGCAAATTATGCCAATAAATCACCATTACTCGAAAACCCAGTAACCAAAAGCTGTAAAACTAAACACAGTGCCCATTAAGCAAAACTAATCAACTTCAGTACCTGAAAGGCGGGACCTTGCGAGTCAATCATGTTATATAAAAAAAGGGTATAAGCTTTCTTCTTGTGCAGAATCAAATCAATCAGAATAATCTGGCAGTACCCAACAAAAATTCCAAAAAAAAAAATTCAATCTTTATTGAACTGTGAAAACAAAAACTAAGAACAAACCAAGATAGAAGCTCTACTATGGGCTCGCACTCGATGTACTCGTCCGCAATATTTTTTGTATAAATATTTTCTTCGACACATATATTGAACTTTACATGTCCGATTAAAAAAAAAAATTACAAGTTATTATACACTTTTTATTTTTTGGAAATTATATACTACATAATTAATTCGGTCTGGAAATATAATAAATAAGCATTGAAAGATTCACAATGTCACTCTATCCTGTTCCTGAACAAAACTTTGATCCACTGGATCAGACTCTAGAATGTTCCCGCCAAAAATTTCTCCAATTTTTTGGCCAATGTTTCCTGAATGTTCCTGGGTGTGTGTATTATTGTTTTATTTCCCAGTCTCAAATGGATAAACAGAGAAAAGTAAAAGGAATAAGAAATTGCCAAATTGGGGCCTCCAAAGCCCTCAACTTCCAAGAGGGACTTGAGTTGAGTTGAGAGATGAGATAAAATCAGATTCCTCAAAAGCACAGTTAAACTGTAGGAATTAGTTAAACGCGGGATTGGTCGTCGTCAGACGTGGGACCCACCAATGATGCCAGGTCCCGATTCCACTCGGCAGAACTTGCTCGGTACGTAAGCTCAAGTTACTTTGAACTCGAAGAACAGTGATCACCTTGGACTATTATATATACCACCTCTCTCTTTCCTCTGCACTTCCACACCTAAAACAACAGTCTATTCAGATATAGAGAGAGAGAGAGAGACAGAGACAGAGAGAGAGATGATGATGATGAGCAGCGGCTGCATCACACTTCCTAAGGGTCTCCGATTCCTGCCCTCCGACGAGGAGCTGGTGAGTGATTACTTGGAGAAGAAGAATCAGCAGAAGGATCCCGAAATCAAGGCCATCATCTCTGTAATCAATGTGTGCGAGCACGGGCCTAGCGACTTAGCAGGTAATTAAGCAAAGCCATCAATGTCCGGATTCTATATATATCCACTTGTTTTGTATGTACTGTGGGTGTGGATTTACCAAAGTACCAAACCATTAAGTAGTTCAAACTAAATTTATCCTTGATTCACAGTCATTCACATAACATGTATATATATGTACGTGCATGTGTTTGCTGCTATATATAGGTCGAGACTTGAGAGTTGTGTCGCAATTTTGCAGCTCTGGTACCAAGGGTGAAATTTCTGGACGGGGAGTGGGAATTCACCATGGCGGACTCTCCGGACATGGAGCTGTACTTCTACAGTCCGCGAGTTTTTAAACACAGCACAAGCAAAAGCACTCGGTCCAACAGGAAAACGGAGGAAGGCTACTGGAAGAAGCAAGGCAAGGACCGCAGAATCACTCGGGCACGTTCTGATGAGCAGATCGGGGGGAAGAGGATCTTGACCTTCTACCTGCGGGATAAACAGAAGACTGACTGGGTTATCCATGAGTATTATCTCACTAAGGCGAATTCTGATGAGCAGATCGGGGACTTTGTTCTATGCCGCTTGAAGAACAAGTCAGGCAAGTCTGATCATGATCAGCAGGATGATCCACTGTGCGATGGAGGTGAACCTAATAGTGGTAGCTGCAGTATGGTCTCCAATGTTGAAGATCAAGGATCCAAAGAGCTGGGAACTGTTCTTCCGATTCCCAAGGGCACTAATGATGAAGCTGAACATGGTGGCGGTAGCTGCAGTATGGCCTTTGATGTTGAAAATCAAGCATCCAAACACCTGGAAAATGATCTTCCGATTCCCAATGGCAATGATAATGAAGCTGAACATGATAAGGATGCCCCATTCTTCGATCGAGGTAGCACTAGCTGCAGTATGGCCTCCAATGTTGAAAATCAAGCTGAAGAAAATTGGGCATCCATTGAGCAGGTTAATGTCGTTCCAATTCCCAATGGAAATGGTGATGAAGCTGAAACTGGTGGTGGTATGATTACAGAAGAAGAGGAATACCTGGCTTTAAAGGAGCTGGAAAATGCTCTTCAGAGTCCTATTGGCAATCCTCATGAATTCCAAGGCACGCAAACTGATCCTTGTCATATAGATAAGAATGATCTTTCGACCTCTGTTGAAGGCCGACCTGATAAGAGCAATTTGTCTGATATGATTGAAGAGGTAAGAACAAACTCTCATTTTGATTTCTTATATAAAATTTTCGATATGGAGCACTTGTATTGAAAATGTTACCTGACACTTTCTTGTTTGTGATCAAACAGCTACTAGATGACCCAGAAAATCTGGATTCACTCTTTGATACGCCTGAGCCACCTCAACTGCATCAGCCACCAATGTATACCACCAATGACCATAATGATGAATGTCGTAAGAGGGCATATCCATTTGAGGACAATGAGCCTTCTCTTGTGAAGAAGAATAATATTTCAACCAATGACGACGACGAATTAGTTAGCAAGACCGCATCCAGTTCGGAAAATCAAGCTGCAAATATCAATATGATTCAAGAGGTGGGAATAAACCTTCTCTTTTAAAACCTTTTTATTTGAACTTCTAAATATGCTGCAGCAAAAGAAGTGTATCCAAACTTAACTCTTTCTTTCTATAATTGTTAATTCAGAGATATTCTCAACAAGGAGTAAATCTGGGATCAGACTTTGATTCATTTCTGCCGAAGGATTACGATTATACACTACCATCAATAAACGGAGGACCGGGAGATTTTCCCCATGACAATAATTTTATTGAGTGGGATGATTTGCCATCCTTATACGAAGGTATGGACTATTCTCCCGCAAAGTTCTCACATACAGTTATTGATGGTGGCAAAGGAGTAACCAGTGACGGAAACACCGAAGTAGTAGATGGATCGGTAAACGATTATTCTGCATTAGCCACTGGAGCAACGCTCCAATGTAGCTAATCAACCTTTATTTATAGAAGAATATGAAAAGGACGAATGCATATGGTTCAAATGCCATCTGGAAGTCTACCCTTCTCTGGATGTGACGAGTCCAGGCGTATAAAGATGTCTATTCTCATAAGCAGTTCCTTGGAGGTGGAGCTTCCTCTGTCAACATTACTACCTAAATTCATTCCTCAGATTGTCTTGTCAACAGAAGTACCAATATTCCTTCCTCTGATCAAACATCGTGTCAACCTAAGTATCGATATCTGTTCCTCATATCCATAGTTTTCAAATGTCCTAAAATCAAAGGACATACCTATCCACATCCATTTCTTCAGATCCCAGTAGTGAATCCTCAGGACCACCAATAGTCGTTCCTCAAACAATCAGCCTGCAATTAGTATGTCCTTGAGATCAAGGGACATATTCAAAACATCAATATCATCCAATATCCAGTCATGGAGTCAAACATGGGAGGTGCTCCTAGAAGAATCCGACTGCAGAGCAGCATCACAAGCCAAGGTGAGATAATCAATCCAAAAACACTAAAGGAACCCTTTCTTTCTCACAGAAAATAAAATCTTACACTAAAGCTTTGACGCTATTTGCTGCATTCCTTAACTAAATCTGGAATTTGTTTATAGGTCAGTGAAGCTGCAGAGGCAGTATATTGCTATTTACTGCCCCAGAAGAAACTGAAAGTCCTTGAAACAGACAACAGTTTGAAGCTGGCAGCAATTTAAAGGATTCTTTCATTTTCCAGGATGCATCTCCTTTCAATCCGTAAAGCATATCTTTCAGACCAAAGTCACAGTTCTAGCCTAAAAGACCACTGCGGGCAACGCAACTGTTGCATAGTCAGTAATTTGGAAGCAGAGTTTCATAGGACCTGCTGCTACACGGTTGCTGGAGTCTCAAAGACATATTAGTAATAATCAGATAGCAGTATTCTATATGGTTACAATCATTTCCAAAATGTATGAATACAATCAAAGGTCATAGTGAGACCTTCAGACCAAGTCCGAACACCTCATGCCTAAAACCAAATATTGTATTACTCATCGTATCGTTCTTGTTTGTATTACACTATTACCCTAATATTCTGGAAGATACTGTTCATTATGAAGCTTTAATGTTTAATGGAATTGTGTGTATGTTATTCCCTGTTTCTGTTTGAACTCACAATGTATACATGCCTTTAATTCTTAGAAGGAAGAAAACTAAACATCATGAACATTATATTACACAACACTAAACTAGTTGGATATATGCATTTAGCAGATACCAGGCTCAAATAGTGACGTAGATATTGAAATTGAAAACTGTATAATGATGTCTGTTAAATACTTTATCATCTAACCTTTGAGTGACAGTGTTGGATAATCATACAAATTAGTCAATGTTCAGCATCACAGAAGAACATTTCCTGACATGTAAAAGGATCAGAATAGAAACAAGCATTCAATATGAGAAACCCCAAAGCTGACTTCCCAAATAAACCCTGCAAATTGTATCAACAAATCAAAATTACTCAAAAACCCAGAAACAAAAATCTGTTCTACAAGACTATAAACAGTGAGTATTAAGCAAAACCGATATCAGTACCTGAAAAGCGGAAGCTTGCGAGTGAAATGGGTATAAAGCTTTCTTCTTGTGCAGAATCTAATCAATACAATCCGACAGTCCCAACAAAAATAAAAAAATAAAAAAAAGTTTCAATCTTTGTAGAATTGTGCAAACGAAAATGAAGAAGAAACCAAGACAGAAGCTTACTATGGGCAGCCTATTCACATAAATTGAATCCCCTTTTTCAGCATCATCTCTCGCGCGCGCAAACTTCTCTGTTACCCAATTTGGGTTTTTAGTCTTGGGTTAAACCCAAGTCTCTAGGCCCATTAATTTTCCAATTTCCATTTTCTAGCCAAGTTTACCCTTATCCTACATGATTGGGTTTTGTTTTGTTTTGTTTTTTTTTTTTTTTTTTAGAATTACATGATTGGGTTATTGCATACTGATGAGTAAGGAATTTTTGTAATAATGAGAAGATCTTCTCTTTGAGACACAGGCGTGTCACGTGATATGGTTTGTCTACTATTTTTATTTTAAAAAGAGTGGGTCGTATACTACTAATAACTTATTATTTATATATATTGTTTCATTTTTTTCATATTTTTCGTGAAGGGAATAAAGTTGCAGATGCATTGGCTAATCATGATATGTCATTAACTCAGCTGGTGTGGTGGGATGTGCCTCCTTCTTTTATTTTGTCCTATTGTAATAGTGACATTATGGGTCTTCCTCAGTTTCGGTTTTTCTAGATTTGTTTAATTGTTAGTTTGCTTCGAGAGGTTTTGGTTTTGTCCCCCTCTCTTGTTATCTACTTTTTCTTTGATTAATTCATTAGAGTGTTAGGGAGGTTACTCATCTCCATCACTCATCTTTCAGCCAAAAAAAATAAATATATATTGTGTTTCAAGTAGAGATTAAATATGGATAAAAAATAACCAAGATTCTCTTGGTTTAGGGTTTGACGAATTTCTGCTCGTTCGGTGGCGGCTTTGAGTTGGTTTTCACCTGGCCACTATCGAGTCACTGTCGGATGGGTGCTTGAATACTATTGCTTGGGAGGTCAGGAGAGAGGTTTTTGGCTTGTGGTATTGGCAGGTTGGTCGGCGAAAGGTTTCGGGCGACATCTCTGGGCATGGATGTTTGTTTTTCTATACGAGGACGACGCGCTCATTGAGGTCTTCCAGATCCAGGGTTGGCGTGGTTTTGGAGCTTCTAAGGGCAGCGGTGCTGAATTGGCGGAGCAGGCTCATGGGAGTCTTATGTCAGGGCGTTGCTTCGGCTATGGCTCGTGGCGCTGTTGGTTGTCTCTTGGCGGAGCTCGGCGGCAGGACTTTGGTTTCGTGGCTAAGGTCGTGCAGAAGAACTACACCAACTTGTACAGGCAGCAAATGGGTGAAGGAGATGATGTCAGGGCTTAGGTCATCCATTTCTTGCTGGGTCTAGAGTTAGGCCTCTTCTCTTGGATTGCCCTCTAAGCTTCCTAATTAGGGCTGGGGTGTTTTGCTCTAGGTCCATCCCTATGCTTTTAGTTTATCTATTTACAATAATTTCCTTGTATTAGGAAGCTATGCATTTTTGTGCACTCTATGTACCTCTAGCACCTCTAGAGCAGTACCAAAGGAGGATTGTCGCTATGTTTACGTATTTATTTGTCTAATGAGTGGGTCTATATGTATGTAACACTATGGGTACTACTACTATCTTCTTGTCGACTACGGAAGGATATGTAATGACATATTCTGGCTTGTTATATATATATATATATATATATATATACTTATATAGGTACCTGATTTAGGTTTGATTCAAAAAAAAGTAAAGATTAAATATTGGTTTGTACATATCTATCTGAATTTTGAAAAAGTGAAATATCGGAAAAAATTTCTAAGATAGTCTACAAAAAGACTTTTTTTTAAAAAAAAAAATTCAAGTTATTAGACTAACGTATAAATAGATATAAACGTTAACCAAAAGAGAATCTAGGTGGTTAAAAAAGCGCGCGCTCGATTACGAAAGTATAATAATCAGACCAACACATATGACGCATGTAGTACGAATTGTGATGATGAACATGATAGTTATAGATCTTTTTTAAGCTGCCTACTGTTTCCTATATAAAAGAACAATAAGGATGAATCTAACTGGATAACTGGTCATGCACTTCTCTACATTAATTATATCTATAAACATTATAGCCGAATTGATTGTTGTCATCATGAGATTCATTTGAAGTCCCACTGCACTATGTGCCTAAACTGCTATAGTTAAAATTTAAGACAACTGAAGCAACATCAGATGGGGTACTTTGATCGTCAGTTGCACCTCTAGTCCTCCTCTCATAAATAATCTTGTCTTGAACACCATGACTAGCTATTTTAGCTCCGTAATCTTCATTTTGGGTGGCATGATCAAAATTAATTTCACATGTAAATGGGTTCGAGCCTCCACCTATAAAAAATTGTCCATATTCATACCACCTTCTTCAATTCTTCATCATCTAGATTCTAGTGAGTTAGTTACTTTTTGAAACATGGCTCCATTAGGTTTGTTTTATTTTGCTAAAATTGCTTCAAGGGAATTTCATCTCAGTCAAATTCGTCTTGAATGAATTTCTCCTCACCCAAATTTTTCTTGAGGGGATTACTCCTCACCCAAATTCACCTTAAGGAGATTTTTTCTCACCTATATTCCCCTTGAGGGAATTACTCCTAACTTATATGTTCGCCTTGAGAGGATTTCTCCTCACAAGGATTCGATTTTAGAGAATTACTTCTTAGTTCTCACCTAAATCTGCCTTGAGGGCATTTATCCTCACCAAGATTAAGGGATTTTCGCCACACCCAAATATACCTTAAAAGAATTTACCTCGGAGCATTTTTATCAAACAAGTTTTGCATCCTCTTGCAAATATTTTAATCCTTAGTACTAAGTATATTACTATATTGTTATCCTAAAACATGAAAATAAAAAACATGTCTTGTTTGGCTCCAATTTTGTTGCAGCTGGTCAATAGTCTCTTTTCTGCTCAAGCGTGCCAGCACCGTTCGGGTGCTGTCGTCGGGGGCTGTCCCTTGACCTGACTTCTTTGAGCGATTATGGACGAGGAGAGCACCAACCTCGTCGCGGGATTCTTTGTGCCTCGTGGTGAGGACTTTTGCTAAGCTTCTTTAAGATCACACAATCGATACTCGACGTCGTAGATCGAGTAGAGCGAAAATCACTGGGAAGTGGGGAGAACTTGTTAAAGCATGACTTTAGCTTGGCTGGTTCCGTAACCATTGTGGTCGCGGTACTACAGTCGGCTCCCGAAGAGATTAGGACCGAAGCATGTTGACAGAGGGTTTGGTGGCACTGACAGTCGGCTCCTGAGGAGACTAGGACTAGAGTGTGATCATCGATAAGAGAAAGATAGGGATTCTCTGGAGAGCCGTGAGTAGTCGTAGAGATTAGTTGATGCTATTGTCTTAACTTCGTCGTAGCCTCTATATATAGGCTACCAAGCCATAGTGGTTGACCTTAAACAAATCATGATGAGTTTAGCACTAATGGAATTGTTAGGTTTAAGCACTTAAAAACTAATGGAATTGTGATAGGTTTTCCAATTAAGCCACCATAAAATGTAGCTGAATGCTTCCCCACGTGCATGTCATATTCCTTAATTGAATGGAGTATGAATATTCACATTCTTACAGCTTGCATAATCTTCCATAATTCTGCATGTAGGCTTTATTTAGCCTCTAAATAATATATTTCGAACTTGTCGACAATATATAGCTTAAGCAACTGACATTGGCTCAATTTCTCCAAGACACGCCTTGTCAGGTCAAAATGCTCATTTTGGGTTCAAACATGTCTCATAACATCTCATATGCAAGTCTGTGCAATTCAAGTAACATTTGTCAAGTTTAGAAAACATAACACAAAGAACAAAAGGTGAAAATAAGGAATGGTTGCTATAACAAAAGGCAAAGCGAGGTCGTTACAGTAGGGTGGCAGCGCTGGGATTCTCTGCGATCGGAGCGGATCGTTTGGATCCAATTTGGATGGGACAGATTAATCTCAATCTGAGGAGGGTCGTCATCTCTTGCTGGCACGGTGGGGAAGATGGTGGGATGGAGGGACCGTGCACCGACGTGCGGCGTCAGGCAGGGTTTGGTGAGGAGGCTGGCGGAAGGGTGGCAAGGGTGGGATGGGGAGGGCGTGAAACCTACAGTGTTCAACCACGACTTGGGCTTAGCTGTAGATGGGCCTGGGCTTTGACCCTTGACCCAGTTTATTTTTCTGTTTTGTTTTATTATTATTTACTTTTAGTAGTACATGGCCCTATACCGGCAATAAGTCCCTACCACCTTTGGATAGGGAGACGTGGGCTTTGTCCCGGTATGTACACTCAGTGTGCCTTGTCTAGCCTAGCGAGACTGCGAGCTATTTGGTTGATCAAATTGACGTAACCTCCTAGTGGCAAGATGAAACAGAGTGTCACTGGATTTATTTTCATGCAACAACATAGTGGGAAAACTGTGTTATTTGTAATGATGCTTCTTCGTATGAGAGTTATCTTTCCGGTATGTCACCGCTATGTCAAAGAAAATGAAGTAGCCATTCGTTCACTCTTTGCTAATTGGTACTTGTTAGAATACATAGGTTTTGTGGAGACTTCTAGTATTATTTCAGAACGTTCTCTCTATGCTTATTGTAATCTGGGGTTCAGGCTTTATGTCTCCCCCTTGTATTCTGCTGTTTCATTAATTAAGGCTTGAGGGCAGCCGCACCAGCCCATTTTCAAAAAAAAAAAAAAAAAAAAAACACAACTCTGTTAAAGTAAAATGACAATTGGAATTGGTCTACTCATTTCATTTCATAGTCCCTTTATATAGGGATAGAATTACAACGGAAATATTAATTACATTAAATACATTGAATGCTGATTGATCTATAATTGTGCTGATTGATGGTAATCACTGATTCCTTGATTCCCTCTCCGTTAGTTTCTTTGACGAAGGCACACAATATGTTTTTCCTTTAACACTCCCCCTTGTGCCAAGTCAAAGACGAAATTGTGCATGAGTCGTTGCCTCACTAAAAACCTTGCCAAGTAACAATAAAAACCCTGTGGGACAAAAATACACTTTGGTCGAAGGAAAAGAGCACAACGCACCTTCTACATTTGATGCTGACATGTGTGTGTTAGACTCCCCCTAACGTCTACACCTCCCCCTGATCTTTACATTAATCAAGGGAGCTTGGAAAGTCTTCGCATTCCTATACTTTTCACATGTTTCTCAAATATGGCCTTAGGCAGTGATTTGGTGAACAAATCTGCCACATTCTCCTAAGAACTTACTTGATTCACTTGAATCTTGAGGAGGGTCTGTTGTTGCTGATTGTAGGAAAACTTTGGCGATATGTGTTTTGTGTTATCACCCTTAATATAATCTAGCTTTATCTGTTCGATGCAAGCTGCATTGTGTTCATAAATGCAAGTAGGCTCTTCAGTGGTAGAACTCAAACCACTAATCCCTCGAATATGTGCAATGATAGTTCTTAACCATACACACTCACGAACCGCCTCATGTAAAGCAATGATCTCTGAGTGGTTCAAAGAGGTAGCCACAAGGGTTTGCTTGGTTGATCTCCAAGATATCGCCGTGTTCCCATTGGTAAATACATAACCAGTTTGGGAACGATCTTTATGTGGGTCAGAGACGTGCCCAGTATCAGCAAAATTGACCAAAACGTCATTTGGCGTTTTAGTGTAGGGAGTGGCGCTTTCGCCATCAACATTTTCTTTAGGGATTGCAGTTCCATATGCGGTCCCTCTTGTCTCTCTATAGGGAAAGAACAGTCCCAAGTCAATGGTTCCTTTTAGGTATCGAAAATGTTCTTAATACCATTCCAGTGACACTGCGTTGGCGCTGAGCTAAATCTAGCTAACAAGTTCACTGAGAATGCAATGTCTGGTCGAGTACATTGGGCTAAGTACAATAATGCGCCTATTGCACTTAGATAGGGAATTTCAGCTCCCCACACCTCTTCGTCATCTTCCTTTGGACGAAATGGATCTTTCTTTGCATCCAATCTTCGACCGATCATGGGAGTGCTAGTGTTGAATAAAAAAAAAATACCCACACTGTACAAAGCATGTAGCTGTCACAATTATTCAAAAAAAAAAAAAAGAGAAGAGGATAATGACAGCAGTTAAACAAATATTTATTTACAAATTATCTGTTTCTCAAATTCAAAGGTTGACCAAGCTTGGGTGGGGATAAGCTACGGAAAAAAAGAAACAGAAGAAAGCATTCAAATTGTGATAAGAACAAAGTGGCAGAGGGCGTCCAAGTTCAATCTCAAAGTCAAAGACGAAGTCTCCGATCAACAGCTTATCTTCATGAGCTTCGGGAGATTCAAATTTCAAACAAATGTTTATCCCGCCCTCTAGAATCTTCACTGCCCCCTATATAAGAAACACAAGGCTGCATAAGAAAGGGACGGAGAGAAATAGAGAGAAGGGTGAGTTATATTGGTGCATCAGAGTGAGGCTGCATTCAAGAGAAAGAAATAGTGCACAGTGCTTAGTTACCTGGAGACTACAACCCGACGACAGGAGAGCATCAAGTTCAGGTATCCTGCTGGTCATTTCTCCATGGTCTTTTATTGGTACTTTTCCTGCATTGTTGCTGATGGGTTCATGAGTGCAGAAAGTTCTTCCTCTGTTTATTTCCACATGGGTTTTATAACCCTTCCAAAACAGCACCGATAACAAATCCTCCGTGCTAAAAAGCCTCGAAATCCCCAAAGCCAAATACACCAACCAAAAAGCCACAAAACCCCAAAACTCTACTGCTGCCCACCAGAAATCAGAAGGACATAAAACAACAACCAGAAAACATTTTCGAAATACCTTTTATGTTGACGACAAGTGCAGGTTCAGAGAATGAAAGAAGCACGTGCAAAGAGAAGGGATTTCGACAACTTTCTGATGGCAAAAGAAGAGAAACAGAGGGGTTCACTACACTTGTTTTTGATGCCTGTATCGCGGTGCGTCCTGCATATAGGTGGCAAAGATGAGTGTCAAGTGAATGCCCGGGGGGCTGCAAGTTCACACCAAGTACGGCTCTACGAAGTTCCCGAGTTTCACTACACCTGTCTTTGATGCCTGTATTGCGGTGCGTCCTGCATATGGGTGGCAAAGATGAGTGTCAAGTGAAAGCCTCGGGCTGTTGGTTCACGCCAAGGAAAAATCTGCATAGTTCTTGGGTTCACAATAGTGGGGAAGCTGCTCCAAGATGATCCCCGTGCAGAGTTTCAACACCAAAGGAAGCTTCTTTTGAAAATAGTTTAAACAACAAAGGAGCAGACACCAAGAAGCAAAGTCTAGCTACAATCAATATTCAAAATGACCTCTGCACAAACAAAGTAACTGTGGCGGTGACAAACCGATTAGTGCACATCAAGACAAAAAAATACTACATGCAATTCAGCAAATTTGTGGTTGTAATTCAAACCACAAAAGTCAGTCGGTGTTTTTGTTATAAAATTATAAACAATTGAAGTTCCCTGGTATGGCAACTAGTTACCTCGAGGTGAAGCCACGTCCAAATTCAACTCAAGATGACTGCACAAAAAAGAAGTCTCAATTAGATATTGGGGATTCATGTGAGCTGGTAGCTACAAGACAACAAGATCTATGTCAGATACCGAGTAAAAAAAATCCCAGCAGAGACAGTTAATCAAAACCCAGGGAGAAGCCACGTCCAATTCGACTCGAGATGCCTGCACAAAAGGAATTCTCAAATAGGTACTGGGGGTTCATGTGAGCTGGAAGCAACAAGACAAATGCAATCACCAGTTACCCAGTAAAAAAAATCACAGCAGAGACAAAAGAGGGGAAGAACAAGGAGGCCCAAATTTGCGATAAAGAGAGTTGATTCAAAGAAAGAAAATTATTTCCTTGAGTCAAAGAAGCCTTACCCAATGCACGATTCTTGGTGAAGAATGCAGAATCAAGGTGGGGGGTGTTCCTATTTATACAGAGTCCAAGGTCCAGACTTCTTCTCCGAATTGGACTATAAGAACCAAGCTTCATCCTAAATATCATCTCTATCACAATCTGATGATCACGCTAAGATATTATCCGAAGGATTCGAGGTTTATCAAGTCGGCCAAGAAGGGGGATTACGTCTGGCTTCTGGAATCTTAGATGGGGGAAGACACCAACTGAGTTTCAAAGTCATGAGAGTTCAGATCCGAACTCAAGATGTGAAGGCTTTTTGGGCTCTATGGGGTGCAAAAGTAAATCAAATGGGCTGAACCAATCTATGTGCCGCAGATTTTTCTTTTGGGCTCTCTTAAATCACTTGCCACAAGTTTCGAAGCTCTACAAGGCCCACTCCAAGTCAGAAATGCGGGCCCGGCTGAATTATTCATCGACAAGCAAAAAGCGACACAAAGCCCATTTTAAGATTTCAGGGCCTATTATGAAGCTCGGCACACTCGGGTGCCCAATTCAAATCAGTGGACACTCTATTGAGTGTTCACCAAAATATGTTTTCTCGACGAGTTCAAAATACATACCCGTTGAGTAAAAATTGATACAAAACCGAAAATCCCAAACGATGAACTACAGTGGTTTGATCCCTTCACGGGGTATGTAGGCAGTCTGGATTTAAATCTGGATGCAACCGCGACCTTAACCGAATCCCTGGTTTTCCCTAAACCAAATTCACCAAATCCTAGTGACCACAGAAGTCATCCAAATTTCCGTATTCAAATCACCCAAACACTTAACCAAAATTCTTTGGTGGGTCATTTACTCACCGAAGCATCCAAACCTTCCCAAAAATCTGAACTACGAGTGGCTTGATCCCTTCTGGGGTACGTAGGCAGCCTGATAAACACTCTGAGTACAGCCACAAAATCAAACAAACACACTCCTCTCCATGGAATTCTTGTCTTCGTATTTGGAATCAAAGGGTCTTCCCTTGAAGTAAGGGATTGTAATTAAGGGATATTATCTATCTCGAATGGGTCCGAACTTAACATAATAAAACTCTATTTCCGTTAATGAAATAGAGTGAGATTGTGTTGAGTATATTTATTTACTATTTTTGCTCAACAGCTAGGAGGATGCGCTTTGTCCATGTTGAATTGCCTGACTTTTGGACATACGCAGACTGGTGGATTAGTATTCCACAAACTCGGTGTTCTACTTCAAGGCCTAGATAGAATCGAGTTTTCCCAAGATCCTTCATCTCAAATTCGGATTTCAAGTAGCTCGCGGTTTCTCTTATTTCATCAAGAGTACTTATTATGTTCATATCATCGACATATACAGCTACAATTGCAAATCCGGAACTTGTTTTCTTTATGAATACGCAGGGGCATTACTTCATCGTTCTTATATCTCTTCCCAATCAAGTAGTCACTTAGACGAGTATACCACATCCGCCCGGATTGTTTCAATCCGTAAAGTGAGCGTTTCAACTAAATTGTAAACTCACTCTGTGGTTTAGAGTCACTTGACTTGGGTAATGTAAGGCCATCAGGCATTTTTCATATATATCTCTAAATATAGATCCCCATAAAGATATGCAGTAACCACATCCATGAGCTGCATTTCCAGTCCTTCGGAAATTACTAAGCTAACTAAGTAGCGGAACGTTATAACGTCCATTGCGAGAGAGTATGTCTCCTCGTAGTCAATTCTAGGGCGTTGTGAGAAACCTTAGCCACAAGGCGAGTCTTGTACCTCAGGACTTCATTCTTCTCATTACGCTTTCTGACAAAGACTCATTTATGTCCTACAGGCTTTACACTTGATGGGGTTAGCACTACCAAACCAAATACCTGTCTCTTTGTCAGAGAATCTAATTCTGCCTGGATTGTTTCATTTAATTTAGGCCAATCTGCTCTTTGTTGACATTTTGCAACAGAGCGTGGTTTGATATCATTGTGCTCTATGATTCCTTGAGCAACATTATATATCATCAATGTGTATGGAAGATCTTTCTATCAACTCATACGCACTCTCATAATCCTCTGAGATTTCTTTGTTCTCTGGACTCATTTTTAACATCGGAGCGTCCTCCAGTATTGATTCATGGACATAACTATAATCAAAGACAATCTCATAAGAGAGGGATTCTATACATTGATGATTGGTTTGTGCCTTACTCACCCTCTTCTTCCTTGGGTGAGTGTCAATCGAACCAAGTGACCTCCCCCTCTTCCTTGGGAGCCACGGCCTCAACCACACCTCCACTAAGTGCGGTTGCAGTGCCTCTATCTGCGGCACCGTGCCCCTTGTTGGGGACTTCTAACCTTGCAGGCACATTTGCAGCTGGTATATGTGATCTCGTCACTTTTACGATATCAGTAAACGCATCAGGCATCGAATCTGCTACGTTCTGAAGATCGATTATTCTTTTCACTCCACTTTCACTTTGTGAACTGCGGGGATCAAAATGAGACAGAGTGGGGACAAACCACGACAATTCCTGTCATTCCCTTGGAAAATCCTTTTTCCTATCTCCCCCTAACGACGGGAAGACTGTCTCGTCAAAGTGACAGTTCTCAAATTTAGCGGTAAAGAGATCGCCTGTCAAGGTTTCCAAATAGCGGATAATTGTTAGGGATTCGTATCCAACATAAATACTTAATCTTCTCTGATGACCCATTGTAGTGCGCTGTGGGGGCGCAATAGGCACATATACTGCTCAACCAAATATGCGGAAGTGTGAAATGTCAGGCTCATATCCAGTTACCAACTGGTACGCAGAAAATGGTTGGCTAGTTGTGGGTTTGAAACAAATAAGTAAAGCTGCGTGCAATATTGCATAACCCCATGCAGATATAGGCAGGTTGGTGTGCATAACCAATGCCCTAACCACCATCTGTAGCCTTTTGATGGTGGCTGCTGCGAGACCATTTTGTGTATGCACATGGGGTACAGGATGCTCTACATCGATCCAAATAGATATGCAATAATCATCAAATGCTTTTGATGTAAACTCTCTAGCATTATCAAGCCTTATAGACTTGATAGGGTGATCAAGGTGGTGAGCCCTTAAAAGTTTAATCTGTGCTAGGAGTATTGCATCATTTCTTGTGGACAATAAAAAGACATGTGACCAGATTGTCTAAGCATCCACCAGAACCATAAAGTACTTGAATGGTCCGCATTCTGGATGGATAGGTCCACAGACATCTCTTTATATCCTTTGTAAGAATGGAATGTTTTGTTTTGTATCTTTAGCATAGGAAGGTCTCGATCCTGTTTTTGCTAAAGAGAAGGCTTTGCAAAACGATTTATGCGCCTTTGAAATAGTCAATGACGCATAATGGGAGAGTGGTAGTGTTTCTGGTACTGCAGAAGGCAATGACTGCATTTGAGCAGTACTAGGACCGACACCTTGCAGTGTGACAGATTTTTCTCCCACCTTTTTTTTTCACTCGAAAGAAGGGATGTCCATATGAGTTCTTTAAAATACGGATCATCATGTAACGACCTCGGTGCCCTAGGCGGTCATGTCAAATCCTGTATGAGTCAGTGTCCCATATTTCATTGATGGTGACAGTATAGGATTCAATTATCCTAATCGTAGTGAGGTACATTCCACTAGATTGACTCATAAGTTTCTCTAAAATGTGTTTCCTTCCACATTCATTAGATGTAATATCAAGGAATTCAGTTCCATTATCACGGTGTGTTTTTACATGATAACTGTTGGCACAAATAGTTTTGAAACTTTAACAAGGTTCGATTAGCTCTTGGTGCATATAGAGTGTCTGTGACTTTAAATGTTGTGCCATTAGGCAGCAAAAATTTGGCAGTTCCTCGCCCTTTTATTAGTTGTGATAATCCAATCATCGTAGTCACAGATGAATTATAGGCTATTAGTTCAATGAATAATTGCCTATTTCTTACTATTGTGTGGGTAGTTCCACTATCATCTAAGCACTCAAGTTCTCCTCCATTCATTCCTACAAATAAATGGGAGGTATTTAGAAAATATAACTCATATTCTTTAGAGTATTTCTATTTGCGTAGAATGGTATTCTTTTCATTCTAATAATTTTTTTCTTTTTTCTAGATGTATTGCTTTACATCTTTATAGTGCTATTTCGAACCATGTAAATATATGTATAGAAAATAAATTTGAATAAATTCAGTGCTTCAGAATAAAATTTGAAATTTATTAATAAGCCAACGATAAGCAAATCAAGGCCTTTGTTCAGAAATCTAATTCATCAAACCATTCTTTAAGACCAAATAATAGTCTAATTAAAAATGAGGCATTATGCCTTCACAACTATCTTTGGAAAATAAAATGAATAAAGCAGATCAGTCAAGATTGAGAGCATCCATTGACTTAGCAAGTTCCTCTTTGCCATTAAAGTCTGCAATTGTAAGGTTGACGTCTAGGTCATGACCTCCTTCTTCCATATAGTGAGCCTCTTGTTCTTTAGACTCTCTATACCTCTTGTAATTGGCTGCTACTCTATTGTTTGCTTGGCAGTTCTTGTACCAATGCCCAATGAATCCACACCTATAGCATGGTTCATTGTCAACTCTTTCCTTTTGCATCTTGTTTCCATGATCCTCATGTCCCTTTCCACGTGGTGCATGGTTGACACGTGGGTAGGGATCAGCACGTCTAAACCCCTTTGCATTGGAGTTCTTTTCACCTTTCATTTTTCCATAATGAGCCTCGGGAATTTTCTTTGTCCCAGTGGGCCTGGCATTGTTGTTCAAGAGAATCTCATTATGTCTCTCAGCCACTTGCAGTAGGCTTATCAACTTATTGAAGGTTGTGATTCTTTTGTTGTCATAATCCAACTGATACTGGTTCGCTAGTATGAAAGCTGAATTAGGAAAGGTAGTAAGAGTCTTGTAGATCATATCATCTTCTGTGATTTCCCTTCCACAAAAATTGAGACGTGTTTTTAAGCGCAACATGTCCTTGTTGAAGTCACTGACCTTTTTATAGTCAAGTAAGCGGATTCCATTCCACTGAATAGCTAGTTCTGGGAGTAAAGTGTCATGAATGTTCCCAAAACGTCCTTTAAGGGCATCCCACAATTCTTTGGGTGTCTTCAACTGAAGGTACTCCCAGCGTAAGCTAGGATCAATATGTCGCCTCAGAAACATTAAGGCATCTGCTTTCATCTTATTAGATAGTTCATCATCTTTGGGGTCAGTAATGGTGGCAGTGTAGTCTTTTGCCACAAAAGCAGTTTCCATATCGGAAACCCAACGATGGTACTCAAGTCCTTCTGAGTCTAAAATGTCAAACTCAAGTCGAGTTGGATCAGCCATTTACATAAAACAAGAGGGAAGATATAAATTACGCAGTCATAAAGACATCCACGTGAATTATTTTCCAAAAATATGAATTAGGTTTCAAGACCAAGATTCGTAATGGTCACATTGTTTTTCGATGCTATGTGTACTTTATCACGGTAATGTTGTGTGTATAATGCGCATGAAATTTCATTATCATGGCAAAGCGGATTGTATATGTTGCATACTAGAAATTAATCATAGCACATTTAAACATAGCATATATAAAAATAAACTACATGGCATGCTCAAATTTCACAAATATACAACAAATTATATTCTACAAATAATAATAGCAAGAATATATCATGCATAAAATAAAATATAAACAATAGCATAATACAAAGCATGCGTAGCCGTAGGCATAATTTATATATGCATAAATAAAAATAAGAACATGCTCAAAATTTCATAATAAACCATAAACAATAAAATATAAAACATGCTTAAACATAATTATAAATCATGCTTAAATATAATCATATAAAACATAAATAATAAGGCATGCTTAAAATGATCAAAATTATCTAACTAAACACGCTAAAAAAATACTAATTATAAACAATTAAATATAGAGCATGCTTAAAGATATAAATAAAATTCACATGCTTTAAAAGTATAAAGTAAATAAATAAAACATACTTGGTTGTGAGAAAATTAAACAATCCTAGCACACGCGCGTGTTGATGCAGGCGTGCGTAGCGATGTTTTTGGGCTTGAGAAAAATTGGGCCGCTTCCTCTTTTTTCAGCAGTGGGCCACAAGGCCTTGTTTTTTCTTTGCTTTTCTCTTTTTTTTCTGGGCCACAGGCCTACTTCTTTTGTTTGTTGTTTTATTTTTTATTTGGGCCGCATGGCTTGTTTCTTTCTTTTGTTTCTGGGCCCAAAGGCCTGCTTTTGTTTTTTTTTTTTTTTCGGTCTAGGCCGGGTTTCTTTTTCTTTCTGTTTTTATTTTTTTTCTCTGGGCCTTCTGTTTTCTTATTTTTCTTCTCCTTCGCGTTTCTTCCCTCTCTTCTTTCTGGATTGCAGATGATGGCGAAGCTGCTGCGGGTTTCAGGGCGTTGCAGCAGGGGTGCCGGGACGGTGGGTGTGCACGCGGGTGTTGGGCAGTAGGGAGGGAGGCCGATCGTGGAGGCCGATCTTGGAGGCCAGAAGAATGATTTGAAGAGGCCGATCTGTGGGGCTGCTCTCGTGGCGGAGGGGGGAGGCTGGCTGGAGACCGCAGAGTTGGACGAGGGAGGCTGCTGGGTTGGGCTGAGGTTGCAGTTGGGATGGACTGCTACTGGGATCTGCTGCAGGAGGGTTTGGCCGGTGCTGCGCTGTTGCAAGGCGCTGGATGCAGGGTGCTTGCTAGGCTGTGCAGGGCGGGAGGCAAGCGTCTGGGCGGTTGGAAGAAGGATCTGGGCAGTGCGTTTGGGCAGCAAGTGGCCTAGGCTAGGCCTGGTCTTGGCGGCCGGAAGAAGAAATTTTTTTTTTTTTAGTTGGTGGCGGCAGTAAAAAGGAAGAAAAAGATTTTTTTTTTTTTTTTTTCTTCTAGGGTTTTGGTTTCTTTTCGATAGAAAGAGAATTAGAAAATTAGGACTTTTTTTTTATTGGCTATTTGCTCTGAGCGTGCTGATAACGTGTTAAAGTAAAATGACAATTGGAATTAGTCTACTCATTTCATTTCATAGTCCCTTTATATAGAGATAGAATTACAACGGAAATATTAATTACATTAAATACATTGAATGCTGATTGATCTATAATTGTGCTGATTGATGGTAATCACTGATTCCTTGATTCCCTCTCCGTCAGTTGCTTTGACGAAGGCACACAATATATTTTTCCTTTAACAAACTCAAAGAAGAAAATGTGAAAATAAGGAATGGTTACTACAACTTGACTCAAAGTTTGTTGAGTTTCTAGATTTGTACTATTTTAGGAAGTTTTCTTTTGTTCTCGATGGAGAAAAAACAAACAAAGGCTACATACAATTTCCCCTAATATAACAAAATCTAAGAGATCATGGTACAAGGCGGTGGAAGCCGGAAGAAGAAAAGAGTATTTCCAGCTAGCAATATTCTGTGTATGTCCAAGATTAGTGCATCATTTAGGAAATATGCTTCTCTCCAAATATTCTTGTAAGAGATGAATTTGTTTTTTTGATCCAAAAAGGCAAAGAAAGGTGATTAATCAATCAACCAAAAGACAGACTACAAGCATTGGATCATGATCAGTAGAAAACTATCCTATATTGCAAAGTGCAGTTAATCAGTGTACTGATATTTCCTTGACAAAATGAGAGTACTGATCATTTTACTTCCAGAGCTTAACCCACTTATCATGACTAGCCGAAGCAAGAATATGAGATGAATTTGGTTAATTGAATGTAGGCACTAATTAGAAATAGAATAATGAGGACCCATATATGCACCTAGACTCCTTCGAGTGGAAGGTCTTAACTACTTGTAAGAGATGAATTTGGTTAATTGAATGAAAGCACTAATTAGAAATAGAATAATGAGGACCCATTTATGCACCTAGACTCCTTCGAGTGGAAGGTCTTAACTACTTGTGAGGCACGTCTGGATGCCCTATTGGACATCTCTATCCTCAAATCACAAACCCTGCAACAAATCTTCATAGAGAAATGGAAAATGTTCAGAGATTCCTCACTTTTTCATCTAAACTTGCTAGAGGGGTTAGTCTCATGACAGACAAAGATGACAAGTAATCGGGTCATATAACAATTATCAACTGCTTTATTTCTAACTGAACTAACAGAAATTTAATGAAGTTACAGTTTCATAATGAAAATAATCCAAATAGCCAAACCAATTCAATACAAAATAGAAAAGAAACCAAACCAAAATCATAAAGGAACATTCACAGGTTAAGTATTCTTCCTCACTTCTAGATATTACTGTTCTGTCTCACTTCACATTTACACCTTAATACCAACAGTAATCGAAGTTAGAACTTTAGAAGAGTATATTACTTAATGCTCTGCTTTCTTCCCATATATCTAAATCCACTTGACTGCGTTTGAAAAGTTTAATAAACTTGAGCAACAGAATAACAATATATACAGAATTTCCTTCAGTGATTTTAAACTTCAGCCATCTCTATCTGTATATACAGCATCTGCTTATATCAATCCAATTTTGATGAGAAGAATAGCATCGAGTCTGTCTACTCCAAACATGCTAGAGTGAAAGTATCATTAGAATTAAAAAAATCATTCACCTCCTTGAACTTTTCCACTGTCACTACCTGAGAATTTTAGCTTAATACTTGGTTGACTTGAGAGTTTTACAAAGAGCAAAGGGCAAAGGTTAACGTATACTGAATTAAGGAGCAAAACCAAGGTTTCCTGCAATTTGGTTAACAAAAGCAGCAAAAATTCCATGTTTACACAATCTAGTTGTGGGAGCATAATTAAATGTAATTTAATGTAGTCAGGATGGTTTCAGAAGTACACATAGATCAACAACATAGTAATATTAAGTACCCAAAAGATTTATCTACTATTCATTCCTTTTACTTGTCAATCAAGTGACTGTATTTTCTTAGGGAAAATTACCTGTGCACAGAAACTAAGCAAGGAACTGAAAAGATATAGCATTCATAATATAATAGATAAGAACGTAAAAGATTTTGTAGATACATGGAATAAAGCAATTGAATTCTGGCACAAAATGGCATTGCAATTATAAAAATTAATAGGGTTTTATCTACAGGGATATGAACCTAATTTCCAGGTTAACATAACTTCAAGTTTCCTTGTATGCTACTATCTAATCAAAGAATTGCTGGCATGTAGTCAACCAGAGACTCTGAGAACAGTTTAATGAACACTATGCGAAATAATGTTTACCAATAAACAGAGATAGATAGGCAACAACTTATATTATCTCACTGTTAATTACCTTTCTGACAATGATACGAATTGGTTCAACAATGCTCAGAAGGGTGAATGCAAAGTAATTCCAAGTAGATACAACATGAACATCATATGAGGAATTTTTCAAACTGATCAGGTCGGAGCCTGAGTTTGCTTCAGCATAAGCCACATAGGCACCACCACTGCAACTCAAAGCAATAGACATAAGCCAAAATGAGGGCTTTGTAGCATAAACTCTAGAATCTGAGCATGGTGACATGACCACCATAAAAGTGGCAGATCATTTTAACTCTATATCTTACATAGATTTCAGTCTATGAATTCCAATTCCTTTCATTTAAAATTACACATTAAATGTTCTATGAGCAACTGAGCATGAAATAAATCTGATAGAACAAAAACTTAAGATTGGATTCATATATTTATTTATATCAATTAAGAACTAATGTACACCAGGATAAGCACAGGAGCTTGAGCCAAGAATGCATGCAGCAACACTCGTATAAGAACAAAAGGTGCAACCACTGAATGACTGAATATATTACATGTTCTGGTTTTCCAATATATTAGATATCCATGGTCTGGGTAAGAACTCTTCCCTTTGCATGTATATAACGCTCAAAGAAAACAAAAAGGGAAAAACAGGCAAGTAAAACTTATTTAATAGTTAGGCAAATAAAATTCCATGTTTTGAAGAGACTGCAAAGTTGAATTGTATGCCAAGCAAAGAAAGAAAGAAAAAAAAGCATAATGAATTCACATACATGCATCTGTAGTAGAAAATAGGTCCAAATTCCAAAATGTGACTCCATTTAACATTCGGTTGGAAGACTGACTTATCAATAGTGTGTACCTCGCTAGACAAGGGGGTTTAATTAGTTCTGTCTACAATAGAGGAGAAGTAGGGGATTAATTGATTGCTGTCCCAGCCTTCCATTTTAACCACATGCGTACACACTTTTATTTAATTGTTGATCGAATGACAATGAAAAGTTTGATGTATAATGCAAACCCCGGCCGTCCACAAACACAGGTTGAACCAAGCTCAAACTTCACCAACTCAGTTGTCAAATTTTATTAAATGGTTGTGAGTTCTGATTGGCTTTAATTTAGGATGTGTAGCCAAGATTTGCAACCATTGTCAGATTAAATTGAATATATATGAATTTAGAATACCACTGCAACTGAATTACACTGTTAATCTCAGCATCGCTAACGAAAGAATGATCCTCAGACTTCCTAGGATAAGCCTTAGAGAATAATGAACATGCCATAATGGCATGAACTTACAAAGCTAAGTAGATGGACATACTTACAATGTCAAATAGATCCCGCCAACCCATATCATTAGGAAGAAAAGTGTTGCATCGTTGTCTGTGTAATGATAATCTGAGTTGGTAATGAAGGGAAGCTTTTTACCAGCATAAAGCAGCAATATATAAGAAGTTAAACGAAGTCACATTTTGTCCAAAGATAACATCTTGTACGACATACCTCCTTTTGATCCAAAAGTGCTAGAGGCTATTCCAGATCAGTGTCACAAATAGTTCAGGGTTAGACATTATATCACTCTGCCTGAATGCCAGTATGCATGCCACAATCAGTTAACATTCATGAATCAATATCCAATTTAGTGAACAAATCATGTAGATATGTTAACCTTCAGTTGACCCTCTACATGTGCCCTGAAGAGGGATCTTCCAACGGCCTGAAATCATGTCAAGAGTTAAACAGTGGCATGAAAAAATTATTCTCATTGTTCAGTTTATCCCAAACTATTACATACTAAATTCCTAAACTATAACATACTCAACATATTAGTTCCTAAACTAATACCGGAGCTAAATCTGGGCAAGCTTTCTCTTATTAGTTCCACCCCTCTCCAAACTTTCTTTGAGGCAGGAATAAGCATTAACCATATATGCTTTTTCTTGTTCTGGTAGGTTCAAGGGGGTCAAAGTCTCGCATTCTTCAATTTCCATCATATATACCTCCACATTCTGTGAGTTGTAAAGTAAAATCAGAAATTATAAAAAGCAGAACAGAGATTATTTAAAAAGGAAACCAAAAAATGTGATAAAGGAACTTATGGCTTGAAAGAGAAAGTAACAACTCACCCTCTCTCTTCTTGTCTAATCTGGTTCCTGGGGGCAGCAATCCCTCCTTCTTTAGTCAGGTAGGATTTTCTTCTTTAACTGGATCAAAAAAATAAAATACTAAGACTACATGCAGAAGCATAACATAACAACTGTTAGCAACAAATCACCTTCAAAAATAGATAACATAAGCTGCCAAAGTTCTCATTTGCAAAACTCGTATGTTCTGACATCTCCTCAAATACATGAATATCAAGCATTAATCATTTAGGAAACAGTCGTCATCTATAATATTTATTTGAGAAATCCCTATCCAACTTTCTGTACTTAATTATTTATATATTGCGTATCAAGTATACTTTTATCCTAAAACATGAAAATCAAAAACATGTCTGATGTCTCATAAGATCTCATATTTGAACAATTGGGCGTCTATGCAATTCAAGCAACATTTATCACAAGTTTGGGAAATATAACACAGAAAAGAAAAAGTGAAAATAAGGAATGGTTGCTATAACTTGGTTCAGAGTTTGCTCGGTTTCTAGTTTTGTACCATTTTAGAAGTTTTTTTTTTTTTCGACGGAGAAAACAAACGAAGGTAAAATACGTACAGTCCCCTCTAACAAGACCAAAGAGGAAGAGAGTAATTCCAGCTAGCAATATTCTATGAGTGCCGCATCAGCTGGAAAGTTTGGTGAGAAGCAAATTGCGCTTGATTGAATCGACAAAAAGAAAAAGATTTGGTTGAAAGCACCCATTAGAAATAGAATAATGAGAACAGAGGACCCACCTAGACTCCTTGGAGAGGAAGGTCTTGACTCTTGCCTATTAGCGAAGCACGTCTGGAAACCCAATTGGACATTTCTCCATCCTCCAATCACAAACCCTGCAGCAAATCTTTACACAGAAATGGATTCCTGACCTTTTCGTCTAAACTTGCTAGAGGGGTTAGTCGCAACAGACAAACATGACACGCAATCGGGTCGGGTTGTATGACATGTCGGGTTTACTTGAACTTGAAGGGGGATAAATACATGATGCCGAAATCAAGTAAATCATCCCACAAATAGACCTCTGCAAATACGAGCCGGCTGAGCTCCCTGGTAACTAAAGACTCAACCTTTCTCAATTTTCATTACTACCCATCTCTGAATATGATGAATTATGAATAGCGTTGGTTCTGATTTTGTTGTTTTTGTGTGTTGGGTTCGGGCAGCTTTGTTGGGGACTGAGACAGAGGCTTAGGACATGGAGTGGTTCTTCTTCACCAGAAAGGCTTACAAGTACAACAAAAGCTCTCGCTCGAATCGGAGCACGAAGAAGATCCACTGGAAAATCACAGGGAAGGAGCGTGGGATTACAGCTCGACGATCCAAATCTGTTATCGGGAAGAAGAGGACATTGACTTTTTACCTGGGGCGTGCGCCGAAATCGAAGAAGACCAGCTGGGTTATTCATGGGCACTATCTGCCTGGAGATGGAGTTGCTTCGTATCCGAAGCAGGCCCAGGTCAGTGACTATTTCTCTTTATCAGTTTTCTGTGAAGCTCTAAGTATCTCACACTCGAGGTGAGTGGTTGTATCAGGGATTTCCAATTAACAATGAGAAAGTGAATAGGTCATATGCATATACTAATTACACGTGATGTAAACGCCCAACTAGTTGAGCTCAAACCAAGATAGGAACTAAAACATTACTGAAAGCAATTATTAATTTCTCTTTGGGTTAACCTTGCTATGACCTCAAACACGTGCCCTGTTTCAATGTGTCAACAGTGTTACAGATTGTCCTGAACCCATTAGCCACAATTAAATAGACCTCAAGTTGAAACAGAAGAAGATAACTGAGAAACAGAAGAAGATAACTGAGGTTCCTTGTTTTATTTTTGTTTCTAACCCTGTGTAGTGGATTGAGGGTTTAGTATGCCATAGACATCAGTGGAATTATAAATGAGTTATGTGTTTGGTGTATGTCATAGAGATTCATACTCGTTAACCATGATCTCGCGTCAAATTTACGCAGGGTGACTTTGTTATCTGTCTCTTGAAGATTAGATCAGATAAGAAGGATTCTCCGGTCAGTAATGAAGGAGAGCCCAGAAGCACGAGTGTGTCTGAAATGAATCAAGAGGTAATAACAAAGATGTTGTTTGTTGTGTTGATATATGGAGCATGAGAAGTATATCAAAATTAAGATCTTGCTTGCTTATAATTTTGGATCCTGATTTTATACTCGGGCACAGGGAAATGAGAAGTTGCTATTCCATCAACCTCAGCCTCTGGATGACTGCTGCTCCTCAGCAATGCAGTCACCGGTGTCCCAAGAGCTGGAAGCTGTTCTGCAAACCAATGTCACTAATGATGATTGTAATGAGTTGCAATCACCATTTGGAGATAGTGATTCCTATCTATTAGATGGGAATGAAGTTTCAACCTGTGATGAAGATGAGACTGTGTATGATGTGTTTCCACAGGTGAGATTGAACATGCTGCTGTTGTTGTTTAACATTTCGGCTATAAATCCAAGAACTATAGCAAAACTTAGGTCACAAGACAGTGGAAAGAGAAATTGCTGATTCTTATGTTACAAGAATATCTTTGCAACCACTGATGATATAATGAGCCTGCTAATTACATTTAGTTTAAGTTAGAAATGAAGTTGTAGATGAAATGTGAAATCACATCCTCTGTGAACATCTTCTTATACTAAGTCAATATGCGCATAAAAGTATGAACTAATGCTTGCTTTTTTGTGATTGTTAATTCAGCTACGTGATCTGCCCGAACAAAATCTAGATTCACTCTTTGGTGCACATCAGCCATAAGAGTACCGCCCCTCCATACTGCAGTCACCAATATACACAAAGCTGTGAGATGTTCCGCATCCACTTTAGCCACAATCGTATCGCCCCTCCATACTACAGTCACCAATATACACAAAGCTGCGAGATGTTCCACATCCACTTCAGCCACGATCGTACCGTCCCTCCATACTGCAGTCACCAATATATACAAAGCTGCGAGATATTCCGCATCCGCTTCAGCCACAAGAGTACCGCCCCTCCATACTGCAGTCACCAATATACACAAAGCTGCGAGATCCGCTTTAGCCACAAGAGTACCGCCTCTCCATACTGCAGTCACCAATATACACAGTTGCGAGATGTTCCGCATCCGCTTCAGCCACAAGAGTACCGCCCCTCCATACTGCAGTCACCAATATACACAAAGCTGCGAGATATTCCGCATCCGCTTCAACCACAAGAGTACCGCCCCTCCATACTGCAGTCACCAATATACACAGTTGCGAGATGTTCCGCATCCGCTTCAGCCACAAGAGTACCGCTCCTCCATACTGCAGTCGCCAATATACACAAAGCTGCGAGATGTTCTGCATCCGCTTCAGCCACAGGATTACTAGCCCTCAAAGTTGCAGTCAAATATACACAAAGCTGGGAAATGTTCCACATCATTCTTGATAGTAAAGAGAAATGTCACTAAACCAATATCTGGTTGAGTTATTGGTAAACTAGTAGTTACTTACTGAAATGTAGTAGGCTAGTAGCTAGTTGGTTGATGGAGTAGTAGTTGTAAATGTATATGACTGTTAATAGATGGAATCCTTATAAGTAATTTATCAAGTTTAATGGGATTTTGTCTGCTGCTATCTCCATTTTTCTCTTGATGGCTCAATAGCAAAGAAAAAAAAATCACTGTAAGACTAAGTTTGGGGATTTGGGTATATGACATGGCAACTAACAAAATAAGTTGAAGGGCATTGAAACCTCTCACTGGCAATCTGCTTATGCAAAATTAGAGTTAAGCAGTACTGATGCCTTTGAATACAACGAGAGAATTTGACCAACAACATTGTTTTAAAATTGTGTTGATCTTTAAGTAGTCTTCTATACCAACTTTACTTTATGGTAGACTAGAGTATCACTTTTGTATTCTACTTTGTTACTTTTTTTTTCATCAAATGGGTTTCAAATGTTCTCTGAGTATATTGTATAACTATTTTTCTTCAATTGTGAATCACAATTTTTTATTAACCAAAGCAATCAATTTTATTAGATGAATTTTAATACAAAAAACAAAGATTCATAAAAAACTAAAATAGAGTCAACATGGCAAAATTAAAACAGACAATTAATTTAAAAAAAAATAAATAAATAAAATAATTGTAGATTGTGGATAGTAAAAGATAATTGTACGCGCCCCACGCGCGCGAAGAGAGAGAGGGAGGAAAATAGTTTAGGTTCGTACGATCTCTCTCGGCCGAACGCCGCCGGCACTCCCTCCGCTGCGTTCCGGTCCTGGAGAGGATGTCAGTCTGGGTTTGTAGCGTGTTTCCTTGGCAGCAGCGTGGTTCTTGGCTAGAGACAGGTGGGTTGTGCTTGGTGTGGGCAGATCGATTCCGATCTATCCTTCCTGGATCGCGAACGAGGGCAGGCGAGATGCAGATCTGGAGCGCGGCTTGCCGACGGAGCTATCAGGAGTCTCTATTGCAGCGGAGATCGGAGCGGCGGTTGCGAATTCGACTTCATGACAGAGGTGTGGCTGGTGAGGGCCGGGTTCTTTTTCGAATCCGGTATCGGATGTTGTTCAGATTCTGGGGTGGCTTGCGATGGGATGACGCGGCTGCGCATGGCTGCAGCGCGGCAGCGTAGCGATCCTAGGAGGCGGCCTATTGCCGGTGTTTGCAGTTGGTGGAGCTTTCCTGATGGGTTTTGTTGGATGGTGGAGGTTAAAGGTGATCAGGTCGGATTGTGGTCACAAAGTTGTGAGTGGTTGGTCAAACCTTCCGTCGAATTGATGTTTGGAAGGCGGCGGCTGCTGCTCGAAGTGTTGACTAAGTCGACTCCGGTTTGGCCTCGTGACCGCAATTTGTTGGCGGTGGTGCGTCTGCCTTTGTGGGGCTCATCTTTATTCCGAGTTGTTGCAGAATGGGTGTATGGAATCGTGCTCCAGAATGCTGGGCCTGGGCTCCCTTAGCTAGTTATGCTGCGTTTACTGCTTTGGTTGTTGTTTACTCTTTTGTTGTTATTAGTTGCTTCTGTTTGTCAGTTCTCGATTAAGTCCATTTTCTATGGAGTTATGGTTGTCGTCGTGGATTCCAGCGATCGGATTGATTTGGGTAGTTGGTTCATCGTTAACAGGACCCAGTCTTACTCGGTCTTAAGGCCGAGTGTTTCATTTTCTGCCTGTGTTGAGGAGTATGGGAGATCCTGGGATAGCCCGCCCAATAGTTTTCTATTGTGGTCAGTTCCTATTCCAGTAATTACTACTTGTTTTGGTCAATTTAGCCCAATCAGCGACTCAATTTGGTCTTCGTTGTTAGATCCATTGATGCGTCAATCTCTCTTTGTTAGAGTGAGGATTTGTGTTGCTAGTCTTTGGTTGTTGTTCTTTGATGTAAACCCTAGTTGGGTGCTGTGATTGCTTTGTAATTGCAGTTTTATGAATGAAATTATTTCTGATAAAAAATAAAAAAATTAAAAAAAAAAGCCGCACTAACTACTATTAAGGGTTAATTCCTGTTTACCCAGAAATCACATGTATTGTGCCCACTTGCACCAACAAGTTTGTATTGTGTCCATTTACACAAATCTTAGGGGCAAAGACTTATAGGGTAGTCTTTTCTAAACTTAGTGTCTAATATGTCCTATGCTGACTTTTGGGTTTAACCTTTGCTTTTTCTTAGAAAAATTTGTTCACACTTTTGAGAAAAACAAAACTAGCCTTCAACATGCCCAAGTTTTTCACCTAACGGTTACTTTAACAGACGGAATCACTGCTACTTATTTCAATCTTAAGCTGAGTCAATTTTTCCTAAAAAAAAAAAAAGAAACTCTAAGCCTAAAAATAGTACAAGAATAAGGCAAAAACAGATTAAATACTAAAACATTGTTATTAAAATAATGACAAGGTGGATGAGCAATCTGAAAATATTTATTCAAACATAATTATTGACTAAAACTTCAAAGCCTCATTCTCCGGTAAACAGCTAAGAAGCTGTTTTAGCTATCCATAAGAATGATTACAGATACTTACTTGTAATGAAAGCACTCTTCTTCACACTAGACAGGAAGGAAAGAGCACACTGCTACTATGACTTTCTTACTTTTGAGAGAATATGATTCTTCCCAATTTTCGAATGCTTTACAACTGAAACTTAAAGCTCCTTACATAGGGAGCGGACTCCAAACTAGAATTCAAAACATAAAAATGTACAGAACAACTCTGTGACTGCTTTCGTGAGTGCTCCTGATGATGGAGGTTGATTGGCGAAAAGCAGATTCCTTTTGGTGAAATGTTTTTCACCTGCTTTCTTTTTGAAAAGCAAAAGCAACTTTTGAGAAAAGTCCAAAGTTGCTTTTCTCAAAAGTTGCTTTCGGTGTTTTCTACACCTGCTGCTTCACATGTTCTCGTCCGTTTCTGAGTTGTGGCCGAGGACAAAGGAGTTGCTATCCATCCTGGCCATTCTGGCAATAGTTGCATTTTCCTTGATATTCGTATCTACATACATCTTGTAGTGGTTGTCATTTTCAAGCTTTTCAACTCACTGTAAGCATGCCAGTGTCGAGTCTATCTCTTTTCTTGTGAGAGATATGAAGAGGTCACTGCTAATTGCTTCAGGATGATCATAAGCAGTTATTTTTGTTTTTTCTCCTGCTGCCAGGAAAGTATTTCTTGTATCTTCTTGGATGATCTTCTTGATGTATTCGAGAGACATGGCCTTCATCCATGGAATACTTGAATTTGGCTGGCCATTGTATCCAACATAGGCGGGCTAAAGATATATTTTTTGAATAATTCTCACATAATGATAAGGAGAAATGTATTCAACTTCACCGTTTGTTCTATGAATCCATTCTGGTGGAGTAGATCTGAACTTCAGTCTAAGAGTACAGTCATTTTTTTTTTATATTTTTGACTGTGTTGACGATGATAGGGGGTAGGCCTTTGAGATCATCATTTGTTTTGGTCCATAGATTATGGACAAAACCATTTTCAACAAGCCAAAGCTTGTGTTCTTGAAGATGTTCACTCTGAACATTAACTCTGTATCTTCCAACATAAGGTCCTGCAACAATGAAAAGGGTTGGAGGAATACAGTCTTCAGAATTATGGCTTCCAATCAGATTATGGAATTCAAACCAATCTGATTCTTTTAGTGCTATGATAGGAACTCTAGCTAGCACTTTCTGGATCTTCAAGATAGTGAATTTTTTCACTTCTAACAACACTCTGCTGTATATGAACTTCTTCATACTGTGGTCTAGCATTTTCATGAAGTTCTTCAGCTAATGCGAATAGAGCTAGGAACATAATACCATTGTTTCTTTCTTGAAAGGCAAATAAGAGATTATCCAGGATTGCCCTCTGGTGGTAAGCTAGCCTCCTGCCAATTCTGAACACAAGATCAACAAAGGTTCTTAATTCATAATTAAAAACATTTATAACTCCAGTTGGAGTTGGTTTGCTTTTTGGCAAAGCAACAGTCATCAACGGTCTTGATGTGCCTTTACCATCTGCCGTTTGAGACGGGCTAGCCAATCCTTTACCCTGAGATTGATCAGTTGTAGCTAGTCCTTTTGGACTTAGCAGAAATCTTTTCAGAATTTTTTCTTTAGGATCCTCAGCAGTTTCATGTTCTTTCCCAGTTCTTCTACTTCTGGGGTTGCGACTTTCGTCGTCATCTTTTCGGTTGAACATTGCCATTTCTCTGGTTAGGGTGTCTGGAAGATAATTCTTATTTTCTGCAATTAATTCAACATTATAATCATATTGGTTAAGAAATAATTGCCAATTTGCTAATCTTCCTCTATCAGCAGCTTTATCAAGTCTAAAATTTTTGAAATTCTTTACTCTAGCACAATAGGTGCGGACAGTAAAGGGTTTTCCAAGAAAAGCTGGAGAATTTAAAATTGTTTTCTTGACAGCCAAAATTTCTTTTTCCCCTGTGGGATAATTTAGTTCTGCAGGGCTGAACTTGCCACTACAAAATTTACAAATCTTTTCAATGTTAGTTCCAGACATTTTTCCTCTGGTTGTTGTAGAGGAGGGAGATTCTTGCAGAGAGCTTTTATCTGCTTCACTATTTTTTCATCATCTTCAGTGAAGTTCCATTTTCTCTTGGAACTCGTTTTAGGAGATAACATTGTTGTTAGTCCTGAGATTTTGGGAATGAAATCTCTCACATAGTTTATGACTCCTAAGAATCTCTCTAGACTCTTAGCATCAGGAATTCTATCTGGGAACTTCCAGATTTTCTCAAGGATGTGAGGTTGGAGTTTTATTACTCCAAGCCTGATATTTATTCCTAGGAAATCAACTTCATCGAGGATAAAGAAGATTTTCTTTTCTCCTAGGAGAATTTCATGCTGAACTATCAGCTTTACAACCTCATAAAGGTGTTTCAGGTGTTCTTCTCTGTTTTTGGAGAAAACAAGGATGTCATCAATATAGACGACGCAGAATTTAGCCACATGTTTGAAGATGTTGTCCATCTTTCTTTGGAAGATTGAGGGGGCTTGTTTTAGACCAAAAGGCATTACTAACCATTCGTAATGTCCTTGTGGTGTTCCGAATGCAATGAGAGGAACACTCTCAGGATGCATCTTGACTTGCCAAAAACCAGACTTTGCATCGAATTTTGAAAAGACTTTAGCTCCTCTAAGCTGGTTGATCAGTACTCTTACTTGAGCAATTTGATATCCGTCTTTAACTGTCTTCTTATTGACATCTCTGTAGTCAATTACCATTCTAGCTTTTCCTCTGAGGTTTTCTGCATGATTTCTCACGTAGAATGCTGGAGCATGATGAGGGCTAGTGAATGGTTGAATTAATCTCTTGTTCAGGAGATCTTCAATATCCTTTTTGAATTCTTTTTTATCTTCCTCTTTGTATTGTGGAATGGCTTTGACATGACAGATGACATTCATATCATGTAATCTTAATTCACCACTAGGTCTTTTTCCTAAAACTTCTTAGGATCTTCATTGATATTTTGTTCGAGTAATTTCTTGATTTTATCAAGAGTGGGAATTTTCTGAGACTCAAGCTTATTCTAAAAGTGCTTGAGGTTATGCTCATGGATGAAACTAGCTTCTTCATCTGCGTTAGTTGTTTCTTCTTCTTCTTCAGAAGATGATTCTTCAACAAGTAGTTCTTCTTGTTGTTTAATTTGGAGGATGGTTTCAAATTTGGGTTTGTAGGAGGTAAGATCACCACTATTCTGTTGCGATCTCTGATATTGTGTAGTAAAGTATGGACCTACTACACTTTTGGCTTGAGTAAGCCGGTCTGCCCAGAACACCCGTTCTCCTTTTCTGAAGCCTATCGCTTCTTCATCCTGGATGAATCTTTGTTGGAGAATAAAATTATTTCCCAACAAGAAATCTGATCCTTACCCTTCAGATTGCCAAACGTTGTGGATGATAAATGTTCCTCCACCAATGGTGATGTGAACATTTTTTGCTACTTTATTCATTGTAAGATGGCTTCCATCAAACGTGACACCAGTAGCTGTTATTTTCTTATCTTCTTTCCGGAGTTCTTCTGGAATTGCAAATCTTTTTGCAACTATAAATCCCGATCCATTGTCTACAAATGCATGTAGATGGTATTTTTTATGATCAGGGAATTTGAGTCCAATCTCTATGTATTTACTGTATCTACTAGTAGAGACGACTTTCGATTGTTGAAGCTCATTTTCCTGAGCTTGTTCCTGAGGTATGAATGGTTTACATTCTTCTGAAACATTTTCTGGTATTTCAACCAGTTCAATGGTTCTATCGAGTTTTTCTTCCTCGATTTTTTCTTCCTTTGAGGAAGATGGTTCCATTATTTCTTGGAACTGAGTTTCTAATTCTTGCTCTTTTTTCTCAAAGAAATATTCTTCATATTCTTGTTCTACTAATTGGCTTACAAGGCCATTCTTGGTCTTTCTTCCTGCTTCAGCTATGAAGCATTCTTTGTGGTAAGTCTTTTTTTACTTTTCACAAAACATAGGGAGTCCATTCTTTTCGTGACATAAGCAGTAGTCACAAACGAATGTACCAGGGTTCACCTGGTAAGCAGACGATATTGCTTCCGTCTTACTTTCTTCCCAATTTTTGACATGCAGAACATTCATCTGTCTAGATTCTAAATACTCTACTTCAGAATCTATTTCAGAATCAGATGATTCTTCTTCTTCAGATCAGACAGAGTAAACTGACCTGTCATCATCTTCTTCATCAGAATAGGCTATTTCATAGCCTTTCATGCATATTAGCTATTTCTACTATAGGCTTGTATTCTTCAAATAGAGATTTAGTAGATCTTTTACCCTTTTCTGGGCATTCATTGGCATAGTGCCCTTCAGCTTTACATAACCAGCATCTGCAAGCTTTCTTGCCTGGTTGAGTATTCTGATGGTTGGTTCGGTGATTCTTCTTTTTCTTGAAGAATTTCTTTTTTGGATCTTCAGCCTGTTGTTTCTTGTAATTGGAACTTTTCTTAAATTTCCAATCCTTTTTCTTATTACTCCTTTTGAATTTTTTCGAGTAATATTTTTCTTTTCTTTTTCTATAGAATTTGGATTCATGACGGCCCCAGTTGGTTGGCATATCTAGTATTCCGTAGCAGAAATTTTCAACTCCTTTGAGTTGTTTCTTGGCCACCTTTGCTCCTGATTCTGTCAGCAATTCCTCTAACTGAAAATCTATCAATTGATTTTTCAGCTATGCTTTCTCTCACAGCTGTTCTCCATGGTTCAGGGAGTTTCTTGTGTAATAGGTTGACTACATCAGTATTCTCTAATTCGCCGATTGTACAATAATATTCTTGAAATTCATTCAAGTATTCTTCAAAATATTTCATGTCACAAATTTTGAGAGCATAGATATTTGATTTGGTCATTTCTTTAGCCTTTTCACTCATATTTGAGAGATCTCCACAGAACTGATCGTACATGGATACTGCAAAATCATAAGGAGATTTTGAATTTTTTATTTCTTCTAGCCAGTCTTTTCCTCTGGCAGTTTCTTTGAAAGACAGATAGTATTTTTTTGCTACTCCGGTGAGAGTAGTTTCATAGTACACGTGAAGATCTGGTGCTTCAAATTTTCCAAGGGTGAGAGCAGAGGCCATCATCAGACTGTCTACCCATTGGTCAAGAGATTTTCTCTTGTCTAGAGCTTTGTCTAGTTTAGCCAGATACCATAATTGGAAATAGGTACTCTGGGTATATTGTCTTCTGGGACAAATTTTTGAGAATTTCTTTCTCCATTTTTACCGGTAGGGGCTCTTTGTATAGGGAATTTTAGTTTTCCCTTTTCTCTAATGATGAAAGTTTTGAAGCTTTCTCCTTCTTCCATTTCAAGATCTTGATAAGGAAGGAGTTTTCTTTCCTTTCCTGGTTTGAAAATTTTCATTTCTTTGATTAGTTTTTCTAATCGTTCAGGATTTTCGCAAGATTCTGCTTCATCATAAAGATCATAGAGTTTTTGTGCTCTAAGCATATTGACTGGTTTGTTCAGATCAGCTTCTAATTCTTCTTCAGTGATGGGCTCTGTTGGTTCTTCAACAGAGAATTTGGTACCACTAACAGTAGCTTCTCTAGTGTTGTAGCTTCTTCTAAGAAGATTTTTGTTTATCCTGATATTTTCAAGACAGGCATCACTTTTTTTGTGATCGTCGAATTTTAGACTGATATCTCCAGTCTTTCTGCTTTCATAAATTGTCGCTTTGGCATTTTCTGCTAGTTTTTTCGGACCAGACAATTTCCATTCAATAGGAAAAGTTACTTCATTCCAAGTAACCTTGTGGATCTGTTGTGAATGGTTCTTCTGGCTGGTGAGGAAACCAGTAGTAAGACTTGAGATATTTGATATCCTGGTTTTAAGTTCTATTGTGGTACTCATCAGTTTATAGTATATTCTGTATACTATAGCCAGTTCTTGCATATCTTTTTTCATTGATATGCCATATGTCTTGACTCTCAGTAGACAGTGAGCTGCATCTTTCAAGCTGGTTGAGAAATTTGGAAAGCAATTGAAATATGCCACTTGATTGCATAAAGATGCTTCAAGTGTTCCCAACAGACTAGCTTGAAAATCTGTTAGTCTATTGTCTTGTAAGACACATAGAACTGAGCAGTTTATACCTTCTCGGGCAAGAAGTTTTATGCCTACTTGGACTGCTCCAATATGCATAAATTGGTAATTTTTTGTTCTTGCTCTGGCCACTTCATCAGGAGTGATCATCAAAATATCTGTTTCTCCTGTTGTGGAAGGGGCTGTGAATTCCAACAATTTGAAGTGATGGTTGTCTATCAGTTCAAACTTTCCCCTTTTGTAGATTTGTTTAAAATCTAGTTTAGGAATCGAGGAGTTTTTCACCTCATGTTCGATTTCATTGTATTCGAACTCTTCAGTATTTAGGAGTTGTACTCCTTTCTTTTTCTCAAAGATGCTCATCATTTTGACATCTCTTGTTTCTTTCGGGTTTTCGTACCTAATACTAGTATGACTAGTAGATGGTTCCAGAAAAATCATGTTAGGAACAGGATTCTTATCTGGTCTTTCTAATGGTTTAAATCCATTAGCTTTCTTTGGTTTTACTGTAGGCACTTTCTTATCCTTCAGTATATTTTTCATAAAATCCAACGTTTTTTGCTGTTCATTGATTTTTCTAGTAACACTTGTTAGCTTTTCTTCTTCCGTTTTTGGAAGTTCTTTGATATAATCTATTTTATTTTCCAGTTTTTCTAATTGGTAGATTATACTTGGCAATTTTTCTAGATGATCTTGACATCTAGATAATTCTTTCAATAGGCTCTGATATTTCTCATCAAAGGATAAAGTAGAGAATTCAACTTCTCTAAAATTAATTCAGACATTGTCCCCATTGGGGATTCCCCTTTTGAGCTCTTTACAAGCTCTGATACCAGTGATTTGTGGATCTAAACAATGCTCAAATAATCAAGAGGTTTTTGTTCCTCTTTAAGAGTATATAAGATATTTTCAATATCCTGCTCAACTTTATAGATTCTTGTTTAAATCCTAAAGATGATATCCCAGTAATCAGGAGTTTCTCTGTTAAGACTTTCTCTAAAGTTTTTCAACTTTCTCAACTTTTCTTTTTCTTTTTTCAATTCTTTGCTCGTAATATTACAGATAACAATTAACTCAAGTCTGTCAACGATCGGAATTATGAATAGTAAAATTTAACTGCTTACCTTTGAATATAGAGGATGAATTTTTGATCTGCAATTATAGTCTAGACAAATAATTTCAAGATTGGCCCCACCACGCTTTATAAAAAAAAATAAGGGGAAATGTTTTTTTAACCTCATTTACCCAAAACACTCTAAGAGATTATTTCCCATTTACCCAATTAATTCTTTTTTTATTCTTTTTATTTATTTTTGAGACTTTTTTGCCCGCTCCTTCTTTCTCACTTAGAGGGAGAAGTCATCCTCCACCTTGCCGGACTTCGGTGACCAGTGGCCGGCCGCCGACTCCGGTGACCGAAATCCGGCGGCCGGTGACCGAAATCCGGAATCCGGCTACCGGACTGGTGTCGGGATTCCGATGTCTAAATTTATTGCTCCCCAGTAATGTTATTATTGCCCCCCAATGCTCATATTATTACCTCCCAAAAATTATATTGTTGCCTCCAATAATCATATTATTTCCGTCCAGTGAATTGTATAAACTCCCAAAACCAAAATGAATACACTACAGACACAATTGATCATATTATTGCCCCCCAGTAATCATATTACTGCCCCCCAATACGCATATTATTGCCTCCTAATAATCATATTATTGCCTCCAATAATCATATTGTTTCCGTCTAGTGAATTGTATAAACTCCCAAAACCAAAATGAATACACTACAGACACAATTGATCATATTATTGCCCCCTAATAATCAGATTATTGCCCCCCAATACACATATTATTGCCTCCTAATAATCATATTATTGCCCTCAAGTGAATCAAAATGAATATACTAAAAACACAATTGATCAATTTATATGTTCAATTGTATACATTAACTTTTTTTTTCCTTCACCATTCTCGGAGTTCACACTATAAAAAAAAAATGATCTGAGCACCCAGAAATTGCTCTGGGTACCAAATCAGAATGACTGGGGACGAAGAAACTCGATATCGGACCGGCAGATCTTGAAGCTTTGGGCCGACGAGCTCGTTTCCCGCGGCTTCTTCCTCCACCGCACCACCGCCGACCTCAACCTCAACCACCTTACGTCTTCGTCGCCGTCGGGTTCCCCAAGGAAGACCCGGCCAAGATTCAGATCGAGAAACAGATCCGAGTTGTCCCAAAATCCGCCGAAAAGGTTTCGTGAGAGAGAGAGAGAGAGAGAGAGAGAGTCTAATAGGAGGAGAGAAAGAATTTTGTAGTTTAATAATTTGATTGGGGGTAAAAATGTCACTTGCGTTTAAATTGGGTAAATGGGGTCAAAAAACTCTTAATGGAGCAAGTGGGCATTTTTTAGGTTAAAATTGGGTAAGTGGTAACGGCCCCAAAAAATAATAAGTATGTAAGATAAAAGAAAATGATGATGGAGAGAGGTATTAGTGTGATGAATAGTGAGTGGTTTTGAAAGTAGAGAGAAAAGGTGAAAAGTTTTGTGTGAGTGGGAATAAAAACAAGTTGGTGGGGTGTATGAGAATTTCCCCTACTATTAAACTCATAGCACCAAATTTAAACTTGAACCTAACCAAAACAATAAAAATTCTATTAAAAAATCATAAACCTAAATTATGATTATCACCACAAACTACAGTAACGCAACCATTGAGATCACAGCATCCAACAAGACTTACGCAGAACAGGAACCAGATGTTAGGATAAGCTTGTCTCCAATGATCCAATTGTGCTCAATAGTGAAACAAACTCTCTCAAAACCCAGAATATGAAGCATGGTTATTTTTCTTTTGAGAATACAAAATTTTGAAAAAAAAAAAGAAAAATCAGCAGTGTAGATTATCGTATGTTCTTTATTTTATTTTATTTTTTGTATAAATAATTTTTTTGACACATATTGAACTTTACATGTCCGATCAAAAAAATAATAATAATAATAAGCATTGAAAGATTTACAATGTCACTCTATCATGTTCCTGAACAAAATTTTGATCCACTGGATGAGACTCTAGAATGTTCCCGCCAAAAAATATCTCCAAATTTGTTGGCCAATGTTCCTGAATGTTCCTTTGCCAAAAAAAAAGTTCCTGCGTGTGTGCATTATTGATTTATTTCGCGGTCTCAAATGGATAAAAACAGAGAAAAGTAAAAGGAATAAGAAAGTGGGGCCTCCAAAGCCCTGAACTTCTAAGAGGGAGTCAGGATAAGATAAAAGTCAGATTCCTCAAACAAACAAAAAAACAGTTAAACTGTAAGAATTAAACGCGGGATTGGTCGTCCTCAGAGGTAGGACCCACCAATAATGACGCAAGGCCCCTCTCAGCTGAACTTGCTTGGGAAGCTCGGTGACTTTGAACTCGAAACACAGTGATCAATTATATATACCACCTCACTCTTTCCTCTGCACTTCCACACCTAAAACAACAGAGTCTATTCAGATTGAGAGAGATGATGATGATGATGAGCAGCGACCGCATCACACTTCCAAAGGGTTTCCGATTCCAGCCCTCGGAGGAGGAGCTGCTGAGTCATTACTTGGTGAAGAAGAATCATCAGCGCAAGGATCCCGAAATCGAGGTCATCATCCCTGAGATCAATGTGTGCGACCACGAGCCCCGCGATTTACCAGGTAATTAAGCAAAGCCAGCCATCACATTCACTCACATAACATGTATATATGTACGTGCATTTGTTTTGCTGCTATAAATAATCTGGTACAGGTCGAGACTTGAGTTGTTTTGCAATTTTGCAGCCCTGGTGTTCACAAGGGCGAAATTTCTGCCGGCCTCTCCGAACATGGAGTGGCACTTCTTCAGTCGGCGAGTTTTTAAACACAGCGAAAGCAAAAGCAAAGGCACTCGAATCAACAGGGCTACCAAGGAAGGCTCCTGGAAGAAGCAAGGCGATGACAAAAGAATCACTCGGCCCTATTCTGATAAGCAGATCGGGGGGAAGAGGATCTTGACCTTCTACCTGCCGAAGAAACAGAGGACTGACTGGGTTATCCATGAGTATTATCTCACTAAGCCCAATTCTGATGAGCAGATCGGGGACTTTGTTCTCTGCCGCTTGAAGCACAAGTCAGGCAAGTCTGATCATGATCAGCAGGACGATCCACTGTGCGATGGAGGTGAACCTAATAGTGGTAGCTGCAGTATGGTCTCCAACGTTGAAGATCAAGGATCCAAAGAGCTGGGAACTGTTCTTCCGATTCCCAATGGCAATAATGATGAAGCTGAACATGGTGGCGGTAGCTGCAGTATGGCCTTTGATGTTGAAAATCAAGCATCCAAACAGCTGGAAAATGATCTTTCGATTCCCAATGGCAATGATAATGAAGCTGAACATGGAAGTAGCTGTTGCCCCATCACCTCTGCTTTCGATAATGAAGCTGCAGCAGATGGTATGCTTACAGAAGCAGAAGAAGACCTGGCATTTAAGGAGCTGGAAGAATTTTATGGCAATGAGCAAGATGTTAGAGGCTCGCAAACTTATCCATGTTATATTGATAAGAATGATCTTTCGATCTCTGTCAAAGGTCAACCTGCTGATAACTGCAATTCATCTGATTCTGCTATGGTTGAAGAGGTGAGAACAAACATGCTTTTTAATTTCTGCTATGAAATTTTCAATTTGAAGCACAAGAAGTATACTGAAAATGTAGCTAACACTATCTTGTCTGTGAATCTTGATCTAACAGCCACTTGATGAGCCAGGAAATCTGGCCTTACCCCTTCATCCACCTCCGTCACCTCAACTGCAGTCACCAATATACACAAAGCCGGGCACCACCAATGTCCAAAATGATGAATCTCGTAAGAGGAAATATTCATTTGGGGATAATGACCCTTTTCTTACGAAGAAGAATCATATTGACGAAGTAGATAGCAACTCTTCATCTAATTCTGAAAATCAAGCTGCGGATGCGATTCCAGAGGTCAGAATAAGCATGCTCTTAAACCCTTTCTTATTTGAATTTCTAAATATGCAGCAGCACAAGAAGTGTATCCAAACTCAACTATTTCTTTCTGTGATTGTTAATTCAGGGATATTCTCAACCAGGAGAAAATCTGGGATCTGATTCATTTCAGTCGCAGAAACTACCATCAATAAACAGAGAACCGGGAGATTTTCCCCATGACAATAATAGTTTTATTGAATGGGATGATTTTCCATCTATAACAGATGGTTTTGAGTCTTCTCTCGAAAAGTTCTCAGTTAGATTTATTGATGGAGGTAGCAGTGACGGAAACACCGAAGTCAACTATATGTCCGTAAACGATTATTCTACATTAGCCATTGGAGAAACACCCAATGTAGCTAATCAACCTTTATTTATAGGAGAATATCAGTGGAGGCCACAGTAATGATGTGTCTTGTCCATAGGAGAATATCCTTCATTACTATCGATTTTCATTCCTCAGATTGTCTTGTCCATATAAGCACCAATATTCCTTCCTCTGTCGTGTCAACAAAAGTACCGATATTTGTTCCTCATATCCATAGTTTTCAAATGTCCTAAAATTAATAAGTATCGATATCTTCATCCCCATTAGTGAATCCTCAGGATCACCAATAGTCATTCCTCAAGCAGATACTCTGCAATTAGTCTGTCCTTAAGATCAAAGGACATACACTACACCTCAGTATCATCCGATATCGATGACAATCACAGAAATAAACATGGGAGGTGCTCCTAGAAGAATCCGACTGCAGAGCAGCATCACAAGCCAAGGTGAGATAATCAATCTGATAACATTAAAGATTCTTTCACAGTAAATAAAATTTTATACTGAAACTTTAAGGCTATTTGCTACATTCCTTAACTAAATCTGGTTTCTGTTTACAGGTTGGTGAAGATGCAGAGGCATTATATTTGATGTTTATCTTGCCCAGAAGAAACTGAAAGTCCTGGAAGCAGACCACAGTTCGAAGCTGGCAGCAATTTATAGGATTCTTTCATTTTCCAGGAAGCATCTCCTTCAAACCGTAAAGCATACGGACCGAATTCGTAGTTCTAGCCTGAGAGGCCACTATGGACAAACAACCGTAGCATAGTCGCTAATCTGTAAGCAGTATTACATAGCAGCTGCAGCATAGCTGCTGAAGAATTATCAGGCAGCAGCATTCTGTCTGGTTATTGAAAAAAGGAAGTTTTGGGCTCCATCCTTTAATGGAGTAGTGGTTACAATCATTTCCGAGATGTATGAATACAATCAAAGGTCATAGAGAGGACTTCAGACTGAGAGTCTGACCCATGCCTACAACCAAAAATTGTATAGCTGTTCAAACTGCTCTTGTTTGTATTTACGCTAATATTATTGTACATTTTGTTCATTATGAAGCTTTAACATTCAATGGAATTTTGTGTATTCTATTCCGTCTTTCTATTTGAACTCACAATGTATACAGGCTTTTAATCGCTCAGTTTTCAACAGAAAATGGCCATTGCATTCAGTCAGCAATGAGCATCTGTGATATATTTCCATAAATTTGTGGGAAGGAAAACACTAAACTATCATCCTAGCAGAGGAGAGATCACTAGAATACTGACTTCGGGCATTTGGATATGTCATGTCATGGCTACTTAAGCGGAAGAAAGGAATTAGGCGTCATTTAATCGAGGATGCATCTTGCTCATTACTTGGGTCTAACCTTCTATATGCAGCACAAGCTAATGTTAGAGCATTAGATTATACTGAAAGCTGCACAATGTTCAAATACAGAATAACTTAATGGATCGATACTATTAACCAAACTTGTAAGTGGTTTATAGTAAATTGCTAAAAGATGCATGAATATAAAACTGCAAGGATAACTAAAGCTATCGGAAATTGATTTCATTAGTGACACACATTTTACATGTTTACTGCATCATATATTACAGGACTCATATTAATTATCTGTCACTGCCTCTTCCTTTGCAGGAAATAACAAAAACAATTTTTAAAAGTGCCGCCTTTCTCAAAGAAAGAGATTCAGACACAACAATGATAGAAGATCTCTCCTATAACAAACAATATGTGAGAAAAGATCTCAAAGTTCCCAAGTCCAGCACCTTTGTGTGACTAAAAACCTTACAACATGAGCACTGAAGCAGGCTGCTATACATCTACTCATAGCTGACCGAGTTATCACTGTTTCACCCAAAGAAGAAAAAGAAAGATGTTCAACTGCAGTCATCATCCAAAGTTACAAAATCTTGCACATGGAGAATTTAAGAAACGCTATGAAAACATAATATTAGCTGATGCACACCTCCACATCAAATCAAGAAAAAGTATCTATTTACATCATGAACATTACATTGCACAACACTAAACCTATAAAACGGCAGTTGCATTTAGCAGATACCAGGCATAAATAGTGATGTGGATATTGAAATTGAAAACTGTAAAATGATGTCCAAGACTGTAAATACTTCATCATCTGACCTTTGAGTGCCACAGTGTTGGAGGATAATACAAATAAATCAATGATCAAAATCACAGAAGGACATTCCCAGACCTGTAGAAGGGGTGCTTCATTCAGATTAGACATACCAAGTATACTTAAGGAGAGTAAAAAAAATAGAAAAAGAAACTATTAGATGTGCAAACCATACCATCATTGCAATTAGAAACATCTTGAAGTAACTTGAAATAAGTATTGCCAGCAGAAGGTCTTTGTACCTATATCAAAATACACAGAATCATATAACGTGTACATTATAACGTATATATTATGCTCTAACAAATGCGAAAAAATCTTTATCACAGCATTAAAGGCTGGCTAGAAGATTACCGTTATATTCTTTTAAGCCATGACATGGGTGATAATAAACCATTGTTCTTGTATGTTCTGTATTACTTTCCTTCCATTCCATAAATTTCAAACCATGTTGTTCTAATCTTTCTGACCAAATTCTCACTAATCTTAGGATCACCATATTCTTGGGTATCCACTATCACTCAATATTTTCAACTGGTCACAAATCAAAGATTAGCAATTATCCAATTCAAACTTCTGAGCTTATCAAATGATTAAGATATGCGTGCTTTCTGATCTAATTTTCAAAAAGACAGGTAATGAAAGAATGCCTCGATGCTGATTCATCCTGAGAAGTATGACTAGGGAATATTACCCGAGTGATCTAGGGAATTTGCTGAAAAGAGCCCTCGTAGCAAGCACAAAGGTAGAAAAAAACATGAAATTCCCAAAGACAACATCCATCAGCATCTGAAATGAAAACATTTCCAACCCATCACAATGCACATCAAGTTAGAAATCTAAAACACAAAAAATCCAACAAAATTTACCTACATTTTGAAACCTCCAAAGCAAAGAAGCAAAGCTCATGGACAAACCCCACTCTTCCCTGGTCCTTTCCAGAAATAAACTCCTATCTTGAGTATATAGCTAAGGCACTCAATGCATATATTCTGACACATATTTGTAAATGAAACTAAAGAAATTCCGAAAATCATAATCCGAATACGAATGGATACAAGCATCCAAAAGAAGAAACCCGAAAGCTGACTTCCACAACAAACCCTGCAAATTATGCCAATAAATCACCATTACTCGAAAACCCAGTAACCAAAAGCTGTACTATAAAACTAAACACAATGCCCATTAAGCAAAACTAAGCAACTTAAGTACCTGAAAGGCGGGAGCTTGCGAGTCAATCACATTATATAGCAAATGGGTATAAGCTTTCTTCTTGTGCAGAATCAAATCAATCAGAATAATCTGACAGTACCCAACAAAAATCCCCAAAGAAAAAAAAAAGTTTCAATCTTTATTGAACTGCGAAAACAAAGATGAAGAACAAACCAAGATAGAAGCTTTACTATGGGCTCGCACTCGATGTACTCGTCCGCAACTGCCTTGCAATTATCCTAATCACAGAAATTGAAACCCTTTTTTTACCTCCGGTAAAATCAAAATGGGTTCTTGAGATTCATTGAAATTGAATACACAGAAAAAAGAAATTACGCATTTCATGAGTCGAATATTTCCAGGTGAGTATTGAACGAAAAGCCTCATCATTCGAGCCCCACATTCCACACATCGATACTCCATCAATCAGCTTCAGACCCTTTTCTTCTTCCTCTCTATTTTTCTCTAAGTCTCTGTTTCTCTGGCCCCACTGTTCTTCTTTCTGTTATACCCAATTTGGGCTCTTCCCTCATTTTCATGAAATGTTGGGGTTAAGCCCCAAATCTCCACGCCCATTGGTTTTTCCCATTTCATTCAAACGATGTCGCATTGAAATGCTCTCTCTTTTTAGCTAGGTTGTAGCACATTTGAATTCAAAATGTGTAGTGAAAAGGAAACAGAACAACCCTTCTTGGGATTGATAGTTGGCTATAGCTAGCTAGACCACCCTATTGTGGTCCATGCAACTGTTGTTGCTTGGTTAAATGGAGTTGTGCTCAAGCATCTTGAGATTGATAGTTTGAGGATTAGATTTGGGAAATACTAGCGACTTTCTGACGTGTACGATGATTCGTGAAATAATCGGTGGTTGAGAAATGAGCATAGAGAACTGTGCGTGAGCGTTATCTACAATGAATCGCACAATATTTAATGGTTGAAAAATGAGCATAAAAGACTGCACATGTTAGTAGTATGTACGTTTAAAGATGTTTGTCTGCTTTTTGTCTTTTACCTTTGCCATGTGACCTGTTCTATCATCATCATCTATGGTGACTCCTAAGGAAGCCTAGCAACCTATGTATACCTGCTCTAGAGGCTATAGAATGGGCACCTCCTAGATCTACTTTCAACGCTTAGATAATCCTTTACTTAACAAAATCAGCTTGTCTAATGGTTTTCCTTAATCTAAATATTATGTGCATCATTGAACCAACCATTTTATGTACTTGATCACCGCTTGAATTAATCTTCGCACTGACATACAACTTTAAAGTATATACATATATACTTTCATTTATATTAATTTCTTTTGTTTTTTATGCTACATACATCCACAAAATCAAATTAGGGTTTCTTATTCAAACCAGAAATTAGGGTTTTCCATTTCCTCGAGCGAGTGAAGATATATATATTAATTCATTATCCTACATGCTAGCTGTTTGAGATTGATTAATATCATTTGATATTGGTATGAATTCTATATTCTTATGAATTATGAATAATTATGCAGTAAGCTCTGGAACTCCGGTCCAAAAAATATAGTCCGATCAGCAAGATTATCAGTTCTTTTATATTTACATTAAAACTACATATATTAGATTGGAAGAATCATCTACTGTAAATAACTATAAAGCATGATATATATTTATTCAGTGAAAGATTACTGCATGTATTAGCGGGGCATCAGTCAGGCACTGGAATTTGTTGAGTTACACTAAATATATGAACCCTAAGAGCATGTTTAGCAGACTCTCTATTTTGGCTCCTTAGCTATTTTAGAGAGTATGTTTAGCTTTTTATCTATTTTAGCAGCTGCACCAGACTCCTAAGTAACATTAGCTATCTCGCTCCTAAATATAGAGAGCGAGATGAGACTCTCTATAATTTAAAACATTCATTTTGAGTTACTTTATGTAATTTATAAATACATTTAAACTATTTAATATTCCTTTAAAAAATAATATAAATTTAAAATTAGCTAAAATAGAGAGCACTGATACAGATATATTTCTAAAATGTCTAGCCAAAATGACTTTTTAGCTATTTTAGCTAAAATTTGACTGTAAAATGGCTAGCATTACTAAATATACTCTAATCTCACAGCAGCATTATATTTTTTGGAACCTTACCGATCACCACATAGAAAAGGAAACATGTTTATAGTACGTTCAGATTAAGCTTTTCATGGAGTAAATATATGCATAACTAGTGCAACGCTTGCAAGAACGTACTGCGACTAATTATTATAAGAGTCGGAGTAAGAGGGATAACGTGAAGCAGTTAGTTGAAGAGTGTGTAGTACTTAATTATCATCTTAAGCAATCAAGTCTATATATGTGATCGTACTTCATATTAGATGTGAGCTGCCTTTCTTTGATAATTATTTGTTTGTGTTTTCCATCATCTATGACATGTAATAAATTCGTATATACTTGACATGATTAACTAACAATACACTACTTTATCCTCTAATATACGTACCTTATATATGTTAAAATTAATAAGATAACCAATTAATAAGCTTGAGGATTGGTAAGTACAAATCATGATCACGAGGTGAAAATCATAACTAAGAAATGGGATCGAGATGCATGATTAGCTAGACTTGTGAGCAAAGCATGAATTACACAAAGGCGATGTATAATTGAAGCACTTGAATCTACATATATTTACAATATAGATCTACAAAACACACCGTTTCGAAGAAAAGTTTGTATCAGAAGCTAGCATCAGACTTCTTACATTTCTCTTGGGTGATTAATCATCTTGCATTTAACAATGTAGTATAACACGTATGAAGTAAACAAAGGGATTACTCCTATCCAAAGTAATTAAGACAGAACCAAAACTGATTAAGACGACAACGTACATTTAACTACCAAGATTAAAACTAGCTAGCTAGGGTAAAATACTTGACAATGCATATGCATGGTACTAGAGATTTTGAATATATGTGGGAGCTATTCATGCTATACCTCTTGACAATATCACTGAAGTTTCCGCGCCTTACCAGCTGTAAAGGATGCCTAACTTAGCAGCTGCAGCAGCAAGCAACTAAGTAAACACTTAATTAACACAATTCAGAAAGTACAGAAAGATAAGCACATGCATAACTGGTAAACAACGATATGGCATAGAAATCAAATGTTTGATGTATAAATTTACTGAATAAATACCTGTATATTGTAAGTCTGTATAAAACACTGAGAATTTTAAGTACTACTGCCCTTAATTAGACACGTTGTTCCATACCATGGCATACATACATTGTTTTTTGCAATTGATGGATCTTTAAACCAAAGAATTTATCATCAGAACTGTCGATCAACTTTTTTGTGTCTTAGATTTAGATGTGAAAGTGATCCAATGATATGATCAATGTATTCAAAGTGCATAGTATCAACTACTAGCTAGTAGAACCGGTAATATATATTGCTGTAAAGAAATTGATTTGCTAATTCATATATCACTTTGTTTTATATATAATATAGTTCCTAATGATCAAAGACAATTATAAACGACAAGGAAGTAGCAGGTTTTCCTGTATCTGAACTAAGCCTCATCAAATGCAGGTTAGGGATCCAAATAAAACGACAAGGAAGTAGATTTTCCCTTTTCAGAAAGCAGCTGATCCGCTGAACCGGCCAGTGGGGCAGCATAATTGGGCAGCCTTAACTCCAGAGGTTGAGAAAGCGAAGAAGAAGGAAGGTGATGATGATGATGATGCTGATGTGGAGAGAGCGAAGCCACTGTGGAAGACAATATCTGACATTGTTCTGGTTCATCTTCTTGCATTGGACTGTACTCCATGTTCACACCAAACAGCCTAAGCCGCTTATTAGTAGTAGGACTCATATTTTTACCATGGTGATGGTGATGATGTTGGACCAGTGGCACTGAATCAATCACCACGGCGGGACTAATTCCCCTGTGGTGGTAGTATTGTTGTTGTTGCTGCTGCTGCTGCAATTGGTAGGGGTTCATCTGATGATACTGATACTGGTGATGGTATGGATGGTGAATGTTGTAATGAAAATGCTCGTGATGCCGTAGTGGCATTGACATTAGTGGAGGCCGCTGCAGCGAGTAAAATCGCCCTCCGCCTCCCCAGAGAGAGGTTTGATTAGGCGGTAGAGGAGGCGGAGGGCGGCGTTTCCAGTCAATGTACAAGACATTTGAGTCCCTTACACTCCGCTCGAAGGACACAATGTCACCAGCATCAAGCTTCTTGTCCTTGACAAACCGGCTCCAGCCTTTGGTCATCACATAGCTCTGGCTACTGTTCCAGTAAGAGTACCTGAACCGCCACGGCTTCCCAGTCCGGTCCTGGAAGTTTAATAACAGACCCTTCTCGTTGGTGGACGAATCAAGTGGGAAGTACTTCTCGGCATGTTGTTTTGGGATCACTAAACGGTTGAGCTTGCCCACATCACTTGGAGTAACAACTTTGTCAAACATGTGCTCTCGCTCACTGTTTGGGGGCCAATCGTTGTTGTTGTTGTCTTTCGCATTTCTTAGTGACAAGTCCATGAAGTTTATGGCTTCTGGGGTTTGGGAGGAGGATGATGATGACCCATAATTGTAAGAAGGAGATAAGTACTTACTGTTAATGATGTGGTTCTTGTCTTCTTCCTCTTCTTGATCCTCTTCTTTATCAGAATACCCTTTTTGATCTCCTTGCACAAAGTACTCCATGACCCACCTCCAATTTCAGCCTATATCAATTCCTGGATCTGGAGCAATATGATTCAAAACCCTACCTGCTCAGTATAGTATATCTTAATTTATCAGTGAAAAATAAAATGGAAAGATTAAGATCATAAATACCGATAATGAATGAATTACAAGACCTTACCTGGAGCAACTACCCAGTTAATTGCTTAGATCTCTGAGGCCCTAGAGACTTAGAGAGAGCCAAAAGGGAGCTCTATCTAGCTCTCAGTTTGAGTCCCACAGTAAAAGGGCCGGTGGCTTCTTTCACTCGAACCCTAAAACATCATAAGTAAGTGGAATAGTAGTTGTTGGGTATTGTTGACCAAGCCAGATAAGAGAAGAGAGATCATCATGCATATGCAAGGACTAGATGGCTGACCGATGATGTTGCTTTAATTGTACTGCTCAATTTAGTAGCTGATTATTAATTACCTCCATTGATGAAGCTGAGCTAGATGTTCTTCAGAAGTGAGAAGAAAGCAGAAAAACACATCCGTCTTCAGTTTTTCTTCTTGAGAAGAAAGAAGGGAGCGAGGGGACTGAGGGAGAAGAAGAAACTGTTATACATAGCTAGCTAGCTAGGGACCCATGATATGAAGGATATGGGGTTTTGGGTCATGTGAGCTTTGTCCTTTTCTTTATTCAATAATTTTTGGCTAATTACCTATCTAGCTATTTCTCTCTGTGCTGAGAAGACCAGCAAGGCTAGAACACCAGAAGAGATAGGGCTGCTGGAACTTAGTTACTGTGGGAATTCATCTGCACAATAAAGATAACAGTGTTAATGTTATTGTAGTTCTTTCTATTATTATAGGCCACTTGTGGTGGAAAGAGGGCACCTTAGCTATAGCTAGAGGGTTAGGTTTGGGGTTTTTTCCTTCTTCTTTTTTTGACTTTTGGTGTCATTGATAGTGTACTATAGCTACAATTGCTGGTCCTGCCATCCAGCAAGTCCCCAGGGCCAGGCGATCGAGCTTTAGCTTAATTAGCGAACGCTGATATGATCAGTGATCGTCTGCTGCAGGCGCACAGACTGCTTGCATGCGCCTCCAAACTTCTGTTCGATCGCCGGCCGTGGTCGGACTCCGAAAGAGATGGTTCCCTAATCAGGCGCACACATACAATTAATATGCTTAATATATGACTTGTTTACATCTCTCGCAAACTCCCAATGTATATGCTAGATGATCAAGGAAAATCGGTAAATGTAGTACAAGTGACTTTATTCTTCTAATTTTATATATTTAAAGTATTTGTTTCGTGAGAGTGAAATCGTGGTTTTGCAACTTATTTCAAATTTAGGTGCGTTGAAACATCGAGAGTATAAGAGTCTAATTCCAAATATTAAAAATATCTCATATATAATCACCATAATTTCCACCGACGGATACATTATGTAATTAAAGTTCATACTTATTTGTTTCACAACCTCATATATTCAAATCAAAGACCCTAGGGCGAAACCGCGAAACCCCAATACTAATATGAGAGTTTGTATTATTTTTTTTTTAGGTAAATATGAGAGTTTCTATTGAGACCTCCAAATTTGCTCACTTGACCTCACTCTATTATGAATTATTAAATGAAAAATATAACCTACTATAAATTGACTATTAAGGACAATAATTATACACAAAAAAATATTATATTAATTTTCTCTAGACTTTCCAATTCAATAATATTATATTGCATTCTTTATTATTTTTCGTACCTATTTTCATTTTCCAATTTCACTACATACTCATTAAAGCATTCATATGTATTTAATAAGGATTAAAACTATTATTAAGATCATGTGACATAAAAATTTATAATATATATGTTGAACGGATATTGGTGAGGGAAAATAAAATAAATCATATTATGACCTAAATCTAAGTCTATCCATTAAATTTAAATAAAAAAAAAAAAGGAAGTAACATTAGGAAAAACTAAATAAATATTTAAATAAAATAAACATTAAGAAAAATGATTAATCTTCATTTTTTTGCACAGCTAAAATAGGAAGAAAAAAAAGTTTTAAAAAAAATCACAGAATAGTACATGTTCTTTTCTTGTTGATTAGAAATTATTTTTTTAAACTCAATAACTTGTGTTTGATTTTTCTTTATTGAAAAAGAGATTCATGTTGTCTGAAATGGATATGTAATTAAGATTTATAGAATAATTAAATCATTAAAATTATTCAGTTTTATATTTTAAAGATAATAGTTTGTTTGAAAATTATATGAATGAGGTTATTTGAGAAATTTTAGTGAGATTCAGTGAGTAAATTTAGTATTCGAAAATTTGATGGGAGGTTTAAAAAGCATAAGAGGTCAAGTGAGTAAATTTAGAGGTTCCAATAGAAAAACTCTACTAATATTCTTTTCTTGTCCATGACTTCTATCTCGACCAAACCCTAATACATTTCTATTGGACTTTTCGATGGCAAATTAATTAATGCTCCTAAATGATATCGCTTTGGAGGTCACCGCAAGAACATTACCAAAAAAAGTTTTTGCAAGATCTTATACCAAAATTAAATCGGTGTTTATGAGTCTAGTTGGTTAAGTGAAGCATAGAATTTTTTTCTTTTTTTTTTCTTTTATGGTAACCATGATGCTTATTCTGTGGTTCAAATTGCCGAGAAAAATCATCCGTCTTGCTTGGTATGCACTATTCTTCTTCTTCTTCTTTGAGAGAGAGAGAGAGAGAGAGGGAGGGAGGGAGAGAGAGACTCTTCTTAATTATTAAATGTCATCAGCAACAAAATGAATTAATAGCAATAAAAAGCTGGCACACAAGAATCACACGAGAAGAAAACCTGTATCTATCAATTAACCAAAAACATAGTAAAGGCCGGACAACCTGACGTGCATCCGACTATTAATGCTTATTAACTTGAGGAGAAAAAAATACTTCGGAGCAAACAATTGAAACAGTAATATTGTGTAAGGTGTTAGGGGTGTATTTGATATAAAATATTAAATACTTTGTATATTTGTGTATTGTTCTACTCAGATGTCATCACGTGTTTTAATAAAATTTTGAGTGACTTAGCTAGTTAGGTTCAATGTTCACGTTATAGAAGGATATGATTTATGCTCATATGCTATATCATTTTACTCAAATGTCATCAAGTGGTGTAAACTTTACACTTAAAGTTATGGATAAAAACTAGTGTAATAATCTAGAAAGTTAATAATTGGGCTTCTTATCATTGTTTTCTAATTGTTTCCAATTTAATTGAGACAATGCATAGTCAAATACACTAAAAGTGCTAGAAACCCTAGCGCATCCACACTTTCTCTCTCAAGTCTCAATCTACCCGAATTTGGATCCAAATCCGATGGCAACCCCCCAATCAGAGTAGAGGAGGCGACATTCCTGAACGGCGTCCTCTCGTAGCATGGCCCCTCAGCCCTCCCTTATGTCGAGGAAACCAAAGGGCACATCAGCCAGCACCTCGTCGCCCTCCTTGGAGCCCAACATTGCGACTTTCATCCATAACGACAGTCATAACGTCAACCTCATCCAGGCCGAAGGCACCACGCTGATGCCCGTGATCTACCTGCGCTTCCCTCCCTGCTTTTACCCTACCGTGGACCTGATCATCAAGCACCCTCATCCCTATATATGATAACCTCTCTATCATGGTCCCCATTCCCTATCTGCAGGCCTAGGTCTTCCCCATTTTCAATCTGCTCGATTTCACTAGGCTTCTCAACGACTACTTTGGTCGAGACTCGCCTCTTTACCTTAGTTACAAGGGCAAGGAAAAGGTTTAGTTTCTCTTAGGTTTATTTTGCCTGTTGAATGGACTTTGACCATTTGATTACTTGATTCTTAGTTTTTTCAATTGTACTAGGCGATTGAGATTGCTATTTAGAGAGTTAGGTTAATCAAGTTTTAGTCCTTTTGATAGGCTCGTTTTTAAGAATAAACGAGCTAAACTTGTTTGCAATAAGTGGTACTTGTTAGTTTTGATTGTTTGCTTGGTCAAAGATAAAAATTGATGTATGTGTTGTTCTAGCTATGATAAGAAATGAAATTATCTGCTTCTTTAAAAAAAAAAAAAACACGACTTAATTATTCTTATGAGTTTTCTTATACCATTCAATTGAGCTTTTTTCTTTTGTTCAAATCATTTTCAATTTTGTTACATTGACTTAGATATTGGTCCCAATTTTCATTGGGAACTATATTTGTTCACATTTGACCTGCCCATTATTGATTTTTGTGGTCCATTTTTCATCTTCCACATTATGGCTTCAAAACTCTACAGGTACCACACATATATTTTTGATGCTGAGCTCCTACTCCCCACATATGTATTGATAGAGAAAAAAAAATTAAAATTATCTTTGTTGAAGCCGAAATTTTGAAACTTCTAACTTCACCTTCCAAGTTCACACTCATGACATTAGTGACATTACCATCCCCACTTCTTAGAACTTTGAAATTTTAGCATACCGATATTCCTACTTTAAAAGTTTGAGATTCTTGATTAATACACACATCTTTTGTAATTTAAACTAGTTAGCTTAGAAGTAAACATTTACGATTAGTCATGAAAGACGATTTGCACGCACATTAGTTTTCGAGGATTTGTCATTCCCGTTCGTTATGTAGAATATATATATATATATATATATATATATATATATAGCTCCCATTTCAATGTTTTTTAATTTTCAACCACTATGCATATCTTGCCGGTCTCATCTAAAGAAAAAATACATGTTCATTTTAATCTCCATCTCTATCATTGCATTTAGTCTTCCTACAACAAAAGTATGGCTTTAACAATTCAACTGTCAAAAGTAAGAGTCAAGCATAAACCTTTTAAACAGTCTTGCTCACCTAAAGTATAATTTTAAGGGACTGTGAGGTAAAAGTGTATCTTAACCACATGTATTAATTAAATTTAAATGTTAAAATTATAATAACTTTAAATTGTGCATTTATCTTTAAGGGTGCGGATATTGTTATCCTACCATTTCTTTGTTCAATCTACTTGCTCATTACACTGTACATTTTAATTTCAATTATTAAATTTACGTATCTAACCGATTTCTCTTTCCAAGAATACCCTTATATGACATATCCAATTGAAAAAAAAAAATTTAACGAAAATCTCTCATTTAATTTATACCAATAAAAAACTAAAATATATTAAAATTTCCTAATAAAATCATAATCTATTTCAAAAAATTAAATCATAATCTAATTTACCTTCATTTTTTAGTTTAGTTTTTTTTTTTTTTTTCAATTTTAGTGTTCTCTATTTCAATCCATGTAAAAAGATTAGTATGTTTCTTCAAAAAAAAAAATATTTTAATTTTTTTGTGTTTAAAATTTTTACTTTCGATGTTCACAAATGATATTACAAAGATTTTGATAAAGTTAACACTAATGGTTTTGTGAATTGAATAACGAATTAACGATGAGGAGGCAACAAAAAAAGAAGTAATAAATTCAGATCGATTTGGGTGGAGAAAATAAAGATTAATGTTATCCAAGAAGAAATTAAGTAATCTTTGTAATTAATTAATTACTTATGTATTTATTTTTCCTCACATTTTTGGATTTTAGAAAATTAGTGTACTTATTAATCATTTTGCACTTGGGTAACATAATCTTTCAATAATTCAAATATTTGTAGAGTGAACTAAAAAAATGGTAGGATGGCAATAGCTGCGCTCTATTTTTAACCATCAGATGCATTTTTTACTTACGATCTCTGAAAAAATATCTCTTGGGTGAGGAGCTCTGAATATATTAAATCCTTATATTGTCAATTCAGGATGAGAATCATAACCCATTATGTTGTAAATTGATAATCCTTGTCCTTGTCATCTAGAGATTTTCTACCATCTATGAGATCAAGTGTCTTCAATGCCCTCGAAATACCAAGGTCTTATAAAATGTGAACAATAAAAATAGAAGTTATGGCATGACAAATTTGGCCTAAAAAATAAAGTTAGTCTAAAACTGTGTTTATTTTAATCTTTTCTTTTTGAAAATATTATTATATAGAAATCTTAAATACATTTTCATCTTCTCAAAAAAAAAAAAAAAATCTTAGATACTTTCTTTGATCGGAAAATCTTAAATACTAATCACTGAATAGTTAGCTGGATACAAACAGGTGGTAGGTGAGTTTTGGCAAGAATTTCCGAGGAACTGTCACAAGAAACCATCAAAGTGTGGGGGATGCATGGTCGATAGTCATGACTGGCTAGTGGTGCCGCCCTGTCCTTCCTGCCAGCCCTTCCCTCTCTTTAAAGCTAAAGCCTATCAGAAAACCTATTCGGGGCTTTGGGACCTCTTTCCCTCTCTCCCTCTTCTCTTTTCATTTATTCGATCGATCCTATAACTATATATATGCACCTAGCTCCTGCAGTACTCATGCTTACGCACTTAATGTTCATCTTTTGAGATCCAGAAATTTTCTGTTGTAATGATAATTAGAGAGCATATATATATAATTTTCTGTTCTGCTGTATACAATAATAGGGTCTAGCTAAGCTAGGGTTCCTAGGACCACATGCAAGCAAGTGTGGAAATGGTGAGAATTTATATAGATTAATCTGGGTGGGCAGCTTGCTAGCTACAGAGTAGAAATCGAACCAAACCAGATGGATCACCATTCAGTATCAACTACCATACGGTCTGACTACGTCTACCTTACAGTTTCTTCATTCCTCTTCCATCAATTATTCTGGTGCTGGCACTTTGTCCCCCCAGGCCACCTCTCTCTCTCTCTCTCTCTCTCTCTCTCTCTCTAATATGCCAAAATAACCAGAAGTACTAATCATATTCCATCGGCGCGCCATCATCATATATCTTATAATAGTTTCATTAAACTCAACTGATAAATGCTTGTATTTTTGTGCATACATATATCTTGGGCAGTAAAATGTGTTTTCATTGTGGGTGAATTTCCCCAATGGTCATTAAGCCAAAATTTTCTTAGTAGAAAATAACAAACAAACAAGCTGGTGAAACTACAAGATAAAAACGATGAAAATGCATGAAGGGATGAATCAATTAAAAGTCCACCAAACCATATAAAAATATTATGATAGTTTTTCAACACATAATGCAACTTTGTTACATTTCTAAAAGAAGTGAGATGAGCATAATCGCATTTTACAAATAAAGTGCAAACAATTTTCCATTCAATCCGAAGTTGTCATAGACAAATATGGGAGAGCAAAGAAAATCAACACAAGATATATATGGATCCATTTTTAACCATATACGATTACTTCATTCTCGACCCCAAAACTAACTCAATAGTCTTTATTTAAAAAATTGATTAGTCATACGGACCTATATCTCATTTGAGTGATGGTAGTTCTGTTTAGCTATTAAAGATGAGGATTTAATATTTCTATGTGAGACTCTCTGTATTGCTTTAAACAAGACAATTTATGTGTACTAGTAACCGTACTAGTAAATATAGTTTATATCAAGAGGTTGAATTTATTAGCTATTAAATGTTATTTTTAAGTTCTAGCTTGATTGGAGAATGAAACTGTTTTGACTGTTACTAAATTTTTTTCTCTCAAAATAAAATGATATATATATGTGTGTGTGTGTGTAAAAGTAGTTTGTGACAATTGGATTGACAATATGTTATTAGGTCTTTCATTATAGCTTAACCCGAAAACGCAGAAGGCTACCCATCACATTTCTGGTTTTCTGTCTCTCTACAAGCTCTAAACAAACTACACACGAAATTATCGAAGCCGTTTCTTTGTCTTCCAGCCCTTGGGGTGTGAATTCAAATATTATTGGTTAAAGATGTCTTAAAGATGCTTGAGTAGGGCAAAATGTAATCGGCAGAATGAGGACCACTGTGTGCAATTAGACCAATTAGTTGCAAGTTTGTAAAATTTCCTCGCAAGTCAATGATTATTCGAGAAGTAAGTAGAGAAGTTAAAAAGTAAAAGTCAATCACAACTTTTTCATCTCAAAAGAAAAAAGTTCATTAAGAAATATCATATGGATGAGTCCCATATCCATCTGATGATCGATGATAATGATATCCCAACTCATAGCAAAGAATCGAAGTAGGAATTGAAGCTAGAGGATGCTAGCTGTCTTGAATAAACTACACACATGCTTAATGGGAGACACCATATATGGGTATCTGTAGGACCATATGCAATGGGATAGGGGACACAAAAGGATCAAAACCAAAGATGATGAAATGGAGGCTTTCTTTCTCCTAGCTTAGGCGAGATTACCCAAATAATTCCCTTTAGATTTAACCCAGTGGGGCTTTCCGGCCGGCATGGCAGAAGATCGAAGAAAGTATGGATCATTATAACTATCAAGCAGCAGCAGCATATTACTGTTTTCAGAGATCCGATCAGATCCTCCATTCCTCTTCCCTTTTCTCAAAAGAAAGAAAGTTTATATAACAAACAAGGCCCACACTAGTAGTAGTCTAGCTACTAGCAATGGCATTGATTCATGCCTAGCTCTCTCGATCCCACACTGTCTTCTGAACAAACCGTTGAGTCTCTCAGAAGCCTCACTCTCTGTTACGTTGCTTTCCTCGATCTTCACTACATATGGCATAAGGTCATCGTTTTAAAGAACTGTGAACATGGTCAATTCGATAACCATACAATGAATTTAATAACTAAACGTACTTGTTGATATTTCTTTAATAAGTAATTCTGAAAATCTAACCATGTTGATAACTATTTTGTCAACTAAAATGGTGATATATTAACAGACAAATCCAAAACATAGGATGCAATAGATCAAATAGTTAAAGAAATAGTTTCGATTTAACTAAATTTTATAGAATCATATATCACGAGTAACCTATATAACATAAACGATATCGATCCTAGCTCAAATAAGTGTCTGTAACTTTCTATAAATGAGGTTAACCTTACTTGAGAAAGTATAAGTACGTGTACGTGTGTGGCTAACTAGCTATTTGGTTATCTAGGTATAGAAGCAACATACTTATTACTTGCACTATATATCTACCAACATGTGACCCTGACTAAGGTCATATGCCCCCTTGGTTTCTTTATTCATACTGATCGACTTTACATATCTAGATCTATGTTCGTAGTACTGTATATTAGCTGGTACCGATGTAATAAAACACTCATTTTTGTGGTTAGAGTCTAACAAATTATGTCACATTTGGTTCGCGGAAAGTAAGCATCAGGAAAGGGAGAAGTTAAAGGAAATCATTTCCTGAAGGAAGGGAAAATAAGGGGGAAATTGGTTCTTTCCAAACCCAAAATGAATCACTTTCCTTAATTCTTTCATTGCATTTATTACTCACAACATATTTTTTTATTACATTATTTACCAACTTTTTAACAATTTTCCTGATAAATTTCATTACGTTACCAAACATCGGAATTGAAAGTTGTTGGGAAATTACATTTCCCTTCCCATGGGAAAGATAAAGGAATTACTTTCCTTTCCGTGAACCAAACGAGGCCTTAAGGTAAATACGATATGTTATTTTTGGTACTTAATAAAACCTATGAAGTATAAAGTCAAACTATATAGGCCGGCAAGATGAAATGATTATGAGCCCTTATTATGTTAATTAAGCACCAGTGGTCCAAAGCATGCCTTTATAATGCATATAGATGCTACTAATTAAAATGCATGTGGATCTCAGATATGGTTGAAGCTTTCCAAAAAAAGGCTAGGGTTTATAGCTATTAGCTGGTAACAAAGTAATAACTGATCCATAAAAGCGGCCACAGCTATGATATATAAGAATACATAGCTTACAACCGTAGGGAACAAGATCATCTACAACATATATAAGAGAAGATCACCTGCTGGACCAAATTCTTAAGCTCGTTAATTAGCATTTCGTTGATATGACACACGTCTTTATGAATCTGTGTACAATTACAGGTAAAAAGAAACCTCAAACTTTATGTCTTTGTGGGTTGCTGAAGTAAACCCTAATACCGAGAATTCAATATTTCAGTGCGTGCATGATACACATGCTGCAGAGAATTTTGGAAAGTGAGTTGGAGAGTTGGGTGTGGGGCTTGAATCAATTGGGCGATGTCTGTCTGTCTGTCACTGAAGTAGTGTCTGAGATGATAAAGATCACCATGGCCAACCTGCTTTGAGCCATTGAAATAAATACTGTACTTTGATTATGCGAGTTTTGCGTCGAGCTCTCTCATTTCATCTTTCTTCTTCATATTCCAGTTCCTTTTCAACTAGAAACACTACCAGGAATTAATGAACAATCCGGATTCCTATGCCACCAACCCAACTTTTTTTTTTTTCCTTCTTCTGCGCACGCATTTGTTGCCGTTAGAAAAATCAAATCTGTGGAATTAATGCATGCCCTATTTCTCTGGGTCTCAATGGATTTCACTGTAAAGAGTTCCATACATATACTCTCAGCTCATATTTCCGGCCCATCATCATATACTTGGGCAGAAAACTTTGGAGTTCAAGCTCCTAAAAGACTGTATAGTATAAATGTATGCTCCATTCAGTTTTTCATTCACATATATACAATAGTTTTTTTCAAGACGTACGTGTTTTATATACTTGATCAAAGTTGATTCTTCCAACTTTGAAGAAATAGACTTTTGAAGCGTATCTTTCGAGCAACAAACTTCGTAGTGTTCGAATATTAGAAGAGTTATATGATCAATGAGAATCAAATCTTAGACTTTATGTCCTCCTTCAAGTGTTTCTAGTATTCATAATTTTGACACGTGTAATTCGAATTGCTCGAGAGTCTTTTTTGAAAAGGAAAAATAAAAAGAAAAGTTGCAGGCTCTTCCAATTTTTGGTTTAAATGGTACTGTGTGGCTTTCATCTCACACATGAGGCATGTTTAGCATGTATGAATGGGCTAGGTTAGAATGAGTTTTTTTTTTTTTTTTTAATTTTTTTTAAATTTATTTATTTATGACATATAGGTTAGAATGAGTTCCTACAGTCGGTTGTTTATCTTATCTCCTTAAATAAAAATATCCAAAAAGAGTTAGTCACCATCTAGAGAGAACATATCATATTGCCTATCTATAAAAAGAAATAATAATAATAATACTAATAATAACAACAACAAACAAACAAACAATAACCCCCTTAATCTATCTTTCTTTAAACCCATATCTAGGTCCGTTAAGGCGAGATCTAGATTATCGGTTTGCGAGGGAAGGTGGTTTTCTTGTCCGGATGCATGTCCTAACTATTTAGTTCAAGTTTTCCCCAACTCATCCTCGTGTCTTCTCATCATAATCATTAGATCTGAAAACCACTCTCATCTACAGCCGAATATCTCTCATGGATGGCCACTTGCAAGTATTCCTCTCCCATGTCTTGAGTGGCTATATCTGTTCTCGAATTCTTTGATAGTTGTCACGACATACATAAGGTTAAAATCTCCTGACAGGCAAGAGACTAGAATACCCTTTGCGGGAACCCAAACATCTCTTCAAGCTAGTAGAGATATATCGAGCTAAAGCTTTGGTTTTTCCTTTTCATTTGGGACTTCAATCTAGTGCGGAATAGTGTTCCATTCGGACCATATGTATTACACCGGACTTGTTCCCTTTAATTAATACACTTTACATTTTAATCATTAAAAAAAAAATATTGAAGGAAATAGTATTTACGCGCCTAGCCGTTATCTATGGCAAAAAAATCTTTCACTTTAATTATTAATCTCAGAAAAAAATTTGGTACTCTCACACTTTCCTCATGATCATGATTATGATACAAGAGCAAAAATTTTGAAAGCCACTAAGCCAGGATCTTCTATCACGCACTATGCAAGAGCAAAAATGGGAATATAGGACATGGAGAGGCATAAATCTAAACTCCAAAACAGAGACCGGTCACAGTTTTGGGTCCCAGCGAAAAGATCTGATAGGATAAAAATATTCAGCTCGATCTCAGGAAATTATTCCCTCTTTTCCTCCCACCATTCTCCTCCTCCTGCCGAATAAAATCCAATCCCCCGTCCATTGACTTTAGGAGAGAGATAGAGAGAGCACTACTTTTGCCTTTTCCCGGTCAGGGTCCGACCCCTAATTTTCCGGGTGGGATTCCACAGTCCCACACACTTCCACTGGGGCCTCTCCCAATCAGGACAAGGGGTAGAAACGTAAATTTAAAATTTCTCTGGAATTTCATTTTTTTACAAAGACACCAATATTAATTTTCATATATATATATATATATATAAATAGTGGTTCGAGAGCGGACGTCTGTAACCTAGAAAGAGAGCGGATGTTCGCAACTCAGAAAAAGTGTCAACGTCGCTCCTCCGGCCTAGATCAAGCGTCGACAGCGCAGTACAGCTTGCCGGACGGAGGTTAAGGGTCAAACGGACCAATGTGCAATGGGGTGGAGCCACCAACGACATGGTTGCAGTGCTACCCAGAACGTTGCAGTTGCAGATGAGGTCGCCGGTGACCATCCTTCAACCTCGATCTCCTCTGACCTCGATCGTTGCCCACAAGCGGTCTGGGATGCCTCCGACTTCCGTCCGACAAGCCCAACACCGACTGGAAGCTGCTACAGCGTCGACGTCCACACTTTAGTGATAGTGCGGAAGTCCGCCTGTGATCAGGCCTCTATATATATAATGTTTTCTTTTATCGGGGTGAGGTGTTAGCGAGTTAGTAAAAACTCACACAGTCAGTATTTGTACCAGTGTCCACGAAAGTATCCCACCAAAGTTAGACTAATTTCCCGCGTAGGCGTACGACTTCAAAGAAGCCTAAAACCTGCTGACCACAAACTGGTGAGGGTTGAGACTCGAACGCTAGACATGAGAGTTCTATGTTAGGCCGCTCAACCAACCTTACCACATGAGGTGGTTTGATATTTTAGTTTTCATATATTTTTAGTTGATTATATAATTTATATAAATAATAATGAAAGATATTTACTACAAATCAAATGAGAACCCTAGCCTTCCCAGCAGCGCTAACACTAACGCTGCCTTCGTGCGGCAACGACGAACACGGGGGCTCCGGCCGACTTCCAACCCCAAAGCATGGAGGTGACGCTTACAGCGCCTCCGACCAGCCTCCAAACCCAACACATTTGGGTACAATCCTCTTTCTCCCATCGATGGTCTTCGATTTGTCAAGAATAGAACTATCCTCTTGGGATAGCAGTTTCTAGTGGTGGTGGCCTGATCCGTGGGGGCTCCATTTTCAGATCCCTGCATATGATAATGATAGTGGTGGTTTGTACTATGGCGGCGAGTTTCTTACAATTGGGTTGGCTTCGTCCAGAATCATAACTGCACATAGGTGTAGTCCAGAGTTTGCAAATCGTCACCATGCTTCATCGACGGTGGGTTGGTTTTGGCTGGAATTGCAATTGCTGCCAAATTAGGGGGAGCGTAGCTGGATCTTGGTGTCCAGATCAATATGGCTGGACCGATTTTGGCCTCCAATCCGAACCGAGTTCTCAATGACTTCCATGGAGGATGTAGCATTAGAGAAGACCCTTAATGTTCTCCCTGACGGCGGTTACTTGGCTGGCTATGGGTTTGCGCACGAAGCCGGTGGCCTGGGATATGACAGCGGTGGTGTTACTACCGTTGGTTCAGAGTTATGGGGATTGGGTCAAATATCTCTATGGCTTGGACTTTGCTGCTGTGGGCCAGAAATTACAATTGAAAGAAGAGATGAGCTTGGGCCCTTCATTAGTGAAGCAATAATGCGGGTCATCAGGAGTTGGGGCAGCTGTGGGGCCCACTTCACTTTCTCTATGTGCTCGGGAAAATCTCCTAGCCCTAGCTTGCAAGGCAAAGGAAAAATCTAGTTTTGTGTGGTGCTAGGCCTATGTACTATGTCATAGTGTCTCCATAGTCATAGGCTCGCTTTAATAAGTGAGCGGTTAGTTCAACTATAAGTGGTCTATCTCTATGTATCGCAGTAGTTCTCTTACTACAACTTCTTGATCTGTCTAGTTGAAGGCGGCAGAATGATACGTAATAACCATCTTGACATGTGTTTAATGAAATCCACATTTACTCAAAAAAAGAAAGAAAGGATATTTACTTAATATTTATATTATTTTTTTAAAGTCTCGACTTTCAATATTTATATTTTCTTCACTATTTTTCTTTTTTATTTCTGTGTTTCTGAGCTCTGAAAGTAGTAGCAGAAAGTAATCGAGGATTTTAGGGATTAGAGAGAGAGAGAGCACGGTGGAAGCGTGAGGTGGTGGGGGTTGAGGGTTCGGTTTTGACTCTGGTCAAACGAGTCTCACAGAAGAAGAAGAAGAAGAATAGAAGAGAGATAGAGAGCAGAACAGGCGTAGATAGACCGTGGAATCTCAGAAAGGAAAAAAAAAAAATTTCTCCCATAAAAAAAAAAATTTCTTTGAATTTAGGGTTTCGTTTTTGATCGGCTTCTGCGTCTCTGTACGGTCTATCCACTCCTCTCTCACTCTCCCTCTCTCTCTTTTATGACTCTGCTTCTTCCTATTGATTTCGATTGCTGTTCTTGATTGTTGTGTTTTCGCCGCAGTTTTGTATTTTGTTCTGTTGTTCTTGAATGAGTATTGGAGAAAAGGAATACAAATTTAGTGAGGTTTGTGATAGATAGGGTTATATAGGTATAGAAATTGCTGAAATTTGCAGAGCTTTGTTGTGACTGTGAGGTTAGAATGGATACAGAGCCGGCTAGGGTTACAGGGGACAGTGGTGGCAATGGGGGAGAGGCGGTTCGGGCTTCTTACTGGCTGGATGCTTGTGAGGACATTGGGGATTTTGTGGACTTTTCCGAAAATTCGGGTGCTACGGTAGTGGTGGCGAGTGGGAACGGTTGCAATCAGGAGGAGGTGGGTGATTTTTTCGGCGGGATTGATCACATTCTTGACAGTATCAAAAGTGGAGCTGGATTGCCGGATGGGAAGGGGGATGGGGTAGTGAGCAGTGGCAATGCGGAGGAGGTTGGGGCGACTGGCATTTCCAATGGACTGAGTGGTGAGAATGGTCAGAGTGGGGGTCGAAATTCTGAAGGTGCTAATGGAGATGGGAGAGTGGCGGTGGTGGTGGCTTCTGCTGCTAAGCGTAATCACAATGGTTTGAGCAAGTATGAGAGTAATGGGAGGTGGAATCGGGGTGTGAGGGAAAGAGATGTGAGTGGTGAAGAGCGGTGCCCCAAGAGGGTTGCGGTAGATAATGGTAGGAATGAGAGGTATAGTTCAGGCAGAGTGCAATATCAGCTGAGGGAGAGGAATTCTGGTCGGAAGAGGACTCGTGATCCTTGGGATGACATTGATAGGAGGGACAGGGATAGGGACAGAGATAGAGATCGGACTAGGAGAAGAGAGAGTTATGGTAGTAATAGGAGGGATAGTAGAGATTGGGAAGCAAAGGGCTATTGGGAGAGGGATAAATTGGGGTCAAATGAGCTTGTTTTTAGATTAGGAGCTTATGAACCTCATCAGAAGAAAGAGGAGAAAGTCGCTAATGACAAAATCAATGAAAAGGATGTGAAGAAATCTGAAGAGCTGAAGAAAGAAAAGATTCCTGAGGAACGAGCCAGACAGTATCAATTGGATGTTCTTGAACAGGCAAAGAAGAGCAATACGATAGCTTTTCTTGAAACTGGGGCTGGGAAGACACTCATTGCCATTCTCCTCATGCAAAGTGTCTGCAATGATTTGCAAAAGAAGAATAAAAAGATGCTTTCTGTGTTTCTAGTTCCTAAAGTTCCGCTTGTTTATCAGGTAATACATGTGTGAATTTGGAGACTCATTATTGTTGTTGTTGTTGTAGTTCATGTTCATCCATTGCAATATCAGTTTTTGGGTTAATGATAACTATCTTGCTTGTCGAATTTCAGCAAGCAGAAGTTATTCGCGAGCGAACTGGTTTCCAAGTGGGCCATTATTGTGGTGAGATGGGTCAAGATTTTTGGGATACACGAAGATGGCAGCGTGAGTTTGATACTAAACAGGTACATTCCAGCTTTTGCTCTTCGAAGTTAGAACATATGTTCACCCTTATGTTTGCTACTTTTCTCATTTTCTAGTGATAAACTTTTGTCTTTTGAATATATGTTATAAAAGAGGTTTGTAAATTGTAATCATTACCTGAAGTTCTTATGTTTTTTTTTTCCTTGCTTATATTAGTTTATTCTAGACTCAGTTCACGTTGGCTGGGTTATAGTACTTTTGGGAGGGAAATAAACTGGAATGACTTTAAATAGTAGAGTGGGAGTGTACAAATTACATATATAAAGGAAAAGCAAAAATTTTGAAGTGTCCATAAGACTAAAAATCCCTGAAATGTAGCCTTGATCTGTAAAACTTAATCCACAAATTAAAGTATTCTATAGGTTTTTAGAGTATAGTATTTTGGCTCTGATGGAAAGGTGAATTCTGCATAGGTCGATATCCACTTCCACTTGATCCTGTAACTTAGGATGGTTACTGCTCAGTCCTTGATTACTGCCTGATATTTTTCTTTGCAGGTTCTAGTAATGACAGCTCAAATTCTATTGAACATTCTAAGACACAGCATTATAAAGATGGAATCGATTAATCTATTGATTCTGGATGAGTGCCATCACGCTGTGAAGAAACATCCATACTCTTTAGTGATGTCCGAGTTCTATCATACAACCCCAAAAGAGAAGAGACCATCTGTATTTGGAATGACTGCTTCTCCTGTTAACTTAAAAGGTAATTCTTTTTGTCAGTCGCTTTAATTGCTCAATATTTGTATCTTAGATTCAACTCTTGTTTTCACATGGAAATGGTTTTAAGTGACAGTAAATTGTCGTTTCTTCTGCTTGTGTTCTATTCAGGTGTTTCCAATCAACTAGATTGTGCAATAAAGATTCGTAATCTTGAAAGTAAACTGGATTCCGTTGTTTGCACCATAAAGGACCGGAAGGACCTGGAAAAGCATGTTCCAATGCCCTCAGAAATTGTTGTTGAGTATGACAAAGCAGCCAGCTTATGGTCCTTTCATGAACAGCTAAAACAAATGGAAGTGGAAGTTGAAGAAGCTGCAAAGTCTAGCTCTAGAAGAAGTAAATGGCAGTTTATGGGAGCTAGAGATGCTGGGGCCAAGGAAGAGCTACGCCAAGTGTATGGTGTTTCAGAAAGAACAGAAAGTGATGGGGCTGTTAACCTAATTCAGAAGCTGAGGGCTATCAATTATGCACTTGGTGAACTGGGTCAGTGGTGCGCCTACAAGGTACTGGTTATTAGAATTGTTCTCAACTGTATGTTTCTTGGTCAGCTATCAAAAATCTGTGAAAGAAGTGCTAACTCATTTCTTCACAGGTGGCACAATCATTCTTGACAGCTTTACAAAATGATGAGAGGGCAAACTACCAGCTTGATGTCAAGTTTCAAGAAACTTACCTGATCAGAGTTGTATCTCTTTTACAATGTCATCTGTCAGAGGGCGCTGCTTCTGACAAGGAAACAAAACTACCAGATTCAGAGAGTGGCGTTTCTCATGACGAAATTGAGGAAGGAGAGCTACCTGATAGTCATGGTTAGTCTGGTTGTTCAGTTATGTTATCTGTTTACAAAATTAGATCCTGATAGCTCCCAAACAATCATGATGATTTAAGAAAATTGTTTACCATTAGTTAAAGGAAGGAAAATAGTCATTGGTAAAAATTGACTTGGGAAATGATGAGAATAGTATGCATGAAATTTAGATATGTCCCTGACTAATTTAGTGTCATCTGTTGTCCATTTTATTGCTCATGAAGTATCCTTATCATTGACTATCAATGAAATCCTATGTCTTCTAGGGTCTAGGGTTACAGGTAACATGTCATGCATTGGGGTTGCCTATATGTGTCAAGCATGCTCTTCATAATTTATTCCTTGAACTAACCAGCATTTTATCTACTTCTGCGGTGCAGTTGTTTCTGGTGGGGAGCATGTAGATGTGATAATCGGAGCTGCTGTAGCTGATGGGAAGGTGACGCCAAAAGTGCAGTCACTAATTAAAGTTCTTCTCAAGTATCAGCATACAGAAGATTTCCGTGCAATCATCTTTGTGGAGCGAGTTGTCTCCGCTTTAGTTCTTCCTAAGGTTGTATTGCTATTTGATATTGTTTTTCTTAATGATATCGTTCAAGTTCCTTATTGTATTGTTCTTCCAAGCATGTAGGTCTTTGCTGAGCTTCCATCTCTAGGTTTTATCGAGTGTGCAAGCTTGATTGGCCACAATAATAGTCAGGAAATGCGAAGTAGCCAAATGCAGGACACAATTGCCAAATTCAAGGATGGTCGTGTAAGTTGAAACTCCATTTTTCATGAATTTTGAATTAATTAAACAAAAGGCAATTTTTTTCAGAAAAAGTTGTTCTGTTATCTAAAAGGTTCTTGATTATCTTTGTAGGTGACATTGTTAGTTGCAACTAGTGTTGCTGAGGAAGGACTTGATATTCGACAGTGCAATGTAGTTATTCGCTTCGACCTTGCCAAAACTGTTTTGGCTTATATTCAGTCTAGGGGCCGTGCTAGAAAACCTGGCTCAGATTATATCTTGATGGTGGAAAGGTACTTGCATTGGGCCCTATCTATAATTTTTCAGACAAAATGGATGAAGTAACTCAATTTTTGCTTACTGTTCTTAGGGCAAATCTGTCACATGAAGCATTCTTACGGAATGCAAGAAATAGCGAGGAGACTTTACGGAAAGAAGCAATAGAGAGGACTGACCTGAGTGATTTGAAGGATACTTCAAGGTTAATTTCAGTGGAAACAGCACCAGGTACAGTGTATCAGGTGGAATCAACTGGTGCTTTGGTGAGCTTAAATTCTGCTGTTGGACTAATCCATTTCTACTGCTCTCAGCTTCCGAGTGACAGGTAGTTCTTCTATCAGATTATTCTTTGCTACAACATTTAAGAATGATAGGTCCATAATCTTGATTTTGCCATAAATTCATTGATCAGGTACTCAATACTTCATCCTGAATTTGTTATGGTGAGGCATGAGAAGCAAGAAGGCCCGACTGAATATTCATGCAAGCTTCAACTCCCTTGTAATGCACCATTTGAGACACTTGAAGGCCCTGTGTGCAGTTCAATGCACCTTGCGCAACAGGCTGTTTGTTTGGCTGCTTGTAAGAAACTCCATGAGATGGGAGCATTTACCGACATGCTATTGCCCGACAGGGGAGTTGGGGAAGAAAAAGAAAAGGTTGACAAGAATGACGAAGGAGATCCACTTCCTGGAACTGCTAGGCACAGAGAGTTCTATCCCGAAGGAGTAGCTAATATTCTCCAGGTAAGTTCAACTTCCATACCATATGCTTTTATCCACGTTGAAGGTTCCTTGTTTTTAGTCAGGTGTTACAGAATTCATGCTTTTCTGCTTTGTGGCATTTCAGGGAGAATGGATCTTAGCTGGAAGAGATCTTGGCAATGAGGCCAAATTGATTCATGTTTACATGTATTCTGTGAAATGTGTAGACATTGGCTCTTCAAAAGATCCTTTCTTGACTCAAGTTTCAGATTTTGCAATTCTGTTAGGCAATGAGCTGGATGCAGAGGTACTTATTTTCATTTGTACCATCAAGGTGAAAATATAGATATCTTTTCGCCTGCCTGCTTTTTAAAACTCCATTTGCTGTTAATAGGTGTTATCGATGTCGATGGATCTATTTGTTGCTCGGACCATGACTACAAAGGCTTCCCTTGTCTTTAGGGGTTCAATTCGTATTACTGAAAGTCAGGTTGGTAGTTGAGTACTCTACTTCGGTTTTATTGATTTCAAAATGATTTAGTGCTTAGATTTCAGCTGCTAATCAATTGGCAAATCTTCAATTTCTGGTTGTGTACAGTTGGCATCCCTTAAAAGTTTCCATGTAAGATTGATGAGTATTGTACTGGATGTGGATGTTGAACCTTCCACCACTCCTTGGGATCCTGCAAAGGCTTATTTATTTGTCCCCGTGGTTAGCGATAAATGTGGAGATCCTATGAAAGAAATAAATTGGAATCTGGTTGAAAATATACTTGGTGCAGATGCGTGGAACAATCCCCTTCAAAGAGCTAGGCCCGATGTTTACCTTGGCACAAATGAGCGAACCCTAGGAGGTGACAGAAGGGAGTATGGTTTTGGTAAACTGCGTCATGGCATGGCTTTTGGGCAAAAATTCCATCCAACCTATGGTATCAGAGGAGCTGTGGCACAGTTTGATGTTGTTAAAGCTGCTGGAGTGATCCCTGATCGGGGTGCCTTTGAAATGCGAAAGGATGTGGATCTGCAGCAACGCAAGTTGATGATGGCAGATAGTTGTACCAATGTTGAAGATTTGGTAGGGAAAATTGTGACAGCTGCTCACTCGGGGAAGAGATTTTATGTTGATTCAATATGCTATGATATGACTGCAGAAAACTCTTTCCCGAGGAAAGAAGGTTATCTTGGCCCTCTGGAGTACAGCTCATATGCTGATTATTACAAGCAAAAGTATGATACACATTCCCATCCTTTTCTTCTAGTTAATCATTCCTTTTTAGATCTAATTAGAAATAGCTTGGTTCTAATGGATAGCTACAAATGCACCCCAGCAAACGTGCTTGAAGGAAGAGGAAAGCCAAGGCTTGTGTTTAGTTTCTAGATTTTCTGAAACTGTTTTCTGTTTAACCAACAAAAACAGCTTTTAGAAAATATTGTGAATGAAAACATCTTTCATATTCCCTTGTCGGGTAATGATTTTTGTTTTCATTTTCACGAACCAAACACTGCCTAATCTTTATCTGTGAAAGGAAATAATTTGTTATTGTCAGGTGGAAAATATCTGGATTCATTAATGAATGTTCCAGTAATTTTCCAGTGACAATAGCTGTATATCCTTACAGATGAGAAGCTTTCTTCTTTCTTCTTGCACGATAATGGGTGCATTTGGCTGCTTGACCTTTTTTTGTTATAGGTATGGAGTTGAGTTGATGTATAAGAAACAACCTCTAATAAAAGGACGTGGTGTCTCATATTGTAAGAATCTCCTGTCCCCCCGGTTTGACCACATGGAAGGTATGCATCTCCCCTTATATCCGTCCTTAAAAGAATTAGATTGATTTTCCCCTTTTCTTTTAGCTAATGTAGCTTTTCATGTAGAACTTGAAGGTGAATCAGAAGAGTCTCTGGACAAAACATACTATGTATTTCTCCCTCCTGAGCTTTGTTTAGTACACCCACTGTCTGGATCACTTGTCCGTGGAGCCCAAAGATTACCCTCAATAATGAGAAGGGTAGAAAGCATGCTGCTAGCGGTTGAACTTAAGGAGATAATAAATTATCCTGTCCCTGCTTTTAAGGTATTTGATCATCTCAAGTTTTGATTTTAAAGGGTCTTTTAAGTGCTTTTTGATTGACTTGTGCCGTTCGCCTGCAGATTTTGGAAGCATTGACTGCTGCTTCATGCCAGGAGACATTTTGCTATGAAAGAGCTGAGCTTCTGGGTGATGCCTACCTCAAATGGGTTGTTAGTCGATATCTTTTTCTTAAATACCCTCAGAAACACGAAGGTCAGCTTACTAGGATGAGACAACAAATGGTCAGTAACATGGTTTTGTATCATTATGCATTGAAAAGAGGACTTCAATCATATATCCAAGCAGATCGCTTTGCTCCGTCTCGATGGGCGGCTCCTGGGGTATTGCCTGTCTTTGATGAGTATACAAAGGATGAAGAATCATCTTTGTTTGACCAAGAGGATGTGACTCGACGGAAAACAGATGACCCGGTTGATGAATATGAGGATGATGAATTGGAGGATGGCGAGCTGGAGAGTGACTTGAGTTCTTATAGGGTCCTGTCAAGCAAGACACTTGCAGATGTTGTTGAAGCGCTTATTGGGGTTTATTATGTAGAAGGTGGGAAAAATGCTGCTAACCATCTCATGAAATGGGTTGGAATTGATGTAGAGTTTAATGCTGATGAGATAGAGAGCACAACAAGGCCATCTAATGTTCCAGATAGCATTCTTAGGAGCATCGACTTTGATGCGTTAGAGGGTGCTTTGAATATTAAATTTAGAGACAAGGGCCTCTTGGTGGAAGCCATTAGTCATGCTTCCCGACCATCTTCTGGAGTAGCCTGCTATCAGCGGTTGGAGTTTGTGGGTGATGCTGTCTTAGATCATCTCATCACAAAGCACTTGTTCTTCACATACACAAATCTGCCTCCAGGCAGGTTGACCGATCTTAGAGCTGCTGCTGTTAACAATGAAAATTTTGCACGTGTTGCTGTAAAACATAATCTCCATCTACACCTTCGACATGGATCCAGTGCTCTTGAAAGACAGGTTCGCCAGTTTCTTCCTTGGCTTTTTTTTTAATTTTTTTAATTTTTTAATTTAGAATAATTTATTATTACTATTTTTTTAATACTTCGATGGACGGGCCTTCCTTACTGCGTTGTTTTTTTTTTTTTTTTTTTTTTTTTTCTGTTTACAGATTCATGACTTTGTGAAGGAAGCTGCAAATGAATTAACAAAGCCTGGGTTCAACTCATTTGGTTTGGGAGATTGTAAAGCTCCCAAAGTTCTTGGTGACATTATTGAATCTATTGCCGGTGCCATTTTTCTCGATGGTGGACGTGATACTGCAGTTGTTTGGAAGGTAAATCCCAGTCAACATAGCTTACTCAACCTCTTTTTTTTTCCATTTCTTTTTGTAACGAATTGGGTTGAACTGATACATGAATGGCTGCCCTTTCAATCTCTTATGTTATTAGGTGTTTCAACCTCTGCTTCAACCAATGGTGACCCCAGAGACACTACCAATGCATCCGGTCCGTGAGCTGCAAGAAAGATGCCAGCAACAGGCTGAAGGCTTGGAATACAAAGCCAGTCGAAGTGGCAATTTGGCTACTGTTGAAGTCTTGATCGATGGTGTCAAGGTGGGAATTGCTCAGAATCCACAAAAGAAGATGGCACAGAAACTGGCTGCCAGGAATGCTCTTGCTGCTTTAAAAGATAAGGACACAGCTGAAGCAAAGGAGAGGCTGGAGAGGGAGGAGGAAGATAACGGGAAGAAGAAGAAGAATGGTAGCCAAACATTTACCAGGCAAACCTTGAATGACATATGCTTGCGTAAAAACTGGCCTATGCCATTCTACAGGTGAGAAATTCTGAAGACTTCTAGTTATGGGGTCACTTCCACCTCTAGAGTCCTCCATATTATTTGAAGGTTATATTTGTTTACGAATGTGGTATGTTTTCATCTTTAGGTGTGTCAATGAGGGTGGCCCTGCACATGCAAAGAAGTTTACGTTTGCTGTACGCGTGAATACCACTGACAGGGGATGGATAGATGAATGCGTAGGAGAGCCTATGCCGAGTGTCAAGAAAGCCAAAGACTCGGCAGCAGTTCTTCTATTGGAATTATTGAATAAGTTATACAAGTGATGGTGATGCAACTATTTTTTACAGTTAAATGCTTCCGTCTTCAGCCTCAATATTTCACCTAGATCTGCTAGACTGCTGAATGTGTTCATTAAATTGATGTAACAAATCCAGATGAATTTTCATGAAACGTTATCATCAGATTCTGTCACGAAATAGCAAATTGCTATGAATTTTCATGAAACGTTGTCATCAGATTCTGTTACGAAATTCAGATCTTCCTGAAAATAGTAGAAACAAAGAAGGAAGAAAAAAAAAGATTGTTCGCATGTTTTAGGTGACGGAATAAGAACACTTATATTCACTGCAATTGAAGTAAAGTTTCTCAAAATACGACTTTATGAAGGTAATGAGAAAACAAAAATATAATTCTGGTGCTTAAAAAATCATGAAATTGGTCTCTACCATAAGTTCATCCTTGGTATGTATAAAATTATAAATAAAATCTCAAAAGTAGAGAACAGTGAATTTTTGATGGAAAACTATGCGTTACAGGAAATGACTTCGGCAGAAAGCATTTTGGTGCTACATTGATGAGATTGAAAGTTGAACTCTTCTTGTGGTAAGCTACTTTGAAGTGGGTAGCTGAAGTGGTAGGGAGGATTTTTCCCTCCAAACCAAGGTCAGAGTTTGAACCTTCCCCTTCTCCTTTGACCTCATCAATAACATTGAAGCTATAAGCTCTGAACATGATACTTCCTTGAATAGTGCTTAAACCAGACATACTGAAAATGGAATACCCAATTTAAGCATATATTGTCTTCCTAAAAAAAAATGATGTAAACGAACAGTTTCTATAATTTCCTTTCGCTTAATTGATCAACCAAACAAGAACCAATAATAATCCAAAGTACAAAATGTAAAATTAGGGAAATTCTGCTTGAGATCTTCCTCTGCCATCGACAAAATGACTTATTGTAATTGGTGGAATATAGCCTGTATAGGAATGTTTACCGCCTTAAGGTGTGCAGTATGTACTCAGCATAAAGATCCCTGCACCAGAACATACATGTCAGGAGAGTGGAATATGGTAAGGAATGCTAGAACTTTAGGACACCATGGTTAAACAGCTTGTAGTTTTACAAGAGAGATTTACATGGAGTACTGGATAGCTTCAAGAGCGGATGTGGCAGGCAAAAAGGCGTTAACCGCAACCTCTTTGTTCTCATTTTTCTTGTCTAGAAATATGTTAAGAAACCCATTGGGGAATGATGTTCAAGTAAAGTTCAAAAAACATTAGTATAATGGGCGTCATGTTTAAGCATAAGATTGTGAAGGATACAGTCTTCAAAGAAGCGACGGATTTCAGAAAGGCGGTGAGGGGGTAGGTCATTGAGTTCAGTATAATGCGTATACTCTGGATCGTCAGCACAGACTGCAATGATCTTATCATCTTTCTCTCCCTAAATTAAAAGGAGAACTCCTCAATTTGTGAAAGTTGATGCACAAAATATAATAGAAATATGTGGTAGGGGTTCATTACTCCCTTTTCTAGAGAGCTAAGGGATGGTACCTGGTCAATCATAGGCATCACTCCAATGGCTCTTGCTCGCAGAAAGCAACCAGGAAGGACAGGTTCCTGTTAAATTCATTGAATTTGATGAATACTCATGTATCAGCTAATATGAAAGTATGCGATGCAGTAGGTTGGGTTATATATGTAGGGACACATGTAGCTTATTGGAAAATGTAGCATTTGGTAATGTATTTTGTCCCTTTGGCATTATATGAGTTCCAACTTCCATAACCACTCAAAGAATTTAGTTAACAAGAATCTGTAGAATAAATTAACATGAAAATTATATCGAAGAAAGCACCTGCATGAGGACTAGAACATCAAGTGGATCATTGTCTTCACACAAGGTGCGAGGGATGAAGCCATAGTTATGAGGATAGACCACAGACGAGTACAAAATCCGATCAACCTGAGAATTCAACATAAAGGACAATCTTAACTTAGATACTTATGAAAACAGAAACGTGGATCTTAGAATATGTAGCTTCCCCTTTGGTGTCAAACAAGTAACTATTTTTTCATACCTTAATTAATCCTGTCTTCTTGTCAAGTTCGTATTTGACTTTGCTTCCCTTTGTAATCTCAACAACCTGAACCGTTAATTCCAACAAAAAGATCAATGAGTACCTATTCCTGGAGAACAGAAGCCTCAGTTTATGCTGGTTACTTGACAAAAAAGTTACCGTGAGATACATACCACATTGAAAATATGTGGAGCTGTAGGACCTGCAGACAAGAGTTTGATTAGATACTTTCTTCCATTCTATAGTTTCTCATCAATGAAAAGAGATCGAAATATTGTAGGTACCAATTTCAAGATCGTGCCAAGGGTGTGCAGCAACTGATCTCCTTGACAAAGATGAAAGAATCCTCTCATTTAACTTGGGAGTTGGTTTATGTGGTTTTTCATCATTCTCCTCAGAAGTCATCCCTAACCATAGGCAGGTAATAATAGTTCAAAGTAAAGAAAATCAGATGCAGGAAAAATCAAACATGCAAAGATGATATAGATCTGTGTTTTTTTTTCTTGAATAGTAGATTAAATATCATAGGCTGCCATTAATAACAGTTATGAACAATTAGCAAACAATGTACAGTCATATAGTTCAATTAGCAAACATATGATGGTAAATTTATCAATCTAATTATTGTAATTCAAAAGGAGAGATCAAGATTTGAGCTGGTAGATGTAAATGGTTGATAAGGAAGACAATGATGACAGATGAATATGCCCAAATTTGAATCTTCTAATACCAATTTACAAGGTATGAAGGTATAGCAAATAAGCTAGTGAGATGTTGAAGACACTCCATTCATGGTTGGTATTCAGATCTTCCTAAATATAAATCCAAACAAGCCTTTGTAAATCAATATGCCAACAACCCAGAAAAGACAAGATCGTCATTAACAAGATTCAGTGATTCACATACGGACAACGTGAATTAAAACATGTACCCAAAAACTAAAAGACTCAAACTTTTGAAAATGAACAAAAAAAAGATTGGAACTTTGACAAAGAAAAAGTTAAAAGCACACGAACCTTGGTGTTGTTTGGGGCTGCTGGGTTGCTGAGAACTTGGAGCTAGAAACCAAGAAAGGAAAATGGAGAGTATATAACATATATAGTAGGTGAGTAGTGAAAGGGTGGGGGGAGAGAGGGGGCTGGGTTTGGTCAAAACGTGGGAGGCATTGCCACGTGTCCGCCTGGGAGAGAAGGTAGCTGCATAGAAACCACCCGTTACGTTGAGCCCTGAAAGTTGGGATCTTTTATAGGAAAAGGAAAAACCAGTGTGTAGAGGTGGATCTCACGTGGATTGACAATTCAGATTGAATCATTGTACAAAAAAGTCCCCATCAATATCATTATCAAACCATTACTTTTGCACCATTTGCGTCTGGTTCATATGGATTAGCCTAACATGTCTAAATCCCGTTGCCTTTAAGATTTCATAATTGGGTGTGTGGTAGATGCAGGTGTCAATACATTAATGTATAGGCAAATCACATGTAAATTAGTTCTTTATAGCAGTACATTTGTTTCATACAGTCATTCACTAAATCGAGATCACTAATTCAAAATTAAGCTAAGTTAGTTTGCCAATAAATGAAACCAGTCTACCTAATTTAATGAATATGTCACTATTAATGCGCGCCGTAACTGCTTTCTAGAGTAATTTGTCTTGCAAAAAGTATTGTTAGTTAATGTAAATGTTTAACACTATCTATCGCTAAAAATCAATTGCAATGTTGAAAGCAATCCAAAATTAGTGATGCTTTGATTTTAATTAGTTGGTTCACCGGTCTTTTCATAAGTTATTGACATATGTGCATTTTTAAGTGTTGGCATTATTGACTCATTCCTTAACAACTTCCGTTTTTGATGTGTCTGCATTGAGTCTTTGGTTGTAGCAGATCCTGAGATTAAGCGTCCGAGGGACTCAACAACTAGTGGTTCTTCTCTTGGAACTTTCGACTTCGATATAATTTTAACTTCCAACTCTAGTTGTGATAAAATATGAGAGGAAGAATGTCATCCCTCTTGATCTTTTTTATTTTTGTTTATTTATTTTTCAATAGAGAGAGGATTAGGCGATATTAGCTCTTTTGTAATAGCCAATTTGGGTCGTAAAGCGCCCACCCACAATCCCAAACGAAAGGGGGCCATTACAACCGGAAATCCACCCCCAGTCTCTCCATTTAAATTTATTATTAAAAAAAAAATACAAAAATAACCAAAAACTTCCCAAAAAAAAGTAATTTCTAGAAATTCTCCCAAAACAAAGAGAATCTAAAGAAAACCCAAACTTAAAAAGAAAAGGATCAGTAGCCCACAGAATTCTCGTCATCTTAATAGTAAAACCCTTGCTAAGCTGCGGATTTTCAAAAACATGCAACAACAACCTTGATAAATGAAGGCAAGTCCAGCCTTGACGTTGGTCTCTCATCTTGTGGTTGCAAAAAGAAGGTTTGTTAATTATGCCTCCCAAACTGCCACCCTTGCCAACTAACCAAAGTAGCGCAGCAATGGTGCACAACGTTAATATCCAACAAAATTTGGGGACATCCTTGAGTATGAAAGTGTCTGCAATTTATGGATGATGTGCTCTACTCCCAAGTATAGGAGGTCAAGTTTTAGTAAAGGAGAAAAGTAAGAGTATTGTACTCAAGAGATTGAGTAACTCTACCTTAAGTTAGATTACCACGAAAATAAAATCTGAGTCTATCTTTTTACAAATTAATAGTCTCGGCCCTTTGGAAGTCAAAACTATTAATAATGATATTGACAATGGTAAAGTGGTGAATCGGCTTTTGAATTGATTTTAACTATATTAAAATTAAAGTGCAAGTAAAACAAACTAAACTAACAAAGTGTAAGAGATTTGATCAAATGAAATGAAAAAGGGGTTGTAAGGCATCACACCTAACCTCCTTTGTGCAAAGTCTAAGTAACCAAACCTAACATGCTCATGCCAAGATGGACTCCCCCTGGGTTCTCTTGATTATTGAGTAACCAATAAACAATTATACTAGAGAATGTATTTTAGCTATCCCTTGATTATCGGAAATAACTCTCCTACAAACCTTTTAGTTTTTACCCATTCCTTGATTATTGGATACAAGTAGACCTATGTAGATGCAAGCTAAGTCCCTTGATTATCAGAAACCTAACCCATACCCACATGATAAGCCAAATTGTAAGAACCCAAGCAACCTTATTTGATTATCACAAGATTGCCATTTCTACATTTGCAACATGCTTTAGTTTACTAAATTTGTTAGCCTAGCATACTTCCATGAAATTATCAAGACCTTAGGTGACAAATCTAAGATGCATAAATGATGAACAATTAAACTAGCAAAGTAGAAATTCATGGCATGATCCATATTAAATTTAACTACATAGTTTGTACACAAATTCCACTAGGGCTAAACCCTAGCCCCAAATTTATTCTATTACACAAATCTAAGCCACAAACATGTGAAACATCTAAATTAATAAGAGGTACAGTAAAGAAATTGGATGTTACCCAGGGGTTTTGGTGTTTTTGGTATCAAACCAAAAGCACAAAAGATCAATCTAGCCTCATAGATGCAACACAAAGTGAGAAATGCTTCAAAGTATGGTGATTTCAGTTTCTACAAACCCAAATCACCATACAAATCCACAAAACTCTTAGAAACTATGAAGAACAAGGCTTGAATCTATGAAAACTAAAGTGTGATTGATCAAAATGTATAGAATCTCTGGTTTTGATTATCAACCAAAGATGCTATAGCTCTCTCTCTACCCAAAGGCTAAACAAAACTACCTAAAAGATGAAGAACTAAGGAAAATGGAGAGGAAATGGAGAGACAAAGAAGATGAAATGGATGAAGGAAAGTATGTAAATCGTCCAAAGTGAGAGGAGGGTCTATATATAAGCTAAAAGTGAATTTTTTTTTTTTTTGGAATTAATGACATCATTCATTAATAATAAACAAAAGGGGTGAACTCAATGGAAAGAGCCCAAAACAAGGCCCAATTACAAGTAAACCTAACAAGGAAAATTACTACTCAACCCAAATCCGCATAGATAGGGCAAAAGAGTGTAACCCTAAAAATTACGAAAAACATCATCTCCTACAATACAACAGCCGCCGCCCAAGCCATCCGTGCTGCCGCCGCCACCGCCACCGCCACCTCTTCCTGGAGCCAAAAGGTCGGGAAAAGTGCCATATCGAGGAGATAAAATCCGTATAACTGCTACCAATACAATCCCAAAATACGAATCCATTTGAAACCAATGTAATGAGATGACTAATTGGAGCCAAAGCCATACACTAACTTTCTCTTCTCCACCAGAGAGACTCGATCTGGGAAGGAACCAAAGTCATTGAAATGGGATAGAAGCCAATAGCAAAGAAAAAATCCAATGGTGAATGGGGCGTGAAACACCCATGCGTGATCATCCATACTCCTCTAGGTAAGTGTTTCTCACTTTTAAGAGGTAGCCATAAGAATCTTCAAGGAATAAGTCTTTGGTAGTTCGAGAGGAGTTGATGTGAGGTAATGGGTGAGGGGAATCATGGAGGTTTCTGGATTTGAAATTTTTTTGGGATGGTTGACAAAGAAAGAAGGAACAAAGTCCTCTAAATCTAAACATAAGTAAGGAAATCACCACAAAGAGGATGTAAGGTCACCATAGAGGGTGTGAGAGAATCAAGGGAGATGAAGTGAGAGCAAGACAGAGCAAGGAGAGTCCCTCCTCCCAACTCTAAGCCACCGATCGAGATCTGGAGGGATCACAATTTGGGGAAGAAAGAAGGGGGAGAGAGCAGTGGTTTCTAGATCTGTTTTTTCTATCTAAACTTAGAGAGAGAGGCTCTTGACTTGGGACTGCGCGCCTTGGGGCTTCTCCCCTCTTACCAAAAGTGATGAATGGAGGGTGGAGATCAAAGAAAATAAAGGGTTAGATGTCATGCCCCGTACCGAAACTTACCTATTTACCAGTCATTTTGACGGTAAATGTTTAAGAATTGTACTTTTATCTTTATTTCGATCATTTAAGAGGACTAAAAGTTGACTTTTTAATTAATTCAGTTTTCGAGGAAACTCCCTTGACAAAGTCGTAGAGCACGTTACTCCGAGTTTGTGGACACGTGGCATGCCTAATTCGAATTTGGTATGAAAGAGTTACGGTCTATGGAAGTTTAGTTATAGGCCGGAGCTTTTTGAGAATCAGCGAAGGGTAAAATCGACTTTTCACAAAGTCAACTATATATGAGGAAAAACCCTAGCCACTTGCTTATTTATTTATTTATTTATTTATTTTCCTCCTCCTTCTCTCTCTTTCTCCTCGGCCGCACGACCTTGTCACTTTCTCTCTCTTGTCGCTCTCTGCAACGCCGAAATTCATGGCGTCCGGCCACCTTTTGGCTACACCACCACCACCAATCGACTCTAGACCCAAGCCCGACCGAAACCCAAGAGAAATTATAGCCAAGTATCAACCCCAACCTTCACATCTGATTTCTAAAATTTTGAACCTCTGTTCATCATTTCCTCTTGAGTTCCGGCCATTTCTTCAGCTCGCTGCCGCCTCACACGAACTCAGAGCAAGCTGGTATCAACACTGCAAGCCCGTCACCCACCGATACCGGAATACCCCAGATGCACCCTCACCGGAGTCGTCGGCTCTGGGTTTATTCAATCTCCAAGTTCTAGTTTAAATTGCGCAAGACCACCTCCAAGGATGGAATTAGCTCGTTCTTGTCCACCAAAACCCCATGGTTTCAACCTTCGGTTCTGGCCAAAACCACCCTTTGCGCCTCATGCGCCGCCGCTGGCGCCTGGATCACCGCAGCTCCGCCGCCGGATTTCTACGCTGCTCAAGTAGGTAATTTCGTACCAATTCCTTGGTGAAGTCTCCAACTCGTTTTGGACCAGGGACCCTAACCTATTGTTGTTTAAATTGGCTTTTGAGGTTTGTGGAATTTTGAGAGTTGGGAGTTTCGGACAAGGAGAGGATGATTGGGTCAGTTTTGACAGAAACTGACCATGGTAAGGAGTTGCTTAGATTCTGTTTTGACTTCAAATATTATTAAGAGTTGGATTATTGAACTTGTCATACTTCACAGGACATTGGGTGACCGATGGTGGAGGAATGCTGTTTTGGCGAATCGAGTCTTGATTTGGAAAAGAAGAATGGTAAAAATCTCGGGGTTGGATATGTTTTCTTTGTGTTAGTGTACTAGTGAAGATATAATTTTGGGAATTATTGAATTGGAATTAGTTGTGTTGCTTGAATTATATTGGAACTTTGGCATGGTAGTGGAAAGGGGATTGTTAATGGTTAAAAGAAGGGAAAAGAGTAGTGATGGTGATATGGTGCCATGGTTAACCAACTGGTGGTTTGGTTTAATAATGGTGATATAGTCCTAAGGAAATCGCCCGCTATTTATCTTTTGGTTTCTGTTAAGGGAAATGTAATCAGATTTAATTAATAAGGAATTTGTATGGAATTTGCATTTGGAACGATTTAAAGGACTCGGTAATGAAAGTGGTATATTTTTATTAGTCAAACTTAAGTAAAATTTTCAATGAAGGTCAAAGGAGAAATTATAACTGGGTAGTTTTGTGCTACCATATTCCAGATTTACTGAGCGAGCGGAATTATCCAAAGATGGTAAAAGTAGATTAATTACTTAAAGAAGAAATGCTAAATAAAAGGTCGAGTTGGTTGACCCAAATTAGAATATGGGAAGTAGTGCGATCTTTGTTTTCTCGAAGATCTTATACTACGCTAGTCGAATTATTTGAGAATAGCTTTCATTAATTATCGACTTAAGATTAAATGAAGGACTTTTAAAGAATTTGAGCATTGGAATTATTAATCGATTTCTTATCGGTTTTAATGCTCATTAAAGGAACTAACTGGAGTACTCGGAGCTGTAAGATGATTAGATCCCAAAATACGAGGATTCCACTAGACGGCGGCTTAGCCAATTCACTGTGAGTGGACTTTTGATTTTATTTGATGCATGCAAATTAAATTCCGCAAGTTTTGGGTTTATTGATTTATCAACTTAATTATCGAGCATTTTATTTTGGTTTGGATTATTGATTGATTTATTGGTTTGAACTTTTGAATTAAGTTTCATTATGCTCAATTTGAGGATTTTGATTTATGCGGATTCAGAATTTATACTATTTATTTTATATTTATATTCAGCTAATTGAGCTTATTATGAGATTTACGAAATAAGAATTCGGGGAAGCAAAACCTTATACTTATTTATACCCTATTTATATTGGAACTTGAGATGATCTTGGCGTGCGGGGTCACGTCTTTATACACTTGGATTCTTATTTCGTGAGATATGTGGGGAAACTATACAGATTTATTGGCTTTCGACGATCTTCTTCCTCACCATACGCGGGTCATGTGATTAGGTCTCCTCCTCACCGACTTTGTGTTGGTGAGTGGCAGTTGAGGTAGCTTATTCTCCTCCTCACCTACTTTGTGTTGGTGAGTGGCAGTAGAGGTGACGTATTCTCCTCCTCACGTGGGTGATAGTCGAGGTCATATTCTCCTCCTCGCACAATCTATGTGTGAGTGGTAGTTGAGGTTATTAGTTCTCCTCCTCGCACAATCTATGTGTGAGTGGCAGTCGAGGGTAGGTAGAGTCTGAGGGGCTCCATTCCCGTATGGTGAACTCTCTTCCCCGTATCCCTTTTTGTTGTTGTTTTTGACTAGCGGGGCTAGTCCGTTTTACGTTAACCAGTGGGGCTGGTCCTATTTCTCGAGCATCGGAATTTAAATTCTTCTTTGTGGTTATTTGTGACTAGCCCATTTCTTGTGAGGGGCTTCTCCTGATTTGTTTTCTAAATCGTTGCATGCATCGAGAGTTTTAAGGAAATAAATGTGGGAAAGTATAAAATCCATTTGGTTTAAAATTGTTTATTTTTGTCCACTCACGCTAACGTTTTCATATACTTTTCCCCTGGGCCCTTCGGTTTAAAATGCCCAATTTGCAGGCTAGATCAGTTGAGGTCGGGCGTACATGGAGTTAGGGCAAAGTTATCACCGCTTCCGCATTGTAGGATTTATCGATCCTTTATCCTCCTTACTCTTTATTCCATTACACCTTCTATTTTAGAATTGCTCTGATGACCGTGAAATTCATGTCTTAAGATGAGTTTGTGGATTGTGATTTTTTGGTTGATGTTGATTTGGGGAGCGGGGTGGCTCCAGGAGAATAAGGATGGATGAATTAGAAGTGTAAATGTTTTCCTACAGGTTTTGGGTAGCCTACTTTTAGGGGAAGTTCTGCCAAAATTTTTGGCCGAATTTATTCTAATGTGGGCCCCGCAGGGCCACTTCGGATTTTGGGGTAAAATCCGGGGCGGGTCCTTTCATTAGATGTGGTAGACAAATGTGTAAACACAAAATATGGATCTAGTCTTTAACTCCACATGAAAATGACTTAGAAAGCCCATAAATATTTTGGTAGAGGTGATAAAGTAAGGTAGGAGGGTAATTGAGCAAGGGAACAAAGCAATAAATAGGAGACAAATGCATAAGATGTAAGAGGGGGACCACTTGTCATCTTTCAAATTTTAAATTTCAAAATAACCTAGACCTAAAGTCTTCCCACTTAAAGTCTCTAACCCTAGTCAACAGCTCTTCCTTGTCCTCCACATATGTTCTTGGCCAGCCAATGTGGCTGGAAATGGTTGGAATCCTGCGTTGACCTCCTTTGATCCATTTTTTGTTCTTTTGGGCACTTTCGTCTCCTTTCTTTCTTCAATTGAATCTCCACCAAGACTTCGGAATTGGCATTCGACTTCTTTATACCAAATGTTCCTCTATGAGTGTAGATCATCTTGATAAAATTTCAGATCTTAGTTCACCGTGGTGTGGCCGAAAATGCTGCCGGAATACTTACTGGTCTTGTTTTAAAAATTTTGTCTTCTAGTGCAGAAACTTGCACTGATCTTTTAAAGTTCTTCCACTCATAACTAGCTCTTAAACTCTTCATACGAAATTATCCTTAGGATATCTATAATGTGTATGTAAAATTTCAGCTCATTTGAAGTTCATTTGATTAGGCTGCCACTCCTCCCTCCTTGCTTAGCTTTGATTCTCCTAGATGGAGAAGGAAAATGTGCTAAAGTTGACTTTTTAAGGAATTTCCAAGCTTCTCTGTCATTTCCTATAGGGCTGGGCACGGGCTGGGTCCAAATATAATTTTGTTGGGCTTGAAACCGACCTGTTTTTTATGGTTCAGGGCCAAAACCCGTTTTACACCCAACAAGGACCAGCATAGGACATGCCCGTTTCATTTCGGGCCGGGCTTGCGGGCCCAAAATTCATGTTTTTTGTTTATTTCCATATTGCAGCCCATTTTACAAATTTATGAAAATTAGTAAAAAAACGAACTAAAAAAATAAAAACAATGAGCTATGCTCATTCAATCCTCTATATTGAGTTGTTTCTCTTTGATACAACAAAGCTGAGAAATCCTCATTGAACTAATTGGAAAAATTTCTCTTTCTGGGTCAGGACCTCTCATTTATTTTTCCATAAAAAGAAAAATCTAATACAATTATACAAACAACATATCTTAATAATCAATAAACAATAATTCCAAATCTGAGCGTTTAATTAAAATCTAGAAATTCCCCAATATGTTTTGACAGTTTCATGCTCGTCATTTGTAGTTCTCCTCTCTCAACTTCAGCTTTTTTTTTTCTTTACAAAAGAGGATCAAATGATTTCACTTTTCTCTCAACTTAAGCTTCTCCATCATTTGGATCTGCAAAAATCAAATGATACAATATTTTGATAGATGCAAGATTCAGATCCAGTAAAATGAATTTACATCCAAATCATAAATTAAAAAGAGAAATCAAAACAAGGGAAAAAGATACAAACTAATTAATAAGAACATGGAGGAGAAGACAGCGGTTGTGAGGAAAATATTGATCTTGGTTATACTTGAAACATATACGGAATGGCTGAGAAAATTGATATTGGGAGGTCCTTCACTACTCAGACTTGTGCGACGGAGTGAAGAGAGGAAAGGGAGAAGAGAGAAGAGAGATTATGATCATTTAGGCAGAAACGGGATATGATGAGTGGTCAATATCGCATTATGCGAGATGGGTGTCCGCCCCTGCCTGGTTATGACAATTGGGCATCCTCATCTTAACCATCTGATCCCAAAAATAAAAAAATAAAAAAGAAGAAAAGAAAAGAGAGATTTAAAAGATTGTGCGGCAGAGTGGAGGTTAGAAATTATATAGTAGATAATAGACAGAGTGATATGGTGTGGTGAGGTGCACCAATGTTTTTACTTTTTCATCTTAAGGTTCAATCAAAATTAACTAATCCGGGCCTAACTGGCTTTTTGCTTTAGAAATGTCTGGGCCCGGGCTCGGACCATTTTTTCAATACTTAGGCCTGAACCTGGACTGTTCCACCAAAAAAAAAAGAAAAAGGCTCGGACTGTTCGGGCCTGTTCTTGACAGGCCGGTTCGGATTTATGGGCTTACGGGCTAAAATGCCCAGCCCTAATTTCCTAGCATGATAAAGAAAACACAATAAATATATATAAATACACACAAATGTTAAGCAAAAATGCAAGAGTAAAGGAATAGTTATTAGGTAATTATAGACCTAACAAAATACCTCACACTTACACTTTGCTTGTCCTCAAGCAAAAACATAAACTAAACTAGCACAAATAAACAAAAAGGCACACTTGCATCCTTGATGAGTTTAACCATTTTCCCTTAGAGAACCATGACTTATTAGAATGACTTTCAATTGAGCAGGTTTAGAAACCAAATTTTCCAAATGCAAAGCTAATAATGGGTGACCCTAGAAACTAAAAAATGGATATTTGTGTGTTTGTAGCCAAGAAAAAATGGGTGACCCTAGAAACATGTTCAAAGATAGCAAAAGAATTATTCAAAGTCAATATGAACTAGGGTCACCAAAAAAAGAAAATATAAAAAAAAATAGAAAAGTGTTGTGCAAAAAAAAAAAAAAAACTAGTGTAAGTGAAAAAGAAAGAAAAGAAAAATACAAAAACTGTGTGGGTTGTACAAAAGGGGAATAATAGTTTTTATTACTTTAGTATTCCTTTAATTTTCGGGTTTGTGGAAAAGAAAAGAAGGCTTTACAAAGCACCTAGAGTCAAAAGAAAAATAAACTCAATAAGAGAATTGCTTATTAGAAAGCTTAGAATTTAATTGTAACAAATTAAGACTGCCTATAAAAAGATTGGGTTGGATTAAGACTAATACTGATGGTGCATGGCAAAGTGTTTCAAGGAGAGAGGGTTTTGGTGGAGTTTTTAGAGATTTTCATGGTTCATTCCTTAGTGCTTTTGCTTCTAACCTTGATATTCCTAGCTTTGTTGATGCGGAGGTCATGGCAGTTATTCAAGCTATTGAGCTGGCTTGGATTAGGGAATGGAAGCATATTTGGCTTGAGGTGGATTCAACACTTGTGCTTAATTTTCTTCGAGATCCTCATCTTGTTCCATGACGTTTATGAGTGGCATGGGGTAATTGTTTGCATCGCATATCTCAGATGAACTTCCGATCTTCTCATATTTTCAGGGAAGGTAATCAAGTGGCAGATGTGCTCTTGCTAATATTGGTTTATCGTTGTCTGCATTGTTTTGGTGGGACGAGCCTCCTCATTTCATTCAGGACCAATGTCGACGAGATAAACTTGGTCTCCCTAACTTTCGTTTTCATTAATTTGTTATTTCTCTTTGTGTTAGTTATATTGTTTAAATTTACTGTCATTCACATTGTTCTCCAGGAGTTTGGCTGTTGTGCCACCCTATTAGATTGTACATTATCTTTATTTCAATAAATTTGGGGTGGGAGAGCACTTTGCTCTTCCCGACTCCTGTTTTAACCAAAAAAAAAAGAGGAAAACCCAAAGCATCTATACGCGAGTAAGGACAAACCTCAAGTTGAAATCAGTGAGGAAGAAACCAGCCCCAAATTAGCAAATCTATCAGTAACTGAGTTTCCTTCGCGAGGAACATGCGAGCAGGTGAAAGAGATGTGTCGAATATGAGTCAAACAATTGTACCAAGCAACCCGCAAATGGCCAAAGAGGAATAAAAGAAGAATAAGAGAGACATTCGAGTGCAGATGTAGAATTACCCTCTAACCAGAGGTGACGTCAAGCATAATAAAAATCGAATCCAACTCCAATAATAACAGCCATCATTTCTCTTGATCTTATTTCTTGATATTGAGATTATTGAAACATACAACATATGGTGGCTTTATATAAGCACCTTACGACCAAACACCAGAGAAAACATTACAACTTTGCCTATGGTAAATCTTATACCCACTTATGCATATGTGAATGTATTAAAGAGCTAGGCACTCAAAGAAATCTGCCTAGATATATACAGCTATATGTATAGCTCACAATACTAAATGGTAAAACAAGAAAAACATGTTAGTGTAAATGTTGTAGTGAGCGGGCAACATTGACCACAATCCATGCCTTCGTTTTATTGACTTCCAACAAGTTGAATCCCGGTTAGTAAGTTCTGGACATATTTTAGCTTCTGATGCTGATTTTGCACTTCTGCTGAAATGCTTACAATGTTGTTCAATTCAACAATAGTAGAAAATGCAAGCAGTTTTTAGTACATCAACATTATATGTTTAACTAGGCTGTTAAACATGACTTGGCCATTCTAAATATGATAAGCTCATAAAACTTTAGAACACTAGAACAAAATTATTGGACTTCTGACTTATTTTAAACCAGATACTTTCACTTCTGACTCGCATTGTTCACATATATTCAATTATTGGACTTACTTTGCTTTTTTGTGTTGGTTTATTATCAAAATCTGTCATTGTATTTCTAGGAATTGGAAGTTTCTATCTTTGTGAAGCAAGTTCAACTGGAACTGGACATTTTCCATCTCTAAACTCTAATGTATGAAAACAAATAAGAAACATTAATTAAAAGTGGTTTAATTGTTCTAAAAAAAATTCTGTATTGCTACAAATAGCAAGATTGTGAATACTGAATAATTAATAACACAACATAGTTTAAACATCTGATGTTACCAACATTTTCTAGTACTGATCATGTCATCACTTATCAACCAAGCAAGCATCAACCAGAGTCCGAAATACAAATAAGCTAGCAAAACTTGAAGTTCTGTGGGGACTCTTCCGCAATCATCATCAATGAAATGACTTATTGTAATGAGTGGAGTATTGTAGCCTATATATAAGTTTACCGCCTTAAGGTGAGCATTATGTACTCGGCATAAAGATCCCTGCACCGGAAAATACAAGTTGATCAGAAGAGTGTAATATGGTGTTCTAGCAATCAGTTAAGTTGCTGGTGAGTCAAGAGCTTGTTGTGCTGTAATATAGACTTGCATCGAGTACTGAATAGCTTCCGCGGCAGTTGAGCAAGGCAAAAACTCGTCCACTGCAACCTCTTTGTGTTCATTCTTCTTGTCTGTGCAATATGTTAAGCAAAACCATGCATTGTTCCTCATATTATAACTGAGCCCCAAAAAGTGTTCAACAACATAGAAGTAGTGAATTGAGTTTTAAAAGTAATATTGTAAGGGATACAGTCTTCAAAGAAGCGACGAATCTCAGTGAGGCGATGAGGAGGAAGCTCTCCGATATCACTGTAATGATTATAGGCTGGATCATCAGCACATACTGCAATGATCTTATCATCTTTCTCTCCCTGAATTACAAATCACAAATCCATAGTTACACAAGCCAAGGTTAAAAGATTCAAATACATACAGTAGTCATAGAAAGATCAAACTTCACTTCATATGCTCTAGGAAGAGTAGTACCTGGTCAATCATGGGCATTAGTCCAATGGCTTTGGCACGCAGAAATGCACCCGGAATAACAGGTTCCTGTTTAATCCACTTATCCAAATCAGTACTATACTTAGGACTTATGAGTCATGTAGATTTGGAATGTCAACTGTTGCTTTGGAAAATGTAGCATTTGAAACTACAAATGTTATACTTAAACTAAGAATTAACACCCAGCATGGTGATATGAAAATCGAAGGAATCACCTGCATGAGAACTAAGACATCCAGTGGATCATTGTCTTCACACAAGGTGCGAGGGATGAAACCATAGTTATGAGGATAGACCACTGACGAGTACAAAATCCGATCAACCTGAGAATTTATTCAAAGAATTGTAAGATTGCAGCCTTTGACTATGAGCTTTGATCTCAGAAAGCTGTGATTTTTGTTTGTCACCTTGATTAATCCTGTTTTCTTGTCAAGTTCATATTTGACTTTGCTTCCCTGTGATATCTCAACAACCTGAACCATTCCAACAAGTAAATCATCAGAAACTTATGCTAATAATGTGTTGGCCACATTTTATCAGTTTCATCTAGTGACAAGTTTTGGCTCAATATTGTGCTGGCTACAGGCTACTTGATGAAGTTGGTGTGAATAATACATACAACATTGAAAATTTGGGGAGCTGATGGTCCTGCACACAAGATTTTACAAAATGATTAGTTTCTTGTTGTTTACATGGACCATGGTAGAAATACAAAAGCTAAATTATGAGATCAAAGAATAGGCTAGGTACCAATTTCAAGATCATGCCAAGGATGTGCAGCAACTGATTTCCTTGACAAAGATGAAAGAATCCTCTCATTTAATTTCGGAGTTGGTTTTTTTTCATCAGTCATCTATATAAATGTAGGGAGGTATTAGTTAAAAGTGAAAAAGCAAATACCAGATGCATCATAGTAAAACATTCAAACAAGAAATAGAATACTTGAGGACTCCATCATTAGAAAAAAAAATGTGCAAGAAGGTGATGAAAAATAGTAATTCGATCATACAATCTGGTGCAACACTCCATTCTGCTAATCAGTTACATAGCTAGTGATGTTGAACATGCATTCTTCCTCTTATTTTAAAAACAACCCACATTACACCTCACAAATTAACGCAAGTCACAAATGTGGTTCAAAGTTCGGACAAACAAAGGTCGAAAACTTGTTAGACAACCACTAGACACCAAAAACTTGCAAACAAAACATAAAAGAGATGATTGCATCATACGCACCTTGATGGCTAGTGCTATTTGGGAGTAGAGACAGAAACTTGAAAGAGAGGACGAATAAGTGCCAAGGCTTGCACTATTTGGATCAAAATATTTATAGTATGTAAAAAAGGAAAGAGGTTGAGAGAAAAGAGGAAGTTGGTCAAAAATTCTGAGGCATTCCCATCTGTCTGCTTTGGAGAGAAGGTAGCTTCAGAACCCACCTGTTACGTTGAACCTTTGAGGTTGGTTATTTGTTTCATGTTGATAGGAATATATATGCATTCTTTTGGAAATGAATAACCTTTTTTAATCTTAAATAAGTAAAATTGATCGAGTCTTGCTATATGTACGTAAAAGAAATCTTTTGATTTCTGGAACCGGTTGTATGCTTTTTTCTTTTCATTTAGACAAATTTAAGTGATTCGAGCCAATTATATAGGAACTTAAAGTGCATAATGTAAAAACGGAACACATTTTCAGATCACATTAGCTGACCATCAATGAGGCATAGAGGATCAATGAAAGGTTTGAAGATTTGGTCTGTTTGAATTCACTTCAGCTATTATACATCGAAGGGAAGTAGCAAGATTCAAGAATGTGCATCCAACATCAACACACACAGAGAGCTGGTGCATGTATTACCAATTAGAACACATCAATGCTTAGGCATACATGCTGAATCAGGAGACATTGATATCATCTGAAGGAGGCTGGAGTTCGAAAACGTTTCCTCAAGTGCAGGCCCTCTCTTGCTACCCCCATCACTGCTCTCTCTTCTGATATGTACTAATTCCTTGGCTACATCATACATTCCTAGCTTTCCATCTCCACCAAACAACAAACACCTCATTGCAAGATCTGCAACTGTCTCTATTTGCTCGCGGTGATAGGAAGGTTGTTCATGATAGTAAAGAAGTGGATCCACAATCTCTTCTAGCTTCCCACCTCTTATCTTTTGCAGGGATATTTGCAAGTCCAAGCAGTTTGAGCCTGCAATCATCTCAAGAAGCACCACACCTAAAGCATAAACATCTGTTCTTTGAAAACGCGATCCTTCTTCATGCCTCGAAACCAGTAGTCCAAAACCACAGAGTTTACTACAAAAGTCATTATCAATAAAGATATAACCGGACTTGAGATCACAGTGGAAAATGGGAGGAGAAATTTCATACTGCAAAAAGGCAAGAACACTTGCTGTTTCAGCAGCAATGTTCAACCTCTTGTACCAGTCAAGAGCAACATGTTGTCCTCCTGTTTGGTGTAAATGATCCTCGAGGGTACCGTTTGCTGGATATTCATGCACCAGTAGTGGAGTGTAGGCCAAGTCAATACAGCATCCAAGAAATCGGGTTATACTCCGGTGTAGAATAGCAGACAAAGCCTCAATCTGTGATAGGACTTGAATCAAGTCTTTTTCATTCTCACAATCTATCTTGTGCACAGCAATGTGGGATCCATCCCCGAGAACCCCAGAAAATATTGTGCCATTATTTCCACTTACAAGCTTCTGATCCTCTTCAAATGCTTTGGTAGCTTCCTCTAGCTCATGGTAAGTGAATAGCCGAGTCCTGCTAGCTTTTCGGAATGATATGGTGCTGTGGAAGTGAACCTTCTGAGCTGGATCAAACGTTCCCGGTTTAACAGGCCTTTTGAGTAGATACAGAAGTGCAATCAATGAGGCTATGATGAAGAGGGGAGCAAGAACTCCTGCAATTCAAGATGTCACAATTCATTTATAGCAATTGAAGCTGATATGACTTTTCAGCTTCAATTAGTCTCTGCCAAAACTTCTTTTACTATGTGATCAGGTTGTCAAAACACAATGCATATGAAGATTTTTTAGACTTACCTACTATAATTAAAAGTTTCTTGCTACCATGCCTTTTTTTGAAGCAATCTGCCCCATATGCTTCCCTCCTCTCTTTGATGCAGGCTGTAAAAGGCATGTCAGTAAATTTGTAGGTCAAAGCGTACAACTTTTTATTGTATGTATGTGTGACTGTCCCCTTAGCACTGGATGAACATGCATAATACCTGTTTAACAATTCTGATGCGTATTACATTGTATCTCAACCGTTTCTTTATCACTGGATGCAACTATTTTCTGCTGTGGTGTATATACTTGAAATTCGAGACTAAAATCTAATTGAAAAGTGATTAAAGCATATCAAACTGCTTTAGGCATGGGCCAGGTATCAAATATTCCTGGTTCTACTCATTGCCATATCAATCATTTCTTATCATTGCACCATAATAATTCTGCAGAAAGAGGGAGTGAACCTAATTTCTAATAATTCCAAATCACATAAAGTTGCCTCCATCATGATGTTGGTAGTGACAGTCTTTGATAATAAGTTAAAATATATTTTCTGCAGTTCAATACTAGATGCTCAAATCAGAAATGGGCATTCAAGACCCACATAACAGAGTGAATATGCTTAAAATGATTTATGGATAAATACTTACACATGATGCATCCTTCTCCAGTTGCAAATCCATCACCAATGAACCCATCTTGACAAGCACACCTAACCCCTGCTTGAATTGATGTGGCATTGATAATGTAACCATTGGTAGCACAAACCCCCTTGGATGAGTTTCTTGGCACTGCCCATTCCAACTTTACCCCTCTCTTTCCCAAGTTGGAGCCTCTCTGAACAACCCAACTTGAGAAGCCCCTGCACCCAAATTTGGAAAACACTGAGAACTTGTCACCAAGATGCCACAGGCTGTAATCAGAAAGAGGGTAGCAGCAAGCAGGAGAGCCTTGGCTTTCATTGCCATCACAGCCAGGCAAGTCAATGGTTTCACATTCTGTTTTGCACAGAGAAGAGTCCTCACAATCATAGAGGCCTATGACATTGTCAGCAGAGAGGCCAAAGTGGTCATTTCCTAAGAAATCAAAGGAGTTCAAGTCATTGTACTGGCGGCAGTAGGAAGAGGAGCCTGGAAAATCCACTAGCAAACCATCAGAGAAGAATTCGAGGACGCGGTAGCTTTCGGAACCAATGTTAAGGAAAATGTTAGTTGAGTTGACGCAAGAGAGATGGAAAGCATCAGAGAGTGAAGAACAGGATTTGTTTAAGTGAAATGGGAAGGAGATTTGAAGGTCTCCACATTTTTCATGGCACAAATTTGGTCGTGGTAGCTGGTGTTGTTCCTGGAGAGAGTGAGAAATGGCTAAGAACTTAAAGAAGGTAAGGAGAAGAAAGGAAGCTAGAGATGATAGAGGTAACATTGTCAGTGAAAGTGCTGACTTGAGAGAATATTTGCAAGGAAACTTTAAGGTACTAAAAGAAGAAGAAAAGAGGAGTACTTCAGTTTGATATGGGACTGTATGTGTAAATATATGGCCTTTTCTGTATCAATGCTTGAGAGAGAGAGAGAGAGAGAGAGAGAGAGAGAGAGGTTGTAGTTTATAATACGACTCTGTACATACATTATACACGTACACATATAGTGAAGCTTAATTATGTTTTTGACATGTTAAAGAGAGCCCTATATCAATATCATTAAATTTGGTTGTCAATAATCTATGATTTGATCTATCACCAAGAAGTAAGTTAACAATGTATGACGCTCTCTCATTATAACTCATCATGCAACTGCAACTGGAGAAGCAATGGGGGCAGAACTTCAAGCCATATATTTTCACAAACTAAAGTCCCTTCATCTAAAAGTTTAAACGCTGAAACAATTAATCAACAATATGATGTATATCAAACAAAGTTCGTAACTATCCTTTTGAAGTACAAGTCTCCACACGTATCTAAGAATGGTCCAATAAATGATAGGCTTCGAGTCCGTACTTGGGTATAAGAAACTGTATATGTATAGTATATAGCTACCGGAATGTAATGAGATAGGTAAATTGCTATAGCTAGCAAGCTTAGGAGTTTGAGAAAGAGGAGACGATTTGTCTGGGGAATGGGCTACAGTCAGTACAATATCACCATATATTCATATGGAATGCTGTGCATTTTGTGAGCGTGGCCAATGTGGGAGGTTTTCGATTCAAGTTCAAAGGCTCTCTCATATATAAAACCTGATATATATTTTGCATGGCCTTCGAGATTTGGTATTTTAAAACATCAACGTAAACTATGTAGTTTGATAATTACGGAATGTCAGATCTGTAATATACTATATATTATGGAACTTATATATAATCTTTGCTACTAATCCTACTATAAACCAAGTATATATGAAACCCCTATGAATTGTGAATTGTAAATCTCTCTAGCCCCAATGCCAGGCATGCATGGTGGGTTTTCATGTAGAGCCGCGTTTGTTGTAACAAGGCTTTGACATGTGTTAGCTCACAGGATTTGAGTTTGCTTGCTTCACTGGCTGCCTAAATTATGAAATAGAATTTGGGAGAAATGAGAAACAATAAGTTTTGGGGTTAGCATTCTTCTTGGTAATTGTTGTGACCTCCTCTCTGTGTGTATTGGGAACTTGGAGATGCCAAAGTTCGGCCAGGGTTACGTGTCGATCAATCGATCAGCTGGTATGCTTTTAGGTATAGAGGAATTGATGGAGATTTATTTATGCCCTAGTTTCATCTCCTAAGTCCTAACTGTTGGCATTTGGGTTTAAGCAGATAGAGTTTTAAGACTTGGGAATAATGAATGATCTGGTCTGATACATTTCAGAGAGAGAGTCCTTAACTTGCATGTCAAGTATATGGATACTATTATGTAGATCAACTATTTAGGGTGTAATTGCTGGATCAAACTTAGAACACTAGCTATATGTCTTTATTTTTTTGGTCATTGCCGAGTAACAATTTGTGGATACACCATTAGGCAGTGATGTGATATATCTACATGCAAATTAAATATTCAATTATTTTTACGAAAATATCTAAGAACTGTATCAAAGAGTAACCAACTAAACTCTATTAACGCCACAGGGCGAGCTCTTCTAGAGCTAGTGAGAGTTAAACTTAGGTGACCACAATTATAGTCTTGACTCAGTTACTAACTCACTAACCCCTTGGAGGGAATAGACCCTTTAGTAATATCATTTTAATAAGAGAAAATACAAGGCTCCTTTTAACTTAGAACAGCTTAAGTGCTCCAGGTGTATCCATACATCAAATGTTAAGGTGTCTTGCATATTGTATTTATAATTTTTACGAATTTTTCTTGCTTTTCAGTTTTGAAAAATTGTAACAAAAAAATTCATTAAAGAATTCCAATATTATGTATGTTAGAGAAGAAAAGTCTCACATTAAAAAAGTGACAAACAAAAATATAACTTATAATTAGGTGGCTCGCACTTAACTTTACCAAAGCTTTTTGTGTTAAAACTCAACACCTAATGAGTGGTTAAGTCACGGCAATATCGATACAATAATGAGCCACATGTCACGTTTGTTGCTTTTTAACACCATCAATTGAAACCACATTATAAATATCATGTTTTTCCAATGGTGAGATTAACAAACATGACAAATCGGATAGATTGAGACTTTGCATGATTTGGCACGCTGGGAGGTGCCATGGGGGCACATGTGAAGTGCAATGACATGTAGGAATTTGCTAAACCTTATTGCTAACAATATTTTTATTGAAACTTCTGTACCATAAGCTCACAATTTGTACAACATGGTTTTTAGAACATGTTCCAATTGAGGAACACCGAAACTGCGAAAGAATTTTATTATTTTTTGCGTTGAAAAACCATAAAGAAAATTTGCATTATAATTTTTTAGTTTTGTTAGTTCGGGAAGTGTTTAAAAATTATTTTTTGTGAATGAAAAAATTTTGGTGAGAGAATATGAACATGCAATTTTGACAAAAAATCATGTGCTATAGTCTATAATTTTAGATAAATAACGGTTTTTTATTTAAGAAAGTTTTTTTTTTCTATGAAAGAAAAAGAATTACACAAAACAAAACAACGATAACACCCTAAACCTAAACTCTTTTTTATTTTTTATTTTTTTTTAAAGAAAGTTATAGGGTACAGTTTTCACAGAGTTGGGACAATAGTAGTTAGTTTATGATTTTTAACTTTTTATTTTCTCTTTCTTATTTTTATAATAAATAAACTATTTTGTATTCAATATTATATATTATTAATCATAACCCAAGTGACAAGTTAAAGAATTTAAAAAAAAAGTCATTCATTGTGATAAGAAAAAACAGTTAAAGAATTAAAATCTTACGATGACATCAATAATTAAGATAATGTCATGTAACCACCATACCCACGAGTTGGTAAGAACCTCCAGGTGTGGAACCCCCACACCCGAGTTCTAATTCCGTCAATGTTGATTGGAGTTAAATCTCAATATATTTTTAGTGATTAAGGGGGAGGAAGCGTTCTGACATGATCACCGGTACGGATTAGTTTCTGGGCCTAAAAAGCCTTTGAGAAACCGTGTGATCTTGATCAAAAAAAGATAATGTGGTGAACTTCAATTCATTAATACATCAACGTCATTGTAAAATTTTCACTTATAGCCTACCAGTCACGCTGCTTATACCCTTCCATTTGACTAAAAGTAACATTATGTAAGAGACTCATTTGTTGTCCAGATACATTGGACTTTCAAAGTTGGGGTTAAATTTTATACAATAGATTGTACTAGGAATTAGGAAACCAATGTTAAAAGGTTCATGTTCTTCTAAAAAAACAAAAAAATAAAATGTTAAAGGTTCATCATCAGTACATGGTTTCTGATGAGATCTTGAGCTGGGTTTGAACACCCTCAATCACTTGATGGGTTGCCTAGACTTCACTAAGTCCAGAAATCTGGTGTCCATATTAGCGAAGGGACTTGCAATATGGACTAGGATCTCAAGCCCGTATGCAGAAGGGTTAGAGACTATAATGCACGTGCCGAGTCTATGGGACAGTAATTAAATAGGGCCCATAATTTTGATGTATGTGACAGAAAGAGTAAAGGCGCATCAAAAGTTAAAAATCATCATAATGGTTGCAAAGTGATGTGAAATGTTTTTTTTTTTTTAAATTTTTTTGTTTGCATTCTATATAGTTAGAAATCTTAACAAACTATTGATAGTCTACTAAAGGGAAGACTTAATACAGTTAAAATTCTGTAAATTAATAGTCTTCAGTCAAGAAAATTCTATTAATTTAGCGAATTCTAAATAATCGATAAATTAATAACTTATAAATTTATCAAATTATTCTTTATTTTCTTAGATATTGTTGTATTTTGTTTGATATGCTATGTTGATTGACCAGCAGATAATTGAAAGTGTCATGGACTATTGGAAAATGATCAAGATGATGAAGTTGAAGACGATAGTTCTATTATGAAGCCCGTTTCGCGAAAAGAAGCTCTCAAAGTAGTGTGACATTGAGTCATTGAATAATTTTTTTGTTGCAGCCTGAGAAAACTACACCGGCCTGTTTAAAAAAAGAATAAAAGTCAGAGATGAGATTCAAGGTAACATCAATTTCAAGAAGAAATAAACAACGATTGAGTCATTCTTTATGAAGGCCTCATAGTCGAATCATAAACACTAAGTATCAAGAAATTATTAATTTATATATTGCATGAAGTCTATATGAATTTTTTTTTTTTAAAATGTAATATCTTATAAATTTATCAAATTATTAATTTAACATGTTATCCCCATATTAGGACCGGCTAAAAATATTATTTTATTGAGGTTATTAATTTATCGAGTATTAAATGATTGAGATTCATATAGAAATTAGTGAATAAAATTATAAAAATAAAACTTAAATTCATAATTTTATAATTTTATTTTTATTTTAACAGATCAATTCCAAGGCATAAATGAATCTCAACCAGCAAATCTAATGCCTAATCCTTAAAAGATCATGACCATCAAATCATTTCTAAAAGTTAAAACCCCATTTGTCAGCACTTAAAAAGAAGATGATTGGAGTTTTTTTATCACGGTTTAAAAACAGGTTTACCCATAGTCTACTCATCCTTTGGCTCTAGGATAAAGCTTCCCTCACTCTCCGAAAGCAAAAAAGTGTCACTTTAGGACTCCTCTCTCTCCCTCCCTCTCCCTCTCTCTCTCTCTGCAAATTCTCATTGGCAACATCGGCGTCGTTTCCTCGCAAAAAGTAATAAAACCAGACGGTTTGTGTTTTTTTTGGTTCCCAATTCCCAAATATGACCAATTCTCCTTTTATCCTCTCAAACACGGAGCCACCATTAGCACTGCCTGCAACCTCCGTCGCCGCCCTTCCTCTTCTCCACTCCTCCACAATGATCTTCTTCTTCTACTGAAACCCAATACCACACAGTCATGGATAGTCTCGGCGGCCCATCGAACACCAACAAGTCCCGGTTGATCGGAGACTACATACTGGGCCCGAAAGTCGGGTCGGGCTCGTTCGCCGTCGTGTGGCGCTCGACCCATCGCCAACTGGGTATTGAAGTTGCGGTGAAGGAGATTGACAAGAAACACTTGAGCCCAAAAGTCAGCGAGAGTTTACTTAAGGAAATTTCGATTCTTAGCACCATAAACCATCCCAATATTATTCACCTTTTTGAGGCCATCCAGGTAGCTTTTTTCTTTTTCTTTCTGGGTTTTGAGAGCGTTTGAATTCTGGGTATTGAACTGTTTTGGGTTTTAAATGTGGGTTCTTTTGGGTTTTGTAGACCAAGGAAAGAATTTACCTTGTGCTGGAGTACTGTGATGGTGGTGACTTGGCGGCTTATATACAGCGCCATGGGAAAGTTTCGGAAACTGTGGCCAGGCACTTCATGAGGCAATTGGGTATTGTGTTCTATGCTCGGTTTGATTGTTTTTGGTAGTGTAGTTCATCTTTATGGTGTTTACTTATTTGGGTTTGTGCCCGAAGTTGAATTGTAGCTCTAGAATTGGATAAAAGTTAAAAGCTTTCTTTAATGATTGGGGAGTTTGGTGTGTGTGCTTTTATGGGGAGAATTGATTTCTGGATGGTTAGGTTCTGAGTTATGATTAGGATGAGTGGGAATGCTCTTGTTAGTGATCATAAGGCTTTGATTCTCTTCCACATTAGCTATTTTTATACCTATTCTGGTGAGTGGTTATGTGGATTTTGACATGTTTAATTTGGTTGTCCTGAGCAGCTGCAGGATTGCAAGTGCTTCAGGAAAAGCACCTCATCCACCGGGATTTAAAACCACAGGTAAGGTGTACCTTGTTGGGTTATTATGTTATATTTTAGGTGATTTAACTCTGACCGTCATTCTAATAAGCACATCAGTCAGCCAAAAATTGCAAATTGCCAAATTTGTCGGGTATTCTGCTTTTTTTTTGATTGGTCGTGCTTGTGGCTCATGAGAACTTTTTTGACATATTCTCAATCAATGTATAACTATGTAGCACCCACACGTCATTGTATAAACTTCTATGACGTTGACAATTTTGGCTTAAATTTAGGTTTGTTTGTTACTTACTTGGTTTCTCGTTGAATTTGTAGAACTTGCTCTTGTCAGCCAATGAGGAAACCCCACTATTGAAGATAGGGGACTTTGGTTTTGCAAGGTAGGATCCTAAATAATCTATTTATTGTGAAGTTTACTGCTGCAACCTAAGTAAAATCTCCGCTATCTGTCCAGTAAATGGTACTTATATAGCTTTGTGGTGCTTGTATTTGGTCCTGCCATGATAACATTTTCCCAGTAGAAAGGTTCATAGCTAATATATTCCACCAACACCGGTTTAGCACTATCCCAATTTTGGCCTGCTTAGAAGGACGAGGACCCAATAAACTTCATGTCCATTTACATTATTAGTTGTCAGGTTAGTCTTAAGCTCATACAATTTTGCGCCTTCAACATAACCATGTGGTAAAAAGAGTTCTGCTTTTTTGAACTTCAGCTTCTTCCCTTTCTGTCATCCAAATTTATTGTTCTTAATCTGTGGCTTATGGAAGTACTATACTAGTGAGAATGAAACAGCATGAACTGAAGCAGAGAAGTTACTTGGAGAAGTTTATTAAAATGATCAGTCCTTCTATATGCAGAAGATCGTTTTTCTAAAAGTATTTCTGAAGCAGCCTCTTTTGTCAAGAATAATTCAAAAACCTTAGTAAATTCTTTTGGCAATATAAAATTGTAAATATTGGTGACACACTGACACATATTTCAACATGTAACTGGTACTTGGTCTTTTTTTTTCTCTCTTCCCCCTTTTCCTTCTGGAGTCATTAAATATTTGATTCACCTGTCTTGCAGATCTGTCACACCCCAAGACTTGGCTGACACACTTTGTGGTTCACCATTATACATGGCTCCAGAGATTATTCTGAATCAAAAATATGATGCAAAGGTGATAGATTGTGAAAGTGACATTATTGACATGATTTTAAGCATCTTTGCCAGTCTTATGTCATATTTGACTTATTGTTATGGTCTTTGCAGGCTGATTTATGGAGTGTTGGAGCAATTTTATATCAGCTGGTGACTGGGAAGCTACCGTTTGATGGGAATAGTCAATTACAGGTTTTTGGAAGAATCCTTAGATTTCCTTTTGTAGGAAAATTTTAAGATTTGCCATGCACATCCTTAAGAAATAAGCCACTGGAAGGGCTAGTAAGAAAGTTATATATTTGAAGGAGCTATATTGTTTTTTAATCATTTTTCTGCTATATACAGCTTTTTCATAATGTTCTGACATCTACTGAGCTGCGGTTTCCACAAGGTGCTTTGGAAGAATTGCATCCAGATTGTGTAGATCTCTGCAGAAGCCTTTTGCGTCTAAATCCAGGTAATGATTGCTATTTTAAGGCATCTCTGATATTGTGCTTGTGTCACACAAGTTGTGTGTAATTAATCAATTTAGAAATTCAAGGATGGGAGAAGATACTCCAACTGTCATATGAATATCCAAAGTTACTAAACTCTTCAAAATAGCTAACAGTGTAAAAATCAAACCTTCTATGCAGTTGAGCGACTGTCGTTTCAGGAGTTCTTCAATCACAAGTTTCTCAGAGAAGTGAGGTAAAGCATTTCATTTCATAGCTTATAATTGTATTATATATTGGTTATGGATGCATTTGGCAATTAGTACAAATTGAGTATCAATTTTATATGTACATATAATAGCAGTTTATTATGTCCACATATATTCGTAGTGAAGCTGAAATTGAAGGAGCAATAATTTCTTTTTTCGTAATCTGCAGGGTGATGGTGGAAGTTGAACACACTCCACCACTTAAATCAACGGGTGAACAGCCTAGTTCTTCTGGCTCCAATACGATGTTGCAATTGCATGCCAGGCATCCCATCAACTCCTCTATTGGAAATCTGAGTTTAGATTCAGCTGCACATATTAAAGGTCTTGTGCCAGATTTTTCATGTGATAAGCCGAGGAAATCTGTTAATCAAGATCCAAACTTACAGGATCAGCTCCGAGGTTTGTATTTCTGTTTGTAGTTCCCTCTGTATGCCGGTGCTTTATTTTAATTACTTTAATTTGGTTTTTACAGTTTCGGATTCAATGGAGTCCATTGAAAAAGATTACGTAATGGTTAATTCTCATTTTGCATCGATGGAGAGTTTCTCATATTACCTTGAACACTCCCTGCAACTTGATTCCACAACTAGAGCTTCTATCTGTGCTTCAAAGCAGAAAGATCATGGTATACCACGTGTCATCAAAACAGAGGAGCTGGCAGCTGGTTCTCTTGGTGGGGGAAGTTCACAAACTCAAGGATCAGTTATAGAACCAGCATCTTGTGCATCGACTCTGTTACTGGAAGTGCAAGGACTGTCTATATTGCATCCTTCGACCAGGCTCCATCTGTTACATCAGCATGCTCAGGTCCTTGCTGATCTTTCTCAGGAAAAGGTACGTCACTTGCAAGTTTTCATTTGGAACATGTACATATAGGCAGAGATTGATATTTTTTACAGTAGGTGTAATTCAATTTTTTACAGAGAAGTCTCTCTATCTCTCTCTTGTATAGAAGTAATGGTTACTTTTGGTTGCAGTACAATGCAGGACTGTATCTAGAGTCATTTTCAGTTGAACTAGTTGTTTTGGCCATATGGAAGAAAGCTCTTCAAATTTGCAGCAGTTGGCTGGCATCAATTGAAAAGGATGAACCCGAAAGCAGTTCAGCAAATGCATCCTCAGTTGTTCAGGGTGGCTTGTCGCTAAACAATTCAGAAAATGTAGACTTTACTAGGCCGTCATCTGTTTCAGTTTGGGCCGAGCAAGGTTTCCTAGTTGCATTTGATCGCGCAGAGAAGTTATCCTATCATGTCCAAGATATGGATGGTTAGACGTTCAATATGTAAAAATGATTTTGCTGGTTTTACCATGTATATATTGCTCATTGTGTCATTTATATTGTAGGTGCTGCTGAAGTACCAGATGCGATGGAAATTATATTCCAAAAAGCTCTAGACGTTGGGACAAAAGCCGCTGTGAGTTCCTTTTATGCTGCCATTTTATTTATTTATTTATTCATATAAATTTGCATTCTTGTTTGCAGATGACACTATCTTTTGACTGTGTAGACTTTGTCTATGTTCTAGGTTGACGAGTATATGGAGAACAAGGGTAGTGCAGCAGCATTGTACACCAAAGCTATGCTTCTGCTCTCTTTTATTGCAGGAGAAGCAACCTCTCTGCCCTAAGCCCTCCATTTTACTTGGCTCCGGCTAATAAGAAGCGAGTCCAACAATACATGGTAAACTTGGAGTCCCATCGGATCAAGTTTCTCAAACCAGATCCCACTCCTGTTCAAGTTAAAGACTCCATTACTAAGTAAATATTACTGGTGTACAGCCATTCTCAACGAACTACCTTTTTTTTGTGCATATTACCCGTTTGGTGTAAATTGTGGTCAGATCAGCAGGCAGTTTTTGGAACTTTGGGGAATGATGGGGATGGACACGACTTTATTACGTGACTGATGGTGATGATGATTATTAACAGTGACAAATATTTACTATAGGGAAGTGTGTAGTAGACCACAGGCAATATCGAGCGAGATTACCTTCATTGCACGAGTTTTGTGTAAATAACTTTTCTATTCTTTCTATGGTCACAATTGTAAATATGGGTAGTGGCTGTACTCAAGCTTGGCTATAGCAAGTGCCAAACTACACTTATGGCAATCAGTTCTCACTAATTGGCTCTTGGTGTGCAAAAACTCTGATCTTTCTTCCCCATTGGCCTTTGTATATTCATGTATGTATCCCTCTTAGTCATCTCTCTTTTCATCTGTGCATAAGGTGACACAATGATTGTACACAACTGGTCGTAGGAAAGAATAACACATTTTTTCTCACTAGTGAAACTGGATCTTATCATCCCCATATTTGACCAAAAAACCAAGACATCCGACTCTTCCAAGGTATATTCCACCATTGAACTATTTCAGTGTATAATGATGCTTGCATTCCGGTGTACGAGGACCATTCTCACAACAGCCAGAACAATAAGAAAGCATCACTCTTTATTTTCAGTGTAAATGCAAAAGCTTCTCATCACATCTGAAAATATGTCTACAGTTCAGCTGCAAGAACTACAAGCACAATCAAGTGGCCTGTAACCAATTGCATGAGACGGAAATCTATAAGCAGCAGAAGTATGGGTAGACTTCGAAATTTCTATCTGATAAGCAGCTTTAAAAGTGCCATATCATGGCCGATCTAATGAAGAAAGTCTTCAAGTGCATTTGCAAAGGTCCAAGGTAGTGAATGAGTAAATGCAAGACATATATACGGTACACACACCCAGACAAGTTCCTGATCTCCCTAACTTGAAAATTCAAATGAAACGCAAAGGAATATAATATACTGAAGGGGGAAACAATAACATTACTTGCAAAAGCAAGGTTTCCTCTGATTTTGCATGCAATATCGAATGTCAAGTTGAAGCTTCCCCTTCCAAGCGAAGCCTCTTGGGACCTTTCTCTTCACAATGGCTGCTGGCATTTGCCACCCTGTTCTCATTGGCCTCTACAGAGCACCTTTTGTAAGGCTTGAATCCTGTTCGACGAGCCTTTAGCTTTCCATATCCCAGGCCTAATGTCAACAGCCCCCCTGCACCGTTGAGCCCTCCTGGTGGTGATGCAATTTTCTCCACTTCTGGGTGACAAAATGGTGCCCAGGCCTTGCTGTTCAGGTCTAACATTAGAGATCTTCCGTCTTTCTCACCACTATTTTGCTGTCCTTCTATAGTGTCCTGATGCCCCTTATCATTCAGGTCAGGTGGAGGTGAAAAACTCTGGGGCAATACCTCTCTTGAGAATAATGCTTGAAAAGCCATTCGCCCCTAAAAAAGATAGTATAATTGATGAGAGAACAATTAAATCATAAACAGTTGTCCAAATAGATACACTAAACAAATGTGTTTAAATACCTCTTCAGAGACTTCTTTCCATGAATCATTCATGTGTCTCTCTTTCCAAGAATCACTCATGTTGCTTATACTTCTAGTGCGGCGATAACTAGACTCAGAAGCTGGGTTTATGTCAGGTTCTTTTAGTTCTTCCTCACCTTTTTCTTGCTTCTCTAATGCATCCGTCTCTACTTCGCTGCAGGAAGTTGTGTTTGAACCACATGAAGAACGGTCCACCTATGTATTTTTTTTGCAAGATAAGAAATACTGGTTTATTGAAACTAGAGGAAAAGTACAAAGTATTGAAAGGAGGACTAGTAGTGAGTTATGTTAGCTGATCAATTTTTATGGAAAACCTTTTTTCTGCTCTTGGCTTTGTTTTCAGGAAAAAAAAAATTTATTATTGAAATTAGGGAAAAGTACAAAATAACTGAAACAGGACTAGTAGTCCACTCTGACAATATTAAAGGAAAACCTGTTTTTTGCTCTTTGCTTTGTTCAAATCTTGAACTTCAGTTGTTGCTAGGTCCTCATTATCATCAGCTTTTGATCCAATATCAGGCTTTGCACCTCCATTTTCAGAGTCTGATGAGGTTGTGGTTGGTGATTTTGGAGGTGAATGTTGTTCTTGCACAGCTTCTGACTGTTCTGGGTCCTGCAGTTGATCCTGCAAGCAAGGAACTTGAAGAGAATCCTGTCCTTTCTTTGTCTCGGCTGCAGGAGCTTGATCATTGTCCATTGATGAAACTCCAGTCATGGGCACGGGCACAGGACAGCTAAAGCTAGTTTGAAGAGGAGCGCACAAGGGGAGCAATCCATGGGCTGCCCACCATGCAGTTGCTGCAGCTACAGTCGCAGCAGCAATTGCTGCCATATTTGGAGGGGAGTTCATTTGGCTAGATGGAAAACCTCCGGCAGAGCATGCTGGAGAACATTCCTTGTTCTCTGCATTCGTGTAAGGCCAGAATGTCGCTGCAAAGCTAGCCGCAGCATGGGCTGCAGGGTTTTGTAGCAGAGAAGACACAATAAGACTTGAAAATGTGGAGGAAAGAGATGAGTGGTAGTCCTCTTGATTGTGGTGGAATGGGGTAAATGGAGGTGGAATAGCTGGAAATGATTGGTCAATACAAGATCTTGATACATTACTTTCATGTTCAGTAGTAGTAGTAGATGCAGCTGGATTTGTAAACAGGTTAGGCTGTACACGAATCTTTCCCATAGGATGAAATACAGAATCCTGGAATGAAAATGACAAATCTGGGGTTGTAGTTTGATTACATTCTCCTACGCTCCCATCCAGTATGTGTATAGGAACGTTCCTCGGGCAGGTCGGAGTACTTCGCATCCCATCTGTTGGCAATGAACAATTCAAATCATCTGCTTTCTCACCTTGAACCAACTTAAAAGCATTAGTGTTCTCCAACTTTGAGGCTTCACTTGTGGCATTATCTTGAACTATCTTTTTGGCATCAGTTTTCTTCAAATTCTCATTTCCTTTAAGTTCAATAGTGACATAAGATTCATTGCCATCTCGAGGGATTACCTTTTTCACTGAAGGCACATACTCTCTAAAAGTGCAAGCATTTCTGAGTACCGCCTGTGCAGGTTTGGAACTTTTGTTTGCAGAAGACACAGAGGAGCAGTGAGACTCTGAGAGTAAGGTGAAGACTTCTGAGCAACTTTCATCTTTGTTTTCTTTTCCATAACTTAGCTTTTCTTCTCCACTGGATCTCTGCTAATCAAGTCGCAGGTCAAGTAAAAGTTACATAAAGAAAGAGTAAAATGAGAACTATTAAAAGTCCTTATCCTTAAAGAATAAAAATAATAACCTCATCGAGTGGTCCTTTCTCCAAGTCCACTGCTTGTTTACAATGTGAAGAAGAAGCTGATGACACAAGTTTTCCATCCTTTGCTCCGACATGCGACGTGGACCATGTTGGAGCAGCTTCACTAGACTTCCGAGGATAAGGATTGCTTGGTTTCCTTTTAGGGCGTGGAGGCGGAATATCTATGTCAATTGATTGTCCTACAGGAACACCTTTACTGCCTGCCTCCTTCTCCAGCTGGAAGTTAAACATTCTTTTCGTCAGTGATAATGAATTTAAATAGAAAATTTACTGGGCACCAAAAGCAGTGGTCTAATGGAGTTCAATGTCTCAAATACTCTGTTGAAAATGAAATAGCTCAAGTATCAATAATTTAACCTACATTTTTGGAAACATGTACCTAATAAATAGTGCGGCAAATGTCTAGAGATGGGAGACTAGTTCATATCAGTGTAGTGTGTAACCATGGTTATGTTATCTGCAATCCCGGAGGGAGACGAGAACAACAAGAATAATAAAAACCCTTGGTATATGGTCTAGAGTATTGATATGAAAAGATGATGGCTGGAAACTGGTACTGGTTTCCAGGAGTATGCCATTAAAATACACGACTCCTGATGAGTGCAGAAGCTTTCTGTATGAAGTTCAGAGGAAGAGCCATTCTGGAACCATGAGTCAAAACAAGGATGCCTACTGATAACCCCAGGGAACAGCGGACAGTTGGCCTCACTATATATCGGCAGTGAGAGATGTTTCCAATTGCATCCATGACCAGCAGAGCTTGATGACATACTAACCTATTCAAATTGACTGACCAACAAACTTTGTTTACGAATTGTTTCCTTCTTTGTATTCTAATTTATTATTTATAATCTTTCAACCAGATTAGGGTTTGCTTTGAAATCCAGCATGGGGTGGAGGTGTACCAGAGTAAAGGTTTTGCTATTTAGACATGCTGCATTGACCTCCAAATGCCCTGATGGGAGGGGAAGCCTCGCACCCAGATCCAAGAGCTATTTTTTTTTCTAAATTAATTAATTTATCTCATTCTTAGGTGTGTTTTTATAAGACACCTGGGCTAATTAACGAGTGAAAGCCATTACCTACTTGTGGAGACAAGATTCAATGCCAAGTCTTCTAGAATGCCAAGTTCACTATAAATCTAGCTATTAAGTAACAAGGTCACCAAGAAACATTGGTTTAATGATCTATCCTACAATTAGTATAAATTTTATCCAACAAATTTTGAACCAATTTTTTACCAGAAAATCAACATAATGTACAGGACCTATATCTTTCTTTAGTTGCAACTCTTAGGATCATCATACTTCCTCACAACTTAATTCTTCCAGTTTCCAATATAGGTATTAGTAATGTACTACCATCTTCACCTTAGCAAAACTTAATTATGGAATTATAGTGCCGGATAGCCTAGCACTCAGACTCAAAGCCATATCACTCAATTGTCTGCCACATCCATACCACTTTGGTTACTCAGGAAACACACTAAGCAGTAGAACAATACTATTCAGAAAGAACAGTATAATCTAAGAAGCATGGAAACGGGTACAGGTACGGGTAGGGTACGGTTCGATACGAGGAAACAGAAATTTAAAAAAATTATAATGATACTATACAAAGGCCTCAATGCACAAGAAATCTGATTATCCTTCTCATGGTATATAAAATATTAAATTTTAGCAATCAAACATTATTGAACACTCAAGACTTCAGCATTGCCATAATCTGGAGCATTTGAAGCAAATGAATACCTGAGATACCAAAAATACTCAAACTCTCACCTAAAAGATAGCTAGAGTGGTGACCCATCAAACATTTTCTATGCAATCTTAACTGAATCAGTGGTCACTTGAATCGCAATGACATAATTACATGAGAAGAGGGGTATTTGGCCAAACCAAACCCCTTTTTCTTCTAGAATAGGAAAAATCGTGTGTCCGGGTATGATGATCGGAGGGAAGAGTGAGGGAACAAGATCCTATAAGTAGATGTTTACAGAGACTAAACAGAGGAAACTCAGAAATTTCATGTCTTAATATTAAACAAAGTCAGCACAAAACTTATATCATACTTGTTGTCCAGGATTTACTGACTGGCAGCCAATTCTTTTTGCAAATTTCAAAACATTTCAATAGTAATAATCTAAGTGAGGAGAGTCAAATGACTTTAATCCAGGTGCAGGTGGTATTATTACTAGGTCGATATTGGGTTGTGAATACTAGATTGATCTTGTGATATCTGTTTCTGAATTAAGTAGCACTGTAGATTGAGATAACCTCAACTGCCCTTTTCATTATTTTGTCTACTAAGAACAGGAAAATTACTGTTCAGATCTATAAGCCTTCTTGGGAAGTCTTTCAAGTATGGACAAATGTGTTTGGTAGAGTTTGAAGCCGCATTAGTTGGTCAGCTGGTCAAAGGGCAACAGATGTTGGATTCTGGATCAATATGTCAGGGAGAGGTAGTGTCATCTTGGGATGATATGCACCTTCATCAAGAGAGAAAAAAATTTGTATGCAAAATTTGTTTAAGAAAAATCAATACTTGATTCTGGTTTTATTGAAATGTTAGCTGATCCTTCATTGAATGCATGCCAAATTTTGAAAAAGAAAACAGAAGTCGGAAAGTTTGTGTACAGAAATCAATGATCTCTTATTTTCCCAAAGCAAAAGAAAATGCATCGGCAACAGAATATTAAAAGGTGAAAACAAACAAGTTATCGCATGTAATCATGGAGAGAGAGAGAGAGAGAGAGAGAGAGAGAGAGGTATGTGTTCAGTAAATGTAAGGAGATAACTTGCATTTGTCATTGAACGAAAAATAAACAAAAGAAACAATGTTTGAAATGAATCTTATATCTGTGGGTCTCCACTGTTGAACCCTTGTGAGTTCTAAAAAAGCAAGATTAGAACAGAGCATATTTCATATCGTTTTTTTAAAAGTAATCAGCCAATTAAAAGAATCTATGAAATAAATCTCAAGAACCTATTTGGGCATGACACCAAGTTCGACTGCTATCGGGTCATCAAAATCCTAGGATAGCACCAAGTTCCAAACTTTAATAGCACCTACCTAAATTTCTATTTTCCTGTACAGTTATTCCGAAAGAATTTCAAAAACCATGCACACTTCCAAACCTGTAGCCTCCATTTCACCTTTAAACCTGTAGTAAAGTTTCTATCTTTGAAGCCTAAGGTTGTCCGCTGTAAGTGAGTCACTTCATGTCTTTCAGGTTAAACTTATCCAAAGCTAGTAGATTTCAGTTAACTTTCCCTTCTGTTTAGAATTAATTAACCTTACTCACCATATAAGCAAAACTATATACAGGTCACATACACTTGAGGGAAAAAACTTGAGACTTGTTACAGGCTACAGTCAACTTCAGGTTCTTTTGAAGGATAATCAAGGAAATCTGATCCCATGACCCTGAAACTCGTGAAACACTAGACCAAAAACTTGTTTGGATGCTCACCAGGCAAATACTGATTTATACACCATAGCAGCTTGCATGCACAAATTAAAGTTCTAGTGGACAACCCAATAGCTAAATCATCTAACAAGTAAATTACTAGAAGTCTGCAAACATCATTTCCAATATGCAGAGAGACTAAATCAGCATATATATCAAAGTCAGCATCTTGGATCTGGATCTGGATCTGGATCTCTCTCATATAATGGGCTAGGAAAAAAAAAACCCTTCATTTGATATATTCCTAAACCCCAAAGGCATAAGCATCATTCTTTTTTTTTTCCTTCGAAAAGGATCCAAAGGGAGAGCGCTAAGGCTGGAAGGACTATACTACATATCATATACTGCTACAGTTTACTTGACAATATAAAAAGAATGGAACTGTGTTTGTTCCAAGTATGAATTCTATGATTCAGTCAATTCATGTAGGTTCTGATATGGCATGTGCAAGCATTAATAAACATTTTAAGCACAAAATAGTTTCAGTCAGTTCCATGTATTGCTTGCCCCAATCAACCATCCAGTTGCAGTTTGAGTAGCGGATTCAGCTCACATTCACAAGAGCCTCAAGTACTGGGCCGTCTTTTATATATAATAACTAGACAATATACAGCTAACAAGCATATGAGAGAACAAGTACCTTCTACCAGACTAGCATTTACAAGAACCTCTAACGGCCCTCAGAGTATCTCACAGACAAATGACAAGATGACATGGTTATGTAGTTATTAGTCATGGCAATGAAATTATATGCAACCTGCTATGGAGAGCAAAATTATCAACTATGTTTCATAAAATCCTAAACGTGCAATTCAAAGGATCAATGTTGTGTATAACCAAACCATAAGAAGCAAAGCACACATCTTGCAAAAGAAGAAGATGAAAAGGTATGGATGGACCTTTGAAAAGAACTTCTGTGCATGACTTCGGATCTGCACAGCAGTCTTTGTTCCTATATGTTCTGCAAACCACAACGTAACAACAGATGAGGAAAAAGATTGAGACGATGACCCCAACTTAGGAAAAACAATACAGCAATATATCATGTCAAAACTGTTAACATGAGCTATTTAGGGATTCAGCTTGAAGCAGTAGATGCTAACAAGATATTCAGTACGAAAATAAACAGGAGGAAGAGCCTAAAGTTAAAGGTCATTCGAATTTTAACCTTCAATGCGCTGCCATGCTCGCCCGTAGAGCTTCAAGGCTTCAAGAAACCTATTATGCTCCTCCTCAGTCCACCGCTCTCGCTGCTTGGTAATAGTATATGGCTTTCTTGCCTACCATTAGGATTCCACAATTCAGCTACTTACCATTTACTACAAAATTAAAATTTTAAACCAAAAAGAGTTCCAGTTTTGTTACCTTAACGATCAAATCTTCCCCAGATGAGAAATTGTCCATTACTGGACCCGGGCAGCTGAGCGCTGCTTCAAATCCTCTCTAACCAGCAAAGTATATAACAAGAACCTTCTTTCATTAGTGAAAGCACCGAGCGCTATTACTAGTAAAGCCGTCGTGGTTTTACTACTCAAACTTAGCTTACAAGGGGCTACTACTACTGCAAAAGAAACACAGGAATGGGTAGAGATCCGTCTCTGATTTATAGCAGCACAATTGAGCATTCGAATTTCTCACGGAAACCGAAGCTATTTAGATACTCATATATAACAAAAATTGATCAATAACAATTTCAGAATCCACCGAAACCACATAGAGAGAGGATCAGAGAGTTGCTTCACCGAATGAACTAAAATAAATTTCCTTATTCATGATCCTCACCAAAATGAACCCGAAGAAGAAGAAGACGCCAAAACCTTTAACTACGAAAAAAAAAAAACAAGGGCAACACGCAGAGAAAAAGAAATTTCGATCAGTAAACCTGCAACCATTTCCATATATCCTCTGCAAAATCTTAACCTCTGTTTGGTTGCCGACCAAATCGAAATATCAAAGTTTCATTGCTCAAATCTGAGCTTTGTTCATCACTTACTGAGCTGAGCCTCACTCATTGAATTCAAAACTCAATAGCTCAAAGCTCAAAGCTCAAATTCATCATCAATATTTTCAACTTAATTTCGCATCAGCAACCAAAGAGAGTAAGAGACAAGCTCAATTCCTAAGGAAACGAGAGAGAAAGAGTACCTTCCATGGCGGATGAGAGCTCTCTCCGCGACTGAGACACCAGCCGGAATTGTCACCGCACACTCGCCGGTGACGGCATAGTTTCCGGCAATGGAGAGATCTAATAGCCTCGAAAAACTTGATCGGCACAATCGAAACTAAACACGAAAATCTCCAGAGCAAAAGCAAAGAGTATAAGAGAGGGAGTGGGAACCTGGTAGAAGAAAGCGAACTATAACACCCTCACACACCACCAGAAGCTCTCTCTCTCTCTCTCTCTCTCAGTTCTTGTGAGCAAGGAGCAATCTCAGCCACTATTTTTTCTTGTGGATTTTTGATTTTCTGTTTTTTTTTTTCCTTATGGCTGCTGTAGTCTGAGAGCCCTCTAGAGCCTCAAGATCGCGCCAAGTGTCGCAGATTTAGCGGCTCAGTTCGTCCTAGCCCACAAGCGCTTTTTCCTTTCTTTTTCAATTTTTTTTTAAAATTCTTTTTCCCAGCGTCGATTCTCGTCCACAAGCTCCCTTCCCCCCTCGAAGGCTAAGTCTGTAAAAGCGTCTCCAGCTGTGCGCCGTGGGGCCCTCCACTGACGTGGTGGTGGAGTTCACCGGCGGTTACCGGTCAGATGGTACGGACGCGGGGACAAAAGGCAGGGGATTGGGCCGACGTGGATAGTGTGGAAACCGCTACGTGCAAAGAGACAAGGGGGGTGTGCATGACCGGTCAAAAGATTTTGCCGAAGGGGTCTCGTGCGGTGCACGTGACGGAACATGAGGTGGCGAACTGGTGGTGACAGTGATCCGGTACTGTTGGTGTTGCGGTGTGAACAACCCACTACTTTTCTTGGCGAAATCAGAAGCGTTCACGTCACGGAGGTGAAGCGATCTGTGCCGTACGTTTTGTTAGGCCGCGGATTATAGGGGAATCATGTGACGCGCCTACTTTGTGAAGAGAGAGAGAGATTCAGAAGCTTCTGGGTGGCTCTAATGTCGTTTTGCCATTTTGGTTGGGTATTTTCGTTTGGGTATGGGTTTGGGGCCTCTCTATTGTTTTAGTTTTGGGCTTTTTCATTATCTGTAGTTTGGTACTTGGCCTAGTTCTCTTTTGCCTTGTAGGCTTGTTCCAAATACACTTCACTTTGTTACATCCGTCGATACGATCATATTATCCCAAGAATTGATCGAACACAAAAGCAAATCATAACAAAACTTGTCTTGAGACAATGTATGAACTAGACATTTGACGTTAGATGTAAGGTTTAGGCGCTCTTTAATAACACTAATTTATTTGAGTAACAAAACGGTTATAGTTGATTTTCAGATGATTTGTTATAAATTTGGTGTTAGAGCATGATTACTTCATATTTTAATCGGTCATAATTGGCCTCCATCTGCATCACCAATTATGCAAATGCAAGATACAAGAATCTTTTATAAATTTTAAGTCATATCATAATTGAACATCATAACTCGAATTTTTATTCATTTGCATCTATCTGCATCACCAGTTATGCTTATCAAAATAGGCCTACATCAAGCTCTATATTCCAAGCCGTCATAATTGGCCTTACTCGAGTTTTGGAATTTAGATCATGGTTAGGCCTTAATTCGTTTTGCACTTGGGCAGTGGCCACAGTGGAACATTGTAAACCAGAAGACCACATTTTCTTCCAAGGCCAACTAGACGGTGGTCACTCTCATTTTACAAAGGGGTTCCCTCCTTAGAAGGGGATTACTTTGACTTGAGTGAACGTAGCTCACACAAGTCCAAAATGGATTGTGCTTGACTAATTCGTATAAATCTTTATTAATAATCAGAATAAATGAACTAAAATGAAGATGAATAATCAGTCTCTCAATATCAACCATTCAACTCCGGCCATGAATATAAAAGATGCACACGAAATGAAAGCAATAGAATTTGACCTTTTGTAAACAACAACAACAACAAAAGAAAAAAAAGAAAAAAAACACCAGCACTATTAATTATTCACTTCATCAAAAGAGATCAATTTCCTGAACTTCATCCATCTCTTCTCCCATACAACAGCCTCATAATTCTCGAAGGAATCATCTTCCTTGACAGATATGACGAGCCGATACTTGACGCCTGCTACGACCTGAGTCTCTCCCCGGACCACGCTCTGAAACACCAAGTTCTTCTTCTGGGATTGGTTGTACTCCGACACGGCGAACTCTGCAATCTCCTTCACATGGGGATCACCGATGTTCTCAATGGGTCTCCAACCACCGACTACAATGACCTCGCTGTCTGCGAAGGCCTTGACCAGAGGAAGGAGGAGAGCAAAAAGAGCGAGGACAAGGTGGTGCCGACTCATCCTGGCCGTTAATTTAGTGTATATCCTTAGAAATACAACTCAGATCATGAAAACAAGAGTTATTGGATGACGATAACGTACAAATATACTTCTTATTATTTCCTAACTTTCCTCGGCGTTACTTGGGTACAAAGAACAGGAAAACTGTTAAACCGACCGGTAAATTAAATGTGATATTTAAGATGCATGCATTCAGGAAGAGTCGAGAGGCGGCGCGCGGTGGATCGGTGCAAGGATCCAAATGATATGGCGAATTAAGCTGCCTCAGATGAGATCAATCAGTGATCATCTCCTTATATTGAGCATTTGAGCAAGAGAATCGAGCAGCGGCTAATAGCTAGCGTTGTAGTATGTACTATCTCGTTTGTTAGTAAAACTCTGATGCAATTAATGCAACCATATATGGCTTAGCTGATATGTGCTCCTGAAGAAAAACGTGTTGAGGTTCTCTGAATACCGAAAAGTAGGAAAAGTAGACGACGTCGATTGTCGTTCAGTAGTAAATCGATATGCCAGAAATCGGCACATTTTATTTATTTTTCCTTTATTCAATACACATGTTTTTTTATATTTTTTTTTATAATCTTTTTGATGTATTAATCCATGCTAAATTTGATTGACTCAAAAAATAAACAAAATTTTCTATTAATTAATAAGCAAAGGGCTTTGGACAAGTTCAAGCGTTGTGTTTTATTGTAATCTGATAATTGTCGGCTTAGTATACCTTCTAGTCCATCTTATTTAACCTTCATTTCAAACCATACTTGGTTTGTACCTGTTTCCAAATCTGATTGGAATGTCATTTTAAACAATTTTAATTAATTAAACTCATTTTGAGAGAAAATTAAGAGAGTGAATTGTGACTGCATAATATAAAAAAAATTATTTTCATCATTATAAATATTTCATGTGTTTATATCTAAGTATGTGTATGGTGATGATTCTTTATATGGATGTTTTCGTGTTGGTTTATTTACGCTAGATTGTCTGTTTCAAGCATATATTTCGTGATGATATTATGCTATTGCATATAACCTGACATCTACTTTCCTTGCACTGATGTTGTTTTTTTCCAAGTGTATGGATGTTTTCTGTGTTGTTTTATGTACATTATTCGCAATAAAGAAGAGTACTGTGTTGAACATGAGGTTAGAGATTAGATGTAGAATGTGGATTTGTATGGATGTTTTTCGTGTTGGTCTAATTATTTACGTTATCTACATAAAAAAATAGGTTTTCTTGTTGAGCATGAGGGCAGGCATAAAATGTGGAATGTGGATGACATTAGGTCATTGTCGGTACATTTAAGAGTAAAATCTCCAAATAACAATTGAACTATGGCGAAATGCAACGAAGTTTCATAAAAAATTTCATTGAAAGATAGCTGATAAAATAAAGGTGAAATTTTTTGATAAAACACAAAAGGAAAAGAATTTGCAAGTAATGCGGTTAATTTGTTTGAAAAATTATAAAGTTTATAGAAAATGCAAGGGTTATGAATTTGCCCACGGCCAATTATGATTATCTTTTACTAGCTCAATATTTCATTTCACTCGGATCAAAAGAAAATCCTCTAAAGGTCTAATTTTCCCCACAATTTTTTTTTCTCGTATCTGTGGATTTACGGAGCCGTTCTAAAGAGGACGTCCGCACTTTCGCTAAAGTGCGGACGGCTACGCTGCAACTCGGCTCGGGGCGCGACGGAGCGGCGGGGGTTGCCGGAAGGACGCCAGGGGTCGAGTGGAGAGATCTGCAGTCGGTGGAGTCGTCGGCGACATCGTTGCAGCGCTGCCCAGAAAACCTGCAGTTGCAGGTCGGGTTGCTGCCCAGAACCTGCAACCCCGACCTCCTCCGACCTCGAACGCTGCCCAGAACCGTCCGAGATGCCTCCGGCCTCCCTCCTGCAAGCCGTGTGCCGTCGTCGCCGCCTGGATCGCCTCCTCTGCGTCGCCGTCCGCTTTGGAACGGGCCTATATATATATATATATATGTTTTAGGGAAACAATATTTGAGAGAATTGAGTCGTTGTTTCATTGATAATAAGAGTCTATTTATATAGAGGATTACAAGCATAGAGACAGAGTTGTACATGGAAACATAATCGTACATTGATTGGATATCTCCTAAGATTCTCTGAGAATATCTCTAATTAAAACTCTATTACCACTAAGTCAAGTAACCTAGAGTTTGGCCCAGACACAATTCAGATTTCCTTAAACATTCCCCTTGTGTCACTCAAATGCAGTGCTTCTCTTGTTGCCTCGTTAAAAACTTTGCCGAGTAACAAAAACCCTGTGGGACAAAAATAATCTCGGTCGAAGGGGAAAAAGAGCACAACACACCCTTCATGTTTCGAGACCATACGTGTAGACATCTCCCCCTGATGTCTGCATCTCCCTCTGATGACAACGGTCATGGGAGATCGGATAACTTCCGTAAACGATGCTACCAACACCTTTGAACGAAGAGGATTCTTTTCAGGATCAAGACTTCGGACGATCATAAGGGTGCTTGAAGGCTTTGACCCTGTCAAAATGCCTAAGCATCTATCAACACGATGCTCAAGTTCCAAACCGAGACATAATCGTGTTCTCCCAAAATTCTTCATCTCAAACTCGGATTTCAAGTGTTCAACTGACAGGACCCGCCCCATATTTCACTCTGAAATCCGAAGTGGCCATGAGGGCCCACCTTAGAAGAAATTCTACCAAAAATTTGGCGAAACTTCCCCTAAAAATGGACTACCCAAAACCTGTAGAAAGATATTTAAACTTCTAAACCATTCATCATTATTCTCCTGGAGCCACCCTGCTCCCCAAATCACAACATCTTCTAATTCACATTACACAAATCTCAACTTAAAAACATTAATTCCACGGTTATCAGAGCAATTCTAAAACAGGTGTAATAGAATAAAAAGTAAAGAGGATAAATGATCGATAAATTCTACAATGCGGAAGCAGTGGCAACTATGCCTCAACTCTATGTACGCCCAACCTCAACTAATCTAGCTTGCAAACTGGGCATTTGAAACCAAAGGGCCCAGGGGAAAAGTATTGAAAAACACGTTAGTGTGAGTGGACAAAAATAAACAATCAAGATAATTTAAATGAAGTAAACTAGAATACTTTCCCACTTATTTAAATTTATAAAACCTCGATGCATGCAATGTTTATAAAACATATTTCTTTAAACTCAAAATCTAATGAAAACATACCAGCCCGCTGGTTAAGAGAAATCGGACTAGCCCAGCTAGTCAAGTAATAATAGGATATGGGGAAGAAGAAATCATCATACGGGTAAAGGAGCCCCTTAGGCTCTACCTTGTCACGCCCCGAATTTTGAAATAAGGATTCAAATCCGAAACATGACTAATAACAATACAAATAACGTTCTGAATTTTTCTCTCAGAAACAACCACTAGTTACACCTCTTGATATTACATAAACCAAATCCTCAAGCTACTTATTACAGCGCACACTCACCAAATCAAATTGTAAAGCTCAAATGAGTATAATTCTCCTCACAAAAACAAATGCTGTAAATCTAATACTAATACTCTAAACCGCACGATCACTGCCCTGATTCTCCTGACCTGTGAGATTACCCGCTACACAATTTGAATAGTGTACCGGGAATTGCAACAACACAAAACCCGGTAAGCTTTTGACAGCTCGTGAGTAAACAAGAAAGAACTATTGATTGATCAAATTACAATTCTTATAACTCAAGTAAACAATCAACAAATATTGCAAACATTAATATGTGAAATAACATTAAAGTAATACATGCTTGATCACAACCAACAAATATTGCAACACATGCTTGATTTTCATTTTACTAACACCTTCACATATTCAAAATATATCATAGATAGATATTTGATCAAAATAACATAAGAATACTGATCACAACCAACAAATATTGTAACATTAATATGTGAAATAACAATAAAGCAACACATGCTTGATTTTCTTTTTACTAACACCTTCACATATTCAAAATATATCATAGATAGATATTTGATCAAAATAACATAAGAATACTGATCACAACCAACAAATATTGTAACATTAATATGTGAAATAACAATAAAGCAACACATGCTTGATTTTCTTTTTACTAACACCTTCACATATTCAAAATATATCATAGATAGATATTTGATCAAAATAACATAAGTATACTTCTCTTTTTTAGTGAATTTTCAGATTAACTGGTAACAGATCATAAATCCACGTGCTAGGGTCCATAATACCAAAGCACGGGTAAGCCGCAGCATACCAAGGCCACTACCAAGGCATGTATACTCAAAGTAAGCACCCTTCCTAAGAGTATAATAGTGCACTATCTGAAGGGACTAGAGCCCACAGCTTAACAACCACGAAGCACAACCACGAAGCACAACCACGAAGCATAACCACGAAGCATAACCACGAAGCATAACCACGAAGCACCACGAAGCACATTTACCAGTAATTCACTTAAGCACGGGGTTGTTGAAATCACCTTGCTTCATAATTGTACTTTTCAGACATAATCAATTTCACAACATACAATCTTTATAAATTATAGATCGTATATATGTATATGTACACCCATATAGAGAGATATATTATTTCAAGACAAATCTTTACTTCTTAAAATAATTTCCACATATTCACAATTGGGCATATAAAATAGCTTTCACACCACATGATCAACATTTCATTATTCAACAATTAAATGGGAGATTAATAGCTTGAATAATATCCAATCCATTCTCAATCATTTCATCATACCAATCACACATCAACCAAAATATATATTCCACGTAAATATATATGGGGGGTGAAATTTGCACACCCCTCTTTACATTTGGCACACCATTCCTAATTTTTTTAATATTTTGTAATCTCCTCTTATATTTATTTTCCATATTACCCTTCTTCTCCAACATTTTTCTTCAGTCTCTCTCTCTCTCTCTTTATCTCTCGCTCTCGTGCTCCTACCGACGACCCGATTCCACCTTCGCCGTTCGGCCACGACACGACAGCGGACCACTATCAATCGAAGCGTCTCTTCATCGTCGACTTCTTGGTGGTCTCGGATCATCCAGGCATTAGCTGTAGAAAGAGAATCGAAGGCCCGAGTTCATGATCCTCTGACGGTTTCTGGGCAAGTTCCGGCAACTCCGGCGTCTGGCCACCCCACGACGGCGCATCGGCGCCGTTCTCTTCGACTCGATGTCGTCGTCACACTTATTATGGTAGTTCGTTCAATTGTTGACTGTGGAGGAAGAATCGACGACGAGAAGGTTTTGGAGCTCTGGCGGTCATCATCGAATTCCGACCACTAGGACACCACTGGAGTCGTCCTTGACCTGGATCTTCATGCACCGGAGGCGCTTGCGATACCCCCACTGCAAAACAAACTCGGACGTTGTCTTTTTATCAGAGCTTCAAATATTTTGGGCAGTAATACGACAGATCTCACCTTTCTAATTGAGATTGGTATGATTGCGTCATTGCTTTGCTTGTGACTCTTGACGAGATCAGATCAGTACTTTGGATCTTCAATGGGTTCGACACAGTCCATGCAAGTGGTGGAAGAGAGCGAAGAAGACGAAGAAGAAGAAGAGGAGGAGGAGGAAGGAGAAGAGATCAACGGCATTGGCGCTCCCATCACAAGTGAATTGGACAAGGATGATGATTTGGTCAAGAAGGTTCTGGAACAAGAGCCCAAGATGCTCTACCACACATCCGCATCGCCGCTCTCGCCTCAGCTCTGCAACTGGTCTGTTCTCTCTCTGATTGAGAGGATGAGATGCAGCTTTGAGTTGGTGGGAGAAGAAGGGTAATATGGGAAATAAATATATGAGGAGATTAGAAAATATTAAAAAATTAGGAAGGGTGTGCCAAATGTAAAGAGGGGTGTGCAAATTTCACCCCCATATATATATACGCAATCATCCGCTTAGGAATGACTACTAATACCAACTATAGTTCAAGCATAAAAACCGTGAAATTCATTTGTATAATAAAATCATTTTACTTACCTATGGACCGTAGTTGATCAAGTCCATATGATTTAAAACAAATATTTATTCCATAAATATTTTCACATAATTGCGATATTTTCACACAATTGCGACAAAAATAAAGTAATTAAATTTATTCGGTTCGTAATATGAACCACGTGAGGTTTACTCACCTCTAATCCAGCTGCGTTGTCACGCCCCTGATTTTACACACATGAAAATCGATATATATAACCCCATAATTATATATGCGTGAACGTCCAGTCATCAATACAAATACCTGGAATCTTTTTCCCTTTAACTTACACAGATATTGATGCCCTGAACCCTCAAAGTGAATATAAACTCGCTCCATAGAGTTATATATTACAATGCTTACGAAATAAATTGTCAACAACAAAATAAAACGTAAATGCAACTCAGAGTAACTATACAACGGAAGTCCTTATCAACGGTAAAGTCACAAAGATAGCTTCCTACCATAAAGCTGCACAGGCGTCACCTCAGCTTCAGCCACGATCTCCTCGACCTGCAGGATTAACCCCTACACCATTCCATTGAATAGTGCACCGGGTTCCACACAACAAACCTGGTAAGCTTATGAAGCTCGTATGAGTAACTCAAAACCAATTACACAAATTTCACAAAAGCCTTCTGCTCATAACCTTAATCCTAGCATCCAATTACACAAATTTCGGTCAAACAAGACTTCCTCAAGAAATGTTTAACGCCATCCTAACGCACTACGGTGAATTCCAACATCACACTCATTTCTCATTTCCCCCCTAGGAGTTTTTGTCATCAACATGACATCAAAGGTGAAGAACAATGAATCACCTTCCTATCCTCACTACAGAGTACAGTTCATAACCGTTATGGCTCTTAATGTAAATCAAACCATCAATCAATACAATCAAGGAGAAATCAAGGCAATCACATATCAAAACAAGCAAAACAATTCATAGTAACCCCTGCATATAATTTAGTTCAGGAGGTCACACTAAGTCAAACAACTCAAGACAAAGTAGTCATCGAAGTCCCACACTCTGACGTCTGTAGGTAGCCCCAACCATCACAGCAGTCCTCTCGATCTTTGTTAACTTAATAACAATTCAGCTCCGCTACCGAGCAGTCATCACGCTGATCATCGCACAGATTTCCACCGATCATCACCTAGATTTGCATCATCCTACTAATCATCGCATAGATTTCAAGGATCATCACATAGATTCACAAAGATATCGCCAATCATCACACAGATAGCAATCATCACAGAGATTCTGTCGGTCATCACATAGATAGCGATCATCACATAGATTTCGCTGGTCATCACATAGATAGCGATCATCACATAGATTTCGCTGGTCATCACATAGATAGCGATCATCACATAGATTTCGCTGGTCATCACATAGATAGCGATCATCACATAGATTTCGCTAGTCATCACATAGATAGCGATCATCGATTTCGCTGGTCATCACATAGATAGCGATCATCACATAGATTCACAACGAAGCCACTAATACATGAATATATATGCATATATATACATCCCATAATATATATATACACACACACATAGTCATCCATCCACACAGAAAACCACTAATACCAACTATAGTCATAATTAACCTAATAACTCCAAGACGATAGGGTAATCATACTCATAACAAATATCAATCCTACTCATAACAAATATCGATCCTGCTCATAACAAATATCGATCCTACTCATAACAAATATCGATCCTGCTCATAACAAATATCGATCCTACTCATAACAAATATCGTGAGATTTACTCACCAACGATAAAGGTAATTCGTTCATTTATGAACCTAGTGAGATTACTCACCTCGAAACTCCCGCTGCGTCTTCAATTCAGGACAAGGCAGCCAATCCACAAATTAGCCGTCCAAGGAGTACTACGTCACGTACCTAAGGAATTACAGCTCTCATTCAGTCAACGAATCACAAGGGATAACGTTCGAAACCCTAAATCGAACCAAAATTCCCAAGGTGACGCCAAATGAGGCGAAACCACATCCGAGACCATCCAATGTCTCCGGAACACTTATACGATCGATATGTCAAAATCACAAGTCGATCGGATGCTCAAATCCTCAAGGATCGAATAAATCGATCGGTATGAAACTGCAAAAATCATAACAATTCCATACGAACTCCAAAATTTGCATATTATATATCGAAATGCTCGTATCGACGAGTACAAGACATATAATACCAGAAACAGTTCCCTACATGGCCGGAACACCGCCGGAACGCCACCACAGACGGTGGTGCACCGCCGCCGGCCAAAAACTCATTATTTCACAAAACTCCCAACATCAAAAAGCTTCATCTAAGCATGCTTGTGAACTTTCATAACTGGATCGAAGTCAGAAAACAAGCTTAAGGGATCGAAAACTACCTCACAAGCCGTGAACAGTGATCCAATCCGAGTTGATCGAAGTTTCACGTGAATCGATCCAAACAACCACCAAGGATCGATCAACGAGGCCGGTCTGAGCTCAACCAAGGAATCGTTGAAGCCATGAAGTCGCCGGAGTTGTGTTTTCCGGCCGGGTCCGAAAACACAAGGCTGCACCGCCTTCTACCGCCGCTACCACCGAGAATCGGCGCTAGAGAACACCACAGGGACCACCAGACGGCGGAGACGATCCTGTCTGGAAAATTTCGTCTCCGGAGATGGCCGGAGCTCGCCGGAAACGTCGGGTCGGATCGACCGGGTCCGGGTCGGGTCAGACGGTTTTCTTCGATACTGAAGGTATCGACCGAGAGAGAAAAAGGGAGAGAAAAAATGAGTTTCCGGAAATGGAAGGAAATGAAAATAGTAAGTTTCTCTTTCGGGAAACTTCTATTTATACTAAAATAAAAATTTCTTCCAATGACCATAACTTCCTCATACGAACTCCGATTCTCGCGTTCTACATATCCACGAACTCGTATCGACGCGCTCTACAACTTTCGTGAAGGAAGTTTTCGGAGAATCCCAACGTATAAAAAGTCAACCTTTGGCAACCCCCCTAAAACCATATCCTTCAATTAATTATTCGCCCGAAACACTTCCGCTCCATCCACGAGCCACGAAACCGTCCAATAGTTATAAAATTAATTCTGGAAAATCCTCAGAAAATAATTATAAATTTCCGGGGCATCACATGCGTCTTCTAAAAAGTCAAATATAACAATATTCCAAACGCTCGTCAACTCAAATCGTCAAGTACCTAATCAAGTACGGTCTTTGCTTAGTAAACGAAACACGAAATAAACTTAAACGACGATCCAATGGGCAGATTCTAAAATAAAGACGATCCAACGGTCGGATCGAAATTATATGATGATCCAACGGTCGGATCCTCACGGATCGCCCTTAGGATCATCCTCCAAAATTATACGAAAATCCGACGGTCAGATTCTCACGAATAGCCTTCCGAATCACTGTTTCACAATTATACGAAGATCCAAAGGTCGGATCCTCGCCCGTGACCTCACAAAGTCATCGGAACAGTCATACGATCAACATATTAAAATTTGAAGTAAAACCGATGGTCTGATCTTCAAAGATCGTAAACCGAAGATAAAACGTAAAAACGTTAAATAGTAACGTCAAAACGTAAATCCACTATTTATCCACTTTTTCTAAAATAACCTTGTGATATATCAAAACGCTGGTATGGATGCGTAGATCATCGTCCAGATAATATAAACTCAAAATATGGTCCGACGCGCCGCCACAAGCGGTGGTCAGTGGGTGGTCAACAGGGCGGTCAACCACCTCCGATGCAAAAGTCGTCAACTACAAACTTCTTCAAAATGAAGGGTTGATGAACTTTCATACCTGGAGCTAAGTCTGGTTCGGCCTAGATCGTCCTAGATCAAGCTTTGAAGTTGGATTAAATCTGGTGCGTCTGATCAGATTCCAGATTGAATCAGGGACGTCGAAATCTTCAACTTGTGATCTTTCACTCCACACTCAAAATCGTCAAGCAAGGAGGATATGAGGATGATCAGGGGGAGGAGGACAACCCAAAACCGAGAGGATTGGCCGAGATGATGCCGGAAAATAGGTTTTCCGGTCGGGTCCGTTTTAGGGTCTGTGGCTGCTCCGATCTCCAAGTTCCGGTGGCTGCTGCTGTGATCGAGCACCAAGGGAACAACGGCGAGGAGGAGGCGAAGCCATCTGCAGTGGTCTCGTCGTCGGCGGACGTTGGACGGAAGAGATCGAACCGGGTCGGTACACCGGGTTCGGGTCGGGTCGCGCAGGGAGGGAGGAGAGAGAATGGAGAAAAACTGGGGACTATTCCGCAAAAACTCAAATTTTTCGTCCTTAATGAATAAATCCGGATTTTTCTGCTATTTATAGAAAAATCTCAATTTTCAAATATTCATAAATTATTCATACGAACTCCGAATATTGTGTTCCACATATGCACGCGATCGTATCGACGAGCTCTACAACTTTCATGAAGGAAATTTTCCCAAATTCGGTACGTATAAAAAGTCAACTTTCGCGTGCCCCTAAATAACGTTCGTTTTCGAAAATAAAATCGTTCGAACTACTTCCACAACTTCTCCAAGCTTCGTACTCGCTCCTAATACCGCGAAATCAATTCTAAAAATCCACGGAATTTAATTTGAATTTTTCGGGGTATTACATACCTACCCTCGACTACCACCCATACATAGATTGTGTGAGGAGGAGAACCAATAACCTCGACTACCACTCACGTGAGGAGGAGAATAAATCACCTCGACTGCCACTCACAAACACAAAGTAAGTGAGGAGGAGACACTAACCGAACGACCAGAGTATGGTGAGGAAAACAATCGAAAACTAGTTGTTAATGCTCAAAGTCCGGCGGTAGCCGATCTTTCATTTAAGGCGGGTCCGTTGAGCGGACTGCTACTCTGAGGATTTGATGGCCTCCGCTAGCTGTCACACGAGAGACAGGGCGTCAGGGGGAGACCGCGTTGGGCGGTCTTCACTTCTCCGATGCCTAAGTCAGTCAATGCATGTAGGCAGCATAACAATAAATGAGTAGTAAAATGCGTAATTAATGAGGAGAGAGGAGAGAACCTTTTATAGGTGACGAGAAGGTTGATCTTCTTCTTGTTTTCGATGTGGGACTGATGTGCTTCGATACCCAGCGTCTGGAGCTTCTGATGCTACCTTGGAGCGACGCGTGACGGCGCGTCAGCTGTGATCTGGGGGCGATCCCGGGCTCGGGCGGTAGCCCGCCTGGCTGTGTCTCCGCAGGTCATCCCCTTGGTGAGAGTCGGTACCTCTGGCGGTCCAATGAGCATGGCTCATTATAGCTAATTATACTTGCAAACGTACATGTAGGTACAAGTCCCCAAGTCCCCAGTCAAGGAGGGCAATCTTGGTTGGGGAGTTGATCGGCGGTGTGAAGCGTTATCTCCGCTTAGACTTGCAAAAAGCATAATTAGCGTCAGTGCGTTGTCAACCATGGATTTAGTGAGCGAACGATTTATACCCTTTCGAGTGGGCCCCTGCTAGGCCCGCCAGGGAGTCTCCCACTCCCTAGCTAAGACGGACCTCCGGATGGTCGGCAAATTGTTTGTTGAGGGGAAGCTGTGCGGAGCAGAGGGTGTTGGGTAGCGAGCCCAATCTTAGTACCCAAGTGACGGGGGTCAACGTACCTGATCAGGGTCGTCGTAGACTGTTGACAAGTCCCCGTGTCCCGTAGGGACGATCTGACCATAACGACTCGTGGCGGTCGTTGTCAGAGTGAGGCGTAGCCTCGGGATTCTCCGCTGGCGGATACCCCCCGCTAGTTGTAGCAGGAAACAGCGTCGCGTAGACTTGTTTGGCGGTAGCTATTGAACGGAGTTGCGCTCAGCAAAGCACGGGGTTTCCAAGATGGAGGGAGCTCTGCCGGCAGTGTTGCGTGTAGTAGAGGCTGCCTCTTGCAAGTTGATGAGTGGAAGTTCCGCTAACGGGGATTCGCTCGGCGGAGACTTCGACAGTCGTAGGGTGCTAAGGGAGAACTCCCGCTGGCCAGGTTTCGGCCAGCGGACTTCTACAGTTGGAAAGTGACACGTGAGAAGTTCCGCTAGCGGGGTTTCGCTCAGCGGACTTCGATACTTGGAAAGTGACAAGTGAGAAGTTCCGCTAGCGGGGTTTCGCTCAGCGGACTTCGATACTTGGAAAGTGACAAGTGAGAAGTTTCGCTGTCGGAGTTTCGCTCAGCTGACTTCGATACTTGGAAAGTGACAAGGGAGAAGTTCCGCTAGCGGGGTTTCGCTTAGCGGACTTCGATACTTGGAAAGTGACAAGTGAGAAGTTCCGCTAGCAGGGTTTCGCTCAGCGGACTTCGACACTTGGAAAGTGACAAGGGGGAAGTTCCGCTGGCGGGGTTTCGTTCAGCGGACTTCTATACTTGGAAAGTGACAAGTGAGAAGTTCTGCGAAGTTCCGCTGGCGGGGTTTCGCTCAGCGGACTTCGACACTTGGAAAGTGACAAGGGGGAAGTTCCGCTGGCGGGGTTTCGCTCAGCGGATTTCGACACTTGGAAAGTGACAAGGGGGAAGTTCCGCTGGCGGGGTTTCGCTCAGCGAATACCGCCGACTATTGGCACCTTCTTCCCAAAAGTGGTGGCTTCCATTAGACGCTTCGTCTGATGGCGGTTGACACGTGGCGAACCCCTAGAGGGTTAGCGTGCGGAGGCGTGTCTCCTCCGCCTAGCCGTCTCCTCGCCATTAATGCTAAGTAATGATGGATTTTGTAACCAAGGCGACGGCTCTGTTAATCTGGAGAGTAATTGGAGTCGTGGGACACGTGTACGGCTGGCATTTGATGTCGTTTTTCAGTGGACGGCCTAGAACTGTTTGACGTTGACATAAAAGGGGGGGGGAAGTTAGCAATATTTGACACTTTGCTCTAAACTTTGAACTGTACTCGTCGTCTTCAAGCTCTCTGCGTCTGAGATCGGAGAAGAAGGCTGAGGCGATATTGCTGAGTCATCATACGTGGAAAAACCGACGATCTCCGGCCTCGAAGACAAGTGCTCAAACTCCTACCAGAGACTCCATCGTTGAGGTTGGTACTCTGATCTTTATCCCTGTTTCATTGGATGTCTGCCATGGCGAGTTTTTGGGTTTTGGGTATTTCTGTGATATGTTCTTCGTTGACGTGCTGTGAGGGTGTGAGAGTGGGTTTGGGGATGGGTTGCTGTGTTTGACAGAGTTGGGGCTTTTAGGGATTTGCTAGATGGTCGAATATGGGTTTGAGTGTTTGTTCTTGTTTTGGTATTTTCTGGGTAACTGTTCTTGATGTTCTTGGGTACTAACTGATATAGGGATAGGTTAGATCTTGTGTGAGCTAACTGATTTGGGTTTTAGGGTTTTGGGATGACCAACGTTATAGAGATTTCAAGCAGTGAGGATTCCGGATCTGAAGTGTCAATCGGCGCGGCGGATAGAATTTTTATTGACTCGTTGCGTCCGTCTGCCCGTGCAGGAACCTCACTACCAGAACCGCTAGAGGTTGAGCCGCTACAAACCATACCCTGGGACGTAGCTATGGGTCGTGATCCGCGTCCAGAAAGTTCTAGGGCCGGGGAGGCCGCAGCTGCTCAAAAATGCGCGATGAGCAGTTAGCAAGCAATAGTGCCGCCAGTGGCTCTGCTGACGGGGGAGATGTAGCAGGGGAGAATACCGAGTCGGCGTGGGTCCTCCAGGACGGTACCACCGTCTACGAGGTGGGAGGCAGGATGACTGTTGTTGCCGTACACCGGTTGAAGCGGATGTTTCGGTTACTCGGCTTGGTGAAGTTACGTCTGCCAACGGTGGAGGAGAAGGCCTCGATTCTTCCAGCGGGGTTTGCCGCCGTGCACGAGGCGATATTCCACCAGGGAGTGACGTTCCCGCTGGTGTCTAATCTGCAGATCTTGGTGTGCGAGTTTGGCATTACCTTTGGGCAGGTTTGCCCCAACATGTGGCGGTTGATGCTGGCGCTTAACTCGTTGTGGCGGTTGTCCGGTTGCGAAGGACCGACCGTGGCGGAGGTACTACACTTCTACGAACTAGTGTATGTGAAGCGCCAGGGTTGCAGAGGGCAAGTAAACCTCAGTCGTCGCCAAGGAGCACCCAAGCTGATCGAGAACCTGAGGGATTCAATGTCGTACTGGCGGGGGACCTTCTGTGTTGCCACGACGGGGTGGGAATACCAGGCGAGGTCTAACGAGGGGGAGCCGACGTTTAGGATCAAGTCGGAGTTTCAGGCTATCCGAGGTTGTTTGTCAGTCTCCGCCGAACATGTCTGGCGGGGTTTTTTTTTGTTTTATTTTACAGCCTTGGTACTCCGATCTGACAGTGACCTTTTTTTGTGCAGCAGGGTTGCGGTATAACCTGACTCGCGAAGAAGAGTGTCGCGTTGCTCGTATCAGAGGTTGCTGGCGGAATCGCAACTTGTTGGATTTTCGTCTTCTTACAGGGTGGGAGTTGTTGGTCGATCAACAACTGACTCGTGCCGTTGGTAAGCACTCTCCGCCATGCCACACTTTTAAAGAGATTGTTCCATGCTGACCGTTTTGTCGTTTTTTTTTTTTAGAAACTCCGCCAGGGAACAAAGCGAGCAGTGACGCCTTTGCGAAAGCCATGGACCGCGCTGAGATCAACAACTTCTTGGAGGCTATGTACGCTTCTGGGCTGGCGGAGCAGAAGACGGTGGTGGACCCAGAGACGCTGGTGCTGAGCCGGTCCGAGGTTCCCGTGGTGCTGCCAATGCCGCACCACTCTCATCTTGGCGGTGACGGGCTGTCTGATGTTCAGGCAGGGACCGGCGCCGGGACCGGCGCGTTGAGCGAGGCGGCGTCACGGAAAGAGAGGGCGCCGGCCATACGGCGCGGGGTGCAGAAGAAAGCAGTGCGTCCAGCGGAGGGTGTCACCATAGCGGGGTTGGAGCCGCCGACGAGGGGTTCAAGGCCTACTGTCGCTGGAAGCACGCAGGTGCTTCAGCGAAAACGCCGTCAACTAGACTCCAGCGGGGAAGAGGAGGATGCCGTGGAGATAACTGGGGCCCGCGAGCAGCAGAAGAAGGCAAGGCAGGCTCCGCCCGAGGCTCCTGCTGACGTGGCGAAAGCGGCGGGTACGAGCGACCTGGACTCATTTGCCGCTTACGCCGAGTTCCTGAATGACGGTGAACGGGAGTTCCTGTATCACCTCTGCGAGCGGTTGGGGTTCGGCGGCCTGGAGGGGATTGTAAGGTCGACGGCCGTCAACCAATCGCCCTTCAGCACGGCATTTGGGCACATCTCCGTCGGGCTACATGAGATATTCCTGGCGGCGTCAAAACAACCCCTGGTTGAGCGGGAGCTCAGGGAGGAGGTGGTGGGCCTGCAGAGGGATTTGGGGGAGGCCCAGGAAAGGTTGGCCGATGTGGAGCGACGCTTAACAAAGGCCGACTGTGATGCAGCAGACGCTCGTGGCAAGCTGCTTGTTGCCGTTGAGTGGGACCTGGAATGGACGGAACAATTTGCCAAATTGGGGCAAGATATGTCCCTGCTGCAAGACCGGGTGGCCGCCAAAGATAAGAAGGTTGAGATCATTCAGCGGGAGTCGGCCGCAAGGCAGGCCGAGGTTAAACGGCTAGAGGGTGAAGTTGCTCAGCTGGGAGCTGAGGGAAGCCGCGCTGCGGCCGCCGCTGTAGAGTCATACAAGCAGTCGGCGGAATACAAGAAGGCGCTGACAGAAGCGGCGAAGGCCGGTGCCCTTGCCAACGTGGAAATACTGCAGCAGAAGGGCGCCATCGACTGGGCGAAGGCGTCGATGCCGGTCGTGCCGCCAGCGAAGGAAGGTCCGCCGACAACAAGTACTGCCCCTGCTACCGCCCCTGGTCAGGTTGAAGGTGCCTGTTGGGGTAGTGGGGAGAGTGGCGGACTCCAGGAGGGCGACTCTCAGCGGACTCCAACCCAGTCCGAGGTGTCCCGTGCTGGGTTCCTGACAGCCCACACCCGGGCGGATGGCACAATAGAGACCCCCAGTCCCACAACCCGAGGGTCCGACCAAACGAGCCGTTCACATCCGCCGCAGGCCGAGGGTGGAGATGCTGAAGGTAGTGGAGCCAACCCCGCCAATCCCGCCAATCCCGCCACCCCTGAAATAGGAGTAGAAGATTTTTTGTAGCCGCTGAGGCGTAAACATTTGATGTAATTGACTTTTGTGATATATGAAATTTCGGAACCTAGACTCCTATTTTGTTTGTGATGATGTGTGTACCGCTAGAGGTTTTGACAGTTTTGTGTTTGCCAACGAATGAAACATTAAAGGAATTAAAATTGGTCCAAGTGCACAATGTAGCGGACGTGATCCGCTGACTGGCGTTGCCAGTTGCCCCTAGTGCTAGACTTGGTAACAATGGTTTGAATAATTCCTCGTTTCATTGATAGCTGTCTGAACGGCGTTTACAAAAGCGGGGTCGTACCAGTTGGTTAGCTTCCCTTAGCTAAATATTGAACAAAAATTTAGCTAAGTCAAGATGCTCTTGGGTAGCGGCATGACTATTTGTAGTAATATCGAAGGTGTTCGGTATTCCAAGGGTGGGTCGTTGTGATGCCATCCTTGTCCATTAAGTAGAAGGTGCCTGGGCTAACGACTTCTACAATTATGTATGGACCTTCCCAAGTTGGGCGAAGTTTTGTTGGTGGTGGTATGACTTCCTTCATTACCCAGTCCCCTAGTTGGAGGTTGCGGGCTTTGACCCTGGCGTTGTAGAAACGCGATACCCGCTGCTTGTTCTGGAGATTGTGCAAATGGGCTGCGTCTCGTTTTTCTTCTAAGAGATCCCTGTCGAGGTTGACGCCGTTGCTGTTGGTCTCGAGGCAGTAGCCTTTGACCCTAGCGGTTGGTTGGGTTACCTTGATAGGCAGGACAGCCTCAGTTCCGAACATCATACAAAAGGGGGTTTCACCTGTGGCGGAAGTTGGGGTTGTTCTGATGGCCTTATCGAGCTTCTTCTGTAACAGCTTCTTGATTATCTTGTTTGCCGCTTCGACCTGGCTGTTGGTTTGGGGGTGAGTGACTGATGCAAAACGCATCTTGATGCCCAGGTTGGCGGTGAAAGAGATGAGTTCCTTGTTATTGAACTGTGTGCCGTTGTCTGTGATGATTGTATGCGGGACACCGTAGCGACAGTAGATGTTCTTCCAGAGGAAGTGAATTACCTTGGAGGTAGTTATTGCCGTCAGGGGCTCCGCTTCTATCCACTTGCTGTTGTAGTCGATAGCGACAATGATGTATTTGAACTGGCCCTTTGCGGTTTGGAATTTGCCCATCAGGTCAAGGCCCCACGTGGAGTGAATCCATGGACCGATGATGACCGATAGTGGTTCCACCGGGGCATGTGGAAGATCAGCATATTGTTGGCATTTGTGACAAGATTTTGATATTTGCCGGGCGTCGTCACCGAGTGTAGGCCAGAAGTAGCCCTGTCGCATTGTACGATTGGCCAAGGATCTGGCACCCGAGTGGTTTCCACATTCTCCGCCGTGTATCGTTGCCAGCACGACCTTTCCCTCCTCTGGGGTTAGACAGCGGAGGTTGGGGTGAGTGAATCCCTGGCGGTAAAGTTTGCCGCTCTGCATGTTGTAGCGGGTTGCTCTCCGCTGGAGCTGTCGCGCTTTGATCTTGTCCTCTGGCAATGTCCCGTTGCGCTTGTACTGAATAATTTCGTCCATCCAGCTAGGATTGGCCTCAATGTTGAAGATCTCCGCCAGAGTTTTTGTGATACTTGGCTTATCCAGACACTGTACCCTTGTGTCCGCTGGACTCTGGTGTGGCTGGGCGGTTGCCATTCTTGCCAGTGAATCAGCCTTAGCGTTCTTTTCCCTGGGGATCCGTGTGATGGTGTGGAACTTGAATTTTTTGAGCAGTGTCTTGACGTACCCTAAGTATGCCGCTAACTGCTGGTCCTTAGCCTGAAAACTGTCGTTGACCTGGTTAACGACCAACTGAGAGTCGCTGAAGATGTTAACACTGTCGGCCCCTGAATCAATGGCGAGGAGTAGGCCGGCAATGAGTGCTTCATATTCCGCCATGTTGTTAGAAGCTTTGAAGTTAAATTTCAACGCGTACTCCGCGTTCAGCCCCCCAGGACCTGTTAAGATGACTCCGGCGCCGCTGGCCTTGGGACAGGAGGAGCCATCCACATGCAGGTTCCAGTCCGACTGCCAGGGAGATTGCTCCTCAGATACCACCATCTCCATTCCTGGTTGTGCTCCGACTTTGGATTCAGGTTGACGCTCGGTGAGCTCAGCGATAAAGTCTGCCACCGCCTGGCCCTTCATCGCGGTTCTTGGTTTGTAATCAATGTCAAATTCGCGAAGCTCAATGGCCCACTTGCTGAGGCGCCCCGAATGTTCAGGGTTCTGCATTACTTGTCTCAGTGGTTGATTGGTTAACACATGGATTGTGTGGGCTTGGAAGTATTGGCGGAGGCGTCTGGCGGCAACGATTAGTGCGAGAGCGAGTTGTTCCAAGGGTGGGTACCTAGTTTCCGCTCCGTTCATGCCTCGGCCGGCATAGAATACTGGGAGTTCGTCCTGGTTCTCCCGCCGAACGATGGCGCAGCTTACCGCTGATTGCAATACCGCTAGGTATATGTATAGTGTCTCGCCTTGCACAGGAATGGAAAGTAGTAGAACTGCCGCCAGGTACTTCTTCAGGCCCTGGAATGCCACCTGGCACTCTGGGTTCCAATCGATGACTTTCTTGTGGGTTGTTTTAAGGACTTTGAAAAATGGGGCGCACCTGTCGGTCAGTCTGGAGATGAATCGAGACAGGGCGGTTAGCTTGCCCTGGAGGCATTGGACGTGTACTTTCCATTCTGGGTCCTTCAAGTCGAGGATGGCTTGCACCTTGTCAGGGTTAGCCTCGATGCCTCTTTCACTGACAATATACCCCAGAAATTTGCTGGCGGTGACGCCAAAGAAACATTTTTCTGGGTTGAGGCGCATACCGTAGGCCAAGAGGATGGTTATTATGATTTTTAGGTTTGCCACATGTCCGCTGGCCTTTATACTCTTGACCAACATGTCGTCTACGTAGACCTCGATTATCTTGCCCAGATGTTCCGCGAACATGGCGTTCATCAGTCACTGATAAGTTGCTCCTGCGTTCTTCAGACCGAAAGGCATCACATTGTAACAATACAGGCCTTTGTCGGTGGTGAAGGTGGTGCACTCCTGTCGTCGGGATGCATCCTGATCTGATTATAGCCGGAGAAAGCGTCAATCATGCTGAGGAGCTCGTGTCCAGCGGTTGCATCAACCAGTTGATCAATGCGGGGTAGTGGGAAACTGTCTTTCGGGCATGCTTTGTTAAGATTTTTGAAGTCGACATACATTCGCCACTTGCCGCTAGGCTTTTTGACCATAACTAGGTTGGAGAACCACTGGGGATAGATGACCTGGCGGATGAACCTAATACCCTGTAGCTTGGCAACCTCTTCTGCTATAGCACGGTATTTGTCTTCGTCGAAGGCTCTGCGCTTCTGCTTGATAGGGTAGAAGGATGGTTTGATGCTCAACTTGTGCGTGATGATTTCAGGGGAGATACCTGGCATGTCTGCATATGACTAGGCGAAGACCGTAGCGTTGACACGTAGGAATTGAGTTAGTTCCGCCGCCAGCTCTGGGTCTAATTGAGCGCCTATGCGGACTGTCCGCTCAGGTGGTGTTTGTTACACGGGATTGGACTGGATTGGACATTCTTATCTAGTCCAATCCCAGTTATCCCATGTTTGGCAGCAAGGGGACTCTTTTTAATGAGACTCCACAGTCCCAAAAACCACCCCGACACCGTCTACCACAAACCCACCAAAAATCATGGGATTGTGGAAGCCCCACTCACCCGATCTACTCTTTGTCTCTTCCCTTCCGTTCGTCGTTCTCTCATCATTCTCAACCTGCAATTCAACCTCAACCCACAAAAGCTGCCATTAAAACCAACAAATTTCAACGACCCAGATCCCCTAATCATCAACTTTAGCCAATTCAACAACCACAACAACCACAAATTGAAGAAAAAGCAATGAAATTTTCAAAATCTAACATTTAAGAAGTTGTGGGTTGCGATCAGTAAAACTGGTAGTGAAGGTGGTGGTGGGTTGGTGCTTCTGTGCTTCGATTCAGAGACTCGTGAGGTTTCTGAGAGAAAAAAGCCAGCAGACTTGCTTTGGTTCTCTTGCTGGGTTTTTTTTTCTCTTACTGTTTCTCGGAAACCAATCACCCCCAGACGAATAAGAAGTCGGCCCACTTGGACAGCTTTGGTTCTTCTGCCGTTTTCCCTCTTCACGGATTGTGGAGCTTTGCTGGTGTTGAAGGTTTTGCAGGTTCTATATTTAATCCCGCTGGCACCAAACATTGGTCAAGGGACTCTATAGCATAGCCTGGCTTGAAGAGTGGAGGACTCTAAAAGAAATTAAGCCGGGGTAACACAATCCCCCCTAACAAACACGGCCTCAGGGTGCTCGTCAGAGATGCTGACAACCCTCAATGATGTTTCTGGGTTGACCGGCTCCTTCTTTACATACTTCTTTTCATCATCCCTGGGGTCCTCAAAGATATCTGGTGGCGGTACCACATTCCCTACCGCTGCTAGGATCTCATGGCAGCGGGTTGATCGTGCTATAGTAGTCGAATAACATTCGCGTGCCAACTGCTGACTTCCCCTAACACAGCCTGTGCCGTTGGGTGTGGGGAACTTCATGAGCAGCATGTACCCGGCAATGATGCACTTGAGTTTGTTGAGTGCTGGCCGACCAATGATTGCGTTATATAAGCTGAAACAATCGACAATTATGAACTCCGTATGTATTTCAGCCATACATGGACTAGTACCGATAACTAGCCGCATATAGTCAGAACCCAGCGGTTGCGTGACGTCACCAGAGAAGCTGAGCAGTGGTTCATGATCTTGGAGTAGTTTTCTGTTCCGCTTAAGGTTGTTGTAACAACCATTGAATATGACGTTGACAGCGGATCCGCTATCAACCAGGATTCTTCCCACTGACATTTTGCCGAGAATGGCGTCGATCAAGAAAGGATCGTCATGGGGCAGATGTACTCCGCATTCCTCCTCCTCTGAGAAGGTGATAGGCTCCCAACCAGACTTCGGGAGTTTGGCGGATCTTTCGTAGCGGATGTTGCAGACTTCCTTTGGGTGATTAGCTCGCGCATAACGCTTTGTTGCCCTGTGGGACATGTTGGTGATTGGAGCACCTCCGTCAATGGTGTTGATGCGGCCCAAGGGTTCAATGTCAGCGATCACAGGTGGTGGTTGGCGCACCTTGAATTGCTCCATCTTGCCATCAGGGTACAAGGTCTCAATGGCCGTTTTGAGAGCGTTGCAGCTGTTGGTATTGTGACCGCTGTCCTCATGGTATTTGCACCACCTACCGGTGTTTCTTGGCTTTCCTGTTTTTGGGTATCTTCCCGGGGGTGGTGGTGGAATCTGATCTTTGCACTGATTGTATATTTCTTCATACGAGGCCGTGAGGACTGTAAATACTGCATACCGCTGGGAAAACTCCGTATGTTTGTTGCGGTTATCCCCATGGGATGGGCGGTTTCCCTTGTAGTGTTGGTCCTTCTGTCGCTTGTTCTGGTACTGGCCTTGCTGCCACTCCCTTTTTTTATCAGTTGGTGGTGAATTGGAAGTTTTGTTAGCGGTCGCCTGCTGACTGGAGGAGGGTTGTGTCGACTTTGCTAGTGTTGCTGGTGGCGGTAGGGTTTCTCCATATGTGATGAATTCTGCTTGGTCATGAATGACCGCCTCACTCATGAGGTGGTCGTATACCGCATTTGGATGATTGTAGTTGAGGTGATAAAGGAATGGCCCTTTGAGGAGTCCCTGCTTAAAAGCCGCCGAAGCCATTGTTTTATCAAGATCACGGCATTGAGATGCTGCCGCCCGCCACCTTGTGACGAATGCCTTCAGTGTTTCCACCGTACCCTGCTTGACGTTGAACAGTTGGCTTGTATTGTGGTGCCCGGCGGACAGTAGGATGAACCGAGAAAGGAAAGCGTGTGACAATGCCTGGAATGAGTCAATGGATCCCGGCGGGCATTCGAAGAACCAATTCATTGCCTCATTGTCCAGCGTTTCGCTGAACAAGTGGCACAGGGTGGCGTCATCAAACCCCTTGTTGTTGGTGACCTTCTTGAAGGTGTCCATATGGACGAAGGGGTCAGTCTTACCGCTGTAATGTGACATTTTTGGAGTCTTTGCGTACGCCGGTCTGACAGCTAGCAAAATTGCAGCATTAAATGGTCCTGGCCTGGACCCGAAAAGTGGATTTGAAATTGGCGCTGGGGTGCCTGATTCCGCCTGGATTAACCTTTGTTCCAACTGCTGCATTCTTTCCAGTATTTGAGCGGTTGCATCGCCGGCAGGGCCTAGCCGGGTACTCCGCTGAACTGATCCTTGCCTGGGAGCGGGTGGGTTTCCCTCGGTTCTTGCCCTAGGTCTCGAGCGGTGGGTGTGCAGTGATGACTCTGCCTCCTGTTCCAACATTAACTGGGGCGCGAGGGGCGGCCCCATTCCCGCTAGTTCTGGTGGGCGCAGCGGGACCTGCATATGCACGACTGGTGCTGGCACCAATGCTCCTGTACCAGGTCGGCTGTGCCTGGTGCTTCATGATTGCTCGCTTCGTGCCGGGTTGGCGGTTGCTTCCAGTGTTCTCTTTAGCTCGTCAAATCGTGACACAAGTGTGGCCACTTGCTTTTGGGCCTCAGCCTTTTCTTTGCGTTCTTGTTCACGCTCTGTAGATACCTCTACTAGTATGACTAGTTTGCTATCTCACCAAGCATAAGTAACACCCTCTTTGGGACACCCACAAGCCATGGTGAGGCCCAACCGAGACATGCATCTTGTAGCCCTATGTTCAAGCTACGCTACGGTATCCGGAAGTCGCAAATCCGTCGCCGGGAAGCCACCTTCCCGGCCTCGCCAAGTTGCCTCCACAATATGCTTTTCTAGACTAGAATAGTAACTTTGAGTCCCACATCTAAGAAAATGTAAATGAGGAAGCCTCCTTCCCCTATAAAAGGAGACTCCTTCCCACTTACTCGACATCCCATTACATCTCTTGTAATCTTGTTAGGCTGCAAGGCTCGACACACTAGTACACATTCAAGTGGACGTAGTTTCCTGCTAAGGCGGGAAGCGAACCACTATACATCTTGTGTCAATCTCTCTATCTCTCTCTTTCTCATTCTTTATGCTAACTAGAGATCCTACAGATCACTAACGTTAACATTGGCGCCGTTTGTGGGAAGCCAACAAAGGCTTCGTCACTTACCATTGAGTTAAGTCATCTTAACCGAGCTCAAAATAATTTCTTTCTTTTGAGTTATATAATTATTCTTAGCGGCAACTTGTACCTCCGGCCAAACCCCCGTCGAACAAGTCCGGTCAATGCCCGGCGGGGCCGGTCAACGCTGACCAACTCTGGTCAACTTCGGTCAAATGCTAGTCAACAGTTGATAGGGCAAGTCACAGCCCAACTCAGAGGTCAACGGTGACCTACAAAAAATTTTGGCGCTAACTACTCTGGACACCCAATAAACTTCTCTGGGCACCCAGGCACCAAACTGCAATCATCATCAGCAGCTCCGCTCCGCCAGCCCAGCCTAGAGGCAGCATGCCAGCGCCCATTGCCAGCACGCCAGCGGCAAGCGCCGGCATCAGTGCCTTCCCGGCACCATCCTCCGTTGGACATCCTCCAGTGGACAACCTCAGCCACCACCGGACATCCTCTGCTGGACATCCTCCAGTGGGCATCATCCGCCACCGCCGGACATCCTCCAGTGGACATCCTTCGCTGGACATCCTCCAGTGGACATCCTTCGCTGGACATCCTCTAGTGGGCATCATCCGCCGGACATCCTCTAGTGGGCATCATCCGCCGGACATCCTCCGCCACCGCCGGACGTCCTCCGCTGGCCATTCTCCCCTGGACACCTCCCGCTGGACATCCTTCGCTGGACACCCTCCGCTGGCCATCCACGACTGGATGCACCCTCCGCTGACCATCCTCCACTGGACACCCTCCACACCCTCTGCTGGCCATCCGCTGCTGGACATCCACCGCTGGACATCCAACTCCAACTCGCTCCAAATCGGTATGAGATAAGTAACTTTATCTCACTACATGCTCTTTTAATTTGAGCTATTGCCATGCCATGCTTTCATAACTTTTGAGCATGCCTACAACAGTATGTAGATTTGGCAACGCCTTCTAGGCCTTACATGCTAGATATGCCATGCCTCACATATCGATCTCAATTATCTCTAAGCATGTTTACAACAATACAAAATGCTAGTAGCAACTTCATGCTATACACGTATGCCATGCTCTTATTTTAATTGCAACGCAATTAAATAAATATGGGTCACTCAAACAAAATTTTATTACTTGCTCTATTTGTTTGTCATGTTTCATACAAGTACAAACTTTACGAGTCTGTGGTTACCGCCAGGCGGTAAGGCAACGACCCATAATGACAATGACCGCTACGCGGCATTGCAGTCAAGTTTCTCCTCCGAGAAATAGTAAAGGGACTAGTTAACACAGCCTACGGCAGCCATTGATCCGGCAGTTAACCCCGACACTTGGGTACCAAAGATTGGGCTCGCTACCCAACACCCTCTGCTCCGTGCAGCTCCCCCTCAACAAATAATTTACCGACCATCCGGAGGTCCGTCGTGGCTGGGGAGTGGGGGACTCCCTGGCGGGCCTAGCAGGGGCCCACCCGAAAGGGCAAAAGCGTTCGCTCCAACCAATTCTAGATGGACGACGCACTCGCACTAATTATGCTTGATATACGGCACAAAGCTACGCTTTGGTATCAACCCGCGAGAACACCCTCCTTGACTGGGGACTTCGGGGACTTGTACATACAGCCCAACATAATTAGTAACGGTCAAGCTCATGCCTCAAGGTATCACCTTCGAGCTACCCGTTAAAGCCTCAGCGGCATCCTCGACCTCTCACGCTCTCGCCGCAGTGGTACCGCCGAGATGTCATGCTCTCGGCTCAGCGGCATCTTCGAGCTCTCACGCTCTCGCCGCAGCGGTACCGCCGAGATGTCATGCTCACGCCTTCCCGGCACCCTTGAGCTTCCGCTTACGAGCTTTCTGCTCGCGCCTTCGCGACACCCTTGAGCTTCCGCTCACGACTTCGCGGCACCCTTGAGCTTCCGCTCACGAGCTCTTACCGCTCACGCCTTCGCGGCACCCTTGAGCTTCCGCTCACGAGCTTACCGCTCACGCCTTCGGGCCACCCTTGAGCTTCCGCTCACGAGCTTTCCGCTCACGAGCTTACCGCTCATGCCTTCCCGGCAACCCCGAGCTTCCCGCTCATGCCTTCCCGGCACCCCCGAGCTTCAACTCATGCCTTCCCGGCAACCCCGAGCTTCCCGCTCATGCCTTCCCAGCAAACCCCAAGCTTCCCGCTCATGCCTTCCCGGCAAACCCCGAGCTTCCCGCTCATGCCTTCCCGGCAAACCCCGAGCTTCCCGCTCATGCCTTCCCGGCACCCCCGAGCTCCCGCTTATGCCTTCCCGGCAACCCCCGAGCTTCCGCTCATGCCTTCCCGGCACCCCCGAGCTCCCGCTCATGCCTTCCCGGCAACCCCCGAGCTCCCGCTCATGCCTTCTCGGCACCCCCGAGCTCACCGCTCATGCCTTCCCGGCAACCCTCGAGCTTCGGCTCACGAGCTCCCGCTCATGCCTCCCCGGCACCCCCGAGCTTGCCGCTCATGCCTTCCCGGCAATCCTTGAGCTTTACACTCATGTCTACTCGACACACTACACGTTAATGGAACATTTAATTTTTCTACCATTTGTCGTTTACCGATTGCGACAAATCAAATTCTTTTCGCGTTCCATTAATACGAGCGACAACCAAACAAACACAACCGTACGCGCGGTCATCGTTCATGAGTTACAAATGCATACCTTCGCGGCTCTCATGCAACTTGCATCTCGCGAGCATAACCCCGTCAAACTTGACCTCGTTCGTCTCCTTGCGCGCGTCACGCATTTATCATATGCAATTCATTTGCTCACACAACCATACGCGCACTATTACGTTCATATATGCCAACGCATATCAATGCAACCCACATTTGTAGCCCAATGCAACGAGCATTCTACATATGCCTGTTTTTTGTCTTTGTTGTGCAGGTTTACAAGTCCCTTCTTGCTTACGGAGTTCGGGGACTTGTAGGGGCTCCGTGCCGCCCGGTTACTTATGCTTGATGGCTTCATGATTATAACTCCCCAACCAAGAAGCTCCTCTTACTTGGGGACTTCGGGAACTTGTAGATACCTCTACTAGTAAGATTAGTTTGCTATCTCACCAAGCATAAGTAACACCCTCTTTGGGACACCCACAAGCCATGGTGAGGCCCAACCGAGACATGCATCTTGTAGCCCTATGTTCAAGCTACGCTACGGTATCCGGAAGTCGCAAATCTGTCGCCGGGAAGCCACCTTCCCGGCCTCGCCAAGTTGCCTCCACAATATGCTTTTCTAGACTAGAATAGTAACTTTGAGTCCCACATCTAAGAAAATGTAAATGAGGAAGCCTCCTTCCCCTATAAAAGGAGACTCCTTCCCACTTACTCGACATCCCATTACATCTCTTGTAATCTTGTTAGGCTGCAAGGCTCGACACACTAGTACACATTCAAGTGGACGTAGTTTCCCGCTAAGGCGGGAAGCGAACCACTATACATCTTGTGTCAATCTCTCTCTCTCTCTCTCTCTCTCTCTCTCTCTCTCTCTCTCTCTCTCTCTCTCTCTCTCATTCTTTATGCTAACTAGAGATCCTACAGATCACTAACGTTAACACGCTCTCTGTTTGCCTTGTGAAGATCCGCCAGTGCCAGTTCATATAGAGAGGCGAGGTCTTGCCCTGGCGGGCGGCTGCTACTTGGGTTTGTCTCACCGCCGGGGTTTACCGGGTGGTGAATAGCGCGCGGTTGATGCCTACCGCTAGGTTGGTGGGTTGGGGAATGGCGGACTGATCTGCCTGTTCTTCAGCGTTTCCCCCGCTATCGTTAGTCATGGTGGTTGTGGTGGGATGACCTTTTGTTCAAGAGCTTCCCACAGACGGCGCCAATGTTAATGCTCAAAGTCCGGCGGTAGCCGATCTTTCGTTTAATGCAGGTCCGTTGGGCGGACCGCTACTCTGAGGATTTGATGGCCTCCGCTAGCTGTCACACGAGAGACAGGGCGTCAGAGGGAGACCGCGTTGGGCGGTCTTCACTTCTCCGATGCCTAAGTCAGTCAATGCATGTAGGCAGCATAACAATAAATAAGTAGTAAAATGTGTAATTAATGAGGAGAGAGGAGAGAACCTTTTATAGGTGAGGAGAAGGTTGATCTTCTTCTTTTTTTCGATGTGGGACTGATGTGCTTCGATACCCAGCGTCTGGAGCTTCTGATGCTACCTTGGCGCGGCGCGTCTGCTGTGATCTAGGGGCGATCCCGGGCTTGGGCGGTAGCCCGCCTGGCTGTGTCTCCGCAGGTCACCCCCTTGGTGAGAGTCGGTACCTCTGGCGGTCCAATAAGCGTGGCTCATTATAGCTAATTATGCTTGCAAACGTACATGTAGGTACACTAGTAAATCCAGAAATCCATAAAGCTTTCGCAATATCTCACGAGAAAAATAAGTATATTCCAATGACGTGGCCCCGCACGCCAAAATATTCTCAAAATCATAAGTTATGTTTGGCAAACGGGCCTCTAAGCACGAGCACGGCACGAGCCCGGCACGCTTAAAAGCGGCCCGGCAAGGCACAAGCCCGTTAGTGGCCCGGCACGACCCGAGCACGTTAGAATAACGGGTCGGGCTGGGCCTAAAAATATTGGCCCATTGGCCCGGCCCGAGCACGACATATTATGGGCCTGCCCGTTACAAACACAAAATTTCATTTTAAAAAAAATATATTAAAAAACTACAATGATGAGATTTGAATATGAGACAATTTTTATTTAAAATCTCATGACAATTCCACCAATGCTTTCTTTTATATTGTCAAAATAATGAAACAAAACACTATATCCTTGTTTTGACATAAGTATTTTTTCTAAATGTTAAATATATGTTTATTAATAAAGACTAATCTCATAATAATACAACTATAGATTGAAGGAAATAATAATAGATATTAAATCTTCATTATATTAATAAAGATTAATCTCACAATAATATACTAAAAACAATATATTTTGAGTTTTTTTTTTCTTTCTTTCTTATAGTGGAATATAAAAATTATTAGAAATCTAATCTTAAAAAGCTAAGATTAAGAAAAACGTTGTAGAACTTAATTTATTTTAATTTTCTAAATAGTTAAATAAAATTAATTTTTATTTATTCAAATTAAGATTTTAAAATCGTGCTTTATAATGGGTAGGCACGAGCATGGCCCGTTATTGATCCGGCACGAGCACGGCCCGCCACAATATGGGCTCGGGCCATGGGCCGGGTTGGGCTTAATGTTTAAGTAAATGGGCCGGCCCAAGCCCGGCACGAAGCACGACTAGGCCCGCTTAAAATGGGCCAAGTAGGGCCGGGCCGGCCCGTTTGCCACCTCTAATCATAACAAATAAGCGAGAAATAATATATATAAATAATTTTCTTGAAAATCTCACTTCCGATATTAATCCAGAAAACTCCACATCGACTAATAAAGTATAATATAAATTTCTGGAATTCTTCTCGAAAAATATTCTTTGATAAATCACATAAATCACAAATTTAAAATCGAGCGTAGCAAACTTCCGGGAGCTTCTATTCATACCTCCAAAATATGGTATTTTGACCTCCCTACTAAATAGACCTCCAACTTACTTTTACAAATAACTAATTTGCTATCTACACCTCTAATTTTCCTATACTACCCATCGTCCAATAAAATCAATAAAAACCTTTTTTTTTTTTTTTTTTAGATTCTATTCATACTTTCAAAAATCAGTAGTTGGATCTTCTTCAGTTTTTGAAGATTTGGAATTGCAACAATTTTTTTTTTTTTGGAAGTTCATCCTCCATATACGAGTAACAGAGGTACTACAAATATGTTTTCCAAGTATTATTTTCATTGTATTTAGTTGTCCCTAAACTGATTCACTCCTAATTATTTCCATAGCAACTTGAAATGAACATGCATGGTCCTTTTGTTTTAGATATGTATGGAATAGTGGAGGGAATTACAATAATCAACCATGAGTCTAGTGCATTCTCCATAGATTTATATTAGAGGGTCGAATTTTTCATCATATCTATAGAATAGTTCCACATAAAATTTCTCTGCACTGATGATGTGCGGGAAGATCTTGTGGAAAACTACCCATTGCTGTGTTTATCATATAAACGTGCTGGAGTACTGCCTTTTGTCACCGCTTGTTCACATGTTTGATTGCTTTCAGAATGAGTAGGGCTTCATCAACTGAGGTGTCTTTGTATTTCCCATTTTCTCTCCTTTTATTTTTTATTTTTTTTATAGCGCAGTGATAGATCTTGTAAATTGTCAGCTGTGTGAGCAAGGAAGTCTATCACTTTACAAGGACAAAGTCAAATTCAGAAAATTCTGACTATTTGGAGATATATAATTTAGGGTTTATATTGGAGGAGAAAATTTTTCCTAAGTTGAAGACTATTACTGTTCGTAGAGATAAGAAGAGTTTTTCTTTTTTCCCTTATTTGTGTCTTTATTAGTAATTTGACATGAGTTGACAAAGTCAACTATTACTTGGAAAAAATGAGAGGTCTAAATACCAATTTTGGAGGTATGAATAGAAGCTCCATTTCAAAAATCCAAACGATATAACAAATAAATATTTAGATCCAATTAATATGCTCGATAATTTAAAACAATAATTTGAATCACAATTCCATTTCCCAAATCATAATCGAAATAGAAAAATCAATTTCCAAAGATCATCAATTCAAGTAAATCCAAGAGATAAATTGATATCAAATTCCAAAATTAAATTATATGCTCAAAATATAACGTGATAAATTAAATAAAGCATTAATTCAAGAAAATAAATGCATGCATCAACATTTAAAACAAAAGTCCACTCACAGTATACGGCTAAGCTTACCGTTAATTCGAAGTTTCCCCCTGTGGTTCCTCCTCACGTCCTGTATAATATAACGCTCGTAAATAAATACTTACAGGATGAAAATCTAAATTTACGATAATTATATGTCGAAATTCTAAACGTTTCCCTTAACCTCAACTCCTTCAATTCACTTAGGATTCCATCCAAACTTCAACAATAATTTCTATTTTTTGATTTACAAATTCTAAAGTAAATTCGAGAGAAATCTGACGGTCGGATTCTCGTAAATCGATAACTGAAATTCTAAATTTCCAGAAATTTATAATCGATTCAAAACTTCCTCAATCTTCATCAAACTTCATATATAAGCTCTACAACATTTATAGGATTTAATAGGCTAAAAAATTGAAACTAAAAAGCTGCCCTACACGTTGCCACCGCCGCCCACAGTGGCAGCGCCACCGCCACCAGCTCCAATGGCCACCAAATTTTGGCAGCAACACCTACTCAACAAGCCTAACAACTTTCTCAACTGTGACAAAGTTAGAAAATACCTCAAAGTGGTCGAACAATTAAGCAACCCGAAGTACAGTGAAATTTTCCAATTATGCTTTCTTCCTCCACACTTTAAATCGCTGCAAAAGACTTGGGGAGCATCATCAACATCTCAAGGCTCTTCTAATGGACCAAGATTTGTCGTCTGTGGTGGCCGGAATTGGGAGAAACTGGCATTGACCTCAATCTGCTACAGTGAACTTCCATGGCTTGGTTCTTTGTTTTCCGGCCAAGACTCGGCGAGATACCACCACAGGCGTGTCCAGGAGGAGGAGAGGAAGCCAACGGTGGTCGCGGTTGGCTTCCAGGTGGCCGGAGTTGCAGAGAGGAGAGAGAGAGAGAGAGAGAGAGAGAGAGAGAGAGAGAACACGGAAGGAGGAGAGAGAAGAAGAAAAGAAAAACTTACCCAGCCACAGTAAAAAATTCAAATTTATACTATCTATTATGAACAGTAACTTTGGTATTTCACTTATAACTTTCGCATACGAACTCCGATTTTTACGTATCACATATGCACGCGATCGGTTTAACATCCTCTACAACTTTTATGAAGGAAATTTTCTCAAATTTTGACCCAAACAAAAAGTTAACTTTTAGGGCCACTAAAAGTATCAAAACAAAGTAAAAAGTGAAAGTAATTGTCGTTTACCGTCCAAATGACTAGTAAACCGATAAATTTAGGTTCGGGAAGTAACATCAACGGTTTCCCTTAACTCTTTAAGGGCTTCCAATGAAGATCATGTCCAACATGAACCACGATTGAATCCGAAACTTGTTATGGAAACGCGCGGGCATATTCCTTCCCAATCAAGTAGTCACTTTAGTGAGCATTTCAATCTCTTTGTAAAATGCACTCCGTGGTCTAGAGCCACTTGACTTAGGTAAATGAAATTCACCATGAAGCTTCATGTATATTCCGTATCTAGATCCCCATAGAGATACGTAGTGACCACATTCGTAAGCTGCATGATCAGTTATTCGAAAACTACCAAACTCAGGGTAGTGGAGTGTACTGACATCCATTACGAGAGAATATGTCTCATCGTAGTCGATTCCAGGGCATTTTGTGAAAAGCCTTGCGCCATAAGGCGAGATTACCATCTCTTTTTCTCATCACGCTTTCTAATGAAGACCCAGTAGTCAACAGGTTTTATGTTAGGAGGTGTTGGCATCACTGGCTCAAAAACCTTCCTCTTCGTTAGAGAATCCAACTTAACTTGGATCGCATCTTTCCATTTAGGCCAAATATATCTACGTTGGCATTCATTCATCGACGGTGCGTGGTTCGATATCATCGGACTCAACAAACTCATGCGCAACTACATCATCAATCATGATGGAGTTTCTATCCCACGTCTCATATACATTAGTGTAATTTTCAAAGAGCTCTATATTCTCAGGAATAGGTTCTGACGTTGAGGCGTCCCCCAACGATAACCATAACCCAGAAGATTCTTATGAGACGGATTTTGAGTGTCGATGATCCAAGGATTAGGTTGTGCCAAAGCATCCTTCGAACCTACGTGCCTCCCAAGCATCCTAGGTTGGGCCATGGCCTGTAACACCAGAGTGCCACTCTCTTTGGGGTTGGTGCCATGCCTACCTTCTTGTAGGATGGCGCTACGTCCTCTACTAGGGACTTACTTCCTTGCAAGCATATTTGCAGCAGATGTGTGATCTCGTCACTTTAGTAGGGATCGAGATGAGATATAGTGGGGACAGACCACGACAATTCCTGTCGTTCCTACTGAACCTCTGTGTTCTTATCTCCCCCTAACGACTGGAAGATTGTCTCATCAAAGTGACATCCGCAAATCTAGCGGTAATGGGCATTAAGTGGCAGACGATTGTTGGAGTCTCAAATCCAACTGAGTTGCCCATTCGTCTGTAAGGACCCATCATAGATCGCTGTGGCGGCGCAATTGGCACATACATGGCACACTCAAATATGAGTAAGTACGATATTTGTACCCAGTCACTAGATGTAACGCAGAGGTAGATTGAGTGGCAGTGGGTCATAGACGAATTAGCATAGCTGCAGCATAAGATATTACATCACCCCAAGCGGATATAAGGAGATTGGTGCGCATTACAATGTCCGGACCACCATCGTAGTCGTTTCCGGGAGACCATTTGGGTGTGTTCATAGGAATATAATTTCCAACATCAGTCCCAATGCAATAACCATCGAAAGTCTTCGATGTAAACTCTCTAGCATCGTCAAGTCCAATTGACGGAATATGATGATTCGGGGAGTAAGCCCGTTGTTGTATGATGTGTGCTAGAAGTGTAGCATAAGCAGCATTACAAGTGGACAACGCCACAACAAGTGACCAGCGTGTTTGTGTGTCAACCAACATCATGAGATATTTAAACGTCCGCAAGTTGGTTGAACTAGTCCACAGAATCCCCACGGATTCTATGGAAAAACATAATGAGTAGAACTGTCTCAGTCCTAATTTCCCTAAGGAACGGGCTTTGTAAAACTAGCGAGAGGCTTTAGAAGCAACCAATGAGGATTTTGGTTGGGCCTGAGTGTTTGAAACGCTATTTGAAGCAAGTTGGTGATTGCAGCATCACCTGGGGTGCATCACCATGATGGACGCCATCCATGGCGTCATGGATAGGGATTGCGCCAGCCCTAGGCTAGTGCTGGACAGAAGCGGTGCCCTAGGCAGCAGCGTCGGTCAAACTTAGTCTAGGAATGAACTTTTGATTCATGCTTCGTTTTGCTCGAGAGAAAAGATGTCCATGTGAAATCTTTAGTAGACGGATCATCATATCATGACCAATATGACCTATCCTGTAGTGACAAAGCCAATATGTGTCTAAATCCAAGAGATCATCTCTCATAACTTCATTGGATTTAATAGCACGAATAGTGACATAGAGTCCACTAGAGAGACACATAAACTTTTCTAAGATGCGCCTTTGTTCGCAATCGTTAGAGGTATTGCAAAGGAACTCATTTCCGTTCTCTTCATGCATTTTCACATGGAATCCGTCGGCTATTCATAGGTGCGATTTGCCCTAGGAGCGTAGAGAGTTTCTGTGACAGTAATCAAGGTGCCATTTGGCAGGGGGAACTTGGGTTATTCCATGTCCTTGAATTAATACTGATGGACTAGCCATTGTAGTCACAAAGTCATATGCTCATAATCAAAATTGAGTCATAATGAAAAGAACTCGAAATTTTATTCATGACCCAATGGAGTTACATCATTGTCTCTTTGACCAAAGAAAATCTATTCCAAAATGCTACCTAATGCAAAACAATGGTAGTCGTCTAACTTCTTTCAGTAATTCCAAAATAAATGTGACTAGGTGAGTAGAGAGATGTCGGTGGAGCAAGGCGCTTAAGTAACACTAATCTTAGAACCTTCCTAGACATCACACTTACTTTGGGTGAGCCTACTTTGAAGAAAGACTAAACCATTGGCATTTACTATGAAGTATATGGCAATTACCTATTACATCTCTTGGAAAAATAAAGAGTTAAACAGAATTGGCGATCTATTGATCCCAGCCAGATTTGTAGTCTTCAACCCTTCACTCTAGATCATCTTCTTGATCTTCTTGTTCCACATAGTGAGCTTCTCTTGCTTCACAATATGCATTGTAGGCGGTGACAATTTCTTCACGACTCTTGGCGCCCTCTCTTAGGGATGCGACTATAATTGGATTCCGGAATAATCTATGTTTCCACGGATCTCGAATTATAGTTCTTCACAAGGATGTTGTCATGTTTTTCAGCGAAATTCATAGCTCCAATGAGCTAAGGAAACCTTGTGATCTGTCCTGCAGTAACATCGATTCGATAGTTCTTAGCAACCATCAATGCAGAGATGGGGAAGGTAGAGAGAGTCTTCTCAATCAACATCACATTTGTGATCTCTTTACCACATAATTCCATTAAGAATTTAATGCGAAGTGTTTCCGAGTTGTAGTCAAGAACTAACTTGAAATCACAGAAGCGTAGGTTATGCCATCTCACTTCTAGGTCAGGAAGCAGGGAGTTGCGGACATTGCCAAATCTTTCTTCGAGTGAGACCCACAGCCTTCTGGGGTTTTCTTCATTCATACACTCGTATTGGAGCGAATCATCCATATGACGAGTCATTAGGATGATGACTTTCGCCTTATTTGCCTCTAAGGCTGCTCTATTTGCTTCCAAAGCTTGAGCTTGCTCAACATTTAGCACGTCTTGGCTAGGCTCGAGAATCGTATCCAGGATTCCATCGGCCTTGAGATGGTGGCGGATATCACGAACTCACCTGTGATATCCAGAGCCAGTTGTTCCCATTAGAGCAAAGTCCAATTTGTTTAGGTTACTCATCCTAAAAGAGAACAAGAAATTAGGGTTAGTTTCAGAGCGTGAAAGGCTACCATGAAAACATATAAAATTTCTGAGCGTAATCGCTTCCAAGAAATTAAGAATTTCTTAGTGTAATTGCTTCCAAGAAATTCAATTCCAAGATGTATTGGATTAGATCGAAACAATGACGTAAGTGGTCGATTATAAATTCTCTACAAACTCTAAGTTTGGAGATCTCACAAGATTTAAACTTGGAGAGAGCACGAACCCCCACAGTTCGGTTTAATTAGGTCTCCCCTATGATGAAAAAAATGGGGTAGAAGAAGGGAGTTTACAAGTCCCCAACAAAAAGAAGAGAAAAAGAGGAAAAACTCAAAAATCGGAACTTTTAGTAAAACATACCTCTTAGGATTGCAGAACGTATTTGGTCATTGTCGTAGGATTGGAGATGAGCTTCAGTCTTAGTGCAAGCAAGCAGACTTGCAAGATTGCAACGTGGTCGCGGAGTCGCGGGGGTAGCAGAATCCCGGAGTCAAGGTCGCGGGGTCGCGGATTCGCTAGGTCGGGGAATCGCTGAGTCGAGGTCGCGGGGTCGCGGATTCACTGAGTCGCGAGGTCGCCGAATCACGGAGTTGAGGTCACGGGGTTGCGGATTCACGGAGTCGTGGGGGTCGCAGAATAGCGGAATCGCTATGTCGAGGTCACAGGGTCTCGGATTCGCGGAGTCTAGAGGTCTTTGAAGGGCCGCTGCGGGGAAGGCCAGGGTTCACGAGGGTAGCGAGCGAGCGTGTGTGAGGACAGGCGAGTGATCGGGGGGAAAGACAAGCGTTCGCTGGGAAAGGCGAGCGTGCGCGGGGAAAACCGAGCTTGCGAGGGGAAAGGCGAGTGGTCGAGGGGGAAGGCGAGTAGGGCTTGTGGGCGCTGCAGGGGCAGCGAGGCTAACCTGGTAGGGTTAGCATTGAGTTGCGATGCGGGGACTGCGAGGGCAGTGATAGCGTCGCCCGAGGCTAATCCGGTGAAGAATTTTTTTGTTTTTAGGGTTTTGGTTTTTAAGGCTAGGGTTAGGGCTCGTGCTGATAACAAGTTTTAGGGAAACGATATTTGAGAGAATTGAGTCGTGCTTTCATTGATAATATGGCCTCTTTATATAGAGGATGGCAAGCATAGAGACAGAGTTGTACTTGGAAACATAATCGTACATTGATTGGATATCTCCTAAGATTCTCCGAGAATATCTCTAATTAAAACCCTATTACCACTAGATCAAGTAACTTAGAGTTTAGGTCAGACACAATTTGGATTTCCTTAAACAATATATATATTTTACCATTTTTCCAATAAGAACGAAAAGAGGTTATTGAGGGTCAATAAATCAATAAATTGTTTCCTGTGAATAAATAAAAGGGTGCGGCTATTGCCACCCTACCATTTTTCTTAATTCACCCTATAGACATTTGAATTATATATTGAAAGACTATTACTCAAGTGCAAAATGACTAATAAGTACACTAATTTTCTAAAATCCAAATATGTAAGAAAAAAATAAATATATAAGTAATTAATTAAATACAAAGACTACATAATTTCTCATTGGATAACATTAATCTTTATCTTCTCCACCCAAATTTGAATTTATTACTATTTTTTTTCTTTTTATTGTCTCCTCATCGTTAATTCGTTATTTAATTTTTTATTTTTTTTTTGAAAATACATTTTTTTTTTTTAAAAAAAAATCCCCACCCCAGTCCTACCCTTGATGGGGCTCGAACTCCTAACCTCTTATATATGAGACCAAAGCCTTACCACCCCACCAAACACACACACCCAATTCGTTATTTAATTCACAAAACCATTACCTTTAACCTTATCAAAATCTTTGCAATATTCTTTGTGAATACCGAAAGTAAAAATTTAAAACACAAATAAATAAATAAAATCAATCTCTTCTTTATTGATCATAGTTGTAAATTTACTAATCTTTTTACATAGATTGAAATAGAGAACATTAAATTGAAAGAAAAATTTTTTTAAAAAAAAGGGAGTAAATCAGATTATGATTTTATTAGGAAACTTTAATAAATTTTAATTTTTTTATGAGTATAAATTAAATGAGAGATTTTCATTAAAAATATTTATTTTTTAATTGGATATGTCATATAAGGATATTCTTGGAAATAGAAATGGGTTAAATAAGTAAATTTAATAATTAAAATTAAAATGTAGTGTAATGAGCAAGTAGGGTGAACAAAGAAAATAGTAGGATGACAATAGCTGCACCCTAAATAAAATTTGTTGAGAATGTTAAAGGTATTATTTGTGGGTCAATTAATAGTTGTTTTATTGAAGGTCAATAAAAAGAAACTGAAAGAAAATTCACATACTAACCTTTTAGTGGACATAATGGAAAAAATAAAAACAATTTGAAAACTTGTGGTGAAAAAATCTCAATTTATATCCTCTAGTCAAGGATCAAGCACTTCAAAACTAACTTCCATTATTAGAATATTGATATATTTGGGGGTACTAACAATTAATTAATTTCTCAACACGAATCATATTCATAAATTTGTTTGGCCAAAACTAATTTGAACCTAACACATTTTCCTTTTTCTGTCTAAATAAAATTTGTGTGTTTAAGGAAAACCAAAATTGGGAAAGAATTGAGTCGTGCTTTCATTGATAATATGTGCCTCTTTATATAGAGGATTACAAGACATAGAATCAGAATTGTATAAGGAAAGATAATCATACAATTAATTGGATATCTATGAATATTTCCGAGAATATCTCTAATTCAAAACCCTATTACAACTAGGTCAAGTAACCTAGAGTTTGGGCCAGACACATATTCTGGATTTACTTGAACACTCCACATTGTGTTGCCCAAATGTGGTGCTCCTCTCGTTGCCTCATTAAAAACCTTGCCGAGTAACAAAAATCCAGTGGGACAAAAATATATAACCTCGGTCGAAGGGGAAAAAGAGCACAACACACCCTTCACGTTTCGAGACCATACATGTAGACATCTCTCCCTAATGTCTGCATCTCCCCCTGATGACAATGATCATGGGAGTTTGGATAACTTCCACAAACGATGCTACCAACATGTTTCTCGAAAGTGGAATTTAGGCAATGACTTAGTGAGCAAGTCTGTCATACTGTTCTCAGATCAAACCTAGTTCACTTTGATCTTGAGGAGAGTCTGTTGTTGCTGATTATGTTTGGTGTTGTCGCTTTTGATGTAACCTTACTTCATTTGTTCAATACAAGCAGCATTATCCTAAATGCTAGTAGGCTCATCTGTGGTAGACTTCAAACCACAATTGTTCGAATATACGTAATTATGGATCCAATCCATAAACATTCACGAACCACTTCGTGAAGAGCAATAATCTCTGCATGGTTTGAAGATATAGCGACTAGGTCTGTTCTGTAGACCTCCAAGATATCGCGGTTTTACCCATGGTCAACACTTAACCAGTTTGGGAATGACCTTTGTATAGGTCAGAGAGATACTCAACATCAGCAAAACCTTCCAAAACACATGTTGTTTTGGGATGGGGATAGAGGATGCAGGCCAGTGTTGGCGGCGTTCCTGGTGTATGATGGGTCTGAATCCATCGTCTCTCTGTAGGGATAGAACAAGCCCATATCAATCATACATCTCAAGTACCGAAAGATATCTTTTACACCAATCCAATGGCGTCGCGTTGGTGCAAAGCTATATTTAGCTAACAAGTTCACTGCAAATGAGATGTCTGGTCTTGCACATTGAGCTAAGTACAATAATGCGCCTATTGTACTTAAGCATGACACTTTTGCCTTTAGCACGTCTTCGTCATCCTCCTTTGGAAGAAGATGATGCTTTTCAGGATCAAGACTACGGACGATCATGGGGGTGCTTGAAGGCTTGACCTTGTCAAAATGCCTAAGCATCTATCAACACAATGCATAAGTTTCAAAACGAGACATAATCGTGTTCTCCTAAAATCCTTCATCTCAAACTCGAATTTCAAGTGTTCAGCGGTTTCCCTTAACTCTTTAAGGCCTTCTAATGAAGATCATGTCCAACATGAACCGCGATAGAATCTGAAACTTGTTATGAAAACGCGTGGGCATATCCCTTTCCCAATCAAGTAGTCACTTTAGTGAACATTTCAACCTTATTGTAAACGCGCTCCATGGTTTAGAGCCACTTGACTTGGGTAAATGAAGTTCACCATAAACCTTCATGTATATTCCATATCTAGATCCCCATATAGATACATAGTGACCACATTTTTAAGTTGCATGTTCAGTTATTCAGAAACTACCAAACTGACAAGGTAGTGGAGTGCAATGACATCCATCACGAGAGAATATGTCTCAACGTAGTCGATTCCAGGGGGTTTTGTGAGAAGCCTTGCGCCATAAGGCGAGATTACCATCTCCTTTTCTCATCACGCTTTCTAACGAAGACTCATTAGTCAACAGGTTTTATGTCAGGAGGTGTTGGCATCATTGGCTCAAAAAAACTTCCACTTCGTTAAAGAATCCAACTTAACTTGGATCGCATCTTTCCATTTAGGCCAAATCTTTCTACGTTGGCATTCATTCATCAATGGAGCGTGGTTTGATATCATCAGACTCAACAGACTCATGCACAACGAAATGAGCGATTACATCATCAATCATGATGGAGTTTCTATCCCACGTATCATGTACAGTAGTGTAATTTCATAGAGCTCTATATTCTCGAGAATAGGTTCTGACGTTGAGGAGTCCCCCAACGATAACCTTAATCCGGAAAAATCTCATGAGACGGATTTTGAGTGTTGATGATCAAAGGATTGGAATGTGCCAAAATATACATCAAACCCACAGGCCACTCATGCATCCTAGCTGGGACCATGGCCTATAACACCATAGTGCCACTCTCTTTGGCATTGGCGCCATGCCTACCTCCGTGTAGGGTGGCACTACGTCCTCTAGTGAGGACGTCTTTCCTTGCAGGTATGTTTGCAGCAGATATGTGTGATCTCATCACTTTAGTGGGGACAAGCCATGACAATTCCTGTCGTTTCTACTGAACATTGGTGTTCTTATCTCCCCCTAACAATGGGAAGACTATCTCATCAAAGTGACAACGAGCAAATCTAGTGGTAAGGAGATCGCCTTGCAAGGGCATTAAGTGGCGGGTTTAAGCGTTCTCAAGTTGGTTGAATCAGTCCACAGAACCCCCACGGATTCTATGTAAGAACAGAATGAGTATTGTCATATCCTTTGCATAGGACGGTCTCAGTCCTAATTTATGTAAGGAACGAGCTTTGTAAAACGAGCGAGAGGCCTTAGAAGCAACCAATGAGGATTTTGGTTGGGCCTAAGTGTCTGAAATGCTATTTGACGCAAAGTTGGTGATTGCAGCATCACCTAGGGCACAATCAACATGATGTACGCTGTCCATGGCGTTATGGATAAGGACTGTGCCAACCCTAGGCTAGTGGTGGACGGCAGCGGCGGCGGTCACACTTAGTCCAAGAATCAACTTTTGATTCATGCTTCGTTTCACTGGAAAGAAAGGATATCTGTGTGAAGTCTTTAGTAGACGGATCATCATATCATGACCAGGATGACCTATCATGTCGTGACAAAGTCAATATGTGTCTAAATCCAAGAGATCTTCTCTCATAACTTTATTGTATTTAATAGCACGAATAGTGACATAGAGTCCACTAGAGAGACACATAAACTTCTCTAAGATGCGCATTTGTTCGCAATCATTAGAGGTATTGCAAAGGAACTCATTTCCGTTCTCTACATGCGTTTTCGCATGGAATCCGTTGGCTATTCATAGGTGCGATTTGCCCTAGGAGCGTAGAGAGTTTCTGTGACAGTAATCAAGGTGTCATTTGGCAAGGGGAACTTGGGCTATTCCATGTCCTTGAATTAATACTGATGGCTCAGCCATCGTAGTCATAAAGTAATATGCTCAGAATCAAAATGGAGTCATAATGAAAAGAACTTGAAATTTTTATTCATAAGCCAACGGAGTACATCATTGTCTCTTAACCATTAGGAGAATCTAATTCAAATGCTAGCTAATGCAGAACAAAGGTAGTCGTTTGCCTTCTTTTGGTAACTCCAAAATAAATATGACCAGGTGAGTAGAGAGATGTCGGTGGAGCAAAGCTATCATAAGTACCACTTATCTCAAAACCTTCCTAGACATCATACTTATTTTGGATGAGCCTTTGTGAAGAAAAACTAAACCAATGGCATTTACTACGAAGTATATGGCAATTTCTTATTACATCTCTTGGAAAAATAAAGACTTAAACAGAATTGACGATCTATTGATCCCAGCCATATTTGTAGTCTTCAACCCTTCACTCTAGATCATCTTTTTGATCTTCTTGTTCCACATAGTGAGCTTCCCTTGCTTCACAATATGCTTTGTAGGCGGTGACAATTTCTTCACGAGCTCTACAAATGTGTGCCCAATGACAATATACATCTCTTTGCTCAGACTCCATTGATTGAGGCGCTTTGAAAGCATCATTTAGATTGCGCTTGGTGTTGGTGGCGCCACCAACATGGCTAGAAGCGTTGCCTCCCTCTCTCTTTCCACGTTGACCTCTTCGGTTGTTCGCCTATTTTGGCTGTTACCTTCCCAAGTAGAGCGATTATATGGACCAGAACGTCCAGAAGTATCCTAAGATTAAGGTTTCTCTCTTAGCGCCCTCTCTTAGTTGCGCGACTATAATTGGACTCTGGAATATGCTCTGTTTCCACAGATCTCGAATTATAATTCTTCACAAGGATGTTATCATGCTTTTCAGCATTATTCATAGCTCCAATGAGCTCATGAAACCTTTCGATACATCCTGCAGTAACATCGATTCGATAGTTCTTAGAAAACATCAATGCAGAGATGGGGAAGGTAGAGATAGTATTCTCAATCAAAATCGCATCTGTGATCTCTTTACCACAGAATTTCATTAAGGATTTAATGCAAAGTGCTTCTGAGTTGTAGTCAAGAACTGACTTGAAATCACAGAAGCAGAGGCTATGCCATCGCACTTCTAGGTCAGGAAGCATGGAGTCACAGACGTTGCCAAATCTTTCATTGAGTGAGACCCACAACCTTATGGGGCCTTCTTCATTCATATACTTGTACTGGACCGAATCATCCATATGACGAATCATTAGGATGATGGTTTTAGCTTTATTTGCCTCTAAGGCTGCTCTATTTGCTTCCAAAGCTTGAGCTTGCTCAACAGTTAGCACGTCCTGGCTAGGCTCGAGAATCGTATGCAGGATTCCATCGGCCTTGAGATGCTAGCGGACATCACGAACCCACCTGTGATATCCAGAGCCAGTTGTTCCCAATGGAGCAAAGTCTAATTTGTTCAGGTTACTCATCCTGAAAGAGAACAAGAAAAATGGTTAGTTTCGGAGCGGAAAAAGCTACCACGAAAACAGATAAAATTTCTGAGCGTAATCACTCCCAAGAAATTAGGAATTTCTGAGTGTAACCGCTTCCAAGAAATTCAATTTCAAGAGGTATTAGATTAGATCGAAACAATGACGTAAGTGGTCGATCATAAATTCTCTACAAACTCTAAGTTTGGAGATCTCAACAAGCTCTAAGCTTGAAGTGAGCACGAACCCCCACAGTTTGGCTTAATTAGGTCTCCCCTATGATGAAGAAAGGGGGGGTAGAAGAAGGGAGTTTGTAAGTCCCCGAGAAAAAGAAGAGAAATTGAATAAAAAAAAAAAAAGGAACTTTTAGTAGAAAAATACCTTGAAATAGGTCGCCGAGAAATTTGGTTGGAAAAAGTCGCCGGAAAGTGGCCTGAAAAGTAGTTGGAAAATGACCGGAAAAGTCGCCGGCGGTGGCCGGAAAAAGTCGCCTGAGCTGACGTGGCTGCTGACGCTTACGTGGCGCGATGATGTGGCGTGGATGAGTTGACTTCTGTGGCTTGGGCTCCTTTTTTTTTTTCCCTTCTTTTCTTCTCTCTGCCGGTTCAAGTTACAGCAGCAGTCAGGTGTCCGGTTCAAGTGATTTTAGGTAGGTTCAGGAGAAAAATTTTCCGGTTCCCAGATTCTGGGATCTAGGCGCTGCTGGCTGCTGCTGAAAAAAATTTGGTAGCAATCGGAGGTCTAAAAGGTGGTGAACCGGTTGAGTATTTGCTGCGGGTGGTTTGAAGCTTCCGGTGGTCGGTTCGGTAGGTTTCCGGCCTGTTCTGCCGCAGATTCTGGATTCTTAGGGTCGAGGGCTTCAAGTTGTGTGGCGGAGACAGAAAAGGTTTCAAGGTTTTGTATTCGAATTTAGGGTTTTAGCTATTTGTTTCAGAGTTAGGGCTTCGTGCTGACAACGTATTTAAGGAAAACCAAAATTGAGAGAGAATTGAGTCGTGCTTTCATTGATAATAAGGGTCTCTTTATATAGAGGATAACAAGACATAGAATCTGTTTGGCTCCAGTTTTTCTTGAGCTGGTCAACAGTCTCTTTTCTTGAGTGGGCATGCCAGCACCGTTCGGGTACGGTCGTCGGGGGTGTCCCTTGACCTGACTTCTTTTGAGCGATTGTGGACGAGGAGAGCACCAACATCGTCGCGGGATTCTTTTGTGCCTCGCTGTGGAGGACTTTGCTTCCTTTCTTCAATATTCAACAATCGATACTCGACGTCGTAGATCGAGCAGAGCGAAAATCACTAGGAAGTGGGGAGAACTTGCTAAAGCGTGACTTTGGCTTGGCTGGTTTGCGAGGGCGTTAATCTTGCTTGGCTGGTTCCGTAACAGTTGTGGTCGTGGTACTACAGTCGGCTCCTGAGGAGACTAGGACCGAAGCACTTTGACAGAGGGTTTGGTGGCACTGACAGTCGACTCTTGAGAAGACTAGGACTGGTGTGTGATCACCGATAAGAGAAAGAGAGGGGTTGCTCTGGAGAGGCTTGGATAATCGTAGAGATTAGTTGATGAATTGTGTGTAGTTACTTTGGCGTAGCCTCTATATATAGGCTACCAAGCCATAGTGGTTGGCCTTAAACAAATCATGATGGGTTAAGCACTTAAGCACTAATGGAATTGTTAGGTTTAAGCACTTAAACACTAATGGAATTGTTAGGTTTTCCAATTAAGCCACCATAAAATGTAGTTGAATGCTTTCCCACGTGCATGCCATATTCCTTAATTGAAAGGAGTATGAATATTCGCATTCTTGCAGCTTGCATAATCTTCCATAATTCTGCAGGTAGGCTTTATTTAGCCTCTAAATAATATATTTCGAACTTGTCGACAATATATAGCTTGAGCCACTGACATTGGCTCAATTTCTCCAAGACACGCCTTGTCAGGTCATGCTCATTTTGGGTTCAAACAGAATCAGAGTTGTACAAGGAAAGATAATCGTACAATTAATTGGATATCTATGAATATTTCCGAGAATATCTCTAATTCAAAACCCTATTACAACTAGGTCAAGTAACTTAGAATTTGGGTCAGAGACATATTCTGGATTTACTTGAACATTGTGTAATTTCTATCCTTTTTTTTTTTCTCTCTCTCTCTCTCTCTCTCTCTTTTCTCTTCTTCTAATCTTCTGGCTCATTCACTGCCAGCCTTGAACCTAGGTGAAGTAGGCTCGTACCTAAAACCTCCAAATTTAAAACTTTTTTCTTCAATTGTATCCAAATTTTAAAACTTACCTATAGAACTTTTGTAAAAATAAAATAAATAAATAAAAGTCAATAAAGCAATTAATATATTCATTTTCAATTCTTCCTTACCATATTCTTTTATCATTTAATATTACTTTAATTATCAAATTTTTATGGTCTCAAATTACGACTTAAATATATTTTTTCTATTTTTTATTCACTTTTTGACTTTTCTAATTAACTTGTTATTATAAAAATGATTAATTACCTTCTATTCATTTTATATATAAATGTAGGGTTTTGATTTAAGAAAATTTCAGTAAACTTAATCTTTTACTTTTACATCTCAGGCCTTGACAAACTCAGGACCGACTCTGCGCTCATTTATGGTAATTATGATACCCAGCTTACAAATAGAGGAGCTAGCTCCCAAGAAGGGCCATCTCCTCCCAAACTAGCTAGCTAGCATAGCATTTCTCACTGTCCACATTACAATGGCACCTCCAAATTCAGCACTCATGTCCGACCTTGTATCTGGTGCAACCCATGTTCCTTCTCAATTCGTCCGACCCGAACATGATCGTCCCAATCTTGACCAGGTCATTCAGTCCCCTGATATGTCCATTCCTCTCATCGACCTCCAAGATTTCGACGGCTCACGGCGCTCAGAAATCATTAAGCAGATCGGCCTTGCCTGCCAAGACTATGGCTTTTTTCAGGTACCACCTCACACATTAAGTTTCATGCATATCAAAGTCTGTCTCCATTAATGGAAGTAAATTAACCTCTATTTTTTTTATTTTTTCCACTAATTTACCATTGAAGGTTAAAAACCATGGAATTGACGAGGCAGTGATCGATAACTTGTTGGCTGTGGCAAAGGAGTTTTTCCATTTGCCAGAGAGTGAAAGGATGAAGGTTTACTCTGAAGACCCTTATAAGACCATAAGACTGTCGACTAGCTTCAATGTCAGAGTTGAGGAAGTATCCTGCTGGAGAGATTACCTAAGACTCCACTGCCACCCTCTGGAGGATTACATTCATGAGTGGCCAGCCAACCCTCCCTCTTTCAGGTATCTATAATTGGAAATTATATTTCTACTCCCGCATTGGCCATATAGTCGATTTACTTAAAAGATATAATCTTGTCCGACCTCAATGCATGATGTTCTTGCAACATATATAAATGTGGTTAAAGCTACAATAGCTGTCACATAAGAAAATTTTTAGGGAGGCTAAATAGACGGATTACTGTTTTGTTTATTGTCACTCTATGATTCTAGTTTGCCTACATTTCATTCAAGAGTAATTTTGAACACAGAGTCGTACCGTACATGATTTTGATCCCATTTTTTATTCAAAATTTGACAACAGACGTTTAGTCTACTCTAGATTCATTCGTAGTCTCCAACGTAACTCGCCAGAACGGTTGAAGGACATTAACTATTCTAGAAATTTGCATTGTAACGGTCTCTTGTTTTTCCGTTTACGGAGTTTATTTACTTTAATTTGAACTTTCTCGCAGGGAAGATGTGGCAAAGTATTGCAAGAAAGTCAGAGGCCTTGCAGTGAGACTCCTTCAAGGCATATCTGAAAGCCTGGGACTGGAACGAGACTACATCAACAAGGCCCTAGCAAAGCATGGGCAGCACATGGCGATCAATTACTATCCACCATGCCCTCAGCCAGAGCTGACCTACGGCCTACCCGGGCATACTGACCCGAACGTCGTCACCCTCCTCCTCCAGGACGACGTGGGAGGCTTGCAGGTTCTCAAGGGCGGGAAATGGGTTGCTGTCAAGCCCATTCCTCACACCTTCATCTTCAACCTCGGCGACCAAATGCAGGTCAGAACTAGAAACTCTTAAGTAACAATAATCCCCATGACGTCAGATGACTTGGTAGTTGATCTGTTGGATTGGTGACGCCATTGATATTTGCATGCATGAGTGAAACATGTGCTCAAGACATGCAGTCAACATGCATGGCTTTTATTTTGGCTCTGAGTTTTATGAGTTGGTGGCGAAGATCTAAAGCAATAAAAACACGCACACACTGCACTATTTAGCGGTCCATAAATTCACACAGCCTTCTTTGTAAGGTTCAACGATTTGATTGGACCGTCATGGATTAAGAATTTTAGGTGTGCCTCTTTCTCTTTTCAAAAATGGAACATTATAACACTGTCCCGATAGAAGTCAACTCTATGTACGTAAAGAACCAAAGATTTAATCAACCTAAGTAGATGAAGCATTTTGCTCCTGTTGTTGTCGTTTGATAAGTTGTGTCGTTTACTTTTCATCAGTTCTAGATGATCAAGTGACTTGAAATGTAACAAGAAGTTCGGAATTTGGGGTTTGACATAATTATGCCAGTTATTTCAACAGAAAGAAACATTATTAAATGAAAATAATATATACCATGGACTGTTATAATTTAGTGTAATATGATAATATAATACGTCAGATACCTAATAAATAATTACTTTTCTATATATGACGGTTTTTATTTTGTGTTTATTAGGTTTTGAGCAATGATCGCTATAAGAGTATACTCCACCGCGCGGTGGTGAATAGCGACAAGGAAAGGATCTCCATCCCAACATTCTACTGCCCATCATACGATGCTGTGATCAAACCTGCCCCGAAACTGGTAGATGATGATCATCCGGCCCTCTATCGGAGCTTCACTTACGGTGAATTCTACGGGAATTTCTGGGACAAGGGCATTGATAAGAAATCTGGAACCAGTTTGGGCATGTTTAAAACAAACTAGCTAGCTACCCCTGGTTTGCATGTTGAACAGTACGTGTACTGTCTATATGTTATGATCGATCAAACTAGTAAAAAATAAACTCTGTAGGGGTAGTATAAGTAATTTCAGTACGTGTACTGTCTTTGTTATTATGATAGATCATGATCGATCAAACGAGTAATTAAGAAATAAATTAAATACAAATAATATGTATTGGTCAGTTCAATTTATTTATACCATTAAATTATGATACCGGTCTATCTGCATGTACTAATTAATATGATTGCTTAATTGTCCAAAACAAGTGTACTAGCTAGTCTAGCTATAACCGGAATTCCGGTCCGGAAAGCTACCCATCCAAGAATTACCGAATTCCTCTAGAATCAGAAAGGAATTGAGACGGATCAACACCTAGTTTATAGCTGTGTCGTGATAGGAATCATAGGATCAATCCCAACCCTATGTAGGTCTTTATATTTACTGCCTAGTAGAATGTATTGAAGTAGTCCAATGATAGAAGTCAGCAGAGTTACCTGGACAGCTGGCATAGTGGTCCAGATCTTGATCTGCTGTGTACTCCTTATATTTTGTCCTGGAACTTCATTTTGATCAATCAATGAAATTATGCATTCTATTTAGCCTTTCTTCTTCTCTGTTCTCCTTCTGGTTTAGGTTGAGTCTATCAGCTAGTATCAGAGCATGGCTCCGTCAAGGACCTTGCATGTTGCTGCTCCCTCCTACATCCCCATCTCTTCCGCCCATGTTCCACCACTTCTTCCCACCCCACCCTCCACTTCCATTGCTTCTGCCTCTGTTCAACTTGATGACAACGAGCCCGCTCACATTGCTGAACTCCACCACTCCATAGCCTTACTCCAAGAGGAATTTCACCAATCGATAGACTCCATCAACCACAACCATGCCTCATTCCAGAATCACATTACTGCTCAAATGGCTGCCCTCCAGAGCACCATGGTCCACGCCTTAACCCATCAGAGACAAACCATTTGTTCTACAACCATTCCGGCGTCACAGTCACCTACACCAACCACCGCTCCACTCTCCGTACCTCCCACACCGGCCAACGTCCCACCAATTACGTTCAGCTCAATTCCGTCACCGACCCCCGACTGGTCCAACCCACTCCACCCTCTACCTCCTGGGTCATCACCACATACTCCACCAGCCTACTCATCTGCTCCTCCACAATTTTCCACCCTCACATCCTTTCCAACACACCATACCACGACTCAAACAGCCATCACTAATCCACCACCACTGACCTCCCAGCCCACCTCTCACAACACCCACAACCCAACCACCACCACTCCCCACCAAGACCCACAATTCTTCCGGGCCCCGAAAATTGACTTACCGAGGTTCTATAGGGAGGACGCCACTGGGTGGATTTCCATGGCTGAGCGGTACCTTCGAACCCACCAAATCCCACCGTCCAGGAAAGTATCCATTGCAGCCACCCACTTCGGCCCAGTCGCCTATTTTTGGATGAACTCGTTTGAATAACAACATCCAAACCTTACATAGGAGCAGGTGCCGGCATTCCTTGCCCATTTCGGTGCAGGGACGAACTACGACTTCAAGATAGCACTATCCCATATCCAACAGACCAACACAGTTGAGGAGTTCATAGCCGAATTCACCAAACTATCTTGCCGTGCTCCGGATTGGGGTAATGACCAACTCATTTCGATGTTCCTCGGCAGTGTGAAGCCCTCCCTCCTGCACGATGTGAAGGTCCTTAACCCCACCACGCTGGTGGAGGCTCATTGACTAGGCGGTGTTATGAGGCCAAGTTGTCGGAGACACATGCCCTTACTGAAATACGCACCAGCAGGTTTTCACGCCCGACTCACTGGGCCCCATATACCAGATCCCTTAGTGGTCCCTCCTACCCTCTAACTGCCACGCACTCTTTCCGTTCTCACAACATTCCACCTCAACCCAGCCCCACACAACCTACCCCCACCACTAACATACAACACCACAAACAACCAACAAACCGGCCTCCTCGCGTTTGGTCCACTCCGGAACAACGTGAACGCCGAGCCAAAGGCTTATGCTTCAGCTGCGACGAGCAGTACTCCCCCACCCACGTGTGTAAACGACCGTTTATGGCTATACTGGAGGCTCTCAGTCCCTTGTCGGCTGACACAACCCCTGAGACTCTTGAATTTCATGACTGTGCTCCGACCTTGGATGGGCCAAACTCCGATTCTGATGAACCCTATCCCTTGCATGCCATCACTACAAGCACCATTGGGGAAGTGATGAAGATTCAGGGCTCCATCAATGGGTCTCCCATCCTCATATTCATCGATTGCGGCGCGACGGCCAATTTTCTCAACCCCCATATTGCACAGCATTTGGGTCTCTCCATGAATTCGACATCCGAATTCAAGTTTGCCTCTGCCTCCAGCGAACCACTTGCTCCGTCGGGCAAGGCCCAAGATGTCCCCGTCCTTATTCAGAGCTACATTTTCACCTGTTTATTCCTTCTACTTCCGGTAACGGGCTGTGATATGGTGCTCGGAGCGCCTTGGCTCAATTCTCTAGGTTTAATAGGATGGCACTTCCAAGAGAAAATCACGGCTTTCTTTACAGAGGGGCGGTCACACATTTTGAAAGGCATAACCACTCAACCTCAATCTCTCAACCAACACGACCTCTTATCCCAGCTTCTTCCATCTGACCAATGGGACCCCTTGGCCCAATCCCTGGTTAGCCCAACCCTCCCTTCTACCCAGGCCCATCACCCCGCCATCCAAGCTCTTCTGTCCGAATTCGAGGACCTCTTTACACCACCAATCGACTTACCCCCACAGAGACCCTTCGACCACAAAATAACCCTTATTCCCAATACCAGCCCAGTTAATGTTCGACCCTACCGATACCCCCATTCCTAAAAAACCGAGCTCGAAACCTAAGTTGCTGACATGTTGGCTAATGGTCTCATTCGCCCAAGTTGTAGTCCTTTTTCTTCTCAGGTTCTTTTGGTCAAGAAAAAGGAAAGGACATGGCGTTTTTGTGTTGATTACCGTTCTCTCAATGCGGTAACAATCAAAGATCGTTTTCCAATCCCTATAGTCGATGAGCTATTGGATGAGCTACATGGTGCCGCCTATTTCTCCAAGCTCGACTTACGGTCCGGATACCATCAAATTCGCATGTGTGAAGAGGACATCCACAAAACGACCTTTCGTACCCATGAAGGTCACTTGAATTTGTGGTGATGCCTTTCGGCCTTACCAACGCTCCCGCCACATTTCAATCCCTCATGAACCAAGTATTCAAACCCCTCCTCCGCAAGTGTGTCTTGGTGTTCTTTGACGACATATTGGTCTATAGCCGCGACTTGCCATCTCATATCCAATATCTCCAAGAAGCGTTCCTATTGTTACGAGCTCATCAGTTACAAGTGAAACTGTCTAAATGCTCTTTTGGTCAACCCAAGGTGGCTTACTTGGGACATATTATTTCTTCTCAGGGTGTAGAGGTTGACCCGGCCAAAATACAAGCTATTGAAGACTGGCCCAAGCCCAAAACAGTAAAGGGTTTGCGTGGCTTTTTGGGGTTGACGGGATACTATCATCGTTTCATACGGCATTAAGGCCTCAAGGCCAAACCGTTGACAGAGCTGCTCAAAATTGACAATTTTTCCTGAACACCAGCAACTGACCAAGCCTTCACCGAATTAAAGAGAGCACTTACTGCAGCGCCAGTCCTCGCCCTTCCAGACTTCACCCAACCCTTCGTGGTAGAGACAGATGCTTGCGGTCTCGGAATCGGTGCGGTACTATCACAGAACAACCACCCGATCGCCTTTCTGAGTAAGCCTCTCTCTCCTCGCAATCAGTTGTCGTCAGTCTATGACAAAGAGATGATTGCCATCCTTCATGCTGTTGAGAAATGGAGATCATATTTATTGGGAAATTCTTTCACCATTGTTACTGACCATCAAACACTCAAACATCTGCTCGGCCAACGCATTTCGACACCCTCCCAGCAGAAATGGATTGCAAAGCTCATGGGCTATGATTATACGATTGAATATCGTCCGGGCCTCTTGAATATGGTGCCGGATCTGCTGTCAAGACGCCATGAGCTGTGCAACCTTCAGACTATCTCCTCTTCGGTCTTTGATTGCCTCCCTCAAATTGACCACGGCTGCCTTCGGGATACAGAAGCAAAAGCTATAATCGACCAATTGCAACAAGGGGGAGTCGCCAAGAAGGGTTTTTCATGGTCCAACAACAGACTCTTTTACAAAGGTAGAGTCTTTGTCCCTACTTCTTCAAATTGGCGCACCAAATTACTACATGAGTTTCATTCCTCCTTGCAAGCTGGTCACTCGGGCTATTTGCGGAATTTTTTGCATCTATCTCGCAACTTCGCATGGCCCAGAATGAGGAAAGATGTCAAAGTTTTCATTGCCGAGTGCGACCAATGCCAGCGCCAAACGTATGAGACGATCAAGCCCCCAGGCCTCCTACAGCCCCTACCCATTCCGGAGAACACATGGTTTGATATTTCAATGGATTTTATTGATGGGTTGCCACTGTCCGATGGAAAAAATGCAACCTTGGTTGTTGTTGATCGGTTATCCAAGTATGGGAATTTCGTTACCATATCCCATCCTTATTCTGCCACTCAGATTGCTGAGGTGTTTATGAAAGAGATTTTTCGTCTCCATGGCATGCCCAAGTCCATTGTCAGCGATCGTGATCCAGTATTTCTCTCACTTTTGGTCTGCCTTCTTCAAGTTGCAGGGCACTACACTCTGCCACAGTTCCGCTTATCACGCCCAAACAGACGGCCAAACGGAAGTTGTTAACAGATCACTTGAACACTACTTGAGATGTTTTGTGCAGGACAAACCTTCTTCCTGGTCCGGATTACTTTATTGGGCCGAATGGTGGTACAATTCCACCTATCACTCCAACATTCGAATGACCCCATTCCAGGCAATCTATGGTTCACCACCACCTTCCACTGCCATGTACACACCTAGTTCTACTTCGGTTCAATCAGTTGACCGCACTCTTCAAGACCGCGATGCTCTGCTCCAAGTGCTCAAGAACCACATGGTGGCAGCTCAAAACCGGATGAAGCAAACTGCTGATCACAAGAGGACTGAGCGTGAATTTCATGTTGGGGATTAGGTTTTCCTCAAACTGCACCCTTACCGATAGCACTCATTGGTGAGGAGAGCCTCACACAAGCTGTCCCCTCGTTACTACGGCCCTTTCATGATCAAAGCTCGCATCGGCAAAGTTGCTTACAAGCTGGAACTCCGTCCTCAATGCCGTCTCCATCCAATTTTCCATGTTTCGCTGCTAAAACAGAGACTTGGAGAATGTACTCCCCTCACCACTTCTCTTCTGGACTTCGATGAATATGGTGAATTGCTATGGCGCCCTACCAAGGTTCTTGACATGACCGTGATAAGCAAGAAGAAGCGGAAGATCACTCAGTGGCTGATCCTGTGTGATAATGTGAACTCCTCTCGAATTAGAAGTTTCCCAAATGATCGAGTTGTTCTGAGAACTCCATTTGTTCTGGATCTCTCTTCGAAAGTCGATGGCTCTAAATTCGTCGTAGAAAATAGCTTCGACTCTAAGTTAAAAACGGAAAAAACTGCGTGACTTGGGACAACCAAAGAAGGTTTCAATGACGACCACATAAGATTGCTTGTGATGCGCGCTTAACCTTCAGTGCAATCTAATTATTTGAATTTATTCATGTACGTTTTTGTTCCTCGTTCAATAGGTATCTTATAACTATTTATACATTTAACTATGACCACAACGTAAACTGCATATGTTCGTATGTATGTCAGTATAAACACACATGTTCCTAATAATGTTCAAACTATTTTTGTTTTGACCGAGTGCTTTAAGAGAAGATTCAAGAATGGAGATCTAAAACGCATTTGAGATCATTTAAAGCACATTTTGAAGTGATCTAACAACGAAATCATGGTAGTTCTCAGATTAAGTCTTAAGACGAACCTTTTCATGAAGAACCAAACTTGTCCTTCAAACAAAAGTTAACATTGTCCATAAAAAATGCTGCGATGCCCCTAGAATCACCCATGCAAAGAAATTTTTGAATTCAAAATAAATTACGCCTCTATGAATTCGGGTTGATGAATTTAATCTCTCTCTTTTTCTCGCAATTATTCTATTTTTGAAGTACTTCTGTGATTTTTTTTTCCACTTTTTTTTAAAGAAAATCAAAAGATTTCATTTCTACCCCAATGGTGACTCGAACCCAGGACCTAGATCCTATATAGTGGGCGCTCTAACCAATGAGCTAACACCACATCGTCACTTATGTGATTTCACTTGGAAAAACAATGGAGTACATATTAACACATGAAGGTTCACAATTCTAGCATAAATAAAGGGGGGTGAAATTTGCACACCCCTCTTTACATTCTACACACCCTTCTTAATTTTTTAATATTTTCTGATCTCCTCTTATATTCATTTCCCATATTACCCTTCTTCTCCAACATTTTTCATCAGCCTCTCTCTCTCTCTCTCCTCTTTATCATCCTAAAGACAACACAACACAATGCCGGTTCAACAGATCAAAAAACAAAACACAGATTAGAAACCCTTTTGCTACAGGAAGAACACTTATATGCATAGCAAATCGAAAAACAGGACAGAAGATAGACTCGAAAAGCTCACTTTTCTCCCTTGAAGTTCAACTTGCAGATCTGCTATTTTCCTTTGCACACTGGTAAGTTCCCTCAGAACCCTTATCAAGTCATCACCTTTATCACCAACACTACTCGACCAGCTCTGAAGCTCTTCCTGCATCATAACAACGACTTACCCTAATTGAATTTCCAACCACTAATCATCCACATTACAATTAACCAAACAATCGACACAATTAACCAAATCTTGGTCAAAGCATTGTTCTTTTTTCAATCGGGTGTTCAAAATCAAGCTCAGAAATGTGGAAATGCAAGGGATAAGAAATCAAATTGAGTTCATAATCGAAATGGGTGGAGCTAATTCCGACCCAAAGTGAGCAAAGAAGTAAAAATGGACATGGTAGACAGTAAAAGATTGGGTCTTCACCGGAGTGGGAGCAGCGGCGACAGAGAAACCAAGATCCGAAGCAATAGAGAGAGCATCGGACATGCCTCCGATTCGCCTCAGAGGCTTCTTCTACCGTCGTGGGGTGGCCGGACGCCGGAGTTGCCGGAACTTGCCCAGAAACCGTCAAGAGGATCATGAACTTTGGGCCTTCGATTCTCTTTCTACAGCCAATGCCCGGATGATCCGAGACCACCAAGAGGTCAACGATGAAGAGACTCTTCAATTGATGGTGGTCCGCCGTCGTGTCGTGGCCCGACGGCGAAGATGCATCTGGTCGCCGGTAGGAGCACGAGAGCGAGAGAGAGAGAGACTGATGAAAAATGTTGGAGAAGAAGGGTAATATGGGAAATGAATATAAGAGGAGATCAGAAAATATTAAAAAATTAAGAAGGGTGTGTAGAATGTAAATAGGGGGGTGAAATTAGGGGTGTGCAAATTTCATCCCCCTAAATAAATTGGAATATCTTCAACAACCCAAGTTAGGAAAGCAGAGGACAACTTGTCGGCTGTTGCACCTGCTTTTTTTTTTTCTTTGAATATTCAATACATTGCCATCTTTAGTTGTTGTAGCAAAGCGGGTTCAATTCTTTATGTATGGATTAATCTTCTTTCAGCTTTTTGTATTAAATTGTTTTTTTTTTTTGGCCCAGTTTGATTTGGTTCGCTGGCCCAAGTGTGTTCTCCTTTTATACAAAATAAAATTTCGGGTCCGGACATAGAATTTGTCCTACTTCCACTTCTAAAAAAAAAAAAAATTAAAAAAAAAGAGGTTGCCCTCACAAATCATGATTAACCTCAATTCATGCATGTTTGTTTGTTAATCGAGATTAAGGGATCAAAACTTCTCTATAGTAAGATCAGATTGCAGATTCTTGACACTACCAATCAAACTCGTTTGTTACTCGCCCGCCAACATCATTGGACCGTCGGATCTTCCAACTATGGTTCATGTTCTCATTTGACTACCTTAATGATATATAAATGCACGTTTAGTTGCTGCGAGCAATTTGTTGTCCTCATTTAACTACCTCAATATATATATATATATATATATATATATTATTCTCATTTGACTACCTTAATGATATATAAATGCACGTTTAGTTGCTGCGAGCAATTTGTTGTCCTCATTTAACTACCTCAATATATATATATATATATATATATATATATATTATTCTCATTTGACTACCTTAATGATATATAAATGTACGTTTAGTTGCTGCGAGCAATTTGTTGTCCTCATGATTTAACTACCTCAATATATATATATATATATATATAATATTATTCTCATTTGACTACCTTAATGATATATAAATGTACGTTTAGTTGCTGCGAGCAATTTGTTGTCCTCATTTAACTACCTCAATATATATATATATATATATTGACACACACACCGCAGTGCCGCAAAAGTGCAGACGTCCATGCTTTTGCAGAGATCAGGCGTCAACGGTGGCGTTGCTATTGCCGGACTGAGACCAGGCCTCGAACTTGAGCTTCTTCTTGCCAATGGACTCGCCGGCTACCAGTTTGCAGTCGACCTTGATCGGGCTTGAAGTTTCGGGTGAGGTCACTGCCCAGACCTTCAACCTCGATCTTCTTGGCTTTCATCTTCATGGTGATGCAGTCCAGGATGCCTATGGTCTCTGTTCGGCAAGAGCAGAGCCGCCGTCAGCGCCTGATTGCTCCAAAAGCATGGACGTCTGCACTTTTAAGGCACTGTGGACATCCGCCTTAGAATGCGCCTCTGTGTGTGTGTGTGTGCAGGTTTATTTCCTATGAGATTCCACTTAATATATTTTGTAGGATCTAGATCGATCCTCTTCTTGACGTTAATTGACTTAACAGTTAACACTATCCATATTTTTTCCTTTGCCTCTTGACCTGCACCTTAAAATGTCTTCCTCAGCTTCACATTAAATGGATGCATTCACCTCCTGACTTGGACTTTCCACTTGAATATCATTCAAGCCATTTCATAAACTAAAAAATGTCAAATTCAATAAATATATCATAGAATCTAATTAGATATATCTCATATTATTATTCAATCCCAATTAGATTTGTCTTACAATATCATAAGCAATATATATGGAGATGTCAGGAGCAATATAAGAAATTGCTCCGTAGGGTTTCTGCCAGGGTTTGGGATCCCATTCTCTCGATTGTGTATGAGAGACTCTACCCCACATTGAGCTCAATGAATTATTTAAGCCTATAAATATATTGATCTTGATCTATCTCCCTTAGGAGGAGGGAGGGGTTGATTAAGATGAATCTTGGATTTGGACTCTAAGTTCTCAACGACTGAATCATCTCAAAGCTTCCAATTGAAGTAGTTCTTGCACAGTGCAGTAGGTAAAGATGGGAAAGAAAAGAGGGTTATGGAATTTATGTCGTTGTAAGGAAACTGATTTACAGTTTAGTAGGGTAAAGATGAGAAAGAAAAGAAGGTTGTAGAATTTATGTGTGTTGTAAGGAAACTGATTTAGAGTTTAGTAGGGTAAAGATGGGAAAGAAACGAGGGTTGTGGAATTTATGTGTGTTTAGTTAGAACTAGTTGCTACGTTGCTGCGGGGTTGATTTTTACCTTAATTATTTGGCTTGGCTGGAACTAAGAACGAAATGGTTTTTGAGAGAGAGAGAGAGAATCGTCCCATCACTATTTATTGAATAGTAATGAACAGTATTTTGGGGTTTGGCTTTTAGTATAGAGTATAATTAGAGAATTTAGAGATATATATTTCCTTCATGTCTTGAGTTTGTTCAATTGAAATGGCTTTAAATTCAAAGATTTCTTCATGGTTAGATTCTCAAATAGATAAATTTTACACATATTTGTCTAATCCTTAAAGTGAGTAATCCGGAGCATATGTCTGATCTTAGACCCATAGTTTTATGCAATGTGATTTATAAATTGTGCTCAAAATCTATTGCTAACAGATTGAAGCTTCTGCTGCCTGCTTTTATATCACCATTCTAGAGTGCTTTCATTTCGGGTAGGTTAATTACGGATAACATTCTTGTAGCAAATGAAATGGACCATTTTGTTCACAATAAACAAGATGGTTCTGAGAGATTCATGGCTTTAAAATTGGACCTCAGTAAAGCTTATGATCGTATGGAGTGGGAGTTCCTTAGGAGGGTGATCAATCGTTTTGGCTTTGCTCAGGCTTGGATTGATTTGGTAATGCTGTGTGTGACTACAATCCGATATTCTTTTTTGGTGCGTGGTAAACCCGGAGACTTGGTGATTCTTTCACAAGGTCTGAGACAAGGGGATCATTTATCTCCCTATTTGTTCTTGATTGGAGCTGAAGGATTCTCAGCTCTATTGCAACAGAAGCATAGGGAAGGGTTACTTTCTGGCATTGAGATTTGTAGTGATGCTCCTACAGTTAATCATTTATTGTTTGCAAACAATAGCATGTTATATGCTAATGCTGATTTGGCGGACTGCTATCAAATTCAAGACTTGCTAGAAACTAGGGCTGGGACTGTTCGGGTTTGCCGGAAAAAAAGCAAGAACCGAGACCGAACCGACGGGATAAACTTCAGGTCGGTTTGATGATATCTAATATCTGAAACCGAGCAAAACCCGAACCGACAAGAATCGGTTCGATTTCGGGTTTATTCGGTTCCATTTATGCTTGAATCCTGATATGAATCTATCTGAAAAACTGGAATAATTGCTAAGAAGAAGAAGTGAAGAAGAAGGAGGACAGGAGAAGAAGAATAGTTGTGGCGAAGAAGTGCAGAAGAAGAAGAAGAAGAAGAATGGTTGCCGTGACAAGAAGGAAGAGATGGGGGAGAATGATTAAAAAGAAATAAATAACAGAGAAACTGAGAAAGAGAAGAAAAACGGAGGAAGTGAGGGAAGAGATGGGGGAGTGATTGAAAAGAAATAAAGGACAGTGAGAGAAGAAAAAGGGAGGCATGAGTGGTTGGCCGACAGAGACATCAGACATGGGAGAAAGAGAAAAAGAAAGGGGGTTATGTGGGTGAGGGCCGACAGAGACAAATGGGAATGAGAAAGAGAGAGAGACAAAAAGGATGAGTTTAATATTTATTTTTTGAAATGAGGATGACTTTGATTCTTTATTCAAAGAAGAAAGGTCTGCGCGGCAGAGAAACCAAAGAGAGCCCACTTGCTGACATTAAACAAGTTAAAAATATACAATAATATAATAAAAGCACATCAGTTCGGGTAAAGGCAAAAATTGAATATGGGAACCGAAACCGAACTGTTCCTATTACACAAGAACCGAACTGGAAAAAAATTAATTAATTAAGAGAGAAAACCGAACCGAACCGACCCGTTCGGGTCGGTTTGGACCGGTTCCTCGGTTTTTCGGGTTTAAAATCCCAGCCCTACTAGAAACTTATGGAAGAGCATCAGGTCAGTTGCTGAACTTTAATAAGAGCTCGGTTGTTTTTAGTAAAAATGTTCCAGCTATTATGCAGGAGGAAGTGTCCAGTTTATTAGATGTGGAGGTTGTTGATTCCCATGCTTGGGGCACGCTGGTAGCCGTGGTGCTGTGCCGTTGCAAAATCTTTTTTCAGTTGAACATGCAGAAGCTTTAGCCTATCACATGGCTGTGCATTTTATGTTGGAGCACAACATGTCTCCTGTCATATTGGAAACCGACTCCTTACTTGTGCAGTGACAAGTTTCAAGGCCGGTTGCAATGAATCTGTCTGCAATGGGCAGAATTTATGATTATATTGTGGACATGATAGCTTCATCTCCAACTTCTTCCTTCTCTTGAAGCTAACATTTCAATTCCCTTTACCTAGAAAATAACTTGATTGGCCTTGTGATAAATAGAGAAGCAAAGTTACTGTTAATCTGTTATCGAATTGTACCCAAAAAAACGGTTATTGTTATTATTGAAGAAGAGAAATGAGACTGAGATGAGAAAGAAAAAAAAAATTGTAAATGCTATGAAGTGTTCTTAACGTGAAAAAGCTAAATTTCTGCATTCAATATTCAAAACTGAGGAATTATTCTGTGGTCTCGAAGTACCACATGACACTGTCATGTGGTGGTCACAATCAATAATATCACTCAAATTTGGTGGGGACCATAGGGGTGGAAAAAAAAATTAATAAAGAGACCAATCAGAAATAACATGTAAATTATATGGGCCAATAATATCACCATGTACCACCACGTGTACTATGGTCAAGAACTATATTTTAATTTCCCTGAAACTTGCTGATGTGGTGTCTTAAGAGCCCCGGGAGATGCCGTCAATGGCTAAGATTAAAAGCCAAGGAGGAACAAGGCCCAAAAGGAGCGAAGGAGAGGACACGTGCTATCAATCGATATTTTCCTATAATTCTATAAATAGCCGACTGCACCTAAATCAACCCAGAGGGTTTCTAGATAATATATACGGTAATATTATGGCCTCTTCACTGGAAACAAAACCCCAAGCCATAGTTCTTGACGATGAAAGAAAGCAAGAAGCAGAAAGCTTTCATTATGCTGTGCAGCTGGTGGTTTCATCTGCGCTGCCCATGTCCATGCAATCAGCCATTGAGCTCGGACTTTTTGATATCATAGCCAGAGCAGGTGCGGGTGCGGGGCTCTCTGCACCCCAGATTGCTGCCCAGATTGGCACCCAGAATCCTGAGGCAGCCTTTATGCTGGATCGAATCCTTAGGCTCCTCGCCACTCACTCTGTACTTGGTTGCTCTCTGGTTGATGGCCAAAGGCTCTACAGGCTCTCCGCGGTGTCCAAGCACTTTGTGACTGAAGATGGCGTTTCGTTGGGCTTCGTCATGGCATTGTTCCAAGACAAGGTCTTCATAAACAGTTGGTATGTTCTCATCACTTCACGTACGTTCGAATATTTAATCTTTTGGAGTTGATTGAGTAAGAATGCGTGTACAGTTTTATGTATTGATATAATTGACCTAATCCTGTACATACTAATTGACTCATATACAGTTTTATGTATTGATATAATTGATCTAATCCTGTACATACTAATTAACTCATATATCATATGTGCAGGTCACAACTGAAAGACGCAGTTATTGAAGGTGGAATTCCATTTGAGAGGTTCCATGGCATGCCTACCTTTGAGTATTCAGGTTCGGACCCGAGGTTTAATCAGGTTTTCAACACAGCAATGTTCAACCACACCACTCTTGTTGTGAAGCGGATTCTTGATCTCTACAGGGGTTTTGAGCACCTTGGGGAGCTTGTTGATGTTGGTGGTGGTTTGGGAGTAGCTCTCAGTCTAATCACTTCCAGATACCCTCATATTAAGGGAATCAATTACGATCTGCCGCATGTTATAAAATATGCTCACCCTTCTCCTGGTACGACCTTAATCTACTCGTTTTCAGTACTGAATTACGTAAGAAAACACTCTTTAAAGAATAATTGACAATCTACAGTGAAGAATTTATATAAAATATATACCATGTATTATATATAATTTATTATATTATATAATAATGGATTTAATCTTTTTGCAGGTGTCGAACATGTGGGAGGAGACATGTTTGCCCATGTTCCAAGTGGAGATGCCATTTTCTTAAAGGTTGATTATTTTTTAAGTTTCTCAAGTGCAGGTTTCTTTTATATTCATTTGGCTTGAAGTGAACTATATACGCATGTGAAGCTAGATTTACCCATTCAAATTTTTTGGATTGTTTTTTTAGGGCATACTTCACGATTGGACGGATGAGGACTGCATAAAGTTGTTGAAGAATTGTTACAGTGCTACTCCAGGCGATGGAAAAGTAATCGTTTTGGAGGCAGTTCTTCCAGTTTTGCCGGAAACAAGCACTACTGAGAAGATCACCACCCAACTGGATGTGCTTATGATGACTCAATGCCCAGGAGGGAAGGAGAGGACCCAACCAGAATTCATGGACTTGGCAACTGGTGCTGGATTCAGTGGCATCAAATATGAATGTTTCGTCGCTAACATATGGGTCATGGAGTTTATTAAGTAGAGACAGGGCAATGCTTTCATTTGGTACAATAAAAACACTCTTAAGCTATTGAGGATATATAGTTGCTCGTTGCTTATCTTTTGAAAAGTATGATGTGTGTTAATTTGCAATGAAAATGTGTGTGGGCAAAAGTAGGAAATTTTTAGGCTTGTCTTCTTAGTCACTACTATTAACATGTATCCGCCCCTTTGACCAAGTCAGACATCGATCGGTAATGGTACATTGTTTGATCCCAGCTACAAAGCTGATTCTGACAAGATGAGGGTAAAAAAAAAAAAAATCAGTATATATGATGATGGCGGATGATTTCTCGATTGCATTAGGGCATTTCCAACTCATTAGTCAAAAATCATGCATAGTCATTTCATGAATTTAACACCTCTGGTGTCATTACTATTCATTCAGATTTTGCATCTCAAACTTCTTTTAGTTAAAAGTCATAACATAATCTTAATGGACCATGGAGTCCACCTCCTCTCCCTTCTTCTCCATTTTGGCTTTCGTTATACAAAACTTAGTCATTTGCTTTTGACCCAGGGGTTATTTTGACTACTTTTTCTATTAGGCTGGAGATGCTGGACTTGGATTGATGAAACCAAAATGGCTTTTGACATTAGGGTTGGAGATGTCTTACATCCCCAAAAAGACCTCGACCCATTTTCTACATTACCCATATTTTTGATATATATATATATATATATATATATATATATAAACAAGATTGAGAGAAAACGTATCTCATATAATGTAACAGGGGCTTAGCGCCTAAGGGATTAGGCGGTTTGTATTTTTTTAATTTATAATTTATTTTATAGCATATAATTATATAAACAAGAATATATAAAGTAGTGAAATTGGTTAAAAAGAACAATTCTTAGGTTCACCCCTATGGTGAATGATTATATTCACCTCCGTTGTCGATTAACATATTTTTACTTAATAAATTTATAATCCAACGGTCTATATTTTAAATTATTATTTAAAGATCATCTCTGTAAAAAATCAATCAAATCGGAAATCGTTTAATTATCTAATTGAATCAAACAAATGAATGGTTCTAATAACACTTACTAATACTATGATGAACCGTCCATGTAATTCATAGAAATGAATAACTAAAAGGTCTTCAATTTAATTGATTTTTGACAGAGCTAATCTTTATATTACGTTATACAACATGAACGGTTGGATTAAAAAATTATAAAGTTATTATACGTTAATCACAAGAGAGGGTGAATTTGCTCATTCACCCTAGAGGTGAACCTAAGAATTGTTCGGTTGAAAATAGTCAAAATTACTCAAAATTGAGAGAAAATGTTCCGCATATAATGTAACATAGAGTACTAAGGGCATCTCCAACAGACTAGCTATTTCAACAAAAAGTTACAAATTTGGCTAATTTGAGATAGTTTAGCACTCCAGTAGAATAGCTATATGAAAGTCAAATTTAGCTTTTGCTAAAATCTCAAGCTAAATTTAGCTAGGGAGGAGAGAGAAAATAGCAAAAAGCTAAACACTCCATGTTCAATTTTTTTAGTTTAGCTAACACTGCTGGAGGAAAATGTATAAATTTACTACCTAAATTTAACTTTTAGATGATTTAGCTAAAAAAATAGCTTTTACTGTTGGAGATGCTCTAAGAAGCTAGAAATAAAATAAAAAGACACTTGCAAGCCTATAAGTTAGAAATAAACAATTGCAAGCTATTGCAAACCATTCAACCAACTCATAGCTGCTGTAGGAAAAATCTTTGAGCAATTGGGCACCCAGACTATTATTTTGGACACTCATAGCATGAATCTACTGCATCTAGCACTCCAGTGAAGCTGGAGCAACATCGAGTGCAGAGCATACCAACTACTAAAGCAAGGCATATTGTAAATACTAAAAACAGAACGAAAAAAATAAAACTGAAAAACTATGAACAATTGCATTAGGCATATCAGAATTAACTCAATTAAGAAAGGAAAATAATTGCAGGAAGGAACGCTGAATTTGTTCATGCCCATTATTGAATAAACTCTTAAAGAATTATCAATTACAGGTTCTTCAACAATTCATAAACCCATCAATCCAAGCACTGTTCTAAAATCAAATCAGCAATTTTTAGTATCTAATTATCCAACAATCATCAATTCATCAATCTATCGATCCAACAATTCATCAACTCATTAATTCATGAATCATCAACTCATTAATTCATCATAACTTCATGAGGCAGTAGACAAAAGATAGATTGGAGCAGTGGAGAGAGAAACGGCGACCGCTGACGATCGAGGAGAGATCGAGAGAGAGAGAGAGAGAGACGGAGTTAGATATGTGCTTTGAAGATATGGCGACTAGCAATCATAGCTCAGGAGTTATGGGTTTCGAGAGCAGACAACGATGTGGTTTAGAGTTCTGGGTTTTATTCGGAAGTGAGGAAGACGATCGAGACGCCCAGCGCCCAGACCGACCAGACCGCCTAGGCGCCCACAATGCCCGCCTAGACTCCGCCGAAGCTCCAACCAACTGTAAACCAAGGACAAACATACAGTGTTTGAATTAGGCTGCGTTTGGGGGGGCGCTTCAAATTTGGTGTTTGGTAACTCTGTCCCCAGCCTGCTTTTTAAAAAAGCCTTGGCTTTTTTCTCTAGAAAGGCAGAAGTCAGTGGAGACTTCCTTTTAGAAGCTGCAGAAGCAGAGGCCACCGCTAAGCACTGTAGCGGTACATACTGTAGTTTAATAAATCTTTGCAAATACCAACTCCTATCCTCACAGCCATGAAACCCTTCTCTTCACGCCTTCACGCACAGAAGCCGCTCTTCTGGAAACACAGACGCACTCTTCTGCCTTTCTGGATCATTGGCATTGCCAGCTCCAGTTTCTTGATGACAGGCCCAGTTCTCACCGCCGAACCAATCGACCCGAATCGAAATCCGGAGGTAAACTTTTCTGGTAAATTGCCTAATCGTATTCCTTCAGCTCGGTTTGATTGAGATTAGACATGTCTTTGAGCAAGATCATTGCTGTGGCTGGTCTTTGCAAAAGGTCGTCAACAGAAATGATTTAGTAATTGAGTTTCCAGTTTCACATGTGACGTAGCTAGTTTCTTTCATATGCTTGAGAAAAATATAAAGAAAAAATAATGCCGCCTTGTATTCACGAAGATGAATGATATGATGTACCCAATCAGCAATAATCTAAGTTCATTCAGTTTCAAAGATTGGCTGATGCCATTAGTCTTGTCCTTTTAAATGAGAAAAACTATAATGTCACTGGTCAGATAAAATAACAAAAGTCTAGGATTTTGTTTCAGTTTATGATTCGAGTATCTCATATAATGTTGTTCTTGCGCACAGAGTCAACCTGTGGAGGAGTTCTACCGCAGTCGGGGAAAATTGTCAGAGTTTGATCTTATTGGAGGGATTCCAGAATCCTGGCCAAAGCAGCATGATTTGTATATTGTGTACTAATTAATAACATTAGACGACTTGGTTTCCATTAGGTAAAGCTAGATCATACTCTCTTTGCATGTCAGCTGGGAAGCTGGTGCATTTAATTCAAAATTTGAAAGGAAAAACTTCTATATGCAATAAAAGCTCGAAGAGGCCCATTTTCTTTGGAGTTATGTAAGTGGCCATGGGTCTTGTGTGGGGAGGTAAGCATTGTAATGGTCAGCCAAGTTGTTTGTTTGAATAATGATTCTTTTCACAGGCAGTAAGTAGAGATTCAGAGCAAGTACCATTTTGCAAGTTTTTATGAATTGTACTGCACATGATGAGCGAAATCTGAACAGGTCCACAACCCTTACAAGAGCCAATGCTCAAATTTGAGTATCTGGTGTACTGGTGTAACTCGCGAGTATCAGTCATACTCGGTTCTATTGCCAACCATATCAGTTCTTTGTAGCTTCTTTCTAGGTATGCTGTATGTTAATATGGTAAAGTTAGGCATGAGCTTCCAACATATCCGGGTTATGCTGCTTGATCGGTGTCGATTCACAGCTGATGTAGGGTGAGATTTTAACCAATTTCAACTAAAAATCTCGAAAAGAAAAAAGCGTCTTCACATTAAGAAGAATAATTTGAATATTGGAAATTTGTATTCAAATAGGCTTCTTAATGATGGAATTAATCATAAATTACTCTTTTGGATATATCGGGATTCTCGAGCAAAATCTTGATTGGGATTTCAAGCGTAATATTCTTTAGTATCTAGGATTTTATTTCCAATTTTTATTTAGAGTAAATTTCGCAAACAGTACACCAAGTAAAGACCACTAATAATTCTTATACACAAAGTTTCAAACCAAACATTTCGGTACACGAAATCTGAAACTCGACCCACTATCAGTACACGACGTCAATTTTTGACACCAAAATGTCCATTATGCCCTCAGTTCTTTTTTTTTTTAATAATTTTTTTTTCTGTTATTTTTTTTTCCTTCGTTTCTTCTTCCTTCTTCCGGGCTCACTCCCTCGCTTCCAACGCCGCCTTCCTCACCTCGCATAACAGAAAGAAAAAAAATGACTCGAGTCATTTATAAACGAAGGAAAAAAAATAACAGAAAAAAAAATTATTAAAAAAAAAAGAACTGAGGGCATAATGGACATTTTGGTGTCAAAAATTGACGTCATGTACTGATAGTGGGTCGAGTTTCAGATTTCGTGTACCGAAATGTTTGGTTTGAAACTTTGTGTATAAGAATTATTAGTGGCCTTTACTTGGTGTACTGTTTGCGAAATTTTCCCTTTTATTTAATCAGGTTTAATTAGGTTTCCTAGTTTTAGTCTACAATAAATTCTTCTTTATGTTTTCTAGTTGTATTAGGTTTATTGACAGGACCCGACCCAAGTTTCACCCCGAAACCCAGATACGAGCCTGTGGGGCCCACTTCAGGTGAAATCCTACCAAAAAATCTGCAGAACATCCCCTAAAATAGGCTACCTGTTAAAGTAAAATTGAGATTGGAATGGTCTACTCATTTCATTTCATAATCCCTTTATATAGGGAGAGAATTACAATAGAAAGAACAATTACAATGATGACATTAACTATTGATTGGTCCGTAATTCATGCTGATTGATGGTAATTGGTAATTGTTTGATTCCCTCTCCGTCAATCACTTTGACGAAGACACATAATGTGTTTTTCCTTTAACACTCCCCCATGTGCCAAGTCAAAGATGAAATGGTGCATAAGTTGTTGCCTCACTAAAAACCTTGCCAAGTAACAATAAAAACCCTGTGGGACAAAAAATACACCTTGGTCAAAAGAAAAGAGCACAACGCACCTTCTACATTTGAGGCTGACATGTGTGTGTTAGACTCCTCCTGACGTCTATACCTCCCCCTGATACTTGCATTAATCAAGGGAGTTTGGAAAGACTTCGCATTCCCATGTTTTTCACATGTTTCTCAAATGTGGCATTGGGCTAATTTGGTGAACAAATCTGCCACATTCTCCTCAGACCTTACTTGATTCACTTGAATCTTGAGGAGAGCCTGTTGTTGCTGATTGTATAACAACTTTGGCTATATGTGTTTTGCGTTATCACCCTTAATATAACCTAGCTTCATCTGTTCGATGCAAGCTGCATTGTGTTCATAAATGCAAGTAGGCTCTTCAGTGGTAGAACTCAAACCACTAATCCCTTGAATATATGCAATGATAGTTCTTAACCATACACACTCACGAACCGCCTCATGTACAACAATGATCTCTGAGTGGTTCGAGGAGGTAGCCACAAGGGTTTGCTTGGTAATGAATGTTCCCAAAACGTCCCTTAAGGGCATCCCACAATTCTTTGGGTGTCTTCAACTGAAGGTACTCCCAGCGTAGACTAAGATCAATATGTCGCCTCAGAAACATTAATGCATATGCTTTCACCTTATTAAATAGTTCATCATCTTTTGGGTCAGTAATGGTGGCGGTGTAGTCTTTTGCCACAAAGACAGTTTCTACATCGGAAACCTAACGGTGGTACTCAAGTCCTTCTGAGTCCAAAATGTCAAACTCAGGTCGAGTTGGATCAGCCATCTACATAAAACAAGAGGGAAGATATAAATTACGCAGTCATAAAGACATCCACGTGAATTATTTTCCAAAAATATGAATTAGATTTCAAGACCAAGATTCGTAATGGTCACATTTTTTTCGATGCTATGTGACAATACTTTATCACAGTAAGTGTGTATATAATGCACATGAATTTTCATTATTATGGCAAAATGGAATTTATATGTTGCATTACAAAAATAACTATAACACATTTAATAATAAATAAAACATAGCATATAAAAATAAATTACATGACATGCTCAAATTGCACAAACATACAACAAAATATATGCTGCATATAATAATAGTAATAATATATCATGAGTAAAATAAATAAATAAAATCACGAAACATGCTTTAAATTTCATGATAAAAACATAAGCAATAAAATATAAAACATGCTAAACATATTTATAAATCATGCTTAAAGATAATCATATAAAACATAAATAACATGGCATGCTTGAAAAGAACAAAATTATCTAACTAAACATGCTTAATAATAAAATATAATAAAAGCATAAACAATAAAGTATAAAGGATGCTAAAAAAATTCTAATTATAAATAATGAAATATAGCATAGTATGAGATTAAATAAAAGAGAACATACTTGGTTTTGAAAAAATAAAACAATCCTAGCGCACGCGCGTGTTGATGCAGGCGTGCGTAACGATGTTTTTGGGCTTGAGAAGAACTGGGCTGCTTCCTCTTGCAGAGCCACAAAACCTTGTTGTTTTTTTTTTCTTTGCTTTTCTCTTTTTTTCCTCTTTGGGCTGCAGGTTTTTTTCCTTTTTTTTTTTTTTTGGGCAGCAGAGGCCTGCTTTTTTTTTTTTTTTGGGCCGGGTCTTTACTTTTGCCAGGGTCATGTTTTTTTCTTGACTTTTTTTTTTTTTGGATTGTTGTTGGGCCGGGTAACACCTTTTTTTTTTTTTTTTTTTTCACGTCTTCCTCCTTCTGGTTTTCTTCTTTCTGATTTTCTCTTTTTTTTTTCGTCTTCTCCTTCTGGTTTGCAGACACGAGGATCTGCACAGTTGATATTGGAGCAGTAGTTTGCAGGCCCAAGGATCTGCACAAACGAGGGGCTGCGTTGCTGGCTTGCTGGGGTCACGTCGCGGGCTTGCAGGGATCATGTTGCTGCTTGCGGTAGACTGCTGAGGTCGGTGTTGCAGGGGCGCGTTGCTGCTCGAGGTAGACTGACATGGAAGCTGGCGTGGGGGCTGGGGTAGGCTCTGCAAGGCGGGCGCGGAGGCTGTTTGGTGGCCTGGGTTAGGTTGGAGGCTGGTGGGGGTTGACGGGGTCGAGGCAGGGGCTGCTTCACAGGATTTTTTTTTTTTTTTTTTAAATCGGCAAAGAAGAAGAAAAAGTTTTTTTCTTCTTAGGGTTTTTGTTTTTTTTTTTTTTTTCGACGGGAGGAAGAAAGAAACTAGAGAACTAGTGTTTTTTTTCTTGGCTATTTGCTCTGAGCGTGCTGATAACGTGTTAAAGTAAAATTGAGATTGGAATGGTCTACTCATTTCATTTCATAACCCCTTTATATAGGGAGAGAATTACAATAGAAAGAACAATTACAATGATGACATTAACTACGGATTGGTCCGTAATCCATGCTGATTGATGGTAATTGCTAATTGCTTGATTCCCTCTCCGTCAATCACTTTGACAAAGGCACATAATGTGTTTTTCCTTTAACACTACCCAAAATTTCACAAAACCTGGACATGATTAATACTAAACTCATAATCACAAGCACAACCCAATATTTACACTCCACAAGTAAAAGTTACATTCAGTAAGTACAAATTCCATCTTAACTTCAATACGATAACAGATTCGCAAGCATTAACATTCACCAAAAATAAAAGGTTATCAGAGCAGTGCTACATAACTAAGCCGATATCATACAAGGTAGGTTAAGTATTAACCTACAGCCAAAAACGGAAGCGCTGATTCCTATGCCTCAAGTTCCTGGACGAGATCTCGGCCAATCTGAAATCTGGGCATTTGAAACCAAAGGACCTAGGGAAAAACATTTAAAAACCGTTAGAGTGAGTGGACAAAACTGAAACAAGTTATGAAACAATTAATTGAATGCTTCCCCATTTCTCTTGTTAACAAAACCGACATGCAGCGAGATTCCACAATATTTCCAATTCAATTCTTCTCAAGAAAACTCATTTGATGATTATAAGGACTGCTGTCTAATCATCTCATGCCATATGGGAGGGACTGCCACCCAGATGACGCATCGGAAGGGACTGCCAACCGGAATAGGAGGCGGTGGGTAGAAGGGACTGCCAACTAGCCACAAGTAGTTAGAAGGGACTGCCCACTAACTACCTCATGTCATCTGGAATGGACTGCCAACCAGATGACGCATCAAAAGGGACTGCCAACAGGGATGTAGTCTGGAAGGGACTGCCAACCAGACTATTACCTAGAAGGGACTGCCAACTAGGTAATATACACATGCGCTAAAGATAGCCTCCTTGCCAACTCTTTTCTTTAAATCCATTTCTTTCATGATACCACATTTACTCAAATAATATTCCATTAAAAACTTAAAACCATGCTGCATGTATTATTTCAATAAAATAAAATTCCACTCACAAGTGAGTCTCGCAGCTAATCCTGCTGCCTGCTCGTGTCCTCCTCACTCGAGGGCTCAGTATGTCCTGTAGTAAATGGGTACGACATAATTATCCATTATGAGAAAACAATCTCAAGATCAAAACTCATTCTTTCTGGAATTAGTATTCATTACTCATAAATTCTATTAAAAAAAAACCCACTCTTCGAATTTGGAATTTACATTCTTGAATACGGAAATTCCCTTACAATTCAACGCCCTCGCTTAATCTTTAACCTTCACAAGGATCGTTCCGATAATTTAATCAATTTAATTTCGATTCCTTAATCATAATTGATCACCAAATTATAACATAATTTCCTTTCCAAAAAATTTCCAAATTCTTTCTTAACTTTTCCTCTTTTCAATTCACAATTCCATCTCTAATTTCGCCACCAACAATTAGTCAACAAAGTAAAGGAAAAAAGAAATATAATTTCTTCCAAAAATTCCAATTTCTCTTAACATTCTAAAATCCATTTTTATTTCTCCAATGTCTCAACAATCTCAACTCACCACGAAAATTATGACAACAAGTTCTCAACCCAAAATTATAACCTTAATCACCCTAAAAACCACATCCAACACCAAATTATGCAAAAAAAAAATGATAAACAAAGGTTCCCAACACCAAGTATAACTCAAAAACGAGCATAATGCTTTTCTAAATGACTAACAGAGCCTCTACACGCCACCATCAGTGGCAGCGCGTGGCTTCACGCGCCACTACTCCAAAACCCATAACCGGCCAAGAAAATTATACCTATACAATCTCCACAACAAGCCCAACAATAATTATACCTGCAACGACAGCCAATTTCAAGCAAAAGTGGTCGGAAAATCAACCCCAAAATCAAGAATTTCTTCGATTACTGTTCATCCTAATGTTCACGCCCCAAACACCTTCAATTCTTCCTCCACCGGCCAAAACAAGCTGCAACAAGATTAGGAACACGTTCAGCACCTCACCAACAACCAAAACCCAAAGAAATCCGGCCGGAAACCACCGGAAAACTGAGATCGGAGCCAAACTCCGGTTTTTCCCCATTTTTGCATTTCTCTTCGAAACTCAAAAACCAATGAAACCCAAGGTGAAAAACTTACATGACTAGGAAGAGAAGGAAGAGAGTATCATGCCATGGCAAGCGGTTCGTCCTGAGGTGGCCGGACGGCGACAAATTCGCCGGAAAACCAGAAACGGCGAAAGAAGAAGAGAAAATGGGAGGGATCGGGTCTGTCCCCATTTTGGGGCTGATTCTTTCTCTCTCCTCAATCCCAAAAAGGAAACTCATTAAAAAAAACTCTACCAAGAATAGTAACTTCAATCATTAAATTACAACTTCCCCGTAATAACTCCGATCTAGACAAACTACGTGTCTACGAACTCGATTTTTCGTAACCTACGACAATCACAAAGAATTTCCTAATTTACCGGGCTAAAGTAAGAGTCACTCCTTGGACAACCACGGTAAAATGTAACTGGTAAAAGAATTTAAGGTACGGGGCATTACATTTATGCTTATGTGCCCTATATAAGGCACCTCTTAGGTTGTAATTTTCATTCAAGTTATCGATAAAAAAAAAAATCAAATATTATAGAAGTTTATCTATGTTTCTTACTGCTGTGCCCGTAATTACTAGTGGATTCTGGCTCATCTCATATGGCTTTTGACGCTTGACGGAGTCTTTTACTATCATGTTCACGCTTCCCGCATTTTGGCCTAAATCCGTTAGGGCTCACTAAAGTGAGTCTTGAAGATCTTGTGGTTCCCATTCTGGAAATGTATCATGCGTCTCAAACGGACATTCTGGCCAAAAGTTGATCAAATCTGATCAATTAAGACCTGACTTTTCGCACTAGAAACCTTAAAAGTCCAAAACCAAATTTTCTTGGATATTGCAGCGGCTAGTAAACTCATTATGCGTGAATTATCTATTTTCCAATCACTCTTTTTTATTCTACGCCGCTTCTTTATTTTTCTAGATTTCCGGCTAAACCAGGCTCATTCTCGTCTTATATCAAATGTGTTCTCATTAATTAATCTTCAAGTGTCATTAGCTAAACACCATCAGAACAACAATAATTTAACTATGTAAAGCCTTGGGATCTATATATAGAGTTATAGCAGACTAGGTTGATCAAATTATATGACCTTAACTATTTTAAATTTTTAATCCAAGTTTTATTCAGTAGTCGATGCCTAATCATGTTTATCCACACTTTTGGAAGTTTTCTCAAAGGACATGCATTCAAATGATGCACCCTTTTTCTTTTTCGTTTTCTTTCTTTGATGATTTGATAGCTACATATCCAAAGACAAAACTCTTCAGCAAATAATTTGAAAGCAAGAACAGCTATATATGTGTGTGTGCATGTACCTCCAACGAACTTACGATCGATAAGATCAATTTTTATAATCAATCAGTATCTGTCAGATCATTTAAATATTATATACTCATATTGCTATTGAACCACATGAAAATGTAGGTGAAAATTACATTGGTTGTTCATTTAAGCCAAGCACCGGCCATATGTATATATTCTGATTAGGATCTTCCCCCTTCAAAAGTAACAAAAAGCAAACATTATTAAAGCACATGTAACATGTCTTTTATGATGAATTGATGACGTTGGGTCCTCCACTACAATACCTCCGGCCTTTTCCACCCCTTAATAATTCATTGCCTAATAAGAACAATCATTCACCAACCACCGCTTCTTACATTATATGAAAATTAGACGCATGTGAAATGTACTGTTATATAGTATAGTTTTGTACCTTTAAATAAAACTGTTTTCCTTTGAGTTCAGAATGAGCATTGACAGTTCTAAGCCAGTAATGACGTCCACAAAAGAAGAAGAAGAAAGCTTCAGCTCTGCAATGCAGCTGGTGACTTCTACTGTGCTGTCTATGTCCATGCAATCAGCAGTTGAGCTTGGAGTTTTCGACATCATAGCCAAAGCTGGTGAGGGTGCGGGTCTCTCCTCAACCAAGATTGCAGCTCAGCTAGGCACCCAGAACTCCGAGGCGCCCATGATGTTGGATCGAATCCTCAGGCTACTGGCAAGTCACTCTGTGCTCAATTGCACCGTGGTTAATACTAATGATGATGACCATAGTGATGGGCCTAATTTTAAGAGGGTTTATAGTCTTGCTCCTGTGTCCAAGTACTTTGTGAAGAGTGATGAAGATGGTGTTTCTTTAGGCGCCATGATGGCATTGATTCAAGACAAGGTCTTCTTGGACAGCTGGTTCGTTTTCTCTTGTTAATTAGTTCTCTTTTCCTTGTATCTTTTTTAAGAATTTTGAGTTTAGTTAGTACAGACTATAGATGAATATGGATATTACTACGATCCGTTTTCTTAAATAATAGTATAGATTCTCATACGAGAACAAGGTAGTATAACTTAATTATCTTCATTTTTGTACATGAGTGGGGTGGAGTGGAGGAGGATCACTCAATATATCCATTTATGTACACAAGTACCAGAAATAATTGAGCCCCTATGAGAATCAAGCCCAATAATTGAAGAAAGGATATCATTATTTCCACAAGCCGAAGAAACAAAAAAACTATTAAGATCTTTAAACTTGCGCATCTGATTTCAGTTCCTAACTCTAATTTGGTACACGCGTTGAATATAGGTTCCAGTTGAAAGGTGCTGTTGTAGAAGGAGGAATCCCATTTAACAGGGTCCATGGCACACATGCCTTTGAGTATCCAGGTTTGGATCCCAGGTTTAACCAAGTGTTCAACACAGCAATGTTCAACCACACCACTATTGTTATCAAGAAAATTCTTGATCTCTACAAGGGTTTTGAGCATCTTAAGCAACTTGTTGATGTTGGGGGTGGCCTTGGAGTGACTCTTAGCCTAATAACTTCTAGATACCCTCACATTAAGGGCATCAACTTTGACTTGCCTCATGTCATCAAAGACGCCCCTTCTTACACTGGTATAATCATGACCTTAAGTATTTTACTGTAATGTATACATTATTGGTCTATTTTTTAACAACTTAAGTTTATCAGGCCAATTTAGTGGTTATCGATCTTAACGTGGCAACATGTTCGAAACTGACGGTTCACATTTGTCATTTTTTCTTGTTTAATTTGGGGGTTAAATTGCTTTGTACGTAGGAGTGGAACATGTTGGAGGAGACATGTTTGCAAGTGTTCCAAGTGGGGATGCCATTTTTATGAAGGTGATTTTTCAGTTTCTCAAGGATTATGTTTTCGTCTTGTGAATTTGTGAAGCTTTTTCATTTAGAATTTATTTTGTAAAGAATAGGCAATTGATGTTGCGATGTTTTGCTAAATTGTAGTGGATACTTCATGACTGGAGTGATGAACACTGCTTGAAGCTCCTGAAAAATTGTTACAACGCTATACCAGACAATGGAAAAGTAATTGTTGTGGAAGCACTTCTTCCAGTTGTGCCAGAGACTAGCACTGCTGTGAAGAGCACCTCCCAACTTGATGTGCTTATGATGACACAGAACCCGGGAGGAAAAGAGCGAAGCGAAGAAGAATTCATAGCCTTGGCAACTGCTGCTGGGTTTCGCGGCATCAGATATGAATGTTTTGTCTGTAATTTTTGGGTTCTGGAGTTCTTTAAGTAGATCGGCGAGTTTAGAAGCTGCTATCATGCACAAAGATACTCAAGCTTCATCTAAGATTCCGCTATATGTGGAGTTCATATTGTTTGCAAATGTTTCTCTTCTTTAAGACTGCAAATTTGCATAACGAGAGAAAAGATCAAGTCATTAACTGATCAGAACTGCACATAATCTGCAGATTATTTAACTTTCCCAGTGTTATTTGGCTAGCAATCTCAAGGAATCCAATATAAAATGTTAATCATTCCTATTCATATCTGCGACTAAGACGTCACTTTCCAGTGATCCAGATTTTAGACTTTTAATTTAGGGAGAATTCCACAAATGGTCACTCAACTATGACACATTCGACACTTTGGTCACTGAAGTTTCAAATATATCACTTTGGTCACTCAACTATTACACTGTCAATCACTTAAGTCACCTAAAGAGTATTTTTTTTATAATTTTTTTTAATGAAAAAAATTAACAAAGTGACTTAAGTGATTGACAGTGTAATAGTTGAGTGACCAAAGTGATATATTTGAAACTTCAGTGACCAAAGTGTCGAATGAGTCATAGTTGAGTGACCATTTGTGAAATTTTCCCTTTAATTTAAATTGTACCTTTAGCAAGGAACTCAGCTTAATTAGTGTTTTTTTTTTAATAGGGCTGATGTGGCTGCCCTCAAGCCTTGATTAATGAAATTGCAGAATACAAGGGAGGGACATAGAACCTGAATCCCAGATTACAATAAGCATAAAGATAACATCCTGAAATAATACCAAGACTCTCTATAAAATTTATGTATTCTAACAAGCACTAAATAGCAAAGAGTGCACGAATGGCTACTCCATTTGCTTTGACATAGCGGTGACATACCGGAAAGATAATTCTCTCACAAAGAAGCATCATTACAAATAGCACAGCTCACTATGTTGCCGCACAGAAATAAATCCGGCGATACTCAATTTCATCCTGCTACTAGGAGGTTGTGTCCATTTGATTAAGTAAATGACTCGCCGCCTCGCTATGCCAGACAAGACACACTGGGTGTGCATTCTAGGACCAACCCCACGTCGCCCTACTATAGATTGATATGGACTGATTGCTGGCATGAAGCCACATTTTACGAAAATAAAAAGTAATAAATCATAATAGAAAAACAAAGATAACATGGGCCCATAACTAAAGCCCAGGCCCAACCACTTCCAAGCCCAAGTCCGAGTGAAAAATTGCAGCAGCAGCGCGCGCCCCCTCCGTCTCGCATGCACCTCCCTTGCCGGCCCACAACTGGCAGCGTCCCAACTCCGATCTGAGGTAGAGCAGACCAACCACCTACACTAGACTCTCCCCTCATCACCCTCCAACACAGATTGGAGCCTACAAAGATAAGATCAGAGTGAACCAGATCAGATCTTACACGAAAACTCCATAACCCAGCCAACCAACACCGAGCCTTGTCGACCCCATCTGGGTTTTGCACCGCCAATGTCGAGTCCCACCCTAGATCACCAAGCGGAGATGCCAGCCTTGTCCGCTTGTCAACACACCGCCACCGCCCAACTTCACCTGCACCCTATCTACACCTTGATGCCATCACCACGCAACCTTCACCCCGACTAGGCTTACACCTGGAAAGCCCACTATCAGACTCTAGGTCCTCTCTGGCCCATCCGACGACTCCTTCGCGAGGGCGTGCCACCGGACAGGGCATGAACTTTCAGTAGAAAACGACCAGATTAAGTGCAGTTAATTAGTTTAGAGCACAGATTATGTGCAGTTATGATTTGTTTTTTTTTTTGAAATAGAAGTTGATAACATCAAACATCAAATCAACAGCTAAAACGTTAGAGTCTACAAACACTTAAAGATAGAAAAAATGGTGGGGTAACAACAAATTTCTTGTCTAAGCACTGCAACTCATTACAAATGTATTTGAGCTCGCTTTTTAAAGCGAACCTATAAACAAAGAATAACTCCATGTCTTCTAGAGAAAAATCATCGACTAGCCCTCTATTCTCCTACACGCAATTGTGGTACAAAATAGAATGCTACTTCCTAGCAAACAAATATAAGTCAATTCCTTATCCATAAGCCACTTGAAAAACACCAATCAAAATCGAGATAATTACCAACTCCACTAGAATCATGATCTGATTTAAGACAAGGCCTTATAGACCATAAAAAGGTCCAAAGATCGCCCAAGTAGGTCAAACTCTTAGGTCAGGCCAGCCCAAAACACTAAGTAATACATAAGGGTGGCAAAGCACCCTCCTGCTTGGCCTAATTCTCAAAGAGAACTTGACTTAATCATATGGCCCAACTGAATCTGAACCCACACAGCCCAGGCCCAGCAGAGGCCCAAACCCAATAGCCCAGAAGTCAACGCCAACCTGCGACGCCTCCTGTGCTAGCATCTTCGGCTCTAGATCTGAAGGGCGATCACCCTAGTTAGCCATCCCCATCATCATTAAAACCACCCAGCCAAAACAAATTGTTGGCCACAACAGATGCACGTCAAATAGAAGTTCACACCTTTCCGCAATTAAGCACCAATCAGTAGTGCAACCACAGTTCTGGCATGACCACCAGGCCAAACAAACGTTGCAAGAGGTGATCCCACCAAAAAACCGTGCAACTGTGTAGTTTGACTTCAAACAAGGGACGCAGGTAAAAACCCGATACCAAAGCCGCAATAGATAGAAATGAAACATTGCCGCCACCAAGGATCCACAGATCGATCTTCATCTAATTTGGAAGCTACCAGAAATCCCTGCCAAAACACACCACCCAACGTAGAAACAAAGTCCGAAAAAATGTTCGACCCCCACAACGAAGAGTCTTGCCTGCTAAATTAGACGAAAATCAGAGAAAGCCCAATGTTAATGCTCAAGAAACAGGGAGGTAGCCTGATCTTGTTAATGCGGACAAGGGGTTTGGAGTCTCGGTTGATTTAATGAGGGGAAGCTTCAGTGTTACCTGTCAACTGAAATACATTGGCGTTAAGAGAGGCTGCGGTTAGCGATCTTCGCTACTTTGATGCTCAACTTAATCATTGTATTTATATCAACAGAATAATGTTAGGCGGGTATTTAATGTGTAATCAATAAAGAGAGAAGGAGAGACCTTTTATATGTGAAGTGAAGGGTGGCCTTCACTTTGTTTCTGATGTCGGATTGATGCATATCAGTTCTGTGCTTTTGGACCTCATTGGGAGACTATCTCTTAACGTGGCACGTGTGGGCGCGTTAGGACCGCTTTCGACCTAAGACTGAGCTTAGGCCACAGCCTGTCTGTTGGTGTTTCCGGATGTTACACCATTAAAACATTTTGGGCATGTAGAGGGGCAGTCTTAAGTCCTAGCTAATTATACTTGAAAATCCCATGTATATACACCCAAGTAAGATTTCCGCCGCCGCCGCTGCTTTCTGCTCTCTTCGAGAACCTAGGGTTTTTCCTCATCTTTTTTCAAAACTCATACCACTTGTTGATTCTACTTTTTTGAAAAATTAAAGAAATGAATTAAAGATTAAAGAAATGAATTTCTGAATTGTTACTTTAGAATGAAAAGAAAAAGAAGGGGCAATTAATTATTGGCCCAATCTCAATAAGAAATATTAGGTAAAACTCATCCACTATTTCTTTTCAATTTACACCAAAAAATTGTCATGTAAGATAAATAACACAACATTTTTTCTCTCAAAATAACAGAAATTGTCACTAAAGGAAAATTATTGCATGTCTTTTTTGCTTTAAATGAACCAATGCTTGAGATTTTTGCATCTCTTTCTTTTGGGTTCACAAATATTCTATCACATAGGTAAGCTATTTGATTCTTACTATCTATAGTAATTGTTGATCTGATTGAGATTGTGGAGAACGATATTCATGATTTTTTTGAGTTTTTTACTTTTTCTGCAGTGCATTCAATGTATTGATGAAATGTTATTAAGAATTTAGTTCATATAATGGTTTGTATTAGTTGCATACTTACCTATGGAAATTATTCTATGCACTGACTGTGCAAATGACCCAACACTTATAAGATAATCCAACCCTTGATATTTATAATTAATATTTTTATTAATAACCTAAGACTGTATTTAATATAATCTAACCATCTATTTATGTCGGTGCACTGAATCCTCCCCCGCATATCTAACAAAGAGATTTGTTTGACAACCACGGCAAGTGGTTCAGTGGATGCAATGGGTCCCACCACGGGTAACTCAGGATAAAGCATGGCTAAGTGATCCTACTCACATTGGACCTAGTGCCCAGGTGGTTTGGCCAATAGTGGGTTGGAACTCCCACGTCCTGGGTTCGAACGCTGGGGGCGGCACTTTGTAATTGCTGGATTATCAAACGTGGCCAGGCACCATGCTGCAATGCATGGTTAGAGCCTTTCACAGGCGACGGGGGGGATTAGTCCTTGGGCCTAGGAAGCCTTTGGGATACCCTCCTTAGGGGTCTTTCCGATCGTAAGGAAGACTGATTCAAAAAAAAAAAAAAAAAAAGAGATTTGTTTGACTATACCATACCTATTATACCCATGCTAACTTGTAGGAGTTGGGTAAACCGCATGACTTTTTCTGCGGTACGTTCAATGTATTTGATGAAATGTTATTAAGAATTTAATTCATATAATGATTTGTATTAGTTGCATACCTAACTTAGAGGTTGTTCGACTATACCATATCTATTATACCCATGCTAACTTGTAGGAGTTGAGTAAATCACGTGACTTAAGAGTGAGTCTCACAAAAAAGTTCTCAACTAGTCCTAATTATAATGGTCCTCATTAGAAGGTCTCCCTTTAATCTGTTGGTGGGGTAATGGAGAATATTGTGTGAAAATTGGGCTATGGGTTAAGGCCCCTATATTAAATACTATAATTCCAAATATGAATGAAAATACTATTTTACTCTTGAGATTTTACTCACATGTGTCACATGGCACCACATAGACATTTTTAACAGAATAATGGACAAAAGTACTATAGGGGCTAACATAAGGATAGTATGGGTACCACTAGACTCTCTAAAAATTTGCACGTACCAAAAAGTGCATTTCGTAATTGTTCGGGTACCATATGAGGATTTTACCCTTCAAGAATTTCAGATATTTATTGGTTTATTATTATTTCATTGATCAACTTTGTATGTCTATTGATAGTGCACAACATTAGTATGCATGTTAAGTTGTAAAGCTATGAGTGTCTTGTATGATCGTCTATGTCTACTTGCATTCTAGAATAGCAAGTGAGTGACTTGAGCCCCATTCGCATAAATCAATGTCCAAGTGGATTAGAATAACATCAGTACCGACATTGCCTAGCCTTATTCACAATTTTTTTGACCTTAATGACTTCTAAGTTAGAGTTGTGTGAGAACATCACTCTAGGTTCCATTCTAGAAGCTAAGTTAGGATGCACACATCATGCTCTTAACATACCAAGTAAGAAAGATTAGTAGGTTAAGTTCAATACATCATTAGTTGAGATTGAGTAAGGATATCCGAATGAATTAAAACATGTTAGTAAATACATCACAGGTGGAGTCATTGTCTAGTGGAGAGAAATAGTTCCTAGCTAGCTTTCTCATAATTGATTTCCAAAACCAAAAACCCCAAAAACGATATTTTATTTTCTTAGGTTCTTCTGTTCCCTGTTTTGTTTATTTTAATTAGCATAGCAAACGATCTCTGATTACCCCCAAATTTTGTATGCATCTTTTTTTGTGAGTCTAGTTTAAGTAATTTTAATTTTGTAACTTTAAGTTGAGTCTAGGTATAATTTTTATTTTGTCTTTACTTAGTGTCGATTAGAGTCTGTTTTGCAATTATTGAGTAACAATCCTCTACAGGAGACACCATATTTCCTATACTATATCGATAGACCACTGTGATTACAGGGATTTATTTATACGCATTTAGGTCGTATCACTCATCTCACATATTTTGGGAATGAATTAAATTCACTGATGCATTAGCGAATTTTGGTGCTACTTTCACAAACTTGGTTTGGTGGAACTCTGCTTTACCTTTCATCCTTGCACAGTGTAACGAAGACCACTTGAGTCTTTCAAACTTTTGTTTTCATTAGTTCCATGTTTGCATTAATTGACACCTCTCAGAGGTTTTGATTTTGGCACCCCCACTCATTTTCCTTTTCTTAATATTCTTAAAGATCTCCTCCTTGCCAATCCAAAAAAAAAAAAAAAAAAACCCTTAATTGTGTTCTTATATTATATGAAAATAAAAACACAATTAAGGGTTGGGAGACGAGTGATGCAGGTCGTGGCGGTTTGGATCTTACACCGACGGCGGTTCGATCGATGGAGTTGATCTGTGGGATCGGGGAACTCAAATCGAAAGGTCTCTGTCGGAAGACGACGTACGACGAGGGTGATGGGAAGGATGGCGGACTGGGCCCAAATCAGGATACTGGGCCTAGAGATCTCCTTGGTGACTGCACTGTTGGGCGTAGTTGTTGGGCTGAGGTTCTACCTTAGTCCATTAACTTCTAAATTTGGGCTAGGGTTTAGGCTCTTGACCCAAACCTATGTTTTTAGCTTTTTGTCTAATTACCATAAATTTCCTTGTATTAGGAACCTAACGAGTGTAGTTTGGCTTGTCTATTCGCTATGGTTTTTGTCTATAGCTTATAGGCTCGCTTTTAAGTGAGGGATAAGTTCAAATATAGTTGGTCTATCCTATGTGCAACTGTGGCTCCTCCACGAAACCTTGTTCTGGCCATTATTTTGTGTCAGCGGGTGGGTATGTAATGGCCTTCTTAGCATGTGCTATTATCAATGGAATTACTATTATTTCAAAAAAATATATATATATTATATGAAAATAAGACACGTGAATAAGTTTAGGGTTTAGGGTTTTGCTATTTTGATAATAAATAAAACTGGTTTCCTTTGAGTTCCCAACGAGCATAGACAGTTCTAAGCCTGCAATGGCGTCCACAAAACACAAAAGAAGAAGAAGAAGAAGAAGAAGAAAGCTTCTGCTATGCAATGCAGCTGGTGACTTCCACTGCGCTGTCCATGTCCACGCAATTAGCAGTTGAGCTTGGAGTTTTCGACATCATAGCCAAAGCTGGTGCAGGTGCGGGTCTCTCCTCATCGCAGATAGCAGCTCAGATAGGCACCGAGAACCCCGATGCGCCCATGATGTTGGATCGGATCCTCAGGCTACTGGCAAGTCACTCTGTGCTCAATTGCACTGTGGTTAATGCTAATGATGATGATCATAGTGATGGGCCTAATTTTCAGAGGGTTTATAGTCTTGCTCCTGTGTCCAAGTACTTTGCGAAGAGTGATGAAGATGGTGTTTCTTTAGGCGCCATGATGGCACTGATTCAAGACAAGGTCTTCTTGGACAGCTGGTTTGTTTTCTCTTGTTAATTAGTTCTCTTTTCCTTTTTTCTTAAGAATTTTGAGTTTAGTTAGTATAGAGATGAATATGGATATTACTACAATCCGTTTTCGTAAAATCTATAACTCATACGAGAACAAGGTAGTTTAACTTAATTATCTTCATTTCTGTACATGAGTGGAGTGGAATGGAGTGGAGGAGGATCACTCAATATCTCCATTTCTGTACACAAGTACCAGAAATAATTGAGCCCCTATGAGAATCAAGCCCAATAATTGAAGAAAGGATATCATTATTTCCACAAGCCAAAGAAACAAAAAGTACTATTAAGATCTTTAAACTTCCACATCTGATTTCAGTTCTTAACTCTAATTTGGTACACGCATTGAAATATAGGTTCCAGTTGAAAGATGCTGTTGTGGAAGGAGGAATCCCATTTAACAGGGTCCGTGGCACACATGCCTTTGAGTATCCAGGTTTGGATCCCAGGTTTAACCAAGTGTTGAACACAGCAATGTTCAACCACACCACTATTGTTATCAAGAAAATTCTTGATCTCTACAAGGGTTTTGAGCACCTTAAGCAACTTGTTGACGCTGGGGGTGGCCTTGGAGTGACTCTTAGCCTAATCACTTCTAGATACCCTCATATTAAGGGCATTAACTTTGACTTGCCTCATGTCATCAAAGATGCCCCTTCTTACACTGGTATGATCATGACTTTTAAGTATTGTACTGTAATGTTTGCATTATTAATCAATTTCTTAACAAAAAATTTTCGGGATGGTTTAGTGGTTATTGATCTTAACGTTGCAACATGTTCAAAACTGGCTGTACACATAAGTCACTATTTTTGTGTGTTTAATTTGGCGTTAAATTGATTTGTACGTAGGAGTGGAACATGTTGGAGGAGACATGTTTGCAAGTGTTCCAAGTGGGGATGCCATTTTTATGAAGGTGATTTTTCAGTTTCTCAAGCATTATGTTTTCGTTTTGTGAATTTGTGAAGCTTTTCCATCTAGAATTTGTTTTGTAAAGAATAGGCAATTTGATGTTGCCATGTTTTGCTAAATTGTAGTGGATACTTCATGACTGGAGTGATGAACACTGAAAAATTGTTACAATGCTATACCAGACAATGGAAAAGTAATTGTTGGGGAAGCACTTCTTCCAGTTGTGCCAGAGACTAGCACTGCTGTGAAGAGCACCTCCCAAATTGATGTGCTTATGATGACACAGAGCCCAGGAGGAAAAGAGCGAAGCAAACAAGAATTCATAGCCTTGGCAGCAGCTGCTGGGTTTCGCGGCATCAGATATGAATGTTTTGTCTGTAACTTTTGGGTTATGGAGTTCTTTAAGTAGATAGGCAAGCTTAAAAGCTCCTATCATTTACAATGATACTCAAGCCTCATCTAAGATTCCGCTTTTTAGCTTCTATTTGTGGAGTTCATATTGTTTGCAAATGTTTCACTTGCTTAACACAGCAAATATGCATGATGAGAGAAAAGATCAAGTCATTAGCTGATCAGCTGCTCATAATCTGCAGATTATTCTACTTGGTTTTACTTTTACTGTAACATATCAGAAATGAAGGATGTTCAAATATAGTACTAGTTACATGTATCTCACAGACAAAGTACACGACATTGATTTCACCATGGTTAGGATAAGCTGATGCAAAGAAAATGAAGGATGTCCAGATCTTCATGAACAATGCTGCAAGATTTAAGCTTCAAAAACCGGCCACAAGTACGTATTTCCAATTCATCTCAGCAGCATTACTGTTCTGGTTTTGTTCTAGCTGCTGCCAATTATGTCTTTGTATGTGTCTTTTATCTTCTGTATCAAAGCTTCCCTGAGATTTCAGAACAATTCGGAAATATTAAAGACCGATTAAGTTAGTCCAACCTAACTTTTAATTAGACTCCAGTCAAGGTAGCAAATGATATTTACCTGTCTGGTTTGTACACCAGGTTCTTGTATGCAAACCACTGCCAAGACAGAGAGTAAGAAATAAGAAAATGCATTCTATTAAGTGGTTGATACAACATAAACAAAATGATATTCTTGTATGATATACTCTATTTGATCAAACGCTTTTCCAGTCTAATAATGTTAACTAAGAGATTCTATAAGAATCCAACAGCAAACAAGAATGCCACTTACCCCAGTGTAGCCAATGCCAACAAGCTCGAGAGCTCCAGGAATCAAAGGAAGCCGATCAATTGCCTGTTACAAATACCCGTAATCGAGCAAGAAGTTACTCGAAATGGATTTAAGAACATAACAATTTTGAAGGATTTAAAATAGCAAGTATCGTAAGCTAACACAGGATGTGCATATGTAGAATACACACCAAAATCATCCCGGTAGAGCCCCATAATGCAACAACACCAGCTACTGCAAGTGAAGACACTGCATACTTGTCTTCAACTTTGTCCCACTAGACAAACATAAAATGAATTATTCTTGTTATAAATAATCTTCCTAAATTCCTCCATACAAAAACTGATGGTGGTACTAGTTGCTAAAGGGAATTGAAAGGCTTACAGATTCTTGAATTGTCTTCAAAACCTCTGGCAGCTCGGTTGTTGCAACTTCTGCTGGTGCTTCCCCAGTGGCCATGGCCATGACATTGCGAGCAATCTTACGGCCTAAAAGCGAAAAACAACCAATATTTATGTACGACATTGAGGTATGCTAGACGGTCAACTGAACATTTAATATGTTATCACAACATAACATGTTAGATATCAATGTTACTCATAATATCTATATATCTAGTTATCTGCACAACAAATATATTACTTGACGGGTAGCAATATATTGATCAATAGTCCAAACTCCAATGTATTAGATTAATCGTATGAAATGCTCACAATAGGCAGTGGTCTTCCCTGGGCGGTTTTGAGACTGCACCGGCGGTGGAGGAAGCGTAGGGAGTGTCACACATTGCGGTGAGGGTGCGGCGGAGTGGCGAGGAGTCTTGGTGTCAAAAGGGGTAGAAGAGGAGGAGATGGTAAGTGTGGAGGAGGTGGAGGCCATGGCTTACTGAATCCCCTACAGGTTACTTAGGTCCTATGAGAGATTCTGAGACCAGTATGATATTAGTAACTTGATACAATATGATAATGAGTATCAATTTATTTCTGGGTTTGTTTATTTTGGAAGGTTTGATAATTTGGAATGGACTGTGGGAGATGATGTTCTCTCAAGTTTTGAAGGGGGAGAACCACTCATTGCACTTTCATTTGGATAGGATAGGCATTTTGTGGTGTTTGATTTGGATAGAAAAGGGTCCAGCAGGTTGGAACTCTGTTGTGAGTCCTGTGACAAAAAAGCCTTCATTGTATTATCTTCCTTCAATTCCATAGGGCCAAACATTTTCTAAAATTAACTTACAGTAGGGTACACCTGAGTGAAAATATGAGCAAAATACCTCTAACATCTCCATCATGCTTGCATTATATAGGGAAAGGACTCGACTGTAAATTATCTTCCTCTGCATTAGTGATAGGGTGTTCAAGACCACTCAATATGAGAAGAACCTCATCTGACATTTAATACCTGTGATCTTATTGTATGTTATACCTTAGGCATACTTATGTAAACGGTTCCATCTACTAAAAATGAAATTTCCCTGAAAAGTGTTAGGACATGACATTGTAGCATCTGTTGATCAATGTTGTTGTGCACTTGTGCCTCGCGACGAACATAAACAGAGCTAGGTTTCTTTGAGGTCAAAAAATGGATTCATTCGCAGAACAACATTCCTGGCCATCAGTGTCCATGGAATATAGAACACATAATTTAATTCGACAAAAGTGATCCGACTCTTGCCAAAGATGTTGCTATAAACTCTCGGAATAGATTTTGGCAACAGCATCCCAGACCTCTTGAGCAGTGTGAAGGTGCAAGAATTACTTATGAACACAAGGATACAAGGATACCAGGTCAACTCTTACTTACCAAAGGAATAAATTCATCATATCATTATTGCTGCCCATTGCGAGCCGTTAGAGTTCAGAAATTGCAAAGACTCTACGAACATGTTTAATATGCATGGGTTTGGATAATTGTGGGCTGGGCTTTAGAGAACTTTTTTCTTTAAATGCCGAAAATCCTTTCTTTTTTTTCTTTGGTTGGGCCTTCACTGATAGACGAGTTCATTCTCCCACTCTACAGTTCTTTCGAGGCTTAAAACGTTGGGGACTTGGGGTATGTATGAACAACGTATTTTAAGCGTTTTTGTCCATTTACCCTATTTTTAGGGATTTTTTTTCCCACTTACCCCATTAAATTTTTCTAATTCCCTTTTACTCAAAATACTTTAAGGAAGTTTTCCCTAATACCCCATTAAGGTTTTTTATCACCCCTTTGTTATTGTGAGAGAGAGAGAGAGAGAAACCATAGGAGACTTCGTCGAAATAGGTGATCGGTCGCTTGAATCCTGTCACCGAGCCGCCGGCCACCAGATTTTTCTGAAAACCACTATTGCCCCCAATAGACGTCTATTGTCCCCCAATAAAAGGGCAATAGACTTCTATTAGGGGGCAAAGATGTCTACGTCTATTGCCCCCCAATAATCTATTTCCCGTTAGTAGATGTCTATTGCCCCCCAATAGAGGGGCAATAAATTTCCCCCCCAATAGACGTCTATTGCCCTCCAATAGAACTTTCAGTCTCCGAAATGGAAACTGATCTCTCTAGATTTAGACAAATAAAACTTTAATTAAAGAAAAAAAAACGAGAAGATTACATCAATTCAAAACGTGTATTGCCCCCCAATAGACGTTTATTGCCCCTCAATAGATATTTAACAGACTTCTATTTCCCTCTAACAGCCCTTTATTGCCCCTAATAGATTTTTTTTTCATTCTTCTTTCCTTTTGGGCCTTTTGCCCTATTTTACCAAAAAAAAAAATGATTTGGGCACATATAAGCACATGCTCTGCCCTTTCCACATTCACATTCAATGCAATGAGTATATACATAGCACAACACCAACCATGATGACAACAAACAAACAAGAAAGACTCGTAAATGAACCTACGTAAATGCATTGCAAATGGCTTCTCTACAAAAACCCCAACAACCTGAGAACTATAACAATGAAACCCATTATGGATGCGCTTCTTCTTTTCTTTTTGCTGCTTTACGGCGCACCCTTCTTTCCCTGCGCCGCCCAGCGCAACCCCAAAAGCCTAGCCGAGATCGAGGCCCTCACCACCTTCAAGCTCGACCTCCAGGATCCGATTGGCCCATTGAACAGCTGGGATTCCTCCACGCCCTTCGCTCCCTAAGACTGGCGCTGTATCTTCTGCGATAATACTACTTGAGTCTCCGAGCTCCACTTGATTCGCCTCCAACTCAGCCGCCTACTCAGTGACTCGCTTGAGAATCTCAGGATGCTGGGAAAGCTGAGCCTCCAGTCAAACTCCTTTAAACAGACAACAAACAAAACTCACCGATCTCAGGCCTGAGGTGGTGATGATGATGCTTTTCAATCGAAACGGCGCTGTTGACGCCCTCTTTTACCATGGACAAGTACTTCCGCTTTAGAGTGGCTTGATCGGAGTAGGAAGACTCGTAAATGAATCCAAAGAAGGATCCGGTGAGAGAGAGAGAGAGAGAGAGAGAGAGAGAGAGAGAGAGAGAGAGAGAGAGAGAGAGAGAGAGAGAGAGAGAGTGTGTGTGTGTGTGTGTGTGTGTGTGTGCGTGTGCGCACATGTAATTAATTAATTAAGTTAAGGGTAAAATTGTCATTTTTCTTTAAACATAGTAAGGGGGAATAAAAATTTGTTGTTGGGGTAAGTGGGATAATTTTATCCAATTTTGGTGTTTTGAGTCAAGGATCCTATTTTTAAAGCTCGAGAGCTAGAAGCCTAGAAGGTATTGTTTTAGGATATGAGATGATCGAGAGAGATTGATGAGAGAATTGTGTGTATTCCACTATTGATAATAGGAGCCCTATATATAGGGATTACAAAGTACATATTCTAATGATACAAGGAAAACTATTCCGAATAGGACTAGGAATTCTAGAACCTTCTCTCCTATTACAATCATAGAACTAATCCTAGTTCAATTAGGCACACAAATATCAATATCCTTCAACACTCCCCCTTGTGCCGCTCAAACTTAGTGGTGACGCTTCATCCGTTGCCTCATTAAAAACCTTGCTCGAGTGAAAAACCCTGTGGGACAAAAACAAGCTCGAGGAGGAGAAAAAGAGTACAACACGTCCTTCACTCTTCGATATCGAACATGTAGACATCATGCCTCCCCCTGATGTCGACATCTCCCCTTGATTGCTACAATCATGGGAGTTCAGATAACTTTCTCAATCCGATACTCTTTACATGTTTCTCGAAAGTGGATTTAGGAAACGACTTAGTAAATAAGTTCTCTAGATTATCCTCTAATCTGATTTGAGTCACTTCAATCTTCAGAAGTGTATGTTATTGCTGATAATGAAAGAACTTAAGTGATATAGGCTTGGTGTTGTTGCCTTTGATGAAACCTAACTTCATTTGTTCGATACAAGCTGCATTATCCTTATATATGCTTGTAGGTTCATCTGTGGTAGACTTTAAACCACAAATTCCTAATATGTCTAATTACAGACCTTAGCCAAATGCATTCACGCACGGCTTCATGTAGAGCAATAATCTTTGCATAATTTGAGGAAGTAGTGACAAATGTCTGCTTTGTAGACCTCCAAGATATCGCGGTGCTTCCCATGATAAAGACATAACTTGTTTGGGAGTGACATTTGTAAGAGTAAGAGAGATACCCTGTATCAGCAAAACCCATCAAAACATCACCATCATTTTGACGGAGGGGAGGAGGATGATGCTGGCCACTCTTGGTGGTGCCGGTGCTGGTGCCGGCTATCTTGCAGGTCACGGCGGTAGGGACGGCGGCATTATGCCTAATGGGGTCCGATCTCATTCTTCCGTCATTCCTTTTCTCTATGTAGGGATAAAACAAGACCATATCTATCGTACTCTTTAAGTATCAAAAGATTGTCTTTACACCAATTTAATGGCATCGCGTTGGCGCAGGGCTACATCTAGCCAATAAGTTTATAACAAATGAGGTGTCCGGTCTTATATTGTGTTAAGTACAATAATGCGCCTATTGCACTTAGGTAAGGCACTTCTGCCAATTAACACGTCTTCGTCATCATCCCTGGGACGAAATGTATCCCTTTTAGGGTCAAGACTACGGACGGTCACGGGAGTGCATCTTGACTTTATCAAAATGCCAAAGCATTCATTGACACGGTATACAAGTTCTAAATCTAGACAAAACCGTGTTTTCCCAAGGTCCTTCATCTCAAACTCGGATTTTAGGTGTTCAGCGGTTTCCCTTAACTCTCAAAGGTTCAAATTATGTTCATCAACATAAACCACGACAATTGCAAATCCGGAACTTATTATGGAAACGTGTGGGCATAGTTCATCATATCTCTTCCCAATCAAGTAGTCACTTTAGTGAGCGTTTCAACCTCATTGCAAACGCACTCCATGGACTAGAGCCACTTGATTTAGGTAAATGAAGTCCACAAGAACCTTCATTATATTCCGTATCTAGATCCCCATAAAGATTGATTTAGGTAAATGAAGTTCATAAGAACCTTCATTATATTCCGTATCTAGATCCCCATAAAGATACGTAGTAACCACATTCGTAAACTACATGTTCAGTTATTTGGAAACTACCAAACTGACAAGATAGTAGAGTGCAATGACATCCATTACGAGAGAACATGTCTTCTCATAGTTGATTCCAGGGCGTTTTGTGAGAAACCTTGCGCCATAAGGCAAGATTACCATTTTTTTTTCTCATCACGCTATCTAATGAAGACTTATTACTGTCAATAGGTTTTGTGTTAGGAGGTGTTGGCATCTCAGACCCGAAATCATTCCTCTTCGTTAGTGAATCCAATTCAACATGGATCGCATCTTTCCATTTTGGCCAATTTTCTCTACGTTGGTATTCTTCAATGGAGTAAGGTCCGATGTCATTGATCTCAATAATCCCATGTCCTCATGTACACTAGTGTAGTTTGTAGAGATCTCTATATTCTCAGGAATTGATTCTAATATTGAGGCGTCCCCCATCGATGTCTCTTGGACATAACCACAATCCAGAATATTCTCATGAGACGGATTTTGAATATCAATGATCAATGGATCAAGTTGTGCCAAAGTCGCTCTCTTCCTAGAGATAGAATCCATCAAATATATGGGTTTCCTACGCTATCTAGTGGAACCCATGGCCTATGACGCCAATATGACCTTGTGTTGTCACTATACCACCATCCATGGTGGTGGTATCATACCCATCTCTTCTGGGTGGCACCATGTCCTCTTGTGGGGACATCAATCCTTGCAGGCATGTTTGCAGCAAGTATATGTGATCTCGTCACTTTTAGGGGATCAAGATGAGACATAATGGGGACAGATTACAACAATTCCTGTCGTTTTTGTTGAACGTTGACATTCTAATCTCCTCCTAATGACGGAAAGACTATCTCATCAAAGTGACAATCCGTAAATTTAGTGGTAAAAAGATCGCCTGTCAGGTGTTCTACATAGCGGACTTATAGTTGGAGATTTATATCCAACACAAATATGCATTCGTTGCACTGACTCATTTTGATTCGCTGTTGCGGTGCAATTGGCACATAAACTGTACACTCAAATATGCATAACTACGAGATATTAGACTCGCACCCAGTCACTAGCTGTAACGCAAATAAAGGTTGAGTGGCAATGGGTCATAGACGAATTAGCATAGCTGCATGTGATATTGCATAACCCTAAGCGGAAATGTTGGTACGCATTACCAATGTCCGGGCTACCATCGTAGTAGTTTAATGGTAGCTTTTCAGCGAGACCATTGGGGTGTGTACATGGGAATATGATGCCTAATATCAATTCCCAATGATATGCAATAGTCATTGAAAATTTTCGATGTAAACTCTCTAGCATTATCAAGTCAAATTGACTGAATGGGATGATCCGGGTAGTGAGCCCGTAGCCATATGATTTGGGCTAGGAGTTTATCATAAGCAGCATTATGAGTGGACGATAGCGCGACCCGTGACCAGTGTGTCCGCACATCAACCAACACCATAAAACATCTAAGAAGTCTGCAAGTTGATTGAATCGATCCACATAATCCCCTTGGATTCTATATAAGAATGGAATTATTTTTTTAGTGTCCTTTGCATAGGATGGTCTCGATCCTAAAAAATAGGCTTTACAGAACAAAAGATTGGCCTTATAATCAACCAATGAAGGTTTTGGTCAAGCCACAATGTCACAATTGACTTTGAGAAGTAGAGAGAGGAGCTAAGTCTCCATACATGGCATCAAAGCCATGATTTTACCTTGGGGGAATCATGGCGCAAGCGTTGGCCAGCCGGGTGCATGGCAGCGGGTCCCCAAGGTGCGACGGCGGTGCAATGCTCTCTTTGAATCGACTTTTGATTCTTACTTCTCTTCATTCTGAAGAAGGGATGTCCGTGTGAAGTCTTTAGTATTATGGATCATCATGACCTGAGTGTCCCAAACGGTCATGTCAAAGCCTATATGTGTCGGTGTCCCAAAGGTCATCTCTTATGATGTCATTGGACTTATTTACTCGATAATGGTTACATATAACCTACTAGAGCGACACATAAGCTTCTCTAATAGTCGTTTTTGTCCGTAGTCATTAGAGGTAATGCAAAAGAACTTATGTCCATTCTTACCATGTGTCTCCACATAAAAACCATTGGCTCTTATATCTTTAGAATAATAAAATTCTAATTAAAGAATCGACACTTTATTAATAATAATAGCCAATGATTACATCAAAATTTCTGGACCAAAATCTAATCCAAAGTAAAAATCAAATTTAGACAAATTGTAATTACTCAATTATTTCGGCAACTCCAATTAAACATGACCAGGAAAGTAAGAAGAGATGTTGGTGGAGCAAAACTCACTTAAGTACCACTAATCTCAACTAGTTTACTAGACATCATACTTAATTTGGTGAGCCTAGTGAGAAAGAGTTAAGACAATTGTCATTTATTGATTTAAGGCATAATTGCCATTACATAATTCTTGGAAAATAAAAGACTATACGAAAAATCTGCGGCATTTTATCTTAATCGCTAGATTTAAAGTCTCCTTTAACTCAATGTCATGATCACCGTTGATCAGATACTCCATAAAATACCATGAAGAGGATGCTCTCTTGATTGAGGTGTATTGACACAATACATATGGTCCCTAGGACCAATGGCGTTGGAATAGCATCACCATGGCCAAAAGTGGCGCCATGGTGTCCAACCCTTATACCCTCAACGTCATGACTCCTTTGGTCATGTATTCGCCAATTTTGGCGATTACCTTCTTGAGCAGGTTGATCATATGGATCATATTGTCCATGAAGACTTTTTCTAGCCATTGAACGGTGCTCATGGTAGCCATCTTGAGGCCTACCAAATTCTATATTCACAAATTCGTGGTTATGCCTTTCAACACAAACCATAGCTCCAATTAGCTGATGGAGATTTGTGATCCATCTTTCGTTGATTAAGATTTGATAGAATTCAGAGAATCTTAATTCAGTGACGGGGAAGGTAGTTAGGGTTTTCTCAATCAATTGTGCTTCCGAACAATATTCCATAACTATTTCAAAGTTAGAGAAGCAGAGATTATTCCATCGTGCTTCTAAGTTCGGAAGATCGTGAATGTTAACTAAAACGTTCACGAAGCACTACCCAAAGGTTTCTAGCACTATCCTCATTCATGTACTCAAACTAGAGTGCCATCTCTATGTGGCGCTTCATCAGGGTAAGTGCCCTGGAATTATCTATCTCAGTTTGAGAGTCTTGAGCGGTTCCTTTATAACAGGGCTCTTAGATTTTAGACAATAAATCAAGGGCAATTAGGTGGAGCTCAACATTATGAGCCCACATGAAATATCACATGCCCGTAGAATTCAATGGAGTAAAATCGAGCTCGTTCAAGTTTGACATCCTAAAAAGGAAAGCAAGAACGGATTAATTAGTTTCGGAGTCAATGCTTACACGAAAACTAATATAAGATTTCTAAGCCTTAATGGTACCAAGAAATCGATTTCCAAGAATATTTGGATTAGACTGAAACAATGATGTTTGAATGGTCAAATTTTGACGCTCACGGACACTCTTAGTCTGTAGCTTACGAACGCTCTTAGTTCGTGGCTTATGAACGCTCATAGTTCGTATAGCGTGAATCCCCACGATTCCGCTTTTATAGAATCGAACCCACATTACAGAAAGGTGGGATGTAGAAGAAGGGATGTTGCAAGTCCTCGAAGAAAAAGAAGAAGAAATTAAAGACAGAAAGCAGGAACTTTAATCTTAAATACTTACTTGGATTTCTTTTCTTGTTCTTCTTCTTGGTGTTGATCTTGAACTCGAAGATGATGGCACACGGGTGTGTAGAAGGAGGAGGACTTGCGGCGATGGAGGTGGTGCACGGCCAAGGGTGGTATGTACGGGTTTTGGGGTTCTAGGGTTTGATGTTGTGCAGCAGGATGCTTTGCAGAAAAATTTTGGCTTCTGATTTCAGGGTTAGGGCTCGTGCTAATAACATGTTTTAGGATATGAGGTAATTGAGAGAGATTGATGAGAGAATTGTGTGTATTCCACTATTGATAATAGGAGCCCTATATATAGGGATTACAAAGTACATATTCTAATGATACAAGGAAAACTATTCCGAATTGGACTAGTAATTCTAGAACCTTCTCTCCTATTACAATCATATAACTAATCCTAGTTTGATAAGGCACACAAATATCAATATCCTTCAACAGGTATATCTTTTTAACAGTAATTTTCAACAGCCAGTCCCTTCTTCTACTCTATAATTTTTTCGAGGCTTATAATATGTTGTTTGACAATAAATTTCAGCTCACCCTTAAAGCTTGATAGTAACTTTGACCAAAAAATTGCTTCAAAATTAACCTCATTGGCAATTTGCTATTAGTAAAAACATGCCGACTTTCCTTAAAATTCCTAAACAAACACCTATGGACAAGTTAATCACTGTATTGGGGTAATAGATATGTTGTTCGACAATAAATTTCAGCTCACCCTATCAAGCTAACTTTGACCAAAAAATAGCTTCAAAATTAACCTCATTGATAATTTGCTACTAGTAAAAACATGCCGACTTTCCTTCAAATTCGTAAACAAACACCTATGGACAAGTTAATAACTGTTTTCAGGGAACATGGTAGTACTCTTTGTTTTCGTGAAAAGGAAACCATCTTTTAACCTTGTGGAACACCTAGTTATAGCCTTATAGGTTGTGACTGCACCCCATGTTCCTGAGTAGATATCTACATGATCGATCATTAATTCGAACACTAGCTAATGTACTCTATGGTCTAGTTTTTCATGCCTCTTTGATCCTGCGGTGAAATGGTACAAACCCAAAGGAGAAAAAGGTGAAAATAATTGAAGGAAGGTGATTTCGAGGTGAACAATTTTGCTGGTTAGAAAGGGATGGAGGGAGAAGCACAAGCCTAGGAAAAGGGCTTTTCTTTCTTTCTATATATCTTGGATCGAAAACCAAAACAAATCCCATGTAGAGCCCCTCACTCCCTCAGTCCCCACACAGGCACACACTGTGACTCGTATTTGTCTTCTTAGCCAACTTCATTCGAAATATAACATGGCTCTGATGCATTTCGCCCACCACCTGTTTGGAAAATAACCCAAAGAAGGGCTTCACGTTTCTTCAACTTTTGCATGCATGTACCTCGCCCCATCACTAGTATCCGAAGTTCACTTTAACATTTCGCTAGCACGGTAAAAATCGATAGAGTCAATCTCGTAACTTTTGAGCACATGATTCTTTTGAAATTGAGCATGAGCAGAAGTACTTTATTCTTCTTCAAACCTAAGTAAATGACTCTTCTTGAAATACTTCATCTAGCTAACTTAGTAAAGAAAAAGAAGAAATTATGGTCCCATAAACACCATTGTCCCTACTCCCTAAGATAGGGCTAAGGAATCAAGGCAGTAAAGTATTAAACTTGCATACTTAACTCTTCATGTAATGTACTAGACTTTCCGTGCATACATAATTCAAGTTTTCTACTTTTTTATTAAATTTATTATAAATATGAACTTTTAAACATATTCTAATAAACATACAACATATCGTATTTTACCGTAACAGTGTTGTCTTAATTATTTTTATGTATTTTTTATACAAAACTCAAATCTAAATTGTTAGCTTAATACATAAATTCATTCGATTCTTAATTTCTTATCCAGGTTGGCTAACATTTCGTTCAACTTCACTGACATCGTTGTTGGAAAGAACTCAATTTGCAATTTTCAACAATGTAAGGACCTAATTGCAAATGTTTACAAAATACACGGACATTATTGTCAAAACTGAAATGATGGGTTCTATATATGATTACAAATCTGGTCAGTCAAACTACATGAACCCAAAACTGTAATCGGAATAATGATATAAAAAAGAAAAAAGAACCCAAAAAGAGAGGCTGAATAAGAAAAAGAAAAAGAAGGCCATGCTTGTTTTCAAGGAGATCGACACCAAGCTTTCCCGAGTACGTACTATGGACAACTTAGAAGCCGAAAGCTAAAAACAGCAACGACACAGATTCATTTATATTCATATTCATATAGGCCTCTCTCTCTCTCTCTCCTTCTTCTTCATCCAACCGTGCAATAATCCTGAAAAGAATTACTGCTCTGTGCGTGTGTATCCAGCAACGCACACGCGCAACTGGACAAAGCCCTCCACAATTTGACCCTTTTTCCTCTCTGCATTTGACTTCAAAAAAAGCAAAGGCTAACGTTTCAGACCAGACCATCGTCATCGACCTAAAATTCTGATGAGTGACGATGAGTGTGACCACCAGTCAAAGCGGGGGTGATATGATTAATGGAAACCTCTCTGATTTGCTGTTCTGATCTGATTGAGAGTACGGCGGTGATAGGGTGGAGGTGGTGGCCCACAGAAAAGCATGCAGCACAGAGTCTCCGAGGAGATTTCTCGCAGACTGTTAAGATTTGGATGCCCTACTACGATCTGGATGAGCAGGGAATCAATCTCTTGCCCAGATAATAACACAATATTAAAAATTGTATATATTTATTATTTTGTACCCAGAAATTTAAAATATAGAATTAAGACGATGATTTTGATGATAAAGGGCCATGCATGTCGATCAGCCTTATATTGCCAAAAGTCACAAAACCTAGCTAATCCATGTTCAGACTAACGCAAACAGAGAAATTGAACTTAGTTTTTGGTTTGGCTTGATTGATGAGTTTATATATATATGATTTTTTTTTAAATTTTTAGACAAATATAAATAGGGATTAGAACGTCCCCCCCCCTCCTTTTCAGAGAGGGCAAAGCATGCATGCAGTCAGAGCTAGGCAGGTTCTCTTTGGAATTTGAAGTGTAGAAAGAAGACTAGCTAGCTCGATCTGTGACTGTAGTAAACAGTAGAGGTAGTACTCTGATTTAACCCCTTATGTTTTCTTCTTTGGAAATTGAAGAGTTCTAGCTTGTAGTAATGTAGTATCAGGAAAGAGTAGATCGAAGTTTTTGTCTTTGAATAATAAGAACAAAAATCTCAGCAATGATATTGATTCTTGAAGATCCTTTGAAGCATCTCGATCCTCAATACTTTTATATATGCTATGCAATTAATACATGCAAGTCAGCCGCCACCGTAACACGCAACTGCCACAAACCTAGGCTGAATTTCAAAGATTCTCGCTTGGGGTAGCTATGGTGATGGAATGATGGTTCGTTGAGTAGTAGCAAATAGTTCATGTACATTTATCAAATCAATTGTATATTCTCTCATCGAACGGTATTAAATTGAATAGTCGTTTTAAATTAACTACATGTAACGTTTTGTCACGGGAAATTGACAGTCCCTCCATATTGTACTGATTAGCATCGTCTAGTTTGATTCTATGGTCAATTTAATTGGCCTCCTCCCGCAACAAGTATGAACCAGGCACACCAATTCTGGTGTTGGTAAACGGAAATTACTCGATCTCATTCTAATTTTTCTTACTGAATGTCATTCACCCGTTAAAGCATCTTACAACTCCTAAATTTTAGTCTATTTATTGAGAGTGTAGAGGCAACATATATGAAGAATTGCTTAAAAATAATTAAGAAAACAAATAATTTACATGTATAAAGCGTATATTTCAGAGCCTGAGGTCGTTAGATTAACTCATTAAGTAGGAACATATAGCAAACAATTTATAATTCAATAAAACTCTGGAGTTTCAATACTCCTAAATATAGTAGCACTTTCTATATTGTATCTCTCGCCACAAATTACAAAGATTTTGATAAGGTTGGTTCTAGTTGGACCTCCAAATTTGATATTTGGACCTCTCATACTTATTAAACCTCTAATTTACTTTTTTGAATACTTCAAAAGCTAAGTACATCTCCTTAGTTTTACCAAAACACCCTTAAACAATTAAATCTATATTTTCAACAATTTGTTGTTTTTTTTTAATCTCTTATCAATTCAACCAAGAAAAATTTTGTGAGGGGAGCTGCTTACATTTTTTGTGTACTTTCAGTGACGGAATCAGAAAGTGATTTTTGGAGAGGCCGAACAACTAGACAATTATAAAGATTTTTCTTTTAATTCATATCATAGGCTTTTATTTTTTATTATTTTTTTTGCAATATGGATGGTTGTAAAAAAGACTTTTGGTTCTCAAATAATTTAGTAATAGCTACACCAAAATATTTGTTAAAGGATAATCCAAATCAAATTGTTTTGATTTACTTTTGTATTAAATGATAAGGCCATATATAGAAATTAATTATTTTTATTTTATTATTTTAGGTAAATTATAAAGTTATATAAGGAAATTCCAAAGAAAGTTTGAATGTTATATTAATGCGATTATCTAAAAGAAAATTGAATGTTTTACTTTTTTTTTTTTTTTCTCTCCTTATCCTTATTTGTTTTTTCATATAAGTGGACAAAATCTATTAATAATTGAAAAAAAATAGAGTTCCAATTAGAACCACAATATTGATAACCTTTGTCTAAAATTTTTGTAAAAACAAAACTTCAGACAATTGAAAACACCGTGACACCAAAAGAAACAAGTTGAAACGCGTTGTCACATCAAGCATGGTCAACGTGGTCATATAGATATAGCTGGGACTTTATATTGGAAAAGAACCCTGAAAATGTTAAACAAAGGAAGGAAGTGCTAAGTACCAAAGTGATCGAATATATCAAACCCTTTGGCAATTGCCATGCAATGTAAAAAGCTAGGCATACCTAAACTGCTGACGGCGTTTTACTTTGGCAATGGTACCAACCACATTGGGACTCTCAAAGTCCCCTAAACAATGGTGTAATAAAATCAAATATGCTTAAGCTAATGCTTAAGTATAGTTCTGGAAATGCGAGATTTGTATTATAGTGCTGCTCCTCCTAATATATACATTACAGAATAGTGACTATACCACAATATAGAATAGAGGCTCTCTTTCCCAAATAAAACAGTCACTTACTCCCATATAATCTCAGACAAATGTTCCTTTTTGATCCATTACAACTTAAATGTATCCAAGGCTAGCAAAACCCACTTCGATAAATCCCTCTTAAAGATGAATTAAGTGAATTTTTCGGCTTTCTAATTCTTACAACTTGCACTTTTTTTTTTACCAACATGAATGACCATTTTGGTAACAGTCAACCACTGGGCTAGTAGCTACATATTTACCTAAATCAGAACCAGTCATTGCATAAGTTTCCCGCACCCCTTACTTTATACTGTTCAGGCCCTTTTCTCGAGTTTATATTCTTTAGTGATTTTTTTGGATGTTCTGTTTTAAACTTCGACTTAATTATTTTTCTAATTAATCACATCACGTATTAACAAAACAAACGATTATGAGACATCTTATCTTTCGCTAGTCATATTTTTTTGCCTTTCATATTTTGGTTGATGACATGCATTACTTGGAAATTTAAGGGGTTAATCATGCTACTTACGCCAAATCGCCAACTGAATTTGAGGAAATGATTGGAGACATTGACTTCAGAGTAAAAACAAAAGGGATGAGATGAGGAGATCGAGCTAGATAGCTAAGCAACAGAAAGGCTCTATGATGAGTTCTGATAGATATATTATTTTCAGATCAAGAAAGGCAAACATGTCATGGAGCATAGCTAGCTGCTACAGCGCGCAGCATTATCAGCCCCAAAACCAGATGATGTAGATTGGGACTGACCTTGAAGAAAAGATGTGGAAAATGAAAAGAAATACACAGACCCAAAATGAGTAGGACGTTTGCACATGGGGATATGTGCTCCTGCCTTTGCACTCTTGCCTCCCTCTCTCTCTTCAGTCTGCATCATCCTTGTGACAATTTCTCAGGCCATTTTCAGGCAGCTAGCTTCATTATTAAAGTGAAGGCAAGGATATATATATATATATATATATATATATATATATATTTCAGATTTCTCTTCCTCATTACCCCATTTGACTTTGCCTCCATCCCTTTCAAAGTTCAACCCCATGCCTAGCCTTCATCTCATTTCATCATGTCATGAACTTACAATGATACTCCAACACAATGTACATACATATATACGTGAGTGTGTGAACACACTTATGTATTATATCCACCATTGATTTGTGTGGAAGCGGGCGACATGCAAGCGTGCCTAACCGTATATGGGTTTTCTGCATTTGCTTTAATCATACCGATATTAACCAGGCTGTGTCTCTGTCATTGTTACAGTACTCCTGGCTTGAATATTTTCTTCAAAGGTCAATTCTTTAGTGTTGTTGGTATAGATATCCTTTTGCAAGGTTTAAAATTTCGGCCATGACAGTTATATCCCTACAATTTTGTAAAGAGCATTTGTTTGGGACATATCAGAGGACATATCCGGATATCAGAGGCCATTTTAAACCTTGCCCTTTTGAAGTCGATGAAATTCAACTGTTTGGGTTGCAGAAAAATAGAGTTTGATAAAATAATGAGGGGAATTAGATATAGATATACTGTCAGATAAATAAAAAACAGATATAAATATACTGTTGTAGTCCACAGCTAGCACCAGGTGCAATACATGTGGGGTGGTACCACTTCTTCTGAGCAACAGTAGATTTAATAACAGTGTGCATGAGCTTCTATGGCAATGAAAGGAACTGTAAGAATTTCTTTCACAAGCTTCCAGAATGGGCACATGGGAGTGAGCCAAATTTTGCTGCACATAATGCCAATTTAGGTTCACATTTCAAGTCTCTGTAGCCCTAGCCCTCTCTCATCTCATATCCTCTTGCCTATTTAACTAACCACTAGCCCTTAAGTTGGATCCAAGAACAGTAAAGAGAACCTGGGTTAATGTTAATCATCCCCAGATTGAGAGTAAAATTTGATTAGTATGACAGGAAAATTTAATGTTAATGAAGAACAAAGCCCCAAGAGACAGGAAAATGACCTGCATAAAGCATGATGGTAAAGCACCATCCAGACCCATAATCTATAATTCATATGGATTCCCCCAAAAGTCAATTGTGTAAAGAGAGGCATCCTTTGAAAGATGTAATGATGAGAATCAACAAAATGAAAGAAGCCCTAAAACTCCACAATTTATAACCACGGTGATTGGTGGGGTTCCTAATTAAGCCCCCCATTTGGCCATTTTCCTCCAAAAAGAAAAAGAAAGCAAACACAAAGTAACTTACATTTGAGCTGGGATTAATAAACAACTCACACAATTCACATCCCTGCTGAGAGAGACACAATCTCACATCCCCAAAAGACTGAAAGATGACCACCACCTTACATTTTTCCTCTTCATCTTTTGGAGTTATGGCCACTCTCTTTTTTCCTCTACTCTATCTAGCTAAGAAATGAAAGTTAGCTGCTTTTTCTGGAGAGCCCTTGAGTCCTTGAATCAATCAGCTGCCATTGATGAAGCTGAATATTTGATGTACTGCTCTGGCAATGTTATCTGCTGATCCTAACTTACATCCCTCCTCAATCTGCATTACCAAGTTCAAATTTAACAAAGCATTAGATTAATACCCACAACTCCACAAGGCACACCTTTTCCAACAACAAATGAAAAAGAAACTTCATCAAGGACTAGACTAGCTAGCTAGCTAGCTTTAGGGTACGTGCTAGCCTGATACCTAGCTCTAGGGGTTGCTTGGGTTCCAAGTCAGAATGGTTTGACCAGAAAAAGACAAAGAGAGTAGACAGAATATTGAAAATAAAGGAGGATTAAAGAATTTGGTGTAATACCTTGAGATTGAAAGAGTAAAGAACCGTGTCTTCTGAAGAAGTAATGTTGAGGTGCAAAACTGTTAGCCTGAGATCTTCCAAGGCAATAAGGGCTCTCACCAACTGGCCAGGCCTCTTTTGACACTGGACCTTCAAGTTCACATGGGTTTGGATCACTGTGACATCTACTTCTGCAGCCTCAGACTTGTTTTGTGCTGTGACTCCATCATCCCCACAAGTGTTTCCTTCCTCAGTAGACGCGATTCTGCATTGGGAGAGAGACATGAACATCCCATTTGAAGGCATTGCCATGGCCGATGATGAAGATGGTGAAGATGAGTTCAAGGAGTTGTTATTGTTAGGGTCAACATTGGTGGTGAAGCCTTCAGCTCTTTTCATTCTCTTTTGGGCTTCAAGGGACTGAAGGTGCTGCTCCAATTCCTTCACAAAATCTATTGCACCCCCAACTATGGATGCTTGGTCACCCTTTAAAGATTAAGAAAACCAATTTCAGTAATGACACTAATTTAAGCCAGTTTAAATTTGGTTAACGCAGTTAGTTATTACCCTTTGAATGTAGGAAGGGGGCATGAGGGATCTGAGACCATTGAGATGGTCATTCATTTGGCGTCTGCGGTTGCGCTCAACAGCAATGTGGGTCATTCTCTGGCTCTCTACTTCCTCTTTGTTCTTGGTTGGTCTTGTTCTCTTGCGCTTTCGTCTCTCTCGGGTGGCCGGAGAAGAAGCCGACTTGGTGAACTGGGTCTGCAGGGTCTGGTTAGGACCCATTTTCGCTGAGTTGAGTTGCTGCATTTCTCGGTTGCAATCTGAGCTCACACCACCACCACCCTCAAGAGTACCAGACACTGAAAGAGGGTTTTGGTGAGGGTCTCTTCCTTCAGATTTTGCTGGTGAATACAACTGTTGTTGATTGTCTTGAGTTACACAGCTCTCAAGTGCCTCAAGTGTGTGAATTTGGGAACTTTGGGTATTTTCCATTTCAGGCCAAGTTGTACCGGTCTTGTGCTGTAATCTCAACAGTGCTTGAAAGCTTGGCTCTTTTTGAGTGAAATCACACGGGGGGAAATCAATGCTTTGTAGCATCTGAAGAAATGGCATTCTATCCTCGAAGCCTGAGAGGTACAGTGCTTCTTCTTCCTCAAATCTCAAGCCATGTGTGGTGGTGGTGGTGGTGAATCCTTGCTCTAAGCACTGCAAATCCAAATGGTCTCCAAAGAACTGAAAAGGGCAAACCAGAAAAGCCCATCAAAAATGTCAATAAAGAAAGTAAAGAAAGCAACTTTACTGGGTTTCACACCAGACCCTTTTAATTAAAAACTGACATGGATTGGGTGGAGGGTGGTTCAGTCTCAAGTTCTCAACTTTGAATATAGAATACACTTGGAATGGGGATAGAATGTTAAAGAAAGAGTACAGCAGATTTCCTGGTAAACACTGACATTGCATTGAGTGGAAAAGAAAGAAAGAAAGCATTTTTGAGAACGAAATGTTGTCAATTTCTTGAATCTTGGAAAGGAATTCAACAAAGGGGACGGAGAAAATTTAAGGGCATGCACAAATGAGGAAAATAATAACATAAAACATACACAGGGATTAATGGGTCCTTGGAGCCTCTCCATTACTGAGCAGCAAAGAAGTTGGTGAAGTAGTCTTCAAAAAAAAAAAAAAGGCTATGTTTCTCTCTCCATCTCTCTCCCTACCAACATTCCATTGTGAGATGTTAACACAACAAATGCAATAAATGTGAAATCCTCTCACATTCCTTTGTTTTCTGATGGGTGGAGATAGTCTTAAATAGAACAATATTAAATGCTGGGGTGCTGCTGCTGCTACTTTGAAGAACTTTAGAGAGATCAGAAAGGGGAGTACTTGAGAGAAGAGGTTGGTGGTTGAGAGATGGAGGGGCCTCAGAGAGAGGTGAATGAAGAAGGGTTAAATCCCAATCTGAAACTAGGAAATACTAAACAAGAGGGATGTGGTAAGAAATGAAGGGTGGAAATTAATACACTCTGAAATTGATTGAGAGTAAGGATATGATACGGTAGATATACTTGAAACTGAGAGAGAGAGAGAGAGAGAGAGAGAGTTGGTGAGTGAAGACTTAACAGAAGAGAGAAGAGAGAAGGGGCGGGCTAGGGTTGTCTGGTTTACAAGGTCCCAAGCATTATTGGCGGTGGCAGTTTTGTCCAGGTGCGAGGACAGACAGTTGTGGGGACTCTCAGAGGACTCCTCTCTCTCTCTCTCTCTCTCTCTCTCTCGCTCTCTCGGTGCACACTGCACACTAAAGAAAGAAGAAAGCTTTAAGAGCTTTGGAAAGTCCTTCTATGGACTCTGTGTCACTAGTCTGATGACGGGTCAGGTCAGTCCCAATTTCCCACATGTCCACCCAAGCCCTGCAACCCTCAATCCAACCCGACCCAAATCTCAATTTTACCAGCTGTTAATGGATCTATTAACTTTTCACTATTTCTTGTTCACTTATTTACTACTCAATTTTTATCTATACTACATTAATATTACTGTATACAAAGAGATGACATTACCTTCGGGGGAGAAGGCGTCCCGTCCATAACATGTTGAAGCTCTTGGGAGGCAAGTGATTTCTCAGTTTGATCATGACAACGATCTCTCATCACATTGTTTTGAGTCTGATGCATTGATTCTTGTCAGAGTCACCCTTTTTAGTTTTAGATCAAGGCTAAATTCTTTTTATGATATCTGAGGTATGGTCACTTAGACACTTTAGTACTTATTCTTTAAAATACGACAATTTGATACATGAAGTTTGGCTCTGTTTGACACTTTGGTACTTCTGTTAATTTTTCTGTCAAATATAAGGATAAAAATTGATATTTAGAATATATACACACACACACACACAAAAAAAAAAAAAAAAAAACATGAGTTTTATGGGTTGATTGCCGTTCTTCATCATTTTATGGGTATGAATTAATGCTTATTGATTATTTTGAAAGTGAAATATTTGAATTTTATGTTTAAGAAATATAATAATCATGATTTGAATAACCACAAGACTACTCCATTGAAACTAGTCTCGTGAGTTTTCAAATCACGACGACTAAATTTTTTAAAGATAAAGTTCAATTATGTCATCTTTAACATAACCCAAAAGAATTAATTCATTATCATTTTCTCCCAAATGACCCAAAAAATGATGAAGACCCACAAACTCCCGTTTTTAATTTTTTATTTTATACATATATTATAAATGTCAATTTTATCCTTATATCTAACATAAAAAATTAACATAAGTACCAAAGTGTCAAACGGAGCCTACGTTCAAGTATCAAATTGTCCTATTTTGAAGACTAGGTACCAAAGTGTCCAATTGGTCATAGCTCAGGTACTATAGAAGGAATGAATTTACCCTTAGATCAATCAGAAGATAATATCTTTTATTTGAAAGCACCTATTTTGAAAGATGCATTAACTCAATCAAAAATTCACAACATTTTAAAAGACAACAATATATTGTAATATGCATCTTGTTATATATACACACAGACACACACATATAGAGTCCTTCTCTGCTAAGGACCTTCGCATATTTTAAAATGCGGATTTCCTTAAATATACTCACTTTTCGATCGCATATCTATATCTCGACCGTTCAGTTTTTAGGTCCTAATGTATGCATCACTTTTGTAAATTTTTAGCCAAATTGATGATCATTAAAGTATTGAACTAGATTAAATCAATGAACGAATCAAATCTGTCCAACTTGAACCATTCGTGTTCATAATTATAAATCGTAGTTTTGAATGCCTTAATGATTATCAATTTGGCTGAAAATTTGTAAAGATGATCTACTCATATATACCTAAAAACTAAACGGTTAAGATGTGAATATGTGGACTTCTTGGCTAAGGACATCCTTACCTAAGCTTAGGTACGGATTTCCAGTTTTTGGTCACTTTTCGATCACATATGCACATCTTAACCGTTCAGTTTTTAGGTCCTAATGTATAGATCATCTCTGCAAAATTTCAGCCAAATTGATGATCGTTAAGGCATTCAAAACTGCAAATTGCAACAATGTACAAGAATTGTTCAGGTTTGACAGATTCGGTTCGCTCGTATAAATTGCAATTTTGAATGCCTTAATGATCATCAATTTGGCTGAAATTTCGCAAAGATGATCTATACATTAGAACATAAAAACTGAACGGTTAAGATGTAAATATGTGATCGAAAAGTGGCCAAAAACTGAAAATCTGTTCCATAAGCTTAGGTAAGGATATCCTTACCTGAGAAATTTTGTGTACACACACACACACACACATATATGTATGTGTGTGTGTGTATACAGGCGAGTTCTGGGGCGGACGTTAGCACTGTAGCTAAAGCGTGGACGTCGGTGTTGCAGCAGCGTTCAGGCAGCGACGGCGGCGTGAATTGTGCCAGACGGAGGCCTGAGGCATCCCAGACCGCTTCTAGGCAACGATTGAGGTCGAAGGTTCTAGGCAGCAACCTCACCTGCAACTTTAAGGATCTGGGCAGCGCTGCAAACTGGTCGCCGGCGACTCCACCAGATTGCATACTGGTCCGAGATGCCACTGGCCTCCGTCTGACAAGAGGCGCTGCGCTATCGACGCTAGATCGAGCAAAAATCCCAGACATCCGCACTTTACCGATAGTGCAAACGTCCTCTTTAGAACGCCTCCGCGTGTATACATACATATATATACATATATACATACATACATATACATATATATACATATACACATACATACACACACACACACACACACACACACACATATATATATATATATATATATATAACGGCTCCGTATACATACTTACGTACTTACGTATGTATCTCGAGTGATACCTCACTCTGAAATTAACGTGTGAGGTTGGGGTTTAGGTACACTTTTCATCTCATATCCACATTTCAACCGTTCAGTTTTTAGGTACTAAAGTATAGATCATTTTTTCAAATTTTAGCCATATTGATGGCTGTTAAGGCATTGATAACTACCTTAAAGCTAGTACGGTTCATAGTAGACAGATTCAGTTCGTCCATTGGTTTAAGTGAGTTTGATATCTTAAATATCATCAATTTGGCTGAAACTTTGCAGAAATGATCTATACATTAGTGCCTAAAAACTGAACGGACGAGATGTGAATATGAGACCGAAAAGTGATCCTAAACTCCAACCTCACACGTTAATTTCAGAGTGAGGCCTCACTATGGATATATATATATATATATATATATATATATATATAATGTAACTAGTGCATCACGTACCCAGATCAAAAGTAGTTTTAAATTTTTACACATCAAACAAATCTCATTCTAAATAAGTAAATATCATAAAGCTTTTTTTTTTTTTTTTTTTTTTTTGAATAATGGAATGAGTGGGTCTATTCAGACCTCATAATTTACTATTTAGACCTCTCATCATTTTTTTGCCACTGAACTTCCTGATTTACCCTTATTTTTATCTATTTACACCTCTGTTATATATGCGATGTTCCAATAATAAAAGAAAAAAAATTTGCACCTCCAAACTCCAGTTAGCTTTCATGATCAACTGGGAGCACACACAAAAAAAAAAAAAAAAATCTTTTAAGATTAACGTTTTCTCTGTTTTTGATAATAACAATCGACTAATTTGAACTCTCAATTTCAAACCCCATTTTGTGTTCTTCAAACAATTTGGCATTACTTGATGCAGTTGAAGTTGGATTTCCATTGGAGCAATTTAAAGAACCTTATAATTCTTGATTGCCCAACTAGGTTTGATGAATCTTGGTCAATCCTTTTTGGGTTGAGAGAAAAGTTAGTGAAAGTAAGTCTTGACCCTGTTTTTGTTTTCTGATTTCAAAGATATATTGACATTGAAATTGCATAAATTTAAATTCAAAAATTTCAAATATCATCTAATCTATAATTTATATAATCTGATAATAAACTTGAGATGAAACAATGAAGACGTCTCAAGCTCCTGGAGCCAGTGACAACCAATTAGGTGATGGGTACGAGAAGAAAGAGAGGGAATGAGAAGAAAGACATGAAGGAATAGTGAGGAAGAGGGAAAGGAGAATAGAGAGAGGATTACAATAGAGAGTTGGAGAGAAAGAGAGATGTCTACTGCTTAGATCATATGATACATATTTTTCTTTTTCTGTTTTCCAATTTTGATCAAAACGTGTTTCTTCCTCTTCTTAATCTTTGATTAGATGGTGATTTCAAATAAATAAGATGGAGTAGTTATTTCAAAGTTTGAATTTTAACTTTCTAAATTTTGTGGATAGGGATAGAATTGGGGAGAGAACTGCAAGATGTAAGAGGGGAGCTGCAGCTCCCACGATGTAGATGCAGGTTTTTTTATTTATTATTTTTTATATATTTGTAGAGGGGTAAAATTGGTTTTAAAATTGTGCAAAAAATGAAGGAGGTCCAAATAGCAAATTGGGAGGTCTGAATAGAACCATTCCATTGATAATAGCGCATGCCAAGAAGGCCATTACATACCCATCCGCTGACACATAACAATGGCCAGACAAGACTTCGTGGAGGAGCCACAGTGATACATAGGATAGACCAACTATATTTGAACTTATCGCTAGCAAAAAAGCAAGGCTATAAGCTATGGAAAAACATAGCAAATAGACAAGCCTAAACAAACACTCGTTTGGTTCCTAAAAACAGGGAACATAGTGTAATTAGACAAAAAACTAAAAACATAGGGTTGGGCTAAAGGCCTAAACCCTAGCCCAAAATTAGAAGCTACTGGACTAGGGTAGAAACCTGAGCCCAACAAAAACTGAAGCCCAATATGGTAGTCTGCCAAGAAGATCACCCACAGCCCATCAACCCAGTTTGGGCCCAGTCCTCCATCTGCTCCCATCCCTCATCATGTGTCAAATTCCGGCCGAGTTTGGTCAGATCCCTGCCGCCAACACACCTCGTTGCGATCCACACCACCATGGCAGCGATCTAAACCGCCCCGAGTACATCGCCAACCTGCATCACCACCAAACTAACACAGTCCCCGCTCCGGTTCCTCACAGCCCCGCACCGCCATGGAGCGAAAACCTCGTCAGCACCGTCGGTCCAAGAAGACCTCCCCGGGGATTGACAACCAGCCTGTAACGACACAACCCACCGCCGCCGCCTCCAACCCAGCCAAACCAAAACTGACAAAGCCAAGAACAAACCTCTCCGACAGAGTCCCAAGGGCAGTAGCTATCGATCTCCCGTCCGGCAGCACATCCCAAGACAACAGTGAGGCCGGAGGCCATCCCGATGCCCGGGCGCCGCAGGACGAGACTGATTTTTTAACAAAATGGTGAAATCGCAGCCTTAGGGTTTCTCAGAGAGCCTTAACACAAGGAATATATATTTATCATAAAGCTTATTGTAAACAACAACAGATGAAATATTAGTAAAAAAAAAAAAGAATTAAGAAATATAACTAAGAAATGTGTGAGAATTTAAGTGTGTATATCTGATCTTCTTTACTAAAACAAGAATTCGTGATCAGTCTCACCGAATATTACTAGAAATACTCATTTATGTTAGAGGATCGCATGAAAATTGAAAACAATTTTGAATAAAAAAAATACCTCAGAAATAGACTAAACTTGAGATTTAAAAATAAATCTAAATTGAAAGAAAAATCTAGTCCAACACAAAATAGCTCAATTCCTCAATTAATAAAGTTAGGATCACTTGCATTGCAGTTAGTATTCCATAAAACCATAATTGAAATTGTTCACATAATTTTCCAGACCAAATCCATCAGAAAATCATTTCAAAAACAAAAATTTAACTTCTTAAAGCAAAAAAGAATTCTAGTTTATTGAACTAGTTAAATATATAAGATGAGACCAATGAGAGGATAAATGAAAGGGCGTGGCAATTGCCACCTTATAATTTTCTTTGTTCACTTTACTTTTTTTTTTTTTTTGAAAGAAATGTAGATTTCATTAAAACGCATGCCAAGATGGTCATTACATATCCTTCTGCTACCTGTAACTAGACAGATCAAGAAGTTGTAGTATGAGAACTACTATGATACCTAGAAACAGACCATCTATATTCAAACTAATCACTCACTTCTTTAAAGTGAGCCTATAAATTATGGAGAAATGTAAGACATAGTATATAGGCCCCTACCACACTTATCTATATTTTTCCTTTGCCCTTCAAGCTAGGGCGAGGGGGTTTTGCCAAACACATTAGCCTCAGTATAAGCAAAGAATCCTCGGAATTGCAAATCCAGCTTCTTGGAGAAGATGAGCCCAACATATGGGTTATGATTTGGGCCCAAAGATAGCCCAAAGACTTGGCCAGATTTGATCTGGACACCAAACTCCTATTAAGCACTGGAAACCAGCAACTCCTTATGACTGCCGGCTCTGATTGAATCTGCAACATCGTTATCAATAACAATAAGATTTTTCTACTATCGCCGACCAAGAGAAGCTGACTATCAAGCAGCCACCAAACCAGTAGCCTAATACCATTATGCAATTTCAGAAGCAGAAGCAACCCTGCACTACATCTGCCACCAAAGAGCCGCCAACTCAGATGTGAGCAATGAAAGCCACCTATCCAGGACCGAAACCTCCACCCCAGAAAGCAAGAATACCCTCCTCGACATCCCCCGATCCTCACAAGGAGGAAGAAGATTGTTGGATTTCGATTTAATGGGCACCCAAGCTTTTGGAAACCAGCCATCAACAGTTAATTCCACAGCATCGCGCCTCACTGGCTCCATTATCAAACTAGCTGCATACACGGTGTCGCCGCCGCGCACTAGCAGCATGCATCTATTGAACCCAAAAGATCTTGATCCAATTCGTTTATGCGCTGAAGCACCAAACCTCAGGCCTCTGTCGTTGACTAGGCGGTTGCCAGCCCAAACGATTTGAGCCCTATCGCCGCCACCATGACCACTGCTGCCATAGTCATTGCTAATACTATAAACCGGCAAAGGGGAATAAAATTGACTGAGAGGATCAATGGAAGGGCAGAAAAGCCTGAGACTGGACTTCGATCGAAGCAGTTGTGCTCATCGCCGCAAAGAGGCAACATTAGTGTTAGTGTGAGAAAACACGCTATTAGAGAGAATAGGGTTTTCATATTTTTCGCGTATTGATGAAAAATATCATTTTATCTTTGTGTGTATGTAAGTATGTTGATTATTTTTGTTCACCCTACTTGCTCACTATACCCTACATTTTAATTTTAATTATTAGATTTACTTAATTTTAATTTATTATTGTTTTTTCTTCATGAAAATGATATTGCACTAAAATAAAGTTTAGCATTTCAATATTGCAATGTAATAATTTTTAGACTTTTGAATTTGCCAAGTCCATAACATCACTTTCGGCTGTTGTTTCTACATGCCCATTTAGCGATCAACATGGAAGCTGAGACATGTCAAGCGGGTCTCCTCATACACCAAGGTTGGTTAGAGGTTGAAGTAGAATGCGATTGAGCCTCATTGGCTGATGCCCTAGCTTGAAATGAAGAAGACTGTTATGAGATATGTCGTATTGTGGACGAATACAAATCCTATAATCCTATATGCTAGCCTCCACGTACAACATGTTTACCGTGAGCAAATGATGTAACTAATAGATTTTATTTTCTTGATGATATTTGGTTTCAGTGAGACTCCTACTATTATTCAGGACGCTCTGTACGAGACAATCTATCTCATGTAGCTAGGGGTTCAACCGTTCAAGTTATATGTTCCCTTGTTATAAAAAATTATCTTCTATAAAATTAACTAGTTGTAGGGATGTGCCTTCCAACTAAGTTGAGTATCAAACTTATAAAAGAAAAAAAAAAAAAACACACACACACACACACACATATATCCTATCTAGAGCGGAGCTCTGCTTTGAAATTAACTTGTGAAGTTCAAGTTTTGGGTCACTTTTCGGTCACATATCCACATCTCGACCGTTCAGTTTTTAGGTACTAGTGTGTAGATCATCTCTGCAAATTTTAAGCCAAAATGATGATCGTAAATGCATTGATAACTGCCTTAAAGCTAGTACAGTTCAGGTTGACAGATTCAGTCCGTCCATTAGTTTAAGCGAGTTAGATACCTTAAAGATCATCAATTTGGCTGAAAATTTGTAGAGATGATCTATACACTAGTACCTAAAAACTGAACGGTCGAGATGTGGATATGCGACCTAAAAATGACCAAAAACTCGAAGTTCACTCCGTAATTTCAAAGCGGAACTCCGCTCTGGATAGGATATTTGTGTGTGTGTGTGTATATATCAATTACTGAGTTTCGAACTAGATAACAACTAAAAATCTCACTCACTTACACATGCATTTTTTTACATTTCGGTTCCGTTATTGTTTTCTCCTCATAATTCACATGTATGACAAATACTCTTGACACTTACCATTGTACTCTGCCTTTTCTTTAATAAAATTTTTCCGCATAAATAAGAATTAGAGAAATGTGAAAAATATAAGAGAAGAAACTTGTTTTAGGGGGTAAAAAGAAAAGAATTGATTTCAATATTTTTGATAATAAGTGCCAAGTGAGACAAAAATCACCTTCAACAACAATCCTCCAAAATTCACCATTGAGCACAAATGAAAGACTTCTCTAATTTTTGATAATAAGTACCAAGTGAGACAGAAATTTCCTTCAACAACAATTCTCCAAAATTCACCGTTGAGCATAAATGAAAGACTTCTCTAATGGCTTGACTATCAATCAAGAAGAACATAGAGTTTACCTGAAAAAATTATATTTTTCGACAAACTTGCAAATGAAAGATTTTTCTCTAATGTCTTAACTTTTAATCAAGAAGAACATAGATTTTGCCCGAATTAAGAGTAAATTTTTTTTCCGACACACAATTTTTCAATAAATTTGTATCTTTTTATCTTTTGGTAATTGTAAAATCTCTCCTTGTCACACAAACTTCTTTCAAGTTGCAACTTGGTTTAACCAAAAACAAGAGGCTATAGTTAAAACTCCTTTCACATCGCAACAAACAATAAAGCAAAATCATATTTCTCATTCTCAATAATCAAAAAAATGTTGGCTTGGGGCATATACCCACCAGCTGTGGGTATGTTTGACAATAAATGTGTCGGGACCAAAAAATTTGTCTCTAAATGAAGTACATGATGGGATTGAATCCTAGATTCATAACTTTATTGTGGTATTTCCCAGCTGGATTTCCCTCCCTCTAAATCAAATTTTCAAGTCAATACACAATTTATAAATGTTTGTACTCGCTTAACTAATCTCCTCTAAAAAGCACTGACATTTGACACCACACACTTCATGATTTCGAATTTTCGATAAAGATAGTAGCTTCCATATCATACAATTATTGGTTCTATATTATCTTACGGTATAGAAATGATTGAGAAATCTGTTAGTTCAGGCCCTAATGTTTTCCATGTATGCTGGGATTTCTGTCCTCACATGTTTAAAATGGTCCGATCACTCAGATAGCTATACGGCCTATACCCCTTTGAGCTTCAAATCATTCAATCACAAATCACATGCATGCATGGTTCTTTTCAAGTTGCTATAGCATTACCTCTCTCTCAAGGCACACTACAGTTCCCTTAAAATACCTAATTTCCTTTTCGATTTCATTGAGATTTTATAACTAGGATAAGCCATATGAATTGAAAGGCCATCTCTTATCGTTTTCGCTTTGGTTGCTTTCAGCACCAGTCATACCGTCACACTGACCTATAAGGCAAATTCTCTCTTTTTTTCCTTTTTTTGTTTTTGGGTAGCAAAGATTGATGTGAATGGCAGCTAGCCAACTTGTTTATACTTTCACATTTGCACTAAAAGTAATAGAACAGTTCCTTCAGAAACTCCCATCTTCATCGATCAGTTATGAACTGATAAGTGGCAAGAAAGTAAACACGTATGACATTCTTCTGTTTTCTTCGTATTCAGCTGGGAGTCTATAGTTGAACTAGTACACTAAGCATTATGTGATTTTTCACATGCATTGAATACCAAGCTTGCACGAGCTAGCTGTGGTCGACACACAAGTGTTTCTTTTGGAGGAAGACGAAGAAGTCTAAATGATAACCAGGCCCGGATTTGACATTTTGAGGCTTCAGGCGAAAAATAAAAATGGGCGTGCATTTTTTATAGAAGAAAAGAAAAATAGCCAAAAAAATATTTATAAGAAAAAATTGAAAAGAAAGATAAATCCACAACAGAATAGGGTTCAAAACTTAGGCTAGGAGTAACATAAAAGAAAGAAGTGCAACTTGCCAACTAATCAATCTTATTGTTTAGTAAAAGACTTACATTTTATTTACTTAATAATTTTTTTAAATACCCCTAGAAAAAAAAATTAGGCCCGACGTCTGAGACAGCCGACTCACAGGCCTCTTGTCAAGTCCGGATCTGTTTTGCCTGTTGAATTTCTTTACTTTTTAGCCGCTTTGAAGCAATTCGATGATAGTTTCTCTCTTTAACGCATTTTAACAAACATAATTTTGCAACTATACCTTTAAGGAAAAGAGCAAAACCCGTCAAGTAATATCTTGACACTTAACTAATACAAGCTTAAGTGAGGTCAATTGCTCTCACTTGTGCCCATATTGATCTTGCATCACACCATCTCACAACCTCATACGGAAACTGGGAATTAAGATTTCGTAGACAAGATCTCTCGCAAACAAAGCTCTAATACCATATTAGCTAATGACTGGTCCTAAAACTTGAGCAGCTTTGTGTATAGAGAGCAAGTGACAAATTTAATCCACTGATCCAGCTTCATATGATATAGATCGAGTTCTATCTTATCCAAGCCATTGCCTGTATTCTCTTCTCATATTATAATCTAGTGCAGATCTTTTAGCCACACAACCAGAAGCATGCTCATAGTCCTAAAAGTTAGCAGATAATTCAAAATTGTTTGTCTTCTTCAAGAGCAAGCAAATATAAAAACTAGAACGCACTCATGGAGATGAGGCATCATAGTATAATTAATACCAAAAAAATTTGGCACTACTCATGTCAGTACTCAGGCCCTAGTACCTGAAAATCCCAAATATACTTGGAAGTAATTGATTGAAATTAAAACCTTATCCTCTATGACTACTTACAAGGTCAAGCTTCACCGCTGCCACATAAATAATGTACGATATGGCTGCTTTCAGATCTTTTTTTTTTTTTTTTTGGACAAACTGATTTTAAATCTTGTTTGATACTTTGATATGTCAAGAAAAGAAAAGTTTCTATATATATACGGCTATATATACACACAAAAGGAGCAAACTCTTCAGTACAGGAAGAGATACAGGAGGAGCCCAGCTAAGCGCATTTTTGGCCGAGTATTCAGAAGCTTAATACTTGATTAGTCCAACTTCATTGCTTCAATACTCCATTACACTATAGAGCACTCAATTATATACTCCGGAGCATTATAAACCATTCCAATTTCAAGACCGTTGCATTTACATATGCAACCATTATGCGCAGTTGAAATTAAGTGATATCACCTTAAAGTTCACAAACTAGGTAATAAGTCATGCAACAGTATGAAAGCTAGCGCAGGGACAAGTAAAGTTCACAGGTTTTTCTACTATTTGAGGATGACAAAAAAACCTCTGGCACATATGTACGTACACCAAATCAATTGTACACCCTGAGGCCAACATTACAGTCTAGCTACATTGAACACGGCAGCCAGACGGCAGACGCCCAGACACCTTTCACATGTCAATTATCAAAATGGCTTTCAGTTTAGGCCTACATACTTTGCATAGTCCTTCTTCAGACTCTCATGAGGAGAAACAGAGAGTAACTGCTAACATGGTACGCGCTGACTGTACGTTGATGGCTGCAATGCCTGCCGACTTTAAGTCCCAGTTTTCATAAACACACTTGCGAGCTGGAACAAATTGTGAGCTTTTCTCAAAGAAATTGTCATGTTCGTAATATGTTGCCTAATCTGCCCTTTAGCTAATTTTAGGAGGCGGCAAGCTTGGCTAAACACTTTTTCCTCCGAGGACCAAACATACAAATTCCAAATCAATCTCATTCTGTATTTCAATATAACAACTTACGGAAAATGTAAAATAAAATGACTTAACCTCACGAGGAAAAGCCACATCTTATTCTTGTTTTTCTAGATAGATGGTCATTGTAATCCAGGTTCTATTTCATGAAGTCACATGTAGTCCATATTAACCAACAGTTGAATACAAAATTCCACTGGTTGTTAAAAGAGATTTTAACAAGTATGTTGAGTATCAGCTGCTCTAATGGCAGTTACACGAGTCACCACAATTGGAGGCAATTGGTACAGAAAACAGAATGGTTAGTCTTGGTTGGTCCATGCGAAGGGCTGGAAAACTCGGGGTCATGACCTTCCAGCAATAAGACCTCCACGAAATGGTTGCAAAAATTAACACGAAGGATCATTTCTGAGTTTTGAGGTTTCCCCAAGAGGGTCTGAGCCTAACAATGTTCTAATGCCAAGCATTTGAAGTAACAATTCAACAGAGGGATCTGGACAATACTCGCAAGATTACGTACTGCTACTTGCTGCTGGTGTATGTGACCTTAGTGTCATCTACATGTTATAAATCTGGGAACCTTTTCATGATACACAGCTGGCAGATCAAGCTTCAACTGAGGGATGTTTTCAATCTCCCCTAATCCTTGGTCTGTTTGCCAATTGTTCAAGATCTCAAATTGCAACATCCAAGTCCAGTTCCTTGGTTAGATTTCAAAACCAAAAAGAAGTCCAAGAAACATAAATGATGACAATAACAAACGAAACAAAATGATGAGAATGGCAATGATAATAAGAAGTTGTTATACCCGTAATATTTGCTGAAGTCCATTATTCTCTGATGCATTGCTTTCATGGTGGTTAGAAGCTGATTGACGTGTATGTTGTGGTCTCGATGAACACTCTTTTAGGTGCTGTCGATGAGATTTCTTCTCAGAAATACAAACAGGGCATCCAGAGGACGAGATACTACTTGATGTGTCATGCTCTGAAACTTCACACTGAAGATGTGTTGCGTGACCACTGTTGAAAATGCTAATGGAGCTGGACGAGCTGTTGTCAAGCAAGCAATCACATACACAGCACTCGACTCCGAGGCACATAACCATGAGAAGCCCAATTTTCAGCATATTCAATGCAATGGACTTGGTAGTATCCTACATAAGAGAGCTGACAAGTTAAATGCAACGAAAAAGAACGAAGAGAAATACAGCAGAAAACTTCAAAGGAGGGCAAATAGTTAGTCTATAATCAATATCCACACAGTCAGTACAAAATTTCATATATCACTGAATAAAGAAGAGTGCATAAGGTTGGAGAAATGCTCAGTAGGTCCACAATACAGATAGGCAGAAATGCCTTGCAGAAAAGTAATCTCTCAAGGAGAAATACGCAGTGCAGTATGACATGATATTCTCTGTTGCTTTGATTTATATTTTCAACCATTTAAATTTTAATTTCATATCTATTCACTAGAAGAGGACTCTGAAATCACTGAGATGCAACAAAGATTAATTCCTGATATTGGTCTTAAAGTGTACTTGCCCTTTTATCAACACCATTCCTTTAAGTCCTTAACCAAGAAAACGGCATGCACATAACTAACGTAAATGAGATCATTAAAGTGATGTACCAGATTTCTTTTTCTCGAAGCCATACATGCTAAACATCTCCAGTATAATGACTTTAATATCACCAAGTTCCTGGCCACAGTGATCAGAGAGGAGTTTGGAAAAGATAGTTTGAGGGAGAACATATCCTTTCATGCCCTCAACAATTTTGTTGATGAACCAAGTGAACAATATTCTTAAGTTACAATCACCTTTAGAATCACTGTTATATATTATATGTATTCAAGTCTTTGGAACTTCCATATCAAGTAAGCTAAACCACAGAGCTTCTGATTCTGATTCTGATTCGTTGGGATTTAAAAGATGGTTCCGTTGGCACAACCCAATACAGGCATTCAATATACTGGCAATGGCATTGACCTATAAACATAAACAGTATGAATATTACATAATTGTACACTGTTTCAAATTTTCAATGGAAACATAGAAAAAAAAAAGCCTAACTACTTGCTGTAAATCAAAAATGATATTTACAGACCTCCAATTTCAAAACATTGCTGAAATAGTCTGTACGTTCCAGCAGAACCATGTGGAGGTGGAAAGTCTAAGCAAAAGAGCACTGCACACATCACCAATCATTTCCAACAAGAATGATGAAGCATCCATTATCCTATATGCAAAGCATAATATTACACAGTACTCCACCCATTAACCATCAAACTCTCTAGGAGATTGAGATTGAGAACTGAAATGGGTTTGAATTGACTAACACCTACAAAAGTAAAAGTTGAAACAGTAACAGCATGAGGAGGTATGAATTATTATTCATAAGTAATATCTGAACCTAAATAAACTGGAAGTAACACATTATTAAGGGGCATTGATGCTGGACAAGCTTAATTTATGTTAAAAATATCTCAGTAGTCACTAGCCACAGAGATGAACTTAGATCGTAATGGATATACTGATACCACCCCAAATTGATGGAAGAAATCATTATTCGACAGATATTAAGTTGACAGATTCCAAAAAACAGTCAAGACTTACAAAGATGAAACAATGCCACAGATACCACAAATTGACTTGAGAGTTTTAATTACAAAGAAAAGAAAGATCATACATCATACATAAGTGTAAGAAATAAGTGCTCACCTCCAGAGAAAGTTCAATCATATCAACATTCACATTAACAGGATTATTACCCAAAATCTCTGGGAAATTGGAGATCCTTTGCAAGCTAGTAAGCCTGAAGTTCTTTTGATTGATTCTTTGTTCCCACAAGTTGGTCATCTATTAAACTTGAAAAGTTGAGGGTGCCAGATATGCGAACCTTAATCACAGTTTTTAGGAAAAGGAACAGGCTTCTTGGATAGGAGCAAAGTTCAGATATGATAAGAGCACCTTCTTCGCTGGTATAATGGTCGATAACCAAGATAAATGCACCCTCTCTGCATAGATTGAGTAATCAACAAGGAAGACTTACACATATGAAGAAAATATCACATCACAGTTTAAATAGGAAAAATGAAAGAAAAATTCAAGAGAACTAAGAGATAACCTGTCTAAATCAACCAGCTGTGGAATTCGAGAAATCACTGCTGATCGAAAAGCAGCACATTCATCACCAGTCAGCCTTCATATGGTTTTGTTGATTAAGCAAAAGGCATGACTCAGGTTCATACAAGTTTGATGTGGCAGGCTAGAGCAGGAACATAATCACACATGCTGGTACAATTACGCCACAAACCTAAAAGCCACAGAGAAACACTGTAGTGAGTTATCTCCAACTGTATGATTTGTGACATCATAGTTGTAAGATATTGGTAAATAAGATAAATATACAATACCTGGTAAAATTGTGCTTTCTGGCATAGCTGTAACACATAAAATCTATCCCAAGAAATAAAACCCTACACAAAACGAAGAACCGTGTAGTGAGTAACCTTTGGAAATGTATGGACAGTAGTAACATGTTTTGAAGACAACATTGTAACATACTGGGAAAAACTAAAAAAAAAGTACCTGGAAAACTGGTGCTTTCTCACATAGCTCCTACATGGTAGCTGATTTCCAATGAGGAAAGAGATTGAGTGTGTCAAGAACCTGCTTCTCTCTACTTCTGGAAGTAGCGCTATCTTCATTCTCTGATGTCAAGTACTCCATTTTTCTATAGGCTCGAAGTTTAAGAGATATACTGTTGACATAGCCATGTTAATATGAACAGATTTTCTTATAAAATTGTGAAACTTGTCACAGGTACATTCCAGGCAGAAGTACTTAACACTTGATTTGGTAAGCTGTAAGGGATGTGATGAGAAATGAAGGTTTGAAATAGTCTCAGATTGGTTGAGATAGGATATGGGATATATATGTGTGTGTATATTCTTGACTGAGAGAGAGTTGACTGGGTGTCTGGGTAGAAGAAAGGGGGGAGGGATAGAGTGGTCTGGTCCCCAGCATTGATATAGGTCTTGAGTGTTGACTCATGAGGATTCAAAATATAACATCAAGCTACCACTGGAGACTTGAACAAGTCATAGCATTTAAAGGTTCGACTATGCCAAATCAATTGAATAGAGATATTAGATTCTTTGGGTCCTTCCTAGCCTAGCCATAATATCACAGTTGTTTTGAGTGTGCTTCAAAAGAAAGATGGTCTGCTCACACGAAAGAAATTTTTGTTGATCACCCTTATATTCAAGAGTAAAAAACAAACTGAACTCAAACTCAAAATATCTTCTTTTTTTTATAAATCTGAGGCCGAGGGTGATTCACAAAGATTTTCTTAGCCAACTCACGAAGAAAAGTCTGCTGTGCTTACAAACTGCTTTCACAAACTAAATAAAAAATACCTCAAACTTCAAGTCATTGGGGACATTGCCTTAAAAATAGAAGAGTTGCAAGACACTATTATGCAATTCGCCAATTCCAATTTTAAGTTGAGTAATATTACAATGTCATGCAAATTGTTATAGACCAATTAAATCAACTGTAACCGATGCATATTTTGTCATCATGCACTTTTCACTATATTTTCACTGAGAGAGAACCAGTTACCTCCCATATGCTTGTGATAGTAAGAAACTAAGAATCAAGGTGGCTGCAAGCTGGCGCTTCTACAGATTCTACATCTCCTAACCACAATATAATTACTCGGCACCAAAAACATGCATCTTTGGTAAGATTAGCAAAGCACTGCCTAGGCATCAATGCTGATACTAAAAATCTGGACCCTCATCTAAGAAGAGTATATATGCAACCATATGATCAATTTAATCCTTCACAGTATCCTGATCTTGACCTTCAAAGAGCTCATTAACGCTCAACTTGTATAGTCACATGGCTGATGTTGTACTCCCTTCTGATATAATCAATCACTTTGTCCAGCACCATGTCTGCATTTGCTTCAGGTCTGATTTTCACATGGCAAGCCAGCAGGACTTTCCCAACTGTGATTGCCCATATATGCAGCTCATGGATTTCCACCACTTCTTCCATCTCCAACAGCCCCTTCTCAAGTTTTGTTGCATCAATCTCTCTTGGTGTGCTCTCCATCAGTACATCGAGTATGTTCCTCATCATCTTGAAAGTTGTCCCCAAAACAATGACAGAAAATATTAGGGTGCAAATCAAATCAACTATCTTCCATTCCGGCTTGTACCATATGATGGCCCCACCAATCATTACACCGATACTTTGAACCAAGTCCCCAAGAACATGAAGGTAAGCTCCCTGCACGTTTATGTTCCGTTGCTTCTTCTGGCCATGCCCGTCTTTTGGCTTGTCCAAGAGTGGCTCATGAGCATGACCTTCATCAGCACCATTGTGTTTATAATCATCATGACTGTGCTGGTGTTCATCATGCGAGTGTTCTTCATGATCATGATGGTGCTCGTCATTCGAGTGTTCCTCATGGCGATGGTGATGATGAGTAGAAAATGTCATTCCATGGCTGTGATGATCATGATCATCATGTCCATGGCCATGGCCATGATCATGACCTAACAGTACAGCCATGCCAATATTAACCACTAGACCAAATGCAGCAACAAGAAACATCAGAAAACCATTCACCTCAGATGTGTTATTAATCATTCTAACAATGGCTTCATACACCAATATCCCAGCAAGCAACCATATGAGTTGGATAGAAACCAAAGCACCGAGAATCTCAATCCTGAAAAAGCCGTAAGACTGACGGGGAGTGGTTTCCCAGCTAGCAGCCCACAAGGAGAACAAGGAGATGGCAAAGGCTGCAACATCAGAGAGCAAATGTGCTGCATCAGTCAATATTGCTAAGCTATTGGCTTCAATGCCACCAAACACTTCAACACTCATGAAGAGAACACAGAGTACCACTGCTATCAAGAGCTTGCGCATGGCAGCTGATCGTTCTTTGGAATCTTTAGAATTTGGTCCAACATCCGACAGTCCACACGGTGCTTCCCCACAAATTTTACTCCCACCCACACTCATCTCTTCACCAGGAGCATCTCCATGGATCTCGACAATCTGGGAATGTTGTGTATTCTCTGATTCCATCTGAAAATTTACAGAAGTAACCTCAAGTGAATGAATTTTATATGCTGCAAGCATGCAAAATAGCAGAAAAAATGCAAGTACCATAATGTAATCTTATTGTAAGTGGACAACATAAAATATCTATTATCTGTTACATTTACATCATAGGCTGGAGCAGGAAAAGTTCATTACTAGTATTATATAGACATTTAGAATAGCTTTATAAGCATGTTAAGACCAAAGCACTATATAGGAAACTAAGTACATAGGTTGTTTGCTAACTGGAATACCATGTCCCTGTTAAACCACAAATTAAGAGGATGTTAAACTTACTAGAATCAATTATAGTATAAGCTTCCTGAAACTAGATTGTTTTTAATATGATCCATGGTCTTTTCTCGAAGGAAGCCACATGTTATCCCATATATTACTAAATTATTCTGGAAGATAAATATTGCCAAGTTGTATTGAAAAGGAGAACAAAAAATCAAGTTTCAACATTCTTAGAGTTATATTCTCAATTTAGTTTGAGGTGCCAGTTATTTGCTATGAATACCTGATTTTAGTCAAACTTAAAGTCGCCCTATGGCGGTCACATGAGTCACCAAAAATTTGAAGAGAGTTATGGTACAGATTCAACTTTGGGTACAGAGAACAGAAAGGCAAATTAGGTACTGCGAAATCCTCATTAAGAAGGAACAGATCAACCAAAGCAAAAGGACCGGCAAACTCAGGCCTATGAACTGCATGAATGAAATAGCTTAACCAACATATATGACACTCCAAGAAGTGGATGCAAACAGACTGACACAAAGGATCAGGTTTGAAAAAGTTTCTTGAGTTCAGAGGTTTGCCATGAGCCCATGAGGGTCTTTAAACCGTAAGTGAAGAGTCAGACTGCTTTGTGCTAGGTCGGAATCAAATCCAAGGCATATGATCAGATTTTGTCACCAAATTAAGAAAGTTGTTACAGGTTACAGTGCAAGCAGAAATAGCTGGTATACAAAACATCACAAAAATGCTTGAGTAGACAACATTAGATAAATGAGCAACATCAAATCCCAGAAAACGTAATCAATGCTACAGTTTCAAGAGAACAGAGGGGCATAAACCCTCTGCAGCCAATTAAAACATTCCAAACATGAACACCCTCATCAAAATACAAGAAACTCTGTTTGATTAGTGAAAAAAAAAAAAGGCCAGCTGAGTTCTCAATCGTAAAAAAATACCCACAAATATAAGATTAAGAAAGTTCATCACAGAAAGGCAAGAAAGTATCTACCTTTATGGTACTTCTGGAATACAGAAATTGGGTATTCCTCTGAGTTTCTACTACTGGTACTGATACGGGTCCTTATGGCCTTGAGGATCTTATCGACTATATTGCCTCCTGGGACTTTCCTGAAACCCTTTAAAGGCGTCACCTTGATTCAACCGCGCTCTATGACTTTACAGTTAGCCTCACCAGATATTACAACCTTCTTCCACAAGTACAACCAAACTCAGCCGAAGCATCTTAAGTCAACCCCGTATTTGTCTATTTTGTTAATGGCAGACATTACCAGACACCCCAGTTCATGTTACAATAGTCCACCTTCAATTTATAGGCATTCCTGGAATTAAGCAGCTTTGTTTGGTAATATGATTCAGCAATAATGTGATCAACGTCGTTGTATGGGACCGCTGTATAAATAAAAAAGGGGGTCGTTTAAGTTTTATTTATTTATTTTTAGAATGAAAAAAACTTTTTATTCCAGAATAATCAAGATTACATAAAACAACAATGATTGGTGGTGGACATAAGTTCCCCACTCTTCTCCCTAAGAAAAACTTCTGTTACGAGTCCGTCATCCACAATGTCATCCATGAGCCAAATGGGCCCAACCCCTAACCAAACTAATCGCCCCTCAACTCGGGCTACAGAATAATACCACTTCCGAGAATCACGATAAATTCTTACAGCCAACATTATGAAAAACCACTTCCCCTTCATCAACACTGTGTCCCAAACCAACCAAGCCACATGCAAGAGCAAGTCACTACCATATTGACAACAAGAAAGCACTGAGAGTAAAACATATAGTCCCCGGAAATAACGTCATATCAATGGTACTTCATCCACACTGACCCGGGAGTCAAAATAGATCCTCACAGCCAATCTCAAGAAGAAAATTACTCCCTTCGACACCATGACCTAAAACCGCCAGACCATGTGCAAGAGCTTCTCCCCATTACTTTGACCACAAAAAAGTAAATTGAATTCCTGGGAGTGACACGACACAACCACCATACTAAGACTCCAAAACCCTAGCTCGAAAGAGTAGGGACTTATCAGACTAAGCCAAAAAACTAAACTAAAAAACTAAACCAAAAAATAAAACCCTAAAAGAAGACCAATAATACCTACCACGAACAACTATCCTCTCCAAGACCGTCACCTCCATCTGCTCGATGGCCACCGTCATCCCGCTGCAAGAGCACTGGGGGTTAATGAAACACGACCACCTCCCTCTTCGACATAGCAACTTGATGCCAACCTAGCCACCGATGATCACCCATCCAAAACCCCCAAACATCAATTCAGCCCCATAACCTAGTTTCAAATCTCGAACCCACAAGGTCTCCAGCCATCGCCATCTTCCAAAACCGCCACTGCGTAGCCTCCTTAGGCTCAAAACCGTCAACCACCATCTGCCCTGATGTATTGCTCCATCTTCTTGCCGATCCCGGAGGTTCCACCATGTAATACCGCTACATCGAATGTCAAACCCAACCAGATCGCAACCCCATCTCCACACTACAAACATGGCATCCCAATCAATGGCATGTGACCATGTTAGAATAGCCATTCCCTATTTCAGATTATCCTCGCTCGATCCAGCCATCAGAAAAGCCCACACAGCCCTCAGAGGAGAGAGACGAAACATGCCGGTAAACGGTAACTGCCCATAGCAACTATGACCCCAAGAAAGACACACAACAGACAATCCAGATGCCCGTCTGGCTGCACTTGCCACACATCGGCAATGCATAGTGCTGTCGCTGATGTGGGGAGGCCGCCGAACAAGCAAAATCCAAGTTTTTGTGAAAACTAACCCTAGCGCGTGAGGCGCGTTCCTTTTGATAAAACACCAATCAAGTGTAGCAATTCTAAGAGAAGTTCTTAGATGGGAGTCGTTTAAGTTAGACCTGTAAATGGACTGGATTTTGATATGTATTTGCTCTGAATCCGTAGTTATTAAACGAGATTAGATTGAAAATTTGATCTGTCAATGGTCCGGATTCATTAAACCGTTTATTTAATTGATCAAATATGAATTTAGGTTGATCAGAACTAAATCTCTAATTCACTAAAAAAAACCCTAAATCATAAACCAAATGTGAAGGCCGGCGTTACGATATGAGAAATCATCCTTATCTGGAGGCGCCCGGAAGCATCGGCTGGCCTCTGGCCCCGCAGTGGTCATGGGGTCTGCTGCTGAACGGGTATTGATGGCTATTGCTCTTGTTCCATCAGATGGGGTTTGATCAGGGCTTGTCAGTGGTTCTGGCTGGGATGGTGAGAGGCGTTGGTCGTGTTAACAGGTCCGACGATCGAACCCTGATGACGGAGCCACCGGTCTGACTCGATGGTTGTGTGAGGTGAAAGGACCTGGATCGGGGTTGGTCTTCTCTGTGGTGGCGTAGGTTGGGGCAACGTGGCTTGTGTAGTTTGGGTCGCAGGCGGTGAGTGCTAGTGGCGGCACCGATTGAGGTGGTCGCAGGTCGTGGCGGCGCGTGGGGGACGGAGCGGTTTGGTTGTTACGTACAACGGGGAAGTGGACGTAGGAGGACTGGATCAGACTCGGCTGATAGGCCTTGGGTTGACCTTTGCTTTGGTGGGCTTTGAGTTTCTGGGCTAAGGTTCTACCATAGTCCAATAGCTTCTAATTTGGGCCATGACAATGAGCCATGCAAACTGAACAGATAGCTATATTCGAAGCCATGCAATCAGATAAATAATAGCAAGGGAAAACTGAACTTGAGATTACAATTTATCCCATCATGCCTCAAGGCTCAAAGGTAACCAGGCTTGATGACTTGGTACACTTATAGGGTAAACCAATAAGCCATAATCAAAACACAAACTTCCTTACTTTACCTGTTATAAAATCTTTAAGTAGAGCATGTGATCTGCCACAAAACAAAAAACCAACAATTAAATAGAGTAGAAGAGCACATTTCTTTTTTCTTTTTACTACCTACTTTATGTAGTCATAAACACTACAAAACATATCAAAATATACAACGTAAACTTGAGAAAGAAAAAAAAACAAACATGTATATAAATGAAAGCTTTAAAGAGGATAGATACACAAAACTTGATATTCAAATATGAAATGGCAATTGCAATAAAGGATGCAAGTTGACCTAAAATCCAACTGCAAGATACCTTGACTTGGGCTTGGATGTAATAGACTGTCCTGGTCAGAAACATTTAGCATATCAAGATGGTGTATAACATCCAGCAGAGGATATTATATATATTGTCCACAATAACAATGTGTTATCAACTAACCTCTCATGCAAATATGAGCAATGTTTCAATATTGTACCTTCAAGTCTTCAATACTAATGTTCTCTTATGCAGTTCCTGTTTGATATGCCATTAAGTTTAGAGATCATGTTCTCTGAAGTATGACATTTACATTTTCACTTACACGCCATAAAGAGAGTGAAATCTACACAAATCATTCAACTTTAGCAATAAATCAAAGTAGGTTAAGTTTTCCAAATATTTATGCTTCAGAGTTCCAATCATTGAGAAGATAAAAAGACTAATCTCGTACATAAGAAAAAGTAGAGAAAAGATTCAAAATTTACTCTTCAACCATACAATAAAAAATAACCAACTACCAAAATTACTGTTTTGATTCAGATTTCAAGAATTTTGACTTGCTTCAAACAAAAATAAAATGGGAACTGAGTTTTCAATGTTGTTTACTAAGTGGTAACATAGAGGACATATGATATGAATAATATCACAATAAAATTAAAGCATCAAATCTATGGCAACATCATGGTATCGCTAACTATGCTTTTAACCAAAAAAAAGAAGAAGAAGAAAGCAACCTAATTTGTTCTTGATTGGGTTATCATTCCACTAACCTATTAAGAAACCATTGAAGGAAGCAGCGAGCGCAATACCCAGATCTCTCAAGACAAAGTTTTTACATCTAATCTACAATTAATTTACGCCTAATATAGCGCACATATATATATATATATATATATATATAAGGGAAAAAATAAGACAAAATGGAATCTGGAAGCTAGAGTTACAGAAGAGATACCTTTCAATCTTGTTCCAATTAAAACCCATACCCACGAAGAGAGCAAAGGTTTGCATTCAGATTTTGGGTTGGCTTGTTTGAGGTATTAGCTTATGGTTTCAGAAGTGAGAAATCAAAGTAAGGGAGGTAGAGGCCGAGAAGCCGGTGAGCCAATGGAGAAGAGAGACATGGATAGGAAACGGTGGTGGACGACAGAGAGTGGGGGTTGCGGTTTTGGTAGATCAGATTTTGATTTAGGTCTAACCTCTCAACTCTCAAATCCCAATTAGAGTGAGAGAGAGAGAGAGACAACTGCGAATTTGTGTGGGAAAAAGAAGTGGGAAGTTCAACTTTTGGCCAAAAAAAATGGGCGGGGTTTTTTAGCAGTCCTTATAGGGTTATTACTTATTAGGAAACTTTGATAAAAATGTGTCCTTATTAGGAGTCCTTGTAGATAATATTTGTAGTAGTGGGCCACTTTGTTGAGAACCTTAGCCTTCCACAATGCTCTCCAAATTGGGCCATACGGATCTCCAGTGAAGGATGAGGCAAAGATGTTTCCAATAGAGAAGTCTCGAGCTATAGTGTAAGCATATTTGATGGAAAAGAAGCCTCTCTTGTTAGGCTTCCAGGCCACTCTATCCCAGCCATAGCGACGGCTAAGTAGAATGGACAACACTTGAGATGCCACGTGAGGTTCAAAACAAACATGAACTGCAGCTTCATCCCAGATCCAAGTATCTATGTTGATCAAATCAAGCACTCTCTCAAAAATAGTATCTGAAGGTTTAAACAAGGAATGATGAGAAACAGATGGTATCCAGTCTTGATTCCAGATACTAACAAAAGCCTCATTGCCAATCCTCCACGATAAGCCAGCCTGCAAAATTGGCCTAGCTTCCATGGTACTCCTCTAGGAGTATGAAGGTCGCTCACCCGTGTCAACAGAAAGAAAAGAACCATGAGGATAGTACACTACCTTGAAAACTTAGGCCACAAGGGAATTTGGCTGAGTAAGCGAATGCCAATCTTGTTTTACTAGCATAGCAAGATTATGAGCATGAAGATGTTTAAAACCCATACCACCTTGTTCTTTTGGAAGACACATTCTCTCCCAAGATCGCCAATGAATTTTTCGTTTTTCATCAGTACTTCCCTGAAAGAACTGACGGCAGAGCTGTTGTAGGTCATCACAGAGCGACTTGGGTAAGGCATAACAATTCATGACATAGTTAGGAAGAGATTGAGGAACTATCTTGATAAGTAATTTCCTACCACCAACACTTGGAATCTTTGTTCTCTAGCTAATAATTTTCTTTGTAAACCGTTCTTTTAAGAAATAAAAAATGGCCTTCTTATTGTGCCCAACGTGGATGGGTAGCCCGAGGCACAGTCCATGTTCTTTAACACATTCCACACCCAATATAGCTGCCAACTCATTTCTCTTTTGTAGGCTAACATTACCGCTGAAAACTACGTTGGATTTTTGTAAGTTAATGTGCTGCCTAGAAGTCCTAGCATACACAGCTAGTATGTTCTTGAAAGCTTGACATTCAGCTCCTGAAGCTTCTCCAAACAGGAAATTGTCATCTGCAAACCGTAGATGGTGTAAGGTGGGTGCAGTGGGAGACGTGGTAAGCCCTTTAACCACTCCACACCATATAGAAGAAGAAATCAAAGCTCAAAGCCCTTCTGGATGGAGAATAAACAAATACGGAGATAGTGGATCCCCCTGTCGAATGCCCCTAGGAGGTAGGATGAAACCTGTAGGAGACCCATTAATCAACACAGAATAGCTAACTGACTTCACTGTTGCCATCACAATCTGAACCCAGTTCGGACAAAACTCTAACTTAAGCAGGACTGCCTCCAAATAACGCCATTCTAGGTGATCATAAGCTTTAGAGATATCGAGTGTTAAAGATAAGAAACCATCTACCTGTCTGCGTAGTTTCTTCATAAAGTGAGCTATTTCAGTGACCACCAAAGTGTTATCAGAGATCAGCCTTCATGGGACAAAAGCACTCTGCAATGGAGAGATGATATTGGGAAGCAGACACTTCAAATGATTTTCCAGGACTTTGGAAGCAATTTTGTAAACCACATTGCATAACACAATTGGTCGCAAATTAGACACTTGCTTAGGTTCTTTTATCTTAGGGATCAAAGTGAGATGAGTGAAGTTGGATTCCTGGGATATCTGCCCTGTATGAAGAACCTCTCTAATAGCCATGCAGACTTCTTGTTCAACAATACTCCAAAACCTCTGAAAGAAGCAATGAGACATCCCATCTGGCCCTAGAGATTTGGAAGGATGCATTTAGAACAAAGGTTTCTTAATCTCCACGTCAGAATAGGGACTAGTGAGGTCAACATTCATTGTAGGGGAAACCCTAGGTTGTAAGCATGCAGTAACCATCTCCAAAGCTTATGGATCAGTACTACCTGCCCTGAAGATGGATTCATAGTACTTGACAATAAGATTACTTCTTCCGAATTGGTAGTCCACTGCCCTTCCGAGTTTACCAAACCCTTAACTCAGTTCTGACATCTTCTATTAGAAGCTCTTCGATGCAAAAAAAAACTGTATTACGATCCCCATCTTTCAACCATAGAATCCTTGATCTCTGCCTCCAGTTCGTCTCATTTGCAGACAATAATTCATTCAAATGAACCTGAAGAGCTTTCTGGACCTCATAATGTTGCTGTTCAAAACTCTGTTTCATCAGAGTGTCAAGCTTATCCTGAATCAGCCTCATCTCGGTTTGCCTTTGCTGGAAAATATCGGAATGCCAATTTGAGAGTAGGTGGCCAGTCTGCTTAATTTTTCTACCAACCTATAAAATTGGCTCCCTAATAGTTGGAAGCACCCGTCGACCTTGTTGAATAACTTTTAAGAAATCTGAGTGGTGTAACCACATCTCCTCAAACCTGAATTTCTTTGGGGTTCGATTCCTAATAACTAGCGCGATAAGTAAAGGGCAGTGATCTGATCTGCTAAGAGGAAGTGTAATACATCTTGAGAAAGGGTAAAGCTCTCTCCATTACACAGTTTGGCAGGCACGATTGAGCCTTTCTTTGGTAAACCAGTTAGACCACGTGAAACGAGGTCTAAAGAACCCCATATCCAGCAACTCACAATCAACAAGTGCTTGGTGAAAGTAAAGCACCTGTGCTGCACACCTGGGAGGGCCACCAGATTTGTCGGCATGACTAAGGATCTCATTAAAATCTCTGGCTTCAAGCCATGACATTTGACTCTAAGCCTCCAGGGTGCACAACAGATTCCATGTGATAGTCCGATTCGTTGTTGATGCAACACGGCAAATACCAATGAATCGAAATACTCCAGCAGACCCTATGGCTCCAACCTCCACATCAATATGGTTAGCAGAGTAGTTCCTGAGGCGAACAGGAACCTCATTGCTCCAAAACAGAGCTAAGCCATGACATTCATCTTCTTTTGGTGCACAAACTACACCATCAAATCCAATCATGTGGTGAACCGTTGTCAGGAGATCTGGTGAAGCTAGGGTTTCAGAGAGGGACACAAGGCTAGGATTTTGTTGACGAACAATGCTAACGAGGGCATCCTGAGTTTCCGTCTTATTTAGGCCTCTGCAATTCCAAGCTAGAATCTTGAAAGCCTGCATGGAGATCTAAGTCTAGTATAGTAACGGTCGCAGGTCTAGGGTTTGCTAGGGCGAGAGAGAGAGAGAGCTCTCCTTTCTTTTAGGATTCGAGAAAGGTACGTATCAACCTGGCAAAATATGATAGTAGGCATTGCATAGTTTTAAGTTGTTATAATTTCAGCTTGTAAATTTAATACATGTACTTGAGATGCATTTGTTCCTCACAATTCTTTAACTATATCACAAAGGAGAGATTATTCAGAGCACCGCCGTGCACTTGCACCAACATAAATGAATGGTTAGATTGCATTAAATACACTTTTTGTTTATTAAAAATAAAGTTGATAATAAATATCAAGGGTTGAGATTATTTTATAAGGGTTGGGTCACTTACACCGTCGGTGCATAGAATAATTTCCAATCACAAAGAACGCAAAGTAGATGTGACATATTAGAAAACATAAATTGTTTTTTTTTTTCCTTTCGATGAACAATTTTTTTTTTTACATCTTTGTTAGATTGTTTCGCGATATCCCAAAAACTTCTTAGGCCCAAAGATTAATCTACTAGGGGCTTAGACGGCTAAATAACATTACAGTAGCTCCTTCATGAACAAATTAGTTAGTCATTTGATCATCATCAGCTTTTGTACTCCTTAATCCCACATAATGTTTTACTTTTTTTATTTTTTTGAAAGGAATGTTTTACTTATTGTTGACTTGTTTAGTTTTTTATAGGAATGACTTTTGAAAAAAAAAAAAAAAGGAACCTAAAGGGACAATATCTTGATACTGAATTTATGTTGGAGACATTTTTCTTAGAAGCCTAGTGTCCCTCAAATTGACATGTATTAATGTTATATAGGTTGACATAATCAGCAACATATAATCAAATGCCCAAAAAAAAAAAAGACACATTGCAACCCGGCCATTTGGATTGATATAATTGCTCAATCTAAAACTAAATTAATCTAAATAGAGAAAAAAAATATTGCAAATCATATTTGGGTGTTGATCACCAGAATATACATGACCTAAGTTTTTGGGTTAGCTTAAGTGATGAGAAACGGTGAGGAATTGAGTTACGATTAGGTTAGACGAGGGGTTCTATATACCAAAAACAAAATGAAAGTAAACTTAATCCAAACAAAGAAAGCATGATGGCAACTAGATTGTTGGTACAAAAAAACCCTAGTGAGACTCTCTCAACCCTAGCTAGTCTACAGCCTCCTTGCCTCCACCATCAACGTTTCTACCCTTCTCTCCCACTTTTCTCACTCCATGGCTTCCATTGATGCAGTCACAGCAAGCTTTGTTGCCTCCCTTTCTCTTGTTGAGGGCGGTAGAGCCCCTGATCTGGGGAAAATTGGTGGTGGTCCTGTGCGCAGGTCATCCCAATCTTTTCTTCTTGGCAAACCATTAACTCGAAAGCAGGTTGATCCGAAGGCTTTCAAATCTCACTTCCACCGAACTTGAATGGTGGACAAGGAATTCAGGATCCAGGAGAGGGCGAGGGATCTGTTCCTCTTCTCTTTCGAATCTGTTTGAGATCGTAACAAAGTGTTACGGGGAGGAGTCTGGTGTTATGATCGCACCCTCGTGTGTTTTGCAGAGTATGATGGAGTCAAACCATTGCATGAAGTCCAATTCAAGCATCTCCGAGTTTGGGCTAGGGTTTCTAGAATACCACCTCTTTATGAAGAGTCTGAGAATCTCACACTGATTGGGAACCTCCTTGGGGGTTTTTTGGAATATGATAAGAAGGAGTTTAAGAAAGGATTGAATAGGATTTTATTCTCCCATGATGTGTCCAAGCCAATCTTGCTTGAACGCAAAGTCTATTTGGATGTTGGTGTCGAACCGATTCTTCAGTTTCACTTTGAACATCTGCAAGGGAGATGCTCACAGTGTGGACTTGTCACTCATGCAGGAATTGCATGTGCAGAACCGTGTATGGCAAACCCTACTCCTAGGGTTTTTCATTTTCCTGGACCATCGGCATCTGGAAGTTCGTTCAAAGGATAAGACTGATCTTTTCACAGCCTCTTCTTCCATCCCTTTGAAGAGGAAACCCGTTATTCGTTGATTGGAGCGGCCAATTTCCCCTACTTCTCCTTCGGTCCCTGTAGGGCATGTTACTAAGACTGATGCTCCTTTGGAGCACGAGTTGGAGAAGGATCAGAGTCCCACGGTCGAACCTCCCATAGAGACTGTTGATTTGGATGGTTCTGCAGGTATGCAGATGGTTCAAGATGCTGGTTTGTCTTCTAAGAAACGAAATCGAACCAGTGTGGGTAACCCTTCCCCTAAGAAATTCAAAACTATATTGGGTGGAAAAGTTCCAACCCTACAGGCTGATGCATTGAGATTGATTGAAGATGACAGTGATGTTGTTTTGCTAACTTTGAAGAAGAAGACTAGTAGGCCCCTTGGCAGCAAGAATAAGATTCAGCGCACTAGTAAGAAGACTAAGGATAGTCTTCTAAAGCTCACCTATGCTCCACCTACTGGATCTGCTACCAGCCCTAGAGATAAGGGCAAAGGAAAACTTTGATTTCATGGTTTTCCTTTTTGCCTAATGCTAGAAGTGGGGTCTTCTACTACTTTCATCTTTGTTTTCTAGTTGTACACCAATTGAGGTCTCTAGGCGACTAGATTACTGCTTCTTGGGAGGTTGGTAGAGAGGGTTTTGTATCTTGTTTTGAAGCTTTCTTTTTCTCCTCACACATGGCACATAGACTTCCATAAAACCCCAATTAGTATTTCATCCAAAGTTCTAAACTCTTATGTGTTTATCTCTTAATTATGAGTAATCTTAATCAATAAAGTATTTACTATGGAGACAGTTGAGTAAGATGTAAATGGGTTTCAGGATAAATATACTTGCTTAAAATTGCTTGTAATTTTGAAGAAAAAGAATGCCGAAAGGGAGTGATGTGATTTTTCTTTGGAAGAATCGCATCGACTCAAAGTGGAAACAGAACTAACAGACAATATCAAAAGATGGATTTTCGATCGATCGAGAATGGATGGTAGGGCAATTCACAGGAATCTCTATACCTAATTTCTCATGAAAGCCTGTAAATTTGTACACTAGCATTTGGCATATATATAACTCTTTCTCATGCAATAGTGTTGACGCATAAGGATTCAAAATATAACATCAAGCTACCGTTGGAGACTTGAACAAGTCATAGCATTTAAAGCTTCGACTATGTCAAACCAATTGGATTGAGATATTAGATAATTTGGGTCCTTCCTAGCCTAGCCTTAATATCAGAGTTGTTGTGGGTGTGCTTCAATAGAGTGATGTTCTGCTCACACGAAATAAATTTTGGTTGATCACCCTTATATTCAAGAGTGAAAAACAAACTGAACTCAAAAATATCATTCTGCAAATCTGAGGGTGATTCACAAATATTTTCTTAGCCAGCTACTCCCGAGGAAAACTCTGCTGTGCTTAAAAACTGCTTTCACGAACTAAATAAAAAACACCTCAAACTTCAAGTCAATGGGGACATTGCCTAAAAAGTAGAACAGAGTTGCAAGACACTAAACTCTTATGCAATTCCGATTTTAAGAAGTAATATTACAATGTCATGCAAATTGTTACAGACCAATCAAGTCAAGTGTAACCAATGCATATTTTGCCATCATGCAGTTTTCAATATATTTGCACCGAGAGGGAACCAGTTACCTCCCATATACTTGTGACAGTAAGAAACTAAGAATCAAGGTGGCTGCAAACTGGCACTTCTACAGTTTCTTCATCTCCTAACCAGTAACCACAATATAATTACTTGGCACCAAAAACATGCATCTTTGGTAAGATTAGCAAAGCACTGCCTAGACATCAATGCTGATACTAAAAATCTGGACCTCATCTAAGAAGAGTATATATGCAACCATATGATCAATTTAATCCTTCACCGTATCCTGATCTTAACCTTCAAAGAGCTCGTTAACGCTCAACTTGTATAGTCACATGGCTGATGTTGTGCTCCCTTCTGATATAATCAATCACTTTGTCCAGCACCATGTCTGCATTTGCTTCAGGTCTGATTTTCACATGGCAAGCCAGCAGGACTTTCCCAACTGTGATTGCCCATATATGCAGCTCATGGATTTCCACCACTTCTCCCATCTCCAACAGCCCCTTCTCAAGTTTCGTTGCATCAATCTCCCTTGGTGTGCTCTCCATTAGTACATCAAGTATGTTCCTTATCATCTTGAAAGTTGTCCCCAAAACAATGACAGAAAATATTAGGGTGCAAATCAAATCAACTATCTTCCATTCCGGCTTGTACCATATGATGGCCCCACCAATCATTACACCGATACTTTGAACCAAGTCCCCAAGAACATGAAGGTAAGCTCCCTGCACGTTTATGTTCCGTTGCTTCTTCTGGCCATGCCCGTCTTTTGGCTTGTCCAAGAGTGGCTCATGAGCATGACCTTCATCAGCACCATTGTGTTTATGATCATCATGACTGTGAAGGTGTTCATCATGCGAGTGTTCTTCATGATCATGATGGTGCTCGTCATTCGAGTGTTCCTCATGGTGATGGTGATGGTGATGATGAGTAGAAAATATCATTCCATGGCTGTGATGATCATGATCATCATGGCCGTGACCATGACCATGGCCATGGCCATGATCATGACCATGATCATGGCCTAACAGTACAGCCATGCCAATATTAACCACTAGACCAAATGCAGCAACAAGAAACATCAGAAAACCATTCACATCAGATGTGTTATTAATCATTCTAACAATGGCTTCATACACCAATATCCCAGCAAGCAACCATATGAGTTGGATAGAAACCAAAGCACCGAGAATCTCAATCCTGAAAAAGCCGTAAGACTGACGGGGAGTGGTTTCCCAGCCAGCAGCCCACAAGGAGAACAAGGAGATGGCAAAGGCTGCAACATCAGAGAGCAAATGTGCTGCATCAGTCAATATTGCTAAGCTATTGGCTTCAATGCCACCAAACACTTCAACACCCATGAAGAGAACACAGAGTACCACTGCTATCAAGAGCTTGCGCATGGCAGCTGATCGTTCTTTGGAATCTTTAGAATGTGGTCCAACATCCGACAGTCCACACGGTGCTTCCCCACAAATCTTACTCCCACCCACACTCGTCTCTTCACCAGGAGCATCTCCATGGATCTCAATAATCTGGGAATGTTGTGTATTCTCTGATTCCATCTGAAAATTTACAGAAGTAACCTGACGTTAATGAATTTAAATGCTGGAAGTATGCAAAATTGTAGAAGAAAAATGCAATTACAATAATGTAATCTTCTTGTAAGTGGACAACATAAAATGTCTATTATCTGTTACATTTACATCATAGGCAGGAAAAGTTCATTACTAGTATTATAAAGACATTTAGAATAGCTTTATAAGCACGTTAAGACCAAAGCACTATACAGGAAAAAAAGTACATATGTTGTATGCTAACTGCAACACCATGTCCCTGTTAAACCACAGATTAAGAAGATGTTAAACTTACTAGAATCAATTATAGTATAAGCTTCCTGAAACAAGATTGTTTTTTAATATGATCCGTGGTCTGTTCTCAAACGAAGCCACATCTTATCCCATATATTACTAAATAATTCTGGAAGATAAATATTGCCAAGCTGCATTGGAAAGGAGGACAAAAAATCAAGTTTCAACATTCTTGGAGTTATATTCTCAATTTAGTTTGAGGTGCTAGTTATTTGCTATGAATACCTGATTTTAGTCAAACTTAAAGTCCCCCTGTGGCGATAACGTGGATCACCAAAAATTTGAAGAGAGTTATGGTACAAATTCAACTTTGGGTACAGAGAACAGAAAAGCGAATTAGGTACTGCAAAATCCTCATTAAAAAGGGAACATATCAACCAAAGCAAAAGGACCGGCAAACTCAGGCCTATGAACTCCATGAATGAAATAGCTTAACCAACATATATGACCCTCCAAGAAGTGGATGCAAACAGACTGACACAAAGGATCAGGTTTGAAAAAGTTTCTCGAGTTCAAAGGTTTGCCATGAGCCCATGAGGGTCTCTAAACCGTAAGTGAAAAGTCAAGACTGCTTTGTGCCAAGTTGGAATCAAATACAAGGCATATGATCATGTTCTGTGATCAAATTAAGAAAGTTGTTACAGGTTACAGTGCAAGCAGAAATAGCTGGTATACAAAACATCAGAAAAATGCTTGAGCAGACTATTAGATAAATGGGCAACATCAAATCCCAGTGGGAACCACAACCCAGAAAACATAATCAATGCTACAGCTTCAAGAGAACAGAGGGGCATAAACCCTCTGCAGCCGATCAAAACATTTCAAACAAGAACACTCTCCTCAAAATACAAGAAACTCTGTTTGATTAGTGAAAAAAATAAAGGCCAGTTGAGTTCTCAAACGTCAAAAAATACCCACAAATATAAGATTAAGAAAGTTCATCACCGAAATTAAGAGATGGGCAAGAAAGTATCTACCTTTATGGTACTTCTGGAATACAAAAAGTGGGTCTTTCTCTATGAGTTTGTTACTGATACGGGTCCTTACGGCCTTGAGGATCTTATCGATTGTATTGCCTGATTTGCCTCCCGGGACTCTCCTGAAACCCTTTTAAAGGCGTCACCTTTACTCAGCCGCCCTCCGTGACTTTACAGTTTTAGCCTCACCAAACCTTCTTCCACAACCAAACTCAACCCTGTATAGTCGGAGAGGTGCTAGCGTGGGCCTCCGGTCGTGGCAAAGTTTGTCCACTTTGTTGATGGCACACATTACCAGACACCTCAATTCATATTACAATATTCCACCTTCAATCCATGTGTATTACTTGACGATGGGCATTCCTGGAATTGAGCAGCTTTGTTTAATATGATTGTGATCGACGTCGTTGTATGGGACCAATGTATAGATAAAAAAGGGAATAGCTCAAAGCCTCAAATGAGAAGTGAGGTAGTTATTACTTATTCCAAATGTCTCAGTCCAAAATTAGGAACCCCACTTCCAACATACCTGGTAATGGTCTTAATTCATGGCCTTAATTAGGAATTAAGACCGCAGTGCAAATATGTATACTAGCATATATTCTTATTGGAGTTTTTAAGTGCTTGTTTGCTCATTAGTCATTACATTGGATTTTAAAGGTGATTTCAGTTTCAGATCGAGTCACTGATTTTCTTTGTTCTCAAATGTCTTTCTTCGATTTGCTTGTTTTCTGTAATTCGGAAATGTATCTAGCTGTGGAAATAGATACTTGATCATGCACATACATGACACGACAAAAAAGTCACAATGCCAGAAGATCGATCATCCTGGAGCGTTTATATAGTAGCAACCTACTAGTCAAATTCTCATTTCAGATAAAGATGGCAATGCTGGCGAACAAAAAAAAAACAGAAAGGAGAGAGGTAGTTCTGAAAAGTTATACGACTCTTCAAATGGCATAAACTGATAATTAAACCCATCATTTGGGTGGCCGGTTTTTTATATTTTGGCCTGACTTTGAATTCCTTTTCTGATGTTTCTTTGGTTAACTAAATGGAAGTTGTTTTCACCAAGGTTCTTAGTTTGTCACCTCAGCTGCCACGGTCTACTTAAACTATCGGCCCACCACAACACCATTGGTCGCCGTTTATGGTTGAACCTTTGTAATTTTCTGTTCTCTATTCTCGTCCTGTTTAGTTATTAGGTTCTGCGTTGATCAGTGGAACAAAGTCTATGTAGCCAACAGAGTAATCAGAATAGTTTTTGTTCCATTTCTACGTCTGGTGTTGCCATTTTCAAATTGATTCAATTTTCTTAAAATATATGCACTATGTTATATATAAGAATATAGTATCACATATTAACCATTTTGAAAATTGATACAACATGTGTTCTCTTAAATAATTGTATGAACTATGAACAATCTAGTCTAATTTTAATTAATTATTGAAAAAGTAATTAAAACAGAGATCGTCAGTGAGCAGTATTCTTTTCAAGATTAGTTTTGCCGGCCAACTTATATTTACGTCTCAATATAGATGGGAGTTCAATCATTTTTCCTGTTCCTAGTTCCTGGTCCAGATCTAGTTGGAGATGTCCTTTTCCTATTTGGTTGTAATCTTTTGGCCTGTTAAGCTTTGCTGGGCCTTCATCTCAAAAAAAAAAAAAAAGCTTTGCTGGGCCTTTGGGCTTGTCCCCTAATGAAGTATTTCATTATCCAAAAAAAAAAAATAAGTTCAATCATGCTTTATATATTTTCATTATTTTGTTCCAATCCATCCCCTTCGCGCACAACGAATTTCTCCACAATTGCATCGCTTTATGCACTGCTATATAATTCAAAGTAATCCAATCAATTTGCTTTACTTTTCTTTAATATCCTAGGGTCCTGTACACCCTTTAAGCACAATTTTTCACGAGTTTCATAGCTATTTCAACAATAATTAAGAACGAAGAAGTAGTACTTTATTAAGATATGAATCTGATACCTTAAAGCTGCATGCACTACTAGACATTGAGAATCAAGCATATATAGACGCTGGCCCGGCCCAGAGTACCTGAAGAGAGAGATGCGATGCCCATTACTACTGCCATGGCTGGGTTTCTTGTGGCACAAACCTGTCGAGAATTATATACAATCACGAGTACATGTATTTCATGCTATATATTACAATTCATATTAGCATGAATCTCTTCGTCATTTAATGAAAAACAAAAAAATATCTTCGTCATTGTGAATTAGTTTTGTGTGGTTAAGGAGGAAATTCACGTGAAGCTTTTATTCATTATGATTATCAATTTACATCAATTTCATGCTTTTATTTATTGTTAAAAATTCATGTACATGAAAAATACGCATATGAAAAACGACTGTAGCTTCATGTACATGCAAAAGACTCATATATACGAAACACTATTATAGTTCATTATGTTAGAACGAAAGACAATTGTCAAAGAACCATTACCTCCACTAGCTTCTTCAACTAATTTGCTCCTGTACAATTTATTATTTATAACTTACTTATCACATGTTTAGCCTAGGGAGGGAGAAGCGTCTACGCTCCATCACAAAATCCAATTCTTGAAGAAATGAGGAACTTGCATACTTTTACGACACCTACTTTAACCACACAGCGCATTATAATCTCTCGCTACTACTACTCCACAATTTGCTCGACAAAACTTGCCGAACCTAAAATAAAACCATAAGGACATTCACTTTGAAATTAGCACGCACAAACTTGTTTGTATTATTTTCATTTTTCGTTTTGGTATAATCACATATAACAGTTTGCTGCCCTTGAATTTGAGTGTCTTTGTCACGTTTTTACCGCTTGGTGATCAAACGAGAACAAGTAATTTTTATTTATTTTTTTTTTTTTCTGAGAGGGAACAAGTAATTAATTATTAGGCTACTAGCAAATAGTTTGCGGTGGAAAACTACAAGTGTCACGCTATACCACCTAATACATGCCACCTCCATTGTCATGAACATCACTTCTATAGCCATGTGTCATTTGCCACCTCTTCATCTCCATCATCACTTCACAAATTCTGATCAAACTGGGATCACCAATTAAAAAAATTTAGAAAGCTATGTTCAATTAAACTTGATCATCCCTTACCTCATGGCACTGGTATGAACGCAAAATAAAGAAGAAGAAGAACAATAAATCCTTCATTATCTTTCTTCATCTTCATGCTCAGATTCACAATAATTAAACAAACGAGAATTTAATCAAACAAAAATTAACAAGCAACTCAACTGCAACAACCAAAAATCTACTCGATCATATATCAACTTTACAATAAGGAGAACCCAGCAATGGAACTTGACCCACGAACCCTTTCTTCCACCCAACCAGCACATCACACTTGACATAGATCCCATAATGCCCGGTCCTTATCCCCAACCCCTTCACCTTCCACCTCAGCCTCCCCACCACCACCACCCTCAGCTTCACCACCCCGTACGCCTCGTCAATCTCTAGCCCGTTCAACACCTCCGCCGACACCGGCACCGCCACTCCCCCAAGCAAGGGCGACACAGCCACGCTACTATGGCGTCCGTGCGCCAGCGGGGGGAGCATCACCTGCTGGGTAATGGCTTGGTTGCGATAGGCCACAAAGGCCTGGAGACGGTCGTAGCGAATGGAGACCCTCCGGTTGGGGTTGCGCGTGACGATGGTGAACTGCATGGTGGTGGAGATTTGGGAGGGAGGGGAGGTGGCGTTGAGGGAGTAGATGGCGACAGCGGCGACGGTGAACTGCGGCTTGTGGGGGCGGTAAACGAGCCAGAGCGAGAGGGCGGTGGCGCCGAGGATGAGGAGGAGGATGGTGAGGCAGGTGCAGAGAGCTCTGTAGGGTTCACTGGTTTGGTGATGCATATTACATTCTTTTATATTTCGGTCCGGAATCATTTCGGGTGGTGGAAAGTAGTTGTTTTGTGGTTTTTGTTGTGGTGGTGGTGGTGACTCTGGAGGAGGGTGGTGGTTTTGCTCTTGTGGTGACTCTGGAGGAAGGTGATGGTTTTGCTCTTGGGGTGACTCTGGAAGAAGGTGGTGGTTTTGGTCTGCTGCCATGATAATGAGGTGAGTGTGAAAGTGAATAGATATAGAATGAGAGAGAGGTAAGAGGACAAAATAGGCCGGTTAGGAGGAGGGGGAAAAAAGGTGAGGTTAAGGGAGGAGAAGAATATGAGGGTGAGACAATTGGAAGGGAAAAGAAGCAAGAGTTTTGCTTTGTGAACTATTCTCGTGTTTTTTTTCTCAGTTAATATCAAATCCAACTTAGTGACGACGAAAATAGCTACTTTTGCCCTTTTATTATGTTTCTATCAAAATTAGCAAACGATATCCCTCTTTTGAGAAATGACAGTTTCTATGAAATTCAAGTATGGATAAAAAAAATTTCATATGCACTGACAATGTAAGTGACTCAACACTTATAAGATGATCTCAACCATTAGTATTTATAATGGGTGGTGCTATTCGCACATTTTTTTTCTCTATTCACACACCCCTCTATTTTTCTATTAATTTAATTCAATTTTCTTTTAAAAATTACCCTAACTACCCTTCCTTACAATTTTTTTTTTTTTTTTTTCAATTTGGCAAGTCAATCTTTCTCAAATTGTAAACCTTTATTTTCCGGTAGACACAGAAGACTTCAAAACTCTATTCGATTCCCTCTTTTCTTTTTCATCAAAAACTTCTCTAGCATAGTTATTCTATCTCTCTAATATGATGCTTTGAAGTTTAATCATGGTAGAACAAGAAACTTTAGACCCATATTTTGAGAGAATTTTACATTTGATTTGCAATGGAGACATGAAAAAAAAAAAGTGAGTTCAGTAATCATTCGAACCCCTTTGAATCCATTATTCCTGGTAAGATTCTAACTGAAATTATTTGGTGTATTTGAATCCTTGAGCAACTATAGAACTTTACAACAGCCTAATAATGATGGCCTTATGATTATAAACATGATTTGTTCTACTATATTATTTTAGTAGAACATAATTTTGTCCCCTCACGAAGATTGCAACTCATTGCATTCAATTTTATGTAGAGCATCTCCAAATTTTGTGTACATCATCAGCTGCAGTGTGGAAGCTTGTGGCTGAACCGCTAAAGTGGATAAAACACTGATTCCATAATTTTTTTATATTTGAGGATGATACACCTAGATTAAGAGTCATAAACAAACAAGCATTGAGTTTCGTACTTTGCAAAGTATGAGGACAAACTTTACAATTTGGATTCAGTTGGGTGAAGACCTAGGAAGTATATTCTTTGTCTAATAATACAAGTCATTCCACTTAATAAACGTATTATTTTTCCTTCATTTATAGATAAAAAAAAATTGATGTATTTTATAATGATGTTTGATTCATGATTGAATTGCCAAATAGAAAAAAGAAAAAAGAAAAAGAAACATATTTACAAGGGAGGGTAATTAGGATAATTTATAAAATAAAAAAAATTTGAATTAAAATAATAGAAAATTAGAAGGGGTGTGTGAATAGAGAAAAAAAGTGTGTGAATAGCACCACCCTTTATAATTAACATTTTTTCTTTAATAACCAAAAAGTGTATTTGACATAATTCAACAATTCATTCATGTTGGTGCAAGTGCACGTCGGTGTTCTAAATCTTTCCCCTGCAATTGATGGTTTATTATTTGCATTTTCAAAATTTTAGGTATTTCAATGGCTGCTACTAAATGAATGCTATAGTATCGATGGGATAAGACGTAATTGAGAATTATCTAATAATTTGGTATTTTTCACTAAAATGTAGGTGATTAACAAAAAAAAAAAAAAAATAGAGAAAGAGAAGGGAAATGGTGAAATAAACCGTATTAGGAGGAAAAAAAATTTGGATTACCAATAAGAAAAACAAGTTGAGAAATTTATATGTCAAATGTAAAAGTACAATATATGTATCACTTTATCGGGGCCACACACGTGGCGGGTTTTTTTGTAACTTTGTTGGTCGGAGTAACGAAAGTGTTCTCGTTTTTTCTAAAAAAGAAATATATGTGTGTGTGTGTGTGTGTATATATATATATATATATTCCGGCTACGGTGCGGACGTCCGTACCTTGTGGACGGTAACGATTTCCAGTTTTCTCCCACTTTCCGATCACATTTTCACATCTTAACCGTTCAGTTTTTAGGTCCTAATGTATAGATCACCTCTGCAAAATTTCAGCCAATTTGGTGATCGTTAAGGCATCCAAAACTGCAAATTACAACTATATACACGAACGGTTCCGGTTCGACAGATTCGGTTCGTTCGTGTAAATTGCAGTTATAGATGCCTTAACGATCACCAAATTCGTTGAAATTTTGTAGAGATGATCTATACATTAGGACCTAAAAACTGAACGGTTAAGATCAAAATTTGTGATAGGAAAGTGGGTGAAAACCTGAAATCCGTACCGAAATTTCGATACGGACGTCCACACTTGAGAAAAATCATATATATATGTGTGTGTATATCACTTTCGGCATGAATTGCACTGATGATTTCCGGTAAACAACTTTGAGAGGCATGACCAAATTTTTAAGCTACTTTCAAAATTGTTCTGAGGTAATTAACTCCGAAACTATAGGAGCTTTTTACTTTCTTTTGGATCTTAGGAGGAGATATTCAAATTTATAATCTTATCTTGTTTGAAGTGAAATATTATTAGACTAATTAAGTTTCGTTTATAAACAGCTAGAATAGCTTCAAGTCTACAAACATAAACATTTGGAAAAATAGAAATTTTATAAAACCTACTCAATCAAAAACTAACCCTACCCAACTAAAATTCTATTTGGGAAAGTATTCATTAATGCTACTTTTGGATAAAGAAAGTAAATTATCAATTTGATAAAACTTGTTTTTCTTTCGATAATTACACCACCTAGTGTCACACTACTGACCTAATCTTTTATTTCAGTATCTTGTGGATTTTCCTTTGAATTCATCCTCAGTCTTCTTTTTCTTCTTTGAAAATCTCTCCGCTTTTTATCTAATGTTGAAGTCATGGTAAGTTAGTAGAGTTGCTTTGTGGCTAAGCATTGCATTCGTTTAATTAAGCACCCAATTAAAAGCCATAGACTTCAAAAGGTCCCAACCCTACCCTGCTTATGTATGCCCCTTTATTCTATTAGGATGGTCCTAACTTTTAGTCTTATTCCCTCGCATCTTTTCCTAATGTGATACGCCTCACTAGTTGATCTTCTTCGTGCAGAGTAATTTGTGGTGAACTCTCCCGCCATTATCGTATGGGATCCTCTTAACTCGAGAGTTTAGTGCATGCTTCGTGTGCGTATAGAATAATTGACTATGACAAATATAAGCTAATTAGCCATCTTATTGTTATAAAAAACAACCCCAAATGAAGATACTTCAAGGGTTTTGTTAATACACACATAAACTCTATATGTTTACCATCTCCCAATCGAAATGAATTGGAGAGGAGGTTGGAGAAGTGAAGCTTCTCTAAACTCTCTAGGGACAAAGCTAGCTAGCTTAAGCACTAACAGTAGCTTACGTACTGATTCTTTATCCAAATAGGATAATTCCTTTTGTGGAAGCAACTGTATCTGCATGAAATGGTAGGTGGCTACGTCTTGCCTTTAACACTTGCTTGATCTTTGTTGGCTTCTGCTTCGTCAGATCCCAACCTTTACACACAAGTGTCCATGCTCGATAAAAGCAAATGTTGACCTTCCATGCATTCGTATTATTTTCTTTATGGCCAAATAAAGATCCAACACTTCCCCTCATGAAAAATCCAAATCCAAGTCCCAATTGATAAGATGAAGCAACCCATTTAGCAAACCATTATACCATCAAACTTTCCAGACTACGATCACGAATCTAAATACATAGAGAACTCATTGTGTAGTAGCGGTGATACAGAAACTTTTCTCAGCTGACAATACCTACATAATTACAACACTACCTCTTTCCTAAAGGTAAAATAGTGTTAAAAAGGACTCAAAATCAATAGCAATGCTGAAGACACTTGCAACTGTCTTCAGCACTCACCGTGACTGTCATTCTACTCTTTACAAAAGCTTTAAGAATACAAAGAATCCCTCATCGCACAACCTAAGATGAAGGCATTCACAGGAAGATGCGCGAACTCCGTATCATGAACCAACAGCATTGGCAGTTGGAGGATCAGTATGAGCTCTATGCACGAATTGACCTTTCACTCTTGGCCGCTTCTCTGCCAGTATTTTCCGACTTTGGTATCTAACCTGTATACAGATTATAATGAAAAGTGAGAAACACGTTATAATATATATGTTACTCTGATTGATTTGGCATTATCAGTTTCAAAATGAGGCGTTTATTTTCTATTAATTGCAAGTGCAGTCAAACTGAACTTTTCTTTTACATGGACACATGAAAATCAATGTGTGTGTGCATAAGACCCAAAATATTGTGTGCATTCAACATCAGATGACCATAGCAGCAGCAACAATAATTACAGGAGTTAAAGAACATGATGATAATACCTTCTTCTCAAAACATCTATCTTTCCGCTTCAGTCGGAACTTGGTCAGAGCTGCTTCCCTTTGGCTGGAACGAAGAGAATCCACTCCAGATCCCTCACGAACATAGCGACCACTGTCATTCAAACTCTCAGAAGCTGTGGCCATCTCACCTGCTACAGCCAAACTGGCCTTTCCATCATTGCTACTGCAAATGCTTCCATATGCGCTGCCACTAATATGATTATCAACAGTACCATTGCCTAAACTACTACAACCACTCTGAGAAGCCGCAGGAGAACCAGGTTTCAAATGCTCCACATTCTCCAGTTTGTTCTGCTCATGCAGGGTTTGGTCAATAGATTTATCGGTAGTTTTATCAGACTCGTCATAACCTTGTTCTGAGTGAAAGGTGGATTGTGTGCTCTGGCCAACTGATTTGATACTGAACATAGGGGTCAAATCGGATTGTCCAAGAACCAAGGATGGGAAATAATGACTGTATCCAGCACACATATTATCAGACCTTACACTAGTGACAGGAAACACCCCAAGTTGAGGGCCTTGGATGGATGAATCAGCTTGCTCAGTTTGACCATCAACAAAGTTTACCATATTGTCCTGTCTATCATGTGAATTGCTTGCATCCTCCGATTTTGTACTGGGAAATGTCAGGAAAAGGGGTTGCAGTCCCTTGCTATTATTATACCTGTATATAGGAAAGAACTTTCGAATATAAGAAAACTAGCAAATATAACTACCAGTTTGCATTCTAAATTTGAAGTGTTACATGTTACAAATTATTCTGTTTTCTTTCTAAGGGAGGGTCGTAGAAAGAAATGTGTAACTTTTGCCACTCTATGAAAACCAAACACATGCTTTTATAATGTAAGATAGCTGAAGTTCATCATTGGACATGAACCAAAATACTCACCGTGAAAAGGCAGAGGCATCAGAATGTTTCAGTGCAGGCCTCTCCTCAGTCACTTCCTTGTGTGAACCATCCGAACTTCTTAAAGACAGTTCCAATCCAAAGTGCTTCATACCATCATCTTTTCTGTTAGAACTTCCAATGTTGCAGTTGGGCCAATTGTCAAAGGTGCAAAGCAAGTCCCTGACCCCAACTGAGGGTTCAACCTCACATTGGAAGCTGTGAGTGCCACTAGCAGTTTTAGCTTTTTCTTCAAAAATTTCTGCTTGGATACCTTCATCTTGAACCATTGGTTTAGCAGAAACATTTTCCTCTCTGAGTCTTGAGGCAACTGAGTTAAGTGCTTCATCCAAAGGTACAATATCTGACCCAAATGTACCTGAATTCTCTGTAACCAGTGACTGTTAGATAGGCCTTGCTAAAATTACTAGGGTAAAAACAAAAACTCCAAAGAAGTAATCAAGGGGGAAGCAAGACATATTGCATACCTTTAGTTTCACTCTCATGCACAACAGATTCATTGTCCAATCTATCACAATCTTCAAGCATTTCAATATCTGTATTGCTCAAATTAGAAGCACTGCCATACTTTAGCTGCGATATATCCTGCATATTTTGAATGCATGCACTTTCAGCTTCCAAGTAAGGAGTTGTACAGGAGTTCTGCACAAGAGGTAGCAAAACATGCAATCTGCATATGAGACTCCACAAAGCTAACCTATTCTAGAAGGAGGAATATATCTCGAGCTATAAGCAACCTCATGAACATGTGCTGGCTTCATATATCTAACAACCTATTTCTTTTTGTACCAAAAAAAAAAAAAAAAAAAAAAAACAACCTATTTCTTTCTTCAACTGTTATGAAATAAAATTGACAACTTAAAATGGGGAACGGCCTTTGATACTTGGTGATTCAGAATTGAGTTTAAATCATTGATTATTTTTTCTTGATGTAGCATATCGAATCTCAGAAACTAGCCGAAGTTAACAATACACTGCATCATTCTCAATATACACCTATAACATCCTTCATGTCAGAAGTACAACTAATACCCTCGACTAAAAGCAAGATCACTCAGTTATAAATAGACTTACTTGGGCATCACTTGCTTTCTGACTGAATCCCTTAGTTTTGCGCGTACAAGCTGCATAGTCATTTGAATGATTACTTGCTGCATTATTTTCCGAAGTGGCTTCAACCTTTTGTTGTGAAACTGTTAAGTTCTGCGGAGCTTGTCCACTAGCTAGCTGTTAAACCAAAACAGACCACAGGAAACACTAATTAGTTAAAGACAATACAACCATCAAAGTCAAACAAATACAGGAATGAATCAAAAAGTTACTGAAAGAGCAGAGCGAACAAATCTAACTTACAGTGTGCCTTCTCCACACATGTTGCCAAAGGTTCCTCAGCTCATTCCTCCTGACCGGCTTAATCAGATAGTCGGCGGCCCCTTTTTGCATGCACTTCAAAACCATATTCACAGAGTCTTGAGACGACATCACTGCATAGTCACCACAAAAGGTTAGTTTCCATTTCCATTTCCATTTTTGGATCAAACAGCTATAAGAAATCGAAATCAGATTAGGTAAATTCAACATACTTATAACAGGTATGTGCTTGCAAATATCATGCTCCATCACCAAAGTAAGAAGCGCAAATCCAGATATCGATGGCAACTCTGCCTCAGTCAGAATAAGGTCTATCTTATTATGCTTCACCTTTATCGTCTCCCACGCCCTCAATCCATCAGAAACCGAAACAACTGCTCAAAACAAACACAAACCAATTTTCAGAAACCAAAAAACAAACACAACCCATTTTCAGAAAACAAAAAATCCACACTTTCTGAACCAACCCAAATTCTAAAATAAACTAAAGCACCAAACTTTATACTCAAATCAAGTCTATAACTTTGAAAACCCAGAAATATTATACCTCTGTAATTGCATTTTCGAAGAAGAGCAGTGATAATCTGACGAGTAGAGTCATCGGCTTCAACCAATAGAACCCTCAGCACATTGGTGGGGAGATAGTTCCCCCAGCTCACCACCTCTGTGGAGCTCCCACCACCCTCTTCTTCCTCCTCCTTCCTCTCAATTTTTACCGCCTCCATTTCACCCACCATTTTGATACAACACCCAAAAAATTAACCCAGCTAACAATCAAAAAACCCAGAAAGCTCACAACTAGGGTTTAACTGTTTGAGATGATCCGAGTATCTAATCCAACACGAGAGAAGAAAAACGATGAGAGAGAGAGAATAGAAAAAAATCTTGCGCGAAATTCGGGGCGGTGTAAATCAAAATCAGCCGCTGGATTTGTGTATATATGAGGGGAAATCGAAGGTTGGCTCACAGCCGCGAAAACAGAGGAAAATATCTGAAAGGCCTACTTGGGATCTAAAGGTGGGTCGTCATTGGCTTCTGGTTTAAGGGGTGACGTGGCCTGTTCTAGGCCCTGTTTTTGATTATTCTTGCTTGAAGTGATCGCCCACGGCCGGAGTTCGACACGTGTGTGGGGGGAATGGGGGGTTTTATATTTACCTGGGGCTTTAGATATTTTCGTAGAAGGGCTGCCACGTGGGATTTTTGGGCCCACCGCGACTTTCAAATGTCGTGGTTGTGAGTGTGCCGCGTGGGAGATTGATCTTGAGCTAAATTGTAGTTGATGGTGAAGGGGCACCCAAAAAAGATCGTTGTTGTCAAATGGGGGTTGGTTGAAAGTTGAAAATCTGAAAGCGAAAAATTGTATTTTTGTCCTCAATAAACCGGATAAGACTATGGTATGTTAAAAATTTCTAATACATTAATTATTTTTATCACTTTAGAGTGTGTTTGGATGAGGGAAAATATAATGAAATTTAATTGAAAGTGAGGATTTCATAATTCCTACAAACTAATTCCCTCGTTTGGCATTATCAAACTGTAAATTTTAAATTTCTCTGTGGAAAAAAACAAAGGAATTCATCATTTAAATTTCCCACTTCAATTTCCACCAAAATAGGTGTCATTTGCAAATTCACTTGCAGTATTCAATTTTCATTTCCAAAACAAGGTTTTTATTTTATTTTATTTTTTTATTTGTTTTAAACTTTCTTAATTTATTACACATTTCAAATCCTAAATGGTTACAACCAAACAACAGAAATTGCAATTAATGGAATTTTAGATTGATGGAATTAAAGATTCCATCATTTATAAATTTCTATGAATTTCATAATTTTCTCATCCAAACACACCATTAAGGACTCATTTTACCAGTTTGAGGACTGATATTACTATTTTAAGGACTTATTTTACCACTTTAAAGCAATTGTATGCATGTCATACGTTAACACATTGTAAAATTTCCCCAATAGACATTATGAGAGAGCACATTTTCTAACAGGTAGGTTTGCGTATATTTTACAAAACAACAATATTTGTAAGAGATATACTCTTTATCTTTAGTATATCTCGTATAAATTCTATGTTCTAATTCTCTGTTTTATCGAGAGCAAATTCCAAGATTCAATCAAATGTATCATTTCCGGTGCCTAAGAAACCTCTATAAGAGTATGTACCCAACATCAATCACTAATATGGAGACACCACCGCGAGCACCTTTAATGCCCTTTCGACATGATATGCATATGATAATGCAATAACTTAATGTAAATTTCCTCCAAAATCTCATAAAATAACGCATATAATTTACTCATGTGCGCACTACTCCTACGTACATCACCGATTCTTTTGATGCCAGAATCAAGACTTGTATGTTTTTTTATTTATAGTAAGAAGAGCATGAGATGTATGTGATATACATTAAACAGGCAAAACTTGCTGGAAGATGCATTAGGGTGCAGAAGCATAGATGGGGTGATATTGGTCTCACGCTGCAATTGCAACACAGTTGATGCCAAGTAATCCAATTTTTTCAGAGACAACTAATCCAATTTGAACGTAGGTAATAGTATTTCTGAAAAAAAAAAAAAAAAACTAAATAAAGTGAATGGAACTTTCATTCACAGCCACCAAAACTGAGTAAAATATCTTAAGTTTATTTAGGGAGCTGGGATCAAAACATCATTGGCTTCTGCTTTAGGGGACTGACGTGGCGCCTTCTAGGCCCTGTTTCTTATTTTTCTTGCTTGTCATGTTGTCAATGTCATAATGTGAAAACATACAGTTTAGTCTGTTTAGTTAATGAACAAGAAAGTAATTCTTTTGTCTTTCTCTTGGAAAGAGAAATAAAATTTTCCAACAAATTTTCATTCTAATATTTGGTAACATAAGAAAAATTATTAGGAAAGTTATTAAAAAGTCCGTAAATAATGTAATAAAATAATATGTTGTAAGTAATAAATGTAAAGAAAGAAGGGAATAAAGTGATTCATTTAGGGTTTGGAATGAACCACTTTCTCCCATATTTTCCCACTCCTCCTATGATTTCCTTTCCTAAATTGATATTTGGACCTCCTCTTCTAAAATTTGCACAAGACTTCAAATCTTACCCTTTTTTGTATCCATACAATTTTGTTCCATTCACCTTGTAAGTTTGGATACTCTTATGAACACGTACATAATATCCTCATCTTGGTTTCTCAATAGCATTTACCTTGCAAGTTTAGATACTCTTATGAACCTCCTTCTATTTCTTAATAAATCGTGCAATTTAAAATTAGCACATGAGTACTATTATCAAAATCAATTTTCCTAAACCCAAAACAAGCTATAGCAACATAGTCTACTCTAGCAAAAAAAAAAATTTAAAGAAACCAAGATAACAATAGACATCACCTGCATGAAGTGAAATAATTAAGCAAAACCGAAAACAAAAAGAATAGGCAATAGAAATTGTTTTCCGATCATTATTTTCTCGATTCTTCTTTTTTATATTTTTTGTCCTTTCTTTCATTTAGCAATCTTTAATATTCTACTTTAATCAAAGTTGCCCAACAATCCTTAAGTATGGCCGCAAGAGAATGAGAGACGGGGAAGGATGGAGAAGAGAATGTACAGATTTTATTTAATCTTTTTTATTTTTCATTTTGTTCAGTATTTTATAAGGGTAAAGTTGGATTTAAAAACTTCCAAAAATTGTTGGAGGTCCAAATACCATTTTAGGATGTATGAATAGAACTCCTCTTTTCGAAATCTTTTTTCAGAAATAACGATAAGATTGCATAACTGTTTAGATCCACAATTTAGGCAATAATCACATGCAGAATGATATGAAATGCAAACTACCTTAATTGAAATCAGTGAGACTTTCATACTTGATTAGTGCTGCCTTGAAAGCACCAGTCTTCAAGTCAGCTATTGCTTCTGCTTTGCTGGATCTTTGCTTCTCCTAGTGTGACCGGGAAACTGTGTTGAATGAGAACAGACCAAAATGCTTACACAATAGACTTAATTGTTGAAACTTGAAAGGCCGGGCAATTACATTGCTGATTTTCTTGGGATGTAATAGGTGGAGAATATAGAAATCAACAATTTTATCTTTGATGTTGTGAAACCTTTGGTTGGATTATAATTCCCTCCACACACACACACACAAACGCACGCACATATGCATTCATTAGATACATAAATCACTTGCAGATTAATTGAGTTTTGAATCAAAAAATTGATTGACTTTTGATTTATACTCTTTGTGTTTGGTTACGTTTTTTTAGGTAACTCCTTTTGTGTTTTGAATTATGGAAAGCTTAGGCTACAATTGCATGAGTGTTGATTCATTGCAGTAGCCAGAACTCTTGATTCTTAACCTGATATGTCTCCTAATAAAATTTCGATTGGGGAGGGCTTTACAAGCAATGCACATCATTGATTACCAATTAAATAAAGTCTATATAAGAGCCTCTTTG